>NC_139386.1:5017500-6267500 GCF_054392235.1 Sus scrofa
GTCCTCCAGCCCAGTGAGTGCCTTCCCAACAAGAGCAGAGAAGAACAATGCTGATAATCAATCATCAGCTCTGCTGACAGTGTTTGACCACCGACTGTGTATGCTCCATACTGGGCTAAAATTTTAACATATATTATTTCATTTAATCCTTACTGCAGGCTCATAAGAAAGACTGTTAAGATTTCTAGCATAGAGATGAGAAAACCAGCTTGGAACGGATAAGCAAGTTGCTGGAGTTTCCAAAGCTTGGAAGGGCAGAGCTAGGGCGGCCTGGGAGCAGAGCACGTGGTTGTACATAAAATGTGCCGCTGGAGTCAAGTTGATGACTCATCTTCTTAATGATCTGCTGTTCAAGAACAAGACTTTGCCTCTTCATCCTCCCAATCCCTCACCGCCCCCAGTCCCCGAGGAATTACTCAACAAAAGTAAACCGTTCTAAGGGAGATAGCTGGGCTGGGAATTCATACAAAGATGCTTAGCCTTGGCTGTGTGACCTTAGGGAAGGTACACAAGCTCTCTGAATTTCAGGTCTTCATTTCTTATGCAGGAAAATACTTCCCCTGCTCTGGATTGTTAAGCGGGATGGCGTGTTCCAGATGTCCAGCTCATCACAGCCCATGTTAGCGGGGGGGGGGGGGTCCCCTGATCCTCTGCCTCTCGGCCTGGACCCCTCTCCCCAGGCTCAGCCCATTAAAATGTGCTCAGCGAGCAGCTCATCTCATCCGGAGGCTGCCAGCTCAAATCAGATCACACACCGCACGACACTGTCTCCATCGCCACCTGTGCTTTGCAGAAATCACATTCCGTTCAATTAAGTTAAGTGGACTCTGAAGTGGGGAGTCACATGCTCCTGCCATTTGCCTGATTTGTGGGGGGCGGTGGGGGGAGGATGTTCATTCTGGCCTGCCAGCGTCCTGGTGTGAGGGCATAAACTGGATGCTCTTTCAGAGAGGAGACCTTTGCAGCTCTCCTGCAGTCTTGACATTTCAGTCCTCTAAGCCCCTCGAGGCACCAGCTCTGATTATAAACTTTTGGAAAATTGGGATAATGAAAGCCTCCCCCTATGGCGACACTGCGGGGACCTGGGTGGGGGGGGGGTCTGCAGAAGGACCACTGCGCTCAGGTCTTCCTTTGAAATTGTCTGTCAGCACCCAGGGCAGTCTGTGTTACATATCTCACCCCACTTCTGAAAAAATTCACAGCAGCACACAAGGACGAGGTCCTTTTCGTCATGTGGGCAGAGCCTCCCTGTGGATTCGAGGGTTCCCCATAGCATCTTCTCACTGGAAAATCTGAAAGCATCTGAAAAAAATACGGATGTGGATACATGTCTAATCGAGTCACTCCGTTGTACAGCAGACATGACCACAACTCTGTAAATCACCACGACTTGAATGAAACTTTGAATATGGGCGGGGGGGAGAAAGAAAATCTGAGATTGTCACGATTCTCTGAGGGGAGCAATGTTTCTCTCACAAAACGAGCATGGCAGTTGTAAATCCTTAGCTTGGAATAAGGTGAAAGTCAAATCATGGCGTGTGTGTGCAATTGCTTTGCAAATCAGGGAGTGTGGCACGTGTGTGCGCCTTTTTCCTTTAAAATGTCGGATTTGCATCCATAAAGGGTATTGGCTTTGCACAGTTGCTGTAACAGATTGTCAGAAACTTCGTGGCTTAAGACAACAAAACCATACTATTTTTCAGTTCTGGAGGTCAAGGGTCTGAAACAAGTCTGGTCAGGCGACAGTCACCCTGTGTGCAGACGCCTCCCAAGAAGTCCACCTTGCCGTCAGCCTCATGCATCCTTGAGCTCAGCAGCCTCTGAAGGCTCCAGCTCCCACACAGTCCATGGGCCCCAGTTTTAGAAAACATTTGACCTAATTATTGAGAGACACGATTTGTTCTCGCAAGAATTCCCACACGAATTGCGCATGCTTTTGAGTGGATAGTTACCCTTGAGGTAAACCTTAGAAATTTCCCAAATCTGCAGAAGAGAAATGTCTACTGACTCATTAAGATCCTGAATGTCGCAGCACTACCAGGACATCTGTGACCATTGTCATTCCACCCCCTTTGTTTCACACACAGGGGGAGCCCAGAGGGCAGGGGCTGGTGACTGAGCCAGGGTCCCTCGGGGGTTTGCAACGTGTGCAGGCAGATCCACCCTCCAGCTTCCTTGGCATCTTTTCAGAGGTTCCCCTGTGACAAACGATGCCATTTCTTCCACCTGACAAGAATAACAACCTTTTATGTCAGGGCTGCTCCCTTCCTCAGACTGGAAGTTTTCCAGAAACGGTGGTCAGGAGGCCCTTTTAACAGGAGCAGGACATTCGCAGAAATGCCAAGTGCTGACTTGTCTGCTCTCAGAACCTGAAGCAGCACCTTCCAAATGTCAGTAGCTCAGGGAAAGACGATACCCAACAGTATAAATCCAGTACCCACCTCCCTTTAATGGGGGTTGTGGAAAACCATCTCAGTGAAAATGGGAGGTCAAGCTTATTTTCTTTAGTTTTAAACCCCTGTTTGCCAGAGACACTTGCCCGTATTTATCCCAGTCTGGATCTTCTAGGGGCTGGTTCCACTCTGAGCCATTACCAGTTGCTGCTCTGGGAAACTTAACAGTAGTTTTCTGGATACCGTGGCTGATGCTGGTTCATAGTTTTAGGAGCTACCCCAGGAAACCCTAACTTTTAGACTTGATAATAAGGCATGGTTTCTCCAGGTCAGGCTCCCAAGACTCTAAGACGTGGACATATGACTTAAAAGGGGACAAAGAAAGAGATATGACATCAGGGCTGGGTCTGTGTCCCACTGCTTCATTTGCTGGCTGTGTCATCTGATGAGAAGTTCTGTCTTTCCTCTCTGAGCAATTCATGAAGAAGTGGTGACACATCTACCTCCAAGAGTTTGGTGCATCTATGTGACTGTCTGGGGCACCTTCGGCAGCCATGAAGTGCTTCCTAGCTGTGAGACTGGCATTCCTCTATTGCGTCCTGCGTCCCTCTGAAGGAGGACAAGGTCCCCGGGCAAGTCCCTGTGGCTGATCAGATTGAGTTGTCAGAGCCTCTGTGCCTTGCCTCACGGTGGAAGCATTTTGCCCACGAAGCCCCATACATGGGAAGATCTATATAATTAGAAGGATTTAAAAGTCACCACTTACATGTCACCACTTTTAAGAGTCTTCCAGAAATGTGGGTGCCAGGTTGTGGGAAAACTACCATCGGAGACCTGGGGGTTCCGAACCGGTGCTGCCCATCACTTCAGTAGATGGTCCTCAAATTGCATGGAGATGCCTTACGTAAAATACATTCCAAGGGTCCAGGTAAACATGACTTCAGGGGAACATATTCAACCCCCTACAGCTACTTTCTCTTAAATATCGGTAGAGTCACATAGCGGCAGTTTGTGGGGTTTAGAGAGAAAAAGACAGACTAGAGTTTAAGCTCCACATGATGCTCGGCCCATCCATATCTCTGCATCTTCTGAAGGCAGTAAGTGGGCAGTAACTTTTTGCTTTTGCTTTTGTTTTTATTTCTACCAGATTCAATAAATAGGGTTAAATAAAAAGTCAGTTTTGTAAATATCAGCGGGTGTTTTACCTGGAAGACCCACGTGTGATGCCGAGAGACTAAATAATGACTATCAGCTGGAAGATACACACACACATACACACACATGACAGAAGAGTTGTGCGTTTTTGTTGGTGGTTTTTTTGGCCACACCTGCAGCATGTGGAAGTTCCCTTGCCACTGCAGTGACAACGCCAGATCCTTTACCTGCTGTGCCACCAGGGAACTCCTATGAATTTAAGTTTTATTGAGCATCTTAACTAAGGACTATAGCCTGGGAGACAATAGCTCCATAACACTGAGTAAATTGCTCCACAGCGGTGGGGAGATGCCAGCATATGTGTAATTTTGGGCTGAGAACTAAGCACAGTCAAGCACACATCTTGGTAAAAGACTACAGCTCATCACAAAGGTCAGCTATCTTTTTGCTCATGATTTTCCTGTTTGTCTATGTTTGGGAAGATGCAAGCATCTGGGTTCATTAACATTCCTCCCGAGATATATATTTACCTATGTAAGACTCTGTCCAAAGCACAAAACATCCTGCTAGCATCTTAGTTTCTTCTTCAGCAAGTGCGTGGGGTTAATCCTTGCAGAACCAGGTGATGGGGATTCCTCACTCATCTCTCTTCTTTGTTTACAATGACTAAGACCCAACGGCAGTATTTTTCACGTTACCTTGAAACAGACATGTATCATGCATGCAAAAGCTTATGCAATGTGCACGAGTTTTTGATTAGTTTAAGATTAAACAAACAGACAATGACCATCTACTACTTACGGTCTTTCTTTATTTCTTCCCTTTTTTTAATTTCTTTTTTTTTTGTATTGTGCCAAATAGTTTCCACATGTGTATCAGAGACTGAGACTCCTGCAGGGCACTTTAGGTTGGGACCAAAAACAAGCTGCTAAATGTTCTTTAAAACACATAACCTTGAATCTTAGTTTTTGTAAGACAAAATAAGAAGGTTGAGTTCTAGGGTTTTTTTTTTGTTTGTTTTTTTTTTTTGCTTTTTTAGACCCACACCCTCGGCATATGGAGGTTTCCAGGCTAGGGGTTGAATCGGAGCTGCAGCTGCTGGCCTACACCACAGCCACAGCAACCTAGGATCTGAGCCACATCTGTGACCTACACCTCAGCTCATGGCAATGCCAGATCCTTAACCTGCTGGGCGAGGCAGGGATAGAAACTGCGTCCTCGTGGATGCTAGTCAAATTTTTTAACTGCTGAGTCACGATGGGATCCCCTGTGTGTATTTTTTTTAATGGCTGCACGCACAGCATATGGAAGTTCCTGGGCCAGGGATTAAATCTGAGCTGCAGCGTGACCTACACAGCAGCTGTGGGAATGTCAGATCCTTTAACCAACTACACTTGTCTGGGGATTGAAACCACGCCTCCACAGAGATCTAAGCTGCTGTAGTTAGATTCTTAACCCACTACACCACAGCAGGAACTCCCTAAATTTTTTTTTTAAAGAAAAAAATTTATCTGATTTGGGATCTTTGCTCTCTTTCCCAAAACAGGTTAGAATAAAATATTAAAAGTATTTTTTTTCCACATGGAAATCAAATAAAGTGATTTTAAAATTACAAATAATGGAAACCAATTTACTAAGTGCAATAATCAAATCCCCAGGGTGTGTCTCCTTCATCAGAACTCAGAGAACAATATGCAATGCTCCTTAATAAAGCACTGTTTCTTTCACTCATTAGCTGCATGACTTTGGGAAATTTACTTAATCTTTCTGAACTGCTTTCTTGAACTGTCATGTCTAGGCATTGTTAAAACCTCACAGGGAACTTTGCAAAGGTAGAATAAGGTTTCAGGAGTTCCCTCTGTGGCTCAGTGGTTAACTAACCCGACTAGGATCCATGAGGATGCAGGTTCGATCGCTGGCCTCGCTCAGTGGGTTAAGGATCCGGCATTGCTGTGAGCTGTGGTGTAGGCTGCAGACGCAGCTCGGATCCCAAGTTGCTGTGGCTATAGTGTAGGTTGGCGGCTGTAGCTCTGACTGGACCAGACCTCTAGCAGGTGTAGCCCTGAAAAAAAAAAAAAAAAGAGAATAAGGTTACACATGTGAACACACTCAGAGCTATGCCAAAGGTGGCGTGTGCCACAGTCTGATAACCCCTGACACTAAGTGCATCTACTTGAAGTCCGTCCCAGAAATGCAGGAAAATGATCTTCTTCTAGATCCCAAAGCCTCCTTCACCTCTGACAGTGATGTTGGCTGGGAGCGAGACTGTGGGGAGTTACAGGGTAGGTCTGATGCATGATGCAAATAGTCAAGAAATTAATTCTAAGAGACAAAATGGCAAACCTTGAGGGGCTTCTAAGTGGTGTATGTATATATATTTTCTCGTGAAATCCTCACACCAAGGCTAAGAAAGAATTCTGATTTGTATCCACCTCTTGGCCATGGGAACTGGGCACAGTGAGGTTGAGCAGTTGTAGAGATGGTAAGACAAGTTATTAAACCTCTTTGTCTATTGTGTTATCTTGAAAACATAATAATAATGATTGTTCTTTCATAAGGTTGCTTTTAGGATTGAATGAGAGGACACAAGCGTGGCATCTGGCACTGTGTCTGGTGCACGGTAAACCGCTCACCAAACCTTGACTGCTTATTATCTCCATGTTCACAGAGCCGAATGCAGAATTTTTAAAAGGTAGTGATTGTTCATTAAATAGGAGTCCAAAAGATATAACACAGAACAAGTGAAGAGCGATTTCCGGGAGCAGGTGGTTTACACAGAAAGCTGACTCTGCTTTTAGTTTTTCTATAATGAAAGCCCAGCTCCTTTATTTCCAAGTTGTTTCGAGCTGATGTGACACAGCGTGGTCAGTGGATAAATTATTCAGCCTTTGGAAAGAAAAACTCGCTAATCTGTTCTCCCTGCTATGGATCAGATATGTTTTTCCTCTTAAAAACATCTCGGTGCCAGAAAAGATTCTTGTCCCTCTGCCCAACAAGGACCATGCCTCTCTGACATGTTATTAGCAATCTGACTTGTCACAGCCTAGAGAAAACACCCACTTCTCCCAGAGGCCTGCCCGGATCCACACTGGCCGTGCTCTCTCTGCTCTCATTCCTCCCTTCATTCACCTAATACTTATTGCAACTCCATTTTGTGCCAGGCACTGTGCCAGGTATGCAGATAAAACGGCAAACAAAACCAGACATAATCTTTGCTCTCATGGAATTTTTGGTGTATTTGCAGATGGAGATTTTAATAAAGTCATCTCTCAAATAAATAAAAACTCACATCTGTACAAAGTGCCCATAAGAAGGAATGGATAAATAATAGGGAGAAAAGCTGTGTCCAGGAGCTTGGCATGGGGTCGGCTTACAGAGGAACGGTGGTGGAGCTGAAGTTTGAAGCAGGAGGAACAGCAGACCGGTACAGATATAAACGTGTGGGTGTGTAGACAACATAGCAGTATATGCAGGCGGTGTGCACCAAGAGCGGTGTGTTTTTAGAGCTTTTAGCCTGGGAAAGAGCATGCCAAAAGGAGGCCGTGACGTAAGAGAGGGAGGCGGGGCCATGCAGAGCACGTGGTCTGGTCCAGTCCTATCCAGTCTTCGCCGGGGATGGGCTCACATACTCCCGCTTCCAGAACAGTGCCGGCCTGTAGCATCTCTGAAGATATATACAAATGTTCTCTGGCTTTGCGCTCTCGAATTTGCCAGCTCGGACCATGTTTGGCTGGTCTACCAAAGAACTGAGCTTTTCATTTCATTTTAATGGATTCAACTATAGCAAGACCCATGGGGCTAGTGACTGTCCCCTGGATCCCCGAGTCTAGAGTCCCCGCCCCATAGACATACTAGAGAGTAAACACTGCGTGATCTCTCCCTGGTCTAACGTTTTACCATCCAGAGAGCCAAAACCTGTGACTCTCCAATTGAAAACTGATCTGATATCTGTTGGGAAGAAAAAGAGGAGAGAAAAGTACAGAAAAGTAGGAGTTCCCATCCTGGCGCAGCAGAAACGAATCTGAGTAGGAACCAGGAGGTTGCCCGTTCGATCCCTGGCCTTGCTTAGTGAGTTAAGGATCCAGTGTTGCCATGAACTGTGGTGTAGGTCACAGATGCAGCTCAGATCTGGTATGGCTGTGGCTGTGGTGTAGGCCGGTGGCTACAGCTCCGATTAGACCCCTAGCCTGGGAACCTCCATATGCCGTGGGTGTGGCCCTAAAAAGACAAAAACAAAAACAAAAAAAACCCCACAGAAAAATAGGTTGTGAGAGGAAAAAAAATCACCCTAATCTAGAATTTTCCAATTCTTATACTGTTGATAATACAAACGCTTATCTTAGTGACATAGAATTGCAACCCCTAAGCCTTCTATTACTAGTCCTAATATAGATTAAATGTTTACTGAGGGCTTTTATTTCTTTTTAAAAACATTTTTAAATTATAGTTGATTTGCAGCATTACTGAGGGTTTTTTACACACCAGTCATTGTTCCAAACACTGAACCATGTACCAGCCTGTGTTATCTGTACAATGTGCTGTGAGATAGGTATGATTTTTACCTCCTTGGTTTGTTTTTGGTCTTTTTAGGTCTGCACCTGCGGCATATGGAGATTCCAAAGCTAGAGGTTGGATCGGAGCTATAGCTGCTGGCCTACACCACAGCCACAGCAATGCCAGATCCAAGCCGTAACTGCGACCTCACCACAGCTCATGGCAATGATGGATCCTTAACCCGCTGAGCAAGGCCAGGGATCGAACCTGCGTCTTCATGGATGCTTGTCAGATTTGTTTCCGCTGAGTCAGGATGGGAACTCTAGCCATGACGGGAATGCCTATCTATTTTCAGAGAAGTAAAACAGGCACAGAAGCCCTAGTCTCTATCCAGGGTTGGTGTCTGTGGTGTGTCACTGACAACTGTTCGTTCATCAGCTGGAACATGTTTGAGACAAAAATCTCCCTGCCTTCTGGGGTCCCCCATTCCATTTTGTTGTTGTTGTTGTTGTTATTTCTTGGGCCGCTCCCACGGCATATGGAGATTCCCAGGCTAGGGGTTGAATCGGAGCTGTAGCCACCGGCCTACGCCAGAGCCACAGCAATGCAGGATCCGAGCCACGTCTGCAACCTACACCATAGCTCACGGCAACGCCGGATCGTTAACCCACTGAGCAAGAGCAGGGACCGAACCCGCAACCTTGTGGTTCCTAGTCGGATTCGTTAATCACTGCGCCACGACGGGAACTCCTTTTTTTTCTTTTTAAGGCCACACCCGCTGCACATGGAAGTTCCCAGGTTCGGGGTTGAATTGGAGCTGCAGCTGAGGCCTATGGCACAGCCACAGCAACACCAGATCTGAGCCGTATCTGTGACCTACGCTGCCGCTTGCTGCTGTGCCAGAGTCTTAACTGACTGAGTGAATCCAGCATCCTCACTGACGCTATGTCAGGTTCTTAACACCCTGAGTCACAACAGGAATTCCAATTCATTCCATTTTTGAGTGTCCCTGAAGGGTTCCTGATTTGCGGCAAAATACATCTCCTTCTGATTGCATCCATGGTCCAGACACTTGCCCTTGATGCAAAGTGGAACAAATTTAAATCCAAGTGGAAAAGCACCCTGTGGCTTGTACAGGAGAAAAGCCGGTTTCCACAGAATTGTCACGAGGGTTTGTGACGGGCTCCACGTGGTCTTCTAGACATAAATACCATATTCAGTCCCCCTAGAGGAGGCCAGCAGACGGACGACTTCAGGCAAGGGAAAGGGAGGCGCATGCACCGCCTCATCAGAATTCCCAGTTCCTCGGCTTCCTTAAATGTCACGTTCTCTGAGCTTTTCCTTTGACACCCCACCTCCGGGCAGAATTAATCACCGCCTTGGCGACATTCTCTTAGCCACTCAGCTGCCCCTCACACTCTATTTTATTCAGCACTGTGCCTCTGGCACCTAGAAGTGTGTGTGGCTCAGAGCGAGGTCTATTTGTTGAACGAGGGAGTAAGGAGCAATGGAGCTATTGTGTAAATACTCGTTTATACATCAGTCTCTCACGCAAGAGTATGAACAGCTTAATCCAGGGCTGTGCTGCATGGCTGCCGGGTCGTATCTTTGAACTGGACTCAGAGTTTATGTCATTTGTCCAACGCAGTCACTGCATCTTGGTGTAGACATGACAGGGAAATCTAGTTCGAAAAACTCTATTCTGCCTCTGCTCTACTGCATCCTCAAACCTATCCATGTATTATCTTGCCTCTCTGGCTAGTATACATTTGGTTCTAGTCATTTTCTGTGTTTTGGGTGGGGAAGGTGTGATAGATGGATATTTCAATTTCTTTTCTGTTTTATCATTTACACAAAGGGATTTACTTGTTCCTAGAAATATACAAAGTGAGAGTAACGACAACTGATACATAGGCTGATTTAGAACTCAACACCTCTTGTTAGAAGAGGGGCCGGGACAGAGTGGGCTCAGAAGGAAGGGAAGAAAGGGAGGGAGGGCGAGAGAGATAAGGGAACATTGTACTTGAAAGATGATAGGGTTTGATGCCAGGAAGATCTGGCTTCTCACATTGTGTGAGGTTGCAAAGTAACTTCAGTCTCTGCATCTCCTTTTCTGCATCTGTACAGGGAGGACAACAAAACCCATTTGCAAGAGTCGTTTTGAGAAGAATCCATAATCAAGAATGACGTAACTCTATCTACAGAAGCACGTGGCAAGGGGTAGTGGGCTCCCCTTCACTCTGTACTTTGTTCTGGGAAGGGGTTCCACTTGGGCTGAGTGTTAGATCATGTCTATAACGTGATGGGAGCCCACAGTGCAATAAATCTGATTGTCGATTTGCCCAAATCTGATTGCTACTTGCCCAAGTCTCCAGGATAAAGTAGTTATAAATTATTACTCCAGGCTCTCTGTTGGCTGGATTCAACCTGATAGGTAGAGATGAATCATCATGATGATTTTTATTCTTTAAAGACAATCTGTAATGGAAAAGAATCTTAAAAAAGGATGCACGCACACACACACACACACACACACACATAACTGAATTGCTTCGCTGTACGCCCAAAACTAACCACAACATCGTACATCAACTATATTTCAATAAAAACTGAAAAAAAACCCATAAGTAATACATGTTCTTCGTAGAAATGTGGCCAAAAAAAAAAAAAAAAAGGTAAGAATGGCAAACTAGACACCAACAATAATCCCATCATTCAAAGAAAGCCAGTCTTCGACTGTACTCTCTTCAAACGTGTTTCCCTTGTGTCTTCTTCTCCCTAAACCTATTCATTCTGTATGACCCATTACGTGTATGGAATCTAAGCTCCTTGAAGACAGAGCTCTTCACAGAGAGCTGTGCCGTTCGCGTTTCTGTTTCTGATTCCTACCGTCATGTCTGGCACATAAAGCAGCTTCTCAGAATACCTTCATTGGCGTAATGGCTATTTACATAATCGGGATTGCACTTTCCATAAATACACATCTTACATTTTCACTTGAGCATTTTTACCCAGTGCTAAACATCTTTGGACCTTTAGGTGCATAAAGCTAAACCTTTGGCCATACCATGATTTATTCAATTAATTCCTAATGTGGAGAAAAGTAAACATTTCTCATCTTTTCGAAAATTTTAATAATATTGCCATAAATATCTTCATAAATAAATAAAAGGGATCATTGAATGACAGTGTTCGGAATATTAGGAGAACACAAAACTCATATTTAACTATTTCATCAAGAGAGACTCTTCATACAGGTGCATCTAAGTTTCTTTGGGGGCAGTTGATGTATACAGTGAAACTGCCGTCTAGAAAGATTTAATATTTTTTACTTCTACCTCCGGCACATGACAGGGCTCATCTCGGCCTTTGCTTGTTACCAACACAGATTTTCATTTTTGCGAGTTTGCACTTGGCACATGGAACCATATTGTTATGTTCATAAGAAGTGTATAGTAAACCCAATTTTCTTTTTTCTTTTTCTTTTTCAGTTGCACCAGGGGCATACAGAAGTTCCCAGGCCAGCGGTGGAATCTGAGCTGCATCTGTGACAGCTGTGGCAATGCAAGATCCTTAACCTGATGTGGTGTAGTGGAAACTCCCTAATTTTCTTTTTATTAAAATTAGTCAGTAGCGTCAAGATGCTTTGTGAAGAGGCAAGTCTGTCAGCATCCACAGTTTACCTGTGTCTCTAGAGGAAACACCAACACAATTGGAAATAAACAATCAATCAAATAGTTCTGGCTTGAAGTCATGGTCGAGCATGCTGGCTCTGAGGAGCAGAGACTATTACGGTGCATAACACAGTAGATCCTCAAAGGGCATGGGTTTGAACTCTGCAGGTCCATTTAAAGGAAGATGTCTTTTCAACAAATGCGTCCAAAGGGTTTGGAGTTGGTTGACTCCACATGTGGAACCACAGATACAGAGAAACAGAAGACACGGAGGGGCCAACTGTAAGTTCTATGCACATCTTCAACTGTGAGAAGGACTGGGGACCTTACCCTTCACGGTGCCCAAGGATCAGCTGTATTTATAACTGCAGAGTGACAACCACAATAAGTCTAGGTAACATTCACTACCTCACACAATTACAATGCTGTGGGGAGGCAAGATGCTCTTGGGACCTCAATTCCTTCATCTGACAAGTCAAACACTTCGCAAGGGAAAACAACCAAATTTCATTTGTGTTATATACTCATGTATCGCCAGCCCACAGAACAGTTTTTAACATGCAGTCAATACTAAGTAAATGTCTGTTGAATTACTTGATTTAAGAAACCCTAGGTGCTACGATTCATCTTATTTATCTTATGGTTAAACTGAGGCTTATACTTGATGGTGAGTGCATTAATAAGAGTTGATTCGGGCTGTAATTCTTGGGTGGTACTGCTCAATAAACAATGCACCTGGTAAGATAAATACAACGAAGAATGTCTGAGAAAGTCTTCGTGGAAACTGAGCCTTGAAGCATGGGGGTGTTTAACTAGATAGCAGCGATTTTAAAAAATGGACTCATAAACATCTGCTCAATTTTTGCACATTCAGCACAAGCCATGCTAACTTCACGCATCGCCCAGCCAACTACACACACTGAGAGGTGCAGCTTTAAATAATAGGGCTCGACGTTTGGATTTATGAAGCCAGTGTTCAGTGGAATCGAGCAGAATGCTTAAGCACACAATTTCCCAGATCCACTTTTGCATTTTGAATTTTGTCGTATTCCTATTCCTGTTTTGTCAATAAAGTTTCTCAAATGAATGCACTTTTATTTCCCCAGGTTACTACTCTATAACATTAAATACAACTTGTGCCAGAACTAATCTTTGCAGAGCTTAATCTCAGCTGCTGGGGCTTTTAATTATTCCACTTGCCATTTTATTTCGCTGAGCTTACATGGTGGAAAAGGGGGGGGGACTGATAAACAGTAAAGTGAAGCCTACATCCACTTCACATACATATGCTTTGCACTAGCTCATGTCGACATGTGCACGAGACTCACAGTCTCATTAATCTGTGTGTCCAAATTAATGAGGGTCTGGTGCTAACCTTAATTCTTTCTTGGGTTAGGAAATTGGTAGAAACCTAATTAAGTATGACTGAGAAAATCCCGTAATCTTAATCCTTCATAAAACATCTCTCAGCAATTTGATCTGTTCCACATCATTCACAGGTCCAAAATATCTCTACTCGAAACACATTTCTTTCCCTCCCTGGAAATACCTACTCTTGGAAGCATCCTTTTTAGATAACTTGCCCTTCCAGGTCCTGGAATGAGCTGTCAACATCCTCCATGGCTTCCTCCTGTCACTCGGGTGATTATCAGTGACCTGAACTGGGTGATTCAATTCACTGATTAGACTGGAAATTTTGATTTTTCCTCCCTTGGGGATTATAGAATTGAGATATTATAATAATTCCAATGACTCATAGGTTCCAGACTAGGTAAAAAGATTCATGAAATTCAGGGCTTCAAGCAAAAGTGGAGTTGCCAAGATGGAATATACGCAAAAGAAGAGGAAGTACCCTGTATGCAAAAAAAAATTATATATAGCATATATTATTTGTGAATTTTGAGCCCTGCATGTACCAAATATGCTTTTCTGAAACATTTCTTTGTTTAACAGTGTGGAGAATGGCTTAAAAAATAACACAAGACGGGAGCTGGGAGATCTGATAGGAGGTGGAGGGATGGAGGGAATGATTCTATTTGCAGGTTTGCTGGGAAGGTAGACAGAGGTTCTTTTGCTGGTAGAATCTCTCAGGCTGGTGAGGATGTGACAGCATGGCCTGGAGACCGTAGAGGAAACGTTCTAGGGTGTAGGTGGTCAAGGTGTAACCAGACGGCAGAACTGGAAACAGCCAATGTGAAGAACAGTTGGGACGACGGGAGAACCCTGCCAGGACTTTTTGGTATTGTCGACGTGCAGCCAACGTGGAATCTGCTACAGCCATCTCTCAGGGCCAACATGAAGACATGGACTTCCCCAGCAGACTTGACCGAGTGAGTTCTAGAAGGACAGGAAGGAGTTTGCCATGTGAAGAAAGAAAACACATTCCAGAGAGAGGACTCCGCGTCAGGCTCACAGTGGAGAGGCTTGCCTCGGCCGAGTGTAGGAGGTACATGTCAGATACAAGAATCCGGAGCCGATTCCAAGCTTCTCTCTGCCTGCTTAGAACCATGGATGTTTTTGGCAGACAACGGAGGTGGAGAGGGCTTTAAACGTTGGTCTCATGATTCCTTATCCCTTCACCTTGCATTCATTTATTCTATAAATACGTATCGAATCACAGATAGTCTTTTAGGGATGATGATAACATTTAGAAAGAAAAACATAATAATTCTAATTATTATTAATAGCTAACACTTATGGAGGGCCTGTAAAGTGCTAGATCCTGGGGCAAGTCTCTTTTCAAAAGTAACCCCAAGATGCAAGAAGCAATGTTGATAGCATCCTTTTAAACAGGAAAACAGAGGTTAACCAGATTAGTTAGTGAACGGACCTGAAGTCACATCGCTGTAGAAGGAGGATCCAGCATTTGATCACTAGGCGATCTTGGGTCAGAACCTGAAATCTCAGTGCCCTGGTTTTTTGGAAGAGGACCCGAGGAAGAGACTACAGGCAGGGAAAGAGTTCTGCTAGGAATAGTTCTCTTTGACTGGTATACATGGTTTTCACCTAAAAATGGCTCAATTCTCTCAACGGAAAAATCGACACTCTTTTACACACATCTCTCTCCACAAGCCTGCAGAACTGATGGACAGCTGTGTATAAAACGCTTTCGCATCACCTGTGTTTTCATAAAGCTCATTAAATTAAGACTTCCAAAAAGTGGATATCCAATAGATACACTGAGATTGTACTTGCGATTTACAAGGGTTAGGAAGGCTGGTTCAAAACCTTGTTATATGTGGGTTCTTATAACTGGAGCTAATAAAATCGACATAAATCAAGGGTAATAGGTATTCTCTAGTGGGTACTTTCAAGAATTCAATTAATGCTTAAGCAATCTTTGTAGTCATTTACAAAACGCTTTGAAGATGAAAACCATTCTAACTTTTAAGTTGCAATGCGTTTGAGATGGGAAGATCAATTTCTTATGGAGACTTCAAGATGCATTAAAAATGAAAAGGTGGTATAATCATTATTTAAATTTATTCAAATTAGATTAATTAGATGACTTGTTTTATTTCAAGACTTTATTATATTGTATTTTATTTTTTTGCATCTGGGCATTTAAGCTTACTGAAATACAAGTTAAATATTCCTTTAATTATCCCTTCTTCTCTCTCTTATGCTTTCTCTCTCTGTGTTTATGTATGAATATATACATATATATACATATAAAATATGGATGTCAAGGAAATTTTATTGTTGTATAAAGTTTTCTTGTATATTTGATTCCTGTGTATTTTATATATATTCTACTGTCTATTCTTTATCTCAGTTGACCCCAGTTTACATTTCTATTAGGAATCACTTTTTCAACAAGATTTCTTGCATTTCTGTGGGCGGTTATTTTACCCTAATGTTCACTACCCTTTTATTCAAAATATTATCTACGTGGTAATATCCCCAGTATTCAAGCCCAGCCACAGCCCTCAGTGATGTCTTACACACAGCGCAGATGCTGGCTAGTTTTGTGTTGATATGCTGCACTGAAATTAACTGAAGTGACCTGGTGGTAAAATAGTTAAGCTCATAGATGTCAAAACTGTAATTAAAATTCCCGTTTTCTGGCTTTAAATTCTCTCCTGTGAAGCAATGTTAAGTGTCCTACTCAGAGGACATCTTTAGCTCCCAAGCAAATATTTATGTATTTGCGGGTCTGGTGAATGTCTTTTGTGCGAAGCGGCATACAGTTACTTTTTCTCACGTAGGTTACATTCTAAGCCCAGCCAAATTCACTATGGTATATTTATTGGACAGGAGAGAATACTATATTTTGAGAATGCTTTTCAAAACTGAATAATAAAAATTAGAGAGGCAGCTGCTCAAAACTTACCGATGACTCAGTAAATTTACATTCTCAATTTCAAGTAACACTTGTGCTACCCACCTGTCAAAGAATGATGATTTTTGCAGCTCAAAGCAGTTTCTCCTTCCTAATAATTAGGGACTGTGTGTATTAAATATGAATCTTTAATTTTTTTTAGGACTTAACTTTACATTCTACTGTAAATGCATTTTTTTCAAATAAAATGTTAGTTGATAAATTTCCTTTTGGGATTAGATTCTCTAGTTTAATTATTACTCTTCCAAGATCTTGGATATGTAACTTAATCTCTCTAAGCTATTGGCTCCTTTTTTTTATTATTATAGCATAATACTCCTAAAGTCCTTAAAGCCCTACTAATTTTATGGGGATTATCAGAAGATAAATATTAATAACAATACAATACTCTGATTTAGCTTTATAGTTCACAGGTCACTTTTACTTTCCTTATCTCATTTGATGGAAGTGTTTTTTTGTTTGTTGTTGTTGTTGTTTTTTTTTTTTTGTCTTTTTGCCTTTTCTAGGGCAGCTTCCCGTGGCATATGGAAGTTCCCAGGCTAGGGGTCGAATCAGAGCTGTAGCCACCAACCTACTCCAGAGCCACAGCCATGTGGGATCCAAGCCACGTCTGCGACCTACACCACACCTCATGGCTACACCGGATCCTTAACCCACTGAGTAAGGCCAGGGATGGAACCCGCAACCTCATGGTTCCTAGTCGGATTCGTTAACCACTGCACCATGATGGGAACTCCGGAAGGGTTTTTTTTTTTTTTTTTTTTTGGACTCTCATTTTTCCTGGGTTGTAATTTAGACTCCTTTAGAAATTCTGTAAATAAAATTATAATTATTTACTGCCAATATTTGAGAGACGGGGTAAAAATATACTATATGAATATAAAACATGAATCGATAAAGAAAACAGAGATACAAAATTAATTATACCAAATAGACCACTGACTCATCAACTAGGTCTGCCCCCAATTGAAATGCCGTATGGAAACACAGTCAAAACTTGCCAGTAATCAACGAACGTCAAAATTATAGCAATGTGCCTTTCATAACTGACAAGTCATCTAGTTTAAAGATGTGATGGCGCTATCAGTGAGAGTGTGATGACATGTCGGATAAATGTCCTGAATCAGCGAAAGAATGACTGACCCCAGAAAAAGTGCTGATAGGACTCTAACCCGTGATACAATAAGTTCGGTAAGAAAATCCGAGATATGAAATAAAATACGTACATGATAATCGTGGAAATGGCCCCACATGTAATCTTTGTTTCTTCCAGTTTAACCTGAGGCAGTGAAATGAGGCAGTGAGTGTATTAACACACACCGGAGGGAAACCAAGTTTTTCCCCTCTCTCCTCTTAGTGTTGTTTCCAGCTGGGTTTGAGAATTGAACTGACATATCACAGATTAGCAGGAGAAAAGCATGCAAATTTACATATGCTGTGCATGACACAGTGAAACCCGCAGGCTTTTCTATTACGTTGAACAAAGAAAGGTAATTGTGGAAAAGCAACTCAACTATGTGGGGAGGCTAAATAAAGATATGAGTTATTTCAACAAGGTTTTTTGTATGGAATATCTTCATCTCAAATTCTCATTGTTTTTTCCCTTTTATTGCTGCACCCATGGCATACGGAAGTTCCCAGACTAGGGGTCAAATCTGAGCTACAGCTGCCAGCCACAGCCACAGCAATGCGGGATCCGAGCCCACTGAGCGAGGCCAGGGATCGAACCTGCCTCCTCATGGATACTAGTCGGATCTGTTTCCATTGTGCCACAAGAGGAACTCCAGTATGCCAGGTTTTTAGCATGCTGGCCTTTGGTGGGAACCCCTCAACTTCTCCTTCTTGGTGACAGCGTCCCTTTCTTTTCGGAATAGGGAGGGAACCGGTTACCTGAGTGTTTGTATCTCCTTTTCAGGAAGAAAAGTGTAGACTGGGATGTCCTACCTGCATCTGCTGTTTTTCAAGTGCCTTTGGTTCAAAATAACCCATATACGGTAGTGGTATATCTTGAGATGGCAGGTTCTGCCCCCCTAATGCTTACTATTGCATTAACTGTAGATAGCAAATAGGGAACAAGGCAAAATTACAGTATTATGTGAATTGATATGATGCATTATGCTAGGAAAATATTATAAAAAATGGTAATATATCCTGGTAGTTACAAATGACACATACCATATGTTTACATGCTATTTGTATAAAAATGATAAGGGAATACTACGAACAACGCTATTCCTCCAAATTTGATAAATTAGATGAAATGGACTAATACGTTGAGAGAACATATCAAAACCTTCACAAAAAGGAAAACATACCCTACATTCACTTATACCATTTACATTAAATAATTTTAAAATCTTCCAAAAAAGAAAAACATCCAGCTCATGTGGTTTCTTTTTTTCTTTTTCTTCCTTCCTTCCTTTCTTTCTTTTTCTTCATTTCTTCATTTCTTTCTTTCTTTCTTTCTTTCTTTCTTTCTTTCTTTCTTTCTTTCTTTCTTTCTTTCTTTCTTTCTTTCTTTCTTCCTCTCTCTCTCTCTCTCTCTCTCTCTCTCTCCTTCCTTCCTTCCTTCCTTTCCTTCCCTCCCTCCCTCCCTCCCTCCCTTCCTACTTTCTTTTTCTTTTTGTCTTATCCGGGCCACATTCTCGGCATATGGAGGTTCCAAGGCTAGGGATCAAATCAGAGCTGTAGCTGCCGGCCTGCCCCACAGCCACGGCAATGCTGGATCTGAGCCACATCCGTAACCTACACCACAGCTCATGGCAATGCCAGATCCTTAACCCACGGAGCGAGGCCAGGGATTTAACCCTCATCCACATGGATGCTAGTCGGGTTTGTTAACCGCTGAGCCACGATGGGAACTCCAAGTGCATATGGTTTCACCGATGAATTCCATCACATATTTAAGGAGAAAAATACCAAGTATCCACAATCTATTTCATAAAATAGAGACAGAAGGAATACTTCTTAATTTAATTATCTGAATACTAAGTACTACAACTAGATAAGAGCATTACAAGGGAAGAAACCTAGAGACTAAAATCACTCATAGACATAAGCAAAAAAAAAAAAAATCATCGACAAAATAATAGAAACGTTAATCCAACAACTTATACAACTAATTATACACCACAACCAAGTAGGATTCATCTCATTCATGCAAGATTAGTTATACATTTGAAAATCTACCATTGCAGTCCATCATGTCAACATGTTATGGAAGAAAAATCACGTGATTATATCAACTGATGCTGGAAAATCATTTGACAAAATCCACCAGTCATCCATGATAAATTTATTCAGCATAACAGTAATATAGGGAAACTTCCCCATTTTTTTTTCCTTGTCTTTTTAGGGCCACATCCATGGCATATGGAAGTTCCCAGGCTAGGCATCAAATTGGAGCTGTAGCCATTGGCCTACACCAAAGCTCCAGCAATGTCAGATCCAAGCCACGTCTGCAACCTACACCACAGCTCACAGCAATGCTGGATCTTTAACCCAATGAGTGAGGCCAGGGGTTGAACTCGTGCCTTCATGGATACTAGTCAGGTTTGTTAACCACTGAGCCATGATGGGAACTCCTACAAAAATTTCTGAATAATACTAATAAATACGTATTGTAAGGTTACAGAATACAAGGTTGATTAAAAAAGCCAATTGGTTTCCCACACAACCAGCAATGAGAAACTTGAGTTTGAATTTTTTTAAAGTGATAGCGTCAACAGGATGAAAGCATATTAGCACATGGGACAAATCCACATAATATACAAAAAGCCTATATGCAGAAAACCATGGAGCACTTCTAAAAGAAATCAAAGATCTTAATAAATGGAGAGATGCTCCATATTCATGGACTGTAAAACTCAGTATTCTTAGAGTGTAAATTCCTCCCGAAGTCATCTATAGATTCAATGCAATCCCAATAAAATCCAAGCAAGTTACTTTTTTATATATCAAAAATGGTTCTTAGATTTATATAGAGAGAGGCAAAATTCCTAGAAGAGCCAACACACTGCTGATGGGGAAGAACTAAGTTTTAGGACTAACGCAATCTTACTTCAAGAATTATTACAAATCTACAGTATTCTCCACAATGTAGTATTGGTGAAATAATAAACACAGAGATCAATGGAACAAACAGAGAACTCAGAAATACTCATACTGAGTTTTAGCAACGCCAAGAATCTAAATATAGTCCACTGAAATTTAACAAAGACACAAAGGCAATTCAATGGAAGAATGGCCTTTTCAGTAAAGCTGTTGGCGAGTTCCCGTCTATCTCAGTGAGTTAAGGATCCGGCATTGTCAGTGGCTCTGGTTATTGGGTTTGATCCCTGGCCTGGGAATTTCTTCATGTCATGGGTGCAGCCAAAAATAAACAAATAAAGATGTTGGAACAATTGAACATCCAAATGAAAGTGGCAAAAGTAAAATAAAATAAGCCTGGACCGAGACCTTGCACCTTATATAAAAATCAACTCGAATGCATCACAGACCTAAATGTAAAATGCACAATTATAATATTTCTAAAAGAAAATGTGAAAGAAAATCCAACTGCCTTAAATTTGATGAAGAGTTTTTAGATAGGATATATGTATATTCTCTATACATATATTGATCTGCTTTGTGAAAGGCACTGTCAAGAAAAGAAGACAAGGCACAGACTTGGAAAAACATTTTTAAAACCGTGTATCTGATAAAACCTTGTATGCAATAGAGTGACTCTTAAATCTATATAAGAAAATGCTTCTTTAAAAATTTTTAAATGGGGATAAAATAGACACCTCACGTAAAAAGACATATACAAATGGCATATAAGTATGTAGATAGGTATTCAATAGTTTGGTCAATAGGGAAATACAAATTAAAAAAAAGAGATACTTATATATTCCCATTATAATGACTGAAAATAAACCTGACAGTATCAATTGCTGACATGGATGTGGTATAAGAGGAAATCTCATTCATTGCTGTTGAAAATGCAAAAAGTAGGAGAGCTATTTTGAAAGGAAGTCTGGTAGTTTCTTACAAAACCAAACATCATATGATTGACTAGTTTTACCTCGAGGTATTTATCGGAGTATTGAAAAATCTGTCCACAAAAACACATACAGGTGATGATTTCTAGAATTTTTTTTCTCATGGTTTTCCAAACCTGGAAGTCACCAAAATGACTTTCAGTAGTTCAATATATGTGTCTTCACGCATATGCAATGATTTTTAAATGCATATTTTAAGTGAAAAACCCCATCCGAAGAGGCGGCATACTGTGTGATTCCATTTCTACGCTGTTTGGAAATAAGGAAAACCATAGCGACAGTATAAACATTGTTTGCCAGGTGTTCATGGGGTGAGAGGAACAGAGTGCAGGGGACAGTCGAGGCAGCAAGTTATTCTACATGATACAGTAACGGGGAACGCCTGACACTCTGTGTTGTCAAAACCCAGAGAAGGATGCAGCACAAAGGGTACACCTTAATGTATGCAAATCTACATATCATTTAGGAGGGCTGGGGGCTCCAGGGCAGGTGACATCCTTTAGCAAAAGATTCTAACGCTACTTGTTTCTACAAACTTGTGAAACAACATCGCTGAAATGGGGAGGGGAGTACATATAATTAATTTGAAAGAGAGTCAGGTCTATGAGATTAAAGGTAAATGGAATTCTATTTAATCACGGCACTCATAATTAATAGAGTTGTTCCCCATTGGGGTAAATTCTGAAACCACGGTCCGTGACGACTTGAATTAAACACTTGGGTAAATGATGAGGATGCAGGTTCCATCCCTGACCTGCCTGGCTCAGTGGGTTAAGGATCCAGCATTGCCATGAGCTGGGGTGTAGGTCACAGACACGGCTCAGATCTGGTGTTGCTCTGGCTGTGGCGTAGGCCAGCAGCTACAACTCTGATTTGATCCCTAGCCTGGGAACCTCCATATGCCACAGGGGTGGCCCTAAAAAGACAAAATAAATAAATAAACACTTGCCTAAGTGAATGGCAGGAGATGGAGCCAGGTATCATTGTTGCTATGGGAGGTTACAATCCAGGAGAGGGGGGTTAAAATAACCCATGTTTTAGTGGATTCTGCTTGGAGACATCAGTAGGAGCTCATGGTTGGTTTAAACAGACACTACAGATATAGAAATAGTTACAGGTGTATGTACAAACAGGGTGACTATACACTACTCACATTTATTTCATAGTACTACAGGTTAAGAAGGCTCAAAAACCAAAAAACCCCAGGAGCAATGAGCCTACCTAGCACTCAGATCTTGTTTTTAACACAGTACTCCACTGAAAGAAACCAAAGTTTCACAGAAAAATGCCTGATTGGAGAATTTGGGCAGGGTACATACAAAATTATAAAGGAGCATGCTGTAGGGAAGAAAAGTAAGAATGATACAAAATACTGGTGGGTTGACTTTGAAAGGACACGGTGTATCTGGCACAGACTCTGTCTAACAATAAAAACTGAGGCCTTGTAGCAAGTAGGGTGCAAAGACATGTTCCTCGTTGCCCCGGACAACTGCAATTAGCAAGAACTCTTCTCACGTCTTCAGACACAAAACATGGTCCAATGTCCATTCAAAAGGGAGTAAACTTAGGCACTGGAAATGCCAGCACTTTTGGAGAGAATTTTTACAATTAATCAAAAAGAGCTCTCCCTTGCGGAATTTCCAGAAAGACGGCATGAAGTAATGGGCATCAAGCATACGGTCGTGTGAAATATGTGTCTTAAACAGCCCATCTGGGTTTTTCAGGAAGGGTCCTTTCTAGGGATCGGACAGATCACATTTCGTTCCAAAAAGATGTCATCGCTGAGCACAGGACAAGGCTGCTGTTTGTCCATGTGCACAGTGATGTTCTTTAATTTCCTAGGGCTTCCACACCCGGCGACCACAAATCGGACGCCTTACGCAACACAATGGTTTTTTTCTCACCGTTGTGGAGGCAAGAAGTCCAAGGTCAAGATGGACCAGCTGGTTTGGTTTATCCTGGGACCTTTCTCTTTGGCTTGCGGATAATCCCAGCCTTTCCTTTGTGTGTTCATACCTCTGGTATCCCCTGGGGGTGTTCAAATCTCCCCCTTGTATAAGCACTGAATTAGGGCTCACCCTAGTGGCCTCGTTTTAATTTAATCACCTTGTAAGGTTCCCATTTCCAAACACAGTCCCATTTTGAGCATCAGGCATAAGCCATCTACATATGAATTTGCAGGAGACACAATTCAGTCTGTAACAATGCTAGATTTAATAACTAAGACAATAGAAATGTTCTAAATATTCTACACAGGGAAAATGATCAAATCATTATATGATAACCACAAATTGAATATAACACAGCCGTAATACGTATCCATAATAATAAATTGTTTTTATGACGACTGTGGTTCAATGGCATTGTAATATTCTATTCAATATAGCCACCAGCTGGAATTTAACCAAGTTTAATAGCCTAGGAAATGCTCTGGCCAACATTCCCTTAAGTGACAATAAAGCAGTATGCAAACTTGGGTATAGAGAGGCCTGACTCTGTAAACAGAAGTACAGAAAGAAGGGTGCTTAACTAAGAATAATAGTTAATTATTCAGCATAATTGCTTTTATTTCTTTTCAAATGTATGCATCTTGCAGCTTTTCTGTAATGAGTTTGTATTATTTTTATAATAGTGAAATTATGTTAGGCCTTTAAACAATATAATAAAATTCATTAATTAAAATAAGCATGGAAATTGCCGAGACAACCTGGTTACATGCAGAGGCTCCTCAGGGTCAGCCATGGTCTCCGCAGCCACCACGGGCTGACGAAAACAGGGAGAAGATAATTGCATTTTCGGCCCGCAGTCCTGCAGTGATTTTTTTCTCTTTCTCTTTTATGGCTGTTTTCTTTGCCGAGGAATGGAGGCTGGATGCCAGTGCAGAAGATGATGCTAGGAACCCCCCATTCTTATTGTCCATAAAAGCAGTGATAAAATAGAGCATATATCTAGGAAAAATCAGCTTTTTTGCACAGTCATCCCTCCATATCTGACAGCGTTGGTTCCAAGATCTCCTTTGGGTACCAACATTCGCAGATGCTTGAGTGCCTCCTGGAAAGCTTCTGCACCCTTCTGCGTATCCTCCAGCATGCTTTAAATCATCTCTGCATTATCATACCTTACCCAATGCAAATGCTATGAAAATAGTCGGCCGTGGCAGATTTAAGTTTTGCTTTTTAGAACTTTCTGGATTTTTTTCAAAAGTATTTTTGATCCCCAGATGTTTGAATCAACAGATGTGGACCAGTGGATACAGAACTCATGAGTAGATTCAGAGAGGCTACTCTTGTTTGGAAATGAAGGAGAGCCCTGCAGCCACCCAAGGAACCTATTTTATTTTATTTTATCCTATTTTATTTATGTTACTTTTTACAGGAGTACCTGCAGCAGATGGAAGTTCCCAGGCTAGGGGTCCAATAGGAGCTACAGCTGCTGGCTCACACCACAGCCACAGCAGCATCAGATCAGAGCAGCATCTGGGACCTCTGTTGCAGCTCATGGCAATGCTGGATCCTTAACCCACCAAGCGAGGCCAGGGATCAAACACACACCCTCACAGACACTATGGAACTGGAACTCCAGAACCCCTATTTTATGCAGTCATCAAAACTGCATGGTACTGGCACAAAGACAGAAATATAGATCAGTGGAACAGGATAGAAAGCCCAGAATTAAACCCATGCACTTACAGCCAACTATCTATGACAAAGGAGGCAAGACTATACAATGGAGAAAGCACAGCTTGTTCAATAAGTGGTGCTGGGAAAAGTGGACAGCCACATGGAAAAGAATGAAATTAGAACACTCCCTAACACCATACACAAAAGTGAACTCCAAATGGATTAAAGACCTAGATATAAGACGAGACACTGGAGTTCCCATCATGGCGCAGTGGTTAACGAATCCGACTAGGAACAATGAGGTTGCGGGTTCGGTCCCTGCCCTTGCTCAGTGGGTTAACGATCCGGCGTTGCCGTGAGTTGTGGTGTGGGTTGCAGACGCGGCTCGGATCCAGCGTTGCTGTGGCTCTGGTGTAGGCCGGTGGCTGCAGCTCCGATTGGACCCCTAGCCTGGGAACCTCCATATGCCGCGGGAGTGGCCCAAGAAATAGCAAAAAAGACAAAAAAAAAAAAAAAAAAAAAAAAAAAAGACCAGACACTATCAAACTCCTAGAGGAAAACATAGGCCAAACACTCTCTGACATAAATGACAGCAACATCTTCTCAGATCCACCTATCAGAGTATTGACAATAAAAAGAAAAATAAATAAATGGGACCTACTCAAACTTCAAAGTTTCTGCACAGCAAAGGAAACCCTAAACAACACAAAAAGACAACCCACAGAATGGGAGAAAATCTTTGCAAGTGAATCGACTGACAAGGGATTAATCTCCAAAATTTATAAACACCTTCTGCAGCTCCATACCAAAAAAACAAACAACCCCATCCAAAAATGGGCAGAAGATCTAAACAGACATGAAGACATACAGATGGCCGAGAAACACATAAAAAGATCTTCAGCGTCACTCATTATTAGAGAAATGCAAATCAAACCACGATGAGGTACCACCTTACACCAGCCAGAATGGCCATCATCCAAAAGTGTACAAACAATAAGTGCTGGAGAGGGTGTGGAGAAAAAGGAAGCCTAGTACACTGTTGGGGGGATTGTAAATTGGTGCAACCACTGTGGAAAGCAGTATGGAGATTCCTCAGAAAACTAAACATAGAACTGCCATTGGATCCAGCAATCCCATTCCTGGGCATCCATCCAGAGAAAACCATGACTCACAAAGACCCATGGACTCCGATGTTCACGGCAGCACTATCTGCAAGAGCCAAGACATGGAAACAACCTAAATGTCCATCGACAGAGGAGTGGATCCAGAAGATGTGGTACATGTACACAATGGAGTATTACTCAGCCATTAAAATGAACGAAATACCAGCATTTTTTGCAACATGGATGAACCTAGAAACTATCATGCTAAGTGAAGTCAGCCATACAATGAGACACCAACATCCAATGCTTTCACTGACATGTGGAATCTGAGAAAAGGACAGACGAAACTTCTTTGTAGAACAGATGCTGATTCACAGACATTGAAAAACTTATGGTCTCCGGAGGAGACAGTTTGGGGGGGGTGGGGGGATGTGCCTGGGCTGTGGGATGGAAATCCTGTGAAATCAGATTGTTATGATCATTATACAACTATGGATGTGATAAATTCATTTGAGTAATAAAAAAAAAAATAGATACATAAAAAAAAAAAAAGCTGCTTCTTGGTAACAACAGTGATTTTGTGGCGCTTTAACCTACACCTGCCCTGTCTTCTACAATTAAGTGAAGCAACAGCCAGGAAGCTACCCTGCGTTCTGGCACTGGAGGCAGGAGAAGGGCCCTCATTCACAGAGAATTGGGAGGAAGGATTTGTTCTGACCTGCCCAGCGGCCCCTTGTTTAATTGGCTCAAATGGACTGTCACTATGTGGAACAATATGAAACTAGCTGAGCCGTGTGGGCCCTCGTAGTGAAAGGGGATGTGTGCAGACTGCTGTCCTGGCCGTTTTGCCCAAGGGGACAGAGAACTGTGGGTGCGACAACTGCTGAGCCCAGAAACCTGGGAGGGAAGGTTTGGGATGAGACCTCTGGGAGGCTTTTGAACCATTCCAAAACATTCCAGGGATCTAGAAGGCCTCACACCCATTCAGGGAAGACCTAAGAAGACCCGAGGCTCCTCCGTGGGAAAGGGAAGCCAAGGACCTAGGGGGTTAACGAGAGGATGGGACCTCAGGTTGACCCGAGAACTGGACCTGGGCAACAAAAGGCCCCTTGGCCCCTCCCTGCTCCCTGGAATGTGTGCTCCCCCCACAGTTCCCACGCAGAAGCTCTTCTCAAGGATGCGGCCTGGAGACAGCGTGTGTGGTTGAGACCATCTGGGTGTGCACCTGGCAGAACTTCATGAAGGCCTCTCTATAAACTTCGAAGATCCCACTGGACAGGGGTGGAGATCGACTTGTCCCGTGGCCCAAGATGAGCCTGGTAGACACGTTTCTCACTCCTTCAGCCGCTCTGGAGTGGCTGCCTCTTTCTTCCTTCTCTCCTGCCCTCTGTGCCCTGTGCCCAGCTTGTGAACCAACAATTCATCCCTGGAGAAATGGGTCTTGGAAAAGAGGCATCTGTGGGGGGAACCTTGGGGTGGCCGCTGGAAACTGTGAGAATGAGTATAAACAACATGCTTGTGAAATTCCAGAAGGAGAGGTGAAAAAGAAAGGGATAAGAATATTTGAGGAAAAAATGGCTAAAAATGTCCCATAGTAGGTGAAACCATCACTCCTCATATACAGCAAGCTGAACAAATCCCAAGCAGGATAAACTCAAAGTGGTCCATGCCAAAGCAAGTCATAATTAAACTGCCGAGTGCAAAGACAAAGACCTTTCAGAGCAACAAGACAGCATCAGCTCATAAGGGAGAAGGAGTCCTTAAAAAGATGAATAAGTAACTTCTCATTAGAAACCAGGGAGCCCAGAAGGCAGCTGGATGACGTTACTGAAATTTCTGAAAGAAAAATAGCTGGCAACCAAAGAATTCTGTATCTGGGCAAAACAATCCTTCAAGCCCCAAAGAGCAAGACATTCTCAGACAAAAAGAGATTTTTGTTGTCACCAGATGTGTCTTAGAACAAATGCTAAAGGGGGGTTTAAAGGCTGGGAAGAAAGGGCCTAGGCAGAAACTCAAATCTACATTAAAAACAAAAGCAAAACGGAAAAACAAAGAACGCCGAAATTACAATTTTGTTTGTAGTTTTTTTTTTTTTTTTTTTTCACATTTTTCGGGCCACACCCATGGCACATGGAAGTTCCCAGGCTAGGGGTCCAATTGTAGCTATAGCTGCTGGCCTACACCACAGCCACAGCAACACCAGATCTGAGCCAAATCTTCAACCCATACCACGGCTCACAGCAGCACCGGATCCTTAACCCACTGAGCAAGGCCAGGGATCGAACCTGTGTCCTCATGGATGCTAGTCAGATTCATTTCCACTGAGCCACGACGGGAACTCCTTGTTTGTAATTTTACTTTCTTTCTTTTCTCAGAACTCAGGATTTCAAATCTTGTGCTCACTTTTGATTCATTACAGGTTCCAAATATTATGAATTCTCTTGTAAATCCTAAATAGCCCTTCTGTCAAGTGATTTTAAAGATTCATTTCCTTTACACATTTTTGACGGTCTTGTTTCTCATGAGTTTGCTCTAACTAGGGTGAATCCAAGAGTCTCATTTGCAAAGTATTACGGTATCGTTAACTCAAGGATAATGCTAGGTCCTTGGGTAGTTTCAGTTTTCTCAGAATATTTAGGAATGATTCCAACGATCTTATTTATGGATATAATGCAGACAAATAAATATTGTAGGTGAATATTTAATCCTTGGGACGTTCTAATCCCTGTTATTCCAATGCAAAAAATGAGCAAACTAATACTTGAGAAATTCCCATTTAAAGAACGGTATTGACAGGCAGGATCATAGGCTGAGAAAGATTAATACGTGTTTGGGGAACAATCTCTCAGGGGGAAGAGTTGAAGAGACTGATAATGTTTATCTTAGAAAAGAAGAGATTAAAACAGTGCTTTTCAAAAGTGCACTTAAATGACCCAAAGCCTTTGATTTGGGGACCATTAAAATCCTAAATCACAAAGTTGATAAGAGGAAAAGTTACTGTGGTTGAAACAAGGTCAGAAGCCTTAAGGCCAGAAGCCAGTCCCTGGCGCTTAATTTTCAGCTCTTCTAACTCGGGATCCTTCCTGGGATTATAGAAAAGCACTTTGCTAAGAGAGTTTTAGATACTATACTGTAAGATACTATAAATTCCATTGTAAGGGACAAATAAAAACAAATTACATTAACTAAACGAGAGCTCCCAGACTGTTTTTTAAAGTATAACTGGATTATAATAGAACACATGGCGCAGTGTGTGATAATTACTTTAATAATAATTAATGATTTCTACCAGTTATTGGGTTATTATCATGGTTATGAGATAGGACTTAGAAAACCTGGATCCTAACTCTCCCACTTACTCATTGCATGACCTTGGGGGAAAACAACTTCAACTATGATGCAGTTTCCTCGTGTATAAATTAGGGATATCATGTAGCTTTCTCATTAGTTTTTTATGTCAAGTGATTCAATAATTTTACATCTGTGGTGCATTTCGAAAATGCGTGGCACCTACATAGTACGAGTTATGTCTTTGATGTAGACATGGAATAAGTAAACAAATCAATACACAAACTAATCAATCTACAAGTAAAAATTTATAAAAGAGGTTATTGTTTAAAGTTAATTATTTGTAAATTGAAGTCTTAGTGATTTAGTGATGAAGGAAGGTTTGTTTAAACCATCCCTGTTATAGCTAAAGAAATAAAATTTAACATCGCATCTGGCAATGATTTGTGACATTCTTTATCAATACCCTGATAGTCATCTCAATTCACTTCAGAACAAACAGATAGAAATTTTATCTTACATGATTCTGAGGTTTAAGTTCTGGGGAATATTTTGCTCAGATGAACCGCCAGAATTAGAGTCCTAAAATATCTGAATATCTTTCTAATAAACAATTCAAAGATCTGCTGTTGCGATCAGCTGGATCTGAGTGGAGAGGAATCAGCAAAATAGCAAAATTATCAGTGTTAAGTTCAAACCAGAAGATGTTCCCAAGTCTATGACAGCGGTCAGATAAATCACTTAAATTATGCAAGAACCTGGTGAGATTAATAGGACAAGAACTGAATTTAGAATGGAGGCATCTTGATTACTTTTCTTCTCTCCTTGTTGCCCTGATGGGAACCAACCACGTGTGTGTGTGTGTGTGTGAGGGACCAGGCAGACCTTTTCCAGGCAGCCTTCCCAAAGTGAACTTCATCCTAACACGACAGGGAGTTTGCAGTGGATTTGACACGATCCACTGCTATTTCATAACTTCCTCTTTGACATCATAACAGGATGTTAATCCAGTTAAAAGATCCCACTATTCCCAGAGGCGCCCTTTCTGTCTTACAGGTGGTTCTGAAAAGTTTATCTAAACAAAGCTCCCCTATCATAGGACTTCTCTGCTTACGCCGTCCTTCCACTGGAACTTACTAATATAAAAGAGAGTGAAAATACTAGGTATTTTATTTTCTTAGTAATTTTTTTTTCCTTTGCTAAGTGGCCTCACCATAGGAATCTCAGATTGCAGAACTCCCAGATAGGAAAGTCTACTTCCTTCCATCTGTGGATGAAAAAGCACAAAGTCCTTTTGCTTGGCTTCTAAGACGCCGCTGCTTCTGCGTGTTAGGACAAACTGTCCATCTGGCTGTAACAGTAGTGCTGTTAGAACCTCACTTCAAACAGATGGAATCTCGGATTAATAAGTTGAAAGGACCAGCTGATGTGTTGGCTCGAGAGTATTTTTTTTTTTTTACCAAATATAAACTGTAAAGAGTTGGAAATAAGTGTGGCAATATTTCTGACCCAATTATTATCACCTTAGAGGACCTAAATGCTATCAGGCAATTTAAAACAAACAAGAGAGAAACTTTGATTCTACATCAAAGGTCAGCAAATTTGGAAGGAATAAGACAATTGTCCTGACTTCTTTTTAAGAGTCTATGGTAGGAATAAAAATATTCAAGGTACTGAATAGTATGAACAAAACAATAATCACTGTGCCTATAGAGACTGTAACCATGAGAATGGAAGAAGAGAAAGTGGTTGTGTTGTTTGGTTAAGTGACGAAGTCATATATTCATTCACTCAGCAAATGGTTATTGGGTGTTTAAGTCTGCAAATGTTCCTCGGCCTCTTTTTCCACACTCATTACCTGCCATGGGTATTTGCATGTCCAGTGCTCTAACTGCATGGAATTAATTACAGTCTCTAGAAATCACTATGCCTTTTTATGTGTCTAAATAGTCAGGTATGTATTAGTTTGGAATACATATTTTTCTACCTAGGATTTTCTGAATCATTTTTTAAGGACTTTGTTCAAATTTTACATCTGTGATTATCACCTAAGACTGCATCAGTTGTACCTCTTACAATGTTCCTAAACTGATAACTTTGTTAATTAATTAATTTATTTATTTTTCTTGTTATGGCTGCACCTGCTGCACAGGCATATGGAAGTTCCTAGGTTAGGGATCGAATCAGAGCTGCAGCTGTGGTCTACATCACAGCCACAGCAACACCAGATCTGAGCCTCATCTGTGAAATACACTGCAGCCTATGGCAACACTGGATCTTTAACCCACTGAGGGAGGCCAGGGATCAAACCACATTCTCACAGACACTACGTCAGCCTCTTAACCCAATAAGGCACGGCAGGAATTCCTGATGACTTTGTAAATGCAACTATGCTTGAGAACTGAAGAGGAAAGCCACACATGTGACCTCAATGCCAACCACCTTCTCACACAGACATTTGAAGGAGAGAAAAGAATTGGTGGTGGAAAAGGTAATTCTGGAGGGGGGAAAAAAACCAGGAAATAGAAAATTCAAATTCAAAATTCAAATCAGAATCCTCCATGGCTTGGGGGACGATACTGCACACATAATTGAAAACCCTGGCCTGCTCCACAGCACAGGAGGCCAACACTTCCAGAAAATCAGAGCCGAGTTAAGAGGAATGGATGGGCTAGGGACTGGGGAAGGGGAGCGGCAGAAGGCAGCGCTCAGTTCGAAGCATTTGAGCTAATAAAATCTCTTCCCACCTACAGCACAGGCGGGTGATTCACAGCCCGTCTACCTTTCAAGCCCATTAATGCCCCATTTAGAATATCCGGGAGATGGATTACTATACTAACTACTTTGCACACGGGATTTACAGTCGAATATTTCTTCCTCCAATAAATCACGCTATTAATATCGATTGTGGTGCCCTGTATGCATCTCAAAGTTTAATGTGGATTTTATATATATATATATAAACGTAAAATAAACAACGACTGTTTCATGGAAGGGTTTGAAGAGGAAGGAGCTTGTCGAGAAAACAAATCTAGGGATGTGTTCTCGACTACATGCGAGGCCAGGGTTAGGCAGTGAGGGATGAGCGTGGGTCCCCGCGCTGCTGATTGGGACCAGTTTATTGGATGCTATACAAGTGCTACACTGCCTTAAATCAATAGTTTGCAAGACAGCAGAAGGTTGGGCGTAATAAGTCATCATCTTAATGAAATAGAGATTATCCCCAAACTATTAAACAAGCCGTAGGTGTCAGGAAAATTGTTCACTTTTCAGGGCTAAACAAAACCATCTATTCCAGAGGAGGGAAATCAATAGGTGTCTGTGGCCTGCTTTGTAGCCTGAATATATACATAAATGGACAGTTAAAATGACTTGCTGACACCTGATTGGGTTTTACTACCTTCACTGTTCCTTAGTTTTTGAAAAATAATCTTATAAGGAGCGTGCCGAAGTAAGGAATAGAGCAGATCCACATCCTCCGACAAATCTTCATTTTTCTCCCCTTTTCTCTCTCGTCTTCCTCTTTGCTGACACCCAGGAGCATCTATTAACTGTTAACAGATAATGGATACTGACCTGGGTGATCCGTGTGGGTAAATTTAGGTAATATTTCAAACAATATTGAGAGGAGTTCCCCAATGGCCTCATGGGTTAAGATCCAGCATTGTCACTGCTGTGGCTTGGGTTCAATGCCCAGCCCAGGAACTTCCACCTGCTGCTGGCATGTTTGACCTTCAAACGGAGCTTTAGGAAACTAGCCCTTCCTTCAATCAGACAGCACGATTGGGAAGGTGACATCATGCCATTCGGGCGAGATACACGTAATTCTTAGACACTTGGCATCATTGTTCCTCTCAACAGCCCATGATAATAATAATTTTCTACCAATCCGCAGCAAATCTTCTAAAGTATGAACTCAAAACACATTTATCTTTCCTGGCAAGCTGTTGCTCTTTTTCTTTTTTCTTTTATTAAGTAATTTGCTTCAGTCCTTTTTTGTTTGTTTGTTTTGGCCACACCCTAGGAGCAACAACACTGGATCCTTAAACTGCTGAGCCACCAGGGAGCTCCAGCTCGTTTCTGTCTTTACCTTGACTATCGGAATACTCCAGAATAAAGTGAATGTTTTTCAGTCACTTCCTCTGTTTTGGAGTTTTTGAATAATTGATTTCCTTGTTTCTTAAATCATTGGATGACAGATTTCAGCTTTCTTTTTTTTTTTAATTCGAAAAATTCATGTGTTTTTTGTTTTGTTTTGTTTTTGCTTTTTAGGCCTGCACCCGTGGCATTTGAAGGTTCCCAGGCTAGGGACTGAATCGGAGCTACAGTTGCTGGCCTACACCACAGCTCACCGTAATGCTGGATCCTTAACCCACTGAGTGAAGCCAGGAATGGAACCCACAACCTCATGGTTTCTGGTCAGATTCGCTTCTGTTGCGCCATGATGGGAAATCTGATTCATGTGATTTTTAATGCTGGCTGCTCCAGATCCCTTTCTGCATGGCGATGTGATGTGTACAAAAAGAAAGTTGATGAATGAACTGCCGGTGTTTATTATTTATCAATGCCTTTGTCCACATACATGTTGCCTAGAATTGTTAGAAATAAAGGGTATGTATCCAGTGTCCCTAGGATTTTGTTTCTTTGAAATTACTCCTCGATAATTTTTTTTTTTTTTTGGTGGTGATAGTATTTCACTTCTTATGGGCTATAAATTATTTGTACGATCTTATTTTAATAAAGGATTAATATAAAATTTAAGGTTTTCTTTGGGGTGTTAATTGACTACATCAAAAATGTACACAGTGTGTTGAACAGCAAACCAAGCTCACAGCCCCCACCAGTCTGACACCATGAGCCATTATAGCAACTATTATGGGGGCCTGGGCTTTGGCTACGGAGGCTTTGACGGCTGGGCTTTGGTAATGGCTTTGGATATGGCAGTTTCCAAAGACTTGGCTATGGCTGTGGCCATGGAGGCTATGGATATGGTTCTGGTTATGGTTCTGGTTATGGAAACTTTGGATATGGCTACAATTGCTGCCCATCCTTCTGTGGAAGATATGGATTTTCCAGCTTCTAGTGAATTCTATCCTAGCAGCCCAACATTTGAGGCCATATAAGGATTTTCTGGTTAAAATAGCTATACCAAACAAGATTACCCAGGATCAAACCAAGATCAAAAGTATTTAAAAATCTAAATTTTAGGAACTTTTATTATTTCATAATTGTCTACTTCTGATCTCTTAATGTCTCTTTTTTAAAAAATAATGATTTTTATTTTTTCCATTATAGCTTGTTTACAGTGTTCTGTCAATTTTCTTTATTTGTGTTTTCCATAATTGTGGAATTTCTCTATTGCTTCTGCAATAAAGTTTTCTAAGTTAAAAAACAAAAATGTACACAGTGGAGACACTTCCTATTGCTTGGTCTTCCTTCCCAACGAAGCCTGCCTCAGTATTTAAGAGTACAAAATTCCTGGCGAAACCTCACTTTGGAGAAGATGCCTGTTAAATTCTGTTCAAGAGTTTAGTGATCAGTTACTAATGTTAGAGGATTTAGCTTCAGAAATCACTTTTCAAAGTTATGACTTTCTTTCTGTTAAATGCTAACCAAGGTACCAAACACCTGTCTTCATGTTCACTCTATCTTTAACAGTCATTCTTTCTTTCTTTGCTTATAGTTTTTGGTACTCATTTCTTTCCTTATTTTCTTCTTCTAACAAAAGTATAAACTAACAAAAATAATAAAATTGATTTTGACTGTTAATATATTGCTTTCAAATAAAAAATGTATATTATTGGTTAAAAAAAAAAAAAAAGAAAGTGCACGTGTTGATTCACAGCCCATGAATGGTGATGTGGTTTTGACATGGCTTTAATGTGTGCAAAGAGTTCATAGTCTGGCAGGGTGATCTCAGGCAAGCTGCTCCACCCCACTACCCATTCCCAGGGACAAGCAGTAATTATTACCATGCTGGGAGGACTGAGTAATGCAATGACACCCAGTAGGCTGTCAGCAAGGGAGACTCCCTTTCCTCTTTAATAATTCCACTCATACCAAAGTATTTAATGATTCTAACCAAGGTAAGAGCTGACAGGACTTAAATTTTATTTCTACCACATGGTATTGGTAAACATAGAGGAATAAAATGCTAATGGAAATCGCCTCTAATTTCTCAAGGCTGCTAAATTAAGCTGAAAATAGCACAGCACCAGTATCCTTCACAGCCGTCTTCTGATGTTCAGCTGATTCTCCTTTCCTGAAATACCTCCCATCCCAGCTTCTGTACTTCAGCCTCACACTTAGAGTTCTGGGCCCAGCTGGCACACCAAGGAGTTAGAGGAGGAAGGATAAAATTATTAGCATTTAACCTACAGTGAACATCCCAGTTTCCTCGGAGAACAGACACCCAGGACGATAAATGTAGGAGATACTTTGGCACTTAAAAAACAAAAAACAAAATAGTCAAAAATAAATCCTTTGAGGCCCAATCAGTTTAGAAAATGAACTAAATAGAGATTCAAGGAGGGCCTTTTTCCTTCTTTTCTGGGCAAGTTTTCATTAAAATCCTTATTACTGGGTGCCCTATTTTAAGAATATTGCCTGCATTTCTGTAAGCAGAAACGCCTTGTTCTAACATCCCCGAGTCAGTCTAAGGAAATGTTAAAACACGGAATGTCGATATGTGGTTTCCAGATAATGAGTTTGTCTCCTGTCTTTGTGCACAGAATTCATTATATCTGGAATAATTTTTTCCTTTCATTTTCCTTGTGAACTCCCATTTGTCCTTCAAATCCCAGCTCACCTGTCCCCTCTCCTGAGAAATCACCCAGACCCCTTCTGCACTTACAAGCCAACGCTTCTTTGTTCAGTGTTATCATTATATCTACATTCTTTTTTTTTTTTAATGGCTGTACCCATGGCATATGGGAATTCTCAGGCCAGGGATTGAATCCAATCTGCAGCGGCAACCTACTCCCCAACTGTGGCAATGCTAGATCCTTTAACCCACCATGCCAGGCCAGGCATTGAACCTGCACGTCTACAGCGCCTGAACTGCTTCAGTCAGATTCTTAACCCACTGTGCCACAGCAGGAACCCTATGTTATATTCTAAATCATCCTCTGCCAAGCAAGGTGCGAGTATCTTACTTATACGGTGTCATTTAATCTTCATAAGAATGAATGCGTTATTACCTCCGAGGGGCAGGTATTGAAACCCACAGGACTTATTTGCCTGAGCTTATATGCACACCTAGCAGATATCAGCTCCCAAAGTAGAATCCAGATACACCTGGCCCCAGGCATGGGCCTCTAACCTACCCTACCTCACTCCCTTTTCTCAGAATTCCTTTCCCAACCTTGATGGGAGCAGACATATTACTCAAACCTATTACAATCCATGGCATTTTGACCGAAACAAAGAAACCATCACATCAGATGATGTAAGAACCCCCTGATGTAGATCACGGGATTTGCGGAAAGACAGGTCTGCATTCAAACTCTCTCATCACTTTGTGTCCTTGGCAAATTCAGTTAAACACTGAGCTGCGATGTCTTCACACGGAAAACAGGGAAACAAAATCACTTCACCCACACACGTTTACCTTATGATTCTGGGAGAGTTCATTGAGATAATAATACACAGTGATTTATAAAGTACCTGCACGGCAGGGTCAATGTCTGAGAGCCATAAAGATGACGGTGGTGGTTCTGAGTGTCATCGTGAGTATAAGAGATGTCAAAATGAGAAAGGAGTGACTCAGGAAATCTGAGTCCAGTAAACTGGTCTGAGCACAGGCAGGTGCCTCTCCTTAAATGGCCTGCCCCCTAACATCCATATTAATGTGTTCGTTCATTCAGCAAATATTTATTAAGCGGCACCATATGCCAGGCACTATTTTAGGGCTGGTTTAGTCATCTTTAAGGTTTGGGTTTAACTTTTACTTTTTTTTAAGGCAAGCATTTCCTGCCCTTTCTTTCTAAAAGAGGGTTCAACTCAATGTCCCAGTTTGCCTCCTTCATATGCGCGTATGATGCATTTTTTCCTCTCTGTTTACTTCTTTACGTCTAGCTCCACCAGGGACAACGGGAGTCAGGACTTAGGTGGTGCTCCGCTCACTGGAGGTATCCAGACTAAAGAGGGGTGGGCACGAACTGGAGGATCAAAGGGCTGTCACGCAGAAGGCGGCAGAATAACGAAGCCAAACAAGAAGATGCACGCCAATAAAATGGTAAACGGTCCAGAGACAAAAGCAAGACAGTGCAGTTTAAGAGCAAACGGAGGCGAAAGCTGAAACTAGATCAAGAAAATGCCCCTTCCGTCCAATGCCTAAGGAAATGAGCAAAAGAGAGTCAAAAAACAGTGAGATTATTTAGAAACAAAAATTAGACAAGGAAAGGGACGAGGAGGATTTGTGGCTAAGGAGTAGACACAATGTGGAGAAGAATCACCTCATTGCGATAAAATGCCCCACTCCTTTAATGTGCCCCCCTACAGCTTGTTTACACTCGTAGAGAACTGCCACCAGGATGGCGTCCGACTGGTTACTTTTGAAGCTGTGAGTTTTTCGGTGATTGATTGATTGATTGATTTTGGCCACACTCACTGCATGTGGGAGATTCCAGGCCAAGGACAGAACCCGAGCTACAGTAGCGACCCAAACGGCTGCAGTGCCAACGCCAGATCCTAAACCTAACCCGCTGAGCCACCAGGGAACTCCCTGCAGTGATTTATTTTTTATTTTCATCTTTTCTATAGACTGAAATATTTTAATAGCCATGCGTCATTTTTATGAAACAATAAAGTCTTTTTTCTTTGAAATGAAACGAGATGATGACTAGATTCCAGCAGTGATTCCTTCTGGGAGATGCGGATAAGGATTATTGTTACACTCTTTGCTGTAATTTTATGTATATGTTCCAACCGAAACTGAAATTTTTTTCAATCAAAAAACGAAGAGCAAATGCTGAATAAATGCTGAATTACCTGGAGCAATCTTACAAAATCGTTCCTGTGGTCCTCTTACGTTTCTATGCCGGCACAGCAGGACAGCCTAGGGGGATGAGGAGGTCAAGTTTGAAGGATTGGGGCAAAGTTATAAAGCTCCTTTGTTGATTCCTTCTTGGATTTACGACATGGCCTTATGAATGTATTTGTTTATAGGTCTGTTCTGCGGGCATATGAGACCCCCAGGACAGGAAATTCATCTTATTTCTTCACTTTGTCTCGAGCCTGATGGGCTTATTAATGGTTTCTTGAAAGAAAGTGCATTTCCTCAGCGCCAGCCTTCTGGGAAGTCTTAGCCATGCCATGTAACTTCGCTTTGTTCCTCTTGATAAAACAATCTCTGTTATTTTCCCCATCAGCCACATGACGAAGACTGCCCTGCTCCAAGAATCATGTTTTCAGATGGCAGAAATCCTTAGCTACCTCAACTCAGGTGAGATACTTGGGTTTCCTCCAACTAGAAACCAGGCTTCAGAATCTCATCACGTGCTCCATTTAATTACTTGCCAGTTCACCCTGCTGAGTTTCTCATGATGCTCATGGGGCCCCCGAGAAAGCAGAGAGAATGGTCTGAAATGTTCTGGTATTTTAATGGGGTTGGGGGTGGTGAGTGTTAGATATAATTTAATCTATAGGAACTAATAGCTTCTGAAATAACGATGCCTCTTGACTATCAACTTGAAAGCTACTCAGAGTAATTGAACACATATTCCAACGCACAGAAGTGTTGCTTACTTTTGTGTTCTTGATTTAAAGACTGGAGCGGTTGGTCGGCTTACACATTAAGAACACCAGTGGGCGGCACACAATTATGCCTTAATTCAGTTATCACTTAAAAAAAAAGGTTAAATGCACGTAAGCTGAAAATTAACATGCACCCTGCTACAAGTAGATGCACTTATATTAACATTACATATGTCTTAATGTGTTACCATTTATATCCATATCCATCCATAAATATATATATAACCATATCAAATACTTTAATTTTAAAAAGTGAGAAAGGTATGAATGAAAATTGCCGTATGAACAAATTGCATCGGGGATTCACAGACAAAAGAACGCTACCTCGGGGACCATTCGGTAATAAATGGCTTGAACCAGACTCTGTGGGGTAAATGCAGGCTCCGCCACCATTTTGCTCCAGACACAGAGACAGTTTTATCCTTCCTCTGCTTATTTTTTTAACATAAAATGCTCTTCTCCAGCGACCACAGACAGCAGCCTCACTGCCACTTCTGTACAGCACAGAGCATTGCATGTAGCTCTGTTTAGTCCCCTTTGCGTTTCCTCCCCAGGGTTGCATGCCTATTGCCCGTAAGAAATTGCTCAGAACAATGCTTTCAACCCAGCCTGCTGACTCCAGGAAGTTCCAACCAAATGAGACAGAGTATTAACTCAGGTAGTCAGTACAGGAGCCTGGGCTCTGATAGGATACATTCTTTGATAAGGCTATTGATTAACAATTGTGGCTTAAGGGCTCCAGGGAGTAACATCCCCAGAGGCCTTGTGTTCTGATGAGAAATGCGCCTTCCCCACAGGCTTTGTTTACTATAGGAAATGTGCCTTTCCCCACTCCTCAACTGACAGAAAAGACGTGATCTAAGGAAAGAGAAGGACAAAGAAACCCCATAAAACCTACTGGACATTTCCAACCCTAAAGCCCCTATTGGACAAGGACTGATACAGGTAACCGGGCAAGGCCAATGGGAGAAAACCACATCTTTCTGGACCCCACGTTGGTACCCTCCCATCTTTAAGAGATAAAAATCCCTACAGGACAATAGAGAGGGGGGCTCTTCTCCCCCCTCCCAGCAGCCCTGGGAGCTATTTGCTTTCCTTTAATGAAGATTTTGCTTGCTTGCTGCCTGTGTGTTTGTGGAGTTCATTCTTTGACTGCTGTGAACAAGAACCTGATTCCAGTATCATTTTTCCAGTATCACAAGGATCACAGGAATGATGATTGTGTTTGCTTTGTCTTGTGTGTTTGTTTTTTTTTTCCAAAAAATGTTTCTTGAGTTCTTCCTGTGTCCCCATGACTGGACTATAAGAAGCACTCAATAAACATGAGCTACTATGTTATTTGCAAGGGTACCTTGAGAGGATTGCAACATCCCGCTAAACAATAGTCTTTTGAGTGTGTTGTTACATGGATCCCATCCTGCTTGGATTCTATCATCATCTAAGGGTTATTGTTTTGTGACTGTTCTAAAATAGACACTATTCAGATTAATAAAATCCCTTTAAGATTATTTATATACACATTATTATTTTATATACACTGTCCCACATTTATAAGTTTTTGTTTAATAAGTATCCTAAATTTTGGTCTGGTATATTCTCTTGTTTTCTGATTTTTTTTTTTCCCTCAATTATCCTACTAGAAGGATTCCTGCACACAACTGCTAAAGGGATGAGAACATTTTAATGTAGCAAAACCCCACTTATACAAATAGTTGGCAAAAGGTCTGCCACTGCTTAGATGTGATCTGACAGGGTCCTTGGAAACTTGGCTTCCTCCTGGCAATAATTAAACCAGAAGAGAATACTGGTTATCACAAGACTGAATACGTATGAGGATTTTCAGAAAAGGAATATTAACTATGTACTGGCCAGTGTTATTTTTGTTGCCCAGCATCTAGTACCCTGCGCTTTAATCTCCTTTACAGTTTTATTCTTCGGAAATTAAGGTTTATTAAATGTGGGCTTCCTCTGATCTATGGATGTTGGATATGAAGGAAAACACAAAGAGATGTTCTTGGTGACAAGTGACAAAACCCCCCAAAGCCTAGATCCACAAAACCTCTTTCTAAGGCTTATGGGGAAATAGTTTATTCTCGAACTCCTTAAGCCTCAAGAAGAATCTAAATAAGAGCATACACAATATTTTCTTGATTGGTACCTACTACTTTATTGCAGGGTAGATACTGGTTCATTGTGAGGGTGATGGGCTGGGGGCTGGCTGCCCTGGGAGTTTACTGTCACACGTTTGCATTGGAAGAAAGTAGTAATTTTATATTTTTATATCCCTTTGTCAAAATCTTTCCCCTGTAACTAATTTTGTTCTAATGAAGCAATCAAAGGGAAGCCATAATAAAAATGTTTAGAAATATTTGTGTCTGTTGTCCACTGATCTAATTCTTTTTTACAGTACATATAAGGTTTTCAAAAGACATGGCAGAGAGAGAGAGAGAAATGGAGAAGGGGAGAGAGAGAGAGAAAGAGAGAGAGAGGAAGCTTTCAGAATCTCCTGTGTTGTTGAATAGCCATGTGACACACTCAAATTAACGCTGGATAAATTTATGAACAAAAAGATGTCTTTAAAACAATAAAGAGTGTGACTTTTGATGATGGGTTAAGTGGACTCCAATTCACAGAAAGCCCATAGAATAAATATGAGAGGTGTATTTTGTGTGCAGTCACGAAGGCTTACTCAAGCTCTGATTAGAGTTTGTAGGGTCGAAGCCCTGCCTGATTTGGAATTGTCTTTTGGGCTTTGACTTGCAGGTGTCTCATTGTGTTTGACCCACTGGTGGAACAGGGTTGGGCTGAGGGGCCTACTTAGGTACCCTGTAGTTTTTAGCTCCTACATCAGACAAAACACCACATCGTCATCATGAGAGGCACAGCCTCTCCTTGCAGGTGGGTCATTACTCAGAAACCTGCAAAAGCTGCTCCTCCAGCAAATGTGGTAAGTGGGAGGGGGAGAATCAGGGGGCACTTAATGGCTGCTCTTCCTTTGGTTCAATCTCCAAACAGACATTTGTACCCAAAACTGGTCAACAAATGAACACTCAACAACCAACCAAAAAAAACCTGGTGGTTCTTGCTAGGTTCGTCCCTGGAAGAACAAGACTTAGCTCTAGGCTCTTGCCCGGCTTCTGGAGAGACATGACTAAGTCTTTCCTGAAATCATGAGACCCAATCTTAAAGACCACCTACTCCCCAGGAGAGTGTCTAAACTTCCGTTCATATCCAACTAACAATTCTCCCAAACGGATTGGTCTGTTCCTTTTTCACCCTCTTTACGAAGTTTGTTGAAAGTACACAGATTGGTCTGTTCCTTTTCACCCTATTTACATAAGAAATGGCCAATCGGCTTCGGCACAGAGACCCCCTTTCTTGGCTTTGAGCACCACATATAACCTCCCGCCTCAAACGGCTGTGAGCACCCTGAGTGCCCCTTAGAAGGAAGGAGATTTGAATGGAACTGAAGTGGCACAAACAGGGGACAGACTGTTTAGGGACAGTCACGAGTGTCAGGGTTCAGGGCCACTGGGAAGCCCTCTTCAAAGACAAACTCTTCCCTTTGAAGCCATGAGGCCAGACTTCCCCCCCACCACCAGTGCCCACATATAACCTCCCTCCTCCAAGGGCTGACTGCTGACGTGCCCTTGTGAGCCAGCCCGGCAGTGCACCTGCTAATAAAGTCTTTTATGCCTGAACTCGGGTCTCGTCCTTTCAGCCGACCTTACAGTACTGAGGCCTCTGAACTCCCCCCTCCCCCACCCCCGACCCCAGTGGGGATCAGAGGCCCAAGGCCACGTGTGGCTGTGCCCAGCACGGTGGACTGAGCCACATCTGGTTCTGACCCAGGAGCCGGGGAGGGAGATGGTAAAGGGCTCAGGAAGCGAGTGGAACGAACAGAAGGCTGAGCCTTTGATGGCAGCTAAGGGGCCGTATTCTTTATGTAATAATATTCTGGTCTGTTAAATTTAATAAATCTCCTTTTGATATAGCTCCAGGCACTCATGGTGGTGAGAAAGTCTAGCCTCATGGCTTTGAAGGGAAGAGTTTATCTTTGAAGAGGGCTTCCCAGTGGCCCTGAACGCTGACACTCGTGACTGTCCCTAAACAGTCTGTCCCCTGTTTGTGCCACTTCAGTTCCATTCAAATCTCCTTCCTTCTAAGGGGCACTCAGGGTGCTCGTCCGCAGTTTGGAATGCGAATAAGTGTGTTTCTGCACTGGAAGAGATTTCTGTTTATTCATAATAGATTTATTGCTCATCTATCATTTGACAGGTATTCTGCGGGACCCTGGGGACTTAATATTAAGAGGAGGGGGAAGGCTCTGTTCTCAAGAAATGTGTGGTCTAAAAGGCAGTTCATGAAATTAGAAAAAAAAAAGAATGGAATGACCTATCATCATACTATGTGTTATAAAATTATTGTGTTATCACACAATTTAAAATGGTTTAACTTTTCTAAGGTAGCAACTTTCTTTCTTTTTTCTTTTTCCTTTTTTGGCCACCCCACAGCATGTGGAGTTCCCAGGCCAGGAATCAGATCTGAGCCTCAGTCATGACCTGTTGGCTCTGGCACCACTGGATCCTTTAACCCACTGTGCTGAGCGGGAGGGGAGGGGGGAATCGAACCTGTAGAGATGCCGTCAATCCTGTTTTGCCACAGTGGGAACTCCCTAAGTTAACAACTTTCAATGTGGTTAAGCAGCCCTCTCATGGCAGCATCAACTCAGTATTTAGTCTGAGATCTCTCTCCCTCTCTCTATATCTAATAGACAAAAAAATTTTATGTACCAAGCAGCATGAAAGGTACCATGACAGCATAAGACACTAATTCCTGTTTTCAGGAAGATGCAGTGGGATGAGACCTCTGATGGACATAGGAATGCTTTTTGCTAGGACCCCGTGACAAGAGCACTCCAGGCACAGTAAGGGTGGGAAGGAGGGCTTCCTGGAGGAGGGGAAGGTACACACAGGTACACACAGCCGTCAGGAAGTGAGGAGAGTAGGCAAATCAGCAGCACTGTCAGCAACTGCGACTCCTTTGCCTGTGGTGAAGGGCAGAGACCCCGCTGGGGACGGGACACATTTACATTCAGCAGAAACAAAAACACTGCCGGTCACCTCAGGCCAGAAGCCACCCACGTGTGACTTGATTTAGAGTTTGTCACCTGGAGAAGAAGGCAGAAAGGTGTCATGCTGGGAGAACCAGAACCGAGGCAAGACCCTTGAGGACGTCCCCATAATTTTGCCAACTTTGTATTTTCTAAATGGCTACTCGATGCTTCGTTAACAGCAGAGGATCAATACACATTTACTGAATTGGGGGAAAAAGAGGCAGGCCTGAAAGGTGAGAAGGAGCTGAGAGGGGCGCAGAAGAGCTAAGTCTGGTAGAAAACCCGGCCTTGTCTCCAAGACATTCCCTTTTTTAGCTTAAAATCTGGCCAAGTAGTCTCCTTGGTTTCCTTCCTATTGGTCCTGATGGAGACTTCATTTAAAGAGGGCATCACAGACAGGTATTGATGGCATTCCTGCTGTGGCCCTCTGGGGTCAGCACTGGGATGAAGGTTCAATCCCCAGCCCAGCACAGTGGGTTGAGGATTCTGTGTCGCCACATCTGTGGCGTAGGTCGAAACTGCGACTTGGGTTTGATCCCCGGGCCAGAGCTCCACATGCCTCCGGGCACCACCCCCCCCAAAGACAGATGCTGAGGTTCGGTTTATTCTACACACACTTTGGTCCCTGCTGGCTGTCTAGAATCCTATCCGTGAACCTAAAGTCAGCCTGGACACACCGATTTATAGATGCCTGTATCCTGCGGAAGACAAAGGCTCAGATGTGAGACCACCTACTCTGAAGGAGACACGGCAAAACGGTGCTGCCCTAGGGCACGGATTCTGGGGGATGCCTTTGGCACCTGCTTCCCCTTCAAACTTTCTTTTGCATAAACATTTGAGTTCTTTAAGACTCTGTTAAGTTTTGCTACTGTGAAAGCATCGAAAAACATACATTCTGCCACTTTCTCACCAAGACCCATTTCCTCAGGAGGCCCGAGTCCCGCAGCTCCAAATAAAGGCATTGATTTAAGGCAGGAAATGCCACACCATCCACCAAAGACAACACATTGGAGGCCTCTCTGTTTCGAGACAGCACTAATCTGGTTCCGGAAATGACTCATTTCCCGCCCCGCCCCCCAGCTCTGTCTTTCCCAGTCATTCTAGTTTCCACCTGCTTCCAGGGACATATTTTGTCTACAAGAAAACCAGGTGCTTTGCCATTGGAGCTTCCTTAGTGATTCCCTCTTCCGCCCTCATCTTCTAAATCTGCACATCTCTACTGCTCTTAGGTGCCTCTGTGCCTGAGAGAGCCAGGGACCATGGTTAGCCACGACCTCACCCTTAACCAGTTTGGAGTTGCCATCAAAATTCCTAATAGTATGTGAAAAGAACACGCTCAGAAGGAATGAGTCCCTTCCCCCCGCCCTTCCTTCCTGGGGTAAGCATTTGACAATCACTTACTCGGAAGATTATACTCTGATGAGTGAGACTGACCACCAATGAACTTCCAGGATTCATTTGGTTCACTGATGGAAAACCCAGGAAAATAATACTCGGCTGATTTCACCGTATTTCACGGCTGATGAAATGATGAGATTAGGCCTCCCGCGCTGTTCAGTAGGTGCTCCGTAATTTTCAAAGAATGTGTCATAGATAGGACAGACCAAGCACCTTTCCTAGCAGGCTGTGTGCAAGGATCACGGGACATCACCGGCCTGACAGAAGAGCAGGATACCTGACTTTACTTCCTCTAAGCTCATAGACCGATAGTGAATGCAGGGGCTTCACTCTTGGTGGGGGAATGAGCCATGGGAAATGAACAAGAGAAAGAACAAGACTATAAGTCTGTTTAAAAACACAGCAAGCACACCACCATGTGTTCCATGGGGGGGAAATGGGGGAAGTGCCCAAGTTGATGTGACTGTGCTTGAGCCGTCTCTCCAGGGTAGAGGTGAATAATGACAAGCTGGGTTGGGTATCAACCAGAAAAGATACAGGAGAGGGAGAGTTGAGAGCTTCAGGAAGAACATCCCAGGTTTGTTATGAAAGTGAGTCTGAGCATCATGGTTAAGGCAACAGAGCCAAGGAGGCATAAGAGGTGAGATGGAGTTACACCTGACAACTCTCCTTCTCTCTTAATGTTTATCATGAAAGAGTTTGCAGGATGATGGAGAAATGGTCCAAGTACTGGGAAGGAGAACAGGTGAAACATATATCCCTTGTCCTGGATACTAACCTCCAATACATCTGTCATGGATATAACTGTAGCATAGCATTAGGAGGGGACCACACGTCCTTGCCTCTAGGCTCAGGAATCTCTGGTGCCCCTGCCTTTCACCTGGAGCTGCATCCGGTGACACTGGGTAAATGGCAGCTATTTAAGGGAAGGTGCCCTGTGTGTCTCTGGCAGAAACTGGCCTCAGAACATCCTCAGGCTCATCCCTTTTAGGATCTGGAGACACATTAGTTAGCATCCAATGGAGAAAGAGCATGAGTCTCCTTGGCCCTGAGGAAGACTAAGGACAGCTACTGGTGAACAGCCACAAACCTTTGTTCCCTTGGAGGTATTTAACCTTTTCCAGTCTCCCGTGAGACTGTCATCTTCACGGCCATCTCCTTTGCAATTTGCTACTTGCCTGGAGAAGGGCCGGAAGTCATTTTCTCATACCTGGGCTGTCTTTCCATCTCTTCCTGCCCTCATAATAACGATAGCTGCCTTTTTTGGGTTAATATATTGGATATACATTGCTTCTAAGGATATCATTCTTTTTTGCCACCCTGTGGCATATGGAATTTCTGGTTCAGGTGTCAGAGCCAAGTAACAGACACAGGAACAGTTAATAATGGGTTGAGTACCTTTCCTATATCTTCCTGCTCTTTACAAAACCATCTCACCCCCTTGCTTAAGTGCGAATTTTTCTATCTTCAGAGGATGCAGCAGCTCTCAGCAGTGGAAGTGCTTGTTCTTACATCGCTCTTACCTTATGGACAGGTATACCCATATTGTTATGATTCTTGCTCTTACCTCCTAGAACCGCCTGCCCCAGGTTCCTGGGGGTCATACAATCCAGCCTCGCCCTCTGCCGTCCGCCTTTGTGTTACTGTGATCGGACCACCGACGCCTCTAATTCTGGCTCAGAATCTTCCTCCCCTAAAACCCCAGGTTTATTCAGTCAGTAGCACTTTCTTCCCTCAGGAACGCAGTGTCAGCAGATTCTCAGACCTAAGAAGCCACAGCCTGATGCTGTTTTAATAGAGCAAGAAATAGAAAACGTAATTAAGGAGAGTACAGATATCACATCCGATTTACTAAGTAGCCTGAGCCTTGTACGGACTGTCCTGACTACCAATAAGATGCCTTATGAGCCATGTAACACCGGTATCAAAGAGCAGAAATCTGAAAATTAGGGGAGCAGGTAAAAATGCGATATACCTTTAAACTATAATTCCTAGAACATTACGTGGGCTACAGAAACCATAGTTCATTACACTGAGATAAGCGATAAAGAACTCAGAATGTTTATTGCATACTGAAGTATGTATCTCTAAATTTTTCCTTTTTTTCTGTGAATTTCAGTGGCTGATAGACTTTAACAGAAATACATGAAATATTGGGTTATGTCACTCTGCCATGCTTACCATTGGTTTATAGCAGTGAATCCTGCTTGTGGAAGGCAAGGCAATTATTATGGAAATCAGAGTTGCTTACAGGACAGACAGTAGGATTCCTCTTTCCCAAGCCTACCAAAGTTAGGCACAAGGACAGGACTAGAGTCAGTCAGTACAATGAATAGAACTTATACGCACCACCTCAACAATGAGAGCAGCACCATTACGGTGGCGAAGAGGATGCCTTGGTTAAGGGAACAGATTCTCCTCTGGAGAAGCTGATGACAGTCACTCCCTACCTGAATAACCTTGGGCAGGTTATTTAAATTCTCCATGTTTCAGTTTCTTCCTTTTGAAACCCAGAAGAAAGCCCACTTAGAAGAACACATTCCCTAGTCCGTGTTAACGCTCTCTGGTAAAATGAAGGCATTCGAGGCCGTGTGTGATAATAGGAACAGAGAGGGTCTCAGAGCCTGATCAACATGTGGGACTTGCCAGTGAGGTCACATATGTGTGGACACAAAAGTTCAGATAATCCCAACACTTAGCAGTGACTGCGTTTCTCAATGGGAGGTTTCTGGTGCTAAGCCTGCTTCCCACAGTTCAGTAGCAACACCTGCCTGTAGGATGAGATCTCCAGGCTCCTCTCAGAGCTTTCTTCAGTTATTTTTGGAACCACTCAAAGGATCATGAGTTCCACAAGCCAGGCTGGCAGCTGCACTCACCTCCCAGCCCCAGCCATCACCCCACTTCTTTCCTGCCCTGACTCCCATCATCCCTGTTCCCCACTTATAAGTTGTTTGGACAAGACTCAGAGGTTGTGGCCCATCAGAATAGGGCTGTGGCCTGAGCAGGTGAAGGGGGTGTTCAGAATGCCTTTGTTAGTTCCTACTCTTTGTGACAAAATTGTACTTAGTAATGATTGTTATTATTGGTATTGTTCTTGAGTTTTGAACAATTAAAAAAGACACTGACATTCTACATAAACTTAGTGATGAGACCCTCTTCATTGAAAAACAACCAACCAAACAAACAAATAAAACAAAGCAACCCTTTTTTGGTCCTAGTTTTAAAAACCACTTCAGTTATTACTGAGTTCAAAGTACACACACACACACACACACACACACACACACACACACACACTCAACGTGTGTACACACATAAATACTTGCTTCCAATTAACACATTCTTTTTTAAAACCATTCTTTTTAATGGAAGTATCATTAAGTTACAATGCAGTGTTAGTTTCAAGTGTACAGCAAAGTGATTCAGTTTATAAATATGCATAAATATTCTTTTTCAGATACACTGTGTTCTTGGATGGGAAGAATCAATATTGCTAAAACGACCATACTGCTCAAGGCAGTCTACAGGTTCAGTGAAATCTCTATCAAATTCCCAATGCCATTTTTCATAGAACTAGAACAAAAACAAAATTAAATTTGTATGGAAACAGAAAAGACCCTGAATAACCAAAAAAATCTTGAGAAAGAAGAACGGAGCTGGAGGACTCCCTGACTTCTGACTATACTACAAAGCCACAGTAATGAAAACTGATGGTACAGGAGCAAAAACAGACATACAGATCAATGAAACAGGCTAGATAGCCCAGAAATGAGCACATTCTTATTACTCATCTTTTAAATAAAGACTGCATTCCACATACAGTTCAGTTATTAGGATTCTCAATTATAGAATCAGACCCTGACACTCACAGGGACTCAGCCACACAGGGTTGTTTCAAGAGTAACCTTACGAAAGTCCAAAATTGTGGAGCATGCTTTTAGCAAACCACAGCTAAAGATTCAAAAGATAGCATGAAGATTATAAAGACATGGTGATACTAACTGGCAGACTCATGCTTGATCAGCTTCATTGTTATTTTTTCTACAATTTCTGCAGACAGGGAGCCCCGTCATGGTCCACCCTCTGGTCAGACCACTCCCACCACTGCCCTGCCCCCAGAACAACTTTCCTTCCTAAGGAAAGTCTCTGTTTGCATTCTTTACTGATGGATGGTCAAACACTCTCTCTTCTCAATGCCTCAATTGATGCCCTGGGCCCCAACACAACATGGCAAGTCCCCAGATATTCTGGAAGTTTCTCTCGAATATCTGCAACAACTTCTGACTTTCATCGTCTGGACTGTGCTGTCCAGGTTGGCAGGAAATGGCAGAAAACTGAGGCTGCACTGGCCCATACTCCTTCCTTTCAACTCCTGGATGCTCCCTGCTCTGAAGTTTCTGCTGTTACAATCACAGATACCAGTTTCCTTGCACAGGAGTGGAGATGAGTGCTGATATACATGTGTGGATGTATGGTGGGTGTGGTGGTGAGAAGGAGGTGGAGGGAGGGTGACAAGTCAGAAGCAGCCTGCGAACCCAAGTTGTGTCAATGAGCTCCTAAGAAATCGCCCTTATGCTGCATCACCTATGCCCATAAAGCTGAGAGAAATCTATAAAATGCATACGCGTAAACAGATATGTATAGGGATGTGCACACATACATAAAAGCTTAGTGGTTTTCTCTCTCTCCAAACATCTGGGCATATAAAAAAGGATGAGACACACACACACACACACACACACACACACAAGAGCTTGATGAGGGCTTTATTGTCAAATCAGAGTGGCTGTTGGAACTGTGATAAGAATGTCGCCTTGCCACCCAGATAGAAGTGGTGACCTTCTCCTTTCTCATTCTCCCCCCACTGCCTAACTTTCTCTGGCTGCTATTCAGCCTCAGAATTTCCAAGTTCTAGGCATAATCAACTGAATTTTTAGAGTCTTCAAAGAAAAGCCTTCTGGACAAAATTTTTCATTAACTTATTTTTAGCCAGAGAGAAACAGGTGATAACCTTTAAAAATAAGTAAATGGAATGGCTGGTATAGAAAAGAAACACAAGGGAAATGAATTAGCTATTTTCATTTTCTACCATTTCCCTGAAAGTTTAACATTTTTTTCTGTGATTTTTTTTTTTTTTTTTGGTCTTGTTAGACATCAAGAAAGGACATGGTACCATAAGTGCAGAAAGGGAATCGAGTTTCTCATTAAACTTGGGCACCTGAGATAAACTCTTGGGGGTTCTCAGGAGACGAGAAGATTGTGGCAGAGACACATGTTAAAAGACTAATAGTTTGAACCACAGTTCAAAATATATCTTAGTGGAGACATTTTAATTAAATTCCTGAATATAACAATATTGAGAGCTAATATGTGCTATGCCTTTTAAAAACTCAGACTTGTACCCATCCACAGGGATCTTTTTGTCTAGGAAAGTGGTCAAATGGGATGGGACCGACTGTAGTTGGTGTCTTTATTGTGCAAGGATATTTGCATAATGGTTTTACTGCTTGCTACCATCCCACGATGGTGATGTTGAGTCCCTGTTTTGTCGTCAATTACATTCAGAAATGTGAGGAGATAAGGTCTCAACCACCCAGCTTCTTGATCGTTACACACGAGTCAGTGAGCCATAAAAAGATAACAGATACATGGGTGTGGTCTTTCTGAGGAAAGGAAAATAAGATTTTCCTGGAGTTCCCGTCGTGGCGCAGTGGTTAACGAATCCGACTAGGAACCATGAGGTTGCGGGTTCGATCCCTGCCCTTGCTCAGTGGGTTAACGATCCGGCGTTGCCGTGAGCTGTGGTGTAGGTTGCAGACGCGGCTCGGATCCCGCGTTGCTGTGGCTCTGGCGTAGGCCGGTGGCTACAGCTCCGATTCGACCCCTAGCCTGGGAACCTCCATATGCCGCGGGAGTGGCCCAAGAAATAGCAACAACAACATCAACAACAAAAAGACAAAAGACAAAAAGACAAAAAAAAAAAAAAAAAAAGATTTTCCTGTGGTGGGGGCGGCAGGATTAAAAAAAAAAAGCTTCAGAGTTCCCAGCATGGCTCAGTGGTTAACAAATCTGACTAGGAACCATGAGGTTGCTGGTTTGATCCCTGGCCTTGCTCAGTGGGTTAAGGATCTGGCGTTGCTGTGAGCTGTGGTGTAGATTGCAGCTGTGGCTCAGATCCCGCGTTGCTGTGGCTCTGGCGTAGGCCGCCGGCTACAGCTCTGATTCTACCCCTAGCCTGGGAACCTCCATATACCGCGGGGGCCCAAAAAATGGCAGAAAGACAAAAAAAAAAAAAAAAGCTTCATGGAAAATTTGGTTATTTAGACAATTCAAATGATATACAGTGGTTCAAACTGGGAGTTTTCTAACTGGGAGGGGGGTTTTCTAGTGAAGAAAATCATGAGACAAGCAGGGAGGAAATGAACATGGCACCTGTAGGAGGAATGATGTGAAACAGAGATGGGTTTGAGCAGGTGATGGTGCATGAAGGGGGAGAGGAAGAACAAAGAATGGAGAGGTTGGTCAGGCAAAGACTAGTTAGTCAAGCCAACAGCAAACCCAAACCACAGGAGTGTGTGAGCTAAGCAGTGGTGTGACCAGTACTTGCTTGGAAGATCAATCTGCCATCCATGCACAAGACACTCTGAAGGAGGAAGTCCTTTAAACAGCTCCTTGGGAAATACAATGGAGATGGTACATTTAGAACATTCTGGAAACAGAAGGCTTGGGTTGCATTCTATCTTTAGGAAGAAAGAACGGGTGTTGATTGAGCCTATGTCACATTCCGGGTTATTTCATGATTTTTATGATCCTCCCAAACCCTTCAAAATCCCAGGAGAAGGTAAGACGCCTGGGAAATACTGCCCTCCTGTTGGTTGAGGACAAAAACGAAATAATTTGGTGAAGACACAACATCAGCTACCACAAAAGAGGAGTCAAAGGTGACACTGAAGTTTCAAACTGGAGAGTTGGGAGGTGGCCAAGACCAAGACCAGCACTGAGTGATATCTGAGCTTCCCCGCCCTTCCTGAGCACGTGGGCAAAATGAACTCACCAGGCCCTCAATGCAAAACAGACCATTGCAAATGGGGCGAATGTTCGTTAAAACACAGAAGCCAAGGTAACTGGAGAGTCAAGCCTCGTAACTGCTGAGCTCATTCATGGCTGTAAACGAATGTACCACTGGCCTCCACAGGAACTTTAAATCAAACCTTGTATGAAAACACTGAGTTTTAATACACTGGTGAATATTTCATTATAAGGATCAGAATGGCCTTATTGAAAATGATGCAGCCTATTTAGAAGCCTGGATTCTAGAGTCAAATATAGCTTTTATTTAGCTAGAATATAGCTATTTTCTTTAAAATAGTCTAGAATATAAACATTGCAAGAATATATATATATATCATATATATATATATATATATATAATATATATATATATATATATATATATACACACACAGGTATGTATGTATAATGGAGTTTCTTTGCTGTACAGCATAAATTGGCAAAACCTTGTAAATCAACCATACTTTAATTAAAAAATAAATACACAAAAATATAACTTTTCCTAAATTATTTTTAAAAGGAAAAAATATATATACATATATATATATATATATATATATATCTGAGTCACTTTGCTGTAGAGCAGAAATTGACACAACTTTGTAAATCAGCTATACTTAAAAAAAAAAAAAATATACAAAATTATAGCTTTTCCTTCTAGCCCTACGTTTAAGGAATTGACAACTATTAAGCCTGTGCTTAATTGTTTGGATGCTGCATATGCTAAAAAAAAAAAAATAGGTATCAAAGAAATATCAGACAGTTTTGTTTAAATTAGGAAAAGAGTTAAATAAATTTCCTGAGGAAACAAAGATCATACAGGGTGAAGCCAAGTTTCAATATCGAATCACAGGGATGTGTGAGCATTCTGGCCTTGGCTCCTATAAGTGAACTATTACGGTAATTACTGAAGTCTAAATCTAATTTCAAAAGAAGGGGAATAACACATTTTTTAAGCTATGACATAATTACATTATGTAACTATTGCCGAGGGCTAAATTAATAAAACTAGAAAATGCTGTTAAAATTTTAAAACCAGAAAACAACACTTTGATTTTCTTTCTTTCTTTCTTTTTTTTTTTTTTTTTTTAACTAACTTCACTTATTTCCAGATAACTTTAGCTTTCAGGTATTCAGTTTGTAAACTAAGTTCTCAATAAATTCTGTCAGGATCTGGGAGCTGCTGTTGTGGCTCAGTGATAATGAACCTGACTTGTATCCATGAGGATACAGTTTTGGTCCCTGGCCTCGCTCAGTGGGTTAAGGATCCGGCGTTGCCATGAGCGGTGGTGTGGGTCGCAGACACGGCTCAGATCCCGTGCTGCTGTGGCTCTGGCGTAGGTCTGCAGCTACAGCTCTGATTCGACCCCTAGCCTGGGAACTTCCATATGCTGCAGATGTGGCCCAAAATAAAATAAAATAAATACCGTCACGATTCTTTACTCCCTCATAGCAGAGTACTGTACATCCACACCCTGCCACTGCTTGGGAGAGGGTGGAAAATGCTTCTTACCCTTTTTTTTGGAAGAGGGGGGCTCCCTTGGCCAGTGGTAATTCCAGACTTGAGGAAGGCAAACTGAGGCTTAAATATGCCTGTGTAGTGACACCAACCTCTTTGTCCCCCTGTCCTTTCCATGAAAAGATCATGTCACATTTGGCCTTTAGTCCCAGCAGAATGAGACGAAGAGGCCCTTCTTGGACCCACTTCACAGCCTGGAGCCATGTTTAAGAAAAAGCAGCCTCAGTGAGAGACCAAAATAAAAGCTTTTGGAGGGGGGGTGATGGTCATTTCTTAGCAATATTAACCAGACCAGCAACCTGAACGGCCCTGGGGTCTTTCTGCCCCTCAAAGAGCTTTGACCTATAGGATAGGATTTTTTGGTCCGCATCTACCTCTGCTCTTTCTTCCTTTCTTTTTTCTTTTTTCTTTTTTTTTTTTTTTTTTGCGATTTCTTGGGCCGCTCCCACTGCACATGGAGGTTCCCGGGCTAGCGGTCGAATCAGAGCTGCAGCCGCCAGCCTATGCCAGAGCCACAGCAATGTGGGATCCAAGCCGCATCTGTGACCTGCACCACATCTCACAGCAACGCCAGATCCTTAACCCACTGAGCAAGGCCAGGGATCGAACCTGCAACCTCATGGTTCCTAGTCGGATTCATTAACCACTGAGCCACGATGGAAACTCCTGCTCTTTCTTTCTTTTATAAATACCGAGGCCGCACCTACATGGTGTCACCAGCTCTATGAGGGGTGGTGGACGCAGGGATCACTAAGAAGCTTGATTTTTGTTTCTCTAGAATCTCAGTCCCGAAGAGCCTTTACATCAGCACATCTGCGCCAGGCAAGGTTGTCCTGCTCTCGGCTTCCCACACCAACCCCATTCACCGTGACCGCTCGGCCACGTGGTTTTCAAACTTGGCCTTGAGAAGACTGCTTATCACAGCGTGACGCCTCGGAGCGCCTTTAACTAAGGGAGGATGAGAGCAGTTCCTGGTAAAGCACTGGGCACCCACTTCAGCGCAGCCTCCAACACACCTGGAAAACCAGAGCACAGGCCTCACGCTTGGCTCAGCTCTGAGTGTGAACTCGCGTGACGGCAGTTGAGCAGAACAGGGCATGGGAACAGCCGGACTGGATCACAGAAGAGCTGAAGAACTGGACTGATGTTGACATCGTCACTCCCCGCTACGTCAAGTCGAAGAAACAGCAAATATGTTTTCTTGGGGAACTGTTGAATCAGCATCTCTGTGCTTCCACCTGAGCTGATGTGTGTCAAGTGCTCCCTGGCTCCTTCCTCCCACTCTGCTCTCCCGGAGCAGAGGGCACTTGCATTTCATAGCCCTGCCTCACCTCCTACGCAGCAAGGAACCAGCATGTCATTAAGTCTCTAAGTCCAGGCAGTCACATCCATGTGGTTTATTTCAAGCATTTAAGACTCCATCTCTCCCCATGTATATTTATATGCAATAATGCCCTGACAACGACCATGTTAAAGCTTGAAGTAGAAGTTCGGTGTTTTATTTGTTTGTTTGTTTTGCTTTTTAGGGCTGCACCTGTGACATATGGAAGTTCCCAGGCTAGGGGTCGAATCAGAGGTGCAGGTGCCAATCTATACCACAGCCACAGGAACGTGAGATCTAGAGCCACTTCTACAACCTACATCACGGCTCACGGCAATGCCGGATCCTTAACCCACTGAGGGAGGCCAGGGATCCACCTGCCTCCTCATGGATCCTAGTCAGCTTCCTTACCACTGAGCCACGACGGGAACTCCCAAGATGGTTCACACATAAGTGTATGGGTGCAAAAGTTCCTGTAAATCCATCCCCCCCAAAAAAGTTTTCATTTTAACTTCTTCTGAAGTTGGTTTTCTTTCCAAAGCATTGCATGATGCATAAGACGAACAGGAAATGAGTAAGTAAGAAAGTCAGTGAATAAATAAGTGTTTTCGAAGACAATATTTATAAAGTAAGACATTAATACCAAAATACACTGGAACGAATATTAGCTATGTTGCTTCTCTTTCCCATTCTGCCCTCAAACCACAAACTAAATTACACTGTGCTCTTTAATCTCTGGCATTGTCCAAATTGAAGGAAGCAATTGGAAAGCCTCATACATAATTTATTAGAGGTTCCCTGTGTAGTGTGTTTGCCCTAATTCAATAACATCTCACTATTATAATTTGACTTTTAATATATTATGGTTATTTATTAAAATTTTAATTAGTCTCAGAATTGCTTTTAGCAGACTCTAGAATCCATTTTAATAAGCGAACTGGACAGAATGAGCTGTTTTAAGTCTCTTGCGTCTTAGTGCAAGTTTTTAGAACTGCGGTCAAGTACGCAAGTTTTGTACCCACGCAGGACCCTGTGAAGTCTTCCCAGAATGGACCCCACTCACGCCCTTCACCTGCCTTTTTATCTACAGAAAACCTTTAGTCAAGGGATCAATTTGATCGGGGAAGCGAGAAAACACGGAGAGAAAGGGAAACAGTCAAGCAGGACAGAATAATGATAGTTTAGCCCTTCAGCAGCCTCGAGGGCCTTTAGTGAGTGCTTCTTCACAGCCTGCACATGATCTTGAGTCACATCCCTGGAGCTGTTTTGCAGGCAGGTGCTGAAGCCCCCACCAGGTGGCAGAACTTAACTGCATGCTGCCCTTGAGCACATGGACCCCAGGCCAGTTGGCACCAGAAGGTTGATGACGCTGACTCCAAATACCTAGCCAGGAACCCATGAGGAAAATCTCCACCAGCCGACCACACCCTGCTCCTCAAACACCGTGACTCCTCACTGCTACCTCCGAATGGGGAGCAGAGTCCTGGAGGCACGAGCCTGCTGTGTCCCCTCGGTGCCTGGCAATTAAAGCTACGTCTCTGTTTCCTCCAGCTCTGAGTTTTAGGTCGGCAGCATCGGTATAGAAACACAGCTGATATTTTGGTAACGGTATGAATGCGTGCGCGCGTGCACACACACCCACACACACACACACACCCCACACACACTTTCTCCCATGGCCAAAGCGGGAATGGAGCCTATTGTCCAGAGGAGAGGTAGACTGCTGCTAAATGCGTGGAAAGCTTGCATGTTAAAATTCTGTTCCAGAATAATTATATGCACCCTATGAAATGCTCAGACCTTCTTTGAACACATTGATATTATTGGAGAAAAAATATTTTCATTACTTTTCTTTTTTTTCCTCCACAAGGAAGTTTGAATTTCACAGCAGGAAGCAAGACAAGGATGGAGCTTTGTTTTCAGAAACATGTACTATCAACAAATAGGATAATTCAAACGCATATTATTATAATGCACACTAGAAGCCCTGCTTTATACATTCAACTTTTTCCTTTCCTACTTTAGACATCAATGGTGCCAGTACATCGACCACAGCGTGTTCATAAAAAGCCAACTTAGTCCCTAGCACACAGAAGGAAGCTGTCACACCTTTCCCGAAGGACTCTAGGAAGCGTTTACTGCACTGGGAATTTTTTTAAAAAATGCATTTATATGTTTTGTTTCCAAAGGTGTATTCCTTTAACTCCTTTTTTTTTTTTTTTTTTTTGTCTTTTGTCTTTTTAGGGCCGCACCCACAGCATATGGAGGTTCCCAGGCTAGGGGTCGAATCAGAGCTGTAGCTGCTGGCCTACACCACAGCCACAGCAGTGAGGGATCCAAGCCAAGTCTGCGACCTACACCACAGCTCACAGCAAAGCCGGATCCTTAACCCACTAAGCAAGGCCAGGGATCAAACCCACATCCTCAAGGATGCCAATGGTGTTGTTTCCACTGAGCCACGATGGAAATTCCATATTCCTTTAACTCTTATCTTCAAAAACATAGTGTCACTTGCCTTTGTTTATGAAATGAAATTCTTTTTTTTTCTTTATAGGGCCTCACCCGTGGCACATGGAGGTTCCCAGGCTAGGGGTCCAATCGGAGCTGTTGTTGCTGGCCTCCACCAGAGCCACAGCAATGCCAGATCCGAGCCACATCTGCGACCTACACCACAGGTCACAGCAACACAAGATCCTTAACCCACTGAGCTAGGCCAGGGATTGAACCCGAAACCTCATGGTTCCTAGTCAGATTCGTTTATGCTGCGCCACGACGGGAACTCCATGTTTATGAAATGACATTCAAATTCCTTTCAGACATAACCTGGCTTCTGTTTTCTCTCCAACCACCTTTTATGCGCCCTTGTTAATTCTGTAACCTCATGAATCAACTCCTCATTCCACCTTGCAGGCTTTTTAGCTCTCCTCAGATTGCGATGCTTCCCCCAAAGTTCTCCTCTCTTGTGGCTAGAATTCAAGGAAAAGCATCCCCCTTTTCAGAGCTTTTGCAGGCCTCTTGGCAGAATCAAGCAACTTGACATCTGTGTGGCTGCAGCTCCGTACATACCTTTTCCCTGTGGCAGCCGTTTCCGTAGTCTCATGTCCATTCGGTGTAAGGATCAATGCCTCATCAGACACCGAGCTTCCTGAGATTTGCAGACGTGTGCATTCGTACCAGCAACACCTGACACAGGTATTTTACAAAGCAATTATTTGAGATATATACATATATATGATTGTTTTATATAGATATATAACTGAATCATATTGCTACACACCTGAAACATTGTAAATCAATGATAATTTTTTTTTAAATTAAGCATTTTGAAATCTATCCAAAGAAATGAAAACGTACAATTTCTTTCAGAGTTTTGTGCTAATTTAAATATAGGGAAAAATACCATCTCCCTAAAGACATGCTATATGGTAGATGCTCAAGAAGTGTATTGAATAAACAATTCGATAAATTTATGAATGAATGGATCAGAAAATAAGAAATTAATGAGAAAAAAATGGGCCCCCATGTATTCCTTAGAAATGGCATTAGGGACACCAATAATACTCATAACAGATTTCGAACAGTGACAATAGAAGAAAATAAAACATTAAAAAAAAAGAAATGGGATTGCTTTCAAAATGACAACCATTTGGCCCTAAAGTAGAGGTCTAGGGAGTTCCCGTCGTGGCGCAGCAGAAACGAATCCGACTAGGAACCACGAGGTTGTGGGTTTGATCCCTGGCCTGGCTCGGTGGGTTAAGGATCCGGAGTTGCCGTGAGCTGTGGTGTAGGTCGCAGACATGGCTTGGATCCCATATTGCTGTGGCTGTGGTGTAGGCTGGCAGCAACAGCTCCGACTGGACCCCTAGCCTGGGAACCTCCATATGCTGTGGGTGTGGCCCTATAAAGACAAATACAAAAAATAGAATAAAGTAAAGCAGAGGTCTAGGTGCACAAAACAGAAAACAGACTGCCTGGGAAAACATCAAAGATAGGCTAGATTTGCTTTGTAATTCGAATAAAGGAGTGATGACGTTTTCATGGTCCAGTAATAAAACGTGATGGCTGCTCCCATCAGCAAAAAAGACAAAACGGACACACTCACATTCAGGGAAAAAGCTCTCAGCTCAGAGACCAAAACTATTTTATTTTATTTTATTTTTTCTTTTTGCCTTTTCCAGGGCCACTCCTGCGGCATATGGAAGTTCCCAGGCTAGGGGTCTAATCGTGGCCTACGCCAGAGCCACAGCAACGCCAGATCAGAGCCACGTCTGCGGCCTACACCACAGCTCACGGCATCACCGGATCCTTAACCCACTAAGCAAAGCCAGGGATCGAACCTGCAACCTCATGGTTCCTAGTTGGATTCATTAACCACTGAGCCGGGACAGGAACTCCAAACCAAAACTCTTTTAGACACAACTAAGTGAGTAGTTCCTGTTGTAGCTCAGTGGCAACAAACCCGACTAGTATCTATGAGGATGTGGGTTCCATCCCTGGCCTCATTCAGTGGGTTAAGGATCCTGCATTGCTGTGGCTGTGGTATAGGTTGGCAGCTACAGTGCCAATTCAAACCCTAGCCTGGGAACTTCCATATGTTGCAGGTGCAGCCCTGAAAAAACAAACAAAAAATAATTATACAAAAAAATAACCCATTAAAAATATTGAACTGAAAAATACAGAACCTGAAATAAAAACCCCTTAGATGGGCTCAATTACAGAACTGAGATAACAGAGGAAAAAGTCAATTAACCTGAAGATAGACTAACAGGCATTATCCATTCTAAGTAACAGGGAAAAATATTTGGGGAAAAATAACAGGACCTAGAGGCCTGTGGGAAATTTTCAAAATGTCTAACATACATGCAATTGGGGTCACAGAAGTCGAAGGAATATACATTGGTATAGGCCAACATTTGAAAAAATACGTAGCTGAGAAATCTCCAAATTTTCCAAAAGATTTAAATGTATAGTTAAAAAAAAAAAAAAAACTCAGTAAATTTCAAACGCAATAAACTCAAAGTTAGCCATGCTTAGACCGTCATGTTAAGCTGCTAAAAATTAAAAACAAGAAAAAAATCTTGAAATCATCCAGAGCAAGTGACATATAACAGAGAGGAGACTGAATTGCAGGATTGTGAATTTCTCATCAGAAAACACAAAGATCAAAAGAGAGTGGAAAAAAATTTTCCAATTACTCAACATAAGTGACATCACACTAAAATTCTCTATCAACTTGAGCAAAAATATTCTTCCAGAAAGACAGTGAGAAAAGACAGTCTCTGATAAAGGAAAACTGAAAAAGCTGTGTCACCTATAGACATTTTCAAAAACAAATTCTAGAAGTTCTTCAAGCTGAAGCGAAATAACCAGAGGGTCACAGGGATCTTGGGAAAGAAAGAACAGGTCTTCCCGTTTTTTTTGTTTTTTTTGGTCTTTTTGCCTTTTCTAGGGCCACTCCCGCGGCATATGGAGGTTCCCAGGCTAGGGGTCGAATCGGAGCTGTAGCCACCGGCCTACACCACAGCCACAGCAAGGCAGGATCCAAGCCGCATCTGCGACCTACACCACAGCTCATGGCAATGCTGGATCCTTAACCCACTGAGCGAGGCCAGGGATTGAACCCGCAACTTCATGGTTCCCAGTCAGATTCATTAACCACTGCGCCACAACGGGAACTCCAGGTTTTCCTTTTTTGATAAACATCTGGGAAATGGAAACGACTCCACATCCCTCTGGTGTTCTTTAAAATTCACATGCATCTTAAATAGCAGAACATGTTCTAGTGGTGTTTTCAGTGCCTGTAGATACAATGCATGTGACAAAGAGAATACAGAAATAAATGTTTGTGAGGGGGTTAGAAAGACCCCATCGTCTCGAGGGTTCCACACTGCAATCCTGTTTCTAATCAGACTGCGTGAGACTGAACCCATATCCCATAATCCCTGGAACAATCCCTGGAGTGAGAAAGAGACAACCAAAATGCCTGTAGAAAAATTAAAACGGGACACATAAAATGATTCAAATAATCCAATACAAGGAAAATAATGGGGAATGACAAATCAAAAACAGAGAGCAAAGTGAAGACAAATGATAAAATGGCAGGCTAAAATCCAACCGTATGGATAATTCAATTATATTTTAGTTGTCTACATATTCTAAATAAGAGGCAGAGACAGAGTGGAAAAGAAACAAACAGACAAGACCCTAATATAAGCTGCCTACAAGGGGCGTTTTGATCACAAGGACACAGATGGGTTGAAAGAAAACAGACAACAGAAGATGATCAGAACAGAAAGCATGGCTGGGTTCCTGAGATATCTGGGTTCCTAGATAACAGACATTGAGAAAGTGTTCTGCAGAGATAATGAGGAATAGATTATAAGGATGAAGGGACAAATTATCAGGAATTCATAGCATTTACAATTGTCTATGCCTCTAGTTAAAAAACAAACAAACAAAAAAAACCCCTCGAGTTATATAAAGCAAAATTGACAAAATTAAAGGGGAAAAAGAGAAGATTCCACAATCATCAGAGCCAATTGTGTTATCACTCCATCAGCAACGGATGTAACAAGGATAAAAAAAACAATCAGTGGTGACATATAATATCCGAGGAACCCTCCTTCCTCCTCCTAGCACTGGGAACCATGTCTCATCACTTATGGTGGAGAGCGGTACTGCGAGAAAAAGTTTGTATACATGTAGGTGTCACCCGGTCACCTTGCTGTGCAGTGGGAAATTGACAGAACGCTGTAAACCAGCTATAATGGAAAAAATAAAAATCATTATAAAAAAAGAAAAATAGACAAAAATAAAACATCCTAATACAATAATTAAAACTGATTCATAAAAATAAATAAATAAACTTCCACATTGCCAAATCTAAAAAAAAAAAAAAAAACAGAAAAAAAATTGAGGAAACCTAGCAAACGCTTTGAGGTACTTTAAAGCAAAGGATGGCCGCCTGCCAACCATGCAAAATACACACCCCCTTGAGGTGCACAAGATACAGTCACCAAAATGGTGCCATGATGGACCATATGACAAGTTTTAAAATTTTTAAAACCAACACTTTTCAAAATTCATGCAAAATATACTCTTTGATAAAAATGAAGTTAATTTAGAAATCAGTAATAAGATATCTAGAAAATCCCCAAATAGCTGGAAGTGAAGCAACATACTTCTAAATAATTCATTGATTGAAAATAAAATCACCAGAGAAACTAGAAAATGCCTTGAACTAAAGGACAACAGAGTTGAAAGGAAGAAAACTTAGATTTAAGAATGCTTAGATTAGAAAATAGGAAGATAAAATCAATGCTGGAAGAATCCATTCGAGTAAAAGAACAAAAACACCCTGAAGGAGAAGAAAATAAGTAATGAATCTTAAAAACATCAGTGAAATAGAAAGCAAAGGAAATAAAGTTAATAATACCTTAAAATATGAAGAAAGTTGCTAAACTAAACTGATTACAAAAAGGGAGCAATCATCTGTGTCAACAGTGTTTATGGCAAGTTTTATGAACAGCAAAAGGATAAAATGATACAACAGCAATCGTTCTACTGTCACATTTGCTAATGAGATCACATGGACACATGTCTTGAAATATACAGCTTACCAAATATGACATAAGAAGAAACAAAAACTTGAAGTCTTATTGAAAGAGTTGAATCTGTCAGTAAAACTCTCCCAAGAAGACAGTTCCAGCCCAATTTAACTGGTCGGATAAATACTATCAAATAACAAAGGGCAGATAATATAGAAAGAGAATTTATATATATATATATATATATATGTATAACCGGACTATATGTTTTAAAATGTTTTATAAATTTAAACAGCTATAATGGCTCCCAGATTAAAATATATTTACGATACAGCCTTATTATTGTTATTATTTGCCTTTTTAGGGCTGCACCGAAGCATATGGAGGTTCCCAGGCTAGGAATCCAATCAGAGCCCTAAGTGGTATCTGTTTTAAAACCATCCTAAAATCCTTCAAAGCATGGTGTATCTTGTGTTTCTCAGTGAACACTTAGACTTGAATAATTTCTAATAGCGATATACGTACTAAAAATGGCTCATTTAAACTAATACATGAATACTCTTGATATTGATTATTTTCACCAAAATTCTATCTTTCAATATTTAACTGAGATAAACATCAAGCTTATATATGAACATATGAATAAATCAGAGGCTTAAAACCAAATTCCATCCAGACCCTAAATCATAATTTTGCTAGGGTTTCCTGGTACTCCCACCATAGTATGCAGGTAGAGCTGCTGTATCTTTGTTGAAAATACCAGACAAATAATGCATTTAAATACGACTGAGACTGATAGCACTTATGACTTGAACTTAGCCAGAACCCAGACTGAGACTTAAACCCAGTTTTAAATTAGAATCACTCACTCTGTGTCTGGACTCACTGAGGTTCAGGCTCTTCATGTCTTTGTGCAGAATTGTGAAGAATTCAGTGAGAGACAAAGCGACAGGCAAGAAATAGATTTATTAAGATAAGACAGGATGCTTGTAAGCGATGCAAGCAGGCAGGCAAGGGGGCTTTACCCCCAGGATCAGGTGGGTTAGTTTTAGCCTCCAAGGGGGGTGGGGGGGGGGGAAGACTGCCTCTTCCTCTTTCCTGGAGTAGTTCCTCCTCCTTGGATCCAGTAAGAGAGTATTTGACCTTATAAGGTCAAACCAGGACTGTCATGGTGTTTTCAAATCAGAAGGGTGGTCCTTAAACACCAGCCTTGGTCTGAACTTGAATGCAGGTTTCACGCCACAGTCCCCCACGCAATGTCCTGAGGCACATCTCCAGCCTTCACTAGTCAAGCAAGCCTGCCTGGTTCTGACGGCTTTCTTGAGCAGGTATCAACTTGCCGGGATCTCCCAGAGTCCCCTAGGTTTCCCTCTCTATCTGTGGTCCCTGAGTGGGACTCCTGCAACTACCTGTGTAACTAGCCTAGTCCGTCCCTATCAGAACCGGTGACGGTGCGCGATGGAGGTTTTCATCTTTGGGTCTATGCTGATGCTCTTCCCTCCAGCTGAGGAGCCCTCTTTCTTAAATCACAAGTAGACCCCCAAATCTCATATTCCAGGTTTGCTTTCTCTGGTTTCTTTTTTTGTTTCCTGGCATTTTTGTTGTTTCTGCAAGGAGCTTGCTGCTTTTCTGGCACAGGGCAGACATAAAGAAAATATGAAATGAATCTGAAATGTAAAACAAGAACCCCTTTCAGACACTATGAAAGGATGACTGGAGAGCTGAGTTCTCTGGCCATTTCAGCATGTTTCTTGAAAATCAAGGCCCCATTCTATCCCTTAATATACTCTTCTAAACCAGATTTTCATAATATATTTGCAAAGCACCTTTAATGTCAAATGAAGCCCTAAACTCAACTTCATTAACATAAAAATGCCAGTTCTTCTGTTGTCAGGAAATCCAATTACTTATGAGAAAGGGGTTTAGATGAAAATTACAAAACCAACAACTGTTAGGGAAAGAAGGCCAGCGTTTTCTATAATCTCACCGGGCTTCTGAAAAGTCTGTATGAACACGGAACCAGGGAACCAGAAGTGAAAAGGCTTTGCAAAGCTTAGACCACATTCAGTCTTCTCTCTAATTCAATTTTTTGGCTTTCAAGAATAGCATCAGAGGGAGATGATTCCTAATTGTATTTTCTTTTTGATTAATTTGTCAGACTTGGAGGAAATGAGAGAAATTAAGAAGCACCCAGATGAAAGATCCGTAACAGAAGAAGAGGCTGTTTGAGAGCGTTGATTTGTCAGAAGGATTTCAGTGACCAGAGCACAAGGTTTTAAGGAAAGAAGGAAAGTGGACCACGTGAGGCAGCTCCTGGGGCAGCCTACCTACCCAGATGCCAAATCCTCACATACCTCCCCAAGGAAACGGAAAGAAAAGAACAGCCACTTCAAGGTGGCTTTGTTAGGGAAACAGAATTAAATGCCTTGAGGTAGGCAGTGCTGCAGTACGCAGTCCGCGGACCGCCAGGGACTTTCCAAAGGCAATTTTTGCCTTTAAACATTACTCCGTGTGTTAGAAAGTGTGTCAGGTTAAGATCGGGGATCTGCATGTGCTAGCTTTTTGAGCTCAGGCAGCTTATTCAATTACTCCACACCTCAGTTTTCTGGTCTGAAAACCAGAGATGACCGATCTTAGCTCTGAGGCTGTCCTGAATTAAATGAGACTGTGAATGAAATGTCTGGGATGCCATGAGGAGCAGAGCCAAAACTCGGTCCCCTGCTCCTTTCTCGCTCTTTCTAATTTCTTCCCCAGAGGCAGAGAAGGAGTTGAGTCACAATCACTGTAAAAGGTTCAATGCAGAGAATGACACCCAGGCAGCTTTTCCTTTACGGTAGATCTCATTCTGTGAGTCTGAGAACCACCCCTTTTCTTTCTGAATGGGCTCGTTATCCTAGCCTTCCCTTTTCCCACTGTGCTGGCCTGATGGTCTCAAAGCTCAAGGAACCAATGGCTCCCCTGGTCTGACTTTGCTTTTTGAAATTATCCACAGAGAACCCTTAGCCTTAATTTCGCCATCTGCTAGAGAACATTTCAGAGGCCTGGTCCAGGAGAAACACAGACCTACCTAAGAAAATAGACAAGCTGGTTAGTGAAAGTCTTGGGTGGAAATAATTTCCCCAACTTTGTCCCAGCAGCTGGTTCTAGAAAAAAAGGAACTGTTCGTTTTCCAGAGTTTTCTAAAACTAGCTTTATAATTAAATCACCTCAAGATACCGGCATCCTATAATTTGGGGGGCTCTGGAGTTGGAACTCTGCGATCAAATTTTAAAGATTAAAAATTTTAAAGTCGCAATCTAGAATTTAGCAGGCTCGAGGTCTAGGTTGCAGCTCTTATTTCTATATCTGACAAAGCTTTGAATATTTTCATTAATTCTCTAGAATCTACATATTACACCGGACTGGCCAGAGACCCCTCTGGGCTTCCTGGCACATCTCTTCTCCGTCCATCCGAGAATCAAAAAGTAATAACCCCTCATAATTCCACTGACAACATACTGAGTTGAATATCTATACACTCTTTTAAAAATACATACCAGTTATTTATTCCTTTACCGAAGCCAATTCTGATTTAAAATATAGCATCAGGGGATACATGCCTGATCCTGAAATAACTAGGGTTTTACTTGCACAAAGGCAACACCTAGTTTACTGTTATCTACCTCTGTGCCCTCCATTTAAAAAAGTCACAAATCTCGGATAACTTCTTCCTGGAAGTCCGCCTGGATTAACTAGGAACATTTCTCACACACATGAACTCTCAATGAAAAATCTTCCTTTAACAAAGCCATGATGTCATAATTCCATAAATTTTTGGAGTGCACGCTTCTCCTATCGAATAGTCTCCTTCCCACTGCATGTTTCCAGATGGTAAGATCCTAACCGCAGCCTAAATAAGGTGGACTGTGTACAATTTAAGAAAGCAACCACTAGGTGGCGGTGTTGTCATGCATTCGGGGGCAGGGGCAGCTCACACTCGCCAAAACCCCATTTGTTAGGGCAAAATCAATAAAGCCTTTCCAAACTGGTGCATTAGTTTTTGTCTAAGCAAGTGAATTGATCTGTAATGCCTACTCTCACACAGACGACATATTTTCATAAGGGATATGAAAAACAAAAATACCTGTCCTCTTCAACAAAACAGAGGGATTTTCCCAAGGGAAATAATCCCCCCCCCGCCCCCCAAATATCAGCAGTTTATTTTGAAGCAGAATTTTAAGCTATTTTTGTCACATGTGGCATATGACATCAATCTCTTGGCCTTTACATTGTCATTAGCTTTCTTTATTATTTAAAGAGGCTCTTGGCCGCGTCTGTGTTCCAGTCTGTATGTGAAGGTGAGGAGTCTGCTGTGCAGTCCTGCTTAAGGGACACAGGAATCTGAGACAGGGCCCCTGTGAGGAGTTATCTGTAGGCCCTGCAGGCAGGTTTTAGGAGCTGCCGCTGCACATCTTTTTGCCTCCAGCGCCCTGCCCCAGGGACTAGGAAGTCCCGAGGTGCAGGGAAGCTTCCTGCTGAGGAGCCGAGGTGGTACAAACGGTGGGGCCCCCTGGAATCTGCCCTGAGGAAGAGGATGCTTGACTTTCACTGTGAGCTGCATCATCAGATGCCAATACAGTGCAAACCGCAGGTGAAATTACATTTTTTTCTAATTGCTACTTTCTAATGAAAGTAAAATATGAATTAATGTCAATAATGCATTCCTGTGACCCAGTGTATCTAACACGTTATCAAGCCAGCATGCAATCAACATAACAGAGGTCCTAATGGGACAGTTTATATTCTTTGTCTTTGCGCTCAGTCTCAGACAGGAGTTTGTCTTGCACACTTTGAGCACATTTCCGTCTGGATGCTGTATTTTCGCAGGGATTATGTGATCTGTATTTAGAGTTCATTAAAATTGCAGTTGCCAAAGTAGATCCACCGGCCCAGGTTGTTGCCAACATAATGCAATGTTTTCCAATAACAGGATGAGGATCAGATTTTTGTTTAATTTAATTTAAATTAATTACAAGAAAATAAAACTAAAAATTCAGTTCTGGAGAGGTGCATGCTGTTTATCAAGGGCTCCATGACGATAAGAGACTAGAGGCTGTTGTACTCAAAATGTAAGGCATTTGCTGCATGAGAATATTCTCTAAGGATTTTTTTTTAATGATTTTTGTTTTTCCCGTTATAGCTGGTTTACAGTGTTCTGTCAATTTTCTACTTACAGCAAAGTGACCCAGTCACACACACATATATACATTCTTTTTCTCACATTATCCTCCATCGTGCTCCATCATAAGTGACTAAATATAGTTCCCTCTGCTGTACAGCAGGATCTCATTGCTTATCCATTCCAAAGGCAATAGTTTGCATCTATTAACCTCTGATTCCCAGGGCTTCCCACTCCCTCCTCTTCCCCCTTGGCAACCGCAAGTCTATTCTCCACGTCCATGAGTTTCTTTTCTGTGGAAAGGTTTATTTGCACAATCTCTATGGATTCTACTATAAAAACAGGAGACATTCATTCCATCACCTGCTGAGGGATTTGCTGAATTGAGAACAACTGTATCCTTGATGTAACTCATCTCCTTATCATGACTGGATATCTTTGGAAAGCAGACACCTTACATTTATGATTTTTTTTTGAATCTAACACAAAAACAATTGTATCCCGCTGCAGAAATTTGATAAATATGTGTAGATTTAAAGTGAATAATGAATCTCTTTGGAGACATCATGTATTCTGCGAAAATGAATGAAATTCATTAATTTTTATTAGGATGTTCCTGGCATTTGTCAAAGATGCCTACTTGTTGATTGGTATTGAGCTGAACTCTCCCTAAGACCCCTAAAGTCTCATTTTTAATGAAGTTCACAGAGGTGACCGTACTCGGTTCATCTGGCTGAGAGACATAACAAAAAAAGAAAGGAAACCTGCATTTTATTACATTTATATTCTTCCCCTGACAATTATCGAACTTTGCAAATCTCAACCTCATTACCTTTGGCAAGGAGCCACCTGTCTTCAGGAAAGAGTACTAAAAATTAATGATGGTGAATTGCTGGGGAAAAAAAAGTGGTGGAAAGAAGACATATGGTTAATGATGACATATTATTGCTGGAAAATGCAGGCGTTTGCACAAGTGCTGGCGACAGGAGTTGGCCAGGGGATGCTGCCAGCTCAAGGGGCAAAGTCAGGAACCTCAGAGGTCCTCCTGGAGCTGCTTTGTGAAACTGCTCTTCCTGGATGATCCTATCTGATGCAAACCCTTCCTTCCGGCCTGGGGAGGTTCAGCATGTAATGGGACCCTGTCTCCGAGAGGGCTTTCTCTTTTCAACTGAATCTAGCTGTGTCCGAGTTTAGCACCGACATATGGCACATGTGCACGTGCACACACCCGGCTCTCCATCTTGGTGCTGAGATGGCTGATTTATGAAATTCCCTGCCCAGAATAACGAAACAGTTCTTACTGTAGTCAGGAAATAATGAAATCCGAAGGAAAGGCATTTTCTCTTTTCCAGCCCAGGAAGGGCGCCTGTTTCAATGTTCATTAAAGAATGTCCCTCAGCGGGCTGTATTCAGATGCTTTGTTTTTGGGACTGGATAGAGGGCGCTTGGAGTTTATGGGGAGCAAAGACCATGGCAGACATAGAGTTTAGCTCATTGTGAGGAAAGACGATGGGATTTTTGAGAACACCCAGGCCCACGTTACCTTGTTTGTCTTGAGTCTCCATGAACCTTAAGGGAGAGACTTCCTCGTGATCCTTTAACTTGATGGGATTTCACGTATCCAAACCAAATAAGAGGTGAGATCAATTAAATTATCTTTAATAGTCTAAAAAAAAAGATGAATAAAATTAAAGTGGGATTAGGGAAATAGATTGCAGAAACAGCCCTGATCCGGCCCAAATCCACAGCCAATCGTATCTACAAAGCTCCTTAAAGCAGATGCAGAAGGCGGAAAGAATAACTCATCTATTAAAGGACATTTGCTTGTTAGCCGGGCTTGGCAAGCATTAGTGAAACGAAGATTTGAGTCTCAAAGCTGACCACGCTCTTTTTTAGAATCTTTTTGGAACCAGGTCAGCTCAAACCCAGGATGTATGGGTGGAAGAAGAAACACACACACACACACACATCTATGCGTGGAGCATTTAATACACAGCAACTCCTTCCTTTGGAAAAATGGGTCGATCGGGTGTTGAGACAGGACACATCCCTTCCCATGCATTTCTACCCAGCTGATGAATGCAAGGAAACCACGTCTATCTGACTCACCCCCAGACTGCCAAGATTTAGAATGGGAAGGAGAATCATCAAGGCCTCAGCAACCTGCCGGCCTGTGACCCCAGTCTCAGCTGCCGTCCTGAGAGGGAAGGGGTGGAAGAGCGTGGTGGAACACTTCGATCCCGCCTATTGTCCGTCTGGCCCCTAGGGGTCGCTCTTCCTCCCTCGTTGTTCCAGCTCAATCAACCCCCCATCTGTTTTCTCTTTCAGGCTGAGCAGTGCTGAGATGGACTGCACACGTTACTACTCTGTGATAAGTAGCAAAGTTCCCAGATGAGGAAGAGGACCCAAGATGTTTGCGTTTTACACAAAATGCAAAGCGATATGGCCAAGTTCTATCTAAAATCAACGTTTCCACTCATCCTGGCTACGGCCATGGAATTCCTGCGTGACCCTTCATAAAACAGGTGGCCTCCTTTGCTGCCTCCCTGATGAAGAATGACTTTCTTCCCCAGCGTCCTTGTTTTAGCTAAATGACAGGCCATTTTGTGGCCTCACTTGCTCTAGAGTCACTTATGAGTCTGCCTTCCTGCCTCGCCTGGTGTGGAACTTCTGAACTAGGAGGAGACATAAGCTGTGTCTTTTCCTACAGCAGCGTGATGCGGAGAAACAGAGAAATACACACAACTTAAACACACACGTAGAACACGATGCTTCAAACGCTCACAGGACACTGTAACTTAGTAGATATGTAACTTTGAGTTCATTTTATCTGTCTTTGTAATGGAAGTAAACATCATATCAACTTCATATATATATATATTTTTTAAGGGCCATACGTGTAGCATATGGAAGTTCCCAGAGGAGGGGTCGATTCGGAGCCACAGCTGCCAGCCTACACCACAGCCACAGCAACGCAGGATCAGAGCCACATCTGTTACCTACACTGCAGCTCACAGCTATGCCAGAACTTTAACTCACTGAGTGAGGCCAGGGATCGAGCCCGCATCCTCATGGATTCTAGTCAGGTTCTTAACCCACTGAGCCACAAGAGGAACTTTCAGCTTCATCATTCTTGAAAATGGCTGAATGAACCTCAACCTCCCCGGACGTAAAAAATAGTAAGGTATAATTTAATATACATTATCATGCAGTGCACTTTAAATATATATAATTATCTCTTCACATTTTATCACAATAAAAATGTTTACAATAGCAAATTATTACTCGTGTTTGTTAATTGACTGTACTACTGAATGAACAATTCGTGGGAATGTCCAAAACTACCCATAAACACTACGCAGGTGTATATGTATTTTTTTAATTTTTGAGATAATTTAGAGTCACACACAGTTGGAACAGATGACCTAGAGAGATCCACTGTGTATACTCTTTATCTAGCTTCTCCACTTGCAAAATCTATGTCGTAATTTTAAGAACCAAAGAATCCCCTGTTCTATCTTGATAGTAGGGGCTCAAGCCCAGTGAAATTCAAAGTGAAATGGCAAGAACTAGGATTCAGGGTGAAAATCCTGGCTCTGGCATCTTTATAACTGCCCCTCATCAAGTGAGCAAAGCAACTTCCAGAAAAAAATAAGGACAAGCATGCTCCTGAGACCATCTTGCTTCTCTCTGTCACCTGCACACTCTCCCTGTACCATCTAAGCCACCTTGTGGTTCATATCAAAGTCTTGGGTTGACCTGTTACCCCAGCCGCTCCAGGAAGAGACTGTTTTCTGCTCTAAGGAATGTGACAGTGTCATTCCGTCGGCAGTGGCAAAGCAAAGCTATTCTCCATCCCTAAGGGAAGTCCAATTCCACAGTCACAGCTGGAAAGCTGGGCACAGCTTGGGGACGAGTTCTCGTCAGCTCACACCCTTCCTGCCAGCACCTTACCCAGGATAAGGCCCCATGAACGAAAGAATGATGGCAGCAGGGGGACACGGCTATGCAAGCTGACACGTCAGATAACACACTGCGGTTCTGGTTTAGGTTTGGTTTAATCAAGCAAAAGGCTGTTTGGAGTGGCTGGAGTGGCCAAAAGAACTCCATTCTCCAAAGCACCACGTGGGCCTTCGTTCCTGGACCTCCGTCCCTCTTCTCAGTGCCACGCGAAGGCTGTCCTCTGCCTGGAAAAGTACACTGAGCGCGTCCACCCTGGTGGAAAGCCTTTCTCCAAGGTGTTTTCTCCACCCCCGACCCTCCCTTGAGCTTCCAGACACCCTGCACGTAGGCACTTAGGCCTCATGATATTGTTGTCATTTGCGCATGGATTTCCCCCTCTATTGAGCCAGCAGCTCTTTAAGGACAGGCACTGTCTATTTTACAAGTTTTTGTCTTCAGAACTTAGTGCTATTCAGCACATAGTACAGGATCAGTGAATGTTCCATTGATCCAAGGAAACAAAATGATGAAATTCTTATTCTACTTCCTTTTTTTTAGGGCCACACCCATGGCATATGGAGGTTCCCAGGCTGGGGGTGTAGCTGCCAGTCCATGCCACAGCCACAGCAATGCAGGATCCAAGCCACGTCTGTGACCTACACTGCAGCTCAAGGCATCGCCAGATCCTTAACCCACGGAGCGAGGCCAGGGATCGAACCCGCAACCTTATGGTTCCTAGTTGGGTTCATTTCCACTGTGCCATGGAGGGAACTTTATACTTTCTTTTCAAATTAGGCAATATTGTCTCCAATTCTCGATGGAATATGTGGTGAATTTCCAAAAGGGAACATTTAAATTAATGCAATTAAATTCACAACTTAGGACAGTCATGCCTCTTGCTAGTCTTAGGAAACCAGAAAGAGTCATTTGCTAAGAGTGACATTTCTACCCTGAATGGTACATTTGATGAGACTAAGTGTCTGCAGTTGGCAGGGAGGGATGTATATCATGCTGGATGTGGCTGACTTCACACGGCTTTTCCTCATTTGCAGACTCCTGACGTTTGGGCTGACACCACGTGTCGGGTCAGTGGATGTTGCCATGAAAATTGAGAAAAAAGCTGAAAAAGAGATGCTTGTTACTTCTCTATACATCATTACTTCCTCTTTAAATATTTGGGTTCATTTACTAGCTCATCTCTTTCATTTTGACACAATCTTTAATTTCTGCACGTCGACGTCCAGCTCCAGCTCCGGGCTTGTTTTACTTATTTCATTACAAGGTGGGCAAGTGGTAACTCTTACTTTTTCCAAGGAGCTCCATGTATCTTATTACAGAACGCATTGGACTAGGGTTGGGGGGGGGGTGTCTCCTTTTCTAGATAAAATTTCACGGAGGCTTAGGAAAGGATCTTAATATAGATCTTCCAGCTCCAAATACAGAGCTCAGCTGTGTGTATCCAAAGCTGCTTCATACGTCTACAAGTTCAAGTAAGTGGGAGTGTGTGCCAGCATTTCAACCTCATTCTGGGAAGTATGGGCGGTGGGGGGAAAAGGAGGAAATAAAAGGCAATGACTTTTTGGAGGCAGAGTCCCCCTCCCATTAATTTGTGATAGAAGCTGCTTATCGAGCAAAATCTCCAGAATGCCCAAAAGGCTCTGGGAGCTTCACGCTCCATTTAAGATATCATTGAAAGAAAGCGAGAGTGACAAGTATGGCATTGGGGACCCTTTGGGAGCAATTTATACGGCTAAAAGATAGGGTCAGCTTTCTTCATCTGATGTCGCTTTTTGCTTCCTTTCCCCTCAAGGTACGATGACAAACATGAAAAGCACTGGAGTATAGGAGACCCATATTTTACACCTCTTCTGCACAGTATGGTGGCCACTATTTGTATGTGATGGCTCACAACAAAATGTAAAGCAATTAAAACTAACTAAAATGAAAAATTCTGTTTCTCAGCTGCTCTACCCCCATTTTAGGGGCTCAGGAGAGAAATTTTTTTTTTTGGTCTTTCTGCCATTTTCTTGGGCCGCTCCCACGGCATATGGAGGTTCCCAGGCTAGGGGTCGAATCGGAGCTGTAGCCACCGGCCTACGCCAGAGCCACAGCAATGCGGGATCCGAGCCGCGTCTGCAACCTACACCACAGGTCACGGCAATGCTGGATCCTTAACCCACTGAGCAAGGCCAGGGATCGAACCTGCAACCTCATGGTTCCTAGTCGGATTTGTTAGACACTGAGCTACGACGGGAACTCCGGGAGAGAAATGTTTTACATGAATGTTCCCATCGTCACAAAAACGTTCTATGGGGCAGGGCTGTTCCAGATCCCAAACCTTTAGTTATGATCTGTAAAATCCTGGGCAAGGTACATGCTAAGCATTTAACTTTACATTTGTAAAATCCCTTCTTTCTTTCCTCCCCCCGCCCCATACTTTTGTAATAAATTCTCATTAGATTTGGAGATTCTGAGGATATAAATCCATTTTATTTAGACTGTTGTCATCCGTGGCCCATGTAGGCACGAAATGCACTAGCTGCCCTATATGTGCTTGTGACAAGAATACACTAATGTATGGACATGTTTGTGTTCTGATTAGTGCTGCCTTTCCAGTAGCATTTATCCAGCCAGTGCTCTTCATTTACTAGGAATACTATTCAACTGCTAAGCAAAGGGACCAAAAAGATATTCTATTCCTAAAGCTTAACCATGCATTTGGCTTACCCATTTATCATTTGATTTTATCTCCTTCAAGAAGTTTACAGAAGATGATAGCATCGTGTTAGGACACTGGCCCAGAAATAACCAGCGGATGAAGTCCCAGAACTCACAGTCAGGTCAGCCCCGTCCCCTCTGCCTCTTCTTCTAAAAAGAGCACACCCCTTGGAAGGACCAAGCACGACACACTCTTATTTAGAATTACAACTGCTTATTCGCAGTGTTTAAACATTTACAGACTGCTGCTGTTTCTGGAAATAAAGGGGCCCTTGACCTTAGGGACACCACGTTATCCTCAGGTTCTTCAAATCTTCCTCATGGTCCCCTTTCAAGTTTTCTCTCATAGGTTCATCTTCCACTGATCCAAACTCACAGGTAGGAACTCCTCAGAGGAGTTTCTTTCCTTCTCATTGAATGAGCCTTTTCCACGTGGTATCTTTTAAGATACATGAAGGCACAGAGATTGCTCAGCAAAAGATAAGCTAAAACACACCTTGGGCCAGAGACATCAGGTTGTGGTCACTCTAGAATCTTCCTTTAAGGGAAGCTGGAAATTATTCGATGCCATGATCCTGGTCTCACAAGTTTCATCAGCTGCTTCTTTTAATTTTTGACAAGCTCCAGCAGACACACGGTTCATCTAAACAATCCTCTCTCTTAGCCCAGATCATAGAGACAGACAACGCTAAAACACGAGAGACTTCAACCAATATGTATGGTACTCGACCACACCCCCTTTCTCCTGTCCAGAGGGACAGACACAAGGGCAGGACGGCAAAGTGACTCATTCAAAGTCCCATCACTATTGAGTGGAAGAGCCAGGGCTGTTTGGTTTTGTTCTTCTCTTGGTAGTATTTTATCTTCATGAGTAAGCTTAGGGGATGGAAATGAGGAACTCTGATGACCAGTTGAAGAGTTTGAGAAATGGCAATAAATCATCCAGCAATACTTTTGATCCAGCAAGTCACACAGTGACCTGCCACTCTGCCCACTGGCCAAAGTGATTTGTAAGACTCTAGGCTTTTGTTTTATCTTTGTCAAAACTCAGCCAGTGGTGTAGGCCAGTGGCTACAGCTCTGATTCAACCCCTAGCCTGGGAACCTCCATATGCCATGGGTGCGGCCCTAAAAAGACAAAAGCAAACAAGCTACCCCGCCCCCGCAAAACACCTCAGCCAGTTTTCGTCCCTGGTAAATGTGGCAATGACCGCTATCCCATAGTCGATAAGCCCCATGAACCTCCCTTTAATAGCCATCGTCTCCAGCAGACTCTACCATCACACAAGGGTGAGCAGGTCTGTTGTACTCAGTCCCACATCCTGAGGAACTGGCTCTAGTGAACCAAACCCTATCTGTTGATCTTTGCTGAGACAATGGATTCACACTGATGTGTGTATTTCAAAACCAAATGTCCAACATCAGACTTTCAGGCCAGAATAAATCCAACGACCATGACTCAGCCACTGATAACTAAGCATTTTCACATTTCAGAGCCGGAAGCCCACGTGGTGCTCTACTGATGGAATCTGACCTCTTACCACCCACTCTGTTCTCCCAGGAACCATGTGCATCGCATTTTTGACTTCCTCACTCCAGGACACCCCTGAGCAGAAGGAACTTTTCCTGGGTGACGCACGGCACACTCTTTCAGAAGCGGATTTGCATTTCTGCCTTTTCTCATTGAATTACGTACCTCTGTCTTCTTTCATCTCTGGCTGGATTACTAATGCAAACGGACCAAAGCTTGGCCAAGAGGTCAGATTCTGGCACTAATATGTGGACTGGGTCCCTTCTGGAATTCCCTTGGTCCATCAAGGAAGCAAATTCAAATGAATATCAATTAGATTCAGGGGAAAGGCTGTGCCTTTTATCCCCTTCTCTGTTCTTCCCTAACTTATTCCAGTTTTTATGTGACAATGCAGATCGCTACCTTGGACCATCTTTGTTTGTTCGGCCTGAAATATTTCTGCATGTTACTACCTGGAGTTGAGGTAAAATCAGAGGCTTCCATTTCCCCACTGTTCTCGAAGCTTCTTAAATAACATCTTTGCTTTGATTACTGTCCCTTCTGATCTCCTTCCCACCTTGTAACCAATAAAATATTTTAAAAATGTGAATCAGATTACACCATTCCTCTGCCTAAGGACCCTTCAGTAAATTCGCATTGCACTCATAATGAAGTTCAAACAGGCCATCCTTCTGAATGAGGACCCACGTAAGTACATCAGCCTTCTCCTCAATTCCATCTTATCCTCCCCTCCTGGTGCTGCTTTCACGCACGGCTCTTTGCATTGCAGGTGTTTACAGAGCCTTCTTCTTTGGGTGTTCAATATTTATCTAAAGTAGATCTCCTAATTATCACGCATCAGGACACTCTGTCTATTTCATAATTTTTTTTCTTTTCCCAATGTATATCTATTCAGTTCACGCGCTTATTGATTATTGGTGTTTTGACCTTTGCCCTACAACAGGTAAACGCCAGACTGGCATCTGGTCATTTTGACTTCTTCTCCATCATCACCTTCACGTCTTGCACAGAGAAGGCATTGGATACTGAATAAAGCATTATTTGGGTAATGCTATTACAAGCTTTTTTGTACTATGAGGAATTGTGTCTATTATCTACCGGATGACTTCACATCCAACACCGAGTGTTTTCTATTAGGTAATCAACACATCTTTGATATAAATGAATCGGTATGAGATCTGTGACGTCATTAGGATGGTTTTATCACCAGGGAGTTCAAGGATGCCTAAATCCTTCTCTGCCAATCACCTGCTTTTCTCTAGGGGCTTTCAAAACAGATGCACATATAAGCCACAATAGAAAAGAAAACATGTAACTAGCTGCTTCTTGGCTGTATTCATACCATCTCAGGCAAAATTTGGTGACCTGGACCAGAACACCAAGTCTGAGAAAGTAGCCACTCCTCTAATCTTATTCTACTCATCTAAGCATTAGAAAAAATGTGCCATCTGGAGGGTCAGGGGAATGAGAAAAGGGAGGGAGCAGATGACAGGGAGGGGCAGAGATGTGCTCCCCCTTTTCTGTGGTGGCCCTGACATAGTTGGGAGAAGAGACAAACCGTGTCCAAACTCAGGACCTTAAATGCCTGCGACCCGCTCCACTCTAACGCAATTCGGGGGGCACAGTATTCTTTTCTCAGTAGTAACAAGGAAGGGAAGTGAAAGTAAGAAATATTAAGAACCTCTGCCCCCCTATAATCTGCTCTTTCAGTGGTCCCTGCTGGCATGGACACTTATACTTTCGGGTAAAGACGTTAGTGACAGTTAGGTTGGGGGACAGGATGTGTCGGATAAGGAGGTCCTCCCTGATCACGTGACGTTTGAATGGACACCTCACTGAAGTGCTGGAGGAAACTATGTGGACATTGGACCAAGTCTTCTTGCAGGCAGAAGGAGGCTCAAGAGCAATGGCCTTGAGGTGGAGGTTGCTAGATTGTTCCAGGAGGAGCGGGAAGGCCAGTGTTGCCAGAGAAGAGAGAATGAGGCAAAGCAGTAGGAGGAGTTTCCATAATAAGCAAACAACAGATTACGTAAGAATGTAGAGAGTTAGAAGGTGTTGAGTTTTATTTGAATGAGATAAGAAACTCTAAATCATGTGGACAAGAAGAATAATTGACTTAATCATCCTTTTTGATAAAATATAAAAGAAGATGAGACTAGGAGGCAGGTTAAATGAGTAGACAGAGTGAACTCGGTCAGTAAAGGGAGGACCAGGGCTTGAATCCAGGTCCTCCTGAAAAGCAAACTACTATTCCAGTGCCTTTCATAGACTGGAGTAGCTTGAACAGAGGCAGAATGTAGGAAGTGCAATGAGAAAGGAAGAGGTCAGGTCTGGCAAAGCAGAGGAGTCACTGGACACAACAGAGCTATAATGTTGTGTTTGTGGTTTTAAGATTTTAACTGGGTGGCTGTCCTACCCCTTAGAAGGTAAATAGATGTCAGAGGTCCCCAAACGGCCATTTTTTTGGGAGAATGGTAAAGAGGCAGTTACTGACTGCATTTACCCTCTGACTCCATGCAGGCTTGAAATGGACCATTTTCACTGCCCCTGGCTGATTTCTGTCCTGCACTGCATGGGACAAAGGACAATCAGGACCACTTACTTTGCCAGTCGGGTTGCAAGACTGCTAGTCATGTCCAAAATATTTGTCTTTGTTGTGAATAGCTATTGCATAGCTTCACTAGCTGAAGATTTGATTTTATTTTACAGGCTTGAGAATACAAAATAAATAAGAAGACTAAAAGCCACCACGTCGGATACATCTTTCAAGGATTCTGCCAAGATCTGTCAACCTGTGCCTCTAAATAACTGGTGACAAATGTTGTGTTGACATATTTCTCCTTTTCCCAGTGAATAATTAACAGCAAATGTCAGGGAAGGCTGGCGAAATAATTTCAAACAAATAAAAACCCACTTCCAACTCATTTCAAGTATCCATAGCCCTCTCCCCTGTAGATACACTTACAAAACAAAGCAAACTATCTGCAAAATTATCAGAAAATGGGGGTGCCTTCTAGGTTTGGTGGGATTTTTTTCCCCTCTTATTATTGTTATAGTGACAATACAAAGAGAGTTAATGTGTGAAAAGGCAGCTGAAGACACCAGGAAAGGAGTCTGTTAATCCTACAGAGGCAGTGTTGTATGAAATAAGAGATCCTCTTACACTAAATAAACGCAGGTTCAAATCTTGGTACCAACCATTGTTGTTTGGTGACCTTAAGGTCCAGAATGTAGGTCTTAGTTTTCCAAGTTGTTAACCCCCTAGTTTGCAAGGCTGTCGGAAGTCTGAGTATACGTGTGCTCCCCTTGTGTGGGTCAGGTCAAGTTTGGGATATACTGACACTTAGATTCTCCAGGAGTAAATGAATAGATTGATGAGTGGAGATGCTTGTACCTCCCATAATACCTTGCACACATAGACACCCACAGATGGTGCTTCTTCCACTTTCTTTTGCATGGAACACCTCATCTTTGACAGATATTATCACGTATATTTTCCCCATGTTGTGGGGAGAGCAGTGGCGTGTTGAGGTAGGAATAACAGGTGAATGAAACTTTCTGGGAGTGTTCTTTCCCTATCAAGTTGAAACTTTAGAATCTCCCACAAAGGGTGCTTTGTTTATTAAATTCTATTGTAGTTAGACTACTATGTGACCTGGCTAAAAGTAAGTATTCAATCATGTAAATTACACTTGAATTATCTGAGATTCATGGGTTTTTTTTCCAGGATCATCAAATTTAGAGTTTGTTCCTTCTAATACTGAAAAAGAAAAGCTCTTCTCTCTAAGTACAACCAAGTACTTTTCACAGCAGAAAAATTGTAAAAATATATCTCACCTTGGTGGAGATTCATTAATTAGCTTTACATCTACTCTTAAATTATATAGTGCAGCCAAATTTCAGATCAAAAGAACATTAGCAATAAAGACTGAAATGGAAATTATTATGCTTACTTCCTGACTCTATGATCCCTAAAACTCTATGACTATTCCTTGCCCTATAAGATTTAAAAAAATTTTTTTAATTAAAAAGATGATTTTAAGGTTTATTTCCATAGCTGCCTTCCTGATGACAATAGAATAATTTTGCAGCCGGATAAAATATCATATATTTTAGAGTGGTACTTATCAGTATATTTGTCTGTCTGTTCATTTTTTAAAATGAATAAACAACCATAAGCAAATGAGACCAGACATAACCATTTTCACCTGCTATCATGAAAATATCATCTGAAAGTATTTTCAATTTTCATTTGCAATTTTGTTTTCTTTTAACCTACCTCAAACTTTAAAGTTCCTTTACCGGTTTTACCTCTCAAAAGTAGAAGACAGCCAGCTATAGCATTTCTGAATGGCCCTCAAAGATAAGAACAGTTCTTATACATTCAAATGGGTAAAAAAAAAAAAAAAAAAAAAAAGCCAGACAGAGAAAGATAAATATTATACGATATCACTTACCACCCCCCCCAAAAAAAAGCTAAAACAATCTTATTTCCAAGACAGAGACTCACAGACATAGAAAACAAACTTAAGGTTACTCACGGGGAAAGGAGGATGGAGGAAGGAGAAATTAAGAGGTTAGGATTAATATATATTCACCATATATATAAAATAGAAAACCAACAAGGCCCTACTGTAGAGCACAGGGAGTGCGACTCAAGAGTCTGTGAGAACCTCTAACGGAAGAGAATCTGAAGCAGAATGTACAAAACCGAATCCCCGTGCTGGACCTCTGAAACCAACACAGTACTGTATTTACACTACAATTTGAATGTATAGAATTTTCACCTATCACAGTAAAAAATTTTAAATCAAAAGAAGAGCAAATTTTTGTGATGGGTAAAAATTATACAAAATTCAAATTTCCGTGTCCCAACATAAGGTCAGGCTCATTTGTTTACACAGGATCTAATCTGTTTTCACACTGCAGTGGTAATGTCAACTCGTCGTGGCAGAGGTTGTACAGCCCACAGAGTCTGAAATATTTGTTATCTGGCCCTTAACAGAAAACGTTGGCGCTGCGATGTATTAAAAGGCTTCCATATATTCAAACATAAAGTTTGAACCAGGTTGGCAGCTGAGGCCCAGAGAATTTGAGCCTTGTCTAAAGGCACATCGCTACTCAGAGGGGTAATGTGCTGCACTGGAAAGATCTTCTCGTCGGGGGATTTGGTGAATAAAGATGTGAAGAAGTGATGATATCATTATATTAAAAATGCTCTATAAATTGCATGGGGAATTGATGAAAATTCAAACTTGCTAACTACGAATTTATCTGTGAATGTCTAGAGACTGCTGTGCTTGGCAAAAGAATTCCTTCCCAATTTAAATCAAATTTGTTTTCTTCTTTGTGGATTAAACATTTATGAGCTACATTTATTGGCTCCTGAATAGGATTTTCATCTGCTGATACAAATAATTTGTTGGCCAAGGGCTCCATCTGATTGATGCGCGGTCCTCTTCCCTCAGAATCCAAATCTTCGGGCTTATTGTGTCTGCTTTTCCTTTCGTGACATTCAGAAAGTTCAATCTCAAACAAGTGGGGGTGCTCAGGACAAAAGAGTAGCTTCATATTCAAAAATCTGATGAAGTTTACAAAACTCTGACCTAAAATAGGACAGTCAGGTGAATTTTGATCCGGTCACTCAGATTATTTTTTTTAATTAAAAGTATGATTTTTTTTGGATACAATTCAACTCTGGTACATTTGAAGGCACTAATTTTCTTAGTGATTTCTCCAGCAAGAACAAGGAAAATGGGTGTTCTGTTCTTTCCCTTTCGGACATAAAGGCTCAGAAAAATAAAAAGCCTATCTCCAGAACTCAGTTGGTTTTGCCATATCATTACAGGATCAGATAAGACTAGCAGTGAGTATGGGAGAGGCTAATTATGGGCAAAGTGACAGAGCTGATAATCTGATATATGCAGACACCTTGGCTTCTTATTCTTAAGACTGATTTAGAGGGACTCCAGCCTGTGCTTCCATCCTGCAGGTTTTGACTCTCTCTCTCGCCTCTTGGTTCTGTTTCTCTCAAGAACCCTAATATGGATTCTTAACTCTTAAAGAATAAAGAACTTCTCTCCCAAACGCTATAACATTATTTGGTTGAAAGCTGTGCCTGGAGTGTAAATAAATGCTTGGAGGAGACAAGTATCTGCAGAACTTAAAGGAAGAATAGCAGCATCGTTAAGTTGAAAGAGTCCCAGCCTTCCATTCAGGGACCACTTCTTTGCCCTTCAGTTGGCATTGAGAATTTCAGGCTTAATCATAGAAGAAGCCATGTAATAGGCACGTCTAATGGCCAGCTGGGAAGGAGTGAAAGCGGGGGAGTTCATACTTTGGTTAGCGGTGTCTGGAGAATGTCCATATTTCTTAATGGTTGGGACTGGTATCTTATTTAGTGTTTCCAAAATTATAGTGACACAGCGAAGGAGAATTCTATGAGATTACACAGTATTCTGTAACACACTTGACAGAAGATAAAAGTAGATGAAAGATAAACACATTCCTCTACACAAAGCATTCTGTGGTTGTAATGCCAATAGATTCAAGATTCATGACACGGGGAGTCAGGAGAAAGAGCTCTGCAAGGAAGTGTGCCAAGGACGTCTAGGCAGAGATGGCCAGTATTATTTCTATTTACAGTAGGCTGTTCGTGAGACCATGAGGCTGAGTCTCAAAGATAGGGCCGACCAAATGGACTGTAGCAACTGAAGACAAGTGACTGGTGAGGCAGGTGTCTCCAGTGGGTATGATCTGCTGAGTGAGGGCTCTGAAGGCAGGAGTGGTTGGGTTGAGACATTAGTTGCAGTGAGGCCCACGAGCTCTCCTTGGTTCTCCACGAGGAGGTGGTTTACATTAATATAGGACCCAGTCAACACACTAGGACTGTTGTCCTGGGATGGCCAGTCCCCTAGGCAGCGGTGGCGGGAGGCACTGCATGATATCAGACCTCCAGTCATGGAGACACTGGGATGCGGGACAGAACTTGTGACTCGGCGGAGAATTAGACTCCCATTTGTGATTCAAAGGACAGACAAAATCCCGAAGTCGAGGACAGATCTGGGGTTACAGGAGAGCATGTGGCCTTCTATGACCTTACCACAAGCTCCTATGGTCTGAGATAGGCAGCATAATGCCAGGTTTTACACTCCTTTACGGCCAGGATTGGTTTGAAAGGCTTAGAGACCAGGCAAGAACGAGTCTTGATGAATGAAGACCTTCACTCCAGGCAGTTCTGTTGGACTCTGGCTGACTGAGGCCAGTTGCAGGAGTAGAGACCAGACAGCCTAGAGAATCATGTACTCTGGGACAGCAGCATCTTCAACAGAAATGTGAGTCATTCATGTGTTGAGTATGGATAGAGGTGTAACATGCCTCAGATTTTATTATCATCAACTGATACTGTACTCTGAGATGGAGATATATATATATATATATATATATATTTCTCGTTCGTTCTGTAAAGCTAGATGAACAAGAACACAGCCTGGAGAATCGTAATCCTTGGTGACGTCAGTTCAACTCTTCTGGATGAAAACTACTACTACTAATAAAACTTAAAATTTAGGTTCCATTTGGTCAGTGCTATTTGGTTGTGGCTGTCATTTTGTTTCTTTGATTAAATGATTTATCAAGTCCTAATTAGGCAATATCATCTCTATTATCCATCTATGTCTACATATATTTATATATACATATGGTTTAGCCTCATGTACAGAAGAAAGATTCAGGGTGAAGACAATGTTATATTTCCTCCATAGAAGAGTCACACTTTCTTTCTTTTCCCAACGAGACTAAAGAAATGGCCAGGGATTGAGCTGGATCAAGACTGAATCATAGGCGTTCCCGTGATGGCTCAGCGGTAACAAATCTGACTAGTATCCATGAGGATGCGGGTTAATCCAATCCCTGGCCTCTCTCAGTGGGTTAAGGATCCGGTGTGGCTGTGAGCTGTGATATAAGTTGCAGATGCGACTCAGATCTAGCATTGCTGTGGTGTCGGCAAGCAGCTGTAGCTCCGATTCAACGGCTAGCCTGGAAACTTCCAAACGCTGCGGGTACAGCCCTAAAAAAAAAAAAAAAAAAAAAAAAAAAGATTGCATCACAGTTTTAGGTGGTCTCTATGCTCCTTTAGTTTGCCCCCTTTTTAGCCTAGCCCCCTCTTCAAGGACCACGCTGTGGCCTTTGTTGGAGAGTTTGGTCTGCCTCTATCCTAAATCCTGAAAATTACGTACTGTAGAGAATATGAAGCCATCTTTTCATCCCTCTGCCCTGTGCAGGCTCACATTCTGACAAAGTGCTGGAGGGTAGGATGGGCACAGGCTTATTTGGAGGCAGGCCAGTCCCACCAGCAGGACTTTGTCCTTGGTCCCCTTATGATCTCAAGCTATTCCCAGGCCAGCCCCCATCTGCGGCACAGCTGCAGAACCTCCTTTAGCTCCAGCTGGCCATGGCAGCAGGTGCAGCCAGCAGTACCTGCACTGGGAGATCTTTTCCATATAGAGTCCTCCACCTCTGGAGGACCATGGTCAGACTCAGAGCCTGTCCCCAAGAAAGAACATAGCCGGGGGAGGGGAGGTATCAGCTTCAAGAAGGGCTCTTCCTACTCTGGAATGTCAGTTCATAGAGCTCTGTTTCCACAAACATCCAAGAGTTGTAAACAGTACATCTCACAAGGTCTCTGTATTTCTGTATACGTATCTCTAGTTCTTGCGCTGCAAGTAACGCATCTCACTTAGTAAGGAAGGTGGGAAGACAAGGAATTGAATTCCCACGCCTGCACTTACCAGCACTGAGTGAAATTCAGGACAAGGCACTTCTCTCTGAGAGTCAGTCTGCTCGTTTACAAAACAGGGCTGATATTGCATTAAAGGTGTGACCTCCACCTAGAGTGTACAGAATAACAGTATAACATAATGTTACTTCCAAACCTACAAGTTTTCCTTTTTTCCCCACACGATTTTTGACCTTTGGTTATTAATTCACAGTGCCCTACTTTTAGGTTTGTTTTCTTTGGTAAGGAATTCTATTTGTGTCACCTGCTACATGGCGATGAAAGATTGTGAGCTTCTGGGCATGATATTCAGAGTGCGTGAAATATGAAATCACACCGAGAAGCGATATTGTGGAACACAGCACCAACCAACAGAGACTTGGCACCTGCAAACCCAACAGCAGCTTATAGATCATCCAAGGGGAAGTCAAGGTCAAAACAAGCCCAAGAGAGCATCATGAGTCATTCCTCGAACAACACAACCCCTGTGTCATTGAGTAGATTGATGTTCGGGCATAGTTTACAGGGAGGGGTTGAGTTTAAAGGGGAGAGAAATGAGGAAGGCAGTGAAAGAAAGAGAGTGGCAAACCATGAAAAGCAGGAACAGCCAAGTTACCAGGAGAGGACAGGCTGGAGAGAGCAGAGGTCAGACACGAAGCAACAAAAGATGTCTAAGGAAAGAGGCCAAGACAAAGGAGTGACCCACATGGTCAGAAGACTATGGGTGAGAAAGAGAAACTGACAAATGGAGACAGAAGGAAGGACAGAGTGAGGGCAGAGGAGAGGCACAGGGAGGCAGCTAGAAACAAGGAAAGAGAAAAGGAGAAGGACCAGGCACGAGGGACCAGGCGAGAGCCAGGAGTCACCAGACCACAGGGAAAGCGCTGCCAAGGGAGCAAGAGGACAGGAAACAGGAAAAGTTTTCAGTGACAGGAGGAGACACATGTAAGCCACACAGAGATACAGAGGGAATGGTGATACCACAGGAGAGAAAGGCAGTGAGAGAAAGCATGGAAGAAATAGGAAATGCGATTAACCTTAATATTTAATTTAATTTAATTAAACCATAGCAAGGTGCTAGACACCTGCACACGTGGGCTTCCATAATTCACCAAAACAGCATGCAAGGCATCCATTATTTTCTACACTTTATGAAGATGTAAAATATTGTCCCAAGTCATGTAGCTGGTGGTTAAGTTGGAGATCCATCCCAGGTCTGTGTGTCTAAAGATCACAGTCTTTATTGCTGTTTTCTTCTACTCTGCCAAGCACAGAGACAGGCATGTGCAGAAAGTGAAAAAGTGGCAGCTGTTAAAAGAGAGTGAAAGACAGATAGAGATGGAGGGGGCTCTGATGGAGGGTCGAGGATCCTAGGCTCACTTTGTCAAGACGGCAACTTGTCTTTCCCTAAAACACACAGAAATCACCAAGCTGATTTGCCCAGCGTGGGAATGTCTCCAAAGCAAGTCACAGCCTCTGGGTGTTAAGTCCCCTTGACCAGGGAGGTGGACACCTGACTGACTCAAGCTGGTTTAGAGAGTGTCTGTTTTCCAGCTGTCGCTTGGTGTCGGGTTGAATCAGCATCCTTTCCTGCAGGCAGCCTGGCTCCCTAGGCTGCCCCCTAGGGAGGGCCAAGCTGTTTGTCTCAGGGACATGCCTGAATCCACAAAAATCAAGGGACATGTTACAAGACAGCACTGGAGCAAGGGCGGGTTAAGTGCACAGACACATACGAAGGTACTCAGAGCCAAGGCGGTTTTGAAGACGTGCTGAATTCAGGACAGCGGTGTGACGAGACCTGCTCGTCAACCCATTTCCCAAAGTCAGCGGCGCCGCAGATTTAAGAAAGAAGAGACAAAGAAATAGAGTGGGGGTCAGGGGGCTCCCGCCTTCGAGAGGCAACAGCCACCGTCTGAGCCAAGTCATGACTTTTATTTGCTATTTCCTCCTTCCCTGTAGTTCCGGATCCCATGTGGCATCTACAATATTACTGATCGAGGCTACAGATACGCCAGGCACAGACCCTTTGTGTTCAAAGATGCTACAAATGATTAACCCCCCAGGAAGATTATTCTGTTTCTGCTGGAGGCTCTTACGCCCTTTCCTCCAGCTCCCTTAGGGTTCTGGTCATGAGAACGAGAACGTCAATGGCTTTCCATCGACAACATCTGGAGTATGTGGCCACTTGCTTTCAAGCAGCCCCTTATCCGATGTACATTTCCCGTCTCACTCCCTGTCCCCCAGGGGTCTGGGAAAGTCATATATTTTCAAGCCTAGATTGGCGTCATTCTTCAAGCGCCATCTAGTTTCTTTGATTCCCTGTGGCCTGTATGCATGCATATCTGGCAAGCCTCCAACCGCGATGTTGGAAAGGGATCCAGATGAGGCGAGAGGGACAGGAACGGTCAGAGAGATGCGGCCTCTCCCACCCTCCCTGCCCCTGTGCTGCTGCCCTGGCTGCGGTCATCTCCGCCGCATGGCAGTCCTCACCTAGTGGTCGCCAGGGCTGCATCCAGCCCTCCTCTCTTCCGTCTCTCGTGGCTCTCCTGCATCCATCCCCTGAAGAGCGGTCTGCCCATTCTGTTCTGTGACTCATTTGCTTCCCACTTGCTACCTTGACCGTAAAGGCATTTCACAATTTGCCTTAAAGAAAAACATTATATTCTTATCTCATATATTTTCCTTTGAAACACTTTAAGCTCTACTTGTGTTTTCATTTTCAGCAGTCCATGAAGATGCCTTCTGATAGCCGACTTGAAGGACGGGAGGGATTTGCTGCAGCATTGAATTGTCTGCCACTGGGCTTTAACAGTGAACTTGAGCGAGTGTTAGACTTACCTGCAGGCTGGACCCAGGTAAAGGCTCAGGGTAGTAAACTCTACCTGGCCGATATGAAGTCACAAACCCTCTAGGAGCAAGAAAGCCCAAGCATATCCAGGCCTGCTCTGTGGGTGCTTGGGTAGGTCTGGTCAAAGACTTTACCTGCCTGCAGGCATGGGATAGGGCACCTGGTCTCAGGGCCTGAGCTACTGTGTGAAAAGAATGTAAAGTACTTTCCAGGGCCATTGATAATTAGATGTCACATTCCTGCTGGTGTAATGCACATAATCAGAAAGAAGGACCAATCCCAGGTCACCTTCTAGACTTACCTCCCTCCCTCCCTTCCTTCCTTTCTTTCTTTTTTTTTTTTTTTTTTTTCCCGTCTTTTTAGGGCCACAGCTGCTGCATATGAAAGGTCTTAGGCTAGGGGTTGAATCAGAGCTGTAGCTGCTGGCCTACACCACAGCCACAGCAATGCGGGATCCAAGCTGCATTTGTGACACACACCGGATCCTTAACCCACTGAGAGAGGCCAGGGATCGAACCCACATCCTCATGGATACTGGTCGGGTTTTCTACCACTGAGCCACAAAGGGAACTCCTACCTCTGTTTCTTAGTGTCTGTGGATCCTTGGGAAAAACACTTGAATTCTTAAATCTGGAAAAAAAAGTTTTAATGTTAAGCTAGAATAAATAATTCAAAATTTATTGAACACTTAAATAAGACTAGCATCATTTTGTCATCCTAGAGCACTTTCCTATACTGAGAGTTCAGAAAGACCCCCCCACAATCTAATTAATGTTGCCACTAACTTGTTGGAATGCCATGGAATAAGAATGCTTATCTCCTTTAGGACTCGGTTACTCTCAACTGGACCAAACTGGTTGCAGACTGGTAGCCCATCTTTAATATATCTTTATTCTATTTTGTCTTGTCAATACAGTGTGTGTGTGTGTGTGTGTGTGTGTGTGTGTGTGTGTTGGCATTCAAATCTCAAATATTGTCAAAGTAAGCCGTTCATTAAAATTATTTTTGAAATATGTATTTTTGACAAGTTAGGGGATCTGGTAACAGTGGGTGTAAGTTTTTCAGGGAAAACCTCCTTGTGGATGCTACTAACTGTTTTCCAGCATTTTCGAGGTTACAACATGCCTTCTTCAGCATTTCCACTCATTTAAATTATCTGCTTAGCCCCCAAGGCGTCTGAATTTCTAGCACCTGAGATAATTTGTAAGATTCATTTTGCCTTTAAGATGCTGCAGATCTAGGGAGTTCCGTCGTGGCGCAGTGGTTAACGAATCCGACTAGGAACCATGAGGTTGCGGGTTCGGTCCCTGCCCTTGCTCAGTGGGTTAACGGTCCAGCGTTGCCGTGAGCTGTGGTGTAGGTAGCAGATGCGGCTCGGATCCCGCGTTGCTGTGGCTCTGGCGTAGGCCAGTGGCTAAAGCTCCGATTCGACCCCTAGCCTGGGAGCCTCCATATGCCGCGGGAGCGGCCCAAGAAATGGCAAAAAGACAAAAAAAAAAGATGCTGAAGATCTAAAGCATAAAACGTGACCTCTACTCTCCAGAACATATTTTTTAATCAATCAAGAAAATGATTGGGAAAAGAAAGAAACCAAGGACCTTGGGTGGTGTTTTCATGATTACCCACCAATTATTTTTCCTCTCCTGTGTATCTGGTGATAAAGAAGGCCTGCAGAGACTCCCTGACATTAATTCTACTGTTCATGTTAATATGACAGGTATGTAAAACTGCCACTACGAAATCGTTACAAGGGGTTTCTTCATCACAGCCCAAGCTGAGAGGTCTGCTAATTGTTAATGCTAATAAAAGTAGCTGCTATTACTTGGCTTTTAAAATATAATTACATGACAGGAATTCTCTGCTTCATTTTCCTCACACAGCCCATGTAATCACCATATAACAAAATTAGCAATGGATAAGGCTCAATGGAAGGCAAACTTAGCCACTCAGGAGATGGGAAGCGCCCCAAATTACTTTTTTTTTAAAAAAAAAAATTGCAACTTTTTTGGTGGAACCACAAAGAAATTAAAGCACAACCAGGGGGATCTTTTTTCTCTTTTTCTTTTTAAGGCCATACCCGTGGCATATGGAAGTTCCCAAGCTAGGGAACCAGATCCAAACTGCAGCTGTGACCTGTGCCGCAGTTCACAGCAACGCCAGATCCTTAACCCACTGAGTGAGTCCAGGGATCAAACCCACATCCTCAGAGACACTATGTCGGGTTCTTAACCTGCTAAGCCATAATGGGAACTCCTAAATTAATTTTTCATTGAGGTATAGTTGATTTAGAATGCTGAGTTAATTTCTGTTGTACAGCAAAGCGACTCAGTTACACACACACACACACACACACACACACACACACACACACACACACACTGTTTTATATTCTTTTCCATTATGGTTTATCCCAGGACCTGAGGGATCTTTGTCAAGTGTAAGTCAGATCAGGGAACTCCATCGCTCAAGCCCCCCACAGGGTTCCTATCCAGGACAATGTCACCAAGACCCCATCCTAACCCTTGCCTCATCTCACTTTGCTCCAGCTACTCTGTCCTCTTTTTATTTTTTTCTTGAAGCTTCCAGGCACACTTGCAATGCAAGATTTTTTTTTTTTAATTTTCACTTTCTCTTTCCCCCCCGTAGACACCCTCCTGCTACAATTGTATACACAGGTCTCTTCCTCGCCTCCGTCTGCTCTGAGCTCCATCTTCTCAAGGGGTCTTTCCCAGCCCAGCCCAGGAGAACTGAGACCCTGCCCTGCATTCCTTCCTACATCCTTGTCTGCTCTTGCCGCCCCAGCGCTGACCACTAGCTGACACACTGGGCGTCCGTCACACCCCACCATTTGTTTAGAATCTATCTTCACCTACTAACGTGTTCACATACCTTGACAACAGGTGTTTGTGGGCGATATGCTTAATGATAAAATAAGAAGAGTGCCTGGTATATAATAAGTAATCAGTAAATATGGGTGGAAGAAGAGTGAATATTGAATAATCATATATTTATCTAATTTCAAAAAAAGCTATTTGAGGGCGTTCCCTGGGAGTCTAGTGGTTAGATTTGGCGCTTTCACCACTGCAGCCCAGGTTCAACCCCTGATCTGGGAAACGAGATCCTACATCATGGCCAACAACAACAACAACAACGAAAACGAAGTGGTGTTAAAAAGTAATTCATGGAGTTCCTGTCGTGGCGCAGTGGTTAACGAATCCGACTGGGAATCATGAGGTTGCAGGTTCGATCCCTGCCCTTGCTCAGTGGGTTAAGGATCCGGCGTTGCCGTGAGCTGTGGTGTAGGTCGCAGACGCGGCTTGGATCCCGCATTGCTGTGGCTCCGGCCTAGGCCGGTGGCTACGGCTCCGATTAGACCCCTAGCCTGGGAATCTCCATATGCTGTGGGAGCAGCCTAAGAAATAGCAAAAAGACAAAAAAAAAAAAGTAATTCATGCATGTAACTTGATGGTGAGGGGTAAACTTGAAAGGAGAGAAATGTAACAGACAACTGAGATTATTTGGTTACTGGATTTGATCTGGAACTTAAGAGCAAAACCATCTTAAAGAAATTCCTTTACAATTCAAATTATGTTAAGCCTAATGCTTCATATAGACAAGCTATGGGCCACTCAGAGCACCTTGGAGGCCCCATGCGATCTGCTGGCCAAACCCAGATGTACACGCGACTTCTGTTTCTCCACTGGCCGCCCCGATGTCCTGAAAGGACACTGTGTGCCGGTCAGTCCCCATTTATCTCTTTCTCCCCAGTGTGTGCTTGGCTTCTTTGCCTGCCGAGCGCCGTGGATGGCACGGCCTGGGCCCCCTTCCCAGGTGACATCCGGGATGCTCCTTCAAATAGGCTCGTCTATGGGGGCCCTAGAAGGTGGGGGGAGGGGGCCTGAGGGACTTACTCTTCCCTGCTCTGGGGCGTTCCTGTGCCTGGCTGCCCCTCGCTGTCTAAGGAGTGCACTGGGAAGCTCATTTCAGGGCTCAGTGCCCACCCAGCCCAGCCTGCAGCCACACCTGTCCTTATCCTCGTCATTTGAGTGCCAAGGGTGGAAATGGTTTCCTCCGGCAGCATCTCTGTATCACCCGCTCACGCCCCCCACCCACCCACACCTCTTACGGAGCCCCTCCATTTAAATATCTCTCCAAAAATCCCACAAGTGTGTCTCCTTGTGTCTGTCTGTCCTTCCGCCTGCTTCCTGTCTGATCTGACACTTTCTCACGGATGCAGAGTCAAACCGGGCATGAACTCTGCCACGGGCCCACACTGCCACCCACAAATCATTTCTCTTTCCCAACACTGAAGGTAGCCCTGGGAGTTCCTGTAGTGGTTCAGTGGTAATGAACCCAGCTCGTATCCATGAGGACGCGGGTTCAACTCCTGCTCGCTCAGTGGATTAAGGATCTGGTGTTGCCGCAGACATGTCAGATCCCGCACTGCTGTGGCTACAGCTTTGATTCGACCCCTAGCCTGAGAACCTGCATATGCAGTGGGTGCAGCCCTAAAAAGACAAAAAAAAAAAAAAAAAAAACAAAAGGAAGGAAAAAAGAAGGTAGCCCTTTATTTATCTAAAATATGTCTCGAGTGCCTATTGCGTGTGTGGGAGGCAAGAGGGAAACCTCACCAGCAACCGCATTATTTCTAGGGTGGACAGAAACAGCAACTGACAGACATCACACAGCATCACAAGTGCACGGGTATAAGCAGCACAGTAAAGGAGAGTGACGCTTTCTATGAGGTCCATCCCAGAAGAAGGTGTTTGATTTGCTGCATCCTGGAGCATATGCTGAAAGACGGCCTTGGTTCCAGCAGGTGCCCTGGGTACCCGCAACAGCTTGTGTGCTAAGAAACAACAGAAAAGTCTTGGGAATTTCCTCAGATGTTGTCAGGATGATGCTCAGCTTTTCCAGGAGCCCAAGAAAGGAGGAAAAAGCTAGTCTTCATTGTCCCAACTTTAGCAGGAGTTTAGCATGGAAGGAAGCTACTACAGTTTTGTATTCCTTTCATCACGATTCACCTATCCACCATGAGTTTAATAATATCTGTAAATTCATCCCTTTTGTTAAATTTATGACAGGTTTATAAAAATAAGGAATAGGTAGGTGTGCTTATTTTTTAAAAAAAAACAAAACAAAACGATAATGCAGACTCAGCACTTCTACCTTGGGGAGGAGAGAATGGCTCTGAGCAGTGGAACAAGGAGATCCATTAGCACGCTACTGCCCGTGTAAGGCGGGGAGTCTTTGGTCCAGGGAATTGCTCTTTTTGCTTTCCTGAGTCTGAGTTGGTGTTCTGTCACTTGTTACCAAATAGCTGTGAAAAATCCAGCTGCGTAAGATTTTTTGTCCTCACTGTCTGGGATAACAACAATTCCCAACGATTTTTCAACTATCATTATTGTTAGGGTGCAAATGAAAAGCAAAGTTTATTAACATGTTTGTGAAACATAAAATCCTATATGGCCACTGCATATAATTCTCACTGGTGTTAGTTATGGCTTGGAAGTGGCTGACTCATCATATACGGAGTTTCCATGTTTTTTTTGGGGTTTGGTTTTTTCATTTGTTAGTTTGGCTTTTTGCTGCGCCTGGGGCATGCAGGAATTCCCTGACCAGGGATTGAACCCATGCCACAGCAGTGACAATGTCGAGTCCTTCACTGCTAGGCCACCAGGGAACTCCTCTCTGTTGATTTAAATAAATAGGTCCTCTGTTGACATTTTCCTGCACTACTTACCAGATGTAAGGCCTTGTGGAAAGGGAGGAAAGGGACCCATCGTTTTCCTTATTCTTTCCGCTGTAATCCTGATGCTTATGAAACAAGGTGCATGTCATTTGGCTTCAAAATCAGAAAAAGAAATTGCCTGTTCAGGATGACATGCCCTTGAAACCATGGTTCTTGGCACTGCTTGAATAAGATTACCAATTATTCATATTTGAATCATATAATAATAATATAATCTATGGAACTAACAAAGATGAATACGTTACCAAGGCTATTCTCTTGCGGTAGGTCTTGGGTGGGTGCTGTGTATCGGTATTTTTAAGCCTCTGTCTCTAACATTCTGACTTCTTCAGCAAGTGTTTCCGAGCTGTTTACTACATGTCTGACCCTGTCAGATGATGAGGGTAATGATGAACAAGACAGACAAACTTCTGTCCTTCCACAGCATAGAATGCCCTGGGTAGAGCCGCAAAATCTTCCTCTAAACATTCCCGCTGCACATCCTTCTCCCTGACCCATGGGTTCACTGGGACTCTGTCACTTTAAATCCCGTCCATGGCTCAGACCCCTGGGTGATATTCAGTTTGGCTAGCTAAAGTGATGCCGTTGGTCCTACTGCGTTTGTTATGCATGAAGTCTTTTAGAAAACTGAGCATTTTGTCATTGAGAATTTGAGGTAATAGACATTTTAGATTGTTTTAGAAAAACATAGCCCAGATCCAACAAAGGACTTTTCCCCTTCCCTGGGATTACATAGGCGTGGGACATACATAAATAAGTCTTGTGTGTTTTAATAGTTGATACTTTTCAACAGAGACTTGATAGGATGCTTGTACATTTTAATAGGAGAACCCAGAGAATCAATATCTGTGATCAAAGCACAGATATCTTTTATGTGAGAGGCCATGTAGGGCTGAAATTTCACCCCTGAGGGTGACTCACTAAAAGTTGTGACTTGGGGCGGGGGCGGGGGGGAAACACAGGACAAGTCAACGGATGAAACTTATCAACCCTCGGGTCCATGCAGTGAAAGAGACAAAGGCAGGGAACACACACACACACACACACATTAACGCCATTCTCATTGTGTTTCTTTCTACAAGAAAGACAAAGCCTTTGCCTGACCCATTCTGTGTGCTACACAGAACACTTATCTTTGTGCCCAAGAGAGATGGTGGAAAGATGCAGGGGTGATCAGGGACCTCTAAATTTTAGTCCTGACCCACAGCTACACAAAACATCCCTGAAAAATTCATGTCTTCAGTTTTCTCTGATGGAGAGAAAGGGTTTACGGGACACTCTCCAGCTCCGACATCCTGATTCCATCTGCTGCGTTGGCAAATTAATCATTGTCTCATCCATCAATTATTTACATAAAATCTTTTCAGATCAATACTTCTATAAATAAAAATCACCCAATTCTCCTATCTAAGCCACGGGCAAAACTGGGCAATGTTTCTACCCCCCCACCCCCACCTCAGGAGAGGTTCCTATTAAGCTGTTGCTGACAAGGCATGAATTGTTAATACCCCAGCAATGTTTACCTTGAAGAGGTTCAGTCTTCTCCTCTTGTTAGCTGTGTAACTTTGATGTCTGGAGTTCTGGTTTCAGATACAGTCAAGGAGGGTGTTGCATTTTATTTTTTGTGGATTAAATAGGTATTAAGTAATTAATATATACAAAACCAATCATCTTTACTAACTTATTTTTTTCTTTCCCAGTTTCCCACTTTAAGTTCTTCAAACGAGATTTTTAAGTGTTAGAAATTATGTCTCAATGGAAGAACCATTTAGGAAGATTCACTTAGCCAATGTTGCTTTATTGTAATGATCAATTATTTCATGTTAGCTGCCTGAGTATGCCTTGGAATTTTGGAATACTGATTACTTTTTATACCATGTTTGGTGTGTGATTACAGAATCAAATATTCTCTAGATGGAAAGGATTCTACTGGTTTGAAAATGATTCATGCTTTTTCTCCTCTTGGAAATGTGGCTCCTTTTAACTGCCATCAGCAAAGAAGCAATAAACAGATCATTATACTGATGATGTCATAATGGATTATGGAAAAGCATTAATTTTCATAACATCATTATTAATTATAGACAGCATTGAAATTCAGTGGGGCTGACTTGGTCTTATTAAATGAAGCAAATGCTTTGAAATATTAATTAATAAAATCAATCTCAATAAATTGGTGATAGGAAAATTTATTGTTTAAAAATTTTTAAGGAGGCCAAGTAAAGAAAGTTTTGTAGTTCAAGACGATGTCATTAATATAATTTAGCGCTTCCATTTTATATCACATTAGCCCTTGGAAAATCACTAAAGAATCCAAGGGAAGCCCTTTCATTTTCTTCCGTTTCAATTCTTATCATTAAAATGAAGATGACATGGCCTGTCTCGTACCTTAGTGTGTGGCTTAAATGATCACTAATGGAAAAGCATCTCTACATAATAAAATACCTTACCTCTGTGAAGAATTACTTATTATTCCTACAGACAAGGCAGGTTTGGCTGCGGGTGGTGGGGGGTACATCCTTCACTTCATTTCTGAAATAGATACACAGAAGATGACAAAGAGTCAACAGTCATCAAATAATTCTGTGTGTCAGGTACATTGTTAAACACCTTACGTAGCTTATTTTGTGTAATTCTCACAATAAACAGTTGAAGGAAGATAAAAATGCTCATTTCACCAATGAGAAAACAAAGAGGATTAAGGTGGCTAAGTTCCTTGCTCAAGGTCACAAGGTCGTGAGTGACGGCACCAGATCTCCTTTACTCCAGAGTCCATGACCTTAATCAAAAGGCTGTTCTCAAAACAGACAGACAGACCAATGGAACAGAATAGAGAACCCAGAAATAAACCCAGACACCTAGGGTCAATTAATCTTTGACAAGGGAGGCAAGAACATACAATGGGAACAAGAAAGTCTATTCAGCAAGCATTGCTGGGAAACCTGGACAGCTGCATGCAAAGCAATGAAACTAGAACACACCCTCACACCATGCACAAAAATAAACTCCAAATGGCTGAAAGACTTAAATATACGACAGGACACCATCAAACTCCTAGAAGAGAACATAGGCAAAACACTCTCTGACATCAACATCATGAATATTTTCTCAGGTCAGTCTCCCAAAGCAATAGAAATTAGAGCAAAAATAAACCCATGGGACCTAATCCAACTGAAAAGCTTTTGCACAGCAAAGGAAACCCAAAAGAAAACAAAAAGACAACTTACAGAATGGGAGAAAATAGTTTCAAATGATGCAACGGACAAGGGCTTAATTTCTAGGATATACAAGCAACTTATACAACTCAACAGCAAAAAAGCCAATCAATCAATGGAAAAATGGGCAAAAGACCTAAATAGACTGTTCTCCAAGGAAGATATACAGATGGCCAACAAACACATGAAAAAATGCTCAACATCCCTGATTATTAGAGAAATGCAAATCAAAACTATCATGAGGTACCACCTCACACCAATCAGAATGGCCATCACTAATAAGTCCACAAATAAGTGCTGGAGGGGTTGTGGAGAAAAGGGAACCCTCCTGCACTGCTGGTGGGAATGTAAACTGGTACAGCCACTATGGAGAACAGTTTGGAGATACCTTAGAAATCTATACATAGAACTTCCAAATGACCCCACAATCCCACTCTTGGGCATATATCTGGACAAAACATTCTTTGAAAAAGACACATGCACCCGCATGTTCATTGTAGCACTATTCACAATAGCCAAGACATGGAAACAACCTAAATGTCCATCGACAGACGATTGGATTCGGAAGATGTGGTATATATACACAATGGAATACTACTCAGCCATAAAAAAAGATGACATCATGCCATTTGCAGCAACATGGATGGAACTAGAGAATCTCACACTGAGTGAAATGAGCCAGAAAGACAAAGACAAATACCATATGATATCACTTATAACTGGAATCTAATATCCAGCACAAATGAACATTTCCACAGAAAAGAAAATCATGGACTTGGAGAATAGACTTGTGGCCGCCTGAGGGGAGAGGGAGGGAGTGGGAGGGATCGGGAGTTTGGGGTTATCAGATACAACTTAGAACAGATTTACAAGGAGTCTGCTGAGTAGCATTGAGAACTATGTCTAGATACTTATATCGTAACAGAACAAAGGGTGGAAAAAAATGTATACATGTAAGTGTATCTTGGCCCCCATGCTGTACAGCAGAAAAATAAATAAATAAACAAATAAGATGTTAGAAATTAAGGAATGTAAACACCTGATAAAGCATAAAAGCAAAAAAAAAAAAAAAAAAAAAAAAAAAAAAAAGGAAAGGCTGTTCTCAGAGTTCCCTTTGTGGCTCAGCAGAAACAGTCCGACTAGGAACCATGAGGTTGCGGGTTCGATCCCTGGCCTCGTTCAGTGGGTTAGGGAGGATCCAGTGTTGCCGTGAGCTGTGGTGTAGGCTGTCAGCAACAGCTCCAATCAGACCCCTAGCCTGGGAACCTCCACATGCCGCAGGTGTGGCCCTAAAAAGACAAAAGACAAAAAGAAAAAAAAGCTGTTCTCTCTCAGAGACCATCTAGGCACGAATTTTCATTATCACCATTTCTGGCTGACCAGTAAGCAGGCTTTCTGTAACTATTTCATTTGTATCAACGTGTGAGAAAGGAATCAATGAAGAAACTAAGACTGGAGGAATAATTTAGAGGGATGTAACTGGCCTGACACGTGTCAAAGGGAATTTTATATGAGAAGACTTTACATGGGCAGAGTCTCCAACTGATTGAATGCTAGTTTTGATATCATCACTGTGCAAGTACCTAAAATTCAACTTCCAACAAAATGTAGGGGTGTCCTTAGGAGCATATGGCATTTTATCTGACCAAGTAATTGAGGTTCATCCTTATTTTTTTAAAGAGATAGAGCTGAAAAACAAATAGAAGTAAATTTCAATGATGTGTGCTCCTGAGTGGCCATAACACAACGTGTACGTGTCTGCTGTGACCTTTCCTAGCTTGAATGTTACTTAGCTTATTTTCATGTCTTAATCTTGATGCCACCGTTTTCAAGAATTGGGATCATCACGCATTTTAGGAGTTAGAGTTAAGACACTGTCCTTACCCTTGAGGCCAGGTAGCTGTATGACTACAGGTGAATTACTTTATCTTTTTAAACATCAGTTTTCTCCTAATAAGATGGGACTGAAAGTAAAGTCAAAGTATAGGTTCCTTGGGAAGATTAAAAAAAAGAGATGGAATTTAATGTCTGGCCTGCAGAAGAAACTCCGGACATAGAGACTGAGATATGCCTATCTGTATGTTTGCAACCAGCACCTAGCTTGATGTGCGAAAACGTTCATTTTGAATTAACTAATTGCTTAAGTAATAGGCTGATGGTGCCTGGGACGATCCATGGATAAAACCACTTCCTATGAAATAGCAAATGTGCTATTGATAATAAGGGAGAGACTAGACACCCACCTGGAAGGTATGTAACAAAATATTCTTACACCAGATGATACCTGGTGAAAGTATAGATTCCATCTTGCCAAAACCTTAGTGTCTGTGATTCCATGAGCTGCAAATTAAATTCAGCATCATTTGAAATGCTTTGAGAAAGGCGATTCCGTTTGTCTTGGAAGTAATCAAACAGTGTAATATTGATATAATTTGCACATTAGCGAGAGGTTTATTTATAAACTCTGGCATATGCATGTAGAAATTTACGTTTTCATGTCCACTGCTTAAAGGATTGTGTTAGGAGCTATTTCTCAATCTCTTACTTTGCTAAGAAGATGGTTGTGAAACTAATATTCTCTGCTTAATTATTGATGCTGCATTGATTTGTTTTCTCACAGACCGTATCACAAAAGTCCGTTCAGAAAAGCAAGCAGCAAAGTTGCAGATAAAACTTACAGTTTTAACTCAAGAGGGAAAAAAAATGTAGCTGGATCTCATTAATCTTTCAAATTTAATTTCCTTTCCTTTAAATGGGAGGATATAAGGAATGGATTACCATTTTAGCACAACAATATAAATATTGAGAGTGTTAATAGCATCTTTTATTTAAAACTTGCCATGTGCTAAGCAAAGGACTAAAAATTTTTATACACTCTATAATAATTCATCCAATACATCCCTAAGGTAGGTTTGAGTATGCTTGTTTTACAGGTGAGGACAACAATGGATAACCATCTTCTTCAAGTTTCTATTTTTTTTTCTAAAAAAATGACAGAGTAGAGCTTGGTGAGACGCCAGTGCCTTTCTCTTTCCATTGTTACTTGTGGTTTAAATCATGATTTTTTTTCCCCACACATGATTTCCTGAATATTAACCCTGCTCTCTCCTTTACATGTCTACTGTGGTTAGATTAGTATTTTCCATGACCCTGGGTCCCAGCCTCCCAGAGGATATCTTCAGGCTTTACATAAGCAAAAGCAGAAAGAATGCGTATTTATTAAATGGAACACACAAGGACATACAAGTAAATTGGGGAAATCAGCTCAAAAGCCAGGGAGAGGGTCAGGATGCTAAAACAGAAGCCTAGTGTTCAAGTTCTCCCGTCTACAACAGAGCTGTCTAGTCCTCGACCGAAATCCATCCCTTCTTTCTCCATCATTGGATCTTGGCAAGGCCTGGCTGGACCTCATTCTATGTTCATCATTGTAGTTCTGTGTAGCCCGGTACCTAGTATCCATTCATTGGAGTATCAGCAGAAATGGTGAGTGCTGCTTAGGGACTGAATTTTAACAGTAAGGATGCTTCCTCCATGATCTCGCTCACCTCCCACCTGCGGATGCAATGAGTACGACTGAGTCTCTAGGAGAGTGAACTGGGCTCTAGGATTATCTTCTCTCTTTTTCAACATCTATGTTCCAGTCCTTCTGTGACTTTGTGAGTCTTCCTTTTTTTTTTTTTTTCCCTCCCTTCTGGGTTGTGCTTTGTGACCCCCCCCTTTACATAAATGCCATGAAGCACCCAATATTGAATACCTTTCTAGAATTTGTAGTGATATGGACTAGTTGCATCATCATTTAGGTCATCTCACAGTAGTAAAGCAGAAGCTATCCGTATCCTGACCCCAGGGATTGATAAATTGGTCCGGTTACTGGCAAGGGGAAATGCAGGTCTTGGATGGGGTAAATATTACTGATTGGCTGACTGTGAGAGAGGGAGGTCAACCCGGATGACCTCTGTGGACTCGGTGTAATGACAAGGGTCTTTGTGAGTGAGCGGCAGCCGCATCAGTCAGAAATATGAAGATGCTGCACTCCTGGCTTTGAAGATGGACAACGGGACCAAGAGCCAGGAGTAGAAGCAACTTCCAAAAGCTGGAAAGGTTAGAGAAAGTGATTCTCCCCCAGAGGCTGCAGAGGGTCAGTGCCCTGTTGATACCTCGACACCAGCCCAGGGAAACCCATTTCAGGCTCCGGCCACCAGAACTGTAAGATAATCTATTTGCGTTGCTCAAGGCACTCATTTTTAGTAATTTCAAGAGGAATGTGTTACATCAGCAGATGTGGGTCCTGTTTTTCTTATGGGGAGTGCCCCTCCCCGCAGGCTGGGGGTAGCCCTCTGAGCTACAGCCCAAAGGGTTGGGGGTGGGGGCAGGAGATCAGGCCCAGAATTGCTGGGGCTTGGAGGCCCCAGCAACCACATGGGTCCTCTCTCCTCCCCTGGCCCTGGGCTGGACACTCTTTTTGCTCGCAGGTTTAAATACACCTAGCCTGGTGCCCTCATCCCAGCCCCAGGTGCTTCTCCTCCACCTTGTCCCCACATCAACACTATAACAGCCTGTAAACCTGGGCCTCCCCCGTCCTCTTCCCCCCACCTAAGGCCATTCAGTTTTATTAATCAACATAGATTCAGTTCACAAACGGTCTAAATAAGACCTTTCACAATGGCTCTGTATGATTCTAGATCAAAATGCAGATGACAAGAATTCAGAAGCAGTCTTGTTCTTCTGATATAATGATCTGAGAATTAGGACGTCTATGGTTAACAAAATAGAAATTAATTATCTAGTGAAGGTGCATATACATTAATTTTATAAACTTTTAGGGAAAGGTTACCTACGCTTTTCTTGAATATCTGTGACAATGTCTTTATTTCAAACATGTCAACCAACATTCATGACTTCTTTTGCCTTTATGATAAGATATCTGGAAGTTAATGAAGTTGCTTCCAGTGTCCTTCATGGCGTGGCCCAAATTAGATCCTCAATGTGAGCAAGCCTGAGTTACAAAGTCCAACACGTCCCTTAGAACTAGTCACAGAAAATCAGGGCAGATATGTTTTAAAGTGAAACGTTACCCAGCTGCCCAAGCACAGCTTGTGCCAAATGATGTAGAAAAACTGAGTAGTCACAGTTTTTCTGGGTAGCAGCTTCACCAGGCACGTGCAACCCAAATTAAACAAGAGCCCTTGAAGTGAACCTTGTCATGTGCAATCAAAGTTTATCCAAAGCTTCTGGCCAAATGCTCTGATAAATACCACCGGACAGGTCTGGGACAGTTTGGGAAGGACGTGTCCACTGGACAAAGAGAAAGTCAGCGATGGGGCTCATCTTGGTCTTTTCATTAATACATCCACTGAGGTCACCAGTGCTGCCGAATGAGAAAGGGAAGCAGATGTGCACAATAGATGGTGTTGGAGAGAAACCCAGATATATCAGAACAGCCTTTGCCTTTTTACAGACATCATTAAAAGAGACACGTCCTCCTCACTCAACTTTTTGGCTCTTGTATTCTTTCCTCCCTAAAAATAATGTAGAAGTGGCTTACATTTTATTATTGTTATTAATATTACATGGAACGGTTATTGCAGTGCTAATAAAAAGGAATATGTCGTGCTTATAATCTCTCTTTTTAAGAGAAGAATAAGCCTCTCCTGAAAGTCCAGAGTAAAGCATTTGCATCTTCATTTTATGAGTATAATTAGCACATTTGTCAGTGCCGGCACCAATGATCATCAACATAATAATAACCCCTTATGTTTATCTAGCCATGTACAATTTACCCAGCGTTTTCCCATCCTGTATGATCTATATCCACCTGCTCTCTGGATTTTGTTAATGCTTCTTATGGGAAAGCGGGCAGAGAGGGATGGTTCCACTTTTTTGCTTTAAAGATTCAGATAGGGGCATCACTAGGTCTTAGGTTAGCCCCTAGTTTCCTAGTCTACTAGGTAGGCAAAGACACGTGAAGGACATTTCTCTGAAAAAAATGTTTGATTCTGGGAGTTCCCGTGGTGGTTCGGCGGCAGCGAATCTGACGAGCATCCATGAGGACTCAAGTTCGATCCCTGGCCTTGCTCAGTGGGTACAGGATCTGGTGCTGCCGTGAGCTGTGGTGTAGGTCACAGACACAGCTCGGATCTGACATTGCTGTGGCTGTGGCGCAGGCTGGCAGCTGTAGCTTCGATTGGACCTGTAGCCTGGGACCCTCCAAAGGCCGTGGGTGTGACCCCAAAAAGACAACAACAACCCAAGTTTCATTGAGGATGCTGTTCTACTCTCTAGGGACGTCTCCTGCCGGTGTCCCTTCTCTTCCCAATGGAGTTGTTCACGACTAGTAAGTCTTTGGTATGACTTCAAAGAAAGTCCAAGTGCCAGCCAGACTCTCCTTCCATATTTAAACCAAAAATGGATATAATTCCTTCATGTAAGTGCCTCTTACATCAGCTATCTCCACACAGAGGGAGACTTTCTAGAGACATGCTTCATTCCTATTACAGTATGATTTTAATAACTGGGGATTTGAGGGACCCTGAGAGGTCCCTGGAGTCATTGTCTTATAGCGTATAGACTATTTTGTAAGCAGAAATTAGTAGGAAGAGCATGGCACTGCAGAGACAGTCTTGGATTTACCTTTGGACAAGGAAATTGAATGCATATAATTTCCTTGGGCAGTATGGATAAGAAGGAGTTAATGATACCACTTTAATACCTGGTTGTGCAGGAGTTCCCATTGTGGCACAGTGGGTTAAGAATCTGACTGCAGTCGCTCGAGTTGCTGCCGAGGTGCGGGTTCGATCCCCAGCCCAGTGCAGTGGGCTAAAGGATCCAGCAGTGTCACAGCTGCATCATAGGTCGGCAGCTGCTGCTCAGATTCAACCCCTGGCCCAGGAACTTCCATATGCTGTGGGTGCAGTCATAAAATTTAAAAAATAATCCGGTTATGAAGAGTTAAATTCAATAATTTCATTTAAGCACGTATCAGAGTGAAGTTTAATTAAATATGTCTACCCTAGGATGGTTATTTTAATTTCATTGTCCCTCAAATAACAAACCAATTATCTCCAACAGGACCGTGTGGTCAAGTGTGTGAAGACAAATGGCCACTGGCCTCTACACTCTGAGTGTCCTTGTCCTTGGTTCTGTCTTGCTTGGTTTTGGAGCTGCTTTGTCTTTCTGGGAGCACTGCCACCTCCTTTAGGCAGCTAGTGTTGTCTGAATTCATCTCTCTTAGGTCATTTCTCACTAGCAGTGTATTCTCATCTCAGGACCAAATCGAGTGGGTATCTCAGATGTGAGAGGTACTGCTGGGCTAACACATGGCCCAACAGGGCAGCATAGTTCTGGCAACAATCATGACGGGCAATTAAAAAAAAAAAAAAAGTTAAAATCTAATATAAAGACATCGCTTGGAAGCCAGAATTCTCCTGATGAAGAGCAAGGTATGAGCCAGCACCCTAACTTCCAAAAAAAATCCAAGAAACTGGGGGTTCCCTGGTGGCTCAGCAGGTTAAGCATCCGGCATTGTCACGTAGCATGGGTTTGATCCCTGGCCCAGGAATTTTAGCATGCTGCAGGCATGGCAGAAAATTAACAAACGAATGACTTGAGCTCTGACTTAGCCAGTCTTTGTTGCTGCTGAGACTGGTAACTCGATCTATTGTGAATGACACGGACTTCTATTTCCCCTACCCGGCCTTATCTTCTTTCTAGATGGGAAGCTGTTAATCTTTGTCTTCTTTGGTTTTTTGTTTGTTCGGTTTTTGCTTTTTAGAGCCTCACCTGTAGCATATGGAAGTTCCCCCAGGCTAGGGGTCGAATCGGAGCTGCTGTTGCCGGCCTACACCACAGCCACAGCAATGCCAGATCCAAGCTGCATTTGCGACCTACACCACAGCTCATGGCAATGCTGGATCCTTAACCCACTGAGCAAGCAAGGCGAGGGATGGGACCCGCATCTTCATGAATACTAGTCGGGGTGGTAATCCACGGACCCACAAGGGGAACTCCTCATCTTGTTTGTTTTGAGCTTCTCTCCCCTTCAGTTCAGTGTCTGATGCCTTGTGAGTATTCATTATGTATTTGTACCTTTGAATTTGAATAGAACTGAAAACCAGGACAAGAGAGAGACAGAGAGATATTAACCCAAAGAGAGGCCTGGTTGACACCCTGAAGCATTAAAACCATATCATATTACGAATCCAACATCAGTCAAGCTTTCCCTTGCCTTCTTCCTCCATTTATAGATTAGCAGTATATGTTTATTAGCAATAGCTATCTTTTATTAAGCACCCATGCCAAATACTTTAACCAAAACCACTTTCATCTAATCTTTAGTGTGATATACCTTATTTTTTTTTTCTTTTATGGCTGCACTTGCGACACATGGAAGTTCCCAGGCTAGGGGTCGAATTGGAGCTGCAGCTGCCACCTTACACCACAGCTCACGGCAACGCCAGATCCTTAACCCACAGAATGAGGCCAGGGATCTAACCCATATTCTCACAGAGACTCTGTTGATTCTTAACTTGCTGAGCCTTAAGGAGAACGCAATGCCATAATATCTCAAGGAAGGTGTTACTGTCTCTGTGCCTTTAGATCAGGAAATTGAAGGTAGTAGAAGATAACTAACCCACTGTCACTCAGCCGATATGAGTAATTTGATTCCAAAGCCCACGGGCTCTTCTTGGTCATGCAAATGGGTTGTGTATCCAGATGGAATGGATTTCCTGGCACTCGTTTCTGGGTCTCACTGTTAGAAGGATCCTTCATCTTCCAGCTCATCTCCCAGCTCCAGTGCCCACTTGATTTTTCTAACAATTAAAACTATAAAAAAAAAAAAATACAGAAGAAGAAGAAGAGGAATCAGCAGTTTGAACACAGCCAGGAGTTCACTTCACTGCTTATAAACCTTAATTAAACCTAATTTGTAAATCTTAATTGAACCACATGTACAAGCATTAATGAAGCAGTATAATAACATTGCTCTCCCAATAAAACAACACACTAATACTAAATACTTATAGGCCTGGAAAATGCACTCACGTGGGCCTCATCAAAGCCTAATGGGGAGGCAGATAAACAATTAATCTCATTAATTGCAATCAAAGGACAAAAAGTACAAACCAGTTGCCTAGAGGAATCAACTTTGCCAGATTTCCTCGCAAACAGAAACGGTGCTAATGAAATGACAGTGTGAAGACGGGAACATCTGAGGAATTTTAAAACTCAGCTGGAATGTCAAGAGAAGGACATTCCAACGGGGGAAAACCAAGGCCTTCTCCTGCAGGAAGGAGTTAGTCCTTCACGATGCCTCTCAGATTCATTCACTCATTTTTTTTTTTTTCCGACAAATGTATGCTTGACGCTCACGTGAGTAATCACTAGCAATCCATAGGTGCGTCAGATCATTACGTTTGACACCTGAAACGTACACAGTTTTATCTCCATAAAGCTAGAAACGTTTAGTTTAGTTCAGCGACTTTTTTTTTTTTTTGTCTTTTTGCTATTTCTTTGGGCCGCTCCCTCGGCATATGGAGGTTCCCAGGCTAGGGGTCCAATCGGAGCTGTAACCACTGGCCTACGCCAGAGCCACAGCAACGCGGGATCTGAGCCACGTCTGCAACCTACACCACAGCTCACGGCAACGCTGGATCGTCAACCCACTGAGCAAGGGCAGGGACCGAACCCGCAACCTCATGGTTCCTAGTCGGATTCGTTAACCACTGCGCCACGACGGGAACTCCAGAAACGTTTAGTTTAAAAGCCACCCACTCCATAAGCTGCGGGTTGCTCTTGAAAATGAGGACTTAGCCTTCATTGAGACACATTTCTTGATTGAAAAAACAGACTCACAAGGAAGATCTAAGCACTATCTTGTGTCAGACATTCCCATAAGCATCTCATTCGATATTTTGTATTTGTTAGTTTCGAGTCCGGGTCCGGTGTCACTGGTCACATCTTACAGATAAAAACACTTGGAGGTTCAGTAATTTGCTCCACGTCATGTATTTAGTGAATGAATAGACAAGTGAGGCTGTAGAGACTCCTCTATCACCCAAGGTCATGCATAGTACACAGTCTGTCTGGAGCTCTTTTGGGTAAACGGACTTTATGCACGTATTCGTCTATCCCCCCTTCTTCTCCCAAGCTTCCGAGGCTGTACTGCAGGAAATCACTGCTCAGCTTTGATGACATTTACGAGCTGGAAGGGAGACACCCCCAGACACCTGCAATTGTTCCAGGCACCTCATGGATGTTCTTTCTTCTCAGTGCCTTCTTCATCTATTGCCACAAGACAACTGCAAACTTCCATATTCTGCTGCCATTTCCCCAGCATCCTTCTGGTCTACCCTGTATCTTTAGTCTAAAAGTGGTCCCACAATCCTGAAACTGGAGCATAACTTCTCCCATTCGGGGTCCACAGTGACTTGAATCTTGCCTGGTCACATTAGTGGATAGTGAGTGGATAAATAAAATTTAAGTATAGTTTAAATAGGTCCACTGTCTTTCTGCTCCAGATATGCATTCGGATCACCTTTCTTTCTGCATTTCTATCACCATATTTAATTTAATTTAATTTGGTTTAATTATTTAGTTTTTGCTTTTTAGGCAAATGGACGTTCCCAGGCTAGGGGTCAAATTGAAGCTGCAGCTGCTGGCCTACACCACAGCCACAGCAACATGGGATCCAAACTGGGTCTGCAACCTATACCACAGCTGACAGCAATGTTAGATTCTTAACCCACTGAATAAGGCCTGTGATCGAACCTGCATCTTCATGGATACTAGTTTGGTTCGTAATGTGCTGAGTCATAACGGGAACTCCCTCTATCGCTGTATTTTAATACTATGCTTCTTAACTATGAAATCCTTCAGACTAGGGGCTGAGTCTCACTTATTCTCATATGTCCCACCGCCTAACAGGGTAAGGGGCCAACAGTAGATAATCGCTGTGTTGTTGTGGTGGTTGTCGACGGGATAAATGAGTTTCCCTTTCCTTTTTCCCTGGGACATATGTGAAGTCCTTCAACAAGAGAACTTCTTTTGACTGCTGGGATTCATAGTCCAGACTCCCTTAGATAGGGGTTCACCTAGAATCTCCAGCTAAAATCTCCAGCTACTGACTGGGCCAGGCACTACTTAACTGCTCCCCGGACGCAGGTTCACTAATAACTGCATTAAGTAGGGCAACCCAAACAGGTTTTGGCCTTAACAACATCATCTACTTTGCAAAAGAGAATTTTTTTTTTGCTTTGCCTTACTGGATTGTTGTGAGTTGAACAAATAAAAAGTGTTAAAGGGTAATATATATTGTAAAATAACTCTACGAATGACAATGCATAGAAATGTCTTCCCTATGCCCTTCCAATGCTACTTGAGAGAAGCATCTTTTGTTCCCTACCTCTGTTTGCCTTTGACCCATGACACAAAGCTTGATAGGAAACAATAAGATAGACTCATTGTATCCTTTTCCTAGGGACTTTAAAATATAGTTTACATCTTTTGTCATTTTTCCATGATCTGATAGTATAAAATTAAAGACGCCTTTTGGTTATTAAACTCACTCTTGAGCTGTAACAATCCTATCTCAACATTGTATAATATTGAAGGCAGAACATTAGATTTTATAATATTCATTCATCTCCCAGGAGTGCATTTCCTTTGTCCTAGATTTTATTAAGTATTGTATCTTAAAAAATAAAGACAGATGGCTTGAACAAATGGGTGGAGGAGGCAAAAGTGAAAAAACACCATAAATCTGAGCTGGCTCATGGCAAGACAAAGCCATGTACAGATCCAGCTGAGTTTGGAGAAACCAGACACAGGGGAGAGGGCGAAGAAGCCTGTAGGTAGTGATGAGAACCATGCAATAGATGTGCCAAGCAAAAGAATCATGTCCCTGAGACAGCTTCCAATGTATAATTAGAAAATAAATGAAGAATCAGAGGAGCCAAGCTAATTCATGAAGCTGCCATATTGAATGTTGATCATGCATCAACCCTTGCTTTGGTCCAATAGATTTTTTTTTGTACTCTCTTTCTTTAATTTTTGTCACTTCACATTATCATCCTCAACTTAGAGATGAGGCAGTTGTCCCCCTGAGATGTTAATCAACCTTCCGAATGTATACACAAAGTCAAAGATTCTGGTTCCATCTGTTTGACTCTAGTCTGAGTCCTTAACCACAGCTCAGAGAGGCTCAGAGAGTGATATTTTCTATGATGGACTACTGGTTCAAAGGATCCACGGTTATTAATTCTAAACCAGGACACGAAAGAGCCAGAATTTGAGAGTAGTGTCCAATCTGCAATGTGTGTCTTATTTTCCCTTTGACAGTGGCCAGATAATCAGAGTTGCTACTCCCACCCCTGGCTCTGGACAGCCGCTTCTGACTATGACTCTATACTCCACACCAGAGGCTGGAACATAGTTTTGCAAGAAGCCAGATTAGTCAATGGTTTAGGCTTTGGGGACCCCAAAGTCACCACATGAAAGGTGCCATGGACAAAAGGTAAATAAATGAAGGTGATTTTATTCCAACACAAATTTATTTGTAAAAACAGGCAGCAGGCTGGATTTGGCCTGTGCAGCTTGGTGTAGAAATCTTTCAAGGTGCTGCTTTTCTAAACAATTTTGGCTCTACTGAGAGCTACTGTGGACCATTAGTGATAGGCATCTGAATTAGGTATGACTCATAACAGAGGTTCTCAGAAAATATTTCAGTCCTTCCACACCTTATGCACTTATTTTGCATTTTACTTTATTAAAAGAAAAAGTGCCAGGAGGAGTTCCCGTTGTAGCTCAGCATTAACGACCCCGACTAGTGTCCATAAGGACGCAGGTCTGAAACTTGGCCTTGCTCAGTGGGTTAAGGATCCAGTGTTCAGGGAGCTGTGGTGTAGGCTGTGGACTGGGCTTGGATCCTATGTCGCTGAGGCTGTAGTGTAGGCCTGTAGCCGCAGCTTCGATTTGCCCTCTAGTCTGGGAACGTCCATGTGCCACAGGTGTGGCCCTACAAAGCGAAACAAAAAAGAAAACCAAAAAAGTGGATCATAATTTCTTGCAAGAATCCTGAATTAAATGAAGCAACAATAATAAAAGGAGATGATCTTGGCTCTGGATGTGTCCCTAGAATACCTGACATAGGACCTGCTGTCCAGCATAGGGACCTCTACTCACTGTTCTGTGATAATCTATACGGGAAATGAAATTGAAAGACAAATAACAGCTTTTATTTTTAGGTTTACTTGCAGGAGTCCTCTAAGTATAAAACAATGAATAAATGGCACACTGTATTCCTCTCTTTACCTAGGTTACCTGGAAACCCAGAGCTAAATGTCATACTCTAAATTACTGTGTTTATTCATCTTAGGTATTAGATGTATCAGTCTCTCTCCCTCTTTAAAAAAAATTACTATTATTTTTTCACCACACCCATGGCATGCAGAAATTCCTGGGCCAGGGTTCAAACCCTCACCACAGCACTGACCTGAGCCACAGCAGTTACAACACCAGATCCTTAACCTGCTGAGCCACCAGGGAACAAACACCCTCTCGCTCTCTTAAAGTTTATTTTCTTTCTTTCTTTCCCAAACTTTCTCTTTATCATATATATATATATGTGATATCTATAGATATATAAATGTATATATGTATATAACCATATATACATATCTAACCAAATATATGTAGCTACTTTTACTTTTTTATTGTAAATAATATATATATATAATAACAACCCTCTCTCTCTCACACACACACACAACTGTTGCTATTTTTTGTAGCAACCATTTTGATATTTTATTTTTTAAATATTGGCCTAAATGTGACGATTTTAATTTAAAAATTAGTCTAGATGCTTTGCGAAAACACTTTGTAAAAAGTGTTTATAGCAGATAACAACTAAACTATCCTGCATGGTTCTTTTATTTCACACCAGTACTTCTGTTCTCACGACATCACCTCCAAAGAGAGATATGGCACATCAGAAACATATAGCGTGCTCACTCAGCTTCAATTTCAAATCAACAGTAAGTAGTATTTTATCATACGTACATCCTCTGCATTTACTTAGGTCATATTTACACTAAACATACATACGTTTTTAATTCAAATACAAATTTAACTGAATATCATACATTTAATCTGGCAACTCTACCCATGAAACAATCCTAAACTGGAAGCAATGAAAGTGAGAGAGCTTGAAAACGGAAGGGGGCTTTTCAAGATCCTCTGAAAACAAATGAATCCCTCTCCTGCCCTCTGTTGTCAAGAGCTCCAGTTCTTGACGATTTTATTGAAAGAATGAGTTCCTTTTTAGGACACCCACGGTATCGTGATTAAGGAATTTCTTATTTACCACTTTTCTCTACCCTTTTGCCGTGATCTTAATCCTGTGGAATCTGCAGGTACAAAATTATTTTTCTCTGAGAGGGTGTCTGGGGTCTAAGGTTTGATTAGAATTTTTTTTTTTTTTTTGAGAAGAAAACCACTACCAAAGCTGCAGCCTTGTAGGCTGGCATGACTCGCCGATTAGTCTCACCGCATTTGGTCTTGATCTCCAGAACCTTCACGGGAAAGCACTTAATATGCAACCTTCCTATTTCCTTCTCGGTTCATTAATTTGAACCATAATCTTATCCATTTCAGCACTGAGCTTTTACCATGCACTGTCTAGATGTGCTGTTCAGCCAATAAATCCAATGAAGTCATTTTCCAAAGTGGAAAGATTTCTCCCACGGAACAGTCTTGCAGCTAAGAGGTGACTGTTGCTGCCAAAGTTAAAGAGGGACAGAAACATGGAAACTTGTTTCTAGCTTCCTAAAGAATCTTTGATGGAAGCGAAGAGAGACTCGTTTTGGGGTGTCTTGTTTCTTACGGGAGATTTGGATTTTGAGGAATAAGACTCATTCCACACACACCCACCCCACTTAGTATATTGACAACCAATGGCCTTGTGCTTCCAATGAACGCTTTTCAATTTGGAAGGAAACTGCACGACCATCATCTCATCAGAACAATACATTGTTCTAAGCATCAGAACAATACATTGGTTAATGCTATTCTCAATGACCCTCCATGGACTGAGATGAAGTTGGCTGTGGAAGCTGGTTAGTTGTCCTGCCCTCCCCCCTGGGTGTAACAACTATGCACCGGCTGTTTGTGTCACCTTCAAACTCACAAATAAAAGAATGCTGCTGAGGATCCCTAATACTTTCCTTATTCTACTTCAAGTACATACTCGTGTGACTCTGCCCCAGTAGATATTCTGAGAGACAGGATCATTGTGAATCTAACTTCTTTCCCCACTGCCTTCTCCTGGCCTGAGTTTACTGAGGTCTGAGCTGACCTGGCAAATGTCTAGGGTAGGCAGGGGGGTCATAGCCTACATTTCCTATAAAGTACAAAACCGATAGCCAGAAAAAAACAATTCTGGAAGTCAAGTTCGGGTAAAATCTTTCATTAAAAGTTTGAAAATAAATTGTCAAAGTGAAGAGGCTGGGCAGAAAGAAAATTCTGGGAGGATCCAGAAAAAAAAAAAAAAAAAAGAAAGCCAAGAACCCAGGACCAGAGAGAGGTGGAAGTGTGGCATAAAGCGCTGAAACCTCATGCATGAGCATGGAATTTCCGGTCAAGGAGAACAGGTGCAGGACTATTGTCTGCCTCTTTTGGCTCTGTTTCCTTGGAAAGAGCGTTATGTCCAATCCCAACAGTTCTTACTTAACCACCTGATGACTCTATAATATTTTAAATGTGTTTCCCTTCACACCAAACCAATAGGGTAGATACTGTTTAGAGCAGTTTGCAAATAGAGATACTAAGTTTCTAGTTCTAGGTCAAAGAGTCACTGAGTGGCCAATACAGTACGCAAAATCAGACATCTGACGCCAGAACTCAGCTTCTTAACATCCCTCTAGACGAACTGGTGGAAAATAACCAATAATAGATTATAAAAGTAGTTATTGGTGTTAAATTATTATTTCCCTTCTTTAGAGGTTACAATCGGTATTTTTAAAACCCCTTCCATTTTCTCATCATATTCATGTTTTCCATTATACACTTGAGCATATGTGGCATATTTATAATAGCCATTTTCTACAAATTTCATCTGCATTCTGGGCTCTGTTTTCCTAATTCTTTTACTGTCTAGTAACTTTTAATTGGATGCATAGGCATTGCATATTTTATATTGTGAAGCATTCTGCTGCATTCCTTTAAAGAGTATTGGATTTTTACTGACAAGAAGTTGTTACTTGTGGGTTTACTTGATCTTTCTGAATTTTGCTTTTAGGCTGTTTTGGGGAAGATCAAGATTGACCTTCATTCTAGAGCTATTTGAGCTGCACTTATAAGGTCACTCCCGGCTCTCTGTTGACACCCCCATGTATCAATATGATCTTTCTACTCTTTCTTCTAGCTGGAAGAGATTCCAAGACTTTCCAGTCTTGCTTAAGCAATGGGAATTGTTCATCATACAGCTCCTGTGTTCCATGTAAATTATATAATCAAGCACTCAATTATTGGCCTCTGGTAACTGTTCTCGGAAAATTGTTCTTGTTTTGCTTTATAAGGTTCCTCTGTAATATGCACATATCGGTGTTCAGCCAAAGATGGAAGGATCTTTGTGGGTTCCAATAGGTTTTCATTGTCCTGGCTCCTCAAGTTTTTAATCTCTTCAGCGCAGCAAGACAGCTAGATTTTATGTAAGCAGTCCCATCTATGTCAGAGTTCGTAGGTTATTTCCTGGGGCAGAAAGCTTGAGTTCTCCTTGCTTGTTTCTTTTTTTTTTTTTTTTTCAGAAATTGAAATCTTGTGCTGTCTGTTTTCCCAATATCTGAATATATTTGTTTCTTGTATTTTACTGCCCTATTTTCTGGTTGTGTTTCACAGGAGTGTCATTCTTATTCCTTATTGGCAGAAGCAGAAATCCACTAATATTATAAATTTCTCAGGAAGTGGTACACTTACAGAGTGTTAAGTCCTTGCGTGGCATCTGGTTGAAGTCCTCACCCAGTCTGAAGATGTTGAAGCACACAAGGAAGACTTCTTGGAAGAGGTGGGGCTTGAGCTGGTTCCCCAAAGCCTGATGTGTTTTCAAATATTAACATTTCTTTAGTTTAATTAGCATGCTAAATTTAAAGAGAGCGCAAATGAGTGATTGAAATTGCTTGAGTTAATGAAGCCTTAATAATAACCCTAATTCAGTTTATTCGGCATCTATCACTCATAGATGAATAGCTAATGCCTTTTCTAATAAAACAGTCATAATAAAATAAAGGAAGCCATAAAATATATGATTTTTATTCTTTTAATCACATACTTTCTAAGTGAGGACACTAAATCCATTAGATTAGCTCTACAAAATGCTTTAATTCTTTCTCTTCTTTTTCAAATTCAAAATTGAATTTACTCAGTACCACAACAAGAACCATTAAATGCTGCTTTCCTATCCTGCTAGCAGCTAAATAAAAACAGATTCCAATTCCAACTCTACATACTGCCTTCTGGAAAGCGATTCTCCTTATAGGTGGAGAAAACTGACTGCATGCTCTAGATTTTGATTCCCTTCACCCAAACATCTTTCTTTTTCAGGAGCTCTCTGGGTCTACTGCCTTCATCTCTGAGTTCTGCAGAGCAGACACTTGATAACTTGTGCCCATGAATGGATACAGATGGTTGTGCCCTCAGGACTCCTCACAGTAGCTAAGACATGTCACCGTTCCAAAAAGAAAAGCTGAGAGTGAACAAAACATCATAATATCACAGAAAATACAAATGTTGCTAAACACATTCCGTGTCCCCAATAGTAGCTTTCCCATCCCACCATAGCTCAGTATCTGTTAGTGTTTGGAGTTTCTAAGCTGCTCACATCCTCCTACCTCAGGTTCGTGCCTTGCTTTCTTAATTCCAAGACTGTCCCAACATGGTGTCTGTAGATGCGCCTGGGCTCAGCCACCTGAAAATGACACCTCAGAAGCCTGGCCTTTTGGAATTGAGACACAAGGAGGGAAGGGAATTAAACTGATGGATCACCTCTAACACATATAATGTGCCAGACATGGAAGGGAAATACAGTGTCCCCTTTGGTCCTTAAATTCTGAGGAGCTGTTCTCATTTCATTTTTGATTAGTGGGGTCAAGAGAGTTGCCTAAAGTCACACAGTGAGTGAATGGCAGGCTGGATCTCAGTTTCATCTGCTTCACACACACACTTTCCTAGGCACACGCTCTGCCCAGTGTGCAGGCATTAAACCATTTCTTCCCAAAGTCACTCCTACTCATCACTCATTTCTGCCAGAAGGAACATGCCTGTGCCTTGACTTTCTTGTTCAAATCCATTGGGATCCTACCATGGATTACCCATGAGGCTACATGCCTCGAGGAGCATGGTGATAAATCCAAGCTCAGCACTTCAAAATATCACAGACTATAGGAAATGGGGAAAAGGAAATTATTTCCTGGTAGTGTGTGAGATGTGCTTCCGTAAAAGAAGTGTCAGATATGATGGGAGCAAAAAGGAGAGAAATTTAACCCAGCCTGACTTTTGGATGCGACAGTGGAAGTGGAGAGGCAGATCTCTGTGGAATGTACATTGGAGTCATTCCCTGAATTAAAAAATAGAGCTTTCCAGACAGGTGGGAATGGGAGGTTCTCAGAACAAGACCGATCCATCATAGAGGAGAGATCAGTCCTCTATCTGACCTCTTCTCTATGAGAGATCAACAATGGCTGATTCAGAAACCGTGGTGTATTTTATTGGAGTTCAGTCATTATCCCAGAGTTATCAAGGGGTGGGTTAGCAGTGGAAAGGAGGTTAAGTCTGGGAGAGGATAGGGCTGGTGTGCCTTTTTACTCTTCTTTAGGTCATATGCCATCTGACACATTCCCCATCTTCCTCTTCAATTGGTCACCTGTCATCTCCAGAATGATGTGAGTACCAAACATTCACTCCTTTGCCCACATTTCCACTGTGTTTTATAGCTGCCTCTGTGTCTGCCTTTATCCTCCAGACCAACTGGTGTGCCTTGTCCTCCAGCCCCTCTAGACTGTGAGCTACGTAGGAAAGGGAGAGTCCAGTTCTATTTACCTCTTAGTCTCAGAACCTAGAGAAATCCAAGTGCTAGGCATGGTGTGTCAATAGACACTGCCTCAATGCACCATTAAATGAATTTTCCACATGCCACGAGGAAATACAGTCATGCATTTCAATTTTTCCTCTAGAGCCTTGCAATCGGCTAATATATTTCCAGCAGTTAACATACTTTTCCTACCTCACCTTTTCACCCAATCTGCTCCTTCAGGTAGTATTCCTAGGACATTTGTTGCTTGCTGAATTTGTGTTTAACCAAATCCAGTTTTTCTATGGTCTGCCTGGGTCTCTAACCCCTCAAAGTCCATTTGTATTATGTCTCTATTCACTCTGTTGCTTTCTACATCTTCCAATTTAGTATAATTTGTGAATTTCATTAACATGCTATTTACTCTCACTTTGAAATCTCATGTACTCTACCTCCTTTCTTGTAGCTTATCACCAAGAGTAAAGTAGATGTCTCCTAAATTAAATGCGCCAGTGGTATTTAATTTGGAAGGGTTATGAATATAAAGGGAGAAAAATAAGAGAAGAGGATTGAATAGATTCTGAGGGAAAAAAAACCCTCAGCGATGCTTACAAAGAGTTATTCTTCAAAGAAAAACATGTTCAAGAAAAACAGATAAAGCATATGTGCATTCAAGGTGTGAAATAATTGGAAAATAGCCATTTAGAGGAAAACGGGAGAAGTGTTAATAGATAATGCAGAATTTACACTAACGATAAAACATAACGAATATATTAGAACACTAGAGTGTTGAACCTAACAGCCAACTCTGGAGATTATGAAATGTTTCCTTCTCTTTTTTATAGACAGGCGAACAAGCCCTGAGGGACTTGGTCAAGGGCACACCCCAAATGGTTACAGAGCAAATTCTAGAAGCCAGGTTTTCTGTTTCCTAATTTGCTACTCTTTCTTCTAAAGCATCATTCTTTTACATATGTAAGCCCTCAGGGCTTATACATGATCGACACATAAATCATTTTGATTTGTACAATATACTCGTTAAAATAGGCATGGTGGTCATCATTTTCCTTATTTGACACATTTTAAAACATCTAAGGCTCAGAGAGACAGTGAGGCTTCTAGTTAGTGGACAGGTCAGATCTGAGGCTCTTTTTTCTTATTCCAAAATTGGCATTCTTGCCAATAGACCAAACTGGCCCTGACATAAAAGGAATATACCATTTGAAAGGGACAGAACAATTAACTAGCTTATCTTCAGTCCAAAACCTAAAGAAACATGATGACTGCTGGGATGACCAAAAAATGAGTTGTAGAAATTTGCCAACAGATACAGCCTGGAGGGTAAAAAGCTTTCACCCTGAATTCAGATAACTCGGAGTTCTAATCTAGCTTTGGCGTTCCCTGTCCACGCTGTGTTATGGACAAGATCAACCACGCATCATCACCATAGACACTGTAAATGTGTCACTTGGGCAGGACTACTTGTGATGATTGTATTTGGTGGAGACCTCAAAATATAATTGACCTATTTCCCCATGGGCATCTGCGTGGCAGAATGGGTACCAGGAAGCACTGCCCTGCCTCCTACTGGTGTCCTCTCACATTTCTATGTAAGCATCCAATTCTGGGAACCAGAACACCAGGTCAATGGCATCGACACGTGGATGGGAATTTCTAGACTAGCTATTGAAATAGCTGATGGAGAATGAGACTGTCAGAGTAGGTGGGGGGAATAAGACGGGTGCTTCAGCAATGATTAAAATAGGCAGTTTTGAAATACTTTTCAGTTTACTTTGGATGTCAGCACTATTTGATTTTTCTCAGCACTTTATAAAAATGTGAATTCTATGCAACCTTGATGGTGCTCGTGTTTAGAAAAAAAATGTGCACTATTTCTATAGATAGGATGGCAATTAAAGCAAAAAGCATGTGTTTTCATATTGTGTCTTCATATACGAAAATGGATAAACTCTGACTTGAAACCCCCCCTCCCACATACTCATATTGCTCATCACGTCTTATTTATTTACATAAGAATTTAGGCAGAAATATTTGAAGACGTCAGCCCTTGATTTGCTTTAGAAGAGTACAATGAGATTCCTGTCCAGTCTCCTGCTGCTCTTGTCAGCCGTATTACCCTGAACTGGTCACTTGATTTTTCTGAATCCATTTTCTCAACTTTAAAGGAAAGAAATAACAATTACTTGAATCTAACAGAGGGTTGCTTTAAGTACTGATATAATTTGAGAATGTAAAAATAGTTTTAGAAAGCCTGAGAGGTTCTCAAGGTGCCCGAAGACAGGAGTTTCCCAAACGTCAGTTAGATTAAGGCAAGAAAAACTATCTCAGGGGTCTGGTTTTTTGGGCAGAAGATAGCCAAGCAATGCTTATATTCAAAATGAGGTTGTTGGTAACATTACTTTCCCCTGGGGTTTTACGGGTTAACCAGACTTCAAGCCAGTAACCTCAGAGGGGTAGTAGGGTTTGGTCACACCACAAGAGGATAGGCAAGAACGGATGTATTTCAGGACCCAAACGATGCATCTCCAAGAGGAAACTGGAGTACAGATATGGAGCCAGAGCTAAGGAATCCCCATGGTGGAACTTCAGGGGAGACCAGCGTCCCTAAGCACAAGGGTACACTGGATGCGACCTACACACAAAGAAGCCCTGGCTAACCCACATGGAAGGGAAGGTGAGATGAGTCACATGAGCCCATCTGATCACAAAGTTGAAATCAGATGAGCTGCAGAAGGTACAGGCTGCAGACTTATCCTAAGAGGATGTACAAAAGTAATTTGGAGAGATGAGCTACTGATCAAAGTGAAAAAAGAATCAAATAATTGTCACGGAGCCACAGAAACAGAAGATCTGATGAACAATAACCACAGGAGCAGGAGGGCACATGCGGGTTAGCTGAGCATGGGTGGAGGTGAGGGCACCCAAGCCCAGGACACGCCCCCTTTGTGGGGGCTGGCAGTTCAGGAAAAGGGCAAGTGGAAGACAGAATAATGCCCCTCCCCCAAAGATGCCCATCTGGATGGGTGGAACCTATGAGTATGGCAATACCCTTACCTTACAAAGGGACTTTGCAGATGTGATTAAGTTAACAGTCTTGAGATGAGGATGTTATCCTGGATTATCTCGGATTAGGTCTAAAGTAACCACGAGGGTCCTTGAAGAGGAGGCAGAAGGGTTAGTGTCGGAGAAGACCATATGATGATGGAAGCGGAGGCTGGAGTGATGGGCAAGAAGCCAAGGACTGGGGAATCTTCTAGAAGCTGGACAACTCAAAGAACAGAATCTGCCCTAGAGCCTCCAGAAGGAATGCACTTCTGGTAAAACCCTGATTTTACTCCTGTAGATATGTGTCAGTCTTCTGACCCCCAGATCTGTAAGACAATGCATGTGTATACTATTAAGCTCGTGATAATTTCTTAGAGCAGCAACAGGAGACTAACACAGGCAGATCAGCCCAGTTTGGAGACTGGTTCAGGGACTAAGAATGCTCCAGAGGTACTTAGCAGGTTTGAGGAGAAGCAGGAGAAGCTTAATGGGGAGGAGAGAATTAGGACATGCAAGAATAATTTTTAATAAGTAGAGGGTTGCCTTTCATCTTTTGGCAATCTAACATTAAGCTTGTAAATTCAATTTCCATGTAACATCACTGTTTGCAAAAGCCTGGGAAATGACATTTCTTTTCTGCTTTGGGAGAAATATGGATAGAAGTTAAATGACCAGCCTTGCAAAACATGTATTTAAGGCTTAGAAGAATGAGGACAATAAAAGACAAACTAAATTTTAGTCTACCTAATTTAAGTATCTCTAATTCAACAGCATGACTATTTCATCTTAATGGCACTATCTAGTGTAGTATTGTCATTCTCTTGCCAAAAATTGATTAGATGAGCTCTTTGTAAAAATTATGATGACTGGGAAAATATGGGCAAGTTTAATTTCATCAGTTCAGAAAATATGATCTCTTTTCCTAATGGAGTGTAACATTAAAAAAAAAAAAAGGGAAACGGAGAGCTAAGTTAGTTGCAGTAATTAGGGAGCTGGCCAAGAAACTAGAGTTATGGTTACTTAAGATACATTTCCATGGAAGTCTGATCAAAGGAAGCCTCAACTCTATAGAGCTGCAGAAGAGATATAGTGTATTAAGACGTAAGCGCAAAATAGACAAAGAACATTTTACTACAGCTTTGGCATTTTTAAAATTAATTACAGATTCAATGTTGTCAGGAGAAACTCAAACCGAGTGCTAAACTGAAACAGAGTTTTTATTTTTTATTGATTTTTTTTAATGTTCAGTGACTCTTTTATTTTTAGTGAATGAATTGGTGAAAGATTCTTTGGCATCTAGCTACTTTAGTTTACTCAATTTTTCAACATTTAATTGAAATCCATCAGAGAGTCTAGAATATATGAAAGACTTCATGAAGCCGTGGAGAACTATTAACTTTTCATTTCCCCATAATGAATATCTGGTAAGGTGATTAAAGGGCAGAATGAGAAGAACAGAGTTATAGTAAGATTTTGAAGAAGAATTTCATTTTCTTGATAAAGTCTTAAAAATTTAATAAATTTGATAAAACAGGTAAAATTTGCCTTGAGAATAGTCTTTCAAAGAATAGGAAAATGGGAAAGATTTGAGAAGCATGAGTATAAATCCAGGAGTAGAAAGAAGATGTTATTTCAAAGCTCAAGTTCTGAAGTCTTACTCTTTGACTCTCTGAAACAGAATCATCTCCTTCCATTTTTCAGCACTAACACATCATGAAAGGTCACTTAAATTTTTGAGTTTTCTTTATTTTGAAATCATGTCACGTAATTTTTTGCATTTGCTTCTAGAGTGCACTTAAAATATTAAGGCATATTACCCACTATAGGTCTCATACCCAGGGATGACACAAGAAATGACTGCCGACTTTCTTATGACTGTGTGGTATATACAACCAATGTGTGTGATCCAGAAGCTTGTTATCTCATATTCCTTACTTGGTTAATTAAGAACCAGATAGTAAAGGATGGGGCACATATATAGTCAAGAGAGAAGAGAAGACAGAAGTGGCCACAGGGAGAAATGGTGTTTTATGCTGTAATTAGTCAAAACCACATTCTGGTTATCAATACTGCTGATTGCAATTTCATCCATGTATAGTCATTTTAAATTACCAAAACTTGCACATTCTGCATACTGTTGAATTTCCCTAAAACTCTTCAAAGCAGGTGTAGATAATATTATACTCTCATTTATACACATGAATTGTCTCCCTCTCAGAATATTAAATGACTTTCCCAGCTAATACATGACCTATTCTTTCTCTCTCCCCTTTTTTAAAGTTGTAGCTATTATTACTGATTCATTTCTGTAGTATGCATGAAAATAAACATATAAAGCTTTTGGAAGGAAACTCAGGACAATATCTTTGCAATGTTAGAGTAGGTAAAGATTTTTAGATGGGGTATAGAATGCAATAAACATAAAATAACCAAGGATAAATTAGACCACATAAAAATTAATATTGTCAAACCCATCAAACGAGATCATTAGGAAAAGAACTACCAAGTCAGAGACTGAGAAATTATTCACAATACATATATTTGACAAAGGACTTGTATCCACAACGTATAAAGAACTTTCACAATTCTTCAATAGAAAAACAGACAACTGGAGTTCCTGACGGTTAACGAACCCAACTAGCACCCATGAGGATGCAGGTTCGATCCCTGGCCTCGCTTAGTGGTTTAAGGATCTGGCATTGCTGTGAGCTGTGGTGTAGGTTGCAGACATGGCTCAGATCCTGCATTGCTGTGGTTGTGGTGTAGGCCTACAGCTACAGCTCTGATTGGACCCCTAGCCTGGGAACTTCTATATGTTGCGGGTGTGGCCCTAAAAAGACAAAAAAAAAAAAAAAAAAAAAAAAACCAACAACCCACTAAAAGTGAAAAGTATTTGAAGAGTCAGTTTATACTTAAGTGAAGCAAATGGACACCAAATATATGAGAAGATGTTCAACTTCACTAGTCACTGGAAATGCAAATTAAAGCCATAATGAGGTACAGCTACACACCCATTAGAATGGATAAACTTTAAAAAAATTAGAAATTAAAAAAATTAAATTAAAAAAACAGTACAAAGTGTTGGGGAAAATGTGGAAAAACATGCATTGCTGGAGGGAATGCAAAATGATATAATTTTGGATAATCGTTTGGCATTTTCTTTTAAAGGTAAGCATTTACCAACCACACAAACCAGCAGTTTCACTCCTAGGTACTGTACACATCATAAATAAAAATACATATCTACACAAGACTTGTATATGGATTTCCATGGCTACTTCACATACATTAACCAAAACCTGGAATATGCACAGATGTCATTAAGAAGTTATATAAATAAAGGGGGGAGTGCCTATGCAATAATAAAATTACCACAATGTACATTTAAAGTATCTTATAATTGTATATGTCGATTTTATCTCAATTAAGCTGAAAAAATAAGTGGGGTATGTCTATACAATAGAATATTATTTGCCAATAAAATAAAGGAGCTACTGATAGACCTGCAACATGGATGAGGCTCAAAGAGATAATTATGAGCAAATGGCACATATAAAAATAGTGCATCTTCAGAGTTCCTGTCATGGTACAGCGGAAACAAATCTACTACGAACCATGAGGTTGCAGGTTCGATCCCTGGCCTTGCTCAGTGGGTTAAGGATCCGGCATTGCCGTGAGCTGTGGTGTAGGTCACAGACACGGCTCAGATCTGGCGTTGCTATGGCTCTTGCGCAGGCCAGCAGCTATTAGACCCCCTGGCCTGGGAACCTCCATATGCCATGGGAGCGGCCCCAAAAAGACAAAAAGAAAAATAGTGCATCTTCGATGATTACATTTATATGAAAATCTAGAGAATTAAAATCTCTTCTCCAGTGAGAGAATGTAAATCAACCTGGAGTTGGGGCTGGGGTGAAAATGGACACCAGGTAAACTTACTGAGTGATAAGAAGGTTCTGTATCTTGGTGGCAGTTACTGTATCCATTTTTCAAGACTCAGGTGCACTTACAATATGTGTGGTTTGTTGTATATAAATTACACATCAATAAAGTTGATTTACAAAAATGTACGGCATTGCACTATGGTTCTCTAAAACAGAATAAAACTATACATTGTATTTTAGAATCTTGCAGTACTTGTCTGTTAAGGTACAACAAATAACCCCCAAACTAGTGGCTAAAAAGCATTGATCATCTCATGCAGTTTTTCTGGACCAGAAACCGGAGAGTAGCATAGCTGATTGGTGTCAGCATCAAGGTCTCAGGAGGTGGCTGTTCAGTGGTTGGCTAGGGCTCTAATCACCTGAAGACTGCACTGGAGCAGAAGGACCCACTTCCTAGGCGGCTCACTTAATGTACCTGGAAATGCTGTCATTAGGACTGGTCATTTGCATGACATATATCCATATACATATTTATAATAATGAATATCAAGATATATGTATAAATATATAGCTGTACATATATATTGCGCATGCATGTATATTCGTGTTATATGCTTGCTTAATAACAGCTTAGTTCTAGTGGCAAATCTGGATCCATGTATATGCATATGTTTATATGCATCAAGAATTTCAAAGTAAACAACTTGCTGTTTAAGAAGTATTAATTAGAATACCTGAAAAATAACACTTTATTTTGCCAGTTACTTGTGAGGAGTTCCCCAGCTAAAACTGGGCATCAGAAATATCTTAGTTCCTCAGGCAAACAGCAGACAAATGCTATAATCAGAAAAAGGAAATGCCATCCTCATTAACTGCTGTGGGAATCCTTCGCTCTCCTCAACACCTTTCCTTCTGAGACAGCTTCGTCATTGCTCGTCACATGCTGCCGATGGAACGAACGACACTGTCTCTTGCCAGCATGTGAATGCCTTTGTAAGATGCTGCAGTGCTGTCTGCCATGTCCCACAGCTGTCTGTGCTTAAGTGAGCGGATTATGGTACAGGGGTCTGCTGGCATCTGCAGGGGATCGGTTTCAGGACACCCCCTACCCTGCCCCCTACCCTAACCCCTCGACCTGTGAGTATCAAAATCTGAGGCTGCTCAAGTCCCTTATATAAAATGGAGTGGTACGGGGGCCCTCTGTATCCGCAGTCCCCCATCTGTGGATTCAACCAACCAACCCTGGATGTGGAACTGACAGATACAGAGGGCTGCCTGTACACAGACGTTCCTGCCTAAAAGATTGGGTAGAGAACCTACCCCGGAAATGACCACTCCATCTCTGCGTTAGGCTTCAATCTTTCCAAGATTTTCATCCTGTGGTCTTAACATCCTAAGAACCTTAACCCCCTCAGATGCTTTATAGCGGAAGTTCAGTTCAGCTCCTTTGTCCCCTATCTTGTTTAAGGCCTGGCGCGATCAGAGCTTTTACTATTCAGGCTCTAATGTATGGAGACGTCTTTTCACAACCAATCAATACAATTTCTAATCCAGTTACTAATCTCCCGCACCCCTAACTGATCTCCAAAATGCTCTCCACTGAGCTGACTTTCCCTTTGATCAATTAAGCACACAATCAGCTCGCATCAGTGGTATCGGCAGAGCAGGGAGAAGACGCGTAGATCAGGTGACCTTAATATCAGCATCAGCTTAGCCAGACAACGTTTTTACATTCAGTGGGTTATTCAAATTCCAGAGCCTTCGGTTCTTTTGGCAAAATGACAGCAGAACCAAACCAACCACTTATACGTTGGTTAACTTTTAAAACTAGGCCTGGAACAAACCACCCCGGAATGCCAAGGGACGATGATCTGTGTGTGCATATGTGTAAATACACATGTATACATACATATAGATTCTGTATATATGTCACATACATACTGTACATATGTATATATGCATGTATATCATATATACATAGTATATGTGTATGTCTATATATATGCATATATCTTGGAAAATACATTTTCTTGGCCTCCTCCAAACAGAGGTTTGGTTTGGATTCTTCTAATTAAAAGCAGTTCAGGGAGCGCCGCTGTGGCACAGTCCCTGCAGCATTGCTGGTTTGATCGCAGGCCTGGCCTATTGGGTTACGGATCCCTGGCTCAGGAACTTCCCTACAATGCGGGTATGGCTGAAAAATCAATCAATAAATAAATAAATAAATAAATAAATAAATGTCTTAAAAATTACAAAATAAAAGCAGTTTGGTGAGATGAGAGTGGTAGAAGGAAAGCCAAGCCATCACTCTCTGGCAGCAGCAACGTGAAGACACTGGCAGCCAGTGGCCCTGGCTTCCCAGCTTCCAGATGTGCTTCTGAGAACTGGCGTGTTGTGTCCGGGACTCTGAGTGCACTGGGTCCTGCAACTGATGCATTTCCTCATCAATGAATAGGTGTCTCCAGGCCAGCAGAGGCGTCCCTGAACTCTGCTTCTCCAACTCCTCTGTCGATGGAATATCTCACTGCTCCAAAAATAGAGCTTTTTCTTGCTGAACCCAGACTAATAAAATGATGGATATGCGTATTTCAACCACACGCCATTGTGTCCTGTGTTACAGACCTAATCTGTGGATCAGCACAGACGTGCGTTAAGATGCAGTTTTGCGTCAACAGCTCCAGCTGGGAAATCTCAATCAGTCACAATGACGCCAAGTGGCACCAGCTAACGTGATGTGCATCACATATTACATTTGCTATGTAAATTATAAATTGGCATTTCTAAATCCCAATTCATGTTTAATAGTAAGTATTAGAAGGTATATTCTTGGGGTTCCCATTGCAGCTCAGTGGGAACTTATCCATGAGGACACAGGCTCAATCCCCGGCCTCGCTCAGTGGGTTAAGGATCCAGCATTGCCATGAGCTGCGGTGTAGGTCACAGATGTGGCTCGGATCCCACATTCCTGTGGCTGCAGGTAGGCGGTCAGCTGAAGCTCTGATTCAACCTCTAGCTGGAAACCTCCATATGCTGTGGGTGTGACCCTAAAAAGAAAAAAAAAGTACATAAAAAAGAAGGTATCTACTTGGAGGGGACACTGAGAACACCTTCTCTGCACACGTGGTGAGGACACAGGCAAAGGGGGGTTGAGTCCATACTGGAGGTGATCCTGTCCAGTCATTCCCGTGGGAAGCGGGCAGGCTGAGGAGGGAAGATGATGCCTTTCTCAGGCTTCTTCCTTGATCCTCCTCCTGGAGGAAGAATGACCTCTCACTCGGGGAGAGGAGATGAGCTCTCAGTGTGGAGGTGTGGCCAGTGTGGGTGTCCACTTACGGCTGGCCGTCTGGTTTTTCCCTCTTCCACCATCACCATCTATTTGAGTCTCCCCTCTGTGTCTCTCTCTGTCTCTTTTTGTCTCTTGCCATGAAACTCAAGCTCCACAGGGCAGTTTAGCTCTTCAGGATCTGGAACTGTGACTGTCCCATAGTTAGTGCCCAATAACTGCTTGAAAAAATAAGTAAGGAAAACTCTTTTGAGTAATTGTTTCTTAGCTCATCAATGCATTAAAATTCGAAACCATGCTGAACTTCAGAGATCTCTGCTTACTACACCAGTTGTAGAAACACTATGGTTGAAGATACATTAAAACCATTCTAGGGACTTCCTGCTGTGGTTCAGTGGGTTAAGAGTCTGACTGCAGTGGCTTGGGTCTCTGAGGAGGTGCGGGTCTGATCCCTGGTGCAGCACAGTAGGTAAAAGGATGTGGCATTGCCACAGCTGCGATGTGGGTTGTAGCCAAGGCTAGGATTCAATCCCTGGCCCAGAGATTTCTATATGCTGTGGGTTCGGACACACACACACACACACACACAAATCCACGGTAATAGGGAGGAAATGGAAAGAAAGTGGACTGATTTCACACTGCTCACTTGATCAGTAAATGCTGAAAGGAGAGCAGCTCTGTTCTTCTGCACAAAACGTCGACATCCCTGGGTCTTCCGACACCCCAGGCGTCTCTGCAGGGACCCTTTAACCTTCCCCAGAGTCACAGCAAGCATGTTCTACACCAGTGAAATTTCATAGAGAACACTGTGCGGTCCTCCACGGGGTAGTTTTAAGAAGAGGGGGACATTTTCTGCATGTCACAAGGAGTCTTCATTACGACATGTGCTCAACAGCAAAAGAAAAAAGAAGCATTTAAAGCAGACGAATGTGGATCCAGACCGTGCTTGCCATCAGCCCGGCGCATCATGCATTTGCTCTGCCACACTTGTTTGTTTTCTGTCCAGGGCGATCACCACGTTTTCGTCACAGTAGGAGGCCCAGTGAAGACCGTGACGACCCCTTCAGGGGATTCCCTCCCAAGATACCAGAGACGACGCCTCCCTCAGCCACTTCCGCCAAGCCAGACCCCGAACTCTTGATTGGAAGCCCTTTTAAATACCACAAGGACGGCTATGGCTGCAGTACGGGGAAAATCTGCCAAGCTGAGTGTTTCAAAGAATCAAATATTTAATGAGCAAGTCACAGTTTCTGAAAACCTTTCATAATAGATGAAGTTAAGCCTGTCTCTCAAGAGTGATGGAGTGATAATAAAGTTACCACGTGGCTGGTTTAGGCTGTCTGTGGGTCTGGATTCACCGACCATTGGCTTCTCTATAATCCTTGAATCTCAAGTGAGTCCTGCTTTGGGTTTAACTAAGTATAAAATAAGGAGAAATAATCCTTGACATTCAGATTTTATAAAACTCAAATTCTAAAGCCTAAAGGCTTTGAAAAGACATTTAAAAACAGATTTGAATTGAAGAAATGAATCTCCTGCCTTTTGGCCTCTTGGCAAGGAGGATCATCCTTCAACTAATTAGCAGAAGAAATGAGCCTGCCCTTTAACCTACTTACTTTTGAAATTAATCATCCCAAGTCTACCTGTTTTAATTAAGTGTATTTAAGGTTCACACAAAGGGATTTAATTAGACTTAGATACAGTTCCAAGCGGGGACTCCCAGAGAGGGTACCTGTGCCTTAACAAAGCACACCGTCACGGAGCAGGCTTGACTTCGTGACCCCTGGAAACACAAGCTCTGTGCTTTCCTTTAAAATGTAGAAGTCTGGATGTGTTCAACCTAAAAGTGTTCCTTTGCTTGCGTTTTGCCATTTAATCATTTTGAAAATGATGTATATGAGTGGATTCAGCCTAGAATCACGGGATGGTGTAATGAGAAAGGACCTTCAATGTCACCTAGTCCAACTCCTTTGTTTTTCCAATAAAAACACAGAAATTTTAAGAGAGTAAATACCTTGCTCGAGCAGGAGATAAATTGCATGGTGACAGAGTTTAGAACGAAATCCCGCTCTCTATACTCCAGAATCAATGCCTATTTAAACCACATCACATTTCAGTATTTTGAGTCCATGTACGCATTCGATAATTTTTGGCTGTTAAAAATTATCTATTCATTATTATGTGTTAATCATTTCCTCTTAATATCACTAACAATACTCTTGTAAATGAAGCCACCTTATTTTTTAAAAACCACACAGTGCTTCAGAAGTGTTTGGGCCAAATGCATGGACATCAACTTTGACGCTTTTTTCTTTTACACTTCAAATGTGTGATGCTGATTAGCTTCTTTTTTTGAATGATTTAGGAGAAGTAGAACACCTGCTACGACCATCAACAAACAGCAAAGTTGTTTGTGCCTTTAAGGCCAAGGCACGCAAAAATTATAAAAGACACTAACTTGGGAGAAGGCATGGAAGCCAAGGGTTATCAAATTTGAAGACGACACACCATTTCAGGATAAAAATCCAATTTCTCATAATTCCAGATGCTCCTCTGGGTATACACAGAAACACAGTTCATATCGACATAGAGAAATAGCTCAAAGTCCCACTGAATTTCATAAGCCAGTTGGAGAGCTACTTGGAGCTCCTTGTGGCAAGTGCTAAGATTTTCTTAACGCATTTCTGAGGGACAGCAACATGACCAGCTTGTACAGGGAAGGTAGACACCAGCGCATGTGGAGGGGTCTTTCCTGTCTTGGCTTTTACTAAAGGCTAGTGGCTCATTTTGTTCTTTTGAAGGCATTTTCTACACTCATAATCAAATAATCATTTGAATATTCAATTCTTTCATTTACTCACCTAATATTTATTGAGCATTTATGTGTCAAGCACTTCTCTTTGTTGTGAGTATATAGATATGAACAAGCGAAATATCTCCATATATATATATGTGTGTATATATACATATGTGTATATATACATGTGTGTGTGTGTGTGTATATATATACATATATATATATATATATATATATATATATATATATATATATATATATATATATATATATATGGAGTTCCCATTGTGGCTCAGCGGAGACAAATCTGACTAATATCCATGAGTATGGGGGTTTGATCTCTGGCCTTGTTCAGTGGGTTAAGGATCCAGGATTGCCGTGAGCTGTAGTGTAGTTCGCAGACGTGGTTCAGAACCCACATTGCTGTGGCTGTGGTGTAGACAGGCAGCTGTAGCTCTGCTTCAATCCCTAGCCTGGGAACTTCCATATGCCGTGGGTTCAGCCCTAAAAAGCCAAAAAAAAAAAAAAAAAGTTAGATCATAAATAAGGGAGTTCCCTGGTGCCCTAGTGGTTAGGACTCTGCCCCTTCACTGCTACAGCCTGGGTTCGCTCCCTGGTCTGGGAACTGAGATCCCATATCAGGCCACTGCACTGTGCAGCCAAAACAAAAGAAGTGAGGGAGTTCCCATCGTGGCTTAGAAGTAATGAACCCAACTAGTGTCCAGAGGCCATCCCTGACCTTGCTCAGTGAGTTAAAGGATCCAGGGGTGCCAGGAGTTGTGGTGTAGGTCGAAGATTTGGCTTGGATCTGGCATTGCTGTGGTTGTGGTGTGGGCTGGCAGCTGTAGCTGCGATTCAACCCCTAGCTTGGGAACTTCCATATGCTGCACTTGCAGGCCTAAAAAGAAAAAAAAAACCCAAAGAAGTTAGATCATAAATAATAAATGATAACACAATCTAAGCTCAATAAGTGATAAAATATAAGGTCAACATAAGCTTAACAAATAATAAGCGATAACGTCATCTAAGCTCAATAAGAAGACAGAAGTGACAAAACACTATTTCCCATGGGAAAGCCAAGGGATTTCTTTGGAGATGCTGTCTGAACAGAGGCCCAGATGAAGACAAGGAAAGTAACATGGAGATATCTGGGAAAAAAGAAAGATTCAGGCAGAAGGAGCATCAAATACAAAAAGCATGAGAGGGTCTCTGCTTGGCTAGATTATACGAATGATCATACCTGGTAACAGAAATAACTATCACCTCGAGTGGTTACTATCAGCCAGACACTGTTTTAAGCACCTTTCATACATTAACACATTTAAAAATCACAACGACCCAATGACATGGATATTTTCATTATTTTCCTCATTTGACAGATGTTAAAACTGACATGTAGAGAGAGAAGATTAATGATTTTCTCAAGGCCAGATAGGTAGAAAACATTTGTTCAGTAAATTAAAGCACAGTCAGATGAGGCATTACCAAAACTGTAAGTTTATGTAAACACGGCTTGAGTTATCTGGACTGCAGAAAATGCAGGGGATGAGTTAGAAGAAGGTGAAATGAGAGGCTGAGAATCAATTTAAAGAATCTCTGCAGCAACCCTGGCGAGAAACAGTGTGGGACTGAACCAAAGAAGCAGCGTTAGGAAATGAGAGGAGCGGGAGACTCTGAGCCATGCTCGTGAACCTGCGAGAACTGACAACTTGTTGGACATGGCTGATACGGGTTATGATAAAGAAAGAGTTCTTTAAAAGTTTGGGCAGATTGAAATAAAGCCATTTCCCTTCTGATTCTTCGCAAATTTGAAATGTTGGGCATTTCAGTAAAGGTTGAGCCGCAGACGTTCAGTTTTAGAGGGAATAATGCCAGTCTTGCCACCCTACATCCTTATTCAAAGATGAAGAGATAGAGGCCCAGACAGTCAGAGCGGTTGACAGTCAAGTAACAGAAGGGGGAGATTTAACACTAGAACGTGGGTCTCCTTTCGCGGTCTGGACAGAACGCGGGCGTCTGCGTCATCGCCCAGGTCCGGGTGCTCCAGATCTTTGCTGACGTCTTCTCCTCCCTCGATGCCCTGAAGTTCATTTGAATGTCCTGATAAAGTCATGCTGAGAAAGTTCGTTCACTCACTCTACAAACATTGACCGTTATCAACAACAGGGCAGGCCTTGCGCTGGGTCCTTAGATGGTCCTGGATGGCACTACCGCGACAACTGGCATTGAGTACCTATTGCATACCAAGCATTGTTCCAACGCCTATCTTCCCAGGAGGTGAGTTTTTATACCTGCATCCAAGTGCAAGTCAGTTTTACACCGAAGTCCATGTTCTTTCCACCAGGCAGGGAATATGAGGCTGAAAACCACCTTTGGGTTCTTTTTTCAGTAATTACCTGCTCCCCTGTTTCTCCTGCCTCTCCCCCATCTTATGCATTATAAGTGGCATTAGGTTTCTCTGTGCCACACGTCCTTCTCTTTTCCTTCCAGAGAAGAGGATTTTTTTTTTAATCCGTGTACCAGTGCAAATAATGAGTTCTTGGAAGCACAGTTGCTGGTAGGCACTTGGGGAGTGACCAGCATCCTGCAATAAAAGATGCCTTGTCCGTGAGCATCGCTGAGGGAGTGGCACAGACGGTGGCTCGTTCGCTCTTGCTGCTGGTTATTTATTTACAGAGGAGAGCTGGCCACCCTGCGTTCCGCAGAACCAAGGCCTTTTCAGTGACTAAAGCAGATTTTTATGGAAATTTCTAATCTTGCTGGAATTGAGGCAGGCCTTCACCACGCCATCTCCCACTCTCTAATTCATCATCAGGTTTTGATGAGGTAACTTTCTTGCCACCAGGGCAAGCTAACCCTCGGGAGGTTTTCCTGGGAAGGAGTTGGGGGAAAAGATTAAATGCTAACAGTTTCAACAAAGTCTATGCAAAAAACCCTTTAACCACCTCCATAAGTGGGGTCCGCTGTTATTTTGGAATGGGCCTGTAAATGATGACGCTAAGTCTATTTTTATAAGATCCTGCATCACCCTAACTACCTCCACAGTAAACTTGTCAGATGTCAACAATATGGGGGCTAGAATCTAGTTCCCAGGTTTATTAACTGCTGTGCCCTGTGGCATTTTCCCAGAATGACTGTATAACACGGAGCCAGAGGCCGCTTTTACTTCTAACATAAATACAAGAACAACCTTAATAAAACAGATGAATTACACTGCAGTGTAAATTAGACTGTTCTAGTGGACTCCGGCGGCGAACGCAGTGAGAGAGTAACCCATGTGATGAGGTTTTTACTACGCCAAAGACAGTGACTGTAAATCATGAAAGGCTGCCAATTTTTATTTTATTTTATTTTGCTTCGTTTTATCGGTTTTCTCATTCGCATCTCTCACCTCTGGAGGGAGCAGTGGATTTGCCCAGGGACCGGGGCGGCTTAGTCATTTGCCGTCCTGGGTCAGCCTTTCCAGGGCTGTGCTCAGAATGACAACACAAATGCAGAGAAAGTTCACAAAATCTGACTGGCCCCTGTGTTCTACCAAAAATTTTAAGCCCTTGCGTGTTGGGCCTGAACCTAATTTCTTCTGAGGCCTCAGATATGGGGTTTGAATTATTTATGTGTAGACGGTGTGTTCCTTAGATGTGAGATGTTATCGTGTGAACAGGTGTTTTGGAATCCCTTTACAGCTTTTGTCTGGGTGTGTGTTTGAAAGAAGGAGGCTGAGCAAAGGGAAGGCAAGCGAACCCCGTCATCAAAGGGGTCAGAGGTGTGTTTTCAAAGGCGGCTTCGGGGACTAGAAGTGGTAGGTGGGGGTGAGGGGTTGAGAAGGAACAGCCAGGGAGAAGTCACCCCCAGAAATGCAATTTTGTGGAGAGAATCATTTCTAAATTCTTCTCCAGAGTACTCAAACTAGAGGATAAAAGGGACAATCCAAGGGTAAGTGGAAGGACTTAGAGGGGACACAGTAAACTTCAGAAGGAAAGCTTTGGTAGACTTTCCTCACTAGAACAGAAACAAGAAAAGGAATTCAGCAATTTTTTTTTTTTTTTTTTTTAATAGCCGCACCTGCAGCATATGGAAGTTCCCAGGCTCGGGGTAGAATCGGAGCTGCAGCTGCCAGTGTATGCCACAGCCACAGCAACACCAGATCTGAGCCACATCTGAGACCTACACCATAGCTCATAGCAATGCCGGAACTTTAACCCACTGAGCGAGGCCAGGGATCAAACCCGCATCCTCACAGAGACAGCGCTGGGTCCTTAACCCGCTGAGCCACAATAGAAACGCCAGATTTTTCTAAGAAAGCTGTGGGTCCACCAGGGAGAAAACAAGTCCTGTGAGAAAGAATCAGAGACCACTCGAATCTTGACTCCATGCACAGCCTTGGGCCCAGAGGCAGGGCTTTTGAGCAGAACATGCCTGGCCTTGGTATCGTTCCAGCCTCCAGGGTGTTCGTAGGATGAGCACAGTGAGGAAATACAAGTAAGCTGGCTTACTCAAAAGTAAAGGGTACAGGAGTTCCCGTTGTGGCTCAGTGATTAATGAATCAGACTAGGCACCATGAGGTTGTGGGTTCAATCCCTGGCCTCGCTCAGTGGGTTAAGGATCTAGTGTTGCCATGAGTTGTGGTGTGGGTCGCAGACACAGCTTGGATCCCATGTTGCTGTGGCTCTGGTGTAGGCGGGTGGCTACAGCTCCGACTGGACCCCTAGCCTGGGAACCTCCATGTGCCGCGGGTGCGGCCCTAGAAAAGGCAAAAAGACAACATAAATAAATAAATAAAAATAGTAAAATAAAAAAAAATTTTTTTAAAGTAAAGGGTACGACGTGGCCTTGGTGGCCTTTCCCTTAGAACAAAACACAAAACCAAGAGGACCTTGGCCTTCCCGCATCAGGCTGCTGTCAGGCAGATGCCTCGAGAAATGGCTTATTTGTATGGGAAACATTCATGGAAATAGCAATTACCCATCTGTATGGAAACCATCCACGTTTATACACCTTCCTCATCAGACTACAATCTTCTTTGGACTAGAACCATATGCCGGATTGACCTCTGGGTCATACGGAGCGTGTGCTCAGGAAATGGACACTGATTTTTTTTTGCGGGAAGGGAGAACCAGGAAGAGGACATGGACTGTCAAGCATCCCGGGGCTGGACTACCAGGAAATGTTATTTCTGCAGGCTGAATGTATTCAGAGCAGGGCAGAAGGACAGGGAATTGATTTTGCCAGTTGCCCTTTGCAAAAATGAGGACGGCCAGGCGCTTGGACAGGCACAGGGTAACTGTGGGTGTGTCCCACAGGTCACTGTGGGAGACAATTAGACAAGGGAAGCTGATGAGCTTCGCAGGCCACATGCTGTGGGCAACTTGCAGTGGGCTCCGTGGACGGGGGCCCACTGTTGCATATCACGCCGAACACTGGGAAGGAAAGAGGGATGGCCGGGTTCCAGAGGAAGCCAGGGATCAAATATAGGCAATAAGCTGGATGAGCCCACCAACATCTGTGTCACAATCAGAGTCCCAGCCCTGCAGGGCAAAGTGGGTGATATCTAAACAGTCTTCTCTTCATCTGGGTAGGAAGACTCAGCCAGAGGCCAAGGTCAGACATGCTAATGGCAGAGCCAGGGTTGCAGATCAAGTTTCCTGATTTTTTTTCCCCCTTTCTTCCTTCCTTCCTTTCCTTCTTTCTTCCTTCCTCCCTTCCCTTCCCTTCCTTTTCTTTTTGTCTTTTTAGGGCCGCACCTGCAGCATATGGAAGTTCCCAGGCTAGGGGTCAAATCTGAGCTGTAGCTGCCGGCCTGCACCACAGCCACAGCAATGCAGGATCTGAGCCGTAGCTGCAACCTACATCACAGCTCATGACAACGCCAGATCTTTAACCCACTGAGCAAGGCTGGGGATCAAACCTGCAACCTCATGGATACTAGTTGGATTTGTTACCGCTGCGCCATGACCCAGATGAAGAGAAGACTCCTGATTATATCTTAATTCATTCAGTTCTTCATTTGTTTTTATCCTTATGTAAAACCTGAGTGCTACTCACTATTGTGTATGGAGTGGATGGTCAATGGAGACCTGCCGTACAGCACAAGGAACCCTACCCCGTATTCTGCAATAATGGGAAAAGAATCTGAGAAGGAATGGATATGTGTATATGTTTAACCAGTTCTCTTGTTGCCACAGAAATGACCACACTGTAAATCAACTAAATGTCAATAAATGAAAATTTAAAAAGTGAAAAAAAAGGCTTGGGTGCTACCAAATGAACTACAAATGCAAGTGATACGGTCCGCTGTCTGTCTCATGTTCCGTCAACTGTTTTCAACAGACATAAAACATTCCAATAAAAACGTGAGTCCCTAGATTGTTTGATACATATTGATTGAGCTTCAACTTGGCTTCAAGCTCAGAGCTTCTTGCTGAGACTACCACTGTGCCCAGTCCTCCTGCCCCCAATCTGTCCATAAACACACTTGCTCATGGATGTAGTGAAAAGAGGTGTGATGACGTGCGGATGAAGGGAAATTCAAGTGCCATGCTAATGTCTCCATCACCCAAGTGGAGTAAGACTTGTGGGCTTCGGGGGTGTGCTAATGCGGTAAAAACTGAACGGAAGGGGAAAAGGCACTGCTTTGTTATTCTAGATGAGATCTTAACTCACTCTGCCGTTGCCTCATACGAAGCAGCCTGGTTGAAGAAGCTCACCTTCAAGATCAAAAGACAACTGGCAAGTTAGGAACAGGAATTGTGGGTACCAAGGACGAAGATGCTGACAAAGACCAAAGTTTAAATAAAACATGTTCGGTGGAGATGAATCAATACCTGATTTGTTAAGGAGAAGTAAAAGTACAAAAAGGCTTGTACGACAGAGCATAAAAAAGTGAGAAATCAATTCCACTTAATTCAGAATGCTTGAAGAGTCACCTATGCCATTATGTATGAATAATGCAGAAACAGAAATTTATGGCAGACACATATTGTTTGGTTTGGATTTACTGCTGGCCCTCATTTGACCTAAATCCTGTAAAGAATGATATTCAACTAATTGAAATAACATTTTTCAAGCAAGACAATGCCTCCAGGGTATTCCTAACATGAACCTGAAATAGAATTGAGAAGATGAAGTATCAGATAAGATGTATTTAAATAGAGCAATGTTATAGCAAGTTAACTCTGACGAGTGAGGTCCTTTTGTCTGTCCCTTGTCACAGGTTAGAAAGGAACTGGAGGCAAAGGAGCCCTGTAGGTGCTCGTGGCTGCTTTTCTTCCCGCTCCTGTCAATCATGCTTAAGCAAAATCTGTTTTTATTTTCTGGTGCTTATGGGCTAGCCCAGTGGACACTGTCAAAAAGCAGGAAACGTCACCCAAGGAAGGACACAATAAATCAGTGATGAAAGGAGTACCGCTACCCTGCACATAGAGCACGAGGAAAACAAGTGAGTGCTGCTCATTGGCACAAATTTAGAAACGAAGCATGAGATTTAAGAGGCAAAGGGACTTACTCAAAGTCGTTCAGCCAGCCAGTATAGACTTTTAACCCCGATGTCTGACCCATCCTTATTTAGTTAAAATTCTCTCCAGCATACTGACATTCTACGGTTTGGTGGCGGTTGTCACTTGTACCACTAACACTGGGTCATCTACTACGAGCAGCTGCACCACAATGTTTTCTATATTATGTCAAAACCTGAGACCTCAGTTGGTTAGACTGTCACATAGGAAGGAAGTGAGATGAAGATGGCTACAGGGGCATACGTCACAGGGTACACAGCTGAGCGAAAGGTCAAGTGCCCTCCAAGAAGTGAACTTGCATACAAATCACCTGCACATTGTGCAACAATGCAGGTTCTGATGCAATAGGCCTGGGAGAGGACCTAACAATCTGCATTTCTGTTTGCTTTTTAGGACCACACCCATGGCATATGGAAATTCCCAGGCTAGGGGGCGACCGGGAGCTATAGCTGCTAGCTTACGCCACAGCCACAGCGATGTGGGATCTGAGCCGCGTTGGCCCTCCCAAGTTGACACACAAAATTAACTCTCAGAGTAGCCTGCTTTTGATGATAATAAACTGGAGAGATCATGTGCAGCTGGCTAAATGAGAGCTCTGAAGAGCTGATTTCTCAATTCAAATCCACCTAGTGTTGGATACATTAACTTTGCATGGACAGGACTTTGTTGATCCCATATCTTGCTGGGTTTTCCCAGAGAGCAGTAGAAATTCCAAAATTCTTGTGGTATATCAGTATCCCTTTCTTTGATCTTATTTTGGAAGAACAGGCCAGAGAAGTATCCTTCGTGATTTGGCAAACACCCACCTCCCCAGCCTGATACACCCATCTTTCAACACCAAGCTCTGCCCTGCCCTTCATAATCAGACCACATGGGATCAACAGGAACTAGCTTTCGAGAGTTTTGTTGCATTTTTTCCTTTCAGTCTGCCGGAGTACAAAAAAAATTGATTTTTTTTTTTTTTGTTATGGCCACACCCACAGCCTATGGAAGTTGCTGGGCCAGGGATCAAACCTATGCCTTCACAGAGACCTGAGGCACTAGAGTCGGATTCTTAACCCACTGTACCACAGTGGGAACTCCTAAGAATTTATTATTGATTCATTGAATGGAGAGTTTTTATCTCTTTGAAGTCAGTTAATCCAGTATCAGTTTCCATCATAAGAGCTAGATTGCTTGGTGGCTTTTCATAAATGATATCACGTGGAGGAGAGCACACAAACAGGTAAGAGATGACTCAGTTACATTTGATCTAAGAGAATTCTTGCAGTCGTAGGTGGCAGGGTTTGATACTAAAGTGAAAAGTGGTAGGACTTGATGACAAACACACCTTAGTCTTAATCCTGCGTCTACTGTGTTTTAAGTGTGTCACCTGAATGAAGTTACCTATCCGCTTGAACTATAAACCTCATCTATAATGTGGGAATAATAAAACTGACCCCGAAGGGTTATTTTAAGTCTTGAAGATTAAAGCCCCACCCCAATGTCTGCACGTAATAGGCATTCAATAAATTGTAGCTCTCGCTTTATTTACTGCTGTCGGGTGCTATACCGAGGAAGGTGAGGGTGAAGGTGGAATCGAGGCTTGACACTCTGACTCTCAGCCGGCTTGTAAATGTCCCGTCACATCAGATGTCATTTAAGGACGTGCTCTGGATCCAGGTCTAGATTTTGAAATCTTCCTTGTGACTGGACATTGCCCTGGTTTATATCACAGAAGTGCACACCCAATTTCCCACAATAAATTACATTGAACTTTTGTCTCTGTCTAGCATTAAAATTTTAAAGTGCACATTCTGGTTTGGACAATCATTTCTTTAACAGTGGTTGGGTTCCCTTTGCTGAGAGCCGGGGATGACCAAAGGAGGGTGGATGGAGAATCTGACTTGGTGTGTGTTCAACTGTTTGCACTATCGTTCCTCCTAAGGAGACGTTTGGACATTGTTTTCCGTACCCAGCCCTCCCCTGTGAAATTTTAATACCACACATTACACTGTATCTCAGGCAATGCACTGTGTGTATGTATCTGTTCTTACATGTTAAAAGGGAGAGATTTCTTGGCCCCCACCCCAGGACCAATATTTGCTTTCTTGGTGGTGATATTGCTCTTGTTTAGAAGGTATGATCAAAGCGTGTACTCGCCGGGTCTGTAGGGAGAGAAGAGGCTATTCACTGGAACCAGGGGTATCAGCAGGGCTATACATGGGAGCCAGGGATGAGGAATCCATTGCAGAGGGTGGCAGCCTTTCCCTCCCAGAAACCTCTGTATTCAGAAAGTCATTTCGTTCACGAAGAATTCAAGGAGAAGAGGAGCTAGATGGGACGCCATTTCCTCAGACAAAGTAGCAGGAAGAGATGTCAGGCCTGTGCTGTTAAATAGGAACAGAGCCTGCTCTCCCTGGGGTGTCTGTATCCCTGAAGTCCACACACAGTGAACAAGGCGAAGTCAGGTGGAATGGGCTGCCCCCATGTTTCCCTGATCTGCAGAAAGAGCCTGAAGCGGAGACACACATCACTCGCTAGTACGGTGTCATTATGAGACCTGCTTAAGTGTGGAGGTGTGTGGGAGCCACGGGGTTTAGTGACGGTCGTTGGGGTAAAAGTGGAGTCAATGGATGAGGTGGAGCTGGAGGCAGGATAGGGGAAGATCATGTGCCAAGGCGAAGGAGACGTCCTATGGTTTAGAAGGTCTGCAATAGAAGGGATCCCAGGGCAAGAGTCAGAATGGCTGTGATACACCCAGTGGCCAGGAAGATGGTGGGAACATCCTTATCCTTGGGGCGGCGTGAGAGCATGGCCGGGAGCTACGTCAGCATATGGCTCTGTGACATGACTATGTTCTCTTGGCTGTATCTTGCAGCACAGATGGAAATAAGGCAAGGATGACGATGGGGGAGGGCTAGCAAATAGAGAAGGAAGTGCGACGAGTCCAACCAAGAGAAGACCACGGGCGTCTGGGGAGAGAAGATGGTTACTTAGACCAAGGGGCTTTCATGACGGAGAAGAAAATATGGGCAATATTGAGGACGTAAACTTGATAAAATTGCTTTAGCACCTGGAAGAAACATGAGAAGGGGGAGTGCCATGGTATCTGTTTGCTTGACTGGATGGATGGAGGTGCCATCCTTCTTTAGACATGGGAGAGGGCCAAGTTTGGGGTGAAGGATTTTGAGTTTAATCTTAGACATCCTGAGTTTCAGATGACTTTGGAGCAATTAACAGAGATGTCATGAGGAAACTGGTGACACAGGCTGGAAGTGCAGGAAAGGGATCTTGATTGGAATTAAAAATGTGGCTTTTACCTGTGGCACAGATGCTAATTGACGTCACGCTCAAAACAGAACCTCGGATAGAATTGCCCCAATAAATATCAAGCAGCAAGAGAAGGCTGTGACTGAGGCAAACATAGAAGCGGCCTAGGAACCAGCAGGAAAATCTAAAAGCTGGGGCATGCTGGCAGGAAGGGAATGAAATTATTTCTAGCAGAGGAAGTGATCAATGGTGTCGAGTTCTGCTTAGGTCCCCAAAACACGAGGATGGAACAGTTCCCGTTGAATATAATGACACATCAGCCACCATCTGCTGGTAACTTTGTTCCCAAACCAAGAGGCAGAGTTTATATGAATGATGGGAAGAATGTCTTTGGGAGTCAGAATGGGAGAGAAGTGCCGGGGTACCCAGGTACAGGCAACTCTTTAAAATAACCTTGACCCCACTGGAGGTTTATGTGGCATGGAAAAAGCCTTTACAGGTGTTTGTTTTTAAAGTGGGGAGATTTAAGCATGTTCAAGGCAGAGGGAGAGGTGGAGAAGAAGGTCAAGGGCTAAATATCACAGAGCAAAGAGAATGGCAACACTGTCTCTGTGAAGGCTGACAGGGGAGGAACTCCAGACCCTAGGTAGAAGCTGCCCCCGTCCCACCTGTGATGGAGAAGACAGCTCCTCTGTCTAGGAGGGCAAGATAGAAGGGCAGGAAGCAGGACACAGAGGTAGGAGTTGCAAATATTCCCAGAAATTGAGAAGGTAGTCTGCTCTTTCGGAAATTAAATTTCAGCCCCAAGAAAGATGCGGCATCTGAAACCTTGGCTGGCCTCAGCACCAGCCTGAAGGAAGCTCCAACTCCATCATTTGCTATGACACGTCCATGCCCAGAAGCTCTACCAGGGACTAGTGACACCATCACCCAAGAAACTCGCTAGCCCTCATGGCTACCCAAAGCTTCCGAATGAGTATTGTGATAATGCCGGGTGGCAGTTTAGGGAAAGAAAAGATGCTCCAGTGAACGAGTTAAGTAGCTTGCAAATGAAAGTATAATTACACCAAACTTTAAAAAATGGATTTATACATCATTATCCTCCAGCTAAACTGTTCAGTGATCCATCTGCCAGAGCAGGGTGTTCAACTGATTACCTCTGCAACAATTTTGTAAAGAATCGTCCCTTTCATGGGGCACGGAGCATCATCTATTCATTAACTCCTGGAGGCTGTATCATGTGGTTGGTTTGGCTTCAGACAGATCCAGGTTCAAACTTGAGGCTGTCACTCACTATATGATCACTGGCAAATATCTAACTTTTTAAAAAAATTGTGTCTTTATTTTTACTTGCAGCATATGGAAATACCTGGGCTAAAGGTCAAATCAGAGCTGCAGCTGAAGCCTACACCACAGCCATGGCAACGCCAGATCTGAGCTGCATCTGCACTTACACTGCAGCTTATGGCAATGTCATATCCTTAACCCACTCAGTGAGGCCAGGGATTGAACCCACATCCTCACTGAACACTATGCTGGGTTCTTAACCTGCTGAACCACAATAGGAACTCCTAGATGTCTTTTTTTAATAATAAACATATAGAGCTCACTTAGATCGTGGCACATAGTAGGTGCTTACTAAAGATAAGGTCATCTTAGAAGGTATTTGTTTCAGAGACTGATAACTGCCTAAATAGCTGCTATTCTTTTTTTCTTTTTTTTTTTTTTTTGCAACACCGGATCCTTAATTCATGAGGGAGGCATAGAAACTTCATCCTCATGGATACTAGTCGGGCCTGTTACTGCTGAGCCATGACGGGAACTCCTCTAACTTCTTTCTTACTGACGGATTCATAATTTTATCCACAATGGTAATGTGCCAAGTTAAAAATCACAATTCCTGCCATGCAGTTGGGTGTGTGCATGGGATATAAGAGCAAACCTGATTTGGGGACAACCTGAAGTTTCCTTCAAAGCCACTGGGGAATCAGCTCCCAACTTCTGCTCTTATTTCTCCTTTCTGCGACATGGAAGTGGTGACCAGATTTCTAGCAGTCATTCAGAAAGTCATGCTGGAAAATGAAGAAATGACCTCCAGCCTTGAAGTCGTCGTTAGACCGCCAAGCCCCCAACTACGGTCCATGTGGTCTTAGGTCCCTCAACGTGAGGTTTTCCGATACAAAACCAAGACTATCGTTTCATCACTACACCAAACCAAACACGCCCAATTTCACTGAATTTCTCAACCTAAACTGAAAAAAATCTTTGCCTGCCTCTGTGCCTTTGGATGGGTCAGTCTTGATGCCAGAATTCCCATTCATGGAGTTCCCTGATGGCCTTGTGGTTAAGGATCTGGCCTTGTCACTATCATGGCTCAGGTTTGATCCCTGGCCTGAGAACTTCCACACGCCTCAGGCTCAGCTAAAAGAAAAGAAAAGAATTTAAAAGAATACCCATTCATACTGTTCCCACTCTCCACGAAGAGGAAAATTCTTACGTAACTTTCCAAATATAGATCATTGGTCCCAACCTCTGTGAAGCTCTTCCTTACCCTGCCCCCCCCCCCAAGCTACTAGTCACATCCTCCTTGGTATCTCTGTATTTATAGGAGAATTTACTATAACCCTACATCATAAAAATCAACTAACCTTTAAACACCTCCAAGGCTCAAGGAAAAATGTATGTGTGTGCATTGAGTGTTTGTTCCGGTAAAGGGCCTATGTTAAATCTCATACACACATCTATCTATCTATCTATATAAAGACACTCATATACATATGCATATAAACATATAATTTAGTATGTATTTATGAGCACGGAAGTATAAGGGTGCATAAATAAAACATGTATACGTGTGTGAACATGTATAAAATCTAGGGTCGTAAACAGATGCTTGGTTAACATTTGTTGAATGAATACACAATTCTCTTGAGGCTATAAACTTGTTAAAAGGAGCTACTATTTTTTCTTTCCTCAGTTAGAAAATTTAATTCTATAGGGATCTATGTGCATCTTAAATTAAATCTATAATTTAAGATCCATGTGGAGAGTCTGATGGCATGATGTAGCAATGGTGAAATGACTCAGTTTGGTTCTTGCCTATAAAATACGGGCTAGGGAGGCTTATCACCATAACAAGAATCATGATGGAATGGTTGAATGGATGATACTTTACTACCCGTCCAGTAGGAATAGAATATTCTCGCATCTAGTGAATAATTACATCGTCATAATCTCCGTAGAGGTAAGTATGCTTATCTTCTTTGATCAGAAGATGAAACTGAAGTTCCATGTTCAGTGAGTAGAACACATGTGGGCCCAGAATCAACAGTAAGGCTCACACACCAAGTTCACACACCTTCCCCAACACCATGATGCAAAAACGATGGCGTACAGGTGCTGGGCTAAAGAACGCCAATGTGAAGGTCACCCTCACCTTTCAAGAAGAAGTGTCCAGATTCCATCGGCTGCCAGATCTGACGTGCTCATCCTCATCGCATCCAGTGGTTGTGTGTTGTAGTTCTAAAACCTGACATCCCTCTAAGAATAAGACGTGCCTTGGAGTTCCTGTCATGGCTCAGTGGTTAGCGAATCCGACTAGGAACCATGAGTTTTCGGGTTTGACTCCTGGCCTTGCTCAGTGGCTTAAGGATCTGGCGTTGGCTGTGAGCTGTGGTGTAGGTTGTGGATGCAGCTCGGATCCCACGTTGCTATGGCTCTGGCATAGGCCGGTGGCTACAGCTCCGATTCAACCCCTAGCCTGGGAACCTCCATATGCCTCAGGAGTGGCCCAAGAAATGGCAAAAAAAAAAAAAAAAGGAATAAGACGTGCCAAAATAGCACAACTGCACAGCGAACCTCAGGATAGCTCTTTATTGCTGTGTCCAGGTGAAAGGGAGGTGACCTCACACAGCAAGAAAATCCCAGCACAGGTATGCAGCCGGTTGGCACTCAGAAAACTGTAGGCTTCACATGCAAATCTGAGGCTGTCCAATGCAAAGTATTTTAATACACCTGAGCAAATAATTCACCCAGGTAGGAGTTTCCAGGATTCCTCTTCTGACTATCACAGTGGCAGTGACCAGACGTGGAGGACTGATTCAAGGCACCGTGGAGGAGACGAGGGAGCCCAAGCTCTCTTGACTTGACTTAGAAGAGCATGTGGCAAAGGAGGGGTGCTCCACGTAGCTCTCGGAAAGTTTTAACACGTAGCAGCCCACGTCTACACCATGGCATTTTCCCAGGGTGCCATCCTTCCGCGACCTTCTGCTGACTCCCTCTCATACCTCTGGGTTTGTCCCTGCCACTTAAATAGCACACCTGGAGTTTCATTCGGTGACTTACCTACTTCTACCCCTCTCTACTGTTTAAAATCTGCCACCATGCATTTGGCTAATTTATCTGGGGAAATCTTTAACAATGCATATCCTTTGAGGCTTGATTTTCCTTTCTTCTGTACTTCTAACACTCTGTTTTTGTTACTATTAGATAACCCATCAGAGCATGGGGCTAAAGCATGAGTTCTGAAGTCTGTCTGATGGGCTTTTTGCAACCTGTGGAGAACCACCAGTGAAATGAATAGTATGCATGCCTGCTGATTCCTGCAAAGGATAAACAGTCTCTTGGGAGGGAGAGCGAATGGCCTCTGTCATTGCGGGTTGGGTGAGATGGTGTTTAGGTCATAACCACACCTGACTTTTTAAAACAGTTTTCTCCACGTAAATCTCCAGTTGCTATTTTATTTGGTACAATATGATATTAATCAATGGTACAAACGGGTATGAAGTTCAACAACATTTGAAAACGTGGCTGTGTTTCCGTGTGCCATTCAACCAGGGAATTCAATGGCTTAGAAACTGTAGAGATTATGATTTTACAATCCCTTGCACATCCGTCTGGTTTAGGTATTATCACTATTATCGTTCTTCTTATTGTTCTATCCATGTAAAAATCGCTACCAGGTGTGGGTGAGCACACATGCTCTTTTTTGTCTCCTAGCAACAAATATGAGAGAGGACAGTTCCTCCATCTAGGAGAATGATTGGTGGTACCTCGTGCTGAACAGTGTGATCTGAAGTCCCAGCTCTTCTCCTAACAGCTGTAAACCTGACCTACATTTGCCAATGAAGCCGTCATGTGCCACTTTCTCATGGGCCCGTGGTATCGTAAGAAACAGCTAGAAAGCATATCTTGGGTAGACACCTTTAATGCTACCTACTGATACAAGGGGCTGGAGTTGCATATTTATTCTAAAATCAGATCCAGGACCCTATGGCAGCATAAGAGAAACCAACTGACTGAACAAAATCACTGCTTACTGAAACCTGGAAATAACGCTGTTATTTGAGTTAGGAGTAGTTGGTTAACCAATTACTCACAAAAAGCGGAAGTATTTGGTAACCATATTTGGTAAAGAGGTAAAGAAAGCAAGTAAATTCTCATGCAGGGGAAGTTATTTAGCATTTGCCAGACATTTTTAAAGATCTGTCTTTCAGACCCTGGTCTATTCAGTGGGTGCAGAGATGGATAAAATCGAAACGAAATCTTTTTTCTCATGGACTTCTTGTCTAGTGGAGAAGGCAGACTGCATTCAAATAAATGGAAAATACATATAGTGATGAATAGGGATCTCTGCACCATTGTTTTTTCTCCTTGACATTATATGGTACACATGGCCAATGCCTGGATCTGATTTTTCTGCAAACTGATCCTTTCAACAGTGCAATGGGTGGAACATAGAAGGTGCTATTTATACATTTTGTTGAGTGAGAAATGAATGCATGAATGAACGGCTGTTTCTAGATAGTACCCTGAGAATAGACCTCTCTGGACAGCCTAATAGCTACCTCTTCCTAGCTACCTCTTCCCATTTAGGACAGAATCCAGAATCTTTTTATGTATTTGCTTTTACTTGAATGAGCCAGTTATTTAGCAAAACAATATTAGATGTTTTGTGAAAAAACTACAATTCAAGGGACTCTAGGGAAAAACAAGAAAATCCATATGCAGTAAGTGAGGGGAAGGCTAGGAGCACAGGCTAGAGAAAGGTCACATGACCATTCTGGGAGGCAGTTCCCTTGTCCCCTCACCTGCATAGGTTGCATGTGTTTTGGGGCGATTTGGGGGCAACATTTCATACCTTCATGGTTCTTCATTCTCACATGTCCTTCAGCTCTAAGAGAATTCCGGAATTGGGGCATTTCTCCATAAGCAGTTTTGCTTCCTCTTTGGATTATTCATTTGCTCCCTGGGGCAATCATAGAAATTTAGCCTTTATTCACTTTGAAAATAAAAAATATAAACAAATATTTATAGTATACCTTTAAGGTGCTAGCCTAATAAACTCCGTTATGGAGCAACGGAAGTAAAAATGGATAAAGGAAAACAGATTTATCAGTCAGGGAATCAGGGATGGGAATATACAGAATATATGGAGCAGGATTTCCACTTATTGTAATGCCATAGCTCTGCTTTATCACATGCCAGATCACGTTTTAGTGGTTAAAAATGACCAATAGTGAATTTTATTTTTTACTTTTTTTATTTTTTGCTTTTTAGGGCAACACCTATGGCATATGGAAGTTCCCAGGCTAGGGATGGAATTGGAGCTACAGCTGCCAGCCTATGCTACAGTCACAGCAATGCCAGATCTGAGCTGCATCTGTGACCTACACAGAGGCTTGCGGCAATGCTGGATCCATAACCCACTGAGAGATGCCAGGGATACGAGGTGGATTTTTAACCCAGCTGAGCCAGAATGGGAACTCCCTGTGGTGAATTTTAAAAATCAATTGGTATGATTTGCTGCAAGTGGATGAGTGAATTATTTATTTATTTATTTATTTGCACTTGAACTCATGCAATCCCTCAGGAGTGAGAGACGAAACTTTTTGACTCAAAACTACATACACGATATAGGTTTCTCCCATTATCAAACGGCAGAGCATTCCCATGAAACTGTTTGGAAGGTGAAATGGTGTGGAGTGAAGAGGCATTTACCTTAGGACACATCTTGCTAATGGAAGCACAGAAGAAAAGGAGATAAAACACAGATGCTCACAGACACAGTTCAAAGGTTTGGCGGCTTGATCCTGAGTGCCCGGGAAGGAGCCTGGCGGGGTGGCTCTCCCAGCTCAGGGTGCTCTCTGCCTCTATAAAGGCCCCTGGCAACAAGTGCTTTCCACCTGGTATCTTTTCTTTGTAAAAGTGAAAAACCCCTTTGGATTCCTTTCAATTAGCAAACACAAGTACTGACGTAGGTCTTTCATAAGAGAGAAGTGGCTTAAAGTTAACTTTTGAAAAGTGGGAGACGCCTATACGGTAGGTAGTCATTTAATATATTGACAATATTTAAGACCCTTTTCATCTAGGAAAGATAGATACAAAGTAGACAAAAGTTAATATTTATGATGTTTTAGGATTATAGGTTTTCAAAGAGAGGCTCCTTTCAAGTTATGGAATTTGTGATGTTAGCAAGAAGATACCAGCAGAGGGGCAAGGATGCACAGAAATACAAAGGTGAAAAGAGAAGGATATGCAGAAACTAGGGGCTGGTACCTCCATGGATGAAAGGGAAGGGAAGACGGGTGGATGATACTCTGAAAGCACATTCCTGTGAACTTAGTGGCTGTGACTGGGAAGCTGAGGGAACAGGCGCGGCTAAGCTGTCTAAGGCTTCTTGTTGGGATGACAGCCATCCTAGGGACCATCATGGGAGGACAGCTTACTCTGTAGGTCATGGAGAGTGAGACATCCCTAGAGGACACCCACTTGTTGACGTATTGTGAACTAGCAAGAATTTGCTGGAAATCAGTAGAAAATTGGAACAGGACCACACCGACTTGTCTTGGGCAACTGGGTGGTATTTGGGAGGCGATAAAATCTTTCTGAACAAATAAAAGTAAATGGGGCTGAAAGAGAAGGCAATAGGGGCAGACATATTTTTCAAAGACTTTGTTGTTGTCAGTAAGAAGCCATACAAAATATCAATTAAAATAGAGTTGAGTGTTTTTGTAAACTAAACCCAAGAACCAGGTGGAAGTCACTGGAACGGTAGAGATAAGGAATACTGTGAAACCCTAAGTGATCAAACCAGTATGTGTTCAAAGCTTAAAAGTTACAAGTATCGGTCAAGTAATTCATGTAGACAGTCACAGGTTTCTGTCTTTACACTATAAATGGGCTTAGGCAGGCAGGTTAGAAGCTGTTCACACATGAACCTCTCAGCTGGACAGCCATCTCTCCTAATGTAATTCTTAGTGTTGCTAATTTTACCACTATTATTAAGCACCTTGTGTCTGTCAGGTGGTTTTCCTAAGCTAATGGATCTAAGTGTCTTCAGACTATCACATATGTGTTATTTTTTCCAGTTGAGAGAGTAGCAAAATGAGATTCACCAACTTAGACGACATATCAAAATTTATGTGGCCGGAATAGGGAAAGGCCAACATGAGACGACAAGTCTACTCATCCTAGTTGATAGTCTTTGACTATCAGCTTTCACAAGATACCTGTGAGAGAGACAGATGGGAAAAGTGGGTGGTGGGTGAAGATGTGGCAGAAAGAGAGCAGAGGAATTGAGGGCAATGACACATGGCTTTTCATCGTTTCACGAAGCAGAAATCTACATGATGTCTATAATCTATAGCTCCAAAGTCAAATTATGAAAAGGCATAACTCCTTTGTCATTAAGCACGCATCATCATCTTATCCCTCTGAACAGATGTCCTTTTTATTAAGAGCACACAGGCCAAGGGATTATAGAAATGACACTGCTTCAGGAATGATGTCGGCAGGTATTTTCTGCAGCAGGGCCTGTGATATACACATAGACGTCTGGACCTGGCAACAGTAATTTTCAAACAACGTGACATGGGGGGCTTTGAACTTTCTGCTTTTGTGAAATATCATTGCCCTCAAAGTCAATATTAGGTAATGATAGGTTAGTCTCTTCGCATTTTTTTTTTTTCTTGGCAGGGCTAAAATACATACTCTCAGGCTGAAGTCCAGGCATAAGCCTGTTTTGTTTGTTTGTTTTCTGAGAGCAGTTGCACGTTTAATCACTGGCAATGCTGTCTACTGCCAGAGTGGGGTCTAGTTATGCTACTGTGCCTGGTGGCTTTATTTAACACGGCATCATATTAGCTGTAAAAGGTAGTCAATAGAATAGATCGATATTTATGGTGTAACTTATAGGATAGATATACACACAAAACAGAAAATCTTTAAGCAGAGGACTGGGTACTAGGTGTCTAAGAAGAATAGATTCCTACTAAAATGTACCTTTGAGATTTGATCATCTCTCAGAAAGCAGCGCTAAGCATATTTGAAAAGTATTTCACCTGTACAACTATGCAAATCGAGACCCATTTTCATGTAAATGTAGTCTTAGAAGATTCTGTATTTGTCCTAGAAATTTGTGGTCTCCAAAGGTATGATTTTTCTACCTAAATCACTCTAGGATTTAGCCTTAAATTTGTTTAATTCCAAAGGCTGTGCTATTTCCATTTTCTCCTACCACGGGCAGTATGAAACCAGCCATTACTTACTATCCTGTTGAATTAAAAAGTTGGCTCATTTATATATATTCTTTGTAGGGAGAGCTTTTGGCGAAAGTTAATTAACACCGTGCCCAACATCCATGGGGACAGTTCTCTAAAGGTAATTACATAGGGGAAGAAAGAAAGGGAAAACAAAGCTGTGCCAGTGAAAGGTCACATTCATTTTTACATTTATTTTTTCATGGACTGCAGCAACAAGCACAATATCTGGAGACCATGAATAGATTTTCCAGGGAGAAACTGCCACGGGTAAAATGCTTCCTAGGATCAGATAAAGGGAAGCATTTTTGATTGGCTAGTGGGCTTGAAGATTGAGTGTAATCTATAGACAAATTTAACAAGGCAAGACTAATTTAGAGATAAGGAAATGCCTGTTTATCAACAACCAAAAATGTATTTTAGAGGGCAGGGGTGCTTTATAGACACTAAATGAGCTACATAGAAAATGTAAAGTTGAGAAATGTTCAATGACCTTTCCAATATCAGCAGGCACTCATTTGAAGGGGTTGAAGGAGGCAGAAAAATCCACTTTCTCTGCTCTAATCTTTTCCCATTAAAACACCTACCCTTGGGCACTAGATGAAGACGGCTCACCCCAGCCATACTGACAGATTTAGGAATGCCTTCTTACTTGATGTTACACTTCTGAAAAGATTGCCAGCTTATTGTTATTATTATATTTATATGTGCAGATATAATGATATAATTATTACATTATCTTATCCCATAATTAATGCAAACATCAACCTTTATAGTTTCTCAAGGTAAAATATCTGCCCTGAGGGGCCAGGCTACCCTTGAACCCGTGGATGACCGAGATGCTGCAAACTCCCATTTCTTATCTCAAATATCAGGAGCTAGAGTTCCCATTGTTGCTCAGCGGTTAATGAACCCGACTAGTATCCACGAGGATGTGGGTTCGATCCCTGGCCTCGCTCAGTGGGTTAAGGATCTGGCGTTCCTGCGAGTTGCAGTGTAGGCCAGTGGCTATAGCTCTGATTTGACCCCTACCCTGGGAACCTCCATATGTTGTGGCTGAAACCCTAAAATTAAAAAAAAAAAAAGTATTAAGAAAATATATCTGGAACTACTTCTGGATGAGAGTCGGCTAGTGAGGGTGTCATGGAGGAGACAGGAAAATGAATGATGCTGGAGGGCCTGCAGTGTATCCAGAAACAGGCTGCTAGAAACTACACACCTCATACTGTAGACGTTGTTTTAGCAGAATTCACACGGGCCTTGTAGTCTTCAAGGCCTGTTTTCAGAGTCAAATTCCAATTGTGTGAACTTTTACAGTCTCACTGATTTCTTTTAGCATCAGTTTTTCATCTATCAGATAATTATAAGTGATATCTGAGTCACAGAGTAGACATGATTGTATTACATGTGAGCTGCCTCACATTACATGCAAGCATGCTATCTATGTAAGCATATGTAAGATTCCTAGTGTCTGTGTGATAGCACACATGTCCTGAGAGTTCCCATTGTGGCACAATGGGTTAAGAACCAGACCGCAGTAGCTCTGGTTGCTGCCAAGGCGTGGGTTTGATCCTTGGCCTGGTGCAGGGGGTTAAAGGGTCCAGTGTTGCTGCAGCTAGGGTGCAGTTTGCAGCTGCAGCTCGGATTCAATCCCTGGTCCCCAGGTACTTCCATATGCCATGGTGTGGCTATAAAAAGAAAAAAAAATAGCAACACTTAACTGCGTGCTTTGTTGTTATTGTTATTATTATTACTGTCTTTTTAGGGCCGCACCTGTGGCATATGGAGATTCCCAGGCTAGGAGTCAAATTGGAGCTGTAGCTGCTGGCCTACATTGCGGCTCAATGGCAACACCGGATCCTTAACCCACTAAGCAAGGCCAGGGATCGAATCTGCATCCTCGTGGTTCCTAGTCGGATTCGTTAACCACTGAGCCACGACGGGAACACCTTTGTTGTTATTATTATCTTGGCTGCTTAGCTCTCTAAAACAGTTTCCAAAAAAAAAGTACCTACCACAAAGGTTCTTATCAGAATTAAGTGAGTTATAATGTGTAAAGCCCTTGACACAGAGTCTGGTAGGCAGTAAGTACTATTTAAGTGTTAGTGCTTATTAATATTATACTACAATAATTAATATAGCATTTTAACTCCTATGTCATGTAGGTGTATTATATTCAGTTCAGAGAGCAGAGAAATACCTCCTAAGGATCTGAAACAATAAATAACTAGTGACTAACGAGGCAGACCCTTTAACAGCCCTGATCTCTACATTTCCGGGGGGAAAAACAGAGATTAGGAGAGCGTGACATAAACATGGACCCACCATGGGCAGCCTATAAGGTGGTTTTCAACCCGCCCCCCTTCTGGTAACCCTTGTAATCCTGACTTACTCAAATGAATAGAATATGGTTGAACCAATGAAATGTTATTTCTGAGACTGGGTTATAAAAAGACAGTGGCTTCTGTCTTGGGTGCACGCCCTTTCTGCAGAACCGCTCCCTCTGAGGGAAGAAAGCTGCCGTGTCTTGGTGATGCTCAAATAGCCTGTGGAGAGGACTATGTGGCAAGAAACCGGAACCCTTGTTCTAACAGCCCGGGAAGCGCCAGGTCTTGCCCAAACCACATGCATCAGCTTTGAGGGGAACCCTCAGGCCCCAACCAAATCTTGATGGGACTATGCCTCCAGCTGGCAGCTTGATGGCAACTTCATGAAAGACCCTGAATTGGCATCACTCTGGTAAAAATGTTCTGCCGCAGATGGCATGGCTTCGCTTTAAAAGCATAGAGGTTTATTTTATGAATAACCTCTTGGGGTCCTCCAGACAATGCACAGGCATCTTTTTCCACCAAGAGATATCATAGAGTCTGCAGGGCCATGGGACTCAGACGGCAGAGCTTATACCTGCTGCCAGGACTTTGACCACTCTCACCCCGCCTGAAGTTTCTAGGCTTTCCCCTTCCAAACCATTCAGAGAAGGGGTCTGAGCAGTATTCCCAGAATCCCTTCCTGCCTAGAAACCCATGTGGTCTGCCAGGCATTGCGTTTTCTTCTTCATGGTGAAAACTATGAAACACAGTGATGGGAGCTCTACGTTGGATGACTGGCTATCACTGGAGTGCTATAACTTCACAGGTGCAATAGGTCTGAGAATCTTTGTAGCGTTTCTCTCCCATTCTTGGGAGTGTACGTGTCTGATCAAGAGCTCCAGCACACTTGCCATTTCTTGCGCATCTGGCTCTATTAACATGAGGCCTTTGATGTACTGGACACATGTGATGTTTGGCACATGTGGAGATGGCCCAGGTTTCTTGAGTGTGTATTATGGCAGAGGATGTGAGAGGTAACCTCCTCAGGGCCAGGCCACATCTGTACACCATCGCTGGCTCCATAGAGATAGGAACGACTTCTGAGCCTCCTTCATTATAGGGGTGGGAAAGCTTATTTTTGAGGTCACTGTCTGCATACCGTGTAGCTGATTTGAGATCGCACGACCTAGCCAAGATACCGTATTGGCACGGAAGCTATCCTTGAACGTTCTTGTGTGAATGTGCATTAATCCCTGCAATCCTGCGGCATCTTTCTGTTTGCTTGTTTGCTCATTAAATGGGAATATAATAAAGACCGTGACCCCTTCACTCTGGGTTTTAAGGGAAGCGCTAATTTCCACCATTTCCGCTATGATGCAATGTTTTTATTTACTTACGGACTATCTCGACCAACGTAGGGCAGTGTCGGACAGCCCCTTAGTGTCTCCCAGTGCCATACTTCTCATCTATCCAAGGCCAAGGGAAGGATGTTAGGGTTCTGCCAGCTATCGGGCGTGTCCCTTCCAGTGCGTTGTTCATTCAGAGACAAGGAGGATTATCCCTAGCCTGTCCCAAGTGAGCCATCCCCTAGCAGCATTCTGCTGCTTAGCTGGCCTGTGACACCCCCGTTCTCACAGGGGCCCCGAAGGAACTGTGGGTGTCCAGGGATGAGTGTCAGCAAGGACCCTGACTGCCCCACACAGGGGCAGACTAATTTCTCCCGCGTGTACACTTACGAGAGCAAATGACTAGCGATCCCTCTGGGAGAGGGTTGGAGAAAGTCTACCATCTTGTCATGAGGAAGCCTGTCTGTCAAACGGCCCTGACCACCTCCTCATAGGCGCCTGACAAAGTGAGGCTCCTTAGAGGAGACACAGAGCAAGAACGGGTGACTAATTCAGGCCACGTCTTTTAGCACTGGAGAGGTTGGGCTCAAGTGCTGAAGCTGCCAGCATGTGACTGCATAATGTTGAGTCTGAGTTCGCCTTGTTTGTTAATTGACAGCTATCCTTGCCTCGTCGACTGGAACTGTGGATTAGAATGATGACATGTAACCAGCGCAAGACTCGGTAAAGAGCAAGCATCTTGTGAATGGTGGTTTACTACTGTTGCCGAGATTTTTACCTCTTGTAACCTGACCCCTTAATGAATTCAATGGCAATGGAGAGACAGGTGTAGAGATGGAATACCTGGGTCCAGCCTCAGACTTAGAAGACAGGTCTTTACTCCAGATTCAGCCACATGTGCCTTTTTTATTTCCCTGGTATCATTTGCTTCTCAAATATGATTTTTTCTAATATTTAAAAAAGAGTTATTCATTTCCACAATCCCTTTCAGGTCTCGGCTTTGATTTTCTATCATCCGCAAAATAAGGATAATAAAGTGAATCTCACTGGATTATGAGGAATCAAATAAGGTCACGAATGGGAAAATATTTTATAAACTGTAAAGGTTATGAGACTTTATCATGAATAATAACAACAAACAGGATCCTGATACAGTCCTTTAAAAGCTAAACCCAAGGCTTAGTTCAGCAATAAATACAAATCACACTTGCACCTAAAGACCCTTATTCTCTGGTGGTTTCGCATGTCAGCCTCTCACTAGGATAACCATTACCATCGTTCCTGCCATGAGTGCACCAGCCTTATTTCTCAGGATAGCAGGTCATGCAGATTCTGGACCCATCTCTCACGCTATGGGTGACGGCTGTTGGTAAACAAGCACATCATTTTTGTTGGCCCCTGTTTTCTATTTATACAATGAATGACTGTAAGGGCTCTTTCCAGCTTTTATTTCACAATAGGCTAGAGTTGAGTTTTCTTGGGTGGAAGGAATACATACGTTTATGTGACAAGAGAGAACTATGCCATCAGGTCCACCTATCTTTAAGAACATCTTGGATAATTCTATCGAAAATTCAGGTTGTTGTTACAATGACCTGGTATTTATTGTTATGCTATTATCTTGCCTCTATATGCTATAGGATTGATACAGCACAAATCTCTTAGTGTTCACTGCAACCTTCTGTGGTCGGTATTCTGTTTTTCCCAGTTAATGGATGAGTAATTCAACTGCGGAGAAATCAATCAGCTTGACTAATTTTATACCAGTCTTATATTACAGAGCTAGGAGCTAAACCCAATATTCTAACTTACCAGGTTCCTAATTTTCTAAGTCAACCCACTAAACATATTCATTTGACAAATTAAGTTATACAAAGTATTATGTTGGTTTACATGCACCGCAAGCTCAAATGTCTGCAGAGGCCAGACAGGTGACCCACATAAGTAAGATCTCCAAGGAGCTGTCCCCTGGAGCTGCCAAGGGCAACCACTGTCCTTCTCCACAAACAGCTTCCAAGGGGGACCTAGGCTTCATTTTTCCCAGATTTTTCAATTGTACCAAGAAACCAACATACTAGATCATTTTTAAAGTAAAATCTCCAATTTCAAAATGTTGGGACCAAATTTTAAAAAACAAGCACTGAATGTCCCCAGACAAAACACAGCCAGTGACTGCAGGATGTCAACTGACAAAACTCTGATGTTGAAACGTGTCTTCGTCATTACAATCAGGGTCATGTTTTACCTGCCTGTGTGGAGCCATGGGGCATGTCCATGAAACTATTAAATGGCACAAACACAAGTGGTGGGATACGACGGCAGAAAAACCTTTTCATTTGTGCTTCTTATTATTCCTTTACACATGCGCATGGGTTTCATTTTTCCACTTCTCCCGGATGAAGTTCTGGCCAGTTCTATGACTTCTCCAGTCACTTTTTAAAAAATAAACAAACAAAATAAATATGTGGCACTCCGAATATACTTTGCAGCTGAGACGTTTCCTAAAGAGCCCTCTCTCACACAGCTCTGCCTCCAGCTGGAAGGTGAGCTGAGATGGTGGGTGTGGTACAGTCCTCTTACCCTCTTTGTCCAGAGCTGCTTCTTCCTCTTGGTCACCCTAGTGTCTGACCCTGTGGTAGGTGGGCTCTTGGTCTCGTGGTCCCAGAAAGACGCCTATGTTCTAACTCCCAGAGTCTGTGAGTGTGTTAAGCTACCTGGCAAAGGAGAATTAAAGTTGCTAAGCACCAAACCTTCAAGTAGGGAGATTATCTTGAACAATCTGGGCGAGCCCAGTGTAAGTGGAACCGGGAGGCAGGAGAGGCAGAACTGGAAAGATAAGAGACTGAGAATGATTGGATCAGGCTTTGCTGGCTTTTCTGATGGCAAAGGGGAGCGGGACGAGGGACACGGATGGCCTCTATCAGCAGGAAAAGACAAGAAAACAGATTCTGCCCTGAAACATCCAGGAGGAACCCTGCCTTGCCGCTGCTTTGTCTCAGCTCCGTGATGCCCATTTCAGCCAGGCCACCTCTGGAACTGTAAGATGACAAGGTCACGTGGTTTTAAGCCATGAAGTCCCAGACGGTCTGTTACAGCAGGAGTAGGCTATTATAGGGACTCCTCCAGAGGGAAAGTCGGGAGACAAAAATTGGGGACCTGAGTGTTCTCTGCCTGGCTCAAATGTTTAAGGTTGAATCCCCAGGGAACAGCATCGCCTGGAGGCCTATTCCCTGTGGCTTTCCTGACTTGAGAAAACCAATCCTATTCCCACTGGCTGATTTTCACTCTCTCCACATCCCTAGGTGTGCAGGCTTCCTCTCTGGCTTCCCCAGCTGAACTCCCCATTTCCTTCCTGGGGGGCTTCTTGATAAACCTCCTCTGGAGCATGCTGTCCATGTGGAGAATAATCATGTTGCCCTTCAGCCTCAAAAATGTGGTCTGGAGTTCCCACAGTGGCTCCCCAGGTTAAGGACCCAACCTTGTCTCCATGAGGATTCAGGTCTGATTCCCGGCCTCACTCAGTGGTGTAAGGATCTGGCGTTGCCACCAACTGCAATGTAGGTTGCAGATGCAGTGCAGTTCCTGCATTGCTGTGGCTGTGGTGTGGGCTTCAGCTGCAGCTCCAATTCAGTCCCTGGCCCGGGAACGAACATAGGCCCCAGGTGCGGCTGTAAAAAAAAAAAAGAAAAAAAAAATGTGGCGGTAGACGTTCTTCCTAAAGGCCGCCCTTTCTCATGCTGCTCCATTCAGCTGCTCACCTGTTCCTTCTTTCCAGGGACACTCTGACATCAGCGCTCCCTGGCTGGGCCTGCGGTGGGCACACAGTAGGTCTTTAATTTGACCTGGGAAGAAGACGGCACCTCTTCTGTGGTGAGTGGGCAGCACTCAAAGAACAGCTCTCCCCAAGGCTAATTCCCTTTTTTTTTTTTTTTTTTGTCTTTTTGCCTTTTCTAGGGCCGCTCCCAAGGCATATGGAGGTTCCCAGGCTAGGGGTCTAATCAGAGCTGTAGCCACCGGCCTACACCACAACCACAGCAATGTGGGATCTGAACCGCATCTGCAACCTACATCACAGCTCACGGCAACGCCGGATCCTTAACCCACTGAGCAAGGCCAGGGATCAAACCCACAACCTCATGGTTCCTCGTCGGATTCGTCAACCACTGAGCCACAATGGGAACTCCCCAAGGCTAATTCTTAAACCATACCCAGGAGCCAATTTCCATCACTTCGGCACTCTCACTGGGGGAGGATCATTGAAGAGCATCTCACCTGTTCTCAGGAACATCATTTAAAAAAGAAAATTGCATTTGTCTAGCACATCATTTGGGGACTTGCTGCAGACAAAATTTTCATATTGAACATCGTGTGACAAGCCAAGGCGACGATTTCTGCCTCTGAATCAGTTAATTTTGAGGAAAGAAAAAAAGCAAGCATGAAAGAAAAAAAAAAAACCTCTCTCACCTAAACAGTCTAGATAAAGAGTGTGTTTTCCATTAGTTTTTCTATGTAATTGCTTCGTTGCTGCGGTTGTTCTTGATAGCATGTTTGTGATAATTGAGGACATAAACTCTTGGGCAACCTTCCCCGGCTGGGTTGGTTGCATTTTCCTCTGACTTCCTATAATATTTTATTTACGGTTCACTTGAAGGGGATTCTAAACAAAAGATTGTGAAATGCCTGAATTATAAATAGGCACTCAACAAGTCACTCTAAGTTAAAAAATTAAAATGCTCTAAGTGGGTTGTTACGGAAAGCTACAACTTTTTAAATTTTGTGTACATTAAGAACCAGCTGCAGATCTTGTTAAAATGCAGACCTCTGGGCCTTGCCACTCACAAGGTCTGGTTTTGTAAGTTCTCTGGTCCAGGAATCTTCGTGGACCCTGAAGAATTGAGGCCTGACATCCCTAATTGCTCTGTTGGGAGCTACTGATTTTATTGGGGTGGCTATTATGATTAGAACGCCTTTTACATCAAATGTATGCTAACCTCCTTAAGTGTCACATGTTGATAAATACTTTTTTTTTCTTTTTAAGGCTGCACCCATGGCATATGGAAACTCCCGTGTGAAGGGTCAAATCTGGGCTGCAGCTGCTGGCGTATACCATAGCCACAGAAACACCAGACCTGAGCTGCATCTATAACCTACACCATAGCCCATGGCAACACCAGATCCTTCACCCACTGCATACTAGTTGGATACATCCTCATGGATACTAGTTGGGTTCTTAACCCACTGAGCCACACAGGAACTCTGATAAATAATACTTTTCATATGTTATTTAAACTAATTTACAAAACAAGCCTGTGAGCAACACTCTTACCACTTAGAAACTGAAGAAATTAAAGCCCAGAGAGGTTAAGAGAAATTTCTTGGGAAAGTCAGGTTTAATGCATTGACTTGCAATTGGACTCAAGTTTACAGACAAAAAGCACATGTTCTCACAGTGAAGGAAACTCGCAAGAGATAAAGAAGGCCTGGCATCACAATTATCCAAAATGAGAAGAGCCTAAAATCATAGGGTTTTTTGGGGGGAGGTGGGGACTTATTATAAAGGATTTTTTGGGTGTATGGGAAAAGAAAAAAGGCAGATAGACGGACATATAGGTTGATCATTAAGACTGTACAGCAGTCTTCCCTATCCCAAAATAACTTTATTTTTAAAAGATTTTGTTTTAAAAGATGCAATAAAGGAAATTCGTAACTTATCATTTTTCTGAATTTTATCCTCAAATTACACCTACTTTTTAGGTAATCATGACTTTGTGGCCGCAGCAAACCGGGGTTCCCTTCATTCTATGGAAGCCATGGGCAACATGCAACACGGGTCCCCCCCAAATAAAGACTCACCCTTAAAACACATTAACCACCCAACCACAGGAATGGAAAGCTCAGGGGGAATATTTCCAGGAAAGATAAGAAAAATCACCCATCCCTAGAGTGCCCTTCTCCTCTGTCCTTGATGAGTCTGTACCACTTCATTCATAAGCACACGGAGCTAGATTTTATGAGACATTTTAGTGCTTGGGTCGTTGCAGATTGATAGCCATCAATTATCAGTGAAAAAAATTATAGATTATTCACACCATCTAGAGAATCGATGAAGCATACCAAGATGAAGAGGAAACATTTTGCTGGATGGTTTTGTTTCCTAAATGGGGAAATGCAGGCAGCACTGTTACACAAGAGCTGGGGTGAATGTGGAATGCGAAAGAATACATAAACATTACAACAGTTGCATACCGAGATTCTGCTAGATGACGTCAAGGCCAGGAAACCCCAGTCTCGGTGTCATCTGCCTTCCTACCACACCTCCTTCTGTGAAAATGAACAACGTGGAGTGAAACATAAAGCTGTCGTGAAAAGTGTGTTTTAGGTTCAACACACAGACAAGAGCTACCTGTGCCCTAGAGAACCTGCCTGACCTCCAGCTGAGTCTGGCCCGAAATTCTGAAAATGCCCAAGGACCAAGTCCCAGAACGACCACATGGCCCGCTTTGACTGGGCTGTCACCGTTTACGGACATCTTCATTCTGGCTTAATTTTTATTTTATTTTGATTTATTTATTTTATGGCTGCATCCACAGCATATGGAACTTCCTGTGCCATGGACTGCATCTGAGCCACAGCTGTGATCTACACCACAGCTGCAACAATGCTGGATCCTTTAACCCACTGCGCTGGGTGGGACTGAACCAGCACCTCCATAGCCACCCAAGCTGCTGCAGTCAGATTCTTAATCTGCTGCACCACAGTTGGAACACCTGGCTTACTTTTAAATAGCTTCCCTTTTCCCTCTAAAAAATGTTTTGGTTTGGAAGATAGCTTACACAGTCACCCTACCAGATTCTCATGTGAAAAGCAAAGAAAAAAATTAAACTGGTCTGGTCCTGAGATTTCCACAAACATAGAATCAGGAGGTCAGCTTGGGAGAGCTCACATGAGCTTATGGCTTGTTGACACCTGCTCAGAACCCAGTACCAATTACCTTGCTGGTATGGAACCAACTTAGTAGCCCCTCATTTGGGGAAAGAACAAAATGGTAGCAGGTAGGTCCTCCTATTATGGATCCTCATCAACATCTCAAGAGAGCCTAGAAGTGCCTGACATGGGCTTAGGGAATCAGCCTTCGAAGCGCGGGGCGGTACCCGACACATTTTTCCTTCTATGCTACGACTCAGCCACAGTGATAACTTCTGTCGCTAAAAGCTCCAAAATCATCAGGTATTTTATCAATGTCTTTACCACTGCCATTTCCCCAATGTCTATGCCAAGGCTGATTACCGCTTATTGGAAGGCTCTGAGATTTACATTCCAGGAGGTATGGGATTTAGAGTAGCGGTAGTATGTTCCAGAACTTTCCAAGCCACGAAAATTTTCTTCCATTGCCGTTAAAGCCTTGAACTCTATCTGCAGATCAAGGTTGTTATCTTTGACATGCCTTGAAATTTTAGAGGAAGGACACTTTCAGTTTTTATTTTTAGTTCTAATGTCGGCCTCTTTCTCAAGGATTCATAATTTGAGACCTGCTTTAGGAAACCCCTGATCTTTCAGCTCATTTGCAAATATACTCAGGAAGGGCTGAAACTAGCTGTGAACTCATCGCACACTCTGTACTGGGGAATCAGTAGTGACCGAGACAGATGTGGACTCTATCCGTGAAAAGCTGAGTGTGGGATGCTTAAGGCCATGTAATGGGGAAAAGGGGAAACGCAGACCCGAGGGACTAGGAGTTGGGAATTGAAGCCCTCCATCCGACCCAGCTTTACAGCCCAGATGAGTCGCTCCAGCGCTGGATACAGCAGAGGGTTCACTGCACATTGAGCAGCCCAACAGATGAGCAATTCCGTGACGTTGGCAGCTGTCTCTGCTGTTTATATTCTCAACCATCAATGGACATACTTGGTGTAAGAAGCTTCGAGGCAGATATATATATATTTTTTTATTTGGATTTTTTATGGATAATTCTGCCTTGTGGGATGGTTCCAATTTAATTGGGGAAATACACAAATTCTGAATCAGGTTGTAAAAAAAGAACTAAACAGAAATCTCAAGGTAATAGAGTTGGGGGCCAGGAGGAGGCATTCTCAGGTTCTGCAAAGATGGCAGAGCTCAGAAGAAGGACTTCTCTTCTTTCCTGGAGGGACTCAGCCAGTGGAAACAACCAAGGCATCTTTGTGTATCATCGCCCTCCTATCTCCTTCGTCCTCTCTATAAAAGCATTCTCGGAGCTCCCTTGTGGCTCAGGAGGTTAAGGATCCAGTGTTAAGACTGCTGTGGCTCTGGTTACAGCTGTGTTGAGGGTGTGATCCCTGCTTAGGAACTTCCACATGCCATGGGTGTGACCAAAAACACAATCAAAATGAAAATAAAGGCCTTCTCCTTCCCTTGCCGCCTTGAGGGGGATTTCCACGTAACTTGCCAGGGCTGCGGACCCTGAATTTCAATTCTCTGCTATTCTCAAAGAAACTTGCAGCATAAATATTTAGCAGCTTATTTGCTTCAAGTTAACAAGCTCTAATTATTATTATTTTTTAATTTTGCCAATATGGTAGGCAATGAAAATTACTAATTTTTCAAATGTAGGCTATGTTTACTTTCACTAGTTAAATTGAGAACTTTTTACTACTTTTATTATAAGCTTTTGTGGCATGAAATTTTAATTGTGCGTGCACGCGTGTGTGTGAGGGTTTCTTCTTTGCTCATTTTATTATTGGGATATTGCTTTTCTGATTTATTAAACCCTTTAAGAATATCAACTCTATATCTTTCCTTGAAAATATATTTTTCTTAATCTGCTGTTGGTTTTAAATATTTTAGTATGTCCTTTTATGTGTACCAATTTTGTAGTTTTATTGTATCATCCGATGTATATTTTTCTTTATGATTTCTCCCCATGGTATTATTCTTAGAGAGGCATTTCCCATCTTGTGGTTAAGATTATTTATTTTCCTCACAGTGCTTTTAAAATTTTAGTGGTAATATTTTACACTTGAAATTACATTAGTAGATACTCGAATTAAATACCTGATGTTTTCCAAATAATCTACCACTTTCCCTAGCATTGCTTTTTGATAAATCATCCCATTTCTCAGATTTGGCATGCCATCCTTTATCATAGAAGCCCTTACAAAATAAACACACACACACACACACACAGACACACACGCACAGACACACACACACACTTTGAGGTGTTTCTGCATTTTTTATTTTGTCCCTCTGTTATATCCCATTTTGAAGCAAGCCTATTCCTCCTGTACACACTTAGGCTTTTGCTATTTGTGCGAGTCTTTAAAGTTGTGTCACTGTTGCCTGTTGACTGTTTGTTTTGCAAGTAGTGTGACTTTGGAAGATGACTTAAAAAACACGGGGCTGCTGAGAGAACAGTGCTTCTTCTAGTGGGGTTTGCTGACTGCTTACCAAGTTAGTTTCGGGGAAAATGGAGAAGTGGATTGTCGAGGAGATACTGCCTAGTGAGAAATGATGGAAAGTCATACCTGGTGGATGGAGGTGAGAGGGAGGAGAAAGAGTAAGTGAGTCTGGGGTTCTACCTTCTGCCTCCTCATGACATCAGTCAAGTTGAAGAACCAGATGCCAGGAACACGCTGGGGCAGAATGGACTGGGCAGGCTTGCCTTTTGACGGGACACCAAGATACATAAATTAGCCATAGTCCATCTTCTCCTGATGCCACGAAGCTGTCACTTTCTGGAATTATCATCATTATTAAAATCATAATGGTTTTAATGACAGTGGCATCCATACTGGCACTTAGAAAATAAAGTGTGATGGTGACAGACTGGGAGGCTTGGAAGGACCTTAGAAAAATGCTCCAGGAAACTGGAGGATGTCCTGGTTACTTAAGGAACTCTGAGTCAGCCACATGACTCATTCCATTCATTTGCTTAGCATCAGAGACATTATTTGCACTGACACCAGTCAGAGCTCCATGGCTCTGAAACAGCCTGACCTCAGCCCCAGCACTCTGCTTTCTGGAGAGGCAAATAGGCCCAAGCTCCCATAAGTCCAGTTACAGGCACCTTTCAACAAATTGCAAAAATAACATATATAGAGACCAGAAAACTCTAAGTATGATGTGATTTAGCTAATTGAAGAAGAGTTCAAACTAGTTTTCCTCTGTTATTCATAGTAAGTGAACGAGCTGAGTGTCTGGCAAGACTTCAGGCACTTTCTGATTTTCCTGTTACTGCCAATGTTTGTGGAGAATAAACATTCATCAGGACAGCAGCATTCTTGGCTCAAATACGCAAAACTACTACCAGATTCCTAAGTCAGTTATTATGCAAAATAGCCTCTTAAATAATCAGGTCTCCCTTGTGTGAGGGCCACATGGAATGCTATAGAAGGCACAAACGAGGTTCAAAATATTAAAGAAAATACTATCTTCTCCTGCATGCTTGGGGATTTGAACTTGGGTTTTGGGTACTCAGGTTTTAGGAAATGGAATGGCGAGCCTTCTTCACCAGGTGAGAGTTGATTCAGACCTGAATTAAGGCAATCCCAAAGGAGAATCAGAATAAATGATCACAGAATCAGAAGCTATAACCAATATGGTGTATGGATGGAAAGAGAGACCACTGGGAGGCAGTATTGCACAGCAAAACAAGCACAGGCTCACCATCATTCAGACATCATCGGGTAAAGAGATGAGCTCTGCCAACTCCTCGCTGTGTGACTTTGAATAACTCACTTACCCTCTCTCAGTCACAATTTCAGTCATCTGAAATTCCAGCCTCAACGCGCTCTCATGGAGAGCTGAATGCTTCATGCATAGTTTTGTGCATTTAACAAATACGACTTCTGCACTTTTATGTTCATTTAATTTCCTTGATTCCCATGGCAACCCAGAGGTTTTATATCACCACCTCATCACTTTGATCTGAAACAACAAATCAATCCATCTCTTTTCTCTCTTGTCTCAGATTCATTCTGCATACCATATTTAGAATTATCATCTTAAACTACTAATTACTATTCCCATATACAACATCCTTGTACTATAATTTGTGGTAGCTAATTACTTCTTATGGAATTAAATGCCTTCGCTGTTCTCTATTGGGGGTGGGGGATGCTGGCTCTGTAAATATAGTAGATGCTGGATTTCAGCAGATGTGCTCGGGTACCATAACTCAAGGGCAGAGCTGACACCATTACTCCCTCACCCCTGGGCCATCCAGGGAGATGATGTGCACTGAGACTGGGAGGCAGGCAGAGAGATGAGCTATTCAGGCTGATCCCCAGAAGGCAACCTTTTAACTAGGACATAATATCATCCTGAATGACCTCAGACCACAGATGCTCGGGTTTTATCCTTTTCATTCGGAGAAACACACACACATCCTTGCATAAGCGAATACGTTTGCACACCATGAGGAACGTCTGTCTCCTCACATGCTAGGGTGCAGACAGCACCCAGATGGGCCAAGGACTCTCTAGTTGAGAGGGTGCTTCAACGTGTGAATCCCCACTTGGACACCTTGAGTTATCATCAGGGCACCGAGGACATCTCCCTTGAGCTAAACGCCAGGTTTCTGAACACCTCCCACTCGGAGCTCCTTTCCCGTAACGCCCTTGACTTCCTCTCTCTCACTGACAAAGAGCCAGTGTCACTTCTGTGATCACAGTTCCTCACTCTTGCCTTTTATGTTGTACTTAGCATACTGATTTTCTTCTTTTTCTCTTTTTGTCCTTTTTGGTGCCACTCACACCGCATATGGAAGTTCCTGGGCCAGGGGTCGAATCAGAGCTGCAGCTGCCGCCCTGCACCACAGCGAGGCTGGATCTGAGCCTTGTCTTCGACCTACACCACAGCTCACGGCAACACCGGATCCTTAACCCACTGAGCGAGGCCAGGGATCAAACCTGCATCCTCATGGATACTAGTCAGGTTCATAAGCTGAAACCTGCTGAACCACAACGGGAACTCCTTAGCATACTGATTTGGAAATAACTTTTCCCACCAATTATGGAGCTCATTGGGATAAAAATGGAATTTATTTTATTTTAGCATTGTCAGTGCTTATCACTGTTCGGGTAGAATGGTGGCCATTTGAATAGATGCTTTTGGCACGTGGGCCTGAGTTTAGAGAAAAGTGACCTCCTGACAGTCCTAGAATGGTTAAATTTTCTCCATTCCCTTTGTATGTTGTTTCCTCCCTTCCCCACTTCTAAAGGCCAGTGTGTCTCACGTCTAAGTCCGCAGTCCCCGAAGCTCTCTCTATTTCCTTTTTCTAGGGTCTCTGTCCAGGGCATGTCTGCTGTAGACTGAATCTCTGTGTCCTCTCAAAAGTCATAGGTTGAAATCTAACCCTCAGGTGATGGAATGTAAAGATGGGGCCTTTGGGAGGTGACTGGGTCATGAAGATGGGGCCCCAGAGAATGGGATGAGTGCCCTTGGAAAGAGATGGCAGAGCTCCCTTGCCCCTCCACCAGCTGAGAACACAGGGAGAAGATAGCCATCTATGAGCCAGAAGGGGTTCACCAGACACAGAATCTCAGATTTCCTGCTTCCAGAATGGTGAGACATAAACTTCTATCATTCCAGCCACCTGGTCTTTGACGTCTTCATGACGGCAGCCCAAACACCAAGGCACCGTCTTTAAATACCACGTACTGTTGATCACTCCAGGTTTTACTGGCTGTCCCGTCGAGGGTCCAACCAAATGTGGACTAAAGGGAACTCTTTCTGTTCTTTACCTCAAACTGGCCTATTTCCCCGTCTTCCGCACCTCAGGCCAAAAATCCTGTGGTGACCTGTGTCCAGTTTCGATCTCTGAACGATTTTCGACTGCTCCGTGTTTACAAAATTTTCCGTATGTGATGAGGCTTTATTTCCACCTCTTCCCCTGTGACCTCTTTCGTCATCTTGCCTCTGGCCACTGAAACCACTCCCTGCCTGCCTGCGGGCTTTGGATCTTGCCTTCCTGGTATTGATTTCCCACGCAGCGGCCAGAGTGGTGTGTTAAAAACCTAAGGCAGAGTAACGCTCGCTCGTCAGTATAAAACTGTTCAGTAGCTTCTCCTAACAGAAGAGTAAATCTATACGGGCTTCCAAGAGTCCACATGGCGTGGTCCTTTGCATCTGGCCTTTGTATCTTTCTACCTTGTTCTTCCTAATTCAATATTCAGGATTAGCCTCCTTTCTCCCTTCCTTCCGTTCCTTCCCTCTCTCTTTCAGCTTCAATAAAATATAATCAATATACTAATAATTGCATATATTTAATATTTATGTCTTGATAAGTTTGGATAGATGTATACATTTGTGATACAATCACCACAACCAAGATAGCAAACATATCCATCCATTGCATTTAAAAAATTTCCTTGTGTTCTTGTGTGTGTGTGCGTGTGTTTTGGTAAGAATGCTTAACAAGAGCGCTGTCCAATCAATCTAGATTAAAGTGCATGATACCCTATTGATAGCTACATGTATGTTGTACAGTAGATCTTAGAACTTACTCATTTTGCTTAACAGAAACTTTCTACTCATCAGCCCTCACTCCTCTCAGTCCCTGGAAACCACTATTCTAGTCTCTGCTTCCAAGGGTTGGACTAATTTTTAAACATTAAATCAACTTGAATTTATTGAATACTTATCTTTTCAAGGCAACTTACTAAATACCAGTAGACATGCGGGGGGGGAGAGATATATGAACAAAGGGTGGGGGGAAAAATGTAATTGTAATGTATACATGTAAGGATAACCTGACCCCCTTGTTGTACAGTGGGAAAATAAGAAAATTATAAAAAAAGATATATGTATATATATTTATATATTTTAGTGTTAAATGTTTTAGAGAAAAGAAGACTGGACAAGTTTTATGAATATAAGAGTTCTTTTGGAACTACATGGAGAAGTAACTAAATTGATGGAGAAGAGAGATTGCATAACTAGACTGTAGGCTCATAAATTTTTTTGTTTGTTTCTTTATAGTTTATTTTTCCAATAAATTTTTCTGGCAAGTGAGAATAACGCTTATTTACTTGGGGATATGTATAAACACTGATTTTATTCTTTCTTAGAAATATTTCTTTTTTTTTCACTTTTTAAAATTGGGATATAGTTGCTTTTCAGTGTTGTGTTAGTTTCAGGTGTACAGCGAAGTGATTCAGTTATACCTACATATATTCATTCTTTTTCAGATTCTTTTCCTATACCGGTAATTACAGAATATTGAGTAGAGTTCTCTGGGCTATACAGCAGGTCCCTGATGGTAAGTTGGGCTATTTTAGATACTTCACTTAGCTGGAATCGTAAAGTATTTATTTTTCTTCCTTTTCTCTTTATTGAACACTCTATGCGCTTTCTGATTTCACAGTTGTTTCCCATGATGCCCCGTCTTTTTTACAATATTCTTCCTGGACACTGGAACATCGCTATACCCTTGTCATCCTGCCTGTATTGTTCAAATGTTACTTCTTCACTGAGATTTCTCTTATTAATCCATCCTCTCACTACACAACCAGTAACTATCAGATGACCTTATTATACTTTTATTATAAATGTTAATTTCCACCTTAAATCACTGATTGATTGATCAATCGATTGATGATTAGTGTCTTTTCCGTGCCTCTGGCATCTAGACTGCGTATCAGTGTCTAGAATGCTGTGTGTTCCAGCAGAAGAGACTCACTCAACACTGTTTAATGAATAAGTGACTCTGAACAGGATCATACACCTCTTGCAGCCAGGCCACCCCGCGTTATAGACAGTCGAATAGTCATCCTGCATAGTCATCCTAGAAAGGGGTTTGGGATCCCATCGCTGTGGTACTGCGCTTTTCTATTCCCACCAGGTTTCTCTAGGTTTATTATTCTCCCTAATAATTCCTCATAACATGCTGCACTTAGGAAACAGAGATAACAGCAGTGCAGCCTATTTATTACATTCCTGAGAGTAATTTTTAGAGCTCTAAAATGTTACGTACGAATTTCATAGGAAAGCGAGAGCAGGATAGCCCAAACTAAGGTTTGGTCTCAGTATTTTGTGGTATTACTAGGATAGAATTGGTCATTGATTTTCCTCTTTCTACTCTACCCACCAACCCCCACACATTTTGCTGCTTTTCTTTCTTGGGCTGTATTTCCCCCCTCAAATTTTCTTTTATCTTTTGAAGCCAAATGTGTACACGCCATATGCTTTTCAGAATGGAGGCAGCTGTCTCCCAAATTGTTTGTCTTTGTATGAATATTGCATTGTTATTAAAAGTGCTCATTCATTTCCTAATCCTTAGATCAGTGATTTCTTTGGGAAGCTCTAAGCGAATGTAAATATTTGGAAACATTTTAAGTTGTTGGCACTGTTTCCATCTACCTTCTTTAGGATTGCACATAACATCACTGCAAACTCGTGACAGACTGGAAATGAAATTGTTGTTATTTAGAGAGCTTTTCTTAAAACATCCACTCTAGGCTTTATCCTGATCCATTCAGTCTAATTGGGACTGTGTGTGTATGTTATGTCTATGTATGTGGTTTTATTTTGTTTGTTTTTGTTTGTTTGTTTTGGGGAAAGGAGATGCAGTTTTATGCTAAAAGTCAGTGAGATACACTTAATTTTCTTTACATTTGTTTTTGAAAAATACGTTGAATTTCTTGTACCTATACTTAAAATTGAATGGGAGCTTAACAAGTCTGTTAAAATTGAAATAGAAAAGGGGAGAAAAAGGCAGAAAAAATATGGTGATAAAAATAAGGTTTCAAAAAAAATCTCTGGAGAAGTTGAAATTTGTCGTAACGAATACCGAATTTGTATTTTTTTTAAAATTTTTATTGTTGTTGGCCATGCCCACGGCATGTGGAAGCTCCCAGGCTAGGGATAGAACCCGTCCTGTATCTGTAACCAGAGCTACAGTGGTGATAACGTTGGATCCTTAACCCACTGAGTTAGGAGCCACCTCTGAAACCTGAATTTTAAAATTCTATACTTCATATCACCTAAATGTAGAGAAGCACCCAGTTCATTTTCCTACTAATTTTTCTTCTTTTAAGCTTCGTCATCATTCCTACCATTGCAAATTGGCAAGAGAAATAGAAAGAAGAAAACATGATGCTAATTATTACTAAAATTACAGTTAATGATTTGGAAGCTGTTGAGATCTTTTAACTTATGCAAAATAATGAGGGTTTCAACTCTGAATTGCTTACAGGCTCTGTGCTGGGCTCTGGAGGACTCCGTGGAAGACCGTGCAGAATCCCTCCTCTGAAGATGCTTCCAGTTCCACGGGGGACACAGACAGTAAACGGACAATGCCAACACAGTTTGGTAAGTGCTACAAAATGGAACTTGCTGGGTGCGAACAAATATTTAGGACAAGCCAGGGAGGGCGATGGTGGATGTAGTTTCCTTGGAGGCAATGACATGAAGTTGAAAATTGAAGAATAAATGGGATCTAACTGGGGGAAGAGACAGGATGTAGCAGAATGTGAAGATATGACCAAAAGGAGCCCTGTGTGCAAACGTCCAAGGAAAGAAGCTACGTAGGAGGAAGTAAAAGAGCAGACTGACAAGGAGTGGCTGGATTGCCAAGTGTGAAACAGGTTACCCAATATGAAAACGTCTCGGGAGTCACTTTAAACAGTGGGGATTCTCCGTCTCTGAGAGCCATAGGAAACCCCTGAGGGTTTTGAAGCAAAGGGTGACACAGGCGTTTTATGAGAGTCCCTTTGCCTTTCCAATTTCTAGGGTATTTATTTATTTATTTGCTTACTTACTTAATGGCCGCAACCACAGCATATATAAGTTTCAGACCAGGGATTAGCTCTGAGCCACAGCTATGACCTACGCAGCTGCTGTGTCAATGCCGGATTCTGGTCTGTGCTAGGCCGGGGATCGAACCCGTGTCTCCTCAGTGGCCTGAGACGCTGCAGTCAGATTTTTAACCCACTGTGCCATGGTGGGATCTCCCAATTCTAGGTCTTGACACTTAAAGTCAAGGGTCCTGAAAATATGACACAGAAGGCAATGGTTAGAAAAGCCCACAGCTCTTCCGAGCCTGGGAGGATGGTGATATGGTTAAAACAAACTTGTAGGCAGATGGCCTGGGAACAAATCTGCCTGGGTGAGCTGCTTCTGTAAGCCCCAGTGTCTCCATTTTTAAAATCAGGTGTTTCATAAAATTCCAGGACTGTCAGGTCTGCTGTCACTTGTACAACTCCAGGGGTTTCATCTACATCACAACCTCTATGACTGAGGTGATCGAAGGATTAAGTGGGTTGGGATATGTAATGGGATCAGATCAGAGCATTGCCCACAGGGAGTGACAGGTAAGTGCTAACTTTTTTAAAAAAATTATTATTTTTTTCTACTGTACAGCATGGTGACCCAGTTACACGTACATGTACACATTCTATTTTCGCACATTCTCATGCTCCATCATAAGTGACTAGACTTAGTTTCCTGTGCTACACAGCAGGATCTCATGGCTCATCCATTCCAAAGGCAATAGTTTGTATCTATTAACCCCAAGTTCCCCATCCACCCCACTCCCTGCCCCTCCCTCTTGGCAACCACAAGTCTATTCTCCAAGTCCATGATTTTCTTTAACGTACTGGCCTCCAATCACCATCACTTTGATGACCACAGCCTCAGGCCCACCCCTGACATTGCCATAAGGCCAGGACCAGAGTGCCACTAGAGGTCTCAGCCCAGAACTTCTCTTTGATGCCTGACACCATCCTATCTGAGGAGGAGTCTTATAAGCACGCTTACTGACAAGCTATCCTGTCTACCCCACACAGGCTCCACCCATAGCACTTGAGCATTTGAAAGCAAACACACTTCGCTACCCTTCAAGCTAAAAAATACATATATCTACGGGGTCATCTGTCTTTTGAAGAAAACCTTTCTAAAAGGTGACTCACCCAGGCCTAGAAGCAGACAGGTAGCTGTTGAAGATTCAAAGGAAGAAGTGAGTCCTCGGTGTGTATGGCCATACATCCCATGGCTCCTCGGACTTCCAGTGCCGTGGGATATGGCACAGCTACTGAAGGACGCAGAGGGGCCATGTAGTGCATGGAGGCTCCAAGGAGGACCCCAAATGCCAGGAATGCAAGTACCTCGGATGGCCACCTTTGAGGAATATGACCTTCCTAATTCCTTCTAGGTTCTTATACTCTGATGGTCTTCAGACAGACAGAGGCGAATTGAAATTTCACCACCACCATGAACAGGAAGGAGACCCCTGGGAGGTACAAAGAGCATTTGTCACCAAGACTCTACCCCTTATCCCCCAAGTTAACCCCCTTGGAGTGCTTCATAGCTCTATTTCACCGCCAATATGGAGGCAGGAAGAGATGTGAAAATGCAGTATCTGGGGTTCCCTTCCTGGCTCAGTGGTAACAAACCCAACTAGTATCTATAAGGATGCAGGTTCAATCCATGGCCTTGCTCAGTGGGTTAAGGATCTGGCGTTGTTGTGAGCTGTGGTGTATGTTGACTGCCAGCTCTAGCTTCAATTCACCCCCTAGCTCAGGAACTTCCATATGCCATGGGTGTGGCCCTAAAAAAAGAAAAAAAAAGAAAAGAAAAAGACAAAAGTGCAACATCTTACATTCATGTAATATCTTATTTCTAATTTTGATAAAACTCTCATGGAGTGTGTGCAGGTAACTAGGCTTACACAGAACTAGAACCCACATGGGCTTTGGAGCCAGAACGATTTCATTAAAAAAGATACATGTACCCCTATGTCCACTGCAGCACTATTCATGACAGCCAAGACATGGAAACAACCTAAACGTCCAATGACAGATGAATGGATTAAGAAGATGTGGTACATCACTCAGCCATAAAAAAGAACAAAATTATGCCATTTGCAGCAACATGGATGGAACTAGAGACTCTCTTACTAAGTGAAGTAAGTCAGAAAGAGAAAGACAAATACCATATGATATCGCTTATATCTGGAATCTAACATACGGCACAAATGAACCCATCTACAGAAAAGAAACAGACTTATGGACATGGAGAACAGACCTGTGGTTGCCAAGGGGGAGGGGAGGGGGTGGGATGGACCGGGAGTTTGGGGTTGGTAGATGCAAAGTATTGCCTTTGGAATGGATAAGCAGTGAGATCCTGCTGTACAGCACAGGGAACTATATCTAGTTCCTTGTGATGGAACATGATGGAGGATAATGACTGGGTCACTTTGCCGTACAGCAGAAATTGACAGAACACTGTAAATTAGTTATAACAAAAAAATCTAAAAATAAAAATTACTAAATCTCCGTTCTCCCACTTATTACCTGAGGGACGTTTGTGTCTGAGTCTCATTTTCTTTATCTGTGATAACTGAATACAATACCTATCTTTTAACACTTGTGAGAACATATACAGAACATATACAGTCATCAGTCTCACACTGAAAGGAGATTCTTACCGCTGCCATACTTTTCTTAGCAGTGGATGAGAAAGTAATTTGGAGACCTACATTATTTAACCCAGAGTGGTAATTCTTTACATGTGGCCCTCGGACCAGACGCCCTTGTCCATCCACATTGGGTTGCTCAGAGTCCCTTAAATATCCTTATCATTGCTTTTGGTCCTTACCCTTCAGCCATCCGTTCTCGCAGGCTCCCAAGTAGCCAGTCACCCTTCATCCTCACGCCTGCTCCTTCTGGGCTGACAGAGACTTCTTCTTGTGCAGGGTACCATGTTCTTTAGAGGAGATGTACCCAGGCCTGCAGAATCTTTAAGTCAATAACAACAGCTCCATCTCCACTTCCTGTATTTGATTTTAAAGTGGGCGTGTGCACATGTCCAACCAGTAGACACGAACGACCTCCATCAACGTCCTCCTTCATCTTTAAAGGGAATGAAGGTAGTGACTTTACTCCCTGGGCACTTAGACGTATTTGAGCAGTGACATGAGGCTTGGAATCACTGCAGCGCCCAGTAAATGAGGGAGGAAGGACTCAAGGTCAAAAGCCAAGACTTCTTGATTTTAATCCAAATAGGAAGTGCTCAAACTCTGGATTTTTTGTTGTGATAAAAATCAAAACCAACCAACACACACACAAAAATCTCTTCCCAATAAATCATTTAGGTTGCAACCAGCACATCCTTCCCTTTGATCATGTTCTTGTCTCTCATCGAAAAATCCCCTGCTTCTTTCCTAGTTGCTAGGCTTAGCTTAATTATGTTCTTGGTTGTTTTTGTTGCATTTTTTAATTTTTTTGTCTTGGTTTCCATTACTGACAGCTGCCATCCACGCTCCATGTAATGAATGAGTCCCATCTTGACATTCCATTTGGCAATAATTATACAGCCTCCATGGCGAGACTCCGGATGAGAAGCCATTTCCCATGCTAAACTGTAGGATCTCAATATCAGAAGCTATTCTTATTCAGCCTGTTAGCAGTGGAGCCTAGTAGAGAATGTGGTTTGTGGTGTAGGCCCGTCCCCAAACTCCAAAACAAAATTCAACCAGAGTGGACCAGAGGCATACAGAAGGAAACCTTGACATTTAATCTAACTTCACTGGGAAGAACATGGCCTCTCTTGCACTAAAGAGCAAAAATCAAAGTCACAATCAATGAACATTCTGCAGCCCTGGGTACATCTCCTCAGACAAAACATTTACTCAATGTATTTGAGGGTCTAGTTAAGCCAACTTGTTGAAGCAATGATTGGTGAATACTGTGATTTTAGATGTTTAAAGAAATCTTTCCCTTTTTATTGTCCCACCAATTTACTCAACATTTGAGATTCTTCAGTGACTCAGTCCCTCTTCTAAGTCCAGGGGTAACCAGAATAAAAGACAGGGAATTGGAAATTAATCAAGCAGAAAATGTAATTAAAATGCACTTGCCACAATGGAGCTAGGTACAAGTTCATAATAGCAGCAGAGAGGAAAAAAAAATCAGAGCCTTTAAATTATAAATAGATGGAATAAGAAAAAAAGCATTTTTTCCTAAACATTTAATTGCCCAGGGGAAGCCTGACTCTTTAGATTATAATATCACAGTCAAGGAAACATAGCCAAAGCAAGGCTCTTCCTGGTGTCAGTGTACCCCCAAAGTATAGGCAACCCTAAAAAACCTTATGAGAGCCTTCCTATCTCAAAACCAAGAATGGGGCGAAACATTCTAAGAGGTGAACTTCCCTCCATCCAATGCAGAATCTTCTCATGACACTCAGATTTAGGATGTAAGAGCCTTGTAATTCTAATAGAAAACACCCACATAAATGACCCTTTTAGCAAAGGTTTCAGTGTTTTCTCTCTCTCTCTCTTTTTTCTTTTTTTGGGCCACACGTGTGACACATGGAAGTTTCCGGGACAGGGATGAATCCAAGCTGCAGCTGTGACCTACACCATAGCTGTGGCAATGCCAGATCTGGATCTTTAGTCCACCCCACGGGGCTAGGGATTGAGCCTGAGCCGCTCTGAGACAACACTGGATCCTTAAGCTGCTGCACCAGAGGGGAAACGCCTCAGTGTTCTCTTTGCAAAGTGTTCAGCTTCCTCATTCTCCTCTTTCTTATTTAAGGATGAGGGAATTGAGAGATTGTTCCATGGTCACATAGCCTTCACTGTTCTGTGTTCCTGTTTCAGCAAGAAATCCAAGAAGTAATTTGCATACTGCCTACATAATCTACTCCTGGGAAATACACTATTGATGTTTTGTTTAAAATTCTGTTTTTTCTGCCCTCTTGTATAGTCTCTCCAATGCATCAGAAGTCTGAATCGGAATTATCAAAGTGACAGCCTATAATAGAGGTTCTAGAAATAGACTTTGTTTTATACTTTTCACTTAATTTTTTTTTCTTTTGCCAGTGAAGCCCCAGTGATTTGTAATTCTGGTGATGCAATAGGGTGAGGTTATCTGCACTCTACTGCTTGGAAAGCAGTGCTACAGGTGTCTCAAAACACACCTGAACTGAGGTCTTAGGCTCTTTAAAACCTGTCAGGAGAATATCCTATGGATCTCTAGGAGAAACTGTGCCATAGAAATGTTAAAAATAAATTAAAAATAAGATAGTATATGCAACATCTCATGGTTTGAGAATTTTTTTATCACTTTTTAAAGTTTTACGCAAGTGTAGTCATTTACAATGTTGTGATAATTTCTGCTGTACAACAGTAATTTAATTATACATATACACACATTCTTTTTCAGATTCTCCTCCCATATAGATGATCACAGAATACTGGGTAGAGGTCCCTGTGCTATATAGCAGGTCTCTGTTGGCCAATCATTCCATATACCACAGTGTGCATACATCAATCCCAAATCCCCAGTCCATTCCCCCGCCCCCTCACCAACCTGTCCCCTTTGGTAACCATAAGTTTGTTTTCAAAGCCTGTGAGTTTGTTTCTGTTCTTCAAATAAATTCATTTGCATCCCTTTTTAGATTCCATATATAACTGATATCATACGATGTTTGTCTTTCACTGTCTGACTTAACTTCACGTAGTATGATCATTTCTAGGTCCATCCATGTTGCAATGAATGGCGTTATTTCATTGTTAGGGCTGAGTAATATTCCACTGTATATATGTACCACATCTTCTTCATCCATTCCTCTGTTGATGGACATTTAGGCTGCTTCTATATCTTGGCTACAGTAAGTAGTGCTGCAATGAACACTGGGGGAAAGTATCTTTTTGATTTATGGTTTATTGATGTAACATTTTTAATTCTGAAGATTTCAAAATAAAGAAATTTTAGAATAAAAGAATAGGTAGAATTGTCCTCTGATGTAATCAAAGTTATCTTCAGATCAATATGACAACTTGTGTATCTATGAATGAAAAGAGTTTACTCTAACTTGAGATTTTGATAAGTATGGATAAGATGCAAAAATTCTGACCACCTCCCTGTCAAACAGTGAGCACTTTTTTTCTCTTATATTTTTCTCAAGTGGCTATTAGTGAAAACTACTGCCAAGTGAATTATCCTAATGGTCAGCGAGAGTCTAATGAACAGCTATGTCACAGAGTCTCATACTAGGTATCAATAAACTGCTGCTACACACAGCTGTCCTAATGTTTGCAAAGGGCAAATCCAAGATATGGAGTTAGGCTGACTCCAGAGCCCACCTATAAAATGTAAATTAAATGTATCTAGTGCTACTTACTACGGTCCAGTGAAGTAGAGTTTGGGAAGAGAAAGAAATCTGTATTTCTAGCATCATCTATGTTTCAGACACATATATTATTACCAAACACATACGATGCATCACATGCTATGATGATTATAACATGAGTGCATCTCCATCCCTGTCCTCAAAGGTCACCCGATGGGTAAGAGATACATAAGCATATAATTACATCCAAGACCATGAAATTGTCCTCTGACCCCCCTGACCCACCTCCACCCTCCTCTTTCCCCCAGTTGCTTTCAAGAACAGAGTAGTGATGAGTCAGGAATGGTCCTCCTGTGAATGGCACACCTGGTCTCTGCTTCATTTTACAAGCTCAAGCACTTCCTTTAAACTCTCAGTCCACTGCGCTCATGTACAAAGCAGAAACAATCTCACTGACCTCACCTCCCAGGGCTGGAGTGAGGCTTGGTTAGTCTGCAGATTGTTTTAGAAGTGTTAGAGAACGAGGGTTTTGAAGACTGTGTCCTGGTGTAACAAAGAGACGCAAAACCAGGAAGAAGAACAAACCCTTCTTTGGAGTCCTTGCCTAAAGGGTTGGAGCCAAAGAGATAAAAACACAGTGATAAGGAAGAGAACCAAGTCTAAGCCAGAGCAAAGAAATTACATCATCACTTCTGGGGTGAGTGAGGAGACTTTGGGGGTGTTGATCCAAAGAATGAAAGCAAGACTTAAAGGAGAGGGAGGCTCTTGAGGAGGAAGGACCCACCGAGCCTGGTGCCAAAATCACTGGGATTCAAAGCCTCCTGGATTCAGAGAGCTTCTGGCATTACAGCTTATCCCAGATCCTCACTGGAGGAGGAGGAGGAGTGGGAGGAGGAGGGGGGAGGAGGGAAAGGAGGGGGGAGAAGGAGGGGGAGGGAGGAGAGGAGGACCATTTCAGGCAAATGGAGGCATCCAAAGGCTTAGGAAAAGTAGGGTGAGAGGCATAAGCACATAGTTGAGGACCAAGTAAACCGTCCAGGCACCTGAGTGACGAGCGCATCCACGGGAGGCTGCAAGGGTGGGGGTGGGGAAGGAGTGCTGACTTGGAAAAAAGCACAACCCAAACGCTGAGAGTTAAGTTTCATTTGGGGCAAAATGCGGACATAAGCCCGGAGGCAGCATCTCAAGTAGCCCTGAGAAAACTGCTCCGATGAGGTGAGTGTGGAGCTGGGATATATGAGTTTTTGCAACAAAGGGCAGGTGGTAGGAAGAAAAGAACGCTGGCCATAACAGAGAACCAGACATCTCAAGTTAAGGAATTTAGTGCTTTTCTAAAAGGTTTTACAGTGAATACTCAGAAAATCAAAGACCTCTCTGGAGGATCAGAAAGCAAATTGCATTTTTTTTTTTTTTTTTTTTTGTCTTTTTGCCATTTCTTGGGCTGCTCCCGCAGCATATGGAGGTTCCCAGGCCAGGGGTTGAATCGGAGCTGCAGCTGCCAGCCTACGCCAGAGCCACAGCAACGCGGGATCCTAGCCGTGTCTGCGACCTACACCACAGCTCACGGCAACGCCGGATCCTTAACCCACTGAGCAAGGCCAGAGATCGAACCTGCAACCTCATGGTTCCTAGTCGGATTCGTGAACCACTGCGCCACGACGGGAACTCCTGCATATTTTTCTTTTATTTTCTTTTTTCTTTTAATGGCTGTGCCTACAGTATGTGGAAGTTCCTGGGCTAGGGGTCAAATCAGAGCTGCAGCGGCAGGCCCACACCACAGCCACAGCCAAGGCAACACTGGATCTGAGCCGCATCTGCGACTTACACTGTAGCTGGCAGCGACGCCAGATCCTTAACCCGCTGAGCAAGGCCAGGGGTAGAATCTGCATCCTCACAGAGACAATGTCAGGTTCTTAACCTGCTGAGACTCAATGGCACTCCTCATATTTTTAATACTATAGGAAAACTACAGAAGAGTGAGGCTCATGAAATGAGAGTAACTTTCTGAACTTTTAAACCTTAGAAACACTACATATATTTCAAAATAAGCAGTGGACCAGTCTGCAGATCACATCCCGGCCAAGTCACTAGAAGATGCAGGAGAACAAGCAGAGGCTAACATTCTGCGGACAAGTCTGTCAGGAAGATCAAAATGGTCACATACTATTTCAAAACTGGCTACGTGTCGTCCAGAAATGCACACGAGGCATGAAGAGACATGTGTCAGAATGTACCAAAACCTCAGACATTAGGGGACAGAACTCATGAAAGAATCATACACAACAAGACATCACTTTAGAAAGGAAGAGCTGGACACAAAGAAAAGAAACAACACATAATACTTGAGACTTACAATAGTGAAAAAGTAGAAAATGCTTTGAAATGGATAGTAAGGAAGGGCCTGTTGTAACTCAGCGGAGACAGACCCTTGGGTTAAGGAGCCGGTGTTGCGGTGAGCTGTGGGGTAGGTCACAGATACGGCTTGGATCTGGTAACTACAACTCGGATTCGACCCTTAACCTGGGAGCATCCATGTGCCATAGGGGAGGCCTACAGACACACACGTGCGCACACACACACAGTGCTTTAAAAAAAATGGTCAAACATCAATCATCTCAATTTCTACCTTAAAAAACTTAGAGAGAAGAGCAAATTAAACCCCAACCAAGCAGAAGACATGCAATAATACCGATGAGGACACAGACCCTGCGATCACACTCCCTGGCCTTGGACCGCAGCTCTCCCTTCACTGGCTTTATAACTATGGGGACTTATTTGAAGTGTCAGTGCCTCAGTTTCCTCATCAGGGAAACGGGAATTTCCCCTAATGTTTCCAGGTAAGCTGATGTATATAAACCACGCAGAACGTTGGCACAGAGATAGCTCTTTACTCTCTGTTTGTGGCTGACCTTTTTGTTAATCTTGAATTTACAAATATTGGTAGGTATTTGGAGGGGTCCTAAAAGCCAGTTGGAGTCACTGAAATACTTTAAGCAAAGACGTTGTGCAGGGTGATATTGTCATTTCAGGAATAAAATAATCACTCTAGAAGCAGTGTGGAGACGAGCAAGATGAATTATGAAGAAGGGTTAAGAGTCTTCAGTCGTTGCCCAGGACTGAAAGAAGGCTGGCATCAAAACCACACCCTTGGGAGAGGGCTTGTAGCGGGGAGGACAGCTCTGAGAGATGTTTCAGAGGGAGAACCGGCAGGCCGCGGCGCCTGATTTAGTGGGGAGATTGTCAGAGAAACGCTGCCCTAGGAAGCAGTAAATATTCTGCAAAGAATGAACACGCCTACAAGACAATTCTTTATTGCGGCAAACATGGCTCTGGAGTAACAGCTTTGTAAATCACCATCGTGAGTTTCCGTAGGAACTTGAAGACTCAGAACACGAAGGCTAAACCTCAGTGATCCCTGATGGAAGCAACAGAAATCCGGGTAAAGAAGAGATGAGGGATGTGGCTCAGCGGTTGGCCGAGGAACACGCAGAAACAGAAGAGGGGAAGAGCGGGTGTTCCCACAGCCACGTGACTTGTGCACGGCTCAGCCACACACGCGCGCAGAGCTCACCGGAACGCGGAGCCGGGGTAAAACCCACTGCCCTGATGCCGTTCTTGCTGTCCCTCCCGATCTGCCCCTTTTCTCTCCCTCTGCCCTTTCGCTCATCGCCTCTCCGTCCTCTCCTTCTGTTCTTCCTCAAACATCTGGTAAACACCACAAGACAGCAGACACCCATGTGCAAGTGTTTCTGAAGTTGTTTCAGACCAGAGGCTGTCCTCGGTTCAGTCATCGAAGTGACTGTAAATGAAGACCATTCGGGCCTGAATGGCACGTGCCAGGGTCACAGGTCAAGGACACGGATCACAAGCCCATCATCATCTTCCAGCTCAGTTGCCAAGCATCCACTTTGGGTACCAGGAGTCTGATGGTCCTCCCCTATTCAGCTCATGAGTCACTCTTTCACGAACGCAAACGCCTGGGAGACGGCCTGGGAGTGAGAAGTCCTTTCCCACGTCCTCTGGCTTGTTAGTCGTCTTTGCCAAGAGTGCACATTGGCCGTGTCACCTGATCCACTGCCGGGCACTGTCAGCTCTGACATTCCCATCTTCAGACCCTCAGCAGCTATCCATCATGCCAGGATGCCCCCAGACCAGCAAGCTCTACTCCTCTTCCAGACAGCGGGGGTCAGGGGCATCCGTTTCTCATCACTGTGTGTCTCATACGCAACTTCCTCAGTGGACTTCTGGAGGCTGGAATGAGACTCCTCTCCCCTGGACAGACAGGCAGAGCTGTGAACACAGCAGGCCAGGTTCTGCGATGGCCCAGGACGGCCTGATGATGGATCCTTGAGAACTGCCCCTTGAGCTTACTTATTTTCCTTTTTAGAAATTCCCAGGCTGGGGGTGGAATTGGAGCTATTGCTGCTGGACGACACCTCAGCCGCAGCAACATCGGATCCAAGCTGCATCTGTGACCTACGCCACAGCTCACAGCAACACCGGATCCTTAATCCACTGAGCGAGGCCAGGGATCGAACCTGAATCCTCATGGATACTAGTTGGGTTCATCACCACTGAGCCACGACAGGAACTCCAAATTAATTTACTTTAAATGAAACGTTTAATGCTATAAATGTCCTTCTAAGCACTACTTTAGCTATTTTCAACAAAGTTTGCTTTCTTATATTTTCACTTTGTTCAATTTTTTCCACTTTGTTCAATTACAAATAGCTCCTAATTCCCAATGTGACTTCTTCGACTCGCATTATTTTTAAGTGTAATGTTTAATTTCCAAACTTAGGATTTTTTCAGATCTTTTTCTGTTGTTTCATTCCATTAGGATCAAAGAACACACTTTGATTTCAAGTATTTTAAATGTTCACAATGTGTTCCATGGCTCTCGGTATGTTTTTTGTTTTTTGTTTTTTTTTTTTTTTGGCGACATGGAAAAATTCCTGGACCAGGGATCGAACCTGTGCCGCATGAGCCATCATAGCAGCCAGAGCCACAGCAGTGACAACTAGATCCTTAACCCCCTGTGCCCCAGGGAGCTCCCCAACATCTCTGCCAGTTGCAGACGTGAGCATTATCAGTGCCCACATGTAATTTTGGGTACCTGTCCTTTGTTCCTCTCAGTTCTATGCATCATGTTTAAGGAAGCGCTGCTTTTAGGGTCATATACCTTTAGGATTTTTTTTTCTTTGCTTTGCTTATTTGCCCATTTATCATTATGCTATTATTATTGTGAACGTCCTTGCTTGTCCTGGTAATATTACTGCTTGAAGAGTCTAGCTTTCTTTCTTTCTTTCTTTCTTTTTTTTTTTTTTTTGTCTTTTTAGCTATTTCTTGGGCTGCTCCCGTGGCATATGGAGGTTCCCAGGCTAGGGGTCGAATCGGAGCTGTAGCCAACGGCCTACGCCAGAGCCACAGCAACGCGGGATCCGAGCCGCGTCTGTGACCTACACCGCAGCTCACGGCAACGCCGGATCGTTAACCCACTGAGCAAGGGCTGGGACCGAACCCGCAACCTCATGGTTCCTAGTCGGATTTGTTAACCACTGCGCCACGATGGGAACTCCTAGCTTTCTTTTGATTATTGCTCGCATGATATATAAATTTTCATTCATTTCATTTTTAATCTATGTTTCACTTACATTAAAAAAGAAATAGTCTGTTCATCAGAAAACTTAAAGTGAAAAGATAGGGCACAAACTGGAATATAATACAAGAGAACATAAATTTATAACAAATATGTATATGTGTATATCCTCAATATATATAGGCTGGTGTAGCTTTGGTTCCATTTGTAATGACCCTCTGCTGGAGTAAGGCAAACTCTAGCATAACACAGCAATATACTCTGAAGCTTTATGATTTATGATTCCTCCAAGCTTTCAAATATGAATTTAATAATAATAATAAAGTAACGGCGATAACTGAAAATAATAATGCTGATATTGGCTAAATTTCCGTAAATATACAAAATGTTAGTAATATTTATTTACCTATGTAAACCTTCATAAGAATCTTCTGAGTTATTTCTTTCATTAACCACGTTTCAGAGCTAATGATAGGCAAACTTCACGTCTGGATTCTGGTGACACTCTGAATGGGCTTGGAGGTGAGTGCTCGCCACAGCCTCCAGAAAAGAGATGAGCCATTCAACATCCTGTTTTTGGCTTTGCAGGACTCCAGGTAGAGTCCAGTTCAACCAATGCCAACTTTCCACCTACAGAGCTGAGATTTCGTGAATGGATGTAGCTTTACGCTGCTAAGCTGGTGGTAATTTGCTACCCACCAAGAGAAAACTAATATACGGTTCAAACAGAAAGACTACATAACTTCCCAGTTCAGTCTGACTCAAAAACCTTTATATCCTACCAATGTTCTAAGGCAAAAAATACATTTTCCTATTTTGCCAGAGATTTATACTCCTCTACATAACAAATTCCCTCTTTCCGTCATCATTTATAGTTCACTGCATTCTCTGAAGCATCTAGCGCCACACCAGCACGTAGCTGGAATTCAAGAAAGAAAAAGTCTCATTAAACTGATTTGAATTCTTAACTCTGATGCATTTCATACCCCCCTCAGATCTTAGCTGGAAAAGATTTTAATGAAGCTTGCATAAATCAGAGTAGCATTATATGGTCTAATAGTTAACTAATCCTTAATTGTGTGATACTTTGAAATTTAATGACCATTACAGAGAATTCCATCAGGATTAAAATGAACCAGGGAGGATCATGATAGAAGGCATTAGAAAAAGGCACATTACTGATGCCAAAAGTGGCATTTTTGTTGTTACCTTCCTTTGGGAGATTTTGCAGTGAAATTAAAATTGGGTCTATTGTTCAATTGTTCTGATATTTTCTTTTCCTATTGTTTGCTGGCTTGAATTGTCATTTGTTGATGAATGGAACAATAGGTATAAATCAATCAAGATTTTTCTATATTCAAGGACAACAGGTCTAGAAAATAAAGGACAAGGAAAGAGATATAACCTGATTTGGTCTCCTGACAAAATGGCCTTTAAAACATGTAAAACAACAACACTCAATACCTAACAGAGTTTAATCATTTTACTTCACAATATACATCACAATATACATTGCTTGAAAGTTCATAGAAACCCTTCAAAATCTTAATCGGATCCATCAATCTTTTATTGAGTCTTTCCAATGGACCAAGTACCGGTGTTTCGCACATTATCTAATTATTATCTAATTTCCTCTTTTCAATATTTCTATAGAGCACCAGAGTCAGTATTTTTTTTCCCAATTTACAAATGAGAAAACAGATACTCAAAACGTTCATGCAACTTTCTCAAATGCCAAAGACTTATCTGTAATGTATTACAGAACAGTGACATTAAGCCAGATGTCAAGTGATATTTCAATGACTATTCTATGATATCAATGTAGACAGCATAAAAAAGTCAGAGTTGGGAAAAAATTACTATGCTCAAATAAGTTATCTTTACTTGTTGAGTAGCCATATTTACAAACTCCAACTAGGAGCATACAACAGAATGAGGGGACAGAATATTTGAAATCTCAATGACCCAGCATGTATGAGGCCTATAGCTCATTATACACATATGCATAGCTACTACAGTTGATGAAAATGGACACCTTTATCATTCAGAGAGTTGGACAGGTCAAAGCAACTCATACGGATGCTCTGACATACACAGTATTTGCTTAAAACTAGACACACTGGCCCTTGAGCTGGGAACCTGAGCACCGCCCAGCTTAGCGAGTTGTTTTACTAAGTATGCAGTGAAAGGTCATTTCTATAAGGGTCAGGATGATCAACATGAGTTCCGATAACACAGTCCAACTGGCACTGTGTTTTCTGAGGCCGAGGCAGGGACACACAACAAGCCTGCATAGGTTTTTTTGTTGTTGATTTTTTTTTTTTAATCTTTTGGGGCCATACCTGCAGCATATGGAAGTTCTCAGGCTAGAGGTTGAATTGGAGCTATAGCTGCTAGCACACACCACAGCCACAGCCACAGCAACACCAGATCCAAGCTGCGTCTGCAACCTACACCATAACTCATGGCAACACCAGATCCTTAACCCACTGAGCAAGGCCAGGGATCAAACCTGCCTTCTCATGGATACTAGTCATATTCATTTCCGCTGAGCCGTAATGGGAACTCCTAAAACCAAATCTTACCTGTAGCCTGTAAACAAGTTCATGGGACTCAGATGAGATCAGACTGTGCCTGCTAAACTAGAAAGAAAACATGCATTGTTGTAGGTCACTGAGATTGTGTTTCTGCTTCTGTTATACTGTATATAAATTATATACACACACTACCTTCTGATACTTATTTTAAAGTTTTTAGCCCTTGTGCTTTTCTTGACTCGGCCTCTTTCCATGTAGAAAACATTTTTGCACAGATCTGGCCTCTGGAATCAATGCTATTTACCATAGTGTTGTTTCTGAGGTCTGAATTTGGTTCCGGGGCTCAGACTTTTGAGTATTTAAGACTCCATGTTTCTTTTTTTTTTTTTTTTTTTCTTTTTGCCTTTTTGGCTTTTCTAGGACTGCTCTCACGGCATATGGAGGTTCCCAGGCTGGGGGTCCAATCGGAGCTGTAGCCACCGGTCTACGCCAGAGCCACAGCAACGCAGGATCTGAGCCGCATCTTCGACCTACACCACAGATCATGGCAATGCCGGATCCTTTACCCACTGAGCAAGGCCAGGGATCGAACCCTCAACCTCATGGTTCCTAGTCGGATTCGCTAACCACTGAGCCACGATGGGAAGTCCTAAGTCTCCAGGTTTCATCAGTGAACCAGTCTGTCCATAGGCTTTGAGGGTCACCTACACAGCCTCTGATTAGAATGCTCCACCTTGGAGTTCACTCACAGTGCAGCAGGTTAAGGATCTGGCCTTGTCACTGCTGTGGCCCAGGTTTGATTCCTGGCCCAGGAACTTCCACATGCACATGCCACAGCCATGGTGGAAAAAAAAAAAAAAAAAAAAGCTCCACCCTATTTTCCATTTTCTGAAACAAAGACTCAAACTTGCATTCAGGCTGGGGCTACTTTGGCTGCCCTGCAAAATGGCGAGCAAAGGGGAGACCTTGGACTCCGATGCCCATCAGTGTGAATTCAGTGAGGCCCCCCTGGATGCTCGAGGTGACAGTCAGACTCGTAGTCTTCTCCGTCCAGACAAAGATACTGCTGGGAAAGGGAGAAACCAGGGTCACCGAAGCCCTAAAATGCTAACTGGGAAGGTGTGAGGCAGAGATCATGACCCATGACCTTCTCTTCCACAGCACAGATTCACTGCTCCTCTTTAGCTCCAGGGGTCAGCATCAAGGTCATGGCCAGCCCCAATTCCTTCTCTTGGAATTATGCATTTGGGATTCTTCCATGTTGTTTCGTGTAACGATGGATTGTTATCATTCGCTGCCCAGTGGTGTACCACTGTATGGATATACCACCATCTACTTACTAATGATTTATATTTGGTTTTTTTTCCAGCATCAGTGCTTATGAGTAAAGCTGCTAGAAACATTGGCATGTGGATTTTTTAACTTAAGTTCATTTGTTTTATATTTCTCTTAATAGTTTTGAAGTTCAGTGAAGTTATGTAACTCCTACTTCAATGAAAACCCTCCAAATCGGTACCCTGCACCTCATCATCACCAGCTGTTGCATACTGAGTTCCAGACTCTTCATCTTCTAACCAGTACCCCCACACCCCCATCACCCTCTATCCTATTACATGGTCATGGGTGGGGAAGGGTAAGAGGCTACATTAGGAAGGAGATGTGATGAGCAGGGAGGCTTGAAAACTGTCCTAATTTAGGGTCTAAAGCATTGCATCCAGTCAGAACAGGACACTACTCCAGTGGCACATGGTGGTTCAGGTGACTAATCAGGTTTGCGGAGACTCACCAGCCACAGGAGCTCCCTCTCATCTTACACTCCCACAGGCCCATAGGGTTCAAGGCCAAATGGGGCGATGTGGCCTGGAAGCTGGAACGACAGGTCTCAAGGGAAAATCCTAGCGGGTTCCCCTCCATTCTCTTCTGTGGTTTGTTACAGGTACCACTGTTGCTACAATGTCACAGGTGTTAGACAATGAATAAATGAATGCGTGAATAAGCAGATGCATAAATGCATAGATGGTAATTGGTATTGTGAAATCATAGAAAAATATTATATATACACACACACATATATACATATATATATACACACACATATGTACACACACATATGTGTACATGTACAGGGTTCCTGGCACAGAGTTCCTAAAACTCAGAATTTTCTGGATAATAGGAATGCCTTTTGTTATAGTGAGGTGCTTCTTGGTGGGCTACTGGGTTAGTGTCAGAACTGAACTGAATTGTAAGACATGCAGCTGGTGTTGCAGAGAAAGGCTTAGTGTGGGGAATAAACCCACTCACCCGGTGTCAGAAGTGTAACACTGGGAGAAGTGTAACAATGTGAGAATAAAGGAAATAATTAGGTTTTTTTTCTTTGCAGGCATGTTGAAATAAAATCCATCAGATGTGTTTTCTGCAGGAATCTCAGAGCCTTTCAGACATATTATAAGTATTCAAATGAAGGTTAAAACACACAGGTTCTTCGACAGGGTCATTGATCCCATCTTTTGATACAGATGTTGCATACTGGAAACCAGGGGTACAGATACAAGATACACAGTGGCCGCAATCAGAACTGAGCTTAAATCGAAACTAAGACACTCTTTCTTTAGCTTTGCTCCCCATTGTCTAAAGTTTTAAAATATTAGTTTATTTAATTTTAGCAATAGTAGCAAGTGTATGTAATGCATTGTGTCTCAGTTTTTACAAAAATGTTCATATTTCTCCTGCTCTTCTCTATCCCTCAAACACACTAATCACTCTTGTTTCCTTTCAACTAATATTTTCTCCTTCAGTCCACAAGCAAATCTCATTATTGAATGCTAATTTTTAAACCTGTAGATAAACTATTCTTTGATGAATCTGTCCCCATAATTATTTGCAGGATAATCTTTCATTTAAATAGTAGCAAATTATTAGCAGTTTCTTTTGCATACCCACACACTATTCATGGACAATTCTCTGTGGCTGTGTGCTTAGAACAAGTTTTAAAGTAAATAAAGCTGGCTTCTGAGATGACAAATTTGCTGTTGAAATACTTCCATTTTCTATCCACCAGCTGTCCTCTCTGAGAGGCAAAATATAATGAATCCCAGGAAGGGGATTACACAGTACCACCTATTCCATTTGGATATTTAATTTCTAAACTTGAGCGCAGGCAGTTGTAAGCTTAAATGTTATATCATGGAGCTTTTGATTAGAATGTTTTTTGTTATTCATTTTAGCCTGCGGAGGTTTTAAATGAATTTAAATGTATTTCTATTTTAATGTTTTAAAAAACTGAACAGCCAAAGTGATAGCAACTACTATGTTCCTTCTAAGCAGTTTCTGGAAAGAAAAAATGGTTATTTGAGTTCAAGGCGTGCTCTAGTGAGCAAGCAACAAAAGAAAATCACTGTTGGCAACTAACACGGCACCCATTCATTTTGTTGTCAACAAAACCCTTCGGAACTTGTACCATGTGTACGTTACTGTGTGGTGTGTGTAGGCGCATGAAGTCTGCGTGTATTTCTGACATGAAGTCCAGCATGGACTTGGGGCTTACTCATTGGAAGTCTTTTCCCAAAGTCTATCTTGGGCCAAGATCTGGGGTAAAGGAGGCCACAGGAGCCGAGGTGCTGGTGGAGATGAGGTCCTGCCAACAGTGAGTGCTGAGTGCTTAGAGGAGAGAGTCTGGGTCATCAGCTCTACCGGATTCCAACCAGCAGCAGAACCAAGTGGATTAAGACGCTGCCAACCTGCTCAGAGAAGAGCACGGCTCTAGAACTGCTTTGCAGCAAGTGGGAACTGAGCATTTTTCTTCTTCTATATTGAGCACAACAGTACTTGGGTTTTCATGACTACCGAAAAGAATAGCATTTTCAAAAGCAGACCTGTGTCGAAGATCCGTCACCATCATTACCCTTTCGGGTGGCTTGCTCAAGGCCTCTCATGCCAGCAGTCCTGTGACCCACCGTAAATACTGTCAGCTTCCTCACATCTCTTCTTACTTGTCCCCTTGCTCGGTCTGACTCCCAGGGCTCAGCACTCAAATCATTCAAATGTGGGCCACTCCACCCACTTGCCCTCTTCCTCCTTCCTCACAAAATCCCAATCCTAGATGAAGGAAACCTCCGTGTGCTCAGACCAGCATGGCCGAACATCCCTGAAGAAAACCGCACCGCCCAGAAGACTGGTTGTGCTCCACCTTTGTGATTTCATGCTTCTGACAGACTCTCTGGGCTGCGCAGAATACACATCACCCTACTCTCATCATCTCGCTCTCCTTCTCTCTGAGATGGGTATCTCACACCTCCTCTTTGCTCCCGAAACTTCCCACTGCAAGTCCCCTCTTCACTCTCAGCAACTGATCTCACTCTATGCTTAGAAAACCAAAGAAAAACACCTCATTTCTGGTGCAGCTGGAGAATGTCTTTAAGGCTAAGTTGCAGGTGTGGTTATTAGAGTTCTCCAGAGGCAACTTTGTCCACGTCAAAATGTGACCTACAGGAGTTCCTGTCATGGCTCAGTGGTTAACGAATCCGACTAGGAACCATGAGGTTGCAGGTTCGATCCCTGGCCTTGCTCAGTGTTAAGGATCTGGTGTTGCTGTGGCTGCGGTGTAGGCCAGCGGCCACAGCTCCTACTGGACCCCTAGCTTGGGAACTTGCATATGCCACGGGTGTGGCCCTAGAAAAAGACAAAAAGACAAAAAGACCAAAAGAAAAAAAAAAAAAAAAAAAAGATGTGACCTACAATCCTAATTGGGCTGCTGGCTGGGCCAATTATCAACCCCCCCCCTTTTTTTTTCCCTCTTACATTTTTGTGTCTTAATCCCGGATGCAGGCAGAAGCCCATGAATCTTGGGATGTAAGAACACACAAGGGGATAACACATAAAGGGAATTCTGAAACTTTTAAAGCAGAATTTACAGGAGCTGGCATTCCAAGGAGATGCCTGGGGAGAGTGAAAACAGTACTGTGGTGACCAAAGAATCACTCCCTGAGTTTTGTCTCTTGAGCTAGAGGTGATGCGTTTTAATAAATAACAATAATAAGTTTTAATAAATAGTAGTAATCGTAAGTTTTAAGTCATATGTACATACTTGCCATATGTACATGGAACAGAAACATGAAAAATGCGTCTGCAGAGTATCTCAGGAAATTCTCTCATTTACGTTTAAGATATTTTATTAACTATATCTTTAACTGATATACTGTACATTTTGTAATGTTTACAGTACTAGTTTATTTATTTTTATTCATTATTTTTAGAGCTGCACCTGTGGCATATGGAGATTTCCAGGCTAGAGGTTGAATCGGAGCTGTAGCTGCTGACCTACACCAAAGCTCACAGCAACGCTGGATCCCCAACCCACTGAGCAAGGCCAGGGGTCCAACCTGCGTCCTCATGGATGTCAGATTCGTTTCCACTGAGCCATGGCAGGGATTCCTGTAGGACCAGTTTAAAACAACTGAATTGCAAATGTTTAATTGCTTGTGTGGAAGTTTAGGAAAATATAATGTCCATCTTCCCTCTTAAACTTTGACTCAATAAAAATAGAAAATGTTCATTTATTCATTTTTTAAAAATGAAGCATTTTTGAATCTCTTACACTATTCTTTGTCTTTAATTCTAGGCTTTTAAGTTATAATCAAAACAGATAAAATTATTGTCCTCAAAGAGTTCCCTGAGGATCTGATATTGTTACTGCTATGGCTTGGGTCACTGCTGTGGCTCAGGTTCGATCCCTGCCCTGGTAACTTCCACATGCCATGGGCGCAGCCAAAAAGAAAACTTCTTGTCCTCAAACAGCTTACGTTCTATGGAAAGGGATATATAATAAACTTATCTCTCTATATACTGGCAGATGAATTGATGTGTACATATTGTGATATATAAAGAAAAATAAAACACTAAAAAGTGTCAGGGGTGGGTAACTATTTTATATAGAAATGTCAGCAAAGGCCTTATCCAATAAGCCACATTTGATCACAGACCAAAGGAAAGAAAAGAGCAGACCCAGAAGATACAAGGTCAAGGTCAAGGCCATGGTGACGTGAAGTCAGAGTGCAGGGAGCATGCTGAGTGCACCTGAGGCCAGCAAGAGTGGCACAGAGGGAGTGAGGAGGCGAGCCAAGGAGACCTGAGGACAGAGGTGGCGGATCACATGGGATTTTGTGGACAATGACAAAGACATTCGCACAGATGAGGACATGTGAGAAAATTCACAGACGGCAAGTGACATGATCAGATTTAACACTTAACTGGATTTCTACATGGCTGCTGTATTGAGTATGAACTGGGGGAGGGATGGGCAAGAGCGGAAATGGAGAGACCAGCTGGGAGGCTGATGCAATAATGAATTAAAGGTGAGGAAGACAGGGCAGGGACAGGGGGGTGACAGTGGAGCAAATAAGAAGTAGTCAAGTTCTGGATATATTCCAACTTATTTCAAAGGTAGAAACATTAGAATGCGAGGATGTGCTGAATGTGGGCGATAAGAGAAGGCCAACCTATGGGTGCCTGGATGTGTAATTAACAGCGTGGGGAAGATGGAAAGAGCAGACTGGGATGGAGAAAGAAGGAGTTTGTTTTTTGATGTGCTGTCTAGATGTCTAATAGGTGGTTGGATAATAGGTCAAGTAAGTAGTGAGATTAATAAGTCTAGATATCTTTGGGGGCCCATAAACTGGAGATGCTGAGTTGGTGGTTGGAGGTTGAGCTTAAAATTGGGAATACCATTTGGACCATAGATATAAATTTGGGAGTTCTCAGAATTCATAAGATATTAAAATTTTAAGAATAAATGATTTTAATGATAGTTTCTAAAAAAGAGAAGAATGGATGAAATCTCTAAGGAGTAAGTAAAGGACTTCAGAGCAAGTTCAGCACTGGAGCAGGAAAGAGAACAGGTAGATAAATATGGTGATGGAATTGTGGTTTCGTTTTCTCAATATAGCAAGTAGAAGCTTATTACAGAACAGTGAAAACTGGAGGGCTTAGGGGAGAGAATAAACTGTAAGACAACCATCTATGAAAGTGGAAGATTTAACGAGCTGATGAAAAAAAACAGGATTGACACCAGCATCAACAGCCTAGTTCAGTTTAGACTTTATAGAACTGACATGAAACCACAAGCTTGATTCCATTTTTCTTCAACCGTGTTCAGGTTTACAGGTGCTGATACAGAGTAAAGACTTTACTTTCACCAGAGTATTGCTTTCATTTTGTGCATTCAGGGGGAAGAGAGGACAGCATATTGAACCTTGATTTAAAAGAATGAAAATGATGGACACTAAATGGAACTACATGCCAAAGGTCATGAGCATTGGGAGAAGCCATAATAAGATAATGCCATATAAGTTTCTGCAGAAAGAAAGAAGGGTTGGAATCCGATACCAGAAGAAATAAGTTGGAATAATAGGAGGTGCTGGTTAGAAGATGGAGAGTCTGGAACTCAGTATGCAACAGCTGGTGATGATGAGGTATAGAGTACCAATTTGGAGGGTTTTCATTGAAGTAAGAGTTACATAACTTCACTGAACTTCAAAACTATTAAGAGAAATATAAAACAAATGAACTTAAGTTAAAAAATCCACATGCCAATGTTTCTAGCAGCTTTACTCATAAGCACTGATGCTGGAAAACAAACAAATATAAATCATAGTAAGTAGATGGTGGTATATCCATACAATGGTACACCACTGGGGAATGAATAACAAACTATCATTACACAGAACGACATGGAAGAATCTCAAATGCATAACTCCAAGAGAAGGAAACCAATATTTACATACTCTATCATTCCTTTAAATGTGGAATTGTGGAAAAGGAAAAAAAAATCACAGGGGTAGAAAAGCAATTAGCAGTGCCAGGGCTGGAAGGTGAATGGAGAGAGGACATAGGAAAGGACGACACTCTGGGGTGATGGAAATGTTCTCAACACTGCTGCTGGTGGTGACCACAGATCCCACTGAATTTGTCAAAATTTATTGGATTTACACTCACTGTGTGTAAATCATACCTTAATTCATCTCATAAAATCACAGGAAGTATAGTTTGCGGATATTACACTAACCCAGAATTATAATACATATGTACCATTAGGAAAAGTTACAATGAGTCAGATGCTAAAATCTTGAAGGAATGAAGACCTGGGGGTTTGGAAATGATTTAAACCAATAATGTTAGCAAGATATTGTGTGAATCCAGGACTTCCAAATCTGGGGAACTTTAGGGTAGAGTTATATAAAATAAATTTAAATTGAGGCTTTGGAAACAGTGGCAAGAAGGAAAGCTCCTTGAGCTGCATGAGGGGTGAGGATATGTCAATAGCTGTGGTTTTGAAATTTCTGCAGAAGAAGAGTTCTCCAGGGTGAGCCAGATGCCAGTTAGAGTAAGAACAGTAACAATCTCATCTAAGGGATGAGATTGAGAATATAAGAGAATTTACTGGCGACTAATAGAGTGGAAGTATTTAGGATGTTGGTTGAATGGATGTAAGGTCAGTTGAAAAGTTTATAGAGTGAGAATCCAAGGGACACAGGCGTGTTGACCTTATGGCAGCAAGTGACTTTGACATCAGTGAACCACGGCAGGACTGTTACTGCGACTCTGAGCATCGGTGGGGAGGCAGGCGTAGGGGTCCTGCAGGAGAACCCAGAGCTCTGCAGGCCCCTCTGCTCCTGTGCTGACAATGCCGGTGGTGCAGAAAAAGGGACATCTTCCCAAGGTCACATGGGTGTTTCTGGTTAATGTACTGTCAGTGCCTAATTCTTTGGTTTCTAACATTGGAAATTCACTTACTAAATACTGTTGAATGGATGGATAAAGGAAATAATAAGTTAGACATCAAGGAATCCTTTGTCTAATCACACTTTTCCACATACAGTCCTGATTTTTAGAATTCAATCCTATGTATGACAACAATCTTTCAATAAAGTACAAGTGTAAATCTCCCTGCTCATTTAGTAGTTTCATTCGTATTCATTCAGCTCAGTAAGCTGAAGGCCTACTAAGTGGCTGCTGATGGACTGGGCTTGAAAGAACTCACAGGAGCCGAGATCCCTTCTCTTGGATAGAGAATAGGAGGTTCCTTATTCCTTCTTATTACGGTAGATGAATACACGCTCCAGGAGAGTGAAGTGTGCACTGCATATTCAAGCCAGCGGAACCCCTTGATCTGGGAGCTTGTTTACACCTTCCAATTTCTCTCGCTGATAGAGTGCTTTCAGAAAGAGAGGCAGTGCCAATGCAGGAAGCCAAGGGCAGACATCCCGGTGTCCATGATCAAGGGAACTTGACCAAATAATTAGTTCCAGTCCCTATCACGGCAACCTCGGGCTAGCTGGATCTCAGCGTTGTGAGCAACGACAGGTCCAGGCATCCTCAGCTAATTTAGGCTGCAGGAGCTCTTTCACCGTCAGTATTACAGCCATTCTCTCTGACATTTATTTGTTTTGCTTCTCCCAAGGATTCTCTCTCTTGCCATGATTGTATCCACCACATTTCCTGGCTGTGCAGCCCTTCAAAAATTAAACACTGATAAATGTTTTAAGGATGCAAAGGAAAGCTGTTAGGAGCTGACATGAAATTTTCTCTTGTTTCCTTAAAGCTTGTTTGCTAGGGAATGAAGAGCTACAATTTACTTTAACGTGATCATGGGTTTTCACACCAACAGTGAATGCACAATTACTCTTGACTCTGGGAATGAGTTTGAAAAGAGAGACACAAAAAGGCAATCAACTGGGTGTCTTTGGCAGACAAAAGGAGAGCGATTCAGGAAGGACCAGAGGGCAGAGGGAATGGCTGCAGGAAAACACCCTCTACAGGATATGCCTGCAAGGCAGCTGAACCTTCTCTCTGGGCCTTCTTATTAAATAGTTCATCAGTGCTCAAATGTTCAATCACCCTGTTTGCCCTAATGTTAGAGCTCTGCCATCTCAGTCAGGGTTTGGTAAGGTATGAATCATGATATTAGTTGCCTGGAGTGTAAGCTGAAAAGAAGAACAAACCGGATTTTTTTCAGAGATGAGAAATAATAGGCATATTGCGATCTCAGGCAACTCTTTTAGCTTTGAGAAGCCTCAGGTATCTTCCTGGAAAGTTCAGAGATGCTCATCTCTAAAAGTCATTGTATGATCAATTGAAATGAAACAAAATAAAATTAAATAGCATCACATAATACAAGTATTGGGGGGGGGTGCCAGAGTAGTGTTAATATAAAGAGTTCCTGCTTTAACACAGGGCAGAGCAAAGTTTGAATGTGCACTGTCGCTTACTAGTTGTGTGGCTTTCCTCAGGCCTCTTAACCTCACTGAACGAGAGTTTCCTCCTATTGACTTAATTATTCCTATTTTGCAAAGTTGTTCTCAACATGTGGGAAAGAGATAAAATGCTTGGACATGGATTTTGTCTAAAGAACTGCTTTCTAAAGTTTCTTGATGGTAAAAATCACTGGAAGCATTTGATATAATAGTAGGTTCTCATGTCTTCCTTTATGCAGAGTCTGATGTAGCAATTTAGGGTGGAATCTAGAGGTTGGAAACACTAGGTTAGAAGGATTTGCGGAGTTCCCACTGGGGCTCAGCAGAAAAGAACCCAACTAGTAGCCATGAGGATGCAGGTTCTATCCCTGGCCCCACTTAGTGGGTTAAGGATCTGGTATTGCCATGAGCTGTGGTGTAGGTTGCAGATACGGCTTGGATCACACATTTCTGTGGCTGTGGTGTAGGCCAGCAGCTGCAGCTCCAATTCTACCCCTAGCCTGGGAACCTCCATATGCCGCCAGCGCAGCTCAAAAAAGACAATAAAGGGGGTGGGGTTGGGAAAGATTTCTGGAGAACATGAGATTTTAGCTGGTTTTGGAAAGTTGGTGGGACTTTGGAGACACAATTTATATGGAGGCTTTTTAAAGTAGAGGGAACGACAGGGCGTAGTCACAGAGATGGAAGTGTCCAGGGCACACTGAAAGGCCGGTGTGGTTAGAATGCAAACTGAAACAAGAAGGAATGGGCCTAAGAGTGGACCATTGTGCACCTGGCATAAAAATGTGAACAGATCCAGTTCTTACCTGGGTAAAAACCAGAAAAGAGATAGCCTTTACTGGGACCACTGCATCTGCTAAACTTCCCCAGAATTTGTTAGGCGATTTAGATGAGGGATAAACTCATTTTATCACATAGACAGACTCACATTTCTGTACATGCATTCATTCTCCACACTTTCTTAGATGAAAACCCACGAGACCGGGCGGTGTTGCCATTAGCGGGTCATGAACAGGAACAACTATTTTGCTGTTTGGATCAACACCACTCCAACTACCTCCCTAAAAGTCCGACCAGCACACAGCACAACTTACATGGTTTATGCTTTTCTCTAAATACATCACACTTCTCTGCTCCCTGGAGCATCACTGTCAGCCTTCAGTAAAAGGTACACGAATGTATTTCGTTGGTGATTTACCTACAGGGATTCATCCCTGCCTTCTTGTTTAACTTCCACATTGAATTTAAATGTTTTATATTTATTTTCCACCAGTAATCATAAGCCTGAGGTCAATGAATGAATCTTGGGTAAAAGAATAAATGAGCTGGACTCATTCCAGAACCTAATTCATTTCCTGTAAGGAAGTCGGTAGCCTAGGGAATTGACAGTTTCACACCAATAGGATATTTTTTTTTTACTGCATAGACCTTCTTTCTATTAAAATTAATTTGAGACCAAGAGTAACTATCAGGGCACTTTTTGTTGTCACGGGTCCCACTCCAACACAGAAATTCTTTAGAAAGCATCCTGGTATAGAGTGTTGAGTTATAACAAGAGATACCATCAGCCAGTAGATTTTAATATCTCCTAACTGGTTTTCCTGTCTTTAAATTGTTTTTTCTCACCCCCTCCCTTTTTTTAAAAAAATAGACTTTTTATTTTCTAGAGAAATTTTATGTTCACAGTAAAACTGTGCAGAAGGCAGTGAGGTTTCCCCTACATGAGCATAGCCTTCCCCAATGTCAATATCCCCACCAGAGTACTGATCGGTCAATACCGACCAGTCACAAGCACTCACAGTCCTTAGCTTACATTAGAGTTCATTCTGGGTGTTGGGCATTCTAGGGCTTTGGACACACACATCATGCATAATGATGTGTCTCCATCATTCTAATACTATACAGGGCGTTCTTGCAGCCCTGAAATCTCTGCTTTGCCTCTTCATCTTCCCATCCCTTCTAAACCCTGGCAACTGCTGGTCTCTTTACTGGCTCCACACCTTTGCCTTTTCATAGGGTTGGAGACACATGGGATGTATCCTTTTCAAATTGGGTTGCTCTCACTTATTAATATCATTTAAGTGTCCTCCGTGTCTTTTTTGACTTGATAGCTCCTTTCCTTTTAGCACTGAATAATATCCCATTAAACTGATGTTTCTGAAAGAGTGATTTTATTTTAATTTTGTCTTTTTAGGGCCACGCCCACAGCATATGGAGTTTCCCAGCTAGGGGTCTAACTGGAGCTGTATCCACCGGCCTATGTCACAGCCAAAGCCACACCAGATCAGAGCCATGTCTGCGACCTACACCGCAGCTCATGGCAACGCCAGATCCTTAACCCACTGAGTAAAGCCAGGGATCGAACCCGCAACCTCATGGTTCCTAGTCAGATTCGTTTCTGCTGCGCCATGATGGGAACTCTTAAATAGTGATTTTAGATAGATATACTAACATAGAATTAAATAAATATTGACTTATGTGTAAGTTATTTCTAAGTTGTATTTTTAAATATTTCTGATTACACCAAAGTAAAATCTTCAGCAAGTAAGACTGCTACTGGCTTCCATTTTCCTACAGTGAAGTAAAGTTTCATTTTAACATAAAACATGCATAAGCAAAAACAAAAAAGAGTCCATGCAAATTAACAGTATAAATATAAGAGTAGAAGTTCACATAAATTTGATAACTCTTGAGGTTCATCTGACTGCAGCAAAATTATAAAGGTCATCTCATAATAACAGGGGTTTAGGAAACTCTACAGCAAGAATAACTTTTAAAATCCCACTGTGATTGTTCTACACTCTTCTTAAAGCCTTTCATTGCAACCTCATCTTAGAATGCCTACCAGACCTTCCATTTCCGTCATCTTTTCCATTAAATCCACCAGCAAAACACCTCTGAAATCTGATTCAGTTTCTACTACCAGCCTAATCCAAGTCGCCATCATCTTCTACCTAAACATCGGCAAGAGTCTTCCAAACTCACTCTCTTCCTCTGTTCTTCCTACACCCCCAACCCAATCCAAGTAGCCAGAGTGGTCTCTCTGAATTTTCAGTAGCATCAGCTCACCTAAATTATAAGGTGATGGTCACTTGTGAGCTCGTGGTGATCTTTCGGCTCTGAAAATCTTCTGATTACTGAGAAGAAAGGAATTGAACTAAGCATCAAAGAAAAAAAAAAAGTGCATATGTTGTCTAGGCTCTCAATGTGGGCTTCCCTGATGTTTCCTCTGGATTAATTTGAGGTTCTATATTTTTGGAAAGAACAACACAGAAGTGATGTGTTTTTCTCAGTGTTCCCCCAGCTAGCACAGGTCCACAGGCGAAGAGACTTTAAATCTGCCACAAGCTGCAAATGGAAAAGCACGATGCCAAATGCCAGCCCACATTGGTCTAATAAGCTACGATTCCACTGTGACAAGAGCTCCTATTACACACCCACATTATCTCACGTCTGCCCTGCCTGAGGGTGTGAAGCCGCAGACTGTTTCCAACATCCAAGTAAAAAAGAGTGTATATACCTGTATAATGAATCACCTTGCCGTACAGCAGCAATTAACACAACACTGTATATCAACTGTACTTCAATTAAGAAAAATCCTGCTGGAGTTCCCTTTGTGGCTCAGTGGAAACGAATCCGACTAGGAACCATGAGGTTGTGGGTTTGATCCCTGGCCTTGCTCAGTGGGTTAAGAATCCAATGCTGCTGTGAGCTGTAGTGTAGGTTGCAGACACAGCCCGGATCCTGTGTTGCTATGTAGACCGGCAGCTGTAGCTCCGATTCGACCCCTAGCCTGGGAACCTCCATATGCCATGGATGGGTCGCTAAAAAAAAAAGCAAAAAAGAAAGAAGAAAGAAAAGATAGATGCTGGCAGAGTCCAAGGTGAGATGCATATTCCTCTGACTGGCTGTGTGACCCTCGGGAAAGTGATATGAACACCCCCCTCCCTCTCTTCTTCCTCCCTCCCTGCTTCCTTCCTTCCTTCCTCCCTCCCTGCTTCCTCCCTCCCTCTGCATCACTCTCTCTCTCTCCATGGGCATAGATTAATATACTCTAACTGGCCTGTCTTAATCAGTACAAGTGGTCACACTTGGGAAGGCACGTGGTCACTTAAGGCATGTGCAGTAAGCACGTGTTTCGCCTGATGTTGCCCTCCTGTCCTCCGAGGCCGCTGTGACGGCAGGGCAGCGGCCAAGAGGAGAGGACGCAGGAGGCTGACGTTTGAGTGTGCTCTTGGTCTTCCTGGGGAAGAGTGTAGACACTCTGCTTTCATTCATTGAAATGGCTCACGTTCAGATCATCACTCATGTTGCTACTTGTGAAAAAAATCAATGACCAGTTCTCTGCTTTCCTGTTTCTAGACCCCTCAGCAGTGTTTGGTGAGCCAATCTCTTCATCCTTCTTGAAACTCTATTTGATTGTTTTACTTTATTCCATACTCCCTGGTTTTGTCCCAACCTCCTGTCAATTCCTCAGTTAGTATCTTTTCCTGGATCTTCCTCTTTTTTTCCCAAATGACCTAAATTCTAGGAAATCTCTGTGCTGTACTGTCCACTTTTTTTTTTTAAACTTCTTTACCTCGGGATCCTCTAGGTGATTCTATACATTTCCTTGGTTTTAGGTTGAAGACTCAAATCTCCTTTCTCCACTGCAGAATTCTCGCTTGAGATCCAGAGGTATATACCCAACGCCTTCTCCAAACCTCTGCTTGGATTAATAATAAGAACCTCAAACTTTCCTTTTAAATTGAAGCATGTTGACTTACAAAATTATATTAAGAACCTCAAACTTAATATGTTAAATTAAAACACTGATTCTCTTCTCTGCATTTAATCTACTGCCTACAGATTTTCTCAGCTCAATAAATGTCACCATCAGTGTGCAGTTTCCTCGCATTCAATTAATCACGAAGTCTCCAAAATACATTCCAACTCTCGGCAGTTGACATAATTTCCACGACCAAAAACCAAGTCCAGAACACATCCATGTCTTGGCCGTGGGATCCCAAGAGCCTCCAAGCTCCTCTCTCCCATCCTGGTCTTGTTTTCCCGCACAGGTGGCCTGAGGGACTTTTCAAAATGATGGACCGCATGATAACACTTGCCTAAAATGGCTTTAAAATCCTCCATGGAGGACATTAGCTTCTGCCTCATCTCCTACTGCAGCCCTTTCTAAGCTGTCCTGGGCTATCATGGCTTTCATCTCGTGCCTCAGGTAGCGCAAACCTTCCTACCTAAAGAGCGCTGCACTGGCTGTTACTTTTTCCTCATGATGCTCTTTTCTCTGTGTTTGCATGGATATCACCTCATTATTCAAATCAGACTCCTCCGCAGAGGGTCTTTCCAGCTTTGGTAAAATAGTACCCCCTTCCTCCAACTTAGAATTTATACATTGGTGCCTTAAATCATTTTCCTTTGCCCATCTTTCTTTCCTGTTCATCCTGCTTCCTTTCCTTCCTTCCTTTATACTCCATTTTTCTTCTTTTTTTTCGTTCCCCCCCCTCCACGAAAGCTCCACAGGAGTGGAACCCTCTGGAGGTTGGTCCTTTCAGCTGCTATGTTAGTCCAGGGCACCCATAACGCAAGTGCCGTGACAGAGTAGAGGCCTAGATCTTTTTAGGGGACATACCTGTGTAAGGAAGTACAGAGACTACTGGAGAAGACCAGGAAACTCCCAGATGGTGATAAAAGCATGGCTCCCAGTGACCAAGAGAAGAAGAGAGAAGCATCCTAGACTTCTGGGTCATTCAGAGAAGGTCCAGCAGAGCCATCACATCCTTGAGCCAAAGTCAGCTGACAAAGGGAGTCAGTTGACTCCCAGAAAGGAGTCTGCCTCACCATCCACACCCCACACCTCATAGGTGGGATGCAGTCATGAGAAATGTGGCCTGAGTGCCAACACAGTGACTGATTCCAGAGCACAGCAGCAGGGGCCCTCCCTCAGTTAGATCCCCTTCAGGGGAAATCTGCCAGGTGCATTGTCTGGAGGCCAATGTAACCGCCTTTTATTCAAGAATGCAGCCAGTTTTTGACATACAGTTGATGCTCAATAAATGGTCTTTTTTTTTTTCCCCCCCAAGAGAGAGTTAGGAGAATATAACTCAGGGATAAGCAGGACCTTGCTCTCAAGCATATCACCATCTAAAGATAGAAATGGGCACAAAAGCATTGCATTTAGGAGTTCCCCTTGTGGCTCAGTGGGTTAAGAACCTGACATAGTATCTGTGAGGATGTGGGTTCAATCCCTGGCCTTGCTCAGTGGGTTAAGGATCCAGATTTGCTACAACAGCTCTGATTCTACCCTTGGCCTGGGCACTTCCATATGTGGCAGGTGCAGCTTTAAAAAAATATGCACTGCATTCAGAAAGAAGAAAAGAGAAGGTTAACTCCTCCTAGGGAGGGCCTGAAAATGACTGTGACAACCTAGAGAAGCCAAAACACATCAAAAAAGAGTACATGTAGGAGTTTCATGGGTAGTTTTACTCTGGGTGGAAGAGATTTGGTTGGACAATATTGATATAAGCTGTGTCCTAACACTCTGTCTATTAGCCTCAGGCATGATAGTCTAAGGAGGGGATATCCATGTACTTTTTAAATGTATCAAGATGTTGGAGTTTCCACTACAGCAAAAGTGGGTTAAGAATTGTACTGAAGCAGCTTGGGTCACTGTTGAGGTACGGGTTTGATCCGTGGCCTGATACAGAGGGTTAAGGATCTTACGTTGCTGCAGCTGTGGCATAGGACCCTGGCCTGGGGACTTCCATAGCCACACATACAGCTGAAAAAAGAGAAAAAAATGTGTCAAGATGTTAAAAAGAGATACCTGATAATGTTGAATTTGTGAGAGTATATAATTGCACATATAGGAATGAGCCGGTTACCAATAGCTTTCAGATAATTTTAAGGAAACATGATAGATAAGATGCCATCAAAAGCTTGTTAAGTAAGAAGTCAAAAGCACATGCCCCCAACATCTGAGAAGGCCTCAGGAGTAATAATAGCCAAAAACCAGTACCTTCTGGATGGCTACAATGAATAGGATGAGCTCAAAATTATAAAAGAATCAAGGAAATCTTATATCACATTTTAACTAGAATTCTGGTTTCTTTTTTGGCTGCACCCATGGCACGCAGAAGTTCCTGAGCTAGGGATTGATCCTGTGCCACAGCAGCGACCCGAGCCACAGCAGTGACAATGCCACCCACTAGGCTACCAGGAACTTGTAGAATTCCATCTTTCAAGCACGTAATATAATTTATGGAATAGCATGCATAGCAAAGAGGTTAAAAAAAAAAAAAGAAAGAAAGAAAAAAGCAACTCCTTAGTCTATTCACAGTAGAGTATCTTACTGGTAACTTTGTTTTTCCCTAAAGTGATCAGGTGTATCTTAGGGCCAGTTTGCCAAGATGGCACTTTCTCTTTCTAAGTGAAAAGTTTCCAGCCCTTTACTCAAAAGGGTGCTGCCCACCCATGGAGATCACCAGAATTGTCCCCACTCTGCACAATTCTGTCTTAAGGGGCAGTAAGCTGCCCTTTCATTAGGTTTGTTATCACTGCAAATTAGGGTCACCCGTGAGTGCACCCGACTATATTTACTCCACGGCAAATATTATTTAACCCCGTCTTCCCTTCTTTGTGACCTTCTGTTCAGTGATTTAATAGGAAAAAATGCCAGAGACTTATTTTTGTCTTTGGAATGAAGGAATTACGGGGCCCTGGGGAATAGCCGGCTATAGGGATTAATATTTTCTGGGCTCTCAGCCTGTTTACATCACGGATCAGAAGAAAACTAACTCAGATGGAAACGGTTATAAAAATCAATCATTCCCAAAGGTTGAAATATCCAAAGCTTAATAATTGCCTCCGCCATTATTCACAGAATATACCAAAGCTTGCTTCTGCATAAATCAGTTTGGTCGCGTGGGTGCCAGTTCTTGGGAAGGAAGAGGCAGATATATTTTAAGAAATGACAGTATGGTCGCTTAAATGAATAGAGAACAGGAAGGAACTCGCAGAGTATTAGAAGCGAGTGAGGGGTACCATGAAGGTGTTCATTCATTCCGTAAATATCCAACTCTTCCTACCACGGCCCGGGCACAAAGTCCCCAAAGGGAAAGATGACCAACTGCCTCAGCCAACACACTTGGACTTGGGGGGCCACGCTCCAGGCCACACCATCAACGAGGGCTGAAAAACAAGCCCTTGCATTGCAATGACTCCTGCATTAATAAGGTACAAGTGTGGGAGGGCTTATGATGCTTGCAGGCATATAAAAAAATTATTTCATTTGGGCAAGAGGCTCCTTGGCTGCTTCTGAAAACCACTTCACAAACATCTGTATTAATAACAACAATACATACAGGTTCCTCCGATGCCGACCCAGCCTCTGCACACTGAGTTCACGTTCGGTTTCTCACTCGAGTTCCACAACAGCTTATGGGGTGTCCCACCCATGTCACCACCTCCTAACCCTGGGTCTGCCTACAGCTTTCCATCCAGGAACTTGTCCCTCTGTCCAAGGGCTTTCTCCAGCTGCAGGTCCTGGGTTAGCCTGCTTGTGGGGGGAGAGGCAGAAAGACTAGAAGTTCCGGGTACTTAACATCCCCCAGAGCAGCCTTCAGTCCGTTGACAGCTGGGGTTTGGTAGATAAATAACCCAGTGTTATTTTCACCTCTGTGGAGGGACAAAACGCAAGGGCTCCCATGCAGCTTCCCACTGAATGCCAGTCACCTGTTTATTAATGTACCCTCTCCTGGCTTTGCTCACTTCCTCGTCTGCCCTCCACCCCGCCCTCCATCAAGGATCCAGAGATTCCCTCCCAGAGAAACTGCCCATAATGACAAGCAGGACTTAACACTATTTTGGGGGGAGCCTGACATGAGATATTCAGTATATAGGCAAGTAGCACTACGTTCATGTCAGACGTGAAACACAGACACAGAGCAATGAAGCAAACTGTTAATAGAGGCAGGCGCAGAATTCAAAACTGTGATCTTCCGAGAAAGAAATAATTGTCATAATCCTGTAACACATACACTCTGGAAGGTCCAACTCTTAAGGCCCTCTCACTGCGAGGTATAGTCAAATGTTGTTTAAAAATGTGGGATCACGTGATCAGAGCACCATGAGACATCTGTAGGTTTGATCGGATCGTGTTCATTGAAGCCTGGGAGTCCAGGCACAGCCCCTCCTAGACAAGGCTTCCCTCTGCCCAAGGTGCTGATCGTATCAAGAAGATGCAACTCGTGGGAGGAACAGGGACCGGAGAGTGAGGTCCTGTTTCTTTGATAACCTTTGTCGTGTACAGACAGCAATGTCCTCGGCAGTACCGCCTTCTCTTCAGCTGAGCAAAGACATTAAGAAAGCGCTTCTCTGCCCACCCGCCAGGTAGTTACGGAGCATTAACTCTGCGGCAGGAGCCAGCCAGATGGATTCGGTAGGGCTGGGGGTGGAAGATGGGGAAGGCTGGTCTGCGTCGGTCAGCGGGTAGCCTGCTGTGGTCCCTGGGGTGGCCCCAAGGTGCGGGTCACCCGAAGCGGGCGTGGCCTTGCTCTGACCTCAGAGGGTGGCTGTGCAAGCGAAGGACTGACGACGGAAGGGCCCTCAGGGCAGGCCCGGTCCCCATCACGCCTCGGGGAGTGGTCACCCTGTGCAAGGGCCTCAGGGCTCTGGAATTTCTCCAGCCTTCTCCGTCTCTAAGCGTGTTGGAGCACATCATCCCTCATCACACTTGAAACACACACGTGACTGTGCACACGCTCACACACACATACACACGTGACTGTGTGAGGTGAGGGGTGTATTAGTGAACTGATTTATGGTGACAGTTGCACAATGTATATGAACTCATCTTGTACACGTTCAATATGTACCGTATTTTGTCCGTTATACGCCATGAAACTGGAAGGAAAAAAACCAACACCCACTGGAAAGAACACGGAGCAGTTCTGAGAGCAGAGTCCACCGAGGTGGATGCCGCGCATGAGCCAGACTTGGGCCAGGTCCCCAGCACGTGTAAGTAACACCATGTGGTTCACGCTTGTTGCCAAGGTCCCTTGAGGGTTGAGAGGCTGGTGCCCTGCAGTGACCTTGGCGGGGGGCGGGGGAGGAGGGAAAGAGGTGAGGTCGGGAGCAGGCTCTGTCACAGGGTAGAAGCTGCTTTGAAAGTTAGTCTGGGAACAGCCCCAGAGGGTTTGCTCTCCGTTTTGTTACCGCCATGGCCATCCAGAAGGTGGCTTTTCAAATCAGAGCCATAGCTCGAGTTCGAACTGGATTCCAGGCCCATAAAACTTGTTCAATTGGTGATATTAGGAAAGGATAGCAAAAAAAAAAAAAACACACACCAGATACTATAAGACGTTAAAAATAAGATCAGCAGGTGGAGCACCTTAAGGTTATGGGAGCAGTACCCTCTGGTTTCTTGTAGGCTTCGTGTTTTTGCCTGTAACTTCAACAGTTTAAGGCCAGCTTACCCAAATGTTAAACCCTGGTGTTATGTATTAGCTATCTGTTGTCGTGTAATAAATTAGACCAGATGCTGGTGGCATAAAACACTGGTACCCATTCATCATCCCACATACTTCCTGTGGGTCAGGAGAAAAGCCAGAAGAGGTAGCAGTGAATTTTCCTTCTGTACATTTTTATCCGTTTTGAGTTCTGACTGCGTGACTTATTTAGTATTCAACATTAGCCACGTCATTTTCTTTAAACAGGAGAAATCGATCACAACCCCTTCCCACCTCAGCCTCCCTGATGGTACGGCTGATTTTAACCGCTAACACTTCCAGCCCATAGATGCTGCTCTCAATACCTCACATCAGGTTAAGTCATTCAATTGTCTTCTCCTTGTGAGGTCAGCCTGCATTATTGCTTTTCCTTTAAATGTGAGACGACTGCGTCACAGAGGAATCAAGGAAGGAATTTAGCCAGGATTCTACATTCAGAGAAGTAACAAGCAGATTTGAACCCAGGCTTTCTGGTCCCAAATCTCACACCCAAACCTTTATTCTAAACTTCCAAAGCAAATGGATGCTGCAGACATAAGCCCTTGTTACATTTCGGAGTTTAAAGGGGAGAATTCCCTGTGGTTGAAACGGCTCTCCCAGGAAGGCGCTCAGCCAGAGATGGATCCTGCCTGGATTATCCTGCTCACCCGGCTTTGCTTTGGGAATGATTTTCTAGTTTACAGCAACTTGGTGGGATTTTCATGGGGTGGAGGGAGTGCAATAAAACTGAGCATGGTCTCTTTTTTCGATATTTATTTATTTAGGGAGAGTATGCTGTCCCTGAAAGGTGTTCGTCTTAATCCATTGTCATTTCCAATCAATTTATGATGCAGGGGGTGAGCTGTGGACGGTTAAATCAATGCCAATTATGACTGAGTGCCTGTGTGGAGGTTCAATTGTCCAGAATGCTGTACCGTCCTCAATTTATGGCCTCGTTGCTAGAGAAAATCTGAAATTCTCTTTCAACGCCGTCGCCCTTAATTATAATCTTTCAGAGGCGTTAGAGATAATGGCACCCGTGTCTTTCACACTAAATTGCTGAGTACAAGACAACTCCGCTTGCTTTCACGGGCCCCAGGAAAATAAGCGCCTGGCAGCATTCTCTCAAGGGTCCCCGCTGCACAGATAGCTTGTTTAGAGAAAGGATGTGCCTCACGTGCTGGGGCAAGGATCACAGTGCCCGCGATGATGGGAGAAGGAGGAGGAAACGCCTGTGGCTCCTCCACCCCCCACTACACAGGTATGCACGCAGAGTGATGGCAAAGAAGGTTCTTCGGGTTCTTTGGGGTTCTTATTTTGTTTATTTCTCAGGTCAGTCTCCCAAAGCAACAGAAATAAAAGCAAAAATAAACCAATGGGATCTAATTAAACTGACAAGCTTTTGCACAGCAAAGGAAGCCAAAAAGAAAACAAAAAGACAACTTACAGAATGGGAGAAAACAGTTTCAAGCGATACAAGTGACAAGGGCTTAATCTCTAGAATATACAAGCAACTGATACAGCTCAACAGCAAAAAAGCCAACCACCCAATGGAAAAATGGGCAAAAGACCTAAACAGGCATTTCTCCAAGGAAGCTATACAGATGGTCAACAAGCACACGAAAAACTTTCAACATCCCTGATTATTAGAGAAATGCAAATCAAAACTACCATGAGGTACCACCTCACACCAGTCAGAATGGCCAACATTAATAAGTCCACAAATAACAAGTGCTGGAGGAGGTGTGGAGAAAAGGGAACCCTCTTGCACTGTTGGGAATGTAAATTGATAAAACCACTATGGAGAACCGTATGGGGGTACCTTAGAAAACTATACATAGAACTACCATATGACCCAGCAATCCCACTCTTGGTCATATATCTGGACAAAACTTTCCTTAAAAAAGACACATGCACTTGCATGTTCATTGCAGCACTATTCACAATAGCCAGGACATGGAAACAACCCAAATGTCCATTGACAGATGATTGGGTTAGGAAGAGGTGGTATATATACACAATGGAATACTACTCAACCATAAAAAAGAATGACATAAGGCCATTTGCAGCAACATGGATGGAACTAGAGACTCTCATACTGAGTGAAGTGAGTCAGAAAGAGAAAGATAAATACCATATGATATCACTCATATCTGGTATCTAATGTACAGCACAAATGAACCTTTCCACAGAAAAGAAAATCATGGACTTGGAGAATAGACTTGTGGTTGCCAAGGGGGAGGGGGAGGGAGTGGGAGAGATTGGGAGCTTGGGGTTAATGGATACTTTTGGAATGGACTAACAATGAGATCCTGCTGTGTAGCACTGAGAACTATGTCTAGATACTTACAGTGCAGCACGACAATGGGAGAAAAAATTATGTATACATGTATGTATAACTGGGTCCTTATGCTGTACAGTGGAAAAAAAAAGTATGCTGGGGAAAATAACATTAAAAAATTATCTATCAAAAAAATTAAAACCTTAGATACATAACAAAAAAAAAAAAAAAAGAAAGAAAAGAAGAGACACTCAGACTTTTCTTAAGACTGTTTTGGTCATAGGTGCCCTGAATTATTTTTGTGCACATATATTTTTGGTTTGTTTTGCTTTGCGTTTTTTTGTTTGGACTTGTTTTCTAGTGTTTTAGCACAAGAGCGGGGGAAAAAATGCTATAGGGAAGAGGTTTACATTCTCCGGAAGATGACCTCTTGTGTCTAACATGCCCTGTCTTGGAGTTCCCTGGTAGCCTAGGGCTTAGGGAGCCGGTAACATCACTGCTGTGGGCATGGGTTTGATCCCTGGCCTGGGAACTTCTGTGTGCTGCAGGCACAGCCTAAATAAATAAATAAATAAATAAACCCCTGTCTTCCGGCAACCTCATCCCCTGCCCCAAGCCCCACTGGGCCGATCCCTACCTACTGCTCTTTTAAGAAAAAAAACGAGGTCCTTGCCTCACCCACAGGGCCTCCCCAGGAGTCCTCCCATCCTGAGAAACCTCTTCATGACACGGCTGGGCCTCCTGTTTGCTTGCTCCTAAGATCCTCGGCCCAACCTCCCAAAGCGTTTAGGAAAAGGAGCTCATGTCTCTGCGGGAGGCATGGTGAGGCGGAGCTTTATTTTCCCGGGAGGTGAGATCGCAAGAGAAGAGGGTCCAGGGGTGAGAAGAGAAAAGAGATGGAGGAAGAGGAGCTTTGCTGTCTCTGAGCCAAATCGAAGATCTGGTGGAGGAACTGGTGGTGAGAAAGGACTGATGACCACAAGACTGTCTTAAAAATTAACCTAGGCTGGGCTCTCATCATCCTGTTTCCTGTCTTATGTGTCTGTCTGATGACTTTGCTTTATGGTTCCTGATGGGCCCTCCCAGCGGCACCTTCCATCATAGACAGGAAGTCTGTGCTGTGCTTTTTTCAGAGAAACACACTGGAGGCCTGGGTTTGGTTCTCTGCCTTTTCTTTTTTTTTTTTGGCTGTGCCCACAGCAGGTGGGAGTCCTCAGGCCAGGGATCAAACCCAAGCCGCAGCAGTGACCTAAGCCATGGCAGTGACAACACCAGATCCTTCACCCAATGTGCCACAAGGGAACTCCAGTTCTCTGTCTTTGTGATGAGGGACAGAGACGGCAGAAGTCACCCGTGATCCTGGAGGCGGGACATGGGGGTTGGCATCTTTGCACACGTCCCACAAACTCAAAGAGGCCCTTGAAGGCTGAGAGTCTGAGAAGGAAGAAATGTTATTCGCAGGTCAATGGCTATGCCAATCTCAGCTGATAATCTCGGTTCTGCAAGCAGTGGTGGCATAAAACCTGAATGTGGCTTTGACATTAGTCAGCCCAATGCTTTGTCTCCTTCAAAACGTTCTTCTTACTAAATGTGTGACTTTGACTATATTGCACAGCTGTCTCGGGCTCTGTCTGATCACCTGCACGGGGGCATATTAAAATCTCACTCTCAGAGCCGTGTGATGATGGATTGTGAGAGATGTGTGGGTGGGAAGTAGCTGTCAGGGATATTTTTTATTTGTCCAAAGTGTGAAGGAAAGAACACAATTGTTAGAGAACTTAGAATCCCTTTCCACATCCCAATACCCTGACTATGCTTTGAAAAGTTACCCTCGAAGCATGTTTTCAACTGCATGAATCCTTTTACTATGAGTCATGTTCAGAGTACACCTCGCCCAGCGTGGGGAGCCACGGTTCTGATATCATAAGCTGTTCTTAATTCCTCTGCAGGGAGAAAACCCCATGCATAAATGATGGGACGAAAGAAAGGCTGACTTCGAAATAATGGGGAAAAGCACACCATCCTAGACGCTAAAGAAGAAAAGGGGAGGGCGTGCTTAAGACAAGGGCCATGAAAAAGGTGGAATTTAAATTTCCTGTGAGTTTTTCAAATTCTCTGTGATTTGCGACATGTGGGGCCTGGCACGACCCATCCTCTTGTTTTATTAAAAAGCAGAGGGTTTTTTCATATATATATATATTTATATATATATTTCAGTTGAGTTGTGGATCATTTTTTAGTTTTCTGAAGAAATTGAAAAAAGCAGAGGGTTTTTTCATATATATATATTTATATATATATTTCAGTTGAGTTGTGGATCATTTTTTAGTTTTCTGAAGAAACTGAAATCCCCGTGGGGATTAAAAACCACTACTAAGGGCTAAACCATAGGTCCCCCCCGCCCCCGCCCCCTGCTCACATGCTGCCTCCAAAAATCACATGCTGAAGTCCAAACCCCAGGACCTCCCAGTATGACTGGTCTCTACCGTAGTCACTAAATTAAAATGAAGTCTTCAGGGAAACTGGGACACAGACATAAGGTGACGTGGAGATACTGGGAAGCCGGCATCTACAAGCTAAAGTGGGAGGCCTGGGACAGACCCTTCCCTCATCACCCTCGGAAGAGGCCCCCCACACCTTGACCTCAGACGTCCAGCCTCCAGAACCGGGAGAAAATCAGTTTCTATTACTCCAGCCCCCCTGTGATGCTTTGTAGGGCGTTCCTATCGCACTAACACAGTCATGAAACAGCGCAAACATAATCCTTTTCAGCCCTTTCTAATTCCACTAAACTTATGCAGAGATAAAAACCCACAGACAGCTTGTTACCCCTCAGAGTCCTGATTCCCCCCTTTGTAAACGGAGTCAGTGGCACTAAATAAGTTCCCCAATATTTGCGAAATTTCATTACATGGCACTACTTGCCAGGAGGCAAATTTATTAAATTCGTTCATGGAAATTTGTGGAATGAACCTGATACCTGAATGGTATAAACTTTTTGAATTGCCTCCTTGTCTGCCAGAGAAGCATCTGCTTGTGTGCAAGAGCACAGACATGGCATACCATAGATTCAAGAGGTTTGGTCGACATGAGAACCAAGGTTTTGGAGTTATCCTTCCCCAGGAAACCCTGCTCCCTCCTCTAATTAGCTGTGCAACTTGGTTAGGTGACATAATATTGCTAATCATGTTTCTTCATCTGTAAAGTGGCAACAACGAAACTGCCATTTCCAACCATTACGAGGGTCAACGAAAGTACCTTATATGAGTATCTCACCAATGTCTGCCACTGACAAGACTTAAATGGCCTCTGGGTTTCTCTTCTTTTCCTTTCCTTTCTTCTCCTTTTTTTCTTTTTTGTCTTTTTAGGGCTGTACAGGCATCACATGGAGGTTCCCAGGCTAGGGGTCAAATCGGAGCTGTTGCCGCTGGCCTACACCACAGCCACAGCAACACCAGATCTGGGCCACATCTGTGACTTACACTGCAGCTCACGGCAACACCAGATCCTTAACCCACTGATCGAGGCCAGGGATCGAACCTGCATCCTCATGGATCCTAGTCAGATTCATTTCTGCTGAGCCACGATGGGAACTCCAGCTTCTAGGTTTCTTTGCTGCCACTTGGAACAGCACTGTCGGTCCTGGAAGAGGGTGCAGGGTAGAGTCCTTCTCGGCAGGTATTTGTCTGGGCTTGGAGTTCATTCACTCCTTTAAGCTCATGCTTACTATGAAGTTACTATGCTCTGTGTTAGAACATAGCTGTTGAATGTCCCCAATGACCTGTTCGTAGCCCTCGCTCCAAAGAGCTTGGAAAGTCCAAAGGATCCTAGAATCCGTGTCACGGTACAATGAGGAAAGGGGGGGGGGATGTGCTTGCTGATCTGACTCTGAAGCCATCATGTGAGTAAATTCACGTCATTCGCCAAGTTTGACCTTCTTTGATGCCATCGGCCCGAAACATTTTGCGGTAGACTGTTCTGTGATTTTAAATAAACGTTTTACAGCACAGAAAGGTATTCATTGTGAACACTGTTGAATGGTTATCTAAGAACAAGAGATTCGATTCATAAATTTTCAGCTCTAAAATTAAAGATGCTTCTTGAGTGGATAAGAAGAGAAGAGAGAACTTAAATAGAATCCTTAATCCATGTGCTGAGTCATTAATTCTAATAGAAGATGCCTCTTTCGATTAGGCAAGGCATTTTTTAGACAACCCAGGCAGTGTCACCTGAAAGCTTTTAGAATCCAGCAGTAGGCAACTAGCAGGTATTCTATTTCGCATGTTTCTTTGGGGCTTGCAGGTGACAGAGTGTGAGGAACCACACACTCTGATAGATGCAGTCACGATTTTGGTCGTTCACCTGTTCATTCCATCCGCTTGATCATTTTCTCCATTCAGATATCCATTTTTTTCCCTCTTCTTTGAAAAGCTATCTTCCAATGGTATACTAAGTTGTGGTTTATAAAAGGCATAAGTACTCAAGAAGCCCACATTATCGATAAATACAAAATGAAAAAAAAAAAACAGTGAAAGCTGGACTAATACATGGATCCTTCCTAAATGCGGATGCGATGGGAAGATTCACACAGGACCTGGGCTCTGACAGGTGGTAAAGGATCCTCAGTCTTAAAGAAAAGATGTGGCATGCATGTAGGGTCACTTATTTCAAAGACAGCAGGGATACAAAATATACTTGTTAATAATTGAATTAAGGAGAAACAGTCTTTGGGGCTTTGGGGATGACAGAGAAGAAGATGTCACCATTCTTACCCTCAGGGGGCTCACAATCCTGGGAGCTGTGTCCACATACGTGCTGAGCGCCCGCTCTGTCATGACCAACTTACACCAGAATGCTTTGTAAAGGGCATTTCCTACATGTCAAGTGTTACAAATGAAGCCTTTTGTTTAGCCCTTGTTTTCTGAATTGGCACTCTAAACCCTATTTGCCAGAACTCTTTAAATTTTATTTTTAATTTCAGAACAATTTTAGATTTACAAATAATCATGGAGCAAATACAAAAAGCTCCCCCATATTCTGCACAGTTTCCCCATTCCTAACGTGTGACATGAGAATAGTACATCTGTTGCAATGAATAAAGATTGAGATTAATAGTACATTGTTATTCTTATCCAAAGTCTGTTGTTGTTGGTTTTTTTTCCAGATTTCCTTAGTTTTTTACCTAATGTCCATTTTCTGCTCCAGGATTCCATTCAAGACGTTAAATTATGTTTAGCTCCTACGTCTTCTTAGGCTCCTCTTTTCAATACCTGATTTTCACATTTTCTTTTGATGAACGTGACAGTTTTGAGGACTACTGGTCAACTACTTTGTAGACTGTCCCCTCCCTGGAACTGGTCTCACGTTTTCCTCATGAGGAGTTATGGGCTTGGCAGAGGAAGACCACAGAGGTAAAATGTCCTTTTCATCACATGAAATGAACGGTATATATTACCAAAGTGGCCACTGTCATTGATGTTGACCTGGTCCCTTGGCCGGGGTTGTTTTCATCAGGTTTCGCTTCTCTCCCTTTCGAACTGTACTTTTGGGAGGAGATCACGCTGCCCAGCCCCCGGGGAGGGAGTCAGGGGTTATGATTTACCTCCTTGAGGGGAAATTATCCACACCAATTACTTGGACTTCCGCTTGGGAGAGTTGTCTCTGCTCCACTAACTGCTGGGAACTCTTTCATTCTGCTTTTTTGTCCCTTTCACAGGAGTTAGCATAAATAGCAGTATGAACGCGACTTTTTTTTTTTTTATTTTTTAGCACTTACTTTCTGGCAGGATAAGATGCACCCCTAAGTATTTTTATTCTTTTTCTATAGATGTGAAAATTGAGGCTCTGAGAGATTTCGTGATACGACAAAATATCTCTTAGTGAAGAATGTTTCTAACTCATGCCTGTGTGGCTCCAGAATTACCATGTTTTAACATTACAATATCCTACATGTGAAAGACTATGGGATAAGGTTTTTGACCTAAGACCATTTAAAAAGAATGAGACAAAAATTTTGATTTCTGAAGACTTATGATGTATTCAGCTGTATATGTTTGAAGGTAATAAAATGTAAGGTACCATGTTCCTGGACAGCAAGCAGTTTATTCGTGCAGCTCATATGGCTGAGCACCTACCCTTGTCCACAAGCTCTGATGAAGCTGTGGTGGGGGGGACTCTAAGGGTGAGTGGAGAAAGTCAAGGAGTTTGCTGTCCTGAGAGGAAAGATTAGGGTCATGTGACACCAACTGGGCCACTGCACGAAGATTTTAGGGTTACAAATACACTTAGCTCCTGGGGAGATCTGAAGTCTGAAATTGCAGTCACTGGGCTAAAATTACAGCTTCATCAGGACAGTTCCTTCAGGAGGTGCTAAAGCGTTATTCATCTCCTTGCCTTTTCTAATTTCTAGAAGCCACCTGGCTTCCTTGGCTTAAGGCTCCTTCCCTCACCTAAGTGAAAATTCCCAGGCCAGGGATCTAACCTATGCCACAGCGTCGACCTGAACCACAGCTGTGACAACGCAGTGTCCTTAACCTGCTGAGCTACCAGGGAACTCTTGGATATGTCTTTAGTTGTCACAAGTAAAGGTGCTACTAGAATTCAGTGGGTGAAGACCAGGATGCTGCTAAACATCCTACAATGCACGGGACGTCCCAGCACAACAAAGAATTGTTGAGCTCCGAAGCTAAATAGTTGAAAGGATGAGAAACACTGATTTAGAAAAACAGGTAGTGGCAGGAAAAGAGATTAACATAAGGCCATAACTGCTATGATGGTAATATGTATAATTTGCAGAGGGAGTACATCCTTTGATTGCTCTGAATAGTGATATGCAAGATGAGATATAAAGGATGCAGAGGCTCCTAATTAAACTAACTGTGGGAGAATCTTACAAAGACACGAGGATGGGTGTGTGAATTCATCCTGGAATGACATGGTGTGTCCTGTGAATCTTCAAGAGCTTGAGTACTGCTCCGTAGAAAGTAAGTGATGGGTGAAAAGCGTACATTTTGGGAAATGTAGTTTTAGATCAAGTGTTCGCTGGACCACGGACACTGTGCTGGGGCAACAGGAAACCTGAGGGTTTAATAAATACGGTGATTTTAAGGTAGAAGTTAGATCAATGCTTACAGCTATTTCTCCTTTCTTAATGAAAAAGACACATCAAACATTCTGAATGTATCAACAACATTATTTTTATCGACAGGTCCCCAGATCTTGGAATCTTCCAGAAGATCCTAAAGACGATCTAAGCTAAGTCCCTCAGGCTTATATTTTCTAGTTTTCTGACCTATTTCAGAATACAAGACCCCTTCATAGCCTTACATCTGTTGTTCATACAACACACTTGTAAGCTCTGCAGACGTGAGACTATTTTACAGGTAAAACAAAACAAAACAAAACCACGAACTGATTTATTGCAGTTTGTTATGTCATCATCCTCTAGCTGCTACCGAGGCGTCACTTTCACACAGTGGTTATGAATTATTGTCCACACAGTCAGAATGAGTTTCAGAAATTTTAGTGAAAACAGCTCCTGATGAGGAATGCAGAAAAAGAGGAGGCGCCAGAGTCCACAGAGGGACTTCTTCTTCAAGTCTTCAAGTTTCTACATGGCTCCTGACTTTCCTGTAGTGTTGAGCAAGCAGTATGTAATCTCTTTTACAAGTGAGTTGCTTAAAACAATATGGTTTTTATTTCCACGCAGTATTTGTCATTGTGGAGACTCGATGCAATAATATCTCTTTAAATCTATTTATGCAAAGCTTATTGAGTGCTGGAAGGTACCAAGCAGTACTTTTCACGTTGAGAATTTTAAAATGAACAAAAGCTGGTCCAGGCCTTTGAGAGGTCACAATTTAACTGGGGAGACATACTTGAAGATAAATAGTTTTGAAGTCCTATCCATCACCGTGACTCTAAAGATGCTGGGCGTGGTGCTGCGGGGACATAAAGGAGGCCACACGCATGATCGGTCAAACTTCCTGGAGGAGGGAGGCTGAGCTGAGCCCTCAAGATGTGAAGATATTGCAGGAAGGGGGACTCCTTCTAGGGCCCAAGGTAGGGCTCCTGTCCAACCCTCGGAAATGAACTGTCCGAGGAGACACACGTGCTGACAGAGCAAAAGACTATTGGGAAGGGGCGCCCGGGGAAGAGCAGCAGGGTAAGGGGACCCAGGAGAACTGCTCTGCCACTTGGCTCGCAGCCTCTGGTTTTCTGGGATTGGGGCTGGTTTCCAGGTTGTTTCTGGCCAATCTTTTTGCTCAGTTTATATTGGTCTGACTCAGGGTCTCTCCTGGTAGCACCTGCATCTTGGCCAAGACAGATTCAGCGCCAAGGATCCTGGGGGGTTGGTGGTCTCTTCCCTCCTAGCAGCTCCCCCCACGTTCTCCTGGGTAGTCTTTGGGGCAGCCTGTTCCTTATCAGGGCCTCCTGTTCTGAGACAACCCATGCAAGTGGCTACTTATTATCATGCCTGGTCAAGGTGCGCCCGTGGGGTTTGGCCAACAGCTCCCGAGCAAAACCATGCATTATTCACAGATGACAGGGAATTCGGATCAGTGAGGAAATAAGAAACCCGCTCTTTTAGGGAAAGGATGTAGACACTACTCTAGTCTGCTAGGCCTGCAGGAACAAAGTACCACGGACCGACGTAAACAACAGAAAGTTCATTTCCTCGAGATTCTGCAGGCTGGAAGTCTAAGGTCAAGTGCTGGAAAATTCGGCCTTTGGTCAGAGGACGCTTCCCAGCTTCCAGATGACCACATTCTTGCTGTGACCTTGCATATCCTCTCTTCCATGCACACATGGACACAGAGAGTTCCCAGTGTCCCTTCCTCTTCTTCTTAGGACACCAATCTTATTGGGTTAAGGACCCACCTTTCTGACCTCGTTTAACCTTCATTTCCTCCCTAAAGACACTATCTCCTTGGTAGAGTCACACCAGGTGTTAGGTTCCAACATAGGAAATTTGAAAGGGGACACGATTCAATTCATAACTGCCACTTAGGTTTAGGAAATGGAACAAAACGTGGAGCCTGAATAACCCGAAGGCTCAGCTACTGTAGAGTTTTGCAAAGAATCACAGGAGAGTTGAGTAAAAATGAGTTGTCACGGGTTGGAAGTGCAGTGGGTCGGCTGTGAAATTTCTGGGGGAGCTGTGCCCACAGCCTCTGAGCAGGGCAGAAAGCCCGAGGATTCTGCTGTAGTTCATCAAAATTCCACGACGAAACGGGAGCCCAAACAAATCAGGAGATGCTCATACATCCCGCAGGGCAACAGATGATGCCCCAGGCACAGCATGCATGAAACAGACTCTGGGAGAGAAAAAAAATGAGTACCAACAACATTTTAATTACCCTTCCTTACGCTTCGTGCTATAAATGTCTCCTGCTGCGATGGTGTGCTGGTAATGGGTTATAAGACTTCTGTCCTCTGAGGAAAGCACTCCGAATATGCCTTGATTTTTTAGAACAAAGACTGTGTCTTGAAGATGGTATAACCGTCCTTGAATTTAGTCAGTTTTCTACTTTTCAGGCCAAAACTTTTAAACATGAAATTAGGTAACAGCCTTTTCAAAAACCTTTAATAATTGTACATGCCTGACGAGGTGCAGTGAGTGGTGGAACTGGAGCACAGTATTACTGGAGACAGAAATATTAAATACAGTTTGGCGACCGCCTCTGACCATGATTCTCTGGAATTTGCTTAAGCGCTTTGAGCCTCAATCCTTTCACCTGTGAAATGGGAACAGCAGTGTCCAGTTTACAAATCTGGGCTGGCAATCCCAGGAGCCTGTGTTGTAGGGGAGCAAAACTGCTACCCCCAAATGTCTCTCTGCTACACAGATTATCTCCAGCAGAAAATAATCAAGGCCCAAAAGACTCAGGAAGACACTTTTGTCTTCTCCTTAACTGCCTGAAACAATTTAGATGGAGGGTCTGTTGGGGAAGGGAGCAGTCTATCACTGAGATAGCTGCGAAAGATCTGAGCAAGGTGGCGGGGGCGGGGGCGGGGGGGAACGAGCCAGGGCCTACAGATCCGTGTCCCCTCTGTGTCCCACTGTCTCTGTCTGCCCAGCATTTGCTTTCTGCAGTCTCAAATCGCAGTCCCCAACAGCCTCTTTTGTCCTTAGTTGAGGATGGCATTTCACATGAGGATTTCAGCCATTCTCAAGTTATTCACTTTTCCCAGCTCCCTCCCAGGCGCACAGGTTATTAACCTTCCGTTTGATTTTCCCCTGTTAATCTAGCACATGTCAACTGCATTCTTAGACCAGCCAGAAGGACCTGGAAGGGTAGAGGATATCTTCTTCCTCTCGGACAGCATACATCAAGTCCTTGGCCAAGCTCTAGCCACATCTATAGCAAGAGCCCTAAAATGTCCTTCAGAGAGAAACGCGACGGTCTTTGAATTTGGCCAAGGTGAAGAGGAACGAGGATTCTGAGGCTCAGGACAGAATTCTCTGCTGGGAGAAGTACAGGCTTGGATCAGGCACCAATTTCAATCTTAAATCCTTTCTTACTGGAGATGCAATTTGGCATTTTTCTTAATCTCGCTAAGCTTTAACCTAACGTGAATCATGAATTTTCTTCACATGAGCATACAAATATAGTCTTCTCTGGTTAATATGAGAATGAGTGGATCGATCTATCTATCTCTCTCTCTCTCTATCTATCTATCTATCTATCTATCATCTAGAACTAAGATGGAGTAACTTCAAGAAATGGTAGTTTCTTTACTCTCTTTTATGTGCAGCTCAGCCAAGATAGAAGACATACCAGAACTTTGGGGTGATCGATCTAGAATCCCATTCCTTTCACCAGCTCTTGGTCTGCTTTGCACCAGGGCCAGGAACCATAATGAACCTGAACCTACAGGTGAGGCCCCATTGATACACACAACTGGGGAATCTAGGAAAGTCCACGGTAGGTTGGGGGCAGACAGTTGCCATTTTCTCTATGAATAAAGGTTTGCATTCCTTGGAAGAATGCTTACATGTGTGCTGTTTCACATTTCTGTGGACAGGAAGCCAAAATAAAAGTTTCAAGCTCAAGAACCGGCCTTTGGCCAACATGACACAGATTGCAAGGGGCCCAGGGTACCTGCGTCAAGAATGCCTGCCAGCCCTGACATATTGTCTGACTGTGAAAGGCATTCATCCAATCGACCACCAATCCAGCTGTAATTAAAACCCAGCACAGTTTATAAGAGGAATCATTTCATTTGACTGACCACTGAGATACAAGAAAATGATTTATAGAGATTGTTTGAGAAGACTTAACCTCTAAAGAAACACTCGTACTATATTTTCTAAGAGAAAACCGGCATAGTCATTTTTTCCCTATATTGTTATGTCTATCTAAAGATAGATAGATAGATAGATCCATCTCCATGGACTTAGATTTATTGATCAATTTTATTAACTAAATCTCTCTGCATCTTAGTAGGAAAATTGGAATAATCTCTAAGGATAATGAGACATCAAGTTGAAATAAGGTTCACCTAGGCCAACTCTTAAGTCTCATCGTAAATTCCACATATTCCCTCAGGTGGGACATCCTGGAGGCCCCAATTCTGCTAAAAACAACCTTAAATATCCAAGAGTATGCGTGAAACTGTGATGACTTTCAAATAAAATGCCAAATAGAGAGAAAGAGGGAAGGGAGAAGAGAGGAGAGAGACAAAGATAGAGACAGAGTTTTCAGCAATCTCCATTTTGCAACAGATCTTCAAATGTCAATGTTTCACCCCAAATAAAATCTCTTCCAAGTCCCAGAATTGAGGTTCATCAGAAAAGAGAACACAGACACGTTAGGGATTCTGAGGAAAAAAAAAATACCGTAAAGACCAAGACACCAAGGAAGAAAGACCTGCGTCAGAGACAGGGACACAGGCAGAATTTTAGTTCCAGAGACTGAACCACCAATAGCGGAGAGAAAGGGAGAGGCATGTCAGATTCAGAGGTGTACAGGGAGGGCTGGCAGCAAAGAGGCTGAGCAGAGAGGAAGCCTCTGGAAATCCTGCTGTTATGACCAGTGCACCAGGTCCTGAGTTTTGGAAGGGGTCTGCTTTAAATCTCACCCCTATTTACTCCATTGTGTCAGGAAAGGGTTAGATGGTTTTAACAACGTGGTATACCTGCAGAGCCTGCGTCACTGGCAAAGCAGCACAATGAAACCAAGACAGGACCTGTTTCCAGTTAGGTCGGACTCCTCACCATTTTTTTTCCAGCAAAGCATGTGCTGCCATCCCCCTGTATCTTTCCATATGCTGTTATTTCAACCCAGAAGGCTTTTTTTCCCCTTCTCAGCGTAAAACTGACTTCTTTTCAACTCTACTATGAATCCCCTTTTTGAGCTGTCCCTTGACAGAATGAATAGCCTTCTGCTCGTGGTCTCCTGGCACCTTGTACCTTCCAGTGACCACTGATCTTGTCTTAGTATATCCCAGGATGACTTGAGTTTTCTGAAACAGTCTTTGAGCTGACCAAAGATACTTAGCATGGTTGCAAATATATAACAAATAATTGAAAGACATTTGCGTGTTTTATGGCCTTATAGGGAAGTATGGCATCGAGAGTCTGAAATTGTTTGGAAGTTCAAAAATTTAGTAGCATAGCAGCATCTCAGCAGGAGGCAGGATCTAAGGTTACTGCTAGTCATGAAGAACAGGTATCTTATGGAATGATTTTACAGCTTTTCTCTGTAAGGGAAGATGTGAGAATTTGAGTTCATCAAATTTTTTCAAAAAAATGTCTACCTGAAGGTGGGGTTCGGCCAGTTTTCCCAGCGCACAGAATGTCTCATTCCCAGTCTCCGCCCTGAATTCCTTTCAGGCTGTGCTGAAGGTCACAACCGCAGTGGCTCTAATTCTTAATTCTTGTTGAACCAGATGGCGACTGGCATTCTTTAGTTGGCACAGGTGATGTGATTCATTTCCCTTTTTGCCAGAGAGATAGCGAAAAGAATGGCCAGAGTTAACCCCCTCCTGACTACAAAGCTCTGGGGGCCCATCTGGGTGGCGGAGTGCTAATCACAGACCATGAGAGAGGCTGGGGGCTGAATCAGATGTTTTGCCCCATTTCCTCAAACTTATCAATGAGAATGGAATCTAGCATTTGCTGTAGTCAGATCCTCTTTATTGATAGGTGAGGAAAAGAGAGAGGAGGGAAAGAGTAGGAGCGAGAGAGACAGAGACAGAGAGACAGAGAGAGACAGAGAGAGTCAGAAATTAGTGGTTCCTCTTGCTTGCAAATACCATTAGCTTTTAGCTTTCTTGATGGGATAATCACTGGCGTGTCCAGCTAGGTGAGTAGAGAGCCACCCTTTTATTCTTGCCTGAAGGGAAATTGGATTTTCTACACAAGTATAGTCGCAAGCTTAAAAAAAAATAAATAAATAAGGAAAGAAACTCTGAATACAGCTCTCTGTCAAAAGAGAAGAGCCGGGCCCCCCACATCAATTGCATTCTATGAACTCGGGCGTTTCCTCCCTCCCTGGGCTTTAGTGGTGGTCCATCCAGGTCAGGCTGTTCATCACGTCACACTGAGCCCCTTGAGAGGCCACCCCTGACCCTTTGGTTGTCTGCGTTTAATTTCCTGGGCCAGAGGGGAGCAGACAAGGATTCCAGTCCTGAGCGCCTCTGCCAGAGAACAGGGTTCAGGACGTGAGGTGCATCAGAAGGTACACTGACCTGGAGAGGCCTGAAGCAGCGGAACAGAAAACGGAAGTACGCATCGCGTTCCCAAAGGAAAAGCGGAAGTTGGAGCTAAGGGAGATCCCCTTCCTGGAACTTCTAGAGCGAATGATGGGGTAGAAGAAACCAAGAAAAGTCAAGGTCTCTTCAGGCTGAAGGGTCTGCATGCCTAGCTGACGGAAGGCTGATCGCAGGCCTCTGGGACAGCCCACCCAGCATCTTCAACAGAGGGACAAATGCGCAGAATCCCGCAAATCATACTGGGAACATCCTGAGCTGGGAATCCGAAGCCCATTGTCTTGGCCTGTACTCACCACGGAGACATCAACACACACGTCTCTGCCTGTGGAGCCTGAACATTAATTCAGGGTGAGTGATTATGGGCACATTCAACAATTATTTTGACACTACATCCTGTGCTCTTTATTCCACAAGCACAGCAGGCTATTGAAATGTGTATGTGAAGGTCAGGCAACAGGCTGTCCGTCTGTGTGTATGTGCGCCTCTGAGTGTGCGTGTTCTCTGTGTGTGCGTCTGTGTGTGTGTAAGAGCGTGTACGCTTGAGTACATATGCCCTCTAATGCTTTCAACCTGTGAGCTCTCCATATTTGATGCATTAATTTCCGTCTTGATTGGACGCTAAAGTGAGCTACTTAAATAAATAGCAGGAAACAAAGCATGCATTTGTCTTTTAAGCATCCATTCATCATTTCTCTTGGCTTTCTAAGAGATGTCAGCTAGGCATTGAATAAAAGATTTATTGTAACATGGATCAGTTAATCGGGCTTTTCCCTTAACTAACCGTAGATAGACAGGCTTGGGAGTTGAATCATTACACAAACACATACACACATACACACCCAGGCACACACCGAGCTACATTCATACATTAACATATCTGAATATAAATATAAGTCCATACATAGACTTATGTCTATTTATCAAATATTCATGGAGCGGTTGTCAGGCATGAGGCATTATTTACAGACGCACATGTACAGAAGCTGACAGGTTATAAATGGCAAGTTTTAAACATGAAGGAATGTAAATCAAACATTCATACCAAGGGTGTAAGTGTTCTACAATACACATATTAAAACATTCTCTGACATCGCAAAGCCGACCATAAGAAACATTTCCAAATCAAGGGTGACCGATTTGGGGGTAATCTGCATTTTATACAATTGAGGCCACTCAGATTCCCTCTTGGCATGTTTCTTAATTTCCTAGCAGGTGGGCAGTGCTGGGCACACATGGGTGGACACCCCTGTGAGGGCTCCCAGTCTACTGAGGGACCATTGAGCCTTGGCACTGACCTCATCGATGCTTGTGACATAGACCGTAGGCTGGAGTATCTGGAAGGCACCCTACAGAACACGACAATACGACTATTCTTAACTCTTCAGCTCAGCTTCAGCAAAGTGACTTCATCTACGGAAAGTGACTCTAGTCTGAGTGGAACAGAAATTACCCTTCTCCCAGGTCTTCTGGGGCCCAGTCCTCTTACGCTGTCTATTCCTCACCCACCCTGGGAACTCGAGGCCCTGAAAGCTTTCGCCATGTGCTTCCCAGAGCTGTAAACATTCTGGAAGGTGACCCTGTAGGTACCTCGCTATCTGTGTTGGGGTTCAGTTATACCTGGAACAGCTCCACTTTTATCCATGTTGCTCAAAGATGCCTGTTTTTTTTTGTTCTTTGTTTTTAAAAGACAGAGCTCTGCTGTTTGCCAAAATATATCTTCAAAACCTAGAGTCTGAAGAAGGAGGAAAAGATGAGGTGAGAGTTCACACTACCTCCGACTCCTTTTCTGGGCTCCTTGCCCCCACAGGTGGACCAGAATAGAGCCCCACTCTTCTTGTTGTCAGTTCCTGTACTTTTACTTAAAACTTCAAATACACATACCCACCATGTGCCTGGAGTCAGGATGGAAACAATAAGCAAAACATCACATTTGATTCCCTGCAAGGACTTCAGAGGGTAGAGGGAATGGACTTTTTTAGACACTCAGGCAGGAAGACATAATGCAATCTTGGACAATAGCAAATGAAAAATTACAAATCTGGGGCAATTCCTAAGAGGACTGCAGGCGAAAGCAGCAAGGACTCATGAAGCTAGAAATGTGTTTAAATTCAGGAACAGACACTAATCCATACCATGGATTTAGTTTCATCACCTATAAACTAGGAGACAGTAGACAGAGAAGTAGCACTTGGGTTAGAAGCCAACAAAAACACTAATTCAAAAGGACACACGCACTCAATGTTCACAGCACTATTATTTATAATTGCCAAGATAAAGAAGTAACCTAAGTGTCCATTCACAGAAGAATGGATAAAGAAGCTGTAGTATATAGTTATATAATGGAATACTATGCAGCCAGCAACATGGATAGACTTGGAAGGTATTATGCTGAATAGAGTAAGTCAGAGAAAAACAGATAAAATGTATGATAACACATATGTGGAAATGAAAAATACAACAAACTAGTGAATATAACAAAAAGAATCCCAGATTCATGGATATAGAGTAGTTGCCAGTGGGGAGAGGGAAGGAGAATGGGCAGCTCAGTACACTAACAGATTAGGGTCTATTCCAGAGATTAATAGTTACAAACTACTATGTATAAAATAAGCTATAAGGATGGATGGTACTACAAGGGGAAACAGAGCCAATATTTTATAATAACTATAAACTGAATAAAACCTTTAAAATTGGGAATCATTATATTGTACACCTGTAATATGTATAATATTGTACAATACCTATACTTCATTAACAAATAAAAAAATAAAAAAATGATTTTTAAAAAGATACAGCTGGACCACTCTAAAGGTATGTTTCTCTGGGATTGTCTTTTTAACCTCTGGAGTTTCTTTGGGCATGAAATGTCTGTAAAATGGTCTTTGTGAGGTTCAATCTCACTAAGGGGAGGCCAAGCAGAATTTCTCTGAATGTGATCTGAATGATTTGATTTTGATTCGACCAGAATCACCTGAGCACCCATGCCAATAAATGTGATGGTATCATTGCCTGGCCGGAGATTCAGAGTATGTTTTTAATAGACACAGAACCTCTGATAAAAATTCAGAACTGCAAAGTTTGTGTTTTTCCTTATCATTTGAAGTCCATTATGAAAAATGAAATACTCTGATCCTGAATAACATCAATATCTAGTTCTGAAGTGTCCACATACTGTTATGCTAAAATTGAATTACTTAAGTCCTTTTAGGGTTTTAAAATTTCCATCAAAGTCACCCTTGAGGAATTTCAGGAGGGCTGCTAAAGACCCTCCATTCTCTTCTCAACTGCTCCTGCTGCCCTTGACCCTGGCTTTCCTCTATGGAGCTCATTATGTAGGTTGGGAACCTTTAACATTTCTTTAATTTTCTCTAATGGCCCCATGAAATGGTCCATCTCTGGTTTCACCCTGAATTCCAAGTTCAAAGTTAAGCAAGAGTTCAGTGAGTTGGGAGGCTTGTTGCTTCCTGGAGGAAGGGGGCTGAAAATAAGAGCAATTGCCTGGAGCCTTGAAACCCTCTACGGGATGTGTTTGTTTTTATTGAACAAAGAAGAAATTTTCAATAAAATGTATGCTGGCCCAGGGGAGTTCTGTGTATTTCCCTCTTCTCCCACTGCTTCCTACCTAGGCTGTTGGACTAGACTTTAAGCATCTGCTCTGCACAATTTATCGCCCAAACATTCCCAAGGCTCTCCACAGGCCACAGCACTCATGCCCATCACCTAGTCCGAGCAACCAAAGGCTTCCACTCTGTGCTCCTTACTCATCTTTCAAATCTGATTTTATCTTATTCTTTCATATTAATTTTGTTGTTGTTGTTCTTGCACATATATATTATAGTTGATTTACAATGTGTTGTCAATTTCTGCTGTACAGCAAAGTGACTTAGTCATATATATATATATTCTTTTTCTCTCATTATCCTCCATCATATTAACTCTTTACTGAGGTAAGAGTGGGTCTTGTCAGTTCTTCCAAATACACTGTGTACCTTGCTACCACTGGGCCTTTGCTTATACTTTTTCATGAGACTGAAATAAATACATACATACACATAACACAAACATATGTATTTGGGTTATCATCTTATTTCAGATATAATTTAATCTTATATGTTTACTAAGATTGTTTCTACATTTTTGAAGTTTCAATGATCTCTTGTTATCTCTCTCGCTCTCATGAAAGTTATTGTCTGTGCTTTTCATTTGATACAAATTTCTTTTTTCAGTTTGACATTTATCATTATTACTACTCATGACCTTTGCCTAGATTCCAGGGCAAGTTACATGGTCTAAAAAACTTTGGGTTTTTTTTTTTATTACTCAAATGAATTTATCACATCTGTTGTATAATGATCATCATAATCTGATTTCATAGGATTTCCATCCCACAACCCAAGCACATCCCCCCACCCCCCAAACTGTCTCCTCCAGAGACCATATGTTTTTCAATGTCTGTGAGTCAGCATCTGTTCTGCAAAGAAGTTCCGTCTGTCCTTTTTTCAGATTCCACATGTCAGTGAAAGCATTTGATGTTGGTGTCTCATTGTATGGCTGACTTCACTTAGCATGATAATTTCTAGGTCCATCCATGTTGCTAAAAATCCCGGTATTTCGTTCATTTTAATGGCTAATATTCCATTTTGTATATGTACCACATCTTCTTGATCCACTCCTCTGTCAATGGACATTTAGGTTGTTTCCATGTCTTGGCTATTGCAAATAGTGCTGCAATGAACATTGGAGTACATGTGTCTTTGCGAGTTATGGTTTTCTCCAGATAGATGCCCAGGAGTGGGACTGCTGGATCAAATGGCAGTTCTATTTTTAGTTTTCTGAGGAATCTCCATACTGTTTTCCACAGTGGTTGCACCAGTTTACAATCCCACCAATAGTGTACTAGTGTTCCTTTTTCTCCACACCCTCTCCAGCACTTATATTTGTAGACTCTTTGATGATATCTTTAAACTTTGGAATTAAGATTTCTTGGGAGTTGGGTTGTTTAAAGTAGGTTATCATTATAGAGAAAAATATTATGATTTGAATACAGGACACTTCATGAGAGTTAAGGTTATATCAGGGAGAGGCAGAGAAATGATTGCTGCTGGTAGAGTTTCAGATGCCGCAAACACTCAATGAGGTGGCTCTGCAGAGAACTTTTTTTTAGCAAATAACTTGGATAGGAGAACAGAGCTTCTGGAACAGAGCTCAACATGACATCAAGCTTGCAGACATTCGATGAGAAAGGAATATCCCGCTTCCTTCTATTGACCTTGAACAAAAGTGAAATAAACTATTTGGACTCTCACAGACTGAACCTGTGGACATCCTAGTTTGAAAGAAGAAATTCATTCAAATACCAATTGAAAATACACACCCTCGTCCAAAGGGGTCGAACATATGAACTGAGACTGAATGGTTGCGAATCAGATGTTCCTGCTAAAAATTAGATCATTCAAGCCAGGGGACACCAGCAGTGTCACTTATGCCAGATGGCACTCATGCTTCCTTCCTGTCACGCTCCCTATCTGACTAAACTCTCAGCAGAGGAAAAGAGAAGCCCTTGAATTTTTCCATCACTGTCTTCATAACCTAGGGAAATATAATTTATATTTGTCTTTTTCTTATTATCTTTATCTGTTGATTGTGTGAATCCTTACTCACATGACAGCCTCAGGACTGTGAAGTTCATACAAGATCAAGACTACGGCCATAGTTGGTGAATATTAAGATGCTACCCCACCATGGGGGTATCATACTCTGTGGAGATGTTTTTACAGACAGTACTATCTCCATTGCCATGCTCATCAATCACAGACTGCCTCAGGGGTAGTAGGTTCTTTCAAACGGAACCCAGATAAGCTTCAATTCAGGACTGAGTCATTTGTGCAAATCTTCATTAGCTGGGGATGCTCTTCCATGCACGCAGAAAAATATCTCCTTGTCTTGCTTAGGAGAGTACCTGCCACATGGAAAGGCACCCAGAATTTCACTTGAGCAAAGACTTATTCTCCTCACCAGCCAAAAAGCCTGATGGCAGATAGATACTGGTAGAGATTCTATGATTTAACAAAACCAGGACCTTTGTATCTGGTACCTTCTGGGGCTTTCTGCCACACATATGATTTCTTCTTCATGTCTCAGCCATAATGTTTATGCAAAAGCAGAATGAAGATGGGTTGATCTAGCCTTCAGATATCCAATGGTGAATTTCTACTCTGTCTCTTTTCCCTAATTTGTGCCCAAGAGGACCCTACCTGGGGAAGGAGGATGTGTCCACCTCTGCCTCTAAAGTGGAAGCGAGAGAAGCAAAGAGGGTTTGAAGAGGCACTGGGTGGGACAGACACTGGTACTGGGCACAGGGTCCTCCTTGAGCCAACGAGATCCTGGGCCCGGTCTTGAGGCCTGAGATAAACAAAGTCTAGGCTCAGCTATGAAAGACTTATGGGAGGATGTGGGGGGGGGGAGCCAGAAAAGAAAAGAAAGGAAAAGAGAAGGAGAAATGAAGGAAGAATAGGAGGAGGCGGAGGCGGAGGAGAAGCATTTGTTGCCAGGAGCCGGGCTAAATGATCACTGTGTACTAACACTAAAAAATCTTGCAACTTAACCATCGGCACACTTTACCATCCACATCGACCCTTCTCTGGGCCTGCTTCCAAGGCTATTTTTCCTCGTTTAGCTGAAATTATTCTCTGTGCTTTCCCACCTCTCCTCATACATATATATTGTCTTTCTGCAGAGAATTATCGGTGACCCTTTCTTAGAGAAATTCTACTTAAAAGTTAGAGGGTATTTCCATATTGGAATCTACTAAATTTTATTATCCAACATCCATGATATACAAGAGAGGGGAAGTTGGAAGGAAGGAAGGGGAAGGGATGGAAGGAAGAGAAAGAAAGGGAGAAAAGGAAAAGAAGATGGCAATATCAACAAAAACTCAACCAAGTCATGCACTCGCCAGTGACCCAATGACGAAGGCAGTGCTGTCTGTATGCAGATGGAGCAGTTTCTGAATTGTCCTCTGTGGCTGCAGTAGATGGAAGAAAAGTCTGTTTCTGATGTAACCCGCACGTGGCGGGGGAAACAGAGATGCCTAGAGGATGCTGATGCTTTGGAAAGAAAATTCAACTGAGTGTGGGAAGAAAGTCAAGAGAAGTGTTTCAAATCCTCCTCTCTCTTCTTTACCGAGGTGGGGGGTGGGAGGTGTGGGTAATCTTGCCAGAAATGGAGATAAGGAAATGATATCTTCATTCGAGCCTGTGCTCTGCGGTCTCTATGTATTGGTTATTAATTAAACATCCAAGCAAGCAGATGCTGCCCCTGGAACCTCTTCTGCTGGGTGAGGATCTAGAGGGAAAAGGACAGGCCTGACCATCAGGAGCCCTGGCCTCGAGGTCTGTTTTTTTTCTGGGTATCTATTGGGGAATTATTTTCTCCTTCTGTGCCTTGGTTTTCTCATCTGTAAAAGGAGGCATGGGAGCAGACAGCCTCTCCTGTCCTGGGAATTCTATTTGCTATGATTTTGGTAGAGCAGTGACCCTCTGAGGCTCCCACCCCTGACCCTTGTCCAGCCAGTTACTCCTCTCTGGGATACATCAGTGGCAGAAGACCTGTGGATGCAGAGATCCTCAACTGGCCTGGGGAGAAGGTTTTCGAGGCCGAGGAAAAAGATGCAGTTCATGAAAGGACAGAAAGGGAAGCACTAAGTATTAGGAGCAAGAGTGTCCTGGAGAGGTCATGCGCTTTCAGCTGTTCGCCCCAAAGGGAGACGGTAGGCCACCTAGAAAGAACAGAGGCCTCCCCGTGAGAGGTCATGGATTTGAACCCCTTCCCCTCACCTGCCATATATGCAAAGTCAACATGCCTGATGCTCTGTAAACGGAAATAAATGAATAAACAGAATGTGATGCATACGTACAAAGTGATATTATTCAGTTTTAAAAAGGAGGGTAAGGCGATCTCTGTAGCAACTTCTCAACCCTATGGTTGTAGAGTCATGGACAATATGTAAAGGAATGATCGTGGCAGTGTCCTGCTAAAACTTTATCTATGGATGTGACATTTAAATTTCAGATAGTTTTCACAGGTCATGGAACATTCTTTTTTCTTTTTTTTTTTTTTTTGTGTGTGTGTGTGTCTTTCTAGGGCCACACCCATGGCATATGGAAGTTCCCAGATTAAGGGTCAAATCGTAGGTACAGCTGCCAGCCTACACCACAGCCACGGCAACACGGGATCTGAGCAGTGTCACCCACACCATGGCTCATGGTAATGCCAAATCCTAACCCAGTGAGCGAGGCCAAGGATTGAACCCTCGTCCTCGTGGACACTAGTCAGGTTTGTTACCACTCAGCTACACTGGAACTCCCGGCATTTTCAATCATTTCAAAAAAAAAAAACCACCCTTAGCTCTCATATCATACAAAAACGGACAGTGGGCCAAATTAGGTCCATGGGCCAAAGGAGCAAAGGATCTGAAGTCATTCAAAAACTGGGTTCAAGTTTTGGTTGCGCTGCACGTACAGTATGTGACCTTAACAAAAGGGACTTTATTTCCCAACTTCAAGGTGTTTTATTAGCAAATACACGTGCAGAGCCGATTAGGGAATTAGAACACAGAAAGGACCTAGAAGTGACAGCCACCCGGTATTTTCACATAGAAAATGACTATCTCCCCTTCTTCCATTTTCCTCCCTCCATAGTGATGTATAAAACTAGGATAAGAATATTAACTGATTTCAATTTTGCCTTAAGGATTAAATGAAATTCCTTTCAACTTTCTAAAATACAGTGTGGAATGCAAGATTTTAAAACAATATTAATATTTACTGACTGCTTACATATGACAGTACTTACTGCATATTCTATTGTGCTAGGTACAGACACTATACTAAGATTTCAACCTGAATAAATTCACTGACTCCTCACACCATCCTTACCAGGGAAGACTAATGAATCCAGCTGATGGGTTGAAAACTGAGATCTAAGAGGTCGGGACTCGTCCAGGGCTAGGAGTTGGTAGGCACTGCAGCCAGATTTCAAACCCAGGAAATCTGACTTGGGGACTATTGTCTTTAATCACTTTTTCTTTTCCTTTTCTTCTTCTTCTTTTTTTAAAAACCTGAACTCAGATAGACATCGATTTGATGTCTGGGTCTGCTGGAAAACAGTATGTACACTTATCATGACTATTTAATCTTTCAGACCCTCCTTCCTAACATGCACGGGGAGCAATTATTGACTGTATCTATTGCACAGGATCAGACACAGAGTCAAATGTGATCCTGTCAAGTTGTGCTTCCAGCTCTGACCACGCTAATCCATGAATGCAGCTCATCTGTGTGCATGCACAGCTCCAAGCCAGTTCCATGACTGGGAGAGGGAGAGATGATAAAAATACTGAGTGCGGTGATGTGACTCAGTCGATACCGCTCACGGCCCCGGAACTGTACATCTCTTAGCTTTGCAAGACCCGCCACTGAATGTATTTAGTTCAAGCAACCGACCGATAAGAACAAAAATGGTTACAGACTCATTACTTGAAGAATTTTGAAAATGATCTGCATTGCTATTTGTGGATACGGAACACACATATTCAAAGAGGAAGTTAGGCGAATTCCCAGCTACATAGAGCAAATGACTGTGTGAGAAACAGCCAGCTAATCACATATTCAACGTCTTTTATTTTTGAAATCACACCGTTTAGCCACTTCACTTGAGGACTATCTGTAAAGTTGGTTCTTGCAAGCCTCGACGCTGGCTGACATAAGTACTAGGATAGAGCTAAAATGGCTCCCATCCCCATGCTAAGCCTCCAAAAATAATTGGCTTCTTAGAGTGGACAATTTCATTCCTCCTTTTGTTTATAACAGACATCTCTAGGAGGGTAAAGTGGATGCTCAGCTGGCTTTAGTTCCAACGTTGTTTTCTTACACGTTAATGGGGAGAGAGACTGTGCAGGCTTAGTGACCCTGAATGGATTTGGATTTAATGAAAAAAAATCTGTGTCCTTTTGTATTCCTGCACATATATTTTGTACTTCTTTACTTTTAATGCATGCTCTGCTCCAAGACGTTTGGTCCTGCAAGAGGACATCCTCATCATCAATAAAAGGGGAATTAATTGTTGGGCCAAGGTACACTCTTCAGGAGAACAAAGAGACCTGATTTCATTCTCAATTACTGTGATAAGGTCATCACCGTTATTATTTAAGACACCAAATTCCTCCCACTTCTAACTATTCCAAGTCCAACAATGACAGTTTTATAAGCAACTCAAGTTATGTGTCTGATCTAGACTCTAAGAAGATACTAGTTATGAACCGATATACATATATATGTATGTATAAATTTTTGAAAGATGCAAGGACCATGGTTTCTCTTCATCCGAGGCCTCAGGAGACTCTCACTGGCTATTCAGTGGTGGGTTTTCAAGCCTCCATAATAATATGTTTCCATGTAGTGGGTTTTCAAGCCTCCATAATAATATGTTTCCATGTAGTACAGGACAAGGCAACACAGTTAGTCACCTATTGTCATTAACCTCTGTGGTCTGCATGCTTTTCTCCAAGCGAAGGACTAGCTGGAGACCATAAAATCCCTTGTATTACAAGGACTGAGTCCTGGGATTCGTCAGCACGAATGATCAAAGTAATTTATTCTGACAAGGAAAGTACACGCTTTCCACATGCAGATGACCCAGACAGGGGGGATGTAGCAATGAAATTGAAACTACAGATACATGGTATTTATGGATTAGGCCCCGATTTCTTCCTTTTTTATGTCTTTGTTTTTCCCCATCTTCTTCCTTTGCTCCCTCCCTCTCCTCCTCCCTGATGTCAAACTTTGTAACAGACACCAGAATGTCAAGACGATTTAAACTTGCTGGTTACTTGGTAGTTACTGGATTCATTTTTTCTAACCATTAGAGCGATTCATGCTTGTAGCAACCAGCCACAGAGTTAAAATGACAAATTATCTCTTTATTCACAAAATTTATTTTAAAAAGAATTTTCCCCCCTTATAGAGAGTTATGTGTTAATCGTTGAGCATCTGAACAAACCGTGCACGTAGAAGCCACTATGGAGATAGAGTGATAGAGCATAGTTGAAATTCTCATCTCACCAGGTCATAGATGTAAGGATATGTATGTACCCTGTACATAAAGATATGAATACATACTTTTTAAAACTCTCAGTTAAGCTTTGTTTTTTCAGTTGTAAAAACGGAGTTATAAACCCATCGTATGGGGTTTAACTAATGTTAAGTTGATTAAGCAAACAACTAAAGCTTAGCAGAAATTTTGAAATTATTTTTGTCCTGCTCATTTTTCAATTTCCTGATCCCATTCCTGGGCTAAGAACTGAGCTCAGTGTTTAATTGCTGTCCAGGAAAGCAAGCGAAATTAATCATGAAACTCATTAGTTAGAAACAAACAATGTATTCAAACTCATGGATTTTAGTCAAGGAGGTTTTTATAAATATTTGCTATGAAACAAAAGAATGTACTGTTGAGTCAATAATGAACTATGGCCAGTTCTGCTATCATGACACATTTGCATACCTCAAAAGCACCACATTATACAGAATTGTGCAATAAACACCATAGGACTTACAGGGAAAATGTGGTTGGGGGCACAGGACTTGTAAACTTTGTCACAAAAACAATAAAAAGTGACATAAAATAATAAAAAGATAAAGATCTAATAAAAATGGAAACATAGTTTTCCACATGATGTGGCTAAAAACACTCCATAAATATTATTTTTAAAAATATGGCATTTTACTTTTTAAAAAAAACTTGGAGATTACTTACAGTTTGGCGCTTCAAAAGGGTTCTGTCTTGTGAGTTACTCTGAAGCAGTGGAAGAGGGTTACCTGAAATGAGAGAGAAAACTGTAACTCCAGTTGGGGTGGGTGTGGTTCATACTAGTTGGTGAAATGATCATAGGTGTTTGAAACACGTGCATTTTATGTATTTCTATGGGGCTAGGTTCAGGCGACGTTCCTTTATAAATTGCATTTCATCAATGAAGAAATGGGTGTTATGCTTAGATTGTCTCCTAATATAGCAGTAGTGTTGGAACAAATTCTAGTTTTCACAAGAGTAGGGCTGAAATGACTGTAAGTCTCATGTAAAATATTAATAATGAAGTTATAGGTTTGGAGATATAAAAAGAACCGTATTGTTAGAATGACTTTGTAATTTACTTTCCAAACTCTACATTGAAGGGTAGAGTTTATTATTATTATCATTATTGCTTTCTAGGGCCACACCTGCAGCATATGGAGGTTCCCAGGCTAGGGGTCCAATCAGAGCTACAGCTGAGAGCCTGCACCACAGCCACAGACACAGCAACATCAGATCCGAGCCAACTCTGTGACCTACACCACCGCTCATGGTAACCCAGGGTCCTTAACCCACTGAGGCAATGGATCCTAGCTGGATTTGTTTCCGGTGCACCATGGCAGGAACTCCAGGGGCTTTATTATTAAATAGCAATGAGATAGCAGTAGAAGCCAGAACTATCCTTGGTAAATTGGAACTTACGGTCACCAAACCCTCTGGTATAAGAAAGGAGACATTTTCCTAAATGCAAACCATTTCCTTGAGAAAATAACTGCAAAGTTACTTATTCTACAAACTCTCAACACAATACCCTATATATTGGAAATTTTAGGAAATATTTCCTCAGATAATACTATTTATAATGCACAATGCACCTTTCTGATATTCTCCCTCATTAAAATAAAAGCTCCATGAGGTTAGGAAACAACACTTGTGTTACAGGATGCAGAGCACACAACTGAGCCTGGGGTCTTTTCGACAGTGAAAACTGTTGAATGATGAATGAGTTAATCAACCTATCAGTTGCTAAAAGTAAAATATACTGATATTTTACCTGGCTGGTTTTATACTAGGCAAATTGAGAGAGAAGGGACCGTGCTAAGGTTATCTGGCATAAGCTCTTCAAATTGTTTTATCCACGGTAGCCTGAGCAATACTAAGCCAGGCTGTAGGATAGGAGACATAAGGTAACCCTCAGTGGCTTCAGCAAATCCCTCTAACAAATACTTTGAAAAAAAAATTTACAGCCAGAAGAGCTAACATACTGTTAAAGGAGAAGAACAAAGGTGGAGAACTGATGCTGCCTCCTTCAAGGCTGAACACTGATGACAGCAAATGCTGGTGAGCATGTGGAGCCACGGGAACGCGCATTCATTGCTGGTGAGAAGGCAGAATGGTACAAGCACTCTCAAGACAGTTGGGCAGTTTCTTACAAAACTAAGCTAAACATGCTTACATCATACCATTTAGAAAATCATGCTTTCTTGGTATTTAGTCAAATAAGTTGAAAACTTATGCCCACACAACAATCTGTACACGGATAGTCGAAACAGTTTTATGTTAATTGCCAAAGCTTGGAAGTAACCTGGATGTCCTCCAGGGAAATGGATAAAACTGTGGTATGTCCAGACAATGGAACACTATACAGTACTAAAAACAAATGAACTATCAGGCCATGAAAAGACATCTGGGACCCTTACACACGTATCAATAAGTTGGGGGATGGAGGGATGCACTGGGGGTGTGGGATGGAAATACTATAAAACTGGATTGTGATGATCACTGTACAACTATAAATGTAATAAATTCATTGAGTAATTCAAAAAAGAAATAAAAAAAATCAGATGAGATAATGCACAGAAATGCGTTAAGCACCTCACCATGCATAAATGTAAGATAAATATTCATTTAATAAATATTCATTTTATAAATATTCATTTGATAAATCAATTGTTTTCCAAAAATGTAAATAAAAATAAATGTATAAGTAAAAAATAAAATAAAATAAGCTGATATGAAAAGACTACACACTATATGATTCCAACTGTATGACATTCTGGAAAAGGCAAAACTATGGAGAAAGTAAAAAGAGCGGTGAGTGCCAAGGTTTAGGAGGCCAGGGGAGCATGAATAGGTGGCACACAGGGGATGTTTAGGGCAGTGAAAATACTCTGAATATTATCAAAATCATGACTACATGTTGTTTTACATTTGCCCAAACCCACAAATTGTTCAACACCAAGAGTAAACCTTAATGTAAACTAAGAACTTTAAATGATTATGATGTTCTTATGGGTTCATCAACCGCAACAAATACATGACTCTGGTGGGAGAGGTTGGTAATGGGGGAGGTTGTGCGTATCAGGGCAATAGAGGGGGTATTTCTGTACTTTCCGCTCACTTTTTTTGTGAACTTAAAACTTCCTCAGGAAAAAAAATAGTCTTAATAAAAAATTAACATGGTTGAGTAAATCCTGGACTCGTTCATCACCCAGAATCACCCTTCTATAGACGGCCTTGAGCTGGATGGGAGGAAGATGCAGACAACGAGTTCCCACAGTTGTTTGCAGACTAAACTAGAGATGTGGGCTTGCGGTGTTATCAGGATCCGTTTCGTCACGGTGATGATATTTTATCTCCAAGCTGGAGCCGCTAAGGAGAAACCCAGGGATCTTAATTTTCATCACGTGGAAAATGTACACAATGTTGAGCATTTTCAAGCATTTAAAACACTATATTTTCTCATTTAAGCCGATAAACAGTGCACTACGAATTATGATCCCCTTTAATAGGTACAGAAATAGGCTCAGGTAAATTTAAAATATATATATTTTAAAATTTCATATATACATTATATAAAAATATCTGTTTGAATTATGTATAGATTCATTTACATAATCTATTGATTTGTACCTATAGATTAATATATAAATGTAATTATGTACATATATAACTTAATGTGTATATACCCCCACAAAGCCAGTAATTAGAAGAGGTTAGGCCTCAAATCCAATCTCCTGACTTGCTATTGCAGGCATTCACTACTCAGTCATTCCTTTTCCAAAAAATTTCTTGAGGCAACTTACAACCAGAGACCTAGGTAGGTAAAAGGATGTCGCAGAGATCACAATAAGGTCAGGAAGGTTATTATCTGACGGTGGAGTCCAAGTTTCTGCGGAGGATTCAGGAAGCCGGGGAATCTGCCTCCTAGTTTCTGCTCCTGCTGGCACCGTTCTTCCTTCCGTCCATCCGCCAGGCTCCTGGCTGTCCCCCAAACACATTCTGCCTGCAATTCCTTTCCTCCAGGTTCCTGCGAGGCCTTTCAGAACAATCCAGTTTCAGGTCAAATACCCTGTCTACGGAGGAGCTCCCTGGCACCTGTCCCCACGAGAGATCAGGCTCCACGCTGTTTCTCCCTGACGCCTTCATTATCCTTCAAAATACTTAGCGTTTCTCAGCATTATTATTCAATGTGTCTATCCATCAACTAACAATTTAAGGATGTGCAATCTGTTGCTTCTGTCTAGAAGAACACATTCTGACGTCTGATCTTTAAACTTAGAGATGGGTTTCTGGGTCCCCAAAGAGTCAGGACCTCCCTGTGGGACCTGCTCAGAAAGGAAGCAGTCTTGCTTCAAAGGTACCCCCCCCCCCAAGCTTCACTCAGAGGAGTTGGCAATGCCACGCCCATGCGCTGCAATCCGAATAGCGTCTGCGCTGTGTTGGCACCGTGCTGCCGAGGCAGGGGGAGAGGTTGGTTGGGGACATGGTATTTTGGAGAACACTTGGACTTGGGAGCCTTACAAATGTGACGTCATCCCTGACATTTCTATAAGACAGCCCCCATCTCACTCCCCACGCACTGTTTATACAGACAAGGGACCCTCAGAATTGGAGAGAGAGCAGCCTTCGTATAAGAAAGCCGGAATTCAAAACCAGATCTGTGTGACTCCACACTCTTTAAACAGCTTGGCGATTAATTACAAGCGAACACCTGTGTAATCACCACTCAGGTGAAGACACAGGCTACAGCCCGCACCTGTAAGGATTTCCTTTCCAAGATCACCTCCGCCTTCCCTATTCAAAGGGAACCGACGCTTCCGAGGAGCGTCTCACTTACTTTCTATACAGTTGTATCGCCTTAGCATGTAACCCCAAACATTATGATTTTCATTTCCTGTTCGAGAACTCGCTCTACATGGAGTTATAACATAGGAGTGCTTATGTGCATGACTTCTTTTGCTCCATAATGTGCTTTGAAATTTAGCCAGAAACTTTTGAGATGGCTGAATTCATTCCTCTCCATGGCCGCATACAATTTCTTTGGGTACCTGTGCTAAAATGTGTAAGCCATTCTACTGATCCAGGCTACCAGTGGATACTTACTGCTGTTTACAATATGCAGCTATTGCAGTTATTTTGACCACAAAGACTCCTGTGCATGCATTCTAGTGTTGCTATTTATGGGTATCTGTTGAGTATACACCTAATAGCAGGTTCCAGGACTTTCCTTATGCATGTCTTCTGATGGTACACGTCACCCCACTGATTTCCAGAGCAGCTGAACCACTGTGCAAGCGTTCCCATGTCTCCACATCACACGCATATTTCTATTTTTGGTGTTTTTTTGAATTGTGTTTAAAAATTATTTTACTACCTTTATGTATTCAACATACTGCTATTATATAACATAAAAATTCTTTTTTTTTGGTCTTTTTGTCTTTTTAGGGCGGCACCCACAGCATATGGAAGTTCCCAGGCTAGGGGTCCAATCGGAGCTGTAGCCACTGGCCTACACCGGAGCCACAGCAACGCAGGATCTGAGCCTCGTCTGCGACCTACACCACAGCTCACGGCAATGCCAGATCCTTAACCCATTGAGCGAGGCCAGGAACCGAACCCAGGTCCTCATGGATGTTAGCTGGGTTCGATAACTGCTGACCCACGATGGGAACTCCCAATATAGAAACTTAAGTCTCTTGTATTTTAGCATTTTAATTTATAATACATCTGGAAAATAATTTAACTTGCAGGGTGATATAGAAACTTTTTGTCCCATTTTGATAACCAACTTGTCCACTGTTTTAATTGAAAAACAGTATTTCTTTCTCTCTCTCTCTCTTTTTCTTTTTTTTTTTTTTTTTTGCTTTTTAGGGCCACACTGTGGCATATAGAAGTTCCTAGGCTAGGGTCGAACGGGAGTTACAGCTGCCAGGCTATGCCACAGCCACAGCAATGCGAGATCTGAGTCTGTGATCTGTACCACAGCTCACAGCAATGCTGGATGCTTAACCCACTGAGAAAGGCCAGAGATTGAACCCACATCCTCATGCATCCTAATCGGGTTCGTGACAGCTGAGCCACAAAGAGAACTCCCTTGAAAAACAATATTTCTTGCCTAATTGTTCTCAAACGACACCTTTGCCATAAATCAAGTGCCCAACTATGCCTGATTTTCTTCTTGAGTACTTTCTGTAATTGCAATAGTCTATTTGTTTTCATTGCATGGATAACACACTATTTCCATCATGGCTTTATACTAAGTGTTGATATCCTGGAGAGCAAATCTCCCCAGCGTTCTTTTTCAAACATTATTTTTAGTATTCTTGAGCCTTATTTTCCCCACATAAGTTTTAGAATACTTTTTTTTTCTTTTTCTTTTTTTGGCCACCCTGCAGCATATGGAGTCCCTGGGGCAGGGGTCAGATCCAATCCATAGTTGTGACTTAAGCTGCAGTTGCCACAAGGCCAGCTCCTCAACCTGCGGCACCAAGCTAGGAATCGAACTCGTGTCCTACCACTCCCAAGACACTGTCCATCCCATGCCACAGCAGGAACTCCTAGGAGAGTCATTTTAAATTTCAATTTCTATGGGGAGGGAGTGGGATGGATTGGGAATCTGGGGTTAATAAATACAAACTATTGCCTTTGGAATGGATAAGCAATAAGATCTGGCTGCATAGCACTGGGAACTATATCTAGTCACTTATGATGGGGCATGATGGAGAATAATGTGAGAAAAAGAATGCATATATGTATGTGTGACCGGGTCACTTTCTACTGCTGCATAGTAGAGAATTGACAGAACACTGTAAACCAGCCATAATGGAAAAAATGAAAAATCATTTAAAAAATAAAATAAAATAAATAAATAAATTTCAATTTCTAACTGCTTGGTACTGGTATACAAAAATCAATGTATTTCTGTACAGAATGCAGAGTACAATGTACAGAAATGCATTGATTTTTGTATAATGTATTATATACAATAATCTTGTAATATTGACTTAATAATTATAAAAATTATGTGTAAACCCATTTGGAATTTCTATGTACACAATTCTTTCATCTGAGACAAGTATTCTTTTTTCACCCCTATAAAACTTTTACATTTTTTTTTCTGCCCTTGCTGTTATCCAGCATAAATTTAGATGGATATTGTGATAAGGGACATGTTTGTCTCATTCCCAGTTTCAGAAAGAAAAGTCTCCCACTTTTGACATCAAGGGAGATGTTTGCTTAATTTTTGAAGTAAGAAATATTCACTTTTTGGTTTATTAAGATTGTTTATTATAAATGGTTGCTGAATTTTTATCTAAGGTGCATTCTGAATCTATTAATATAATTGTTTGATTTTATCTTTTATTGTACAATGTGATAAAACTAATTATCAATTGTTAAACCAACTCTGCATACCCAGAATAAATTCAATTGTAATTGATGTAACTTGATAGATGATAGACAGATAGATACGCAAACAGACATATAGATAGGAAGAGGGAGAGAGGCAGGGAGAAAAAGAGAAAGAGAGTGTGTGTGCTTTGCCTCTGATTTCAAGGAAGATGGGCCTGTAATATTCCTTAAGCTGCCTTCAGGTTTTGTTTTTAGCATCATACGGGCTTCATAAACTGAATACTTGTCTCAGATGAAAGAATTGTGTACACAGAAATTCCAAATGGGTTTACACATAATTTTTTATAATCATTAAGTCAATATTACAAGATTATTGTATATAATACATTATACAAAAATCAATGCATTTCTGTACATTGTACTCTGCATTCTGTACAGAAATACATTGATTTTTGTATACCAGTACCAAGTAGTTAGTTTGGGAGTTTTTCCTCTTTTATTCTCTGAGTTTGTGCAAACCTTCCTGAAATCACTGTTTAATCATACATATGTGATTTGTTGTTGCTGCTGTTTGCTTCTTTGCTTTCTAACGATAGCGGCTACACACTACGGAAAGAAATATGCCTAGACTTTTCAGAGATTATTAGATACTGGCTCTGACTCTATGGCATTCAAAGCAGTGAAGCTATGTGGTTATCAGGTGATGAATGGAGTTTGGTCTAAGTCCTTCTGGTAGTGGGTCCAATGCAGCTGAAGACCCAGCCAACAAGCTGCAATTGCCACCCCCCCCCCCATGGGCTTCCTGACTTGCTGAGTCAAGGCAATTCTGCAAAAAGAGACAAGTGGAAGTTCTGGGGATTTGCTCTCCCGAAGATAGAAAATGGAAACCAACACTGCATCCCTGAGGAAATTACGACCACCATCAAAGCCTGGGAAAAGGCAGGGCTATTTATTTGTTACACCCGCATTTAACTCTAACCTATACGCAAGGCAGATGAGTCTTAGCGGACGGCTGTAAATTGCTATACTTTTAATAGCCGGTGACATCAATTTTAGTGGCTGTTCCAGATGTTGTATATTTGCTGGAAGGAGATAACACAGCCTCTGGCACCTGGTCTGCAGTGGCTGATTCTGAAAATGCATTCTCCTCTATGTCAATTTTTAAATCTACCAAAAAGAGTAATTTGCACTTGTTAGAAGACGAGGCCACTTTTACCATCTTATCCAGGTTTATGCTACCAGTTATCTTGCTTCTTTTCATAAATGCCTGTAGGAATCTTGACAACCGTGACTTTCCGTGAAACATTCCACTGGCATTCATTGAATCATCAGGCTCACTAGACATGATGAATAAAAACGACTAGGAAATATAGATGCCTTAGTGAGATGTATGCAATCTTCAGAGAGATGATAAACCACAAGAAAATTCAGTGACCCACATCTCAGTAAAGATCTTTGAAGTCCAGTTGGCATTCAAATTAAAGGAGTTTGAGATTAAAATATATACACGACTACACGTAAAATAGATAAGCAACAAGGACTTACTATAAGCACAGGAACTATATTCAATACCTTATAATAAACTATAATGGAAGAGAACATATAAATATATACATTTTCTGACTTGCTAATATATTCTGAATTTCTGACCACAGAACATCAATGGCCACATGATCTGATCTGCCCTTCCTTAGCTGAGCGCCATCAAGTTAGAGAATGCTGAGCAGTAATTTTTCATCATCTGTGTATAAGAGATCACAGTCAATCCAGTCTTGATGTCAGAAGCAAGTTGCATGGGTGCATGACCAGTTGGCTCACCATCTTACCCATACTTATCCTACTGCGTTGCTTTCTTTCAATGTAATATTCAATATGCATTTGTGACACAGGGAAAGCTCTTTATGACCAGCTGACTAAGAAAAAAAAATGAATAAACAAAACAGAAACATTTTCCTCAGGTCTACTTTACAGATGGCTCTAAGAGCACCCATCACAAGAGGGATACCAGTCTTGGAGATCCAAGCAGGAGCGTTCTTGAAAAACCAGCATGATGGAAAATGCTCAAGGGGGCAGAGGCAGACCTTTGAGCAGCCTATTATCGTCACTTTGTTGGACTTAAAAGTTGGTCAGAGGGAGTTGCCGTCGTGGCTCAGTGGTTAACGAATCCAACGAGGAACCATGAGGTTGCAGGTGTGATCCCTGGCCTTGCTCAGTGGGTTAAGGATCTGGCATTGCCAGGAGCTGCAGTATAGGTCACAGATGCGGCTCAGATCCAACGCTGCTGTGACTGTGGCGTAGGTCAGCAGCTGCAGCTCTCAATCGACCCTTGGCCCAGGAACTTCTATATGCCATAGGTGTGGCCCTAAAACACAAAAAAGTAGGGTAAATGAAAGTGTAATTGTGAGTGTGTTGTGTATATCTAAAAATTACTGGTTCTTTTTTTGTGATCATGGGACTTTCTAAGACTGAAATCCATTCTGAAAAATTTTTGTGCAGAAAATGATGCTAAGGGCAGTGATGACAAAACATCATATAATACTGAAGGAATGAAAAAAAAAATGAAGTCTTCTTTTAAATTCTGATCAGCAGTACCGGGAAGCATTATTTAGACAAGCGAGATGAGCAGGGATTATTTCCTAAACTCAGAATCTGTGGTTCAGATCTTTTAATAAACCACAGCAACTTCATTTTCACTGGATAGAGTCCGTCTCCTCCCTAAACCTGCGGAATGGGAGAGAAGTCCATCCTCAGGTCAGAGCTTCCTCTGTTCCACAATCTGGCATCTTCCTGCATCATCACGGACCTGTTTACTGTACTTATCAGATATCAAAGATTCTTCCCTCATTTTTGTAGTGGTTATCTCACACAAAATAGTACCTCTAATATAAATTTGTAATCACCCATTACATTAGTCTATCAAGTATATATAACTAAGATTCTCAAAATGTAATTACATCTTTTACATTTTTAAAATCAATAACAAATTTGAAAGTTTTCTTATATAGGTGTAATTAATGTACTGAGCTTTTAACCTATACTGAACACAAAGTGCCACATGCCTAAGATCTGAGAATTCCCATTTAGGAGCAGTAAGAGGATGTGACTGTAGACACGCGGGAAGGGAACCACTGTGATTTACTTATCAAATAATTACCCTCATTTACGTGAAGCAAATGCATTAAATCCCTCTCACCCCACAAAATGTGGACTATTTCTCTTCACAGTGTTCAGATGAAAAAGCCAAACCTAGAAAAAGTGAATTGATTTTATCCTAAACACCAAGTTTGTACACTGTAAGGACTGTGAAAGCTTTTTATCAGTGACTATATATTCCTGGTAATTTGAATACTGTCTGGAATATGGCACAGGGGTTTTTTAAAAAGATATGTGGGATGAATTTCTGAAAAATAAAAAGGATTGTATAAAAACATAAGCCCACCTGTCTCCAGCATTTCTGCCTTTCTATTATACTGAAAAGACTTATGTGATCAACAAAAGTAATAGTAAGTATGAAAGCTTGACTTTTAGAAGAATTCTCAATTTGTTTCAAACTAAAATTTCTTTTCTGAGACAGACTCTCACTCTAAGTCATAGGATTAGAATATCTAGGTCAATAGCACGTCGGGATCTCCTGGTTGTTGGATCTCACTCATTTTCCCAGTAATGGTAGTGAAACCTCTGTATTGTTCTTTGAGTTTCAGTGATGCTCACAATCTGACAGCAGTTCAAAAAAAAAAAAAAAAAAAAAGGAAAGGAAAAGCTTGTCAGGCTTGGACTAAAATCTTTGAAGCTACTCAGAGCCACCTCATTCTTTGCTAAATTCCTATCCCTGAATTTGTTTTCATGTCATAGTGCAGACTCTTGAATTGGCATTTTTAATTTGGCTGTTTGAAAGGGTTTAAGGCAGAGGTTGGCAAGTTACCGCCACCTGTTTTATGAGTGCATTTTTATTGGAATATTGCTTTTCATTTATTTATGGATTGTTTATGGTTGCTTTTGGGCCCCAAGAGCAGACTGGAGTAGTTCCAGTGGAGACTGTATGGCCACAAAGCCTAAAATATTTACTATTTGATCCTTCAAAGGAAAAGTTTGCCAACTTCTGTTTTAAAGTGTATAGGCTCTCTCAGAAGTGCTAGAGAACCAGCTGCCTGAGAATGAATTCCCAAACTTCCCAGAGCAAACTAGAAACACAGACATGGATCACGTGGAGGGAAAACAGCCTCTCATTCCATCTGCTTGGCTTGCACAGTGGGCCTCTGAACTGGAACCGTAGAACGCAAGTGTGGAAAAGCTGGTTTGCGCACTACTAGAGGACATGAATACCTCCCTTAGCGTTGTAGACTTTGCATTCTGTGGAAATGCTCTAAGAATTTCCATGATCTCATCAGTGCTTCAGTAATATCTATCCAGAGATAAATGTGCAATTCAGCTGTGTTAGGGTGATCAAATTCTTTTAATCATTTTTTTGTTGTTGTTGTTTAAAAAGTAGAGTAAATTCTGAGTCGTCACAAGGAAATTTTTTTTTTAATTTAAAAAAACATTCGTGTCTATGATATTGGATGTTTACTAAATTTAGTGTGGTGATCATATCATGATGTATATAAGTCAAAACATTATGCTGTACACGTTAAACTTACACAGTGCTACATGTCCATTATATTTCAGTAAATCTATAAGGAAAAGATTTAAGAATAAAAAATAGGTAGCATCTGTTAACACTCTACTATGGGATAGGTACTGCAGCAACGGACGGAGTTACCACGCCCACTAGTCCACATCTGCTACTGGATGGAGCAAAATCTATCAAAACTCTTAATGCCAGCATTTCATTCACTACCATTATCCTCACGCACCTGAACCAGCAGGAGGCATGGCTGATTGTGACTTTGCAGATTCAAGTGCTCAGTTGGGTGGGCTGTCCCATATCTGGATGGACCGTGGAGGAACTTGATGAGGGGAGAGAACCAGCTCATCTTAGCTCTCAACCTATCTCCTCATCAATTATCAATATGGTAGGCTGATTTTCTGGCTGCTGAGTGTTTTCCAAGTGTTATTTCTCATTTGTTTCAGAACTTGGGCCGAGAAAAGGTTCACTATTCACTGTGTACCTTCAAACACCCCAGCAAAAAGAAGACCCCAAAATATCCAAACCATAGCTCTGATGGGGAGAAAGGGCAGAGTCAAGCAAGCAGCACCTGTTTTAAGGTGACATTAGGAGGGTATGATTTCTCTCTGCATTGCTGTTTATTGCAGGATAATTTCCAAATATCATTTAGTCATAGGTTTTTAACATTTTTCAAAGCCAAATGCCAAAAAAAAATTCTGTATTGCAAAAAAGAGGTTCTGATTGCAAAATGAGTGCCAATTTAAGATTAATCAACGACAGCTTTTCCTTCATCACCTCCAGTTGGGTACAACACGATGGCAACCTTAGTAATAAAGACCTGGTTCCTGCTTAGGCGCTTATTAATTTCCAGTTGCAGTCAGAAGTCCATCCCAGTAAGATGAAGGCAGAGTTTTTTTCTGACTTACTCTTGGACTTGAGAAACCTTGACATTGGCCTTTTGAATGCCAGAAGGGACGTGAACATCATTCTATATTTAACTAGTGCTCATGTTGTCTGGTGTAAAAATCCAATACGCCTTTCTTTTGAAACAGAAGTTATTTACAGTGAGTTTTTTTTTTTTTCCTCAAGGGGACACATTTACAGGTACTATGTCAATAATTCTGGGGAGAAAACACGGTGATTATATCTGGAAAAAATGTCAAAAGATGAAATTGAATCATATTGTGAGTTTGGGGTTTTTTCCCTACTCTAGGGGTAAAACAGCTTTATTGAGAAAATTGCTACCTGCAGAAGGAATATCCTTCCACAATTCGGTTGTTGTAAGACACATATGGAACGGTGTACATGAAAAAAAAAGGTGTGCATAAAATATAAAAGAATTTGCAAATACAATACCAATATAAATTACCACTCTTATTGGAGAATATGCACGCCATAGAGGTAAAAGGAAAAACAGACCTAAATAAGCTCATTAAGTTAAATTCCAATGTCTGGTTACATCCATACATACTTGTGTATATATCTAGATATGGATGGATGTGATACAGGCACATGTACACAGATGCGTCTAAAGACGGCTCTTTGCCCTGTTCATTTAAGTTGACTAGTATGGGGGAGACGCCTTGTAGGCACAGATCTATGGTCCTACAACTCTCAGAGATGTTAAAGCCATCTAGTCCTTCCTAGTCAGACACTCAGTCGTCTCCGTGACCTGCCCTACAGGTAGTCATTTAGACCAGATTATCACACACCAGGAACAGGGTTCCTGCAATGGACAGAGAATATCGGTTTGACCTTGAAGAGTCCCGAATGGAAGAGAGCTCGCAGGCGGCACGAGTCACAGAGAAGACACTAAGTACCACATGTACTGAATGCCCACTTTAACTGGTCCCAATGCCCCCCCAGCAGAAAAGGGAGATAGTTACTTCCATGCCCTGCCGTTTTCAGCTCTCCTCTGCCGTTGTGATCACTAGGCCGGATAGTAACGGCAGGAGTGCGCTGTGCACGGGGGCCTTTCATCGCTAACCTGAAAGCATCTGTCCCATCTGGGAGGCCAAGCTGTGATCTAGTACAGCTATAAACTTCCCGCCATTGTAGCGCAGCCCATTCATGCGGATAATTTTAAACTTCAGTGTCTGGAGGTTGGGTGTATTGACAATAAAAAGTATCCAGATGACTGACTACATTATAAAGAAAAAAGAAAGTATCTGTCCTAAAATGAATCCTCTATTATCGTTGTTCTCTCAGAGCATAGTGAACTATCTCAGATCACCGTCTTGGCCTTTGAGTCTTTCCCAGGTTCCATGACCATTTGATCACAGACTCCGTATTTCAAATAATAGGAAGGGGGGAAGCTGATCAAGACCACGAAGAACTACCTACGATGACCAGGTGTCTGTGTTTGCAACACAAGGAAATATCTAATGGAAGTGGTCTGTGTCATTTCTTATCCAGGACCAGTTTTGACTATACAGACAAGGATTCTTAAAAGCAGAGTGCAGAAAAGACAGCCCGGTTCCAGGTCCAAAGGATGGCACTCTTAAAATATTCTAACATTATCTTTTAAGAACCCAATCCAATTCCACAGCTTTACATCTTACAACAAACTGGATTTAGATTTGACAAGACACTGCCGGAGCATTTTAGGAGTGATACCATTTGGAAGTGGACTTTTCTGCTTTCCCCTTTTGAGAATCTGTGGCCAACTGGTAAAAATTGGTAGTGGATTAACTCGTGTCACAGACCTCTTTCATTAGATATTGCCTTGTAGCTGAAACACATTTACTATAAAGCTACAGCCATCCAAACAGTGTGGTACTAGCATAACGATACACATCTAGATTATTGAAATACAATTGAGTTTCCATAAATATATACATACGGCTACGGCCAAAGAATTTTTAGCAAGGGTATCAAGACAGTTCAGTTGGATTTCATCAAAATTAAATGTTTTTCCATCAGACTAAATTATCAAGAAAGGGAAAAAAAAAAACAATCTACAAAATGGGAGAGAGTACTTTCAAATGACATATTTGATAAGGGCCAATTACCCAGGGAAAAAACTCTTAAGCCTCAACAACAAAAAGGCAATGCAATTAAAATAGCTAAAGCCTTGAATAGATATTTTTCCAAAGATAAATAAAGGGCCTAAAAGAGCCTGAAAACATTCTTGATGCCATTAGGAATTAAGGAAATGAAATTAAGAACACATGCAAGTGTCAATTAAATTAAAAACATATTAAAGGTGATACTGCTTCATACCTACCAGGATGACAATGATAAAATAAGCCGAAAACAAATGTAGGTGGGTGTGCAGAAAACCTGGAACTCTGATAACGTGCTGGTAGGAATGTGAAATGGTCTAGCCTCTGCGGAAAGCAGTTTGGCTCAGATTTCTAGCCATAGAATTACTATCTAACTCAGCAACTCCACTCCTAGGCATGCACCCAAAAGGACAAAAGCAAAAGTTGAAATAAATATTATTCATTTATATTCACAGCAATAATATTCATAATCGCCGAAGTGTGTCAATAACTCAAATTTCTATCAACAAATGAATGGAAACTCAGAATATATATCCATACACTAGAATATTACTCAGCCGTAAAAATGAATAAATATGTAATACTTCCTGTGCGGATGAACCATGAAAACATTATGCTAAGTGAAAGAAACAAGACACTAAAAGTTACATGTTTTATGATTCCTTTTTTATAAAGTATTCAGAATAATTAAATCGATGGAGAACAAAAGAAGATTAGTAATTGTCATGAGCCAAGGGAGAGGGGAATGGACAGTGACTGACGGATATGAGGGTCCATTTTTGGGGTTATAGAAATATGTCGGAACTCTATAGAGGCGGTGTTCGAATCACAGTGTTAGTGTAGTTCATGTTACTGAAGAGATGATTTTAGGGAGTTCCCGTCGTGGCTCAGCGGAAAACGAATCTGACTAGCAACCATGAGGACGCAGGTTCGATCCCTGGCCTTGCTCAGATGGTTAAGAATCTGATGCTGCTGTGAGCTATGGTGTATGTAGGTCACAGACCCGGCTCAGCGCTGGCATTGCTGTGACTGTGGCATTGGCCAGTTGGCTACAGCTCCAATTCGACCCCTAGCCTGGGAACTTTCTTATGCCGTGGGTGCAGCCCTAAAAAAAAAAGACAAAAAAAAAGAAAAAAAAAAAAAAGAGTAGATTTTTTAAATGGCTAATAAATGTTATGCAGATTTCATCTCCATAAAAATAAATAGATCAATTGTAATGTAGCAGGATGGAGGACAATGTGAGAAAGAATGTATATATGTATGTGTGACTGGGTCACTTTGCTGTACGGAAGAAAATAGAACACTATAAATCAACTGTAATGAAAAAAATTTTTAAAAATAGATATATATTTCCTTTCATATTAAAAAAAAAGTTGGCTTTAATGTCCTAGCTCATTTGGGGTTCAAAGCAGAAATTTCTTATATTGAGTTCTTGCATTTTATATATATATATATATATATATATATATATATATATGTGTGTGTGTGTGTGTGTGCTTTTCATTATATCTAAATGCAATAAATATTCAGAAACTAATGCTGTCATAAGTCTGTTTACCCAGGACAGTGCCAACATAATAATTATTAAAGACATCACCCGTTCACTCTCAAAATCGTCCTTATCTGAACAACATATTATACCATCAGCCTACCATTGATAAAATAAGGCTGAAAGTGTTCTCCAAAATATTGCCGTCTGCAGTATCTGATAAAAGGTCATGGGAAATGGCTCTGCAAAGTGTTGATTCCAAGCTGTGGTATTATTTTCACATGTCCTTACATTTCAAAAAGAATTTCGGAGTCATTCTAATTTATTGCTTTGATGTCATTAAATGCTAGATGGATTTCTCTGCTTGAAAACCGCCATGTCAGAGAATTCTCCTTTCTGGCTCAGTCCCTTCTCTCCGCTGATACTTCCGACTCTCGGTGTGCTCTGAGCTGGAGCTGAATTCAGTTTCCCTTTATCGTTCCCATGTTGGTCCTGGTTCTACATCTTGAGGGAAGTAATATTAATGATATTTTACACATGAACTGGTTTCTATTTACCAAGCCCTGGGGTAGAGGGTTTAGAGGTAGAAACTATGCAATCTTCATATCAAGAGTATGAGATTGGCCAAGAGCTCCCTGGTGGCCAAGTGGTTAAGGGATCTGCTGTTATTACTGCCACGGTGAAGTTCCCTGGCCTGGGAACTTCTGCATGCCAAAGGCACAGCCAAAAAAGGAAAAAAAGAGAGAGAGAGAGAGAGTGGTACTGTAATTATCCCCATTACAGATGGGAAAACTGGACTCAGTGTGATTAAGCAGTAAGAGAAAGAGCTTGTCTCCAACCTCAGCCAACTGGCCTGCACAGTCCATGATCAGAACCACTAGCTGGACTGATTATTTTCAAACCCCTCCATCCAAGTATATTCAGTCTTTCTGAAGACAAGTCTTGTGTTTCATACCTACAATCTTTTCTTTCCAGCTCCTTCTCTACTTCCTCCTGTTCTTTCTTTCTTATCTCATCCTACCTAATGACCTTAGGCAGTGCAGCTTTCCTATCTCCTTCCATTAGCCCTGTAAGCAGTTCAACGTGCTCTCATGCAGAGAAAAGTGGGTTAGGAGACATGGATCTGATTCTTCTGGCTCTGCCTACATTTATGGGACTCATTAATCATGCAATTCAATATGATCCTGTTTCGTTCTCTGGTAGATTTTTAAGAAGAGTTTATGGGCTTGTTGGAAAGTATTCTAATCTCATTTCTAGCTCTAGCCACTACGTGGCTTAGGCATTTACTTCTCACCCCTAAGGGTCAGTGTTCTCACCGTGAAGTAAGTGCAGAGTCTCAGTGATGAGCATTTAGGCAGTCATCACCCATCCTAGCCTTCCCAAAGCCTGACAGTAGTTGCCACTGTCTTTTGAGTTTTCTTCCCTATGCAATTCTACGTACAAGAGCTCAAGGATGTGAGAGCCGAGAAGCCTGAAGGTGTTTGATCTGGATTCAGACCCTCTCTTACCTTTCTAAGGTAAAGGAGACAGGCATCTTAAGAAGAAATACAGAGGTTTGCATTTTTGTCTTTTTGAGCTTTTCTATCATGGCCAACCTTAGGCAGTTTGTCTTGGCTGCTTCTTTCCTTGGGATCTTTTATTGGTTACAAAGACAAAATAAAATACCAGGGAGGCCAGCACAGACACGAATGTGTCTTCCCAAAGCCTCTTCCTAGATGCTTAACTGGGAATGAGTCACATAACTTTTCTAAGACTCAGAAATATCCTTGGAATAATCGTGGTTGGTAATGAGCTGCTCTGTGATTTAAAGTAAAAACTGGGTGCAATGCACAAACAGGTGGAAATCTCAGCAGAGAACTGAAAATTACATATAAAAAAAGAATCAAATGGAAACTGCAAAAGATAACAATAATGAAGTGTTCTGTCCTTACGGGCTTATTTTGAGGATTCTATGAGAAAATGGGCTTGGTAGAGTGCTTTAAACTATAAAGAGTTACATAAATAATAATATTAACATCACAATAACCCTTATGTGGTGCTTTGCAGGGTAAGAGGTGTTGAGAAGGCAAAGAACAAGCCTTCCCAGCAGTAAGCAGAGGAAAGAACACGGGTGGCTGACTGTGAATCAGGCCACGTCATCCTGTAGCTGCATTATCCCTAGAAGGTAAGATCTGTGAAAACCAAGGAGCCAGTCGGACCTCGAAGCCAAGGCAAAGCCGGTGGTTCTCGCCCCAGGGAGGCCTGGCCAGTGACTGCCTCGCTGAAGGCAGGTGGAAATATCAAAACAGTCATTGTTATTGTAATGAGCTTTCATGTTTAACAGCTCCAAGCATGAAGGAGAGCTGGCTTTTCAGAGCTATCCATCCAACAATATGGTTCAGCACCCAGAGGTAACTCAAAGCCATGGCCTTGGATTGAACTGGGCACAGTGTGTGTGTGTGTGTGTGTGAGTATGGGGGGGGGGGGTTCAACCAGAATGGATAGGCTCACCAAACCTTCGCCGAATACATGTCTACTTCCCAATGCCTGGAGTCCTTCTCCAAGGGCATCAGAGGTCACTGGTCTTAGTCGTAATAAAACAGTAATAATAAAGGCAATAACGGTAAGAAAAACAGAAAGCATATATGTGTCTCAGGCACTCGGCTAGGTTTTCCACACTTATTATTTCTAATCCCGAAAGCACAACTATGGTTTCATTATGCTCGGGTTATACGTTAAAAATTGTTACCATGGGAAAAGCATCTGAAACAGGGTGGATGTGTGCATATGCACAACTGACTCATTTGGTCGTGTGGCAGAAAGCATCACACACGGTAAGTCAACTAGACTGCCATAAAACTCTAAAAAATGAAGACAAAATGTTATCACTTACAGTTTGCAAAGCATATTCTTACAATTTACATCACTGTTTTTTGGGGGGAAAAAATCTATGTTTGATGGAGTAATCTCTATGTCCTCCAATTGAGCAAACAACCTCAGAGAGTAGAGGTCAGAGAATGCAGACAGTCAGGAGAGGCAGAGGCAGAAAGTTGCTTTTCTCCAGCCACAGCAGCCTTTTTACTTTTCTTTTTTTCTTAAAGTGCTGCATATTCTGAATTTTTTAAAATTCTGTATCATTTTCTTTATAATAGCATAGTTTCTCTTTTTAAGTAACACACTGGCAATCCCGTCTGGAGCAGATGCTCTGAGATCCGCTTCCTAATGATGAGGGCTGCCCCTCCCCCCAGGCTGCTCTGCAGGTAACTGCTCCCCCAGAGTCCAGGTTCCAAGCATGCACTCAGCCTCCTGCACTGACTGCCTGCCAAAGGCCAGGGCTACTGGGAGAGCCGGTATCCTTCGTGAACCTCTCTCCCCTCTTAAAAAATAAAAAAATACCATGGCATGTTTTTGCTTTGTTTGTTTTCTCCTTCGCGGACTGTATTGCTTGCACAGCCTAACAAGCTTAGACGTAGAAGAAACACAGAAACACGAGCAGAGGCCCAGAACCGTGTGGATGTCCTTTATTGCTCTTCCTGGGCTCCTGGCCTCAAAACTTGGTGGTAACGGCAAGCCCCATGGAACTCACGTTCCGCTCTCCAGATCCAAGGAGGGTTCGCCAGCACCCTCTTCCCCCCCGAGAGTGGAGGACATGCTATTCCTTCCATACTTGAAAACACATTTTTTTCTCTAATTAAGATTGAAAAGATAATTTATCTCACATCAGCTCAAGGCAAGCTTATTTATCAAACACTGCATCTGCAGGATGACACATGAAGAGGCATTAATAACTCACATGGTGTCACAGCTCCCGTGGCAGGAGGGGCTGGCTTTCAGTAAAACCGCAGTGACAAGACACCATAATGATCACAGCACAGGGAGACTGCGAGGGAGCTACGGAAACAGAAGTCCCCTTTGTTGCAGGCGGGTTGCCTTCTTCCCTGGGGTCTCTGCAGAAGGCGTGACCGCCTCAGACACCTCTCCGCCCAAACGGGAAGCTTCCATCAGCCATTCAACAAACACGTACTGAACACAGGTTTATTCTGAGGTTCTTAGAAACAGACTGGTGCTGTGGGTGTCACACACGTTTCCCGTTATACTTCCCGGGAAACGTGCCCGGGAGATGTGTGCCCGGGAGCTCTGGTGACCTGTGGGGAATGGGGCGACATCACAGAAATAGAGAGACTGGCTCTTGCGATTGGTGGCCACTCTTGGCTTGTTCTCTGCTCAGAAACGCCTTTATCAAACTCCCCCAGAACCTGCAATCGGGGTAATTAATCTTTCTCTCTTCTCAGCATAGAGTCCCACTGGCAGGCTTTAACAGCATTTTAATAATTGAAGCTTTTTCATAATTATCAGGAGTAAATCACTACATTTTAGGCAAAACATCTCGCATTAGACATTGTTGGGAGCTGGAAAGAGGCTGGATATATGGGGAAATAATGGCAGGAAAGACTGGTACTCAGCTATGGAGCAGCCACGGCACTGATGAGCTCATTTCCCCCAAAGGCCTACTCCAGTAATTAACACGTATGGAGGTCAGAGAAGCTTAGTGCTACAATATTTTAATATCTGCACAGCGTTCATCTTCCTCCCCTACGCACCGCCAGCAAAGAACTCTGCTATCTCAAGGCACAGTAGCCTTAAGGCCAGGTTTCAGCCCAAACACTCCCTAACACATTCCTCAACTTTCGAGCTATCTGTTTCAGAATAAATTGCTTTTGTTTTTGTTGTTTTGCTTTTTAGGGCTGTACTGTGGCATATGGAGGTTCCCAGGCTAGGGGTCGAATCAGAGCTACAGCTGCTGGCCTACACCACAGCCACAGCAATGCCAGATCTGAGCTGTCTCTGCAACCTACACCACAGTTGACGGCAACGCCAGATTCTTAACCCACTGAGCGAAGCCAGGGATCAAACCCACATCCTCATGGATACTAGTCAGATTCGTTTCCATTGTGCCACAGCGGGAACGCCTCGAAATAAATTTACAGACCCTCGCCCTCTGCTTCTTTTTTTGTGTGACTCTCTGAAACTTCCTGGTTTACACATCTCGGTTGTCTGCAATCTTCCAAAACACAGTGCCTTTGTGAATTTTAGACGGTCAAGGGGATGATGGATTCTCTCGAATAAAGAGGGCAGCTCTAAACAACTAGGGTGTGTCTAATCAACTCCTGAAAGTTCACTTTCTATGCTGGTTTCACCAGTGGAGTCCACTGGCTTCTTGAGAGCAGTGGAGTATTTTCCTGCAATTTATATTTGTGATTGCCTTTCCAATAGGACCCTGGGACTAGAAGATGACCACGGCTGCGGGAGAGAGACCTGGAATCCAGGCACAGTGACTGTCCTTGGGCGCATCCTGCTTTACAGGCGGCACATAATCGTTCACTCCCTGGATGCTCTCGGCGCGCCCGAGCCACCTCTAATCTCATATCTGACCACATCCAGGGAATCTGAGCAAGCTGCTTTTGCCCTGGTTGGGAGGGCTCGAAACACCGAGCCCTGGGCCTTCTGAACTCAGATCCTGGCACCTCTAATTTTATTGTCCCTTCAGTATATAGTATCGCATTTAAGAGATCGAGAATAATGGTGAACAGTCTAAGATTCTTCATTACCTGCTAACCAAGGCTGAGCTAGTGTGTTCCCCATTCCCTGCACACTACATAGTTCTCCTGCCATAAAAACTATCACGCTGTCGTCATTGTTGACTTAATTATACATCTTCTTTGAAAGATCATAGCTTCCCTGTGAGCAGGGACCATGCCTTCCTTGTCTCCTAGAGCTTACAAACGACTTCAGGCAAACACGCAAACAAAATAAAAAATGTAAAATGATGACAGGGCTAAGAAGAAAACACAGTGGGGGAGGGACCGTGGGAGTGCTAAGGGAGGCAGAAGTTTTTTTTTTTTTTTGACTGTGCCCACAGAATGCAGAACTTCCCAGGCCAGGGGTTGAACCTGTGACAGCAACAGATCCTTAACCTGCTGAGGCATCAAGAAACTCCAAGGTAGATATTTTAAGCTGGATGGTTAAAGGAAGCCTGGCTGAGAATGTGGTCAAAGCTCCTAGAAGGGGAGGGGCAAAGGCAAGGGCACCTGTGAGAAGAAGGCGCAGAGCAAAGGCTTTGAAGCAGGGGCTGGAAGGTGAGGGCCGAGGGGAGTCAGGACACACTGGGATGGGGGGGGCAGGCGGCTGCCAGAGACACCACTGGGAGCTCCGCAGGTCACCCCTCACAGGGGCCCAGGCTCTAATTCCCGAGGGAGTGGAAGCCATGGGGATGCGGACAGACGAAAATCATAACTTAATGTAAGTGGTGCCCAGATATTTGGTTAAACATCTTTCTGGGTGTGTCTGCAGGGGTGTTTCTGGATGATATTAGCACGTGAGTTGGCAGAATGAGTGAAGCCAACTGCCCGCCCGCCCCAGTGCTCTTGGGCAGCTTCTGCTCTGTTTAGAGGGACCTGAACAGGACAGTAAGGTGGAGAAGGGAGAACTTGCTCCCTGCTGACTTCCTGACCCTTCCCGGTCCTCAGCCTGGGCCTTACACCAGCAGTGCTGCTGGTTCTCAGGCTGGAGGCTCACCTGGAACCACACCACCGGCTCCCCAGGGTCTCCAGCCAGCAGATCACACGAGACCGCTCTGCCTCCAGAATCCTTCGAGCCAGGCCTCACAGTAAAGCTCTCGATACATGAGTTCTGTTTCCCCGGAGAACCCTGGCTACCACATCTGACTAGTGATTTAGAGGATCCCGCCGGCTATTCCGCTGAGAACAGATGAGAATTACAGCCTTGACAAAATATACAATCCTGGAGTTCCTGTTGTGGTGCAGTGGAAATGAACCCGACTGGTATCCATGAGGATTCAGGTTCAATCCCTGGCCTCGCTCAGTGGGTGAAGGATCCAGCGTTGCCGTGAGCTGCGGTGTCGGTCACAGACGTGGTTTGGATCCTGCATTGCTGTGGCTGTGGTGTAGACCGGCAGCTGTAGCTCCAACTTGACCCCTAGGCTGAGAAGTTCCATATGCCATGGGTGTGGCTCTAAAAAAAGCCACAAAACAAAAGAAACAAAGAAAAAAATAAAAACAATCCTGCCGAGAAATGTCTTTAATGTGATCGGGAAGATCGCCTAATATTTTTTGAATGAATGAATCTGAAAAACTAGTTCAAGCTGGTAATAGTTTATTGTTCTCCCCTTCCTCTCTAGAAAACACTGTAATTTGGAAAAACATAAGCCTTTAGTCATAGGAAGAATCTAGTGGGAGAGAAGGCTTTCCTAGGAACTTCTGACCATTGCCCCCTAAAAATCACATTCTCATATTTCTATTTAATATTCTAATGAATATTTTAAATGAAACTTTACATGAATTATTCCTAAGATATTTCCTGTTTACTCTTCCCCTTAACTTTTACTTATATAGAAATCATTCTAAATATTTTTATCTATAAAATAGGGATATAAAGGCTCCAACTCTTCAGTTAGATGAGATGAAGTAAGAAAAAAAAAAAAAGCCAACACAAATATTAGCATGTAGGAGGTACTCCCAAACATTTGGAGTTTTGTTTGTCTGTTTGTTTGTCTTAAGTAGGATTCAAAATGTATTCTGGTAGAGCTAAATCAATGTCTATGCTTAAACAACAACCATAACACAACAACAAAACCCCAACTTCCTATACATTAAAATATTATATTCAAAATATCTTCAGTCTTTTGTCACCTCCATCATTGGAAATGGGATAAAAAGGAGCTCACGGTAAACCCAAAGCTTTAAAAAAGGCTCACAATCTCCACAAGGTAGATGAATCATAAAATGTCCCTTCTGTGGGACATGGGGAGGGAATTAATATAAACAGGAGAAATGTATTATTGGTTTTCTTTATCAAAAGCCCTATGACCATTTTCACCCCGAACAACATACTTTTTTTAATTTACATTTTTGAAACCGGGTGGATTTTTCTCTTTCCCTGAGTTGAAATATAAGCAATGAAGGCAGAAACAAATGAATAGTGTCAATATTTCATCTCTAAGAATTTCAGGTGTTATATCAGGTTTTCTTACTCCTCTTTAGAAATTTTGAGGTTATTTAGTTATGTGACATTTTATGACTTTTTTCTTCCTTTTACTGTACACAGTGAATAATATTCTTCAGGATGTCGCTCAAATGCCACCTCCATGATTCAAAGGACCACAGAATTACACCAGTAGAGAGGGCCTGTGTGGTTTACTACCTATGCAATCACTTTTCCCCCCAGGTTTCTGCTGTGGTTTGGAAGCAGATTTATGTCTGAAATAATATTGTGTTTGTTTTCAGGCTTTCAGTTTCTCTCTGCTACTGCTGTCCTTTCACAGGTACCCTGGGAGTACTCTCCGAGCAGAAACAATAATGCAGAGAAACCTAGAGAAAGATACCTTTTCTTGATTCCTGGTCAGATATATTGATCCCAATGGTTAGATAAGCTTGAGAGGAGGGAAAGGAAGAGAGGAAGGAGGGGGAAGAGCGCTCCAGGGGGAAGAAAAGATGGCAGAAGAAGAAGGGCAGAGACTCAGCACCAAGCTCTTTGGTCCCAGTGATCCAAACCTAGGGATGGCAAGAGGTCTGGCGTCCTGGGCACTTGTCCGCCTTGCGAAGAGAACCTGAGAATGTGGTCATCTTTTATGGTGATGGGGACATGATGGGATAGCTCAGACCCTTGATTAGGATTGAACTATGAGAGGTCTGCTATCCTCCTGGCTCCTGGTGGCCTGGAGCACATGGTAATAAGCCTTCAGAGCTAGCTACGACTCACTATGGAAGCATCTTCTAGTCCAGGTGTCACCCGAAGGTGCAGATGTAAGCAGATGATATAACCTTGATGACTGCATCACCCCAGGCTTTCATATGTTTTAGTATCATTTAGAAGGTGTGGTTTTCATTTCCGTCCTTAAGCTTTAATTTCCAGAATGTCACATTAACATAAATGCCTTTTAAATCCAAAAATGTCAGTTGGGTGTTATACATGTATTTCCCCACCATGCCTAGTAGTCACGAATAGACTGTAGCACTCAACTTTCGAGTTTCCGACTGTACATGTGCATTGTGATTATCCCACCTGAGAAGCAAAGCAAAACCGGAGAAAGAAAAGCAAATGTTTCCGGGCCAAGAATATCTCTTTGTGGATATCCCGCAACTGGCTTTACTGGGATGTTTTTCTCCCATAAGAATCTTTCTGCTGTGCCAGGATAATTGGGAGCTTCCAGGGTGCTGGTTTGTTAGGCACTGTCAATAGTACGTATGTCTGTAGGTTATAAGATGAGTCCCTTCTCTACCAATCATTGAATGACTCTAGGTGAGCAGATATGGTCAAATGACACTCAGCATCCACTCTCCCATCTTTCTCTGTGATTATCTGTACCACAAAACCTGAAAAGCAAAAATCAACATGTCTTGGCTCAATGGCAGGGAGGCTTCTGGATGCAAATTTGGTTCTGCCAATTACATGCACATAAGTGATTTAGCAGAGAGGGGCAAAGGGGAGGCTCCCTTCTGGTCAATCAAGTTAGGACCATGTGGCGCCAAGACACAGTGGTAGGTATGGCAATGACAGCTGTGTTGGCACTTTCTGATTTCCCAGTCCCTGTAGTGGAGAGAACTCTAGCCTTGGGGCTGTTGCAAGTCCTTTTGTCCTGTTCCTCCAATCCTCTCAAGATTCCATAAGCACTAAATTCTTTGTATTAATTCACACTATGTTTATAATATTTACCGTGGTGTGTTTCCTGCAGTGAGCCAAACTGCTAGAGCAAGTCTTTCTCTGAGACCTCAGTTAATTTATCTCTTTAGTGAGACTAATGAAATGATTAAATGCAGGGACCTGGAACAAATTATCCCTTGAGTTTCATATTATTTTTGTTTAAAAGCCAGGTTGGAAAAATCAAAACCTATAGATAAATGATCCTTCAGTATGTAATCCAAATACTGTCAAATTAGAAGTGAAATGTATCATAAAAATATTCAATTAAATACTACCTATTTTTTAACATCTGTTATATTCCAAGCAGTATACTGGGTGGTGATTATACACTAATGAGCCAGACAAGTTCATTGCCTTCAAGGAGCTCGCTTTCTACCAGGAGAGGCAGACGCACAATCAGGCAGTCTCAGAACTATGACATGAGGGGTTCCATGATGACAGGCACAGCACACAATGAAGCAAAGGTGATCAGGACTAACCCCACTTGGGAAATGAGACTTCACAGAGGGCTCAGAGGGGGTGACATCTGGTTAGAGCCTTGAGCGACCAGACAAACCTTAGGGGTGTGTCAGTTGGTGTCCTCACTGGCTGACTGCTTGAAAGTTACCACCTCCCCCTGGAGTGCTGAAGTGCTCTGTGCATTGCCAGCCTCCCTTGCAGCTAGTTCTTGGCTATCTGACACAAGCCTGGCACAGGAAGAGAGGATGCATCTGAGGATGAGTTCTGGGGAACGTTTTCCTCCTAATAAAAACAGCAATGCAGGGCAATTAACCTTGTCATCTCCTCCAAAGCTTAGATACTGTCGACTGAGATTGGGATGCCTGGGGCTGTGGGCAACCACCTTTTGACCATGATGGGGAAGAAAAAGATTTCAAAGAGATTAACCTACAGTATGGTGTCATCCCTGCCCTGATGAATTCACGTATCCTGAAACTTCAGAAACCCTGACATGTGAGATAAAATGTACTATTACATAAACCATGTTAATTCATGTATTTGATTTCTTAAATAAAAAAAGGTATATAATACCATGTGATGGATGTGGGGGGAAAAAAAGGTATGTGTTCTAGGATGGGGATTTATATTTGCAGGAGACAGGAGACAAAGAAGGCTGTTAGCACACGAGACAAGTTAGAAATTCACTGGGAACTGACCATAAGGAGAAAGTAATGACTAAAAAAACCCAGAAAACAAAAAACCTAGGGTTGTAAGATTTGCTGGATCATAATCATCTATACAAGCTTTCCGAGAAGTATGATTCTGTCTCCATAGTGAATGCATTTTTTTTTAAGAAAGTGCCTTGATGTCTTTATACATGGTTGAGATGGTTTTGAGCAGACTGGATGGACACCTGGTTGAAAAAGTCTTTTTAATCTTAGAAGTGAGGCGTGTAGTTATTAAATTCTACCTTCTGACTACAGTGTAGATAGTTATTGAGAAGGGAGCACAAGTGTAGTCCTGCACTGTCCACTGCGACGATGGCAGCTGTTATTCACGTGGGGCCGCTGGGCACTTCAATGTGTCTACTCTGCTGAATTGATGTGCTCTAAATGTAAAACGCACACCAGATCCCAAAGACTTGGTACAAAACTGTAAATTATCTCATGAATACTATTATATTGCTTAGAAGTTGAAGTCATGTTTTGGGTATGTTGAGACAAATAAAACATTATTTAAATTTATTTAAATAATAGGTACTACAAAAAATATAAGTACTACAAATTTTAAAATAATCTTCACGGCTTGCATTCCACTCCTATTGGGCAGAGCTGCTGGGGGCAATGATATATGCTAGGAAACTATTCAATTATCTAGCGGAGACATGGCAGTAAAATAAAGTGAGGTGTTACATGGAAAGAGAAGTTGAATGGATATTACAGAGTTAAGTGAATTAAATGTGGAGGGTTAAGAAAAGACAGAATCTAGAGTAACATTTCTTTCTTCAATTGGACACTTAGTTTCCATAGAATACTATGTATTAAGTAGTATAGCTATGGGAATGATGAACCTTAAATATAGTGACCTTGAAAAAAAGAACGAATGTGTGTACAGGTATAACCGAATCACTAAGCTGTACAGCAGAAGTTATCACAACACTGTAAATCAACTGGACTTCAATTAAACTTTTAAAAATGAAAAAAAATCTAGTGACTTAAAATGTAAGCTTGTTTTTTTGTTTTTGTTTTCATTGCAGTGAGAAGGATCAAGGTTGGCTTTCCACTTGGTGATTCAGGGACCAGTTCACTCCATCTTGGGGGTCCTCTATCCCCAGGGGACTCTGGATCCTCTGATTCATCGACATTTGATGGACAGAGAGTTATGCAGTTTTTAATCATAATTTTTAATAAGCTAGGAATGGAAGCAGCGTATATCACTCTGTGTATGTTTCACCAGCCAGAAAACTTACATGTCTGTACCCAACTGCAACTGAGTCGTGTGCTCCGGAAGAAAGAAAAATGGAACTGATAAATAATGAGACTATCTGTTCATACAGGACACGGGATCAAGTATGTAATGATTTCTACACAAAGACAGGTGACACCTTTCCATGATGGTGAGATGGAGGGGTCCGTACGTGGACAAGTCTATGAGGTGTTCAGGGTGCACAATTAAATTTCAGGAGGGCGTTCTGGCTGGCCATATAGCGGCATCAACTCCAGGGCCATCATCAAGACACGAGGGTGTGTAAGCTGACTGCGTCAAAGCCGTCTGAGGAACGGAGGCTGTGGCTTGGAAGGGAGAGGGACTTCGTGCTGCTCGTTGCTCTGGGGAGGACAGACTCTATGCCATTCAGAAGAGCACCTATGTCTCAGTAAGCGCATCCATATCCTACATTTGTGGGACTACTGCCATGGTTTTTCTGGGAAGCTGCTCTGCCCTTGTATATCAAGAAGGAAAGGCAGATGCTTGGTTCAGCCCAGTGGTGGGGACATACGTGTGAGAAAGAAGCTTTACCTACCGTGTTTCTTAGGGTGGGAGAACGTGGCAACAAACAGCAGTCCCAGAGGTGGTGGAAGGGACTCCTCATTTTGATTTTCTGTTGACCTTTCTGTGCAGATGCTTTTGGCATCAGTTGCCTCATTTTTTCCTTTAAACCTCTGGACTGCTCATAATTGTAACCCGTGCTTTACGATTTCATTTTCTCACTCCCCTCCATCTACACCTAAGCCTCTAAAGTCTGACTTTCATCCCCTTGTCTCTACTGAAAATACTCAAAAATGACTCAGCGTTTACTGGCAAGGCTAGAAGGAGGATGGGGTGAGGGAGGCTCTTGCCTCAGGTGCAAGGTTTAACAGGTAAAGGAGGCCAAAAACTCAGCAGTCCAGACAAAATGAGTTTTAATGTAATATTTTAAAAAAATTTCTACATATCCCCAAATAGAGACCTCCTCTCACACTCTATTTCAATTAGTGGTAAAAAAAAAAAAAAAATTCCCTTTCATTCCCTGTGTTTAATCAGTCAGCAACTACTGGTATATCATTTCTGTGTATTTCTTAAATCCATATCCTTCTCTCTATTTTTACGAATGTTGACCTTATAAGGATATCATCTTTCCTCCTTGTCGCTACGCACCTCCCCTCCCCTTCCTCTTCCTGTATGTTCCCAGGGAGACACACAGACAGGATTCATAGATGTGTCTATCTATTCAACCCTATATGTACACACAAACATATGTGTTACCATGTGTGCACAATTTCTGTGGACCTAATGTGTATGTATCCAAATATGACATGGGTTTTTACAGGAGCATGTACCCCAAACTCATATGTCAAACCTAATGCCCCAAGTGGCGGTACTAGGTGGTAGGGATTTTAGAAAGTTCTCACGAGGGTGGAGCCCTCATGGATGGAATTCTACAAGGGCCCCCAGAGAGCTCTGTCTTTCCTTCCACCAAGTGAGGATACAGTGAGAACATTTCATCCATGAACCTGAAAGTGGGCCCTCACCAGATATTAAATCTGTTGGACTTGACCTCGGACCTCCAGCCTCCATAACTGTGAGAAATAAATTTCTGCCTCTGTTGTTTGTAAGCTGCTCCATCTCTGGTATTGTGTTGTAGTCCCAAAGGACTAAGATCGTTATGCTCAGGCTCACATGTGAATAAATTAAGATGGTGATGGAGAACAGAGAAAAGCATTACGTATAATTTGGAACTGTGACTATCCCTACGGAAAGTAATATAAGGACCATCTCTCAAGGCAGGGCTCCCAGAGGACTAAAAAAGCTGTGTTGGAACAACTCAGCATCTTGGTCTGAGCTAAGGTCCAACAGCTGGAAAGAATGGTCCAGTTTCTAGTAATTCCATCACCAGTCAAAGCAGTTTGACTTAGTTTCTACTGAGTGCACGGGAAACTAAGTTACTCCAAGATGAAGTGTCTTTCTAGAACATTGGCCCCTCTGACATTTCTGAAAGGCGCTCAACCATTTGCTTATCTTTTCCAGGAGACTGAATGCTGCTCAGGCCCTTCCTGCCACCTGTGGACATCCGTCCTGCCATCAAGCAAAGGGTGCGAGGGGACAGGAAGGCGTCCTATGCAATTTCCCTTTCTCCTCTCTCTCCCCTTCTGTCCTCAGACTACATAGCTGCCCAAGAGAAAGCACCTTTTCTTCTAAAGTATTTCTTTGCTTCTGCTTTGCCTTTCAGAGATTTCCCAATAACTCCAGTGTAACCTGTCTCAGGGCATCCTAGAAATTCCACGAAGACTTTGCTCCTTGGGCTTTCTCAACAAGGGATTGGGGGAGACACTTTGGAGTTTCTGAACTGAGTTCACGTCACTAACATACTTACAGCATTTTTTTTTTTTTCTGTAACAAAGACCACGGTGGGAAAAACGAGGCAACACATTATAAGAATTAAGAGGCAGGAGGCTGATGTATTGGTCTGTTTTTCTTGCATTAAAATAGAAATAGGTTCTCACCAAAATACCTTCCTTGTGTGTGTATTTATTATAAAAACCCAGAGGGGGGTTTGATGGCTCCATTTACAATACCTATGCCAGGCAGGTATTTTTTCTTCCTTTCTATTTTTTTTTTCTCTTCTATTGACAAGAGAGTTTGGGGAGAAGGTGCTTTTTAGTCATTACTTTCCTTGAGCAGGCAAGATTGCCCTAAGAAAAGAAATCCTGTGAATATAACAAATCAGGTTTCATACTGGGTTTGTGACAGTCCGGGCGGGAGGGACAGAGAGCAGAATTGCGTCAGGCTTGACATAGTCTCTGATGGATGTTCTTGCCTTGAAAAATCAGACCAGTCAGGGAAGCTGAGTGTGATGCAGGGGGTCCAAGTGGACACACCATTAGGGACAGAGCTTCGGGATGCACTAAGTTCCTACAGAGCCTTCTCCACCTGGCACACCCCTCCTCCTAACAACCTCCTCCTTGCCCCTGACACTTTATACAGGTTCCTAACTTGGCCCTCAAGCATTCCTGCCCCAAACATGTGTCCCCAGAAGTGAATCCCTACTTTTCTTTGCCCAAACAATTCCCAACTGTGTTTTGAAATCCTGCCTTTACCACCAATTCTGGAAACACAGCTTGGCCCTGGAGTTGGGTTTGGATGCTTGTCTTCCATGTTTTTGGTACTTTTCCCACCCCTGGCCATCAGCTGGCAGAGTGCAGTGGCTGGAAGACTTCTCCGTCCCTCAGCCTGGCCAGGTTGTAGAAGCACAGCTCAGCAACACACCCAGGAAATTTGTCTCCGATATCCCCTCTATCATCCCCACGCTTCATTTAGTGTGCTCCCTATCTCAGTGAACAACTACCCACGTCCCCTCATTGCTCCATAGGCCAAAGTGCTGAGTAAAGCCCTTTCCTTGGGATTTTCTTCTCCTCTGTGATGAGTCTCAATCCGGCAATTCTCCACTTTCTGTCCACTGGAAAGTGGCTTCCTAAGGAAGCCAGGTCTCGGGAACCTCAGAGCCTACTGTGTGTCTACTTCTCTCTCGGCTTTTGATTCCTGATAGAATGCACTGGACACTCCTTTAATTACCGGTCCTTCTTCCAACCCTTTCAGTGTCTCCCCATCATATCTTTATCACCACCCCCGTTAGAGCCACCAGTAAATTCTGCTTCCTCTCCAGTTCTATTTCTAATCATGTTACTCCTGTTCCTCAACGCCTTTCCTTTTTACTTAGGAATCAGGGCAACTGTCTTTAAAAATGCAAACGTTATTATGGTTGACAATAAATATCTAATACGTTTCAGGTAATAGCTTTAGTATCAGAAAGACCTTTCATGGAGAATGCATATGTCTGTGTGAAGTACCTCCAGTATTTATAGGCAAATCTGCAAATGCCACAAATTAGGTTCACGTGGTCTTCCCATTTAATTTTTGCAACAATGTCAGAAAAGAGAGAGGGGTGGGAAGCATGTCCACAGTGTACAGACTCCGATATCCCCTCTATCTCCGATAGAGGAAGTGAAGGTCCGGAAGTCGGTGCCCATGATGGGGTCAGAATGCAGTTAATTCAAGTCATGTGTTCTTTCCCCAAAGCCATGGTCTTCTCCCCAGGGAAGGCATTTCCAACCTAATTTCCTAGTGGATGTGGCACGTGCCATCAGTGTGCTGGTACAGTTGAAATAGCATGAACAGATGCCCTTCGCTTGTTTTTCAGGATAAGCTCACAATTAGAAACTTGAACACGGAAAAGAGGTTCCTTGGGGATAATTTTCAGAAGTGCACTTGCTATATAGCACAGCGAAGTTGACGATAACCTTGCATGGAAATTGCCAGCTTCCTTAAGCCCCTGATTTCTATGCCAGACCAGGCACTTGCAAAAAGGCAGTGTTGGTTTTGTAAATGTTACAACAGAGGGCAATCCGACAGCTCTTGGTGGTGGTTTCTCGTAATCAATCCCTTTTCCATCACTCTATCATTTTCCATTCATTACTAAGAAAAGCCCCAAAAGAAGATAGAACAATCTGTGGTCCAGGACTTGTACTTAGTGCAAATCTCACAACAATCCTAAGGGGTCACTAGGACAGCAGAGTGTCAGAGTGAAGCTCAGAGAGGTTAAGAACCGGCTCAAGGTCACTCAGCTGGGCGGAGTCAGGGGTCTGACTTCCTGTAGCGCTATTTATACTCCACGATACCACTTCCCTGAGGAATGATGAATATACGACACTCAACGCCAGTCCTTCCTTCCATCCCAGTTCCTTTTCTCATGTTGCTGCCCCTAAACACTCTCCTCTGGGGCCAGGAGAGCCCTAAATCCACCAACCAGCCAAACCAGCCTTTTCATCAAAAGAACAAGACTTGATTCCACCAAAACACCTTCCCAGTAACATTTATCCAAGACTTCATTTATCCCTCACATATTATAATAATCACATAATTTTTTTGACTCAGTTTGATTGCATTTATTTTCTTTCAAAATTTAGGAGGCCTTGGTTAGAAGGAAATAGAAGATAATAAAGAAGAAAAATTGATGTTTCCCAGCTTCAGTTGGGGTGGCCAAGAAAACTTAGAGAAAAGAGCAAGAAAGTCAGCAGCCAGGATCCTCACTCCCTCCCTTTCGCTCCTCTGCTTTCCTGGGTGTTCTATAGGAGAATTGCCACCCTGACCTGGTGACCGAGTGCTGTGTCCAGCCTGGTATGGGGACAAGAGCACAGACAGGGTGACTGCAGGCATCCAATGGAAGCCGTTTGCTGGATGCCTGGCAGGACTCCAACGTGGGCAGGTAAATCAGGTTCCTGCACACTCCAGGGAGGGACGGGAAGGTGCCAGAAGGCAGACAGCTGGCTGAGGCCCTAGGTCAACATAAAGAGGCTGCTGTTTATAGAAAGACAAAGGCAAACACCATATGATATCACTTATAACTGGAATCTAATATCCAGCACAAATGAACATCTCCTCAGAAAAGAAAATCATGGACTTGGAGAAGAGACTTGTGGCTGCCTGATGGGAGGGGGAGGGAGTGGGAGGGATCGGGAGCTTGGACTTATCAGACACAACTTAGAATAGATTTACAAGGAGATCCTGCTGAGTAGCATTGAGAACTATGTCTAGATACTCATGTTGCAACAGAAGAAAGGGTGGGGGAAAAACTGTAACTGTAATGTATACATGTAAGGATAACCTGACCCCCATGCTGTACAGTGGGAAAATAAAAAAAAAAAAGAAAAGAAAAGAGGCTGCCGTTTAAAGAAATTTGAAGACCAGCAAATGGCTAGTGCCATGGACTCCAGTCCTGGGTATTAAAGCATCACTGCAAAGGGCCAAGAGAACCCCTCATCTACCACCAGCCCAGGAAGAAGATCAGCCTGGCTGTTTACAGCAGAGGACAGCCAGGTCCAAGGGCAGCATCATGGATGAGAAGTCTTCCTCCCAGATCCATTCAACTTGGCACAGCACCTTCCGGAAGGGGGTGGAGACGCGGATGGAGGTGGAATTTCGAGAGGCCATCACTAAAGTTATGCTTAAATGATTAACTTGGATAGATCTTATCAAAGTGGACATCTGAGTCTTTCTTTACTACTTCTAAGGATAAAGCTTTCAAAGAAAATTAGGTTAAAGAAAAAAATAAACTGAGTTTATTTGCACATTTGGGTGTATTGTGAGTAAATGTATGGCCGAACACTGTTTAGCTTGGAAATGTTCTGAATGATTTATGTGCTAATGGCAGCCCTATGTTTTTGCTCCAGCCCTGATCTGAAAGACATAAAAGCTCGGAGAACAGGAGCCTTTCCCTGAGGGTTGAGAGGCCAGATGGGATTAACCGTGTTTTAGACACAACATGGACCTTGGACTGTGTCTGTCTCCCCATAAAGGCTCAGACATTAGGCAGAGGCTGATAACCCAGATTATTGACAGACGCTACTTCCTATGGGATTAGAGGACCAAGCCAGCCGTGCACAGAGGGCTCCCCTCTTGCCATGCACCGGCGCTGGTGAACTTCCATATGCTGCAGATGCAGCCCTAAAAAAACAAAAAGAGGAAGAGGAGAGGAGAGAAGAGAAGAAGAGAAGAGAAGAGAAAAGAAAAAAGAAAAGAAAAAAATGCTCCTTCCTTTCAGGAACGTATATGCAGCATATGGAAGTTCCCAGTCTAAGGATCAAATCAGAACTGTAGCTGCCACCCTACACCACGGCCACAGCAAGGCAGGATCCGAGCTGCATCTGGGACCTACAGCACAGCTCATGGCAATGCCATATCCTTAACCCACTGAACAAGGCCAGGGATCCAGGGATTGAACCCATATCCTCATGGATACCAGTCGGGTTCGTTACTGCTGAGTCGTGATGGGAGCTACAGGGGCATTTCTTATTCGTTTCTATATCCCTAACTGAAGACTACGCAAATTGCAGAAAACACATTCGATCTTGAATTTCCTGGTTAATTAAGGCAAAAGAGAAACAACAATAATATTGTATTGTAATAATAGAGATATTTCCTGAATCCTAAACATGTGTCAGAATTCCTGAAAGCCCTATAAGGTTTGTTCTAGTGTTACAACTCTTCTCCACATTTGGAAGCTGAGCCTTTGAGGGTTGTGTAATATAACCCACATAAAAGAACTAGTGCACATGATAGAACCAGGATTAAATCAGGGATTCACATATCAGGAACAGTACCTGACACAATGAATCAACTGTAACACTGCCGTCTTAAGGAAGGCCTACCCTCTGGATGAAACTATGGCTTCCAACATGAGAAAAAGATACAAAGCAAAAATTCCACATAGAGCAACAGGTAAACAGAAGCCTCAAAGAATCACCTTTGTCCTAAATGAAAAATTTTCCTGGCGTGTCCCACTATAGGCATTCAGGGTGAGATCTTTTTCTTTTATTTCAATTATCAGTCTGGAGGATTCTTTTTTGTCTGCCTGCTTGATCAGTGGCAGTTCTTTGCTGGAAATTTACAGTGATGTCAGTTTGTTTAAATTGATGATGGGGGAACAGTAGATGGATCTCAAGTTCCCAGACAATATACGATGACCTAAATTAACTGTCACCTGATTCTGCATTATGGATGAGAACCCAGTGTGACCTGGAGATGTGGCTAATAGGAGATGGGCCAAAGTCTGTCTCAGACAGTTGGCAGCCGGTGACCTATACGTCTAACTGTTGAAGAACTGGAAGGTCTTCCCTGTGATGCTGAACTCTCAGGTTGAGATTAGCAGAGTTTCTTCCAATGGCAGCATTTCCCCCTCTTCTCCCCAAATTCCCACTCGGTCCCATTTCTGTATGTCCCAATGTGATTGTTCCAATTCTCACTCCATTGTCGTCCCAGCCTCCCAGCTGCAACGTGTGCTCACCTGTCTCCTTGGCTGCACTTTCCTGCTTGGAGCTGAGGCTCTGGACGCTGTTCTGTCTCTTTGCTTTTATCTTTGCACTGATTTTAAAGTCTAGGCTTTCAATCCTTCATAAACTTTAAAAGGACTTGTGCTCAAGTCCTATGGAAACCAATTAAATAAAAATCTCTAGAGGTAGAGCCTGACTCTTTTTTTTTCTCTTTCTTTTTTTTTTTAGCTTTTTAGAGCTACACCTGCGGCATGTGGAGGTTCCCAGGCTAGGGGTCTAATCAGAGCTTCAGCTGCCGGCCTACACCACAGCCACAGCAACTAGGAATCTAAGCTGCATCACGACCTACACTACAGTTCACGGCAACACTGGATCCTTGACCCACTGAGCGAAGCCAGGGATCGAACCTGCAACCTCAGGTTCCTAGTCGGATTCATTTCCGATGTGTCATGACGGGAACTCCTAGAGCCTGACTCTCGATATTTTGTGTCAGTCTCCTCAGGGGGCTCAGTGATACAGCCTAGGTAACTTCATTCATTCCCACTTTTCCAAATTCCTAATCTAAACTGATAACTCTTATATTCCTCTTTCTAGTCTTTTTTTTTTTTTTTTTTTTTTGGTCTTTTTGCCATTTCTTGGGCTGCTCTCACGGCATATGGAGGTTCCCAGGCTAGGGGTCTAATCAGAGCTGCAGCTGCCCGCCTACACCAGAGCCACAGCAACACGGGATCTGAGCCGCGTCTGCAACCCACACCACAGCTCACAGCAACGCCGGATCCTTAACCCACTGAGCAAGGCCAGAGATCGAACCCACAACCTCATGGTTCCTAGTCGGATTCGTTAACCACTGCACCATGACGGGAACTCCTCTAGTCTTTTTTTTTTTTTTTTTTTTTTTTTCTGAGATCTAGTTACATACATCCAATGACTTACTTGAAGTTTTCAACTCTATGTCCAATAGGCATGTAAAACCCAATATGTCAAAACCTAAGAGTTTACTCTATCTTCCAACCCAAATAAGGCATCAAAGCCAGGAAAGTCTAAGGCTCTTGCCTTCAGGCTGTACCTTTAAATAAGCTGACTGCACCTTAGTCTCTTCAGTAAGATGATTATAGTGTATCTACCTGATAATGGGGAGACTACGGTAATGCAGGCCAGGTTCTCAGCATAAAGCACAGCCTGCCTGGGCCTCACAAGAGAATACAAATATCTGTCATCTTCAGCCCTACATCCCCAGTGATCAGCACCTGGTCCGGCCCATTTTAAGAACTCATGTCTACAGGGCCGTGATTACGAAGTCAGCAAAGACATATGTTCTTACTATATCTTTGTGTTGAAAGGAAAACACACTGAAATGGCTCTTTCCTTTTAATAAGTGTCTAATTAGCAGTCAGATCATCTAGTCAAAACAGGCAAGAAGGATGACACCACTTGTTGTTTAAAACACAGGCCCTCTTTCTACTGTGAGCAGTCTCTTGAACACGCTTAATCTTCTGAAATGAGTCTTTGTTTGCACAGATGAGATTAAAAATTAGACTTTTTTTTAAAAGAAGCTTGGCATCAAACCTAAGCAATCATCTGGATACTATGAATGTCCCGAGTATGTCTTTCTTTGTTTAGGACACTATATTATGTATGTGGAATCCCAGTTCAAGGATTTATCTAAATTGGCTGTGTTATACGAGATGACAGCAAAGGGATTTGTTCAAAATTAGCTGATGTCTTCAGAGGCAGAGCAAATTACTCACAACTCCCAGGAAATCACTTGCTATGATCTCCTCCAGTACTTGCACTGTAGCTGTCAGAGTCTGCTATAGAGCTAGAAAACGGAACAGAGGGCCACGATTTGAATTGGTCACCCCATCCCCACCCCCAGTCTCCTGAAAGTTGAGGGAGGAAGCAGCTGTAGTCTGAGATAATTGCACCTCTTCTTGTCTGATAGTGATCAACACTTAATGTTTTCCTCCTTGGGGGCACTGACACTCCCCCCCCACCGCCACAGTGTGGTACCACTTGGTTGAGCAGGCCTATCCCTTCTCCTAGGACTCTTGTTAACCACTATGCTCAGCTTTTCTCATCATAGCTGCCTGGACTATGTCTGACCCAAGATACAAAACCTCTTAGCCTTTGCTAACCATGTGCCACTGGAAGATTCTTCCGCTCTCCATTGGTCTAGGTTTTCAGAATAAGTTTTCAACATTTGAACCAAACGGAGAGTGAGTGCATTTATAAGCATGAAAATATGTGACATTTCAGGATGGATATCTTAAAAGGAATCATCAGACCAATTCATCATCTTGTCAATGTAACTGATATATCTAAAATGACTTGTGCTCTGAGTCTTGAAGCATCCAGTTCAGAAAAAGGGATGATAAAAAAAAAAGTATGAATTCTTTCTTTTTCTTCACTTCTGTTAATGGCAAAATCATTTTACCATTTTCCTTTGGCTTTTCAAGCTCAATGTTTTCAAAAAATTTTTTGTCTTTTAGTTAGCAGACATCATTTTTTAGAAATTTTCAGTTTACAGAAAAACTGAGCAAACTGTACCTTTGTCATTTACAATTCCCTATAAAGAATTTCCTCTATTATCAACGTCTTGCATTAGTATGCTACACTTACTGTAATTAGTTGAGTGATGCTGATACATAATCATTAACTTAATTACATAGTGTACACTCAGGTTCACACTGTGTTGCAAAGTTCAGTAGGTTTTAACAAATGTATAATGGTATGTATCCTCCATCACAGTATCATACGGAATAGTTTCCCAGCCTTAAAATCCTCTGTGCCCCACCTCTTGATCTCTCTCTTCCTCTCCCTAAACCACTGGTCTCTTTCCTGTCTCTATAGTTGTATCTTTTCCAGAACGTCAGATAATTGAAATCATATTGTATGTGATTGGCTTCTTTTACTTAGTAATACGCATTTAGGCTTTCCTAATATCCTTCTGTGCCATGATGGCTCATTTTTAAAATCACTGAATAATATCCTGCTGTATGGATGTACCATTGTTTATATATTTATTCCTTTACTGAAGGGCATTTTTGGTTGTTTCCAGTTTCTAGTGATTGTGAATAAAGCTGCTATAGTATTTGTATACAGCTACTTGTATGCACATATTAAGTTTAGCTTTGTAAGAAACTGTCAGACCTTCTCTCCAAGTGGCTGTACCCTTTTGCCTTTCTATCAGCAATTACTGAAAGTTCCTGCTGCTCCACATCTTCCAGCATATGGTTTTGTTAGTTTTTTGGATTTTAACCATTTAAATAGATATATAATGATGTCTCATTGTTGTTTTAATTTGAAGTTTCCTATTGTGAAATAATGTTGAACACCTTTTCATATGCTTATTTGCCATCTATGCATTTTATCAAAATCTCTGTTCAAATATTTTGACCATTTTTAAATTGGGTTAATTTCTTATTTTTGAGTATGAAGTGTTCTTTCTATATTTCAGGGTTTTTTAATTTAAATTTTAATATTTTTCTAGGACTGTACCCAGAGCATATGGAAGTTCCCAGGCTAGGGGCTGAATTGGAGCTGCAGCTGCCAGCCTACACCACAGCCACAGCAATGCCAGGTCCAAGCCACATATGTGACCCACATTGTAGCTCATGGCAATGCTGGATCCTTAACCCACTGAGAGGGGCCAGGGATCGAACCTGCATCCCCATGAATACTAGTCAGGTTTGTTCCCGTTTGGGAACCTCTTTTTTTAAAAAAAATACTTTGGATATAAGTCCTTTATCAAACATGTGTTTTGTGAATATATTCTTCCAGCCTGTGGTTTGTCATTTCATTAGTTAACAGTATCTTTTGAAAATCAGAAGTTGTTTTTAATTTTAACAAAGCCCTACTAATCTTTTTTCTTTTCTTTTCTTGGGATACTGTATTTTTGGTGTTGTGTCTAAAAACTCATCTCTATGCCCAAGGTCATCTATATTTTCTCCTATGTCATATTCTAGGAGTTGTATAATTTTTGCACTTTGATCTATGATCCATTTTAAGTTCAATTTTTGTGACAGGTTTAAAGTCAATGTCTAGATTTTTCTTCTGTAAATTGATGTCCAATTATTCCAACAACATTTATTGAAAAGACTATCTTTTCTCTACTAAATTGTCTTTTGAAATTATACCTTACTTCTTTGATATTCTGTTCTCCCCCCATCCCCTACCTCCTCTTTTTTTAATTAAAAAAATTTTTTTTATAGTTCAGTTTGGGAAGTTTACACTGACCTGTATTCAAGCTCATTGATTCTTCCTGAGTGGTGTCCAAGGCATTCTTCATATACATTATAGGGTTTCTGATTTCTAGCATTTCCTCTAGATCCTGTCTTAGAGCTTCCATCTCTTCTTTCACTACCTATCTGTTCCTGCATGCTGTATACCTTTTCCTTTATGGTTCTTAGCACTTTAGTCATAGTTATTTTAAATTCCCCATCTGATAATCCTCAAAATGCATGCATATTTGAGTCTGATTCTATTTCTTGTATTACTCATTGTTTCCTCAAACTTGTTTTGTTTTGTTTTGTTTTTTTCTGCCTTTTAGCACCTTGGGATATTTTATTGAAAGCCAAACACACTGTATTGGGTAACAGAAACTGAGATAATAATTAGTTTTTTAGCATAAGTTTTATGTTAATCTGACTAGCAGTTGGGCTATACTTAATGTTTCCTGTAGCTATAGATGTCAGAAGTATCAGTTTCCTCTAGTTCCCTTATGTTTTTGCTTTTGTTTGCTTTTCTTTTTTTCTTTATTTTCTTTCAGTCTCTTTCTCCAAGACAGAAGGGACTTTTCTTTAATTTTTACCATAAATACCTGGTAGGGCTTCTGCAGGTGAAAACCTATGAAAGTGTGGGGACCCCTCTAAGAGTGGGGCCCCAGGGATTTTAACTCTCAAATTAGGTTCACATTCTGATTCAGAATTCATCAAAATTGCCACATGCATATTCCTACCAGTTAGTGACTTCAGGGGCTTCTGATCTTGGTTATTATTCTCTGTATCCATCTGTATCTCCAGATTCAAGGTGATGGTCCATCTTGTAATTCTAGTTACAGAATTGGATCAAAGAAAAATAACTTTTTCAGCTTATTTTCTCTTGTTGTAAGAATAGGAGTTTTGACTCCAAGCTTTACCTGTAGAAGCTGAAACCAGAAGGACTTCCTGGAGTCATTTCATTCTTCCCTCAACTCCATCTTTTGCCTTTCAACCTAGCTCATTTGGTTACTCAGTATTTATTGTGCTGCTGTTACAGGTACAGGCACTTACTGTCCTGAGACTCACCAGCAAGGAAGTCAGGCAAGGTCTGCATTTGCATGGAAGCTAAGTTCTGGTCGAATGACTAAAGGAAGAAAAAGTAAACAGCCTCTTCAGATAGCAATAGTATTCATAAAAGAACAGAATAATATTCTTCCTGGCGATGGGAGGAACCAGAAACACTTTGGGGAGAGTGATCCAAGAAGTAATTTAGATGCTGTAATTAACTGAGAACTAAAAATTGAAAACGAAAACCCTGGAAATAATGGGATGTTCTATGGAAAGAGACTTCAAGCAAGAATGAATCCTAAATACATGCGCTCTTAGGATGAAAAGTGTTTAAATATTTTTTAAAAACATAGGAAACACCCTATGCCTGAACTATATTGAGTACAGTGAGGTCGCCCATGACATATCTGGGGAGAGGACAGACAGGGTCAAGACCAGGGCAAGCCTTGCAGGTTGCTGCACTACTTTAAATCTTATTCTAAGTCCTCTGAAATGCCATTGGAGTAAACTGACATTTAATAATCTATGTTTCTCTTCATGTCTGCAGAGAATGGATATTTTAAAGTGTGGATATGAGGAGAATAACAAGAGATAGTTGTGGCAGTTGAGGTGAGTGATAACAGTGGCTTGGATCTGGGTTGTCACCATGGAAAAAGAGGGAAGCAGATGGAGAGGGTTAATCTGTCACATCCTTGAAGAGAGAAGATTCAGAACCCAGCTTTCAAAGGAGTGGAGGTGAGGCAGGGTATAGTGGATTAAGACAAACTCGAAGGTTTCTGTTGGGGTTTATTAAATATTGGTCAGATTCTGGGATTCTGGGATTTACTTTTAAGGGAGAAACAAAAGGATCTGGTGAAGAGTTGAATGTGTGTGGGGGGCATTGGACACAGAGAAGAGGGGAATGACTGGAGTCCAGATGCTTCAACTGAAGCAAGTTATGTGTGACTTCTCCCATCTTCTTTTTGAAATGAAAATGTTGATAACAATTTGCCAATTTCTTTATCCTCTGTACTTGGAAACCTGGACGGCATGAAATAAAGTCGGAGTGGAGAATGAGACTGATTTGGCGAGAAGACTCACCCCTATTTAGAACTCAAAACAATCACTTCTGTGCTGGAGCTTGGAAATGTTTTGTGAACGTTTTGAGCAGTAAGAATTCACTGCTTATAGAGCAGAGCTCTTTCTGTAGGAACTCTGGCTTGCCGATTGATGAGAAGTCAACAACTCTGTAGGCATCCTAGAGAAATTCAAAATCATTTATCTGTAAATCTGAGTGCTGCTGTTTTCTGCCAAAATGTCAAATAATAAACTATTAAGATGCTTTCCACATTAATATATTTAAGGATACTAACATATATAAAAAACATAGACTCTAGAAAGTGACCTTTGATTACACAGTAATCTAACTCATAATCTCTCTTCTAGGAAGCCACAGAAACGTCTCTGTTCTTACCACCATACATGGAAAATTGCAGTGTATACATCTGTCGCCCACTACAAAAGTGGTTCTGAGTGTCTGGAGAAGCAGCCCATGGTCTTGAGTATTCAGTGTGCGTTTTGAATCTGATTGCTGAAATACATGCATACACACATAAGCATACAATTAAGTGCACGCTTGCATGATAGACCACCATCAGGTTCCTGGACACGACATATGGAACTCTGACGGGTCATCTGAAACACTGCAGGACCAGGCTGCTATGTTTCAATCTAATCTACACTAGGTTAAAATATGACTTGTGGGGGTATCAGTTTGCATCTGTGCTTAGGAAAGCTGGCTTTGGGATAGGATTCAACTTCTCTAGGGAAGAACTATGATAGCTTTAGCTTTTCTATAGCCAGTGGTCCTAGAGAAGGGTAAAGAGTCTCTGAGGTCTGCTAGAAGAAGAAATGCAATACATGGAAGAAAACTTGGCCGAAAATACTGACGTCTCACTTAACAGCAAAAAGCTATGGTTGAATCCCTCATATAGCACAGACTCTAAAGTCCTACTCTGTTCCATCTTCCTCCTTGGTAATCCTGAAAGGATCTGGTTATACATTTAGGTATTCTTAGTGACAGGATATTCAGATTTTGAGTGTGTTTGCTATCCAAAGAATTTTTACTAGAGCATGCATAATTTGAACCATGCTCTTGTGTAATATAATGGGGAAAATAGACAGGAAAAGAGTGAACTAGGACCTCTGGAGTGAAATAAGTGCTGACTAGGAAGCCTGTTAGATTCTTGAGGAGCAGGAGATGATTAATTCTCAGTAGGGAATCAAAGTGTAGCTCCGTTGAGTCCATTTGCTCCCAGGGTGAAACTCTTACCACTGTCTCTGGTATCAGTAAGGCGAGGATAAGCTTAGGCTATTGTAACAAACCATCCCTGTCTCAGTGGCTTAATGTGAAGGTCTCCCCAGTACGCCTCAGATGAACTCTGCTGTAGGCTGGACAACTATGCAGCTATCTTCTGCATGGGGACTCGGCAAATCAGCCTGCTTTATTTAGCCCTTTGATGTCTCACTCTCAAAGGTGCCCGAGCTTCTTGCCTTAAGGGAAGGCAGAGAATTCGGGGGAATCATGTGCTGAAAGGTCAGAGGTCACACACATTTTATTGCACAGAATCAGTCACTTGTTCTCATCAAGGTGAAGGGAAGCTGGAAGTGGCTGCTGTGGGCTCAGGTACAGAAAAGTGACACAGGAAGGGATGAACCCACAGCACTGTCCTTGCCACATTTCTTTCATTGTTTTTCTAGACATACCACACCTCTGAGATTCCTTGAGGATGCCCAGGGCTCACAGTGCTCTTCACCTGCTCCGCTCTGAGAATTCTTGGAAGATGCTTGTCATGGGTTATCTTGTCCCCTGAAAAGCTTGACCGCCTTTAAGACACCTGTTCCAAGTCTATTCTCCCGAAACCCTCTCTTGCCCGCTTGGAAAAGCTGGTTGTTCCCTCGTCGGTAACCCTCCAGCATCTTATACGTGATCTAGTGGACCATGTAACATGTAGTATTTGTATTATTTCTTTCTGCCTCCTGTGTCTTTCTTACTAGTTTGTGTCTTTGCAGGTGTGTAGGTGGAGATTTTTTTGTTCTATCCTGCTTAGTTGTTTTCCCTGATTTTTTTTTTATTCTGCACTTGCAGAATATCTCAACATCATATTGCTTAATCAAGGATTGTTTGGTAAGTTGAATTTTTATCTGAAACTTAAAGAATGAGGACATATTTTGTTTTTTGTTTTGTTTTGTTTTGTTTTTGGCCACACCAGCAGAATGCTGAAGTTCCTGGGCCTGGGATGGAACCCACACCACAGCAGTGACCTGAGCCACAGCAGCGACAATGCTGGATCCTTAACCTGCTGGGCTACCAGGGAACTCTAATCATGTTTTAATGTTTCAAAAATCTATTCATCTTTTTCTTTTGGAAGAGTTCAACTGGGTCATAATTACCATCACCCCACACGTATCTGAAGTGCCTAATCCTCTATATAGAACAAGAAAACATTTATGGTCATTTTTCCACTTGACCAATATCTCACACTAACAGTTATTAATGGGAGTGAGATAGAGAAACTCAATTAGGATAAGGAGATGGTATCTCCAGCGAGAGAAACATCAAGAATAACTAAATTGGGGGAAACTTTCGTTCTCATGTCTAAGTTATAAAGAGCTTCACTCAATATATTTTTTCCTATTCTTAGCTTGAGAAATTACACTTAATTTCAATACCTAATTTAGTTTCATTTCTAATTTTCATTAAAATGCTGCAGATTCTCTTCCTCTATTCATGCTACTAGTAAGTCTGGACCCAAAATTATCCCCACCAGCACGTACTTGCTGCCAGACATTCTTTTCAACTATTTAAACAGATATTTTATAACAAATCATTTAATAGAAATATATGATTTACGTAGGCAGAACATAGTGTTTCATTAAAATAAATTAGAAAAGTTTAGACCTGAGTTCAAACCAGAGTAATTACTTTGTCATTACTTTGCCTATAGTCCTTTCATTTCCAATTGTATATTGATTGGTTAATTCTCTGTTCCATTTTCTTTGAAGAAATTTATAATGGTCCATAAAACAGACTTTGCCTCTCTTTCGCATGTGTGTTCTATATCTTTCACTTGAATACCATACCAGAACCATTCTGAAAGCGAAAAAGAGCTCTCCTAAAAATTATACCATGATGAGAGGCATACACAGAAATGTCCCAAGCATGGTGAGGCAGCAGAGATCCAAGCCTGCTACTTGGGACTTTGTATTTTTGTACGTTTATTTTCTTGTTGTTTCTCTAAGTCAAGCATCTGGACCAAGCATTATAGTGAGAACCCCTATCTTGTATAGTGTGCAGTCAAAAACCATTTGCTGCCTTTTTCTTCACTTTTTTGGGGTGAGGGTAAGGGGAGGTTTTTTTCTTTTTACCAGCTCGGTTCAAGCCAAACAACTCTGGATAAAAGGTATTCCTCAAAAAGCATTAATAAGAGGGTGATTGCAGGGTTCTGAAAAACAGTTAAGGTAAGAAGGTGTCACGGACTCAGGCTTGTGAAGTCAGATTCTCTCTTAAAGAATTGTGGCTCAACAATAAAATGAGCTACTGCGCTGGATGGTAGAGAAGCCTTAGAAATGGACAACTTTTACCCAAAGTTGAGAGCCAAGACCCTTTGCGTCTATGACTCAGTACTTGAACACTGAAGGTAACCTGAACTATGATTCTCTCTCGAGCCCCTTCCAGCACCGCGTGGAATCCGCACAGGACACGCAGGTAGAAGGAGACATGGGCTCAAAACACAACCCGCCACTTTCTCTCTAGCTATGGCTAGACAATGGACTTCATTTCTTGTCCTTTCTCCTGAGCGGGAGTAATCGTCTAACCCCATTCAGCTTATAGATATAGAGTGGGAATTCCTAGTAAGAGCAGCAACCTGTAAAATAAAACTAATAATGTTCTCATTCCTTGGGAGCTTACTAAAAGTCTGTTCTGTGCTAGGAACTTTGCATATGCTAACTCATTCGGTCCTTACCGCAACGTTGTAAAGTAGGGAGCATTTATTTTTAGATTTATGAGGGAACTCATTCTCAAAAAGTGAATCTAGATTTTCCAAATCTACCTAGAAATGAAGTGGTCGAAGCAGAAATTAAATCCAATTTTTTTTTTTTTAGGGCTTCAAAGTCCATGTTCTGCCTGTGGATGGGAGAGAATTTAACAATTAAAAAGTTATTATTAGGAACTATATCTAGTCACTTACGATAGAGCATGAGGGAGGATAATGTGAGAAAAAGAATTATGTATATGCATGTATATGTGTGTGTGTGTGTGTGTGTGTGTGTGTGACTGGGTTTCTTAGCTGTACTATAGAAAATTGACAGAATGCTATAAACCAGCTATAATGGAAAAAATAAAAATCATTTAAAAAAATAAATAAAATCTCATGTCTTGACAGAAAAAAAGGCATTACATGGATTATCACCAAAGTGATTGTGTTGTTGTATTTATCGTTGTTCCTTCCCAGCGATCTGAGGATCCTGCTCCTTTCACGACTAGCAAATGTCTGGGACAGTGATCACCCTTAGATGTCCCTTGTGCCGCTAAGGAGGGGCCACTGCTCTGCAATATGCAAATAAATGTAACTGTTTCATTATTGTTAGAGAGGCATTCTCTGTGTTAAATTACAATCCGATAAACAGAAGCTCAGAGTTTGTGATACACCTGAGGCTTCAGGCTCTGTGAGTGATGGAGGTGCGTGAAAACCCAGCTCGAGTTTCTTCAATTTAGCATCATCCTTAATACATAAGGGGCACTTCTTAAATCCTAAATTTTCCATTTGCCGATTTAAAAGAAGTTGGACTCAGCGTGACTGGAAGAGTTAGAGAGGACAGACACATATATTTCTCAAGGCCCACAAATAAAGACAAACATTTTGGGATGCAGAAGTGCACATATTCTTTCAAGAGTTGAAAAAGTATGACAGAAACAAAGTGGTGACGCAGAGAAGGCCCAGTAATGCAGATTTAGGTCATATCGGTCACCGAGTAGGCGACAGATTGTGCAATACTGTGGCAGCGAGCGAGGATAAGTCTAGTTCCTCACCCACTGAAGCAGATGTGTGTAGACAGGCCCATAAGTAAAAGCATCACGGCCAAGGGCAGCGTGGGGATGACAGGCGCTCTGTCAATGACCCTCTGCCCACCTAACACTGCTTCTCTGACTGTTCTCTACCTGTTCCTAACAGCCCAGGACTCCTCCCCTTAGGAAGCAGGGTGAAGACTGCCGGTAGCTGGAAAGGACAAAAGGTCTTACATCCTCTAGAGGCGCGCGTCTCTTATGATACCCACAGGTTCGGCCTTAACTTACTACAAGGAAAATAAAGGTCTATGGGATTTCTCTGTATCATGTATCCTCGTCTTTCAGCTTGTGCTGCTGGGTCCTATCTCTGAATATGTTAGCCTCGCCTTTGCTCTATCGGTAGCTCCCGGCATGTCCTGTGATAACTCAGTTCATCTCCTTCCTATTCATCGTGTGCGCTGATGCCAGGACAGGACTGGACATAGTCACTGCTTTATCTCCAGGGCTGAACAGAGTGCCCAGTGTGCTCAAGTAAATCAATTCATTTCTCTGTGGCTCCTGATAACTCACCTTCTGGAATTATCTCCCTCTCCCATAAATGCCTGACATTGCTGCAGATTCATTTTATTGATACTGAAGCTAATCACGCCTATCAGGGAACATCCAGAGAAGCAGAACCAATACAGCACGCAAGCGCACACACTTATTTGTTAGCAGGATTTGGATTTATGCATTTGTGGAGCTGGTTAAAAGCCTCTGCGGGAGTTTTCCCGCAGCTCGAAGTCCACAGGCACACAGGTAGGGAGGAAATACGATGAGCAGGCTAGGACCCTGTGGGCATAAACGGGACCCCACATGGATTAGCTGAGAGCTCTGCCTGTGAGCAGAGGTCTAGTGAAGTCAGAGCTGGCAGTGAGAGCCAGCCTTCTCGGTGACCCTGATGACACTGAGCCGCTGTCACCTTCTGCAAGTGCCCAACTTCAGAGCACTCCAAGAGCAGAACCCAGATGGAAATCTGGGCTTTCCTGCCTGATTTCAAAGATGGTATTTCCAGAGCCCATAACACACTACTTTAGAAATGACCACACGACATCACTGCAGCTTTTTTACTTTCTGCAGCTCTTATGCCACAGATCCTCTCAACAAATCATTAGAGCCAACCTGACCTTTCGGTGAACAACTTATCCCATTTGTCCCAAGTCTTCAGATTTACGACATTTATTTAAAATGAAATTTCCTTATATCTTGGCTCAGTGCAGAATTTTCTCTGTCCTTGAGTTGATGCGCTCTGGGCGAAATCATTTACCTAATCCTAACCACAGCAGTTTTCAATTCCTAACTGGAGCATCCCTTCCATGTCATTACCTTATCTTGGCATCATGCCTTTCTGAAGTACAACTTCAGCATCCGCGTTCCTAATATAACTTGTCTGGCAAGTACCTCATTGTTGTATCAATCTGAACTAAAGATGGCTGATATTTAAGATCACATTCTTGGTTAGCAAACAAAGCAGAAAGTTCTGCATAAGCATCTCCTCCGTACGTTTCCTTGCACCCTGTGGTTTCCCACGCCACTTGCTGGATCACGTGATACTCAAAACGCCAGCAGACATGTGCTCTTCTGAGAGCTCACAGGTGCGATTTTAGAACTAAGAAGACATTTCTGTCTGCATTGGGACTTTGAAGGTGAGCTCTGAAAATTATGTCACTGCTGATTTCTTCAACCTTCAGGCAAGAGACCAGGGCACTTCAACAAAGGAAAGCAAAGGTGGCCTCAATCTTATTAACCTGATGCTTCCACACCCCAGAAGCAGCCTCCTGGCCTGGCTTCCAGGGAGGCCCCAGCAGCTTTGGCAGGCATGAGAAAAATCCTTAACAAAGGGTGACTTGTGGCACCGCCTTCCCGGATTGTAGATGTCCAGACTGGGTTAAGCCTTTCCTGGTTTCTGAGTAGCTGTTCTAAGTGCACAGGGCTCTGGGATGTAGTCCGGGGAGGGGGCCACTTTGCAAGGTCTGTCCAATGGGACAGGCTAGTGTGGTATGGATGAGAACTTCCCAAATTTGATCCATGCACAGTCTTTATGACACTGCTTTAATTACATTTTTCTTATTTATTTGCATCTTAGTTAAAGGGTTTTATCAAAAAAATTATCCACTATAATTGGAAAATCAGCATGATCCGCCATAAAGGACTTAATTGCAATATCATAATAAAGAAAACATTTTTATAGAATACATTTTTGATATAGTTGAAATAATATCAACCATGTTTGCAACTGCTTTGTATGTATTATTTTTTAACTGACTGCTTTGTTGAGATCGAATTCACAGACCCACAATTCCAACATAGAAAGAGCTTAGAACACATCACTCTTATTTTGACCAAAAAAACCCCCAAAACCTGAAAACGTGATGTTGAACAACTTTTCTTGGATTTATCAGAGAATGGAAGTTGCCGACAAAATGCCGTTCCACAAGCTGTAGAGACACGTCAATCCAGAGTCACCGTCAAGAGCTACTAACCTGAGGCAGAGGCTGCTGGAGCCATAAGCCATTAGAAACGCTGAAATGGAAATTTAAAAAAAAAAAAAAAATTGCTGGAGGCTGAGTTTAGCCCAGTGTGAGAATGAGAAACTCTTGGGAGCTGCTTTGGGTTGGACACCACGCTTAGATGCGTTTTAGCAGCAGGAACCCTGCCAGGCTGTCCTGGCGAAGGAGATGCCCGAGAGATTCCCTGTGACTCTAGGCAGAGGAGGGCAACACCGCCTTTGTAAAAACCTGCACCCAGGCCTCTTCCCCAGGGCAAAAGTCCTTCCCAGGGACTTTTCCCACAAGGACAAAGGGCATTCCTCTTACCCCCTCCCCTCTAGAGTTCCTGTCTCAGGCAAGGGGAGGATGGGGGGCACCTAGGAAGCACTTGCTAGGGTCCCAGCGCATGGTGTGGATGCAGGTCTGCTAGAACAAAACATTAATCAGAACGTGCTGTCCCCGCACCTTAGCACTGCACTGGCGGGGCCTCAGGACACTGGCAGGCTAACAGCAGAAGGAGAGGCCAGGCTCTCTCAGGAGCCACACGACAGGGAATCCAGCACCAACAAGGAAGATGAAAAGGAGAACTCTAGAAGAAGCTGATGCCTCTGACCCTTCAATTACAACAAAAATTAAGTCCAGTGCAACCCCGAGCCAGAATAACGTAAAGCCTCTCATGGAAGCCTGTACACATTGGTTCCAACTCTCCAAGGAAAGGGGATCACATGAAATCATACAAAACGCTTGAGTAAAACCAGAGGAATTAGGGGGAAAAATGGGGAGGGGAAAAGAAGAAGTTCAATAAATATAAAACAGTCATAAACATGGTTGATGTGAACTCAACTCTTGGAACCAATAGTCATTGTAGTTTAAAATCGTACCAAGTAAAACCAGAGTGACTAAAACAGAGAAACAAGGACTCAAGTCTATTTTGTCTGTAAGAAACCCACTTTAAATATAAACAGATCAATTCAACGTAGAGAGAGGAATCCAAATTTATCATACTAAGACTAATCAAAGGAAATCTCTAAAAACTACAATGATCTCAGATAAAACAGACTTCAGAACAGGGAAAGTGATAAAAAGTAGAGAGGTCATATAGTGAAAATGGAGGCAGTTTTCCAAAAAGAAAAAATAATCTCATTAAGCATGGGGAGGGGTCTTTCCCACCCACCAGCCACTGTGGTAACACAAAGGGCTTTAACTCACAAAACATTTTCACATATACACAGTTATTTCATTGTCTACCAACATAACCTCCTGGAAAGATGTCTCCGTAGAGGCTCCACACGTTAAAACACCAGAGTCAAGTCCTCACGCTAGGATTCCTATTTCCAAGTCCTCCTCTTCCTACTCCTGCAACTTGCTTCCTTTACTCCATCCTTTTCAGACGAGACGGACACGCCCCGTCTGCTCCTCCGTCCACACAGCAGCAACAACGTCACCATCAGCATCACATCAGTCTGGGTTTGGTCTTACCGCTCAGCCCACGTTACTTGGGAGAAAACTGCACGAGCCATGTTTTTACATGTTTTCTTTCCATGGAGTATTAATAAAGTTGTATGTTGTTCTTTTTCCATAAGATCTATTTCTTCAGTTAGTTTTGTCCAGGACCATAAGAAATATAGGAAGACATAGCATTAAAGGAATCTGCTATTTTTAAGGTCCCTTTCTTCTAAGGAAAAACTGCAATAAGCCCCAGATGAATAAGCAGAACCAGACATAAAATTCCTGCTGTCAATCAGAAAAAAAATGGAACTTGGGCTTCTTCATATCTTCAGAAGTTTTCATTTCCTTCTAAGAAATGGTGTTAATGTCTGGTCATGTGACAGATAAATGCGATGAATACCGTAATTATCAATGCTAACATGAAACCACTGGAGGTCTTTAAAATCAGAATAAACTTCAAATTATCTTCACGGTACCACTTGGGGTTTTAAAGAACGTTATATAAATTACGCATTTGCAAAGGTAAGAAGAAAAGGCATCGTCACATCCTTATTCATGCTCACTTCTTCAGGGCCTGCAATGTGCCAGAAACCGTGCTAAGCACAGAGGGGCTGGGCTGTAGGCTTAGTAGGCTTTAGAAAGTTAGCTCTTAATCCCCCTGGTTATTCACTGTCAGGCTGTGTGATGCAAAGACAGGTCTGCACTTATTCCACAACAATAACTGGCCTTGACTTGACATCAACTTTAGTCAAAGCTCTTTGGCAATGTATTGTTTCATTAAGTCTTTAAAACAACCAGTCACAGGAAGACATTACAATAACAGTTTAAGCAACTTCCTTCAAATCACAGAGCACAAAAAGGACATTTTCAGTCTGTTTGATTTGTTTTGTTTCTCAAAACGTTGGAGCAAATCATCTTTAATGTTGTGCTGCTCCGAAACGGACTAAAGCAATGCCGCCGACTCTGCCTCACACAAACCACCAAGGCCAAAGCCAAAAGGTGGCCCCATTGTTTCAGCCCAGCTCTGCAGCTGCCCACCCACCGGCCCCCCTTATGGACGGGCCTCCTCAACAGCTTGACGATAGGCTCTACGCCCAGCTGGCCAAGTGGCCAGCATCTTGAACTTCGAGTGGTGTGTTGTGTAGCTCCATAAAGGGGAACTCAGTGACGATAACTTTGAGGAATCTAGTGCAATAGACTCAATGGCCATAAGTGAACGTAACACCTATTAGGCATTGATTATATTCAAGGCACCGTATATGGTGCTTTATGTCATTATGTGGAATCCTTACCTACAGCCCACAGCCCAAGCCAAGGGACATGTATGAGCATTTCAGCAAGTTGAGACTATTTTTAGAGTGATGTTCTTCCCACTTATTCTGACGCAGACTGGTGCACTTCAGTTCAATTCTGACACTAACTATGCAAAGTTAGCTTCAGACTCCGCAGATTTAAGGGCATGATTCCCAATAAGACTGTCTCAACTTGAGAAGCAAGCCACAGATGGGATTCCCCAGGCCACTGGCATTTCTGGCCAGTCTGACATAAATCTAGGAGGCTCCTATAATGCCTCTCAAGCTCAATAATTTTCTAGAATGACTCCCCAAATTCAGAAAAGTAATCATTTTGATTGCCTCATTATAAAGGAAACAAATCAGAAGCAGTCAAATGAAGAGAGGCACAGGGTGAGTCTGGGCAGTTCCCGATGGCAGAACTTTTGTGTTCACCCCTGGTGGAATCAGGGCACAGTGTTGTCCTGGCTCATCAGTTTCCAGCAACCAGGAAATTCCACTGAGCCTCCATGTGCAGAGGTTTTACTGGGGTTTCACTAAGCACGATTCACTGAATTATCTGTTACGCAATTTAACTTAGCCTCCATGGAGGTTGGACCAGCTCAAGTCCCCACCCGCTAATGACATGGCTAGCCTTTCTGGTGACAGCTCTCTGTGTCCCTATGGCTCATACATAAGGGAACTCCTATTGTTCAGGAACTTCCACATGTTTAGTCTCCCTCCCAGAAATCAGGGACGAGATCAATGAAAACAGACATATGTTCTTCCCTCCAGCAGCCCAGCCCCCTTTAAAACACTTAAGAGTTTACTGAGACTCTTATAATCACTCTGCAAGGCAGACAGAATCTATCTCATTAATTCATGTCAAGAAGCTGATTCTGTTCATTTCCTTTCTGTTTGGACGCTTCTTTCCAAGGAGTGGTGTGTGAGTGGTGAGGGAGGGAGATGAATCAGAAAGGGGAAAGGAAGCTTTTGTCCCCAGAGCCATCAGGCTTTGACCCAAATCAACTCCCTGGGACCCCCTTGTCTGCCCTAACCCTGGTAACCAGCCTGCAGCCTAGGGGTCCAGAAGTAGCACATGCAGAAAGCAGATTTCTAAAGGGTTATGGACATGCAACGTGTCCACCAGTTTCTTTGGCAGGTACCTTGGCATGGATGACAGACACAATATGTAAACATCTGACATTAGCGACGGGCAAAGCCCTTGAACTCATTACCCTTGGGCATCTCAGACCCTGTTCCCTGGCACACGCTTTGAGCATAACAATAAGTTACTCCTGCTACTAGGTAATTCTACCAAGTCTTCACCATGTGGCAATCACTAAGGGTGTCTCATCAATTAATTTAATCCTCCCAACTATGCTGTAAGGAAGGTACTATGTCTATCCTCAGGTTGTATAATGGATCCACTAGGAAGTTTAGCATCTTTTCAGAGTTTGAACATTAGTGAATGTTGGAGTGGGGACTAAAATGTGTCTGACTCTGAGGCTTTCTCCTGACCAAGAGATGGCCCTTGATCTGAGCCTATGACCGGATGGGCTCTGAGACCATGATCTGATGGCCTCTATAGATGTCCTGGGCTGTACTCTAATTTAAATTAGACCTGACTGCGAGTTCCTTGAAGGTGGGTGAGTGAGAATCTCACCTAACATGTTTTCATATTAGTTCATAAATGTATTCATTCATTGAATATATATCGTTGGGTATTATTCTAGGTAGGAGGGATACAATGATGAATAAACAGAGACACATTATACATTATACAGTGGAAATGCTTACTGAATTTCCAGGTGGCCAGCGTAAGGCTGGGGCAGAGCTCAGAAGACAGGCTGCACAGGGTGAAGAGAAATGAAGGAAGGGAAGGGAAATAGACCACAGGCGGGATCTCGACTGTGATATGGAACTTCGGGGTTTTTTCTTCCAACTATCATAAGAAGCCACTGATGTTACTGGACAAGGATTTGGCAAGATCAAATCTCTCTAGTAAAGAATCACTCTGGATACCCTGCAGATTGAAAGGACACTGGGGCAGGGGGAGCCCTTTGCTGGTTAACGCAGTGGTCCAGGTGCAGATGACAGGGACCAGGACACTGTGGTTTTGATGAAAGTGATAAAAGGGCTTGACTCTGGCACATACACAACTGAGAAGGAAGTGGCATGACTGGTTGATGAGTGGGATGCAGGGCGTAGGAGACAGAAAGAAGTCAAGAAACCACTGGCCTGAGCAACTGAATGACTGATGGACACCACCTCGCATTGATGGAGGTGTTAAGAATGCACTGGACTGTCCAGAGTCCACGGCATAGGCATCTGGAAGGATAATAATAAAGCGGTTTCAGACACTGAAGAACCGACCTTACCACTCAGTCACAATTCACAGGCTCCTCGACCTTAGAAAAGTGACATGCCATGGCTGAGCCCTGAAATAGGAACCAGAATAATGAAGACAATTGTGCCTTCTTCACAGGACCTGCGTGTGACTTCCTGGGAGTTACAAGAAAATAAGAGCAACCTAACCAGGAAGAGAGTAAGGTCTGGCCTTGAGTCAATATCCTTTCTATTGAAGGGACACCATCATGAGCAAATGGTATAAAAGGCAGCCCAGCGCCCACTGCAAACGCCTAAGGGTCACACTGGGCTCTGAGCCTGCGTGATGCCTGGGAGGAGAGCTGTGCTTTGGTGTCACCAAGAGGAACTGACTTAGGACAGTGACTTTGAACGGCACCAAAGGAAGGCTGGTGAAATGAATTATTGAATAAGTCGTCCAAATTGAGACTGTCTCCCGGCTCCTGGCGGGGGGTGGGCACCGCCCTTCTGGACATTTTCCGTGAGATGCCCCATGTGGGGTCCGCAGTGTCTCCGTAAGAATTATCCAGTCTTAGGCGGCTGAGATATCTGGGCCCATCTCGGCAGAGTGAAGCAACCGCGTGTGAAAACACTCTGCTGTAATAATAGCAACAGCCTTTTCTTAGTGAACAAGAGGATCATGCCAGAAACCGCTGAGCTTCATTATCTAAAAATTCTCTAGAGGACCCTGGAGACAGTTTTTATGCTTCCCGATTTCTAGGAGGTAATCCCAGGCTCAAGGAGACTAAGCGCGTTTGCCCCGGGTCACAGGACCCCCGGCTGTGGAAGATGGGGGTCTGACCGACCCGTCTGGCATCCCAGCCCTGCCCTCTCACTTCATGCAGCCGCATCCACCTCGCGCACGTGGCGGATTTTTATCATCACCCCGCGTGCCCCCCACTTCCCCGTCTGCTCCACCTTATCATCGCTCCCCTAATCATCCCTCCGGAAACCACGCTGCTCGGCTTAATGAAACCCAGGCCACTGTGACAGGAGCCAAACCCAGAGGGGCCCTCGGGATGGGACGAGGCCCAGATCACCCCAGCGGAGGATGCGAAACCAGCCCTGCTCATTAATCACATGGTGTCAGCCATTCCACAGCCGCACATGCTTCTCAGCCGGATGAATTCCAAACACAGTTATCTCCACCAAGAGCAATTAGAGAGTGGAGCCTTTAATATTAGGGAAGCAAGTCAATGTCAGGGGCGAGCAGTCTGAGTGCCTTTGTTCCTCCTCTGCCCTTGGACGGCAAGGGGCGGCCCAGCCTCCCACCGAGCGCTCTGGAGGATCCGGGTTTATTTCTCCGGAGGTTCTGTACCCTGCCTCTGCAGTTGGCCTGCCGCCAGGTACACTAATCTGATTTCTCAGGCAAACTAATCCCATTTCTCCCTCAGGTGCAAACTTCCAGTCTCTAATCATTCCCCTTTTTGCACCTTTAATTAACAAGCTGCTGTGATCAGGCAATCAAACCTTTTAAGCCCACATTATTATTACATTTTTAAATATCTGATGAAAGAACTTATACAGTAAAGTGTTAGCATCCTTCTCCTTCTGCCAAGTCTGAGCTTTGTTAAGTCGGTGGGTGGGGAAGCAACTCTGATTTGGAAGGGATACACACCTTTTTCCTGAATTTTTTTTTTTAAATAATTCTGATTTCTTATCAGTTTCAGTCTTCCGGTTCCAATAACTCACTTTCTAAATGGCACAGAATAAAAAAACCCTGGAGTTTTAAGTCCCAGGAACATCAACCGCACAAATATTTTAGGAGCGCTTTGCCCTTTGCAAAGCTTTCTCACCTTATCTACTCAACGTCTGGCTGCTGCCTCTCTCTCCAAGTGCATCTCTGCATCCCCACCTTGCTCTCTGTGCCTCAGCCTGGCCCCGCGGTCCCGCTTCCAGTCCTTGAATGAGCCACGCCCCCTCCACCACAGGACTGACCACCCCCGCCTCAGAGAAGGCCCCTCTGCCCCTCCCCTGCTTTTCTCCCCATCCTGCTGTTCAGGCCCCCCACCCCCACTCTCCATATTTTAGTTCACATTTCACGTCCCCTGGGAAGTCCTTCCTGACTTCATCCAAGTCAGGAGCCTTTGCTCTCCACGATTTCTTGAGCCTGAGGTTTCCTGCCAAAGCTATCAGCTCAACCGCGGTCGCCCAGGCTGTGTTATTTACGCCAAACGCTCGGTGCCGTGGTCTCATGAAGGCGTTGCCCCCGCTAGAGGCTCACCTCTGAAGAAGGTGCCTCGGTGGTTCTTTACAATCTTATTCCCAGTGACTAGCACCGTGCTCTGCACATTGCAGCTGCTCACGCTTTACCACTGAAAACATTTACTGCTGTTTTATAGGAACCCCCTGATGCGCATGTGCAGATTCAGAAACCAAGGCTCCGAAAGGTAATGCAACTCACGAGAGAGCTTCGGTAGTGAGTGGGTACTCGGCACTGCCACCAAACACACATTCTCGTTTTTTTATTTCCATACCATGACGGTACCCGAGGTCACACACACACACACCCCACCCCTCCAGCGGTGAGGATGGAGGGTGAGGACGGTCTGATGACCTCACCCTGCGTCTGAAGAGGAAAGGCGGAAACCCGGGCCTGTGCTGCACACGCCGCGAACTGGATGATTGCAGGGAAACGCTTGAGGAGCCTCTCTTGGCTCCAACGTTCTGGAACACGAGACGGATGTGCCAGGCAGTATGCCATTGTCTCTAGGCAGCAAACCCTGTCTCTTCTCCTCCACTTTAGGGCGCCGGACCACGACTGGGCCAACAGGATTTCTGCGGAGAAAACTGACTCCATTTATCATCTGCATCGGGAGGGCTGGAGGAAGGCCGGGAGGCTGCGGGAAGCAGGGCTGTACCGCATCACGTTTACCATCTAGATCTGCTTTTGCCTCCTGTGTTTACGAGCTTCGCGGAAGCGATGGTTGTTGGCCCAGAAACTAGCAGTCTATTCCAGGGTGCAGTGCTTCCAACACTCACAGAACCAACCTCACCTCCTGCCCCTGGAGACGTGGGCCCTGAGCCAGTGCGCCCCCAGCCCCCGTGGCGTCCAGTGCCAGCCCTGCAGGGCTCTCTTCTGCATGTCTCAGTGCCAATTGCGCCAGCCTTCTCTCTAAACCACTATGTCCTTCTAGGCCTTCAAAACCTGGTTAGCAATTATTATATTACCTTTTCTCTTTTAAAATAACTGGCATGTTTTCTATCTACTAACTGGACACTGACTAATAATCCATCACATATGGAAAAAAATAACAAAGAATGTGTATATGTATATGTGTGTACATACATGAGTCATGTATTCATACGTGTGTATGCCAAACTGAATCACTTTGCTGTACAGCAGAAACTGGCACAACATTATAAATCAACTCACTTTAATAAAAAACACTTTAAAATACAGCTTTAAAATATAATTTAGAGAACAAATAAAGTGAACCCCTAGCGGTTTCTAGGTTAAAAATAATAAAAAATAACATCTATCACACAAAGTTCCTGTGACAATTAAATAATACTATCTGGAAAAACTATTTCCTAACTATATCAAAGGTAATATAGCTATTAATTTTTATCTTGTTTAAGAAGATATAGCCATTGCCTCTGACCCCCCCAGAGAGAAGAAACACAACCGTTTTGGAATGCTACTGGGAGGCATAGTTTGTCCCAGCATAAAAAGAAAAACTGTAATGGTTATAGTTATTTCATAAATGAGGATGATTCATTATGAAGTCATGATTTTTGCATCAGTGAAAAAATTCAAGCTAAGCCTGGTTATAACTTCTACATATATTGTACGAGAATATATACATATTGATATTTATATACGTGTGTTCAGTTCAATCAACATTTAAAAAATACATACTGTATGTGTATGACCTTGCAATACACTTAAAATAGTGAATATAGCATGCTTGATGCCATGAGAAGCTTACATTTTAGGGGTGGAGGCAGGACCTAATGCTAGTGACACACAGTGACATGGGCTAGGGGACATGTGGAGATAAAAGCACATTGTTATGAGACCATGTCGAGGAGGCAACTAACCCAAGAGATGTGCAGAGGCTGCCCAACAGGAGTGGCACCTTCAGGGCGCTGAGGATAAATGACAAAGGGTGGGTGTGCGCGTGGTCTGGGGGGAGGTGGGTGGAGCCAGGAGAGGAAAGGGGCAGAGAGAGAGGAGTCTCAACGAGACCTGGAGAGGACTCTGGTCTGGACTCCGCGTGTTTATTTTCCTCTTTCTGGCGAGCACAGCTGGATGCCAAATGCCTCCTGGCTAAGCTCGCCCAGGTTGTGGCGATGAGAATCCTGTGGGCAGCGGAGGTGGATCTGCACTTACGGGTGGAAAAGGAGCATTCTGTCTATGGCAGCTTTGTCCTCTTACGAAAGGAATTAGGAAAGAATTATCTAATCAGATACTCTAAGGCATAAAAAATTGTCTGATAGAGTCCCAATTTTGGGGGAAAAAGAAAAAAAGGGTTTCTACGATTATTCCAAAACGATAAACGAGGGACCTGAAGTGTATAGCGGCTCTGGATTGCCTTAGGGTGGACAGATGTGAAGGGAAGCAGCCCCTCCAATCCTTTCACAACTCCACTCTGTTGGAATTAGGTGCTTAGTTTTGAAAACATTTTTAATTATTTTGTAAAGCTTTCGAACTTTCCATTCAATGCAGGGTCTTAGTGTTTCTTATCTTGTTTCTGTTACTATGAATTCATTTTATGTCCTATTGTACTAAAGAGCCCAGGGGCATTTCAGATTTGGGAAAAGCGGCTTGGCTATCACTTGCACTAATCACCAGCAGCACATCTAGAGAGTTGAAAGGAAAATGAAACAATCACACTTCAGAACCCCTGGCGGTCGGCAGGCTTTTGCCGGTGAGGCTGGGAGGAAGCTTTTTCAACAGCAGAATAAGGTGCCTGACGGAATATGTGAGACATAGCCCAGCCATTTCTGGAACAACAGAAATGCCAAATCATTCCGTTTTCAGCATTATTTAAATGTCCACGTAAATATGTACCCAACTGACCTTCGATCCATCCTTTGGAGAGTATCCACCTCCGAATCCTACCTGTTTTTCGTCCTTTCCCTCTTTCGATGATTACTTTAAGAATGACAATGATCTGAAAAGTGGTAACGACTCACCTACGTGGGTCGTGCGTCAGAGCAAACCGTACCAGACAACCATGTCACAGATCTAGGTGGTCTAGGTAGGTATCCTTTGCTATTTTCAAACATCTTAAAATGTATCCACTGGAGACAAACAGATACTTTGTTTTTGATCCTTGCTATCGGAGGGCTCAGTAACAGATTGCTGTCAGCATCGTCCACATTCAGTGTCACAGAGCAATGTTCCAATGGACAGGTGGAGATCACGGCGACCCTGAGCTGGTAATACCCACATGTAAAGGCACTTGGAGGGTGTGTGGTTCTCGTGTAAGGACCAGACTCCAGCCACAGGCGGGGGCTGGCGTGGCAAGAGGGAAAATTCTGATGTTAGAGAGAACAGAGTGAAAGGTTTAGAAGTAGGTGGTGACAAGGAGGAAAGCCAAGTACGTTGAATGGGGCGTGGAATTACTCGTGTCATCAGTAACATTAAATGCTCTTTCTTGGAACGGAACACTTTAAAATCCTCACACCTTTCACTGGGACTTATCTTAGAAATTGGGGCAGGATGTGTCTCAGTGCAGGATCATGTCGTTCCCCCTCCAATGAGAAGAAGTACACAGAGGCAGGAAGCCAAGACATGAATGGACACACTCGAAATGTGGATGGAGGGTGAGGTTAAATGGGGAGGTAATTATTGTTCAGCAAGGAAAGGTCCAATAAATAAATCCAGTCAAATTTGTGACGTCCCTAGACCCTCAGACACAAATATAAACACATGCATATATGGCTATACATACAGAACATATGCATACAAACATGCCCACAACCATTTGCGTGTATATGGACACACACATAAAAATGCACGTATACCCCTAGTCACACGTATGCACATGTACATACATATGCACATATACGCAGATATACTCACATCCTATGCACATGCATACAGGCACCCACATGTGCTTGCATCTTTAAGTCAGAGATGGTTTGACAAATCAAATAATGTTTGACTAACTCTGTATAGTTTACAAGTGTTCTCAGAACCATTATCTCATTTACACAGACAAGCTGGATTGGCTCCCTCGGAGCCGAAGCCACCGAATCCTCTTTCGCAGTTTGTGGAATACCTGGTATGAGGTTAGCCAAGCAGACCAGTGCCCGGGGCACTTTCCATTACAAGGTTTAAGCAGTCAGAGTAATTTCCTGGGGTGATTAGGAGAACAAAACCGGGCACCAGACAAAGAACTGGATCATTCCAGAAAAGCCAGAAATGTCACTTGTCCAAGGGATATTATCTGGAAATAGAGGTTATGAGAGAGACAAACAAATAACAGGAGAAAGGAACAGGTCAAAAGGCAGACGGAGGAAAGATGGTTCTCGCCCCATTCTGTCCTGAAGGCCACCCACCACCTGAACGGCTCAGTCGATGCTGCAAAGCGTGTGTGAAACCCATGTGGTTAAAGGCCCGGGGTCCGGCAGGTACTGTACATATCATCATATGTGTTTATCTTAAGCAGGAATGAGGTTTGACCTCTCCAGTTTCATGTTGGAATCAGCTTTATGAGTCGAAGGTGACACACACAATTACAAATACCTCTAATTTTAAGCCAATTTCTGTTAGAATTTGAGGCTCAAGAAACGTTGCTTTAAGTGAAAAGTGGTGGATGGCCTCACTTTTAAGTCAGGTTAAATTACCGCAAGGTGCTCTCATTGAAGCTGTAGGAAGAGGAAGATGTATGGTTCTTAGAAATAGCCATAGCTCATTAACTATTGAAACTTATATTACTGGCAAAATGCACACTGTACATCATCAGACTGAAATAAATACTCTTCTTAGGCACTAGATTGGATACATAATTTATCAGGAAAAATGAGTCATTTGGAAGAAAAAGGCGTCACCTCTCAGCGGACACCTCCACTTCATTAGCTGGAGGCAGTACAAGCTGAGAGACGTACAAGCTGAGACGGGACAGCCAGTGGGAGGGAAGCCAGTTCAAAAATTTACCACTTTTAACAAACGAGGAAACTCAGTTCTAAAAAGTTCAGGTAATCTACCAAAGGTAACCCATAAGGTGCATAGCATCTGTCAGACTAGAGTCAAATTATTCTACGTCTAAGCCAACCCACAATGAACATATTGGCATTTTTTTTTTTAATTCAGGGTAATTCACTTAGTTAAATCTTATAAAAATTAATGGTAGAAAATATTCTCATCAGTCATTTAAACATAGATCAAGCTTTACTGGAGACTGAAATATAATAATGGTCGAATATGTATCCTGTGGGAGGTCGCGTTATTTTTACTGGTGATAAATCTCCTCCTTTCCCCCCAGCTACTCCCCTTCAAAGCCTCAGCCAAGGACATTTTTGACATTTTCTATCTTCAGACATCGTTTGCACCCAGGCTGCACTGGCCAGATGGACACCAGGAAGTTCATCTCTCAGAGACTCTCCTCTTCTTGATAAAAGGGAGTTTCTTTCCCACCTTCTTTAAAGGATTGTTGCAAACGGCAAACAAGAAGATGAGAAAACACATGGCAGTTTTCAGCAGCAAGTGTCTTTAGCTTTAAAAACTTGCTCTAATACACATTTACTACAAATAGATGGGAGCAAAGGGACTGGGGGAACGGAGACTGTGTTTCACTGCTGAATTGAAGTTAGACATGATGGTGGCCTAAGAGCGGGAACTCAAAGAAACGAGTCAATGAAAGACACAGGCATGCGTGCTAGAGACATGTGTAACCTAGTGGACATTTGAATTTAAAAAAATAGCAAGAACTTCAAGATGATCTCTAGACTTCTTGGTTAGATCAGAGAAAGAGAACAAGTTAGAGGAAAAAAGTTGAGGTTGGTTTTAATCATTTTTGGTTTCTGTGCCAAGAAGAGACAAAGATGCCGCTAAGATATCTCAGTCCAAATATCCAGGAAGTTGAAAGAATGTGTTGGTGACTTTTGCTACCAGCCTAGTGATAAGAGGTAACAGCCTATGGATGATGGATGACAACAGAAACTATTGGGGTCCTGATGATTTGGGGGTGTCTACTCTGCTCATCAAAGTTCTTAAACATCTCCCCTGCACAGCAGTGGTTCCCAAAAGCCTTGTGTGTAGGGTGAGCCCCCACGCCTGGCCAGGACCTACTGGATAGCCGGTGAGCAAGGTGGGCAGCTGACCCACCCACGCTGCCCGAGTCTCTTCCCCTGAGAGTGACACGCAGATCCAGAGGGATACAGACTCCCTGTGTGGCTGAATGTGTAACAAAGATAAACCAAGGAACTGTGAATGACAATTTCCTCTGTATGAAGTGCCATCTGTGAATGAGGACAAATCATATGTAAAAAGAGAAACAGAGAAAAGAAATGGAGAGAGAATGATACAGGATTAGACTTCCAACAGGAATCTAATTCCTGGTTCCAGGTCCTTCCTGAGCACTAGCTGATTTTCTGCCTTGAATTCTGTCTTGAATGATGCATTCTCCTAAGTCTGCCCTCAGCCTTATTATTGGTCCTTCTCTCCCTCCGTCCCCCAGCCTTTCCCTTCCCTCCCCCACCCTTGCCTTCCCTTTGCTTTTCTCATTCAGGAAGTTGAAGTGTCTCACATTCCTTTGCAACCAGAGAAAGAATGAAAATGACCATCCAGAAGGTGTGTGTCTGGTGAGGAGGAAGGTGGGAGTCTCAAGGGCACGCCAACATCAAGGGCCAAGAAGAGACAAAGATGCCGCCAAGAAGACTGGACAGATGAGAAGAGTCCCAGTAAACAGTACTGTGTTACATACTTGGAAATGTGCTAACAGGGGGTATCAAGTATTCTTACCACAGAATCACAATAATAATAATAATAATAATAATAATAATATCAGGAGCTGGATATGTTTACGGCACTGACTGTGGTGATGGTTTCATGGGTGTTTTCTTACGCCCAAACACATCGAGCCGTATCCATTAAATATATACAGTTTTCATATGTCAAAAAAAAATGAGGGAAGGAAATAGGTGAATTAGAAGAAAACCAAGAGGAGAGGAAGATCTTCCACTCTGTCACCTGCCACAAAGGCCAGGAAGCCCGTCTCTGCCTCCACCACCTCTCACCATGCCAATTTTCCCAGTGAGACTTTAGTCAAAATGTCTCACTTAAAGCAGTACATGGATGCAAAATAAAGAAAATAATGATGCAGGAGAAAACCAAGTACCACAAAACTGGTCTGAAAAGCATTCCCTTAATAAATACTTACAGAGAGTTTTACCTTGGGCGCATATCTAAGACTGGGGCCACTGAACAGCGAGAGGACGCCAGGAGACTTTTTGGTTTTTGTTTTGCTCTGTTTACTGCTTGGTACTTGTTGTTAAAGACTTATTAAATCTAGCAGAGCAAAGTCAGATGGGGCATATTAAAATAAGAATGTTGCATCAGTATACGCAAAATAAGAGCCCAGAAAAAGTTAATGCTAACAAAAGATGAAGGCTCTCTTCCCACAAGTGCCACTTAAATGTCTTGAAGTTACTGGACAGTAAAAAAAGGAAGATCTTTCAAGGCTGCGTGAACAGACGTCATAAAAATCAGAGAGGATAAACATTTCTTGGCAATGTGTGTTACGTCTAGAGTCTTGAGTGCTGGAACAGAAGCTGTGTAAAAAGAGATGAAACAGATATTTGGGGGTCTTTCGCAGGGATTTGAATAGTGCGCTACGATGCCTGGAGTTTATTCTTGAGTCAGAATGGAGAGGAGGCGTTTCCTCTCTCAACTTGGGCTGGAAGTGCTTCTTCCCATCCGAGTTTGCATTCAACCTTTGGCAGCCAAATCACGACGTATTCCCGAGAGTCTTGCCCTTTAAATAGGACTACGTTCTGTCTGTGGGGTCCTCAGCCCTGGAACAAGGCCAGACCCCTCCATGGCACTTCTCTCATGTTTCCTCAGCACCTACCCCGGGGCCGGCCCTGTGCTGGGCGTTAGGGATTTAGCACTGAGTATGAAAATGACTGTCACCTCAGGTGGTCTCACAGAGAAGGCAGCCCTGGGCACAAATAAACCCACCAAGGGTTTGCCACCTGTGAAGGAAGCTTGTCAGTCATCTTCCCAGGGAGAAGGAGAAACGAGACTGCTGGGAGGATCGGAACAGGAGCACAAGGGTGGGTGCTCGAGCGATGAGCCCCTTACCAGGTAAGTGCTGGAGAGGAAAGCACCTTAGTGGATCCAGTGCCAGAATCACATACACGAGTAAGGGGGGGGGCAGTCAATGTTTCTTAAGTCACGGAGAAGGCTCGTCTGGAGGCTAGACGGGAGGTGCTGCAATTCGCACAGACAAGCTGTGTTGGGATCTCCTCTGAAGCCCACACGCTGGCTCTGCCTCTGAGTCTCCAGTTCTCTAAAACACACATTCCTCTGAGTCTGGCATCTGGCAGGCCCTTATTGCGACATCTTTATAATTAGGTGCCAGGAAAAACTGTAGGTAGATGTCTTCCTTCCCGATAATCAGAATTATTTAGCTTGCTGTGTCTTACTCTTTGCCATGGTAACCAGGGAGTCTAGAGACTAAACTGGTACTGGAATAGTCCTTTTGGTTAGTGTATTTCATTGTTCCGGCTTCCTATGGTTCTGATTTCTGTTTATCCTTGCTTATTTGTTTTGTATATCACAGGAGAGCATGCCAGCTATTCTTCCTGTCTCCAGCGCACACACACACACACACACACACTCTCTCTCTCTCTCTCCCTGACACCTCCCCTCAGGATGCCTTATTAAACCCAACAGAATTTGAGAGAAATGACAGAAACTGGGGGTTCCATACACACCTCTGAATACTCACTACAAAAATGGGTCCTTATACCAGGTTCCTAAATCACGGCATTGTACTAGGACCAGAGGCACATGGCTAACAAGAGAAGTCATTGCCAGCTCAGCATGTACAGCTGACCAGACCAGTGAAGATGTGGAAACGGGAATGCGGGCAAAGGGAGGGATGAAATGCTGCAGACGCACACGAGATGGGGAAAGGAACTGGCTGTTTTCAAGACAAAGAGTCTGTGACTGTGCTGGTTGTTCTAGAACTGCTCTTTCACACAAAGTCCACCTCGGCCAATTAGGTAAATACTAACAACTTTGTTTTACATACAACAACACTAAGAGTTTAGGTAAATGGTCTCAGCTAGAAACTGGGTGCGAGATAGAGAGACAACACTCCGATGTGAATTTCTTGACTCAGGTTATGATTCATTTTACTTGCATCTTTGTAGTTGATCAGACTCTGAGGAAGAAGAGATCACCAATTTTTTTTTTTTTTTCTGGATGAAATGTGGGGTTTAGACTGCAGCCACTGGCTTATTGAGAGTCTTTGACCTTAGCCAAGTTATGCAGTTTTATTCACGATTTCCTTCTGTCTACCATGGAAGAAATGACCAGAGGTTTTTTGGGAGGATGAATGTGGTAATACATGCAAAATGTTGAGTATTGCATTTAATGCATAAAGAGTACTCGGTAAATAATCCTTTAAACGATAATTTATGGGAAAAAAGTAAACTCAATGAGCAAAGGAAGATAAGTTATGAGAAAAAAAAATAATACTGGAAGAACTGCAAGAAATATATGGCAATTTTCCTAGAAACACCTTCAGAAGATACACCAAAAACTCTGAGGAAGTGACATGCACTGTGAATAGGTTCTGTCATTCTTGTTTCCAAGTTAAGCTAAATAACAAGTCAAAATTACGGCCAAGAGAAGAGAGGTTATTTGGCAAATATTAGGGCAGAGATTTGATTTTAGGAAGAGGTTGACTTTTAGGGAGACTGACCTTTTTAAACTATCTTCCTTATTGGACTCCCTGACTCTAATCTTTCCAACCATTAATTTTTGGCTCCAGACTGAAAGAGGAAGCATCTTCTGAAATCATAAGTTATTCCAGTACCTTCATTAGAAATATCATTGGTTCCCTATTAGTTACCAGCAAAAAGCCCAACCAGTTTATCATTCATCCAAGACCATTCAAAATGTGGGATCAATGTATTTTCTTTGACACAGAAGATTTTTTATTTTATTTATATTTTTCATTATTAGTATTACTAAAGTATAGTTGATTTACAATGTTTCAAGTTCTGTTGTACAACAAAGTGACCCAATCACACACATTTCCCTGCGCTGTAAGTAGGATCGCATTGCCCATCCACTCCAGATGGAGCGGTTTGCATCCCCAGAAACCCCTAGAATGCCTGTCCCTCCCAGTCCCTCCCCTTTCTCCCTACCCTGGAACCCCAAGTCTGCTCTTCCTGGCCATGATCTGTTTCTGGTTTTTGTTTGTTGTTTGTTATTTTTAGATAGGGTCATCGGTTCCATATTTTAGATTCCACAAATAAGTGATATCATATGGTATTTGTCTTTCTCTTTCTCGCTTACCTCACTTAGTGTGAGAGTCCCTAGCTCCAACCATGTTGCTGGAAATGGCATTATTTTGTTGGCTGAGTAATATTCCATTGTATATGTGTACTACGTCTTCTTAATCCATTCACCTGTCAATGGACATTTAGGTTGTTTCCATGTCTTGGGTATTTTTCCAATCTTGTTTTATCACACTCTTTCTCATGGGCCACGACCACCAGACACCCAGAAGTTAGCTGGCATTTTCTGAATTTCAGGCACATGCCTCAAGGCTGTCACACGTACAGTAGGCAAGTAACAGATGGCCAGTAAGTGAGAACACGTTCTTGTACTTTGAAACACTTGACATTGGCCAATGCCGTCTCCCAGACATCAGCAGTTAAGTCCTACTCTCTGCTGTCATCACTCCTCTGTGCAGCCTTGCTGGGGCACCCAGCACAAGAGGCAGTTTGGACAGTGAGGAAGAGCTGCTGACTCTGCTCCCAGGTGTGCTGCAGGGCTTTCTACCATGGACCACAGAGATACAGGAGGCTAATTCTTTACATGCCCCTTATCTCCTGTTGACTACCATAGCCTTCTGATACGTTTTTTTCCGGCCACCTCTTGGCATGTGGGGTTTCCAGGCCAAGGATCAGATCAGAGCGGTAGCTGCAACCTACGCTGCAGCTGCAGAAATTCTGGATCCTTTATCCCAGTGTGTCTGGCTGGAGACTGAACCTGAGACCTGGCAAGGATGCTGCTGATCCCTTTGCTCCACAGCAGGAAGTCCATAGTCTTCGAATACATTTTTTAAGCATAAAGAAAAATGCTTACTTTCATTCATAGCCAAGAAATGTATTTTAGAATAGAGACACTATTTTCCTCTTATTAATTAGCAAAAAAGTTTAAATAATAAGATAACAATTATTTTTTTTGTATTAAAGTATAGTTGATTTACAATATTCCTTCGATTTCTGCTGCTTAGCACAGCGACCCAGCCACTCACACATGTTTTTAATGCACATTTTCTATTGTAAGACAAGGCTAACTTAAAGGATAACACCGAGAATTGTTGAGTTAAATTAAAATAGAGAATTTATGATTTGAACTAGAAAGCAATGGAAAACATATTTCAGTCCAATCCTTTCTTCCTCCAGCATATGAAAAGAAGAAAAAATGAAAGAAAACAACTTAAATAAAGTAAAACAAAACTGAGTCCTTGAGAGATTAAATAACTTTTGCCAAGATTATTAATTAAGTTTTATAAACAAAGTTTTTGACTCAAAACAATTTTTTTTTTGTCTTTTTGCCATTTCTTGAGCGACTCCCACAGCATATGGAGGTTCCCAGGCTAGGGGTCCAATCGGAGCTGTAGCCACCAGCCTATACCACAGCCACAGCAATGCTGGATCTGAGGGATCTGAGCCGCGTCTGCGACCTACACCACAGCTCACGGCAATGCTGGATCCCTAACCCATGAGCAAGGCCAGGGATCGCACCTGCAATCTCATGATTCCTAGTCAGATTCATTAACCACTGAGCTACCACGGAACTCCTCAAAACAGTTTCTTCAATGATGCTCCACAGCACAACTGGGACCTGTCCCCTAACAAATCACGTTTAACTTAGATATTTGAAGGTTGGCAAAAATGTCTTTAGCACTGGCTTCTCTCCCTTTTTCCCACCTCTTGTGTCTGCATTCCTCGCCCATCTCCTGACTCTCAAAGCCCACAGTGGCTCTGGTTGTCTTTAAAAACAAAACAATAAACAGGAAAATTCATATGTATGACTGAACCACTTGGTTGTACAGGAAAAGTCAACACAATACTGTAATCAACTCTACTTCAACAACATTTTTAAAAATAAAAAAAGGAGAATTTAGCATGTCTTATATATATATATAGGCTAGGCATGATCCAAAGACTTTCATTTATGGCAGGCTTTGTCTGCTGGTTGGCTGGCTAGCTGGTTTGGTCAGTAGGCATGTCTGAGACGGGTCATTCCCTCAGTGCGGCAGGTTCAGCAAGGTGGTATCACCCTCCAGTGACAGAGATGAAATGGATATTGAAATAGTCAAGGTCTCAAAGCATCTGGGGACTGTTACTGCACTCATCCTTGCCTCATTCACTCAACAGATATCCTTGGAGCCTCTCAAACCTGCACAGGAGTATGCATTTGTTCTGAGGATGTTCCAACGGAGTAAGTGAAGGCGAGACACACAAAGACTCAACCGTAAGGTCTCCTGGGAAGATGAGCTGGAGATTCATAGGGAGGGCCTGCCACTGAGGGGAAGAGACGGGCGTCAAGGCATTGACATTCATCGTCCCCCCAGATCCTCGATCCTCACAAGACCCTGCTGCTCCCCTAAGTCCCTCAGCCTGTCCCCATCATCCACAGGATGGGTAAGCAGTGGGAATCAATACTTCAAAGGCTGAGTGTAAAAGGTTGGGCTGGTAGATGCAAACGATTCCATTTCAAATGGATAAGCAGTGAGGTCCTGCTGCCTACACACAGGGAACTATATCCAGTCCCTTGGGACAGGCCATAATGGAAGATAGCATGAGAAAAAGAAGGTATTTATATTTATATTTATGTGTGACTGGGTCACTCTGCTGTACAGCAGGTGTTGACGCAACACTGTATGTCAACTATCCCCTAAAAAAAGGAATTTTTTTAAAAAGTACTTATAAAATCATTTTTGAAAAAAAAAAAAAAAGGTTGTCTGCTTTCACAGCAGATAGTTTTCAGCTGACGCCTGCTTCCTCCTATGTGTTTTCGCTCTGTCTTCCCAGACAATAGCAGTGCGTTTGTAAATTACTGTTCTTCTAATAACAAATCATAACGGGATATTCTTCTCTCTCCGGAATATCGGCTCCTTTCACAATGTTTAATGCCACACATCAGGGATTTAATCTGTGTCCTTCTCAGAGCATGTCAAATGCAACTAAATTATAATGTCCTCACAACACAGTGTATTGGATTTCAAGATAAAGCAGATTATGGTAAATATTAATCTTTTCAAATTGATAGAATGAAATATTAAACTATTTCAAACAAGAATTTTAATGTGGAAATTAAAACTTTGTTAATATTTCTAGCATTCGAGCATAGAGAAGCCAGGTGACAGGGTGATTATTCAAAGGTTACAGCTTATCTCGTCGAGCTGCTGATACGTTAAATTGTTCGTCTTTTCTTCAGAATTATGTAGAAAGAGCATTTCTCCAAGTGGAACAAGAAAAGCCAATTGATCAACGGAGACAGATGACGCCGGTTTATAAGTCTTCGTGTTTTTATTTTTTTCAAATGGAGTTCTCACCATCTTTGATCTGTGACGCTTGCAGATTTGTAATTGCTCAATCTATGACTTTAGGAAAAAAGAGGTTACTAATTAAATTAATGCTACTTGTCAGTAGTTTATCATGGTCACCGCAGTTTCTAATGTAAAAATGTAACTTCAAGTATGCATATGCATAGAAAATTCAAGGGGGAACAGTGAATACAATGTCCAGAAAAATCAGGATACATGCTATGGTATCATGCAAAATATCAAGGGATTAAATGGAGAAAAATAACCACTGGATCATAAGATTAATGTTCTTGCTCTGCCACCTCCATGCTCTGTCAACCTTAGATAAGTCAGTTTCATACAAAATGAGGACAAAGATACTTTCTGATCTACCTCAAGGGGTTGTTATAAAAATCAGATAATATACCATGAAAGATTGCATCAGCTAAAAAATAATAAAATCTAGGAGAATATCAGATACCAGATATTCTTTGTGGAAAGACTGCTTACAAATCAAAATGTCTGTGGGGATTTTTTTAGATGGGGTATTTTTAAAAATTTTGTTTTCTGGCTGCAAGCTTATGTATTTTATCACCAGAAGAGTAATAGAACATTTCATTTAGGTTTTCTATTTAAAATTCAGAGTCATCCTTTCAAAGTGAGTCCATTTTTACACAAATGCACTTGCATTGGTTTTAATTAAAATTAGGTTTTGTATTTGTCTCTGCACTGAGTGAATAATTATTTTTAATTAAAAAATCAAGAAATGCAATGTATTTTAAATGTGTGTTGCCTCGCCCAGATTTGGCTAGTATGTTGATGCTTAATTAATGCAGATAATAATTTTAGTAGGCCCTAAACAACTTATTAAAGGAAATAATTATTTACAGTGTGCCTGTTTTGTACCAGGCTTGCCTTTGTTTTTTGTGCTTCATGGAGGCTCAGGATTGAACACCAGGAAGTACCTGCCCACAGAATGTTCGGTAACAGACTTGATTCATATTTATTATATTTCTGATAAAATATATGCATGAAATTTAAAAAAATAAAATAACATTAAAAAGGAAATACAGAGATGAGAAATTGCTGGAAATGAGAATAATTAAATGGATGCATATAAATGTGTATGTGTGGGTACATGTATGTTTGTGTGTGTTTGATAGCTGCATAGAGATAACCTGTAACACTGGAGGTAAAGAAAAAGATACATACTTTCCTCAGTCTCTGACCCTAACCTAAGTCACAGAATTCATACCATAGCAAACAGGGAGCTTCCTGTCCATTGCTCAGTCTCTGCCACTTGACAGCCCACCTTCTCCACTAGTCCAAAGGATTTATCTCTTGTTAAGTGAGTGTCTTGCACTAGAGAGGAGTGGAGTAGGGCCATGTAGATTAGTGACTTTGCATTGCTTTTTCTGCCCATGATTAGGATGGGTGTGCTCCCTAAAGGAAAAACCTAGTAGGTGAGAACTGGAGAAGAATCACTCCATGGCTTTCTGTATTCCATCAGCTCCTATTGACAAGAAGGAGAGACTAAGGTTAGAAGTCCATGTGCGTTAAGCAGAGTTATCCTGGAGGAATACTTGATAAGCACAGGTGTTCTGGCAAAGGCCAAGGCTGAGGTTGCTCTTCTTCAAAACCACGTGTGACATTCCATCAGTGTCCAAGAAAACCATGACTGAAAGAAAGGATGATAAATAAATGGACTAGAAATCACCTTATTTTCTTGTCATGACCAGTACATCAATCAATCCTGCAGATAGGAACTTCAAAATATGCCCTAAATTCTGCTGTTTATCATTAGCTACCAACCTACCACCCTAAGAGGTAGCTACAATCATCTGTCTTATTTATTTCCTAATGTTTGTTCTAAACTTGCTCCTTGTTAACCTAAAATGAATACTGAGATGGCCAAGAGCAAAGAGTTTCATATGAGGTCTTAAGAACTGCAATTTGGGGGACACTGATTTGGATAAAATTGATGTCCCAGGGGGAAAAAAAAGAGTCAGGGAAAAGGCAAAGCCAAGAGGCTGTACTCTGACACAAGAAAGGAAATATCTGCCCTTAAGGGATAGCTGTCTTAAGTTGTTTTAGGGTATGGATCTGATAAGTAGATAGGTTATCACAAGTTATTGTAGAATAAAATCCAATAAGTATCCTGAGCCTTCTGCAGATGTTCTGGATGCCTTCACAGCAAGTAGTCATAAGGTCAGATTCCACCAAGGCTGAGACTATACATACATCACACTTCCTCAGTGGCCTCCCGCTCCATTTCCAAGAGCTCTCTTAGCAATAACGAGTCCATTTTTATTTCACATTTCCCCCTTTTGATAAATATCTTTCTTTGGAAAGCATTGGTGTGCAATCATTTGGTTATTTGGCATTGGCATAGACTTCCTCCATGCTGAAAAGGCTCATTTCCAGAGAGCCATGTCCCACAGAGGAAGGAAAGAGGTCCCTCATGCTGCCAATCCCATTTTTTTCCTACAGAAATGTTTAGTGGTTATGCTTTTATTATTGTGATCAGTATCTGAAATAATTTTGATTTATTTTTGTTTCCCCTAAGACAGAGGTATATAGAGATTCATAGCTATTATGTCCCCCTTTTTTCTTCCATTAAATTACTCATTGACAAAAAGAACTAAAATAAATGTTTTAACTCTAATAATAATGGTGCTGAGAAATACCGACTTCTTTATATTTGGTCAGTCCATCTGCTGACAGGATGGTTAATGTCACCTGGAAAACACACAGCACAGATGATAGCAGTGGCATGCCTAAGTGCATAATGAGGATAAGCTCTAGAATGAAGTTCAACACCAGAGAGTCAATCCCCCAGGCCCTAGGTTTCTTGCTGGGGAAGGGTAAGAATGAGGTAGATAGCAGATCTTTAGCAAAAGTTTATCATCTTTAGACTAAATGAATAAAATTTTGCAAGAAAAATAAGACAGCCTGATAATAAGAATCTAGTTTTATTACTTGGTTTTTCTGGAGTTCATCACCAAATTTAGTTAATCTATATTACGCTATTGTTTCATGAACATACATTGAAACTGCAGAAAGTAAAAGTAAGGGAGGTAGAAAATGGGAAAATAGTCCAAAGGCATTCAACTTAATTTTATTTTGAAGTCTCTATACAGCTTCTAGAATTTATTTTCTTCTGTAGTATATCTTCTGCTTTTTTTAGGAGAAATACATTCATGCAGATTTCCTCCACAATCGTTTGGTCTTATTCAAACTCAACCCTTTAATCTTTCAATATTGAGACTTCAAGTTTGTTATCAACAGGCTTACTAACACAGATTCAGCAAGAAGACTTCATCCATACTTTAGAGTGACTTGATTCAGAATTGCAGGAATGCTTCTTCTGAGAATACTTGAATAGTAGACAAGAATGATGATGTTGGTAAAACAACGGCTTTCTTTTATTGAAATATTACAATGCGTGAAAACTGTACTAATAAGAATTTAAGCCACAGTCATTAAGACAGTGTGGTACTGGTACCAAAACAGACATATAGAGCAATGGAACAGAATAGAGAACCCAGAAATAAACCCTGACACCTATGGTCAATTAATCTTTGACAAGGGAGGCAAGAACATAAAATGGGAAAAAGACAGTCTTTTCAGCAAGTATTGCTGTGAAACCTGGACAGCTGCATACAAATCAATGAAACTAGAACACACCCTCACACCATGCACAAAAGTAAACTCAAAATAGCTTAAAGTCTTAAATATAAGACAAGACACCATCAAACTCCTGGAAGAGAACATAGGCAAAACATTCTCTCACATCAACCTTATGAATATTTTCTCAAGCCAGTCTCCCAAAGCAACAGAAATAAGAGCAAAAATAAACCAAAGGGACCTAATCAAACTGACAAGCTTTTGCACAGCAAAGGAAACTATAAAAAAAATAAAAAGACAACTTACAGAATGGGAGAAAATAGTTTCAAATGATGCAACTGATAAGGGCCTAATTTCTAGAATATACAAGCAACTGATACAACTCAACAGCAAAAAAGCCAACAACCCAATGGAAAAATGGGCAAAAGACCTGAATAGACATTTATCCAAGGAAGATGTACAGATAGCCAACATGCACATGAAAAAATGTTCAACATCCCTGATTATTAGAGAAATGCAAATCAAAACTACCATGAAATACCACCTCACACCAGTCAGAATGGCCATCATTAATAAGTCCACAAATAAAAAATGCTGGAGAGGGTGTGGAGAAAATGGAAGCCTCCTGCACTGTTGGTGGGAGTGTAAGCTGGTACAACCACCATGGAGATAAGTATGGAGATACCTTAGAAATCTATACACAGAACTACCATATGATCCAGCAATCCCACTCTTGGGCATATATCCAGACAAAACTTTCCTTAAAAAACACATGTACCCACATGTTCATTTCAGCTCTATTCACAATAGCCAAGACATGGAAACAACCCAAATGTCCATCGACTGATGATTGGATTAGGAAGATGTGGTGTATATACACAATGGAATACTACTCAGCCATAAAATAGAATGACATAATACCATTTGCAGCAACATGGATGGAACTAGAGACTCTCATACTAAGTGAAATAAGTCAGAAAGAGAAAGACAAACACTGTATGATATCACTTATAACTGGAATCTAATATAAGGCACAAACAAACCTTTCCACAGAAAAGAAAATCATGGACTTGGAGAACAGACTTGTGGTTGCCAAGGGGGAGGGGGAGGGAGTGGGAGAGATTGGGAGCTTGGGGTTAATGGATGCTTTTGGAATGGACTAACAATGAGATCCTGCTGTGTAGCACTGGGAACTAAGTCTAGTCACTTATGATGGAGCATGAGAATATGAGAAAATAGAATGTGTACATGTATGTATAACTGGGTCACCATACTGTACAGTAGAAAAAAAATTGAATTGGGGAAATAACTATTTAAAAAAATAATAACAAAAAATTTTTTTAAATTTAAACAAGAATTTATGTTTCTATTTATTCTTCCAAACAGACCTTGGAGATATGCCCCCTTCCTATTTTTTCAGAGCAAAATACATTGGTTTAGGTAAATCACTACTTTATATAACCAAACACGGACAGAGTAAGATTTGACCTGGGGCCAGTCTGAGAGCAAAGCTTTCTAGTACTACTCTGCTGTTGCTGCTGCTACTGCTGACAACTCTAGCAACAGACCAGAGAAAGTAGAGAGGAGACCAGAAGGGTAGGGGGGAAAAGAGGGAGGAGCTGAGGGTGAGGAAGAGGAAAGAGAAACTGTCATGACTCAGGTCTTTCTCACTTACAGTCATCTATCTGCGGATGCTCCAGTCCTTTAATGGTGGTGCACAGATTGGTGGGTTGGCTCCTCAAATATGGAATCCAAGTGTACAGAGGGTTGACTGCATTTTCTTACTGACTCTTTTGCATTCTCTGAAATAGGCAAGACTTGTCAGGTGTTGGGCACTACAGGGGAGAAACGTAAGTGGATGGACAGGAAGGACATAGATAAGACAGTACTCTGAAGGATGGTGTCCCTCTAGTAAGGGCTACAGGGAGGGTTACTGAATGCCCAAACCATTGGAGGACGGTGGTCCCAGAAATACTGAGTGTGTGTGGACATCGGGTTGGGGAGAGTGAAAACCATCCTGCTCAACTAACTAAGCGGACGTCTCCCATACCTGTTATGGGTCACCCTGAGAGCATGCCAAATGGTTGAATCAGCTCCCAGTGCAGGTGTCGCTGTGCATAGAAATACTCAAGAGGGCTACCTGATGAGATAGATGATCAAGGCTGTTTACAGAACTAGAAAGATGCCAGATTGAGAGTGCTGTGTGTTGGATACAGCATTTATATATTCAACACGGAACTCTGCACAATGGCGCCATGCTGGGGCAATGCCTAACAAACAATAAACTCTGGAAAAGATTTAATCTCCTTGCCTCTCAGCCAAGTATCTTACATACAAAGGGACAAATCAATGCACATGGGCAAATGGGAGAAAACGTGATCACAGTTCCCAGAGACAGAGAAGTCATTCAGCACAGAAAGGTTTGAAGTCCTCAAGGAAAAGCTTCTAAGAAATACTGCCCCTGCTTTGGCAATCTTGGGCTCAGGTTGCACTGACTGTCGGCGGAAAAAGATATAGGAAGAACTATCAGGGGCTGTGAGTCAAGTAGTGCCACCATCAGTCATTTAATCAACTCTGGACCATCGGCTTTCCAATAAGCCTTGGAGCAAACTGGGGAAACACACAGGCTCATTTTGGAATGAATAGATTCCTCTCGCATTGCCTTGGACAAAGCACAGTGGGAGGGAATCTGGAGTGCTCCCAGTTAGGACACCTGGCTCCAGTTCCAGCACCAGCCGGCTCTCTGACCTTGAACCTCTCAAATTACACGCACTCCTATTCTTCCCTGAGGAAACCACACGGAAGAAAATTAACATCATGGAACTTAAAACACGGACACTGCTTAGAGCTCACTGTCGTCAATCTGAACGGAAAACAAACCAAAGAAAATAAAGGAAATGAATGTTTGCAAAGTTCCCTCCATCAGCTCCAGAGGTATGCTGGAAGGTTGGTACCTTTTTGGTGTTTAATCCTCAGAATACAATGAGAGGTATGTTCTTGCTTGAATCTTGCAGAAAAGGGACCAGAAGCTCAGGTCATTTATGAATAAGTCTTCCTGGTTAGAACCATCAGATTCTAGGAGTTCCCGTCCTGACACAGTGGTTAACGAATCTGACTAGGAACCATGAGGTGGCGGGTTCGATCCCTGGCCTGGCTCAGTGGGTTAAGGATCCGGCATTGCCGTGAGCTGTGGTGTAGGTTGCAGATGCGGCTTGGATCCCGCATTGCTGTAGCTCTGGCGTAGGCCGGTGGCGAGAGCTCCAATTTGACCCCTAGCCTGGGAACTTCCATGTGCCATGGGAGCGGCCCTGAAATAGCAAAAAAAAAAAAAAAAAAAAAAGCTATCAGATTCCAAGTCAGATCTCACAGAAACTAAAAACCCACAGCATTGGTCTATATACTTGAAGGGCTGACAGGGTGATCCTGAAAATGGTGAAATTCATAGACAGAAAAGGAACCATGGAGAAAGCACTACACTTAGAGTCAGAGATATGGTTTTGAACCCAGATGTCATTCACTAAAAAAAAAGAAAAAGAAAAAGAAAAAAAATTGAGTAATGTACACAACTTCTCTGAAACTATAGTCTCATGAAAAAAAAAAAAACAGAGATAATAGCAATTCTCCTAAATTGTGAGAATCCCACACCCAAAATTAATTATAATGTTCTATAAAAGTGAAACTGAAATGTGCAAATAGCAGTTACTTTTAATATAAAAATAAACATTGACATAATAATAGATCAATATTTTTATGCTTCTTTTGGATTAATGATCATGCTACAGTTAACATCTATTCTGAAGTCTTATTTTCATCCTATTCAAGTGGAGATGGAGAATCAAAATTTTAATTTTTTGAACTAAGGTGTTAACACAAGGCCCAATGAATGCTAGTAAATATTTGTTGAATGTATGACAAACGTCAGGAAAAAAAACTTGCAGAGACCAGAGAGAGGCCTAAACATAATTTTTTAAGGGATCCTCATAGGCTTCATGGAGGAAGGTCAACATTCAGTTACAGGAAGAAAGAAGACCAGCAAGCAAGGAAGGTTTGATGACATCTGGGTCACGCTGGTTTCTGAGGACACTGTGACTCCTGCCTGAACAGGGCTTACTATGGAATTCTTGGCTTAGCTTTGAGAGCACTGGACCCATTCCACATGTCTGGGCATGTTGGTCTGGATTACACAAGCCTTGTAAGCTTCAGCAAGAGATTTTTAATAGCAGGGAAATCGTGAGAGGGCAGTTTCCAGCTGGGTGCAAAATGGGGACAGGTGTGACCTGGACTCTGCCCAAGTTAGTACCAGACCTGCAGAAGGAAGCCGAAGAAAATTACAGAGAGAAGGCCACATGCTCACTCTTAGGGAATCTGCAGAATCAAGAGGTCCACTGAATCTTGTCCTAATCAAACATTTTTCCCTACAAATAATAAACTTATAATAGCCTTAGTTAATTCAGACACTTTCCCTTCCCCTACTTATCCTCCAACCATCTGTCCATTCGTTTGTGCATTGATTAATTCATTTATCAACTGGGTATATTTTGAGCTTGTTGGGTTAAGCGCTGGAAATAAAACGATGGGGAACAAGCACAGAAAAAGAGAGAAAGAAAGAAAGAAAGAAAGAAAGAAAGAAAGAAAGAAAGAAAGAAAGAAAGAAAGAAAGAAGGAAAGAAAGAAAAAGGGACAGAAAGAAAGAGAGAGAGAGAAAGGAAGGAAGGAAGGAAGGAAGGAAGGAAGGAAGGAAGGAAGGAAGAAAGAAAGAAAGAAAGAAAGAAAGAAAGAAAGAAAGAAAGAAAGAAAGAAAGAAAGGAAAGAATTATGTACCTTCTTTCCCGTCCTCCGAAGTGGCTGTTTTTTCTGTATTCAACTAAATGTTCTGTAGATGTTGTCCAATTTAATTCTTACAACAAACCTGAGCAGATTAAGCTTTTGAATTCAGATTGGGATTTTCTAAAGCAGGTCACTTTGAAATCTAATGATGTTCTTAAGGACAAACTAGTCTTAATGGAGTGTTAAATACGACAAAAGTCTCTGTTTCTATTGCCATGTCTCTGGTCTAGTCTCAGTCCTCTTTTGCCCACAGCACGTAGATGCACACATTAATCTTACTGTTTTAGGCAGCAGAGTGAGTGCAAGGACTATGTAAATAATAGCTCATGAGGAGACACCTTTGATACCCTACACTGTTCCTCCTAAATCACAGAAGGCTCTCCTCACTTCTCTTATTCAATCAATCAACACTTAGAGATGATGATTTTATGCCAGATTCTGTTGGGCCCTGAAGAGATGGATAGAATGACTACGGTTTGTGAAGTTATTTAGCTTACTATTTATTCTAAAAGACACACATATAATACTTAATTATAACATTTTATTAATCTTAAGTGTGCAAAGAACTGTGGCACCAAACATGGTATGAGGAAATATTTTGTGATTTTTCAGGTATCTTTCAGATTCTAAATCTTGACTCTATCACATTTATTTAATACAACTCCTCTACTTTGGGCTTTGATTCTCAATTATTTTTCCAAAATTGGGACTAAATTCTTGAATTGTCCTATCTTGGAAAATTTCTAGTAGAATACCCTGGGCCTAGCCTTCTGGATCAGCCTCTTCTGGAGCCAATTTGATCATAAAAATTCTAGTCTCTCTCTCAGATCCTGAGATGGGAAGGCTTCAGAACTCAGAGTCACCGAATCTGAGAGACTAGAAATTTTATGGTCAAATTGGTCCGACCGAACATAGTCTGGATCCTTAGACTTCCAGAGATCACAAAAATAGAAGAAAGTAATTTGTATCACTTAAGACAGTTTGAAAAACAATGATAATAACAACTCACTGACATACTGCTTTCTCTTTGCCTGCCATTATCACAAGCTCTTTACCTGTTTTTCTCACTTAAGCTTTACACCAACTTTATGAAAGAGACACTATCAAAACACTGTTCATTTCATGAATAAACAGAGGCCAGCGATGACAAAGACCTGTCAAAGGTCACACCGCCATAGAGTAAGAATTAAAAGCAAGATTTCAAGAGTAAAAATAAACCCATGGGACCTAATCAAACTGAAAAGCTTTTGCACAGCAAAGGAAACCAAAAAGAAAACAAAAAGACAACTTAAAGAATGGGATAAAATAGTTTCAAATGATGCAACCGACAAGGGCTTAATCTCTAGACTATATAAGCAACGTATACAACCCAACAGCAAAAAAGCCAGTCAATCAATGGAAAAATGGGCAAAAGACCTGAATAGACATTTCTCCAAGGAAGATATACAGATGGCCAACAAACACATGAGATCAACATCGCTAATCATAAGAGAAATGCAAATCAAAACTACCAGTCAGAATGGCCAACATTAATAAGTCCACAAATAACAAGTGCTGGAGGGGCTGTGGAGAAAAGGGAACCCTCTTGCACTGTTGGTGGGAGTGTAAGCTGGCACAACCACCATGGAGATAAGTATGGAGATACCTTAGAAACCTATACATAGAACTTCCAAATGACCCCACAATCCCACTCTTGGGCATATATCTGGACAAAACCCTACTTAAAAGAGACACATGCACCTGCATGTTCATTGCAGCACTATTCACAATAGCCAAGACATGGAAACAACCCAAATGTCCATCAACAGATGATTGGATTCGGAAGATGTGGTATATATACACAATGGAACACTACTCAGCCATAAAAAAGGATGACATAATGCCATTTGCAGCAACATGGATGGAACTAGAGAATCTCATACTGAGTGAAATGAGCCAGAAAGACAAAGACAAATACCATATGATATCACTTATAACTGGAATCTAATATCCAGCACAAATGAACATCTCCACAGAAAAGAAAATCATGGACTTGGAAACAGACTTGTGGCTGCCTGATGGGAAAGGGAGGGAGTGGGAGGGATTGGGAGCTTGGGCTTATCAGACACAACTTAGAATAGATTGACAAGGAGATCCTGCTGAGTAGCATTGAGAACTATGTCTAGATACTCATGTCGTAACAGAAGAAAGGGTGGGGAAAAAAATGTAATGTATACATGTAAAGATAACTTGATCCCTTTGCTGTACAGTGGGAAAATAAAATTAAATTAAATTAAAAAAAAGATTTCAGATTTCAGATCCCATAATTTAATTTTATGCTATTTGCCTTACCAAATTTATTCTGAACCAGTGACTCAAATGTATAATTATTACATTTTTTGGCATGAAGTTATATCAACATGGTTTAGTAGTACACTTATTCATGCAAAGCTGAAGTTGAAGTCACTGGTAGGAATATCTATGTTTTGTTACATTCAGAGAAGAGTCTTCTTCTGTTTTCTAAATGATAGGGCTCTTAAGAACCTGGTGGTAGAAATTTGAGAAGAAATAACCATTTTCATTTTTTTGAGGTTAGACACTGAAGCTTAGACAATTTATGTAAACTGCCCAGAAGCTCCTGGAAATCCAGAACCCAGTCTGTTTTTCAGATTTCCATTCCACATACTAAGGTGATGATTCTTCCTTAAAACAAAATGGGAATGTTGATTTAAGGGAGACCTAATTTTAAAAAACCATCATTTAATTTGAGGGAAGGATCAGATTTTTAATTATGAAAGGTTTCACGAAAGGAGTAGTTGAAATGGATTAAAATTCTGTAATCTTTTATCATACTTAAGGACTTGCAGAATTTCTAGTCTCAAGGAACATTATTTTACTGGAGGAACTTGCCAGGACCCTTAGAAAATGGTCATTATTCCACAAAAACTTATTCTATGCACCTAACAACTGAACCCCAAAATACATGAAACAAAACTGATAGAATTCAGGGGAGGGGGATACACAATCCAACACTAAGGGTTGAATATTTCAATACCCTGCTGTTCAGTGAAAGATAGAACAAATAGGCAAATGACTGATAAGGAAATAAAAGACAGAGCAAGCCAACTAAACCCCACTGGAGCTTAGTCCTTTGTGGGGTGCTACAAACCTTGGAGAAGTCTCTGCAAGGACCAGATTCTGGACTCCTATCTGTTCTTCCAGACTAAGAGAAGTGCCTCCTGGTCCTTACTGGTGCCCAAGGCTGAGAACACGTCTCGCCTGATAGAGTCCCTGTTCTGTCAGGCAACCAGACCACCAGCATGGAGGGCAAAAGAGAGTCAACTTGGGGGGAAACTCACAGACACACGGATTAGCTGAGTTCCTTGGAGCTCTACTCCTGGAGAAGGTTATAAAATTGTGGTTTGGGTAAGAAAACAGAGGAAGTTGCCAACAATGAATTGAAACCCAGTGATCATTTATCAAAGAGCCTGTGGTTGGAGTCTGCATACAGGTAAAACAATAACAGACACTGGGGGTAGGGTAAAGTTAATCTGTATTCAGAGCATTTGATTAAACAGAAATTGAAGAAAAATAACACTGCAAGTCTTATTAGTTACAGCCAAATTTGTGTGCATGGTGACAGTTAATTTTGCAGTGGGGTTTTTTGTTTGGTTGTTTTTTTTTAGAAGACACTTTAATAAATGAATGAGAGAAATTCTTACAGCAAGGAAAAAGGGGTTCTGTCATGTTTTAAAGAAGACTGGAACTCTGCGTGGGAAAGGTGGGAGAAATTTTCACAAAGTAGCCCATGATTCTGAGTGTATTCTAATGTTTTTTGGGGGTTTTTTGGCCAAAAATAATGAAATAAGAGGCCAAAAATAGATTAGTTTTATGAGCATGGGTGACCTGCAATGACAGTAAAATGAACTTTCTGAGAATCCTTTCATTCAGTAATTCCTTTCATTTAACAAATAGTTACTGAGCATTTTTTTTCCCCCTTGGTACCACATTCTCCATTATGGTTACAGAAATGAACAATATGCAAACTAATTTTCCCCTTGGGCCCCACCAGCCCATCTTCCACTTTGCAGACGGGGTGAACTTTTAAAGGACATAAATCCTCCATGTTTAAAACATAATCCGAGCCCCTTACTGGGACTTGAAAAGCCTGGATTGGTCCAAGGCTTCTGCTCCTGGCTTTGCACAAGGAGCACTGTGTCTCTTTGAAGACAGCGTCACTTCCGCAGATCCTCAGGCCACCCTCCAGATGACTCGCCTGGACATCAGAGACCAGGGGTCCACCAGACTCTGCCTACTTCTATTCCCTTTCTAGGACCGCTCGCCTTCTGAATTTATCGTGTTTAATTTTCATTTTGAAAAAAATGCATTTTGTCTCCCCCTGATGAAATGTAAACTCGACATATCTGACTTCTCAATTTCCCATTGGAAACTTGCCTATTTTTCCCCCACTCATTCATCTGTTCATCCAGCCGTCCATCTATCTACCCATCTGCCTGTCCATTCCTCCTGTCTACACACTCATTATTCATTGTTTTTATTAATTTATTCCACGAGCACTTCCTGCATACATTATGTGCCCTAGATGCTGATCTAAGCTGTGAAGTATCAGAAAGGAAATGCATGAAAGTACCCCAAAATAGTTCACACTCTCTCAGAGAGACAGATCAGTGGAAAGTGGAAAAACAGCAATAACTCTCCCTCAGGAAGAATGACCTCAAGACTCCAAGACCATTGTTGTTCAAAGACTCTCAGATAAAGCATTGCAAGTTTGGGGAGCAAAGAGAAGAGAGAAGAAGCTAACGAAAGAACTGCGGCATAAAGGCGATCCAGCAAAGCAAACTGCACACTGTGTCCAGGCCTGGCAGAAAGCAAAGGGCACAGGCCTCCCTACTTCCTGGCTCAACGTCACCAGGAAAGACAGGGAATTGCTCTGAATCTCAGTTTCCTCATCTGTAACATGGAAACAATACTCTCTATCCAACCACAACATTATGCTGATTAAATAAAATAAAAATGCATATTGATTTCCTCCGCCAGTGTTGAAAATCAGTGGACAGGAGTCAATATTGTTCTCTGAGTAAGCCCGGACCATGTCTGAAATATACCTGTTATTTGATTCGGCCTATTGCATCTCTATGAAAATGTGACAAGTCACATTCTTGTGATTTTTTTTGCAAAGGGACAGAGTCTACATTTTAGCACACATGGGTTACAGCACCACCAACCTAGCACTGGTTAAAAAAAAAAAAAAATCAATGGCTTTCTGTGGCTAGTGGTTCACGTCATGTTAGATTACATTCATATGTGCATACCTTTCCTTCTCAGATCTAATACTTCAACTTATTAATCAAGTCGCAGGGAGCCACACACTAGAAGCCCTGTGTTCAATAACACACTTTGTATCTTGCCAACCTGGTAACGCACGACCTGTAACTGAAGGCTGAAACACTTCAGCTCCTTCTCTAATAAGCAGGGGACGCTGCCTCCCCAAACCCATTTCTGACAACTCCGGCAGAGTTGATTAAATCTCCTCCTCCTTCCTGTCCAAGAAATGCAAGATGCTCCAGCTGAAGAGATGTTGATTACGATGATGTCGGACAATTAATTATGCGCCGTGATAACCTCTGACCTGTGCAAGTTCTTTCTATTTTAATCAGTCGAGACTCCAAATTAGCAGATAATTACATTCTTGTGTTTTAATCAAGCCGTGGGCAGCAGGGAAAAATGCTGAAGTATGACTCACGAAGAGAATTCATTTTCAGGTGAATTTTTTTAAACGCAGGTTTGAAAAGGATAATTATTTCAATTATTTTACTTCTGTTACCTGGAGTTCTCTTCGAACAGGAGTTTTTGTGTTAGAGAACAATTTCTGAGGTAGGACATGTATTTGGGTATAAAACTACCAAATGGGAATCAGAGAGCAGGAAGTGTAGATTGTGTGTGCAGCCTGATTGATAGAAAACTATAAGATCTTATATTTACATTAAATGCACATGCTCAAAGGAGCCATTACTACTCTGTTGAAGCAAAACTATAAGAGTGAATGACTTCAGAAGTTCCGAATTAATATCCTGGCATAATATTGATAGATACACACAAAAAGCCTGGAATAGATACGTTGTTTACTGTTATTGAGTAAAGGCTGAGTAAAACAGTAATTAATGGTAAAATTTGAGACAGAAAGCTCACTTTGAAAATATTTAAGTAACCTATATCTGCTTTATGGAGTAGTATGCACTCATTTTAAAAAGACCAATAACATAATTTATCAGAACACAAAAGTTTCTGAATTACCTAATCGAAAATAAAGTAAAAGCCATGATCAAGATAATGAGGAGTTCCCATCACGGCTCAGTGTTAATGAACCTGACCAGGAACCATGAGGACGCAGGTTCAATCTCTGGCCTCGCTCAGTGGGTTAAGGATCAGGCATTGCCATCCTGCGTTGCTGTGGCTGTGGTGTAGGCTGGCAATTGTAGCTCTGAATCGACCCCTAGCCTAGGAATTTCCATATGCCACGGGTGCGGCCCTAAAAAGACAAAAATCAAAAACAAAAAGCACAAAAGGTAATGACTGATGGGAAAAGTGTGCAAAGTCTTTGTGTTGTGAGATTACAGATGTATTACTTTCCTTTTGTTTTTGTTCACCACCAAAGTAATGTATGCTTCTCATGGAATTCATTTTAAAATAATAATTTTAGAAACAATTGAATTTACTGCTTTTTAAGGAAGACCTACATGTAAGTGTTTTGGTTAAGAGAGAAACCCTAGTGCCTAGACACTAGCATAAGTTTCATGTCATAAGCCAAACCTGATGGACTGAGAGCCAGTGAAGTTTCTGAAGCTTTGTATTGAGAAGAAATGTGAGTGCCTGTCCAGGCAGGACAGAAAAGAATGACAGGCAAACTTTTCATGTCTACCACACACAGGAGAGGACCCCTGCCTTCTGTGTGGTATTTGCTGACCCTGACAGTGGTCAAAGGTGATGTGATCTGGAGCCACAGATGCCTGCTTAGCCTCTTCACTAACTAGGTGGCCAGCATTTCTCAAAGTCAAAATATCTGTCACTGGCATCACCTAGGAGCCTGCTGCAAATGCTCAGTCTCAGGTTTCACCCCAGGAATATAAATCAGAACCAGCATTGTAATAAGACCTCCAGGTGATTCACAGGCATGTCCATGGTTAAACGGATCTGCTCTAGCAGTTCATCATCTGTAAAAGGGACTCGAAGCATCAAACCCCCAGTGTGAGTTTCAGAAATAAATGTGCTAATGCAACCTGAATGCATATTATGATGCCTGGTATATTAAACAATAATAACAACACATATTATATTATCACATTTCTCTACCATTTTCTGATACCTCAGCTACTGTGTAAATACATGGTTTGGGGAATTTACCAAAGCCATAAAGGTTCACGGGTATTTGCATTCTCAACTCCGAGGAGAACAAACGCAACCTCCTAAAACATTTATATTAACATCAAATTCCATACAGTGAACACTGATGAGCCCCAAATCTGGAAGAACTCAGAGTCATTAAGCGAAAGATGCAATCATGTTAGATTGATGAAGGAAGTCTAGGGACTTAAATATTTTCAATCATTTTGATAAGAGCTGAAATAAAAAGTTCACCCACAGAAAACCCAACTCTGCAGAGTCCCAATTCCCTAAACATTCTAGTAAATTTAAGTTCTTATTCAAATGTGCAGGCTTCTCCCCACCCCCTGCAGCCATTTCAATCCCACCTTCTCCTTTTGTTCTCAGGCAAAGTCATTTAAACTGTAGAATTTGGGGCAATGTTTTAATCAGGGCTCTAACAGAGAGAAACAACCCAGGGCAAAAATTAAAAAAAAAAAAAAGGTAGCGTCAGTTATAACAATACATGTTTATGCATGTTCTTCTTAGTTTCATTCGCACTTACTTCACACATATTATTTCAATTTTTAAAAATATATACTAATCATCTAAGGTAGAAAGAAACACATTTTCCTTTTTTTTTTATTTTTTAAGAGGCGCTATCTTAGGGTAAAGGAGCAGAGGAAACTTAGGAAAACAGACATATCATCTTAGTGCCTAAAGGAACCTTACAGCTGCTGTAGCCAGGGAATACCAACTGGTTGGGATCAAAATATGCAAGGGGTCTTTAAGTCCTTTGCTTCTTTTATTTATTCCATTCATCTGTTTCTTCCTTCATGTAGGAGTTCCTGCATGTACTCTCTTTTGCACTGCAAAAACCAAAGTGGGATTTGACAGATACTTGCTGCCAAAATACTTGCAGATATTGTCACGCGAGTGTGTGTTGGGGCAGAGGAGGAGGTCCCGGCAGCCCGAGGTACTGTTGGTGCAGGATGCACCGTGCATTTCCTCCGACTTTACTTGACTCCCTAACTTCCGTTAAGCAAATGCACAAAGCAAATGTCTCTCCTGAGACCCAGAGGATTTTAAAGGAAAGGATCCCTCTATACAGACAAAATATTGCCTATTGAAATGGGAAGTCAAGTGGGGGGGGGTGAGTTAACCAATAGATCCCTATGCAACCTCATCAGTGATTTCGTATAAAGAAGGGATTGCCAAGTATCAGATTGAAGTAGCTAAAAGTATCCTTGGAAGAGAAAACTTCTGCATAAGGGCAGCATGAAGATGATGATTTTACAGAAGATCGCGTAGAGCTTCCTGTGATACACATCACTTCAATAGAAAATAAAAATTAAATATAAATACATTTAAAAAAACAAACCTACTACAAAAGATAATTATTTTAGTCTTTGGGAAGTTAACTGAAGCTCCGAGAGCATTCCCTCTCTTCTTTAACACCTCACACAAAACCATCTCCTCACTCATCTGGGGTCATCTACTTTCATTCCCTCTCCGTGTTGTTTTATGCAAGCGTCACCTTCCCCTCTGCAGTCAGAGTGGGATGACCTAATGCACTGGAGCAGGCAGGGGGCGGGGGCTGCTGCAGAGAGATGTATTGCTGTCCTGCAGTAACGTCCTGGCTGAATGCACACCGTTAGGTAGGTAGACAGCCACACATTTTGGTTGACAGAGGGGACTGTGACCCGTGTGACAGGGATTAATGGGCATCTATTCTTGGCATCATACTTTCCTGAGCCTGAGGTCACCTTAGTTGTTTGGAGATACTCCCAGATTCCCCTCCCTGCCCTTGACAAACCATCGATTCGCCCTCACTGTGCTTCCTTTGAAGCGCACAGTCTGAGGGAGGATGGAGCTGTGATAAATACGGAGTTGCTGCCTTCTAAAGCAGGAGACATCATGGCTCGTGGTAAATACGAGTTAAAGTCTTTATTGGGAAAGCTGGTGTGTTTGTACTACAGGATGCAAAACTTGCTCTCTCTGAGCACTGGTTTTCTTTTCCGTAAAGAGAGAGGATTGAAATAATCACTCATGTGAATAAATGTATTTCTAATCAAGCTCAAGAGCCTCTAAGTGACATCTGCATTACATTCCAGAAGGTGTTTTGATTCGATTGTGGCTTGTTTTTGCTGTTGTTTCTCAGGTACTGAATAAGGACTTTAAGATTCTCTATGGCAAATTAAAAAGTTTATTTCTGCTTTTCTAAAGATAATCCCACATTAGCAATAATCTATGGGAATTACCGAGTTATACCTTAAGTCCTCAGGTCCTACAGATGCTTTGATGCCATGATTTCCTATTTGTGCTTCTGTTTCAGGACTGGAAGTCCCTCTTATAAATCCCATTCTTGCCTTTGGTGACTTTAAAATGTGGCAATAAATAATTGATGGTTATATCATCCAGGACACTTTCTGTTACAAATAGGAGATCTGATCAAAAATATCTTATATGAAGCAAAATATTATTTATTTGTTCCCATTATTGAGAGTGACTAAGTACACTTAGTTTCAGGCATGATGGATACGGGTGTTCAAATGATGTTATGTGGCTATGATTCCCTTTTTCTGTCTTTGCTATGGATTGAATCATGCCCTTTCAAAATTCACATATTAAAGCCCTAACCCCCGCTATGACTGGATTTGCAGTTCAAGAGGGAATTAAGGTTAAATGAGCTCATAAGGCTTGGGTCCTAATTGCTAAAATTGGTGTTCTTCTAAGAAGAGGAAGAGAAGTTTCTCATTCTCTCTACATGCACACTTGCCAAGGAAGGGCCATTTGAGATCACAACGGGGAAGCAGCTGTCTACAAGCCAGGAAGAGGGCTCCCCGACCAGAACCTGACCATGCTGGCACCCTGATTTCGACTCCCAGCCTCCAGAAGTAGACACGAATTAATTTCTGCTGCTTATGCCATACAGGCTATGGTATTTTTTTTTTTTTTAATGGCAGCCTGCGCTAACACAGCATTTCATTTTGTGTTTACTCCTTGTAATAGGTTAAAGACAGCTACAAATCATTAGCTACTACTCCTACTGAGAGCTGGAATATAGTTTCCACCCTCCTGAGCCTGAACTTGCCTTGGTGACTTGTTAGGCTAATAAAATATAAAAGAAGTCATGTTCTGGAACTTTCCAAGCTGGAGCATAAGAAGCTACATAATTTGGTTCCCAGTTTCTCCAGGAATCCTCACTGTGGGGGAACAAAGTAGACATCCTGTCTTCGAGAAGATCACATGGATTTAGAGGGGCAGACAAGGGAGAAAACTAGGTCAGATACAGTGAGCATGTGTCAGGTATTAAGAGGTCATGAATTAATAATGGTAAGGTCTAACATTTAGTGAGGTTCAATGTGCGTCATTAAGTGACTTACACAGACCTTTGTTAAAAAAAAAATCACAGAGATTTAAAAATAAATATCCTTGCTTAAAATCTATGAGATAAAAACTATTATTGTGGCCAGTTCAAAGATAGGGACACTGAGCTTCAAAGTTAAACAGCTTAACTGAGATCATTAAGCTCTCAAATGGCCAAAAATAAAATCTGGCTGACCCAGGAGTCCTTGCTCTCAACCTCCATGTCATTCTTCTTTGTTCTTTCCTTGATGCAGGCTTTGTTGGTCCACCATGGCTCACCGCATCCAACTTGGAACCTAGTCTTATCTCAGTCCATCTGAACGGGCACTTCATTGCTGCCACCACCACGTGCCATGTGCCATCATGTAAGGCAAATACGCATGGTCTAATACAGCAATACCATCTAATACCATCTGTTATCTACTACAACACGTCTACTGTGTTTTGTTTGCTACACTGGACACTTTAAAACCATTATTTCATCTTATCAGTGATTCTCACGGAGCAGAGGAGAAGGCTGAATCTCAGGAGAATACTGACTGGGGGACATCACTTGTCCCTTAGAGCTGTGGTTCTGAAACACCTCCTTCGCTTAATCTCAGAGCCGTCTCCTCTTTCATCACTGCATGGAGTTGCTCAAGTGTCAGCAAACTGTCGACCAGCTAGAGCCTTCCTTCCTACGACTGCTCTGCAAGTTTGGACAGAAGTTCCCTCAAAGTGGGGGATTGTTTCACTTGTCCAGTTCATCAAAGATCTGCCATCATTCATATCACGTGTTGAGCTACCCGTGCCCTGACCTTTAGTCCCATCAGTTAAATGGAGCTGGGAATTTTCAGCTGAAGGGGAATGGGAAGATAGAAGGCAGAAAGAAGGGGAATTTAATGTCTGCTCGCTTCACTGCTCTAGCCCAGATTGGACAGATATATCAGGATTTATTATCACAACCTTCCTCTGCTCTGATAATCTGAAAGCTTATGAGCTGGAAAGTAGGTTGAGAGAGTAGATTACATACAGAAAATAACTGTAAAGCCACACTAGAAAATCTCTATTTCTATAGTCCTGTCTTTCCTTGGGACCAGCTTGACCAAGATGGTGAATGAACAGACTGGTCTCCCAATGGTACTTGGACTCTACAAACAACAAATCTATAGCGTATAGTGGACATTTACCTTCCTGGAGGGATGGATCGGCCATGATGCAGGCAATTTGTGCAGGGAAGGCAAAGGAGAATATCTTTGGAGTCAGACACCTGGGTTAAAGATAAAGCTCTGAAAGTTTTAAACTATGAGAGCTGAGAAAATGGGTCAACTTTTCTCAACCTCAATTTCCTTTCTATAAAATCGAGATGTACAGACCTGCTTCATAAGGTAACTTCATAGGGAACGTCAAATATTAACAGAGACAAGGCATATAAATTATCCCATACCATGCATGATTTTTATGTTGTCCACCTGAACAGTGGTTACTGTAGTTTGTTAGTGTGGGATTGTTTTTGTTGAAACCCTCAAGTGAGTTTGAAATTGTATTTTTCTACTCAAAATTACATAAACAAATAAGCTAATAAGATAGTTCACTGACATAATATGTAAAATAGAAACGTTTTCTTAGCTGTTCTAAAGTCTAGAATATTTGCCAAAAATTCAGTAGTTTATTTAGAAACATGTATTGGTAAATAGTACGTAAATATTTTTATGTTTTACATAGGTAGTATATCCCTGTACTCATTAAATCATTCTTTATTCATATATTAGATTCTGGTATTTAATAGGCAATCTAGGCACACAGAAATATATAAAAAGCTTCTAGATTTACAGCTAAAGCTATGAGTTTTTGGATTTATAGTTGATTCCAAATCCTGACTCATTGTTTAGTAGTTTTGTGTCAAAAGTACATTTGATGTAAATAAAAGGCCATGGAATTTATAATAAAACTGATGTAGAATTTTAAATTGATTGACTTCTGGTTCTTGGTTTCCTCATCTATAAAACTAAGAAAAAATATAACCATGCACTTATACTGATACATAAAATACAACAGGCTCTATAGAATCCTTATCAGTTCTGACCTTATTAATAAAATGTTCCAATAAACAGTAGCCATTATTTGATCATCGAACCCCAATGACACTGAGATATAATGCCTTAATTACTGTATAAGACTATATAGAGAGTATATTCTGAAACTTCAGTGCTTCTATTAGCTGTACCTGGGAGGACAGGGGACTCATTCTTTCACATGAAAGCAGAAAAAAGGCACAGGTATTTGTAGTCTGTATACAACTGTATCTCTTCTCTGTGTTGTTCAAGTCCCTTTTAGATCTGCGCCCCATCCACCTTCGCAATTACCTTCACGTGTCTGCATGTTCCCTAAACTCTAGTCACTCCATTAGTTTAGCCTTTTAAAAACACACATGCCTCTCTTACCACTGGAGCTGCAAACATTCATTTATCTTCCTGAAATGCCCGCGACTCCTTGTATGACCTGAAAACCACCTCCTGATTCTAAGTCTCAGCAACTTCTTCCCTGTGAAGCCTTTTTGGCCTCACTCCTCCTGAGCAGAATTGGTCCGTGCCTTTGTGTGACCCCTGGGTCTTCCACAGTCAGCCTCCAAGGCTTCTACTCTCATTCCTTTGCAATCATGGTTTTAAATATTTCTCCCCAGCCAGCCCGTAAGCGCCCCCAAAGCTGAAACTGTATTCTACTGATCTTGGAATCTTCAGAGTAGCAGGCTGCCCAACACTGAAGAGATGTTCTTCTTGATAATTAAATGAAAGATGATATATTTTAATATATGTATCTCCCTTCTGGGACTCCTAATTAAACATTTCATAATTGCCAAAATGAGAGTTTTAAAATTTGACAGTGCCAATTGGTAACGCAAAATCAAGCTAGCCCCCTTCTATCTTTCGCTTCATCAGGAGCAATTAAGATGAAGCACTCAGACTTTGCTGGAAATAAAAACTGAAGTTGATGATAAACACTATGAAGGGTAGGCAGATCCTCTCTTTTCCATATTAAACAAGGACTGCACATTTCAGGGACCAAATCGCCATGGTGCTAAAAAATCAGCCCCATTCGTACTACTGCCTGACAAGCCAGGTCTGTGTTCGTGACTAACTCTAAACTGTGCTGTTAGCCCAAAGTCCAGAAGAGCAGGACAACTTCCTTACCTGCTTTTTATTTTTTCTGATTGAGATGAGAACACTACATTTGTCTAACCATAATCACCCTTTCCTTGATAAATAATGTCGGGAGTTTGATGAAAGCCTTCTCTTTTTGAAGACCCATGAACGAATGTGCAAAGTAGTATTTCATGAGGATGCTGGAGGGGGGAGAAGGGAGAAGAAAATATTTAATAATATTGAGGAACTGGATCAATAACTTCCTAGTATGTTTGAAACTGAAGGGGAGGAACAGGATAGGCCAGATTTGTTAATTTCTGACACCTATCAATCATGCGGATATTCCCCGCAGGCTTTGAGCTGGGCGATAGTTACCAAACGACTAGGACAGCATCCCTCTCCTTAGAAAGCTCACAGTCTAATGGGCAAGGCGGACACAGCCTGAAACTGAAAATGCAGAGTGGGAAGATGAAAGGAAGAACAGTGTGCTAGAAAAACAAGAAGGTTAATTTGCCTAATTAAACAGCAAGTTGAGATTCAAACCCATGACTGTCTGACTGATTGGCGTCAAGAGTGAAAACTAGCATTCATCAGGCTGCTTGAAAATTCTCATTTGATGCCAAATCATATGCTATGTTGTCTCTCATTATTTTTATAACAATTTCTCATATTTTTTTTTCTTCTTGAACAAAGTATTATCAAATCTGTTAAAAAGAGCATAGAATCCACCATGAACGCAATCTAATGGACAAAAATTAGAGAGCCACCTTTCTGAAGCGGTAATGATTCAAAACCCAGATGCTGTGGCAAGATAATTCATTCTTCTAGGAAGAAAACTGAACCACTGAACACAGAGGAGTTTTTTGTCAGGGCTGCAGAATACATATACAGATAAAACCTTGACCTTAGACAGACTGTCAGGGTTAGAGATGGGAGAGCTTGATCAGAGAGACGCAATTAGTGCCAAAGAGAACCTGCAACTGTCACTTTCTTAAAATGAGATGATAAGACGGGAAGAATGGAATCTGTCCTGCAGTGCTTTCCATTTACCAAAGTGAGTCTTTAACTACCTGCTGGCTTTCACTTTCAAACTCTGAATTTCTAGGACTGAGAAAATAATGTTTCATTATCTCCCTAGTAAGGTTTTCCCTGTCCCTACCCCTCTCCCCGACCCCGGAGTGGTATATTGGAATTGCTCTGTCGAGAACCATCTTTTTCTGTTAGAAGTTACACTTCGATTTCATAGTATTCAGGAAGGGGTGATTATTCATTTGGATAGCAATACAACATAAAGAAGAAGGTAGAGCCATTGAACACACACACACACACACACACACACACACACACACACACACTCTTTCTCTCTCTCTCTCTCACACACACACACACACACACACACAAATTGGAGTTTAAAATCAACAGTGTTCAGGACCAAATAAGTTTCTGATTACATTTGTGGAGTACCAAAGCTATGCCATCAGAAAGACTGAAAAGCAACTGAAATTAGGAGTTTTGTATACAGCTAAAAACTCAAACGAAGGGGAGAAAAAGATGACGAGAAAAAAACAACAACAACAACAACAAAAACAACTGAGCAGCACTTGTTTTTCACCCATTGGAAAGCCTAGTTCCTCTGCTTCACTTGACCCTGACTCTCTCTGATCCCCAACACAACCTGGCGTTTCCCCAGTGCTCTCCTTTCCACATCCCTCGCCCTCACTCAGGCAAGAGTTTCTCCCCATCCGGCAGGTCCAGACCACTTCTCTCCACCTTTAAATATAGCCCCAGTGTCAGTGCCCTGAGCTTCCTGCCAGAATGCATGCTCCTCTTAGCGTCTTTCCTACATCTGGAAAGAACTGTAGGGCAGAATCCATATCTTTGGGTTCCAAGAAACTGAACTCAGACAGAACTTCCCAGGGATCAAAGAGGCTATATGAAGCAGATGTGTCAGCTGTGAAGAGTTGAAAATAAAAGAAGTATTGCTTTTGGCATTAATTTAGGGAAGAAAACAACAAAAAAAAAGCTTGCAAGCATGCAAAGCACAAATGCTCAGCCACGTATTTAGCTGCACTGGGCTGGTGAATGCATGTCACAGGAGCAGTTCTTTCTCTGGGACATTTGCCAGAAGGGGTATTTCTCAGCATTTTTAAAGTGATAGGTTGGCCTGTTGATAAGAGGGTGATGCAAAGTTATTAGAAGCAGACTGAAGTAAGATTTTAAATAAGCTTAACCAAGCACTCCGTACAGACCCTAACCCCTCTGGTCCCAATCTATCTTCACTCTCCAGGGGTGATGGACTGAGGCTAAAAACCTGATTAACATCTGAGGATAGCCATGGAAAAATATTTTTAAAACTAAACTACTTGTTCTTTCACCCCACCCCAAAGCCAACTCCCCCGCCCACCTTAAAGCATGGCCTTAGGATCCTTGGTGCCTTCAGTGCATAGTTGTGTGATAGCGGCAAATTCTGTAGCCATCTATGCATCATCCTTGACATGTCGAAGGGAAGCAATTGCTGTCCATATCAGCCAAACCGGGCCAATCAATTTGATCTGAAGATGCTTCTATAGACCAAGAGTTTACGGTATCAAGGTACCAAGGTCTAATCTTAGGAGAATCACAAGTAGATCATTTTTATACAGAAAATTAGAGAAAAATGAGTACCTACATTGCAAGTATAAAAAACAGGTATCCATGAATTTCCTATAACCATTTAAGATGACAAAATAAATCACAAGACCATCTTCTAGGTGACAAATGATTTTATGTTCACTGAATCCAACTGATATTTTTTGGAAAAGATGTTTTTGCTTCCAATATCCTTTTCCCTGGGATTGGTCATCAAGGACGAGGCTACACAGGGAGGGAAGAGGACTGGAGAGAAGATGTGCAAAGGGATTTTGCACAGTTTAGAGATGAATACAGTTCTCTCTTCATCACAGGTTGATCATGAAGCTGGAGGGCCGAGAATAAGCGAAGTCATTTGATTTAAACCAATTACAGGTCACATTTGGACCTGATAAATTGTTATAGGATTGTATCTTAAAGGGGAAAAAAAGAAAAGGGAAAAGAACAATATCTCAAAAACAGTACTGTTTCCTGACTCTTTTACTAGCACCACAAAGACAAAAACACCCACCAATAAGGGATTGGTTAAGAATGCACTGTTTTGACTGGATGAAAAATTATGTGGCTAAGAGAATTGTAATTTTGATGATTATGGAACATATTGCTTGTGGCTCTTATGATACTTTGGATATATGAACTCTTCATGGGGTGAGGACACTTTGAGAACAAGCAGTCGTTGAAATGTAATTTTTAAAATTTTAACTTCTGCAGCTATAAGGCTGGAATGAGGGTGAAAGTAACCAATCCACAGTACCCAGAATGCTAGCTGCTTCTCTATCAGTAAACAAATGGAAAACAACTTAGCACATGCCTACATATGGAAGCATCTCAATAAATATTTGTTTTCACTGAGAAATATAAATTAGTAACTACCATGAGTGGGAAAAAAAAAAGGAAAAACAAGCTATACATGATGTTCCCTCAAGGCAAAACAAAAATTAAAATTAAAAAGGTGAAATTTTATTGACATCAGAACTAAAATGAGAATAAGTAATAGGTTTTACTAAGGGAAAAAACAGATAACCAACTGTGACTAATATCTGTAGTAACCAGATAGATCAGACTTACAGGTCACCTCTGAATTAGCTTACCACCTTTCATTCATTTATTCATTCATTGCTAATCTTTCGCAATCAAAAAATTTCTTTATACAGCATAATCATGAGATAAAGAGTGCTTATCTTCGCTGTATTCTTCTTATATAATAGCCACAGTAAAATTCATTGTCCATGTTCTCTGAAATACATCAAGGTAGCTATTTTTCTTCTCTTTGTGCAAAATGTATAAAATGAAGCTTAGCACAATCGTTATTTAGTCCACCTGTATTACTGAGGCCTCATCCTGCGTAAGGCTGTGAGCAGAGCCTGGGGACCCCAGGATAAAATACACAGACTCCCTGTCCTTATAACACTGACTAATGTAATTGCTGTATGTTCACTCGATTGGCAGATGCAATCAAGTGAACATACAACAGTGGCCATGGGCTGAGGGCTCAGGAGTCTGAACGTGGAGCTTCATCCACAAACACCTTGGTGACGAGGGAGGAGTATTTTCTCCAGAAAAATATATCCAATTTCCAACCTCTAGTGAGAAGCATTACTGAATCCTTGATTATAGGTACTGTGATTTCACTAGTCAGAACACTCCAAATAGGGCCTATGACATTTCCCAATTAACAGATCAGCAGTAATCAGCAGCTAATTATCCCCCTGACGACAGCGGACTCCCCCTCAAGGTGAGGGTGCACCGTGTGCAGGAGGAGTTGGAACAGCACAGGCATCTGAGCCCAACGGGACCAGAGACCATAAGACGGCAAATGTGCTGGTGGCAGAGGAGCAGGCAGCGATGGCGTGGGGGCCCAGAAGGGCAGAGGGTTCCAATGAGGAATGCGGGATAGAATCACAGAATTCGAGTCAGACTGAGTGTTGGAGATGGTAAGAGTCCAGCCTTCTCACTGGAGGAAACTGAGGCCAGGAAATACGGGTACCTACACCTAGCCTGAACCAAGCCCTCGGACAATTTAGAATCCTCAGAGGACTGAGGTTATTGACAGAAATCTTCCTCGACTCATGAAGGAGTTATGTTCCAAGAATACCATCCTAAGTTGAAAACAGTGGAAGCTGAAAATGCATTTAATACACCTAAGCTACTGAATAGCATGGCTTAGCCTAGCCTGCCTTAAAGGTGCTCAGAAAGCTAACATTAGCTTGTAGTTGGGCAAAAGCATCCAACACAAAGCCTATGTTATAATAAAGTGTTGAACATCCCACATAATTTATTGAGTATTTTACTGAAAGTGAAAAACAGAATGGTTGTCTGGGTCCAGATCGGTTGTTTACCCGGGTCATCTAGTTGCTGACGGGGCTGGTCTCCAGCCTCAGAGTGTCTGACCACATTTTGCTAGCTTGGGAAGGATCAAAATTCAAAATCTGAAGTACAATTTCTACTGAATGTGTATGGTTTTCACACCATAGTAAAGTTGAAAAATCCTAAGTGAAACCATCCTGGGTCAGGGACCATCTGAACTGGACCCCAGCTTCACCACTCGCTAGCTGTGCGGTCCCAGGCAGATTAGAAAGTTTCCTTTGCGAGTTCCCATTGTGGCTCAGTGGCAACGAACCCGACTAGGATCCATGGGGATGTGGGTTTGATCCCCGGCCTTGCTCAGTGGGTTAAGGATCTGGCGGTGGCACGAACTGTGGTGTAAGTCGCAGAGGCAGCTTCGATTCCACGTTGCTGTGGCTGTGGTGCAGGTCAGCAGCTGTGGCTCCGATTGGACCCCTAGCCTGGGAACTTCCATATGCCAGAGGTGCAATCCTAAAAAGCAAAATAACAAATATAAATAAATAGTTTCCTTTGTACCAAATTCCTTATCTATAAAATTTTTTGAAATGTAAATATCTCACAGAGCTGCTGTAATATGGCATGATTAAATAAATATGAGGCCCTTGGAACCACGCCTGGAGAATTTCAAGTGTTACCATTGACTACATGTTAATTGCCTTGGTTATTATTATTACCACTGATTTATACCACTACAGCTACCGTTACTGCTTTGTGCATCATGCCTGCTTTCAAGTGTACGGTGCCTTCATGCCTTCAATACCTATTTACCAAATACCTCCCGTGTGCAAGCTAAAGGATGTAGGTTTTCCTTCTGGGGATCTTCCTGCCTCCTGGCGAAACACAAACAAAAGTAAAATCCGGTTTCCTACACAAAGCACAGTGTTACTTGCAAAAGTATTTACAGAACGGAAAAGAGTACAGAAAGCTGGTATCTAATGCATGCTGGGGGAGGGGAGGCCCAGGGAGGTTGGTTTAGAAGCACATCATGTGCGAGCTGCCCGAGATTACAGAAACATTGAGTAGCAATGCCGGACGGTGATTGCAGAAAGGCTAATTTCAGGATCCCTTCTCGTGAGCCTCTCGGTCTGTGATGAACTGACTTTACTGGAATTAAAAAATAAGTACATCATGATGAGCACCAGGATGGGGATTAGGAATCAACTCATCTTAATGTGTCTCTTCATTAATGCCAGAATTTAATTCCCACCAAAGAGAATGTTTTCGTCGACCTTATGCTGAATCAGATTATAATTCATGAAATGCAGGCTCGTTTAAAATGAAGTCATTAACAAATTGTTTGCCAAATGTTAAAGGAACGTATAGACACTTGAAATTCCTTAATCAACCTTTGGGAGTGTAGCATCATAAGATCATGCAAATTAATTGAATCAAAGTAAGTGAGAAAATTAGAGAGACGGACCCTCTGCCTCCTTGTCGTTTAGATTTATATATAACATCCGTTTATATAGAAATGGCTATATGCCAGGAGTTCACATAGCTTTCTGGGTTAGTTGATTCTGAAAGTCCAGTGGCCACTGCTTACTATTTCTTCTTATATTACTTCTCGTATCTGCAACAGAAAGTTACCAGACTGTGAAGAAAAGTATTTTGATTCCTTGAGTTTAGATTCAGCTATCCAGTGTTTACTGAGCCTCTATTACCTGCTGACACTAACAATACCAGAGACTCTTCCACGCATGGCTTCATTCCAGTCACGTAACAACCCTGCAATGGTATTAATGGTATTGATTTACTTTAAATGTATCCATTGCTGGCTGACTTACTACGGACTGGTTGCCTCATGTTCTGGATACAAGGGTCTCTTTGTCTCTCTGCCTCTGTCTCTCATCTCATTTCTCTCTATGCCTCTATTTCTCCTCTTTCACTTAGTTTTATTTCTTTTTTGGCCACCCTGCAGCATGGAGTTCTTGGGCCAGGGATCAGACTTGAGCCCTAGTTGTGACCTAAGCCACAGCTGCAGCAACAGTGGATTCTCAATCCACCGTGCCGGGCTGGGGATGGAACCTGCATCCTAGCACTCCCAAGACACCACCGATCCTGTTGCACCACAGCAGGAACTCCCACTTAGTTTTATTTCTTAACCAAATTAATCTTTGAAGTCTGCCCCAAGTATCTACCTTACCATGAAATAAATCCAGAAGAAATCAGAATGAGAGATGGAAAGAGATGGAGGTTGAATCCTGAAAATTTTGACTGAATATTTGTACCTGGTTGTCCAGTCCTGGCCGTTATGAATATCCATGGCCTTGGGATGCTATGTTTTTTCTAGCTAGAAGAATTCAGCTGGAGTTGCCTAAATCAGTTTCCCCCCTGCGGTTTGCATCCTGGTTCTGTGCTAGGAATCCAGGAAACACATCAGTGACATGGATAGTGGAGGGGAGGCTGGACATGTCAGAGGTGGAAGGATTGAGCTACACCTTAAAGAAAAGTCAGAGAGGAGCATCCATCCATCACCTCCAAACTCTCCTACCTGCCCCCCCCAAATGCCATTAGCTCCAAATCCCACCCCTGGCCAGCCTTCCTCCCACTGGATGCCTTGTCATATCTTCTAGTCTCTGACTTTTAACCAGAGATTATTTACACTAATCAAAAGAGCTCTGAGAGCCTTGACTAGAGGATGCCTCTTCTCAGTCTCTTAGAACGAAACAGGTGAATTCTTTCCTAGGAAAACTGGTAAGAAAGTAGAAAAGAATCGTAGTTCTAGACCCTGTTCTTAAATTTGACCATAAATCTCTATTTAGAACAAGTTATGGATTTATTTTTCTTTTCTTTTCTTTTTTTGTTTTGTTTTGTTTTTTAGGGCCACACTCATGACATATCAAAGTTCCCAGGCTAGGGGTCAACTTGCAACTACAGCTGCCGGCCTACACCATAGCCACAACAGCACAGGATCTGAGCTGCGTCTGTGACCTACACCACAGCTCACGGCAACAATGGATCCTTGACCCACTGAGCAAGGCCAGGAGTGGAACCTGCATCCTCATAGATAATAGCCGGGTTTGTTTTCCCTGTCCTGGATTTATTTTTCTTATTTAGAGAATTTGCTTGTGTATTTTTTAATGAAACCTGGTGAGCTATACACTTGCTTTTGTAGTCATTGGAAAATATTTTTCAAAGATATAACATGATTTATTGAATAACAGTAAATAAAGACAGTCTTTGCTACCATTAAAATTCTATATTACTTTCCTTATATCTCCTCAGTAATAACATCCCCTCTTTTCCATCATGTTACATATGTAGAACTCTCCTGATATGCGAGGCTTTTTGCTGCCTACGTCACCAGATAATAACTCAGTGCAGGACTTTCGCTCTAGTCATATTTGAGTAATTTGTTCCAGGAATAGAGCACAGGACTCATGTTCTAGGCATAGGGCGCAGGACTCATCCTCCCTGTGCTGATTGACTAGGCTGCTTTCTTTGAAAGAAGCCCTCGCAGAGAAGACCGCCGCAAAGTGACTTCAAGGGTGTGACATCCTGAAAGAAGGCCCTCCGAGGGCTGTGGCATTTGTGATGCAATGAAATGGTTGCTGACACACTTAGGAATCTTTTCGGGAAGCCCTGCCGTGGGTTCATTTCATTCGGTGATGCTGCCTGTCAAGCCCCTTGGACAGCTGCATGGTAAGAACACAAGGTCCTCTGCTTGGGGATCGCGGTGATACAGGGGACGGAACACGGAAGGGGTGTCCTCTGCAGTCGCTTGATGGTAGGAAGACTTGGAGCTGATGTGGGCATTGCAGTCAGTGACCAGAGTCCTTTCCTTCAGGTCAGGATCCAGCCTGGCCTCAGGTTTAGCGAGGTGTTAGGATGAGCCTTTTGAGTGTAACGGATTCAGTCAGTCAAGTGCTCTGAAACCCTTGGCAACAGAACCAAACTCAGCTGGCTCAGAAAGGGCGGCTGTGGACCAAAGCCCGTCACCCTGATGACAAGCCCGGGGGTGAACAGATAGCCATGTTTTGATAATTTTCTGGCAGTATACATGATCATTTTTGCAAATGACTTTCACATATATTATCCTACTTTTTCCGCAAAAGAACTCTAAGACAAATGGGTTCGATTATTACCATTTTATAAAGTCCACCCAGATTGAGAAAGATTGAACAGCTTGCCCGAGGCTGAGTCGCTATAGCCATTGATTAACGGCGGCTTGAACTTAGTGAGAGTGCTTCTGTCCACACTGATGTAGATTTGCCAAAAACAGGTCAAAAGCACTGACTGAGAGAGGCTCACTGAAACCAGACATCAAATGCTACTTTTCAATTGTTTCCCTTTTAATTTTGATATTAAGAAAAACATTACTAGGAGAATTTTCTGGATCACTTGAATGATGAGTATGAGAGACGCCACATTTTGACCAACTTTGAGTTTCTGTGTCCAGGCTCATAGGAAATCAACATTACTCAATGTGACTGATTCTTCTTTTCGGTAGTGTGTCTTAAACTGGGAATCCATGAGGTGATGAATAGCACTCTATCTGCTCCTCTGAATTCAGTTCATATCAATCTGTCTCCAATCATAACAAATGCGCAAGGTTTTAGGAGAAGTGCTATGCAAACAAGAGATGGTCAGACCTCTACATGTCCTCAGAGGTCACCTTCATAATCCGAGGGCAGGAGGGCCATACACTAGGACAAGAATTCAGGCAAGACTCTCACTTCCACGGCAGAAGGTCTAACCAGCCTCTCGTCATACGTCTTCTAAAGAATTTGACCCTCTCTAAAGTCAGTGACATAGGTTACATTTACAAAAATATTAACCATCGTTGCTGGCACACAGGCAGTGAGACTAAAAGACTACATATCATAAGACTGCATTTATATGAAATTCTAGAAGAAGCAAACTAATCTGTAGTGATAGAAAGCAGGTAAGGGGGTTGTCTGTTTATGAAAGGACACAGGGAGGAGGCTAGGAGAGAAAACAAAGAGACAAAAAGAAATTTTGGGGGGTGATGGGATTGGTCACAGTCTTGACTGTGATAATGTTTTCAAAGTTTAAACGTATGTCCAAATGTATCCAGTTGTACATTTTCAATATAATATGTGTGTTTACTGTGTGTAAATTATACACAAATAAAATTATTTAAAAAAGAAATTACTGATAATTATTTTTGAACTTTGTTGCATATTATAGACAAGAAATTTAAGTTCTAGTCCATTATATCTGCATTAAATACATTAGAGAAGAATTAGAAAATTATATGTCCCTCATCTGGTCCCTTGAATTCAGGTTGTAATTATTGGAGGCTATGTTGCAAAACCTACCAAGTCTTTCCTGTCTTTCATGCTGGGTTTTTCTCTGCAGAAGTCTGCAAGACTAAACTTTTTGCTTTGGACTTTTTCACTTGTGTGTAATGTCTTTCTTTTTCCATATTTTTCCCAATTTAAATGGCAAATATCTCTTTATTCATGTATAGAGTTAAATATTTCTTACATGCCAATTGTATTTCGATTTAAAAATATTCCTATCTACAACTTATATTGTATATGTTTACATTCTATTGTATATTTAGTTGTATATATTATATAGTATTTGCTCAAATAGACCATATCTTTGCTTATAATGTTATATGTGACTTTGATCAACAAGAAAATGTGTTTATGGAAAAATAGTCAAATTCTATCAGAAAGATTTTTTTAAGAGACAGGAGTCATCCAAATGATGCCTTCAAGCTTTCAAAATTCAAAAATGATAAAGTAATATCTAATTAAAAATTTAATGAATAATAAAGCTGTGGTGATAACTTCAAACTACGAAGCGAAAATAATATAGCAAATTATGACATACAAACTTGATGGACTTTTATGCAACCATTAAAGTGATAATTATGAAGGCTATAAAGCAAAATGAAATGATTATAATAAAATAGTGAGTGACAAAGGCAGAATGCAAAATCGTATCTATGCTATAATTAGGTTTTGCACAGTATCTGTTTATGGAGTTCTTAACTCGGTGTCAAACAGGGTCCTAGGCCCTGGGGTTACAGAGATAAATAAAGGACTGTTCATAGCTCTAGGCACTCAGTCCAGCTGGAGGGACTGACATGAAGTAAATGAGGACAATAACCTGTAAGACCTGCTATAATCCTTCCAGAGCGAGTGCAGAAGCAGGTCAGAAGGGGGAGCAATAAAACCCATGCAATGAACTAGGAAAACTCCCCAGAGAAACAGACATCTGTATATGTCCGCTCACAGGAGAGAAGCAGTATCTGGAGAAAAATCCCCTTGGTATTTCAGAGAAACAAAAAGAGGTCCAATAAACCATCTCCTTAACAGTAGCAACCACGAGGCACATCCCAGATGGCCTGGTTCTATTTAAACTGCTCTAACTCGCACTTATCTGCATCCCAAACCTGCAAGTCTGTTGGGAGAGACCTCATGACACCCGTGCCCATCAGGAGATCTCCTCTTGTGACCTCCTGATGCCCGAAAATTGCTGGGTTCTTAGGGGTCACTTCTGATACTCCGCCGTGATTTATTATTTCAGCATCTCAAACTCGGCCTGCCCGCAGTATCCTTCCTATGCAATGCTGTCAACATTGGCCTCTCACGACTGTGACTACCTATCCTGATTTACCCAGGGCATTATAGCTGCGGAAAGAAACATAAGATCTAGAGATTTTTACAGCAAAAGTCTCACTGAATCATCTCCCACGGGCTAGATCTCGCCTGCTGAAAATTTTGGCACAATATGCAAATTAAAAATGGTCTTTGCCTCTACGCAGAATTGCAAAAAATCAAAAGAACAATATTTCCTGAGAATAACTGCATATAATCATACTATGTGTCCATAAATAAAGTTGTATTAGAACAAATTTAGGCTTATTCTTTTAAAATTTTCACTGAGATACAATTGATATATAACATGGCATAAGTTTAAGGTGTGCAGTATGTCAGTTTGGTACATTTATGTATTGCAGTATGATGACTGCCTTCGCATTAGCAAATGCCTCTATCACGTTACTTAGCTATTATTTCTTTTTGTGATGAGAACAAGAAAGGTTTAGTCACTTAGCAACTTTGAAGTTTATAATACAATATTGTTGTCTATATAGGCCCCCAGACCTTCTCTGCTGGTCACAAATTTGTAACCTTAAACAACATTGTGTATAGCATCTGGCTGCCTTTGTGTTGCAGGGGCAGAAGTCAGTAGTTGTGGCAAAGACCATAATTGCAAAGCCTAAAACATCTGGCCTTTACAGGAAAATTCGCTGATCCCTGGAAGAGAGAACAGTCGAAACAGTGGTTTTCCCACTTATTGTATGTATAACTATTTTTTTTTTCTGGTAATGCTTTATTTTCAATGAACTCTTTAACAGCAATAAGATTTACAAAAAATATCAAGTACTTTGTTTCTGTTTCTCAATGAAATTGATGATGAATATGAAACTTCAACAAAATATTTGATGGTATTTACCTTCCACCACGGGGATGAACAGTAACACAACTGACCACATGAAAATTAAACAAACAAAACAACAACAATGACAACAAAAACAAACATCGATCTGCTTCAATATCTTCTTAAAATGTAAGAAATAATTTTAACAAGTCTGTTCCTTAAGATGACAGTTTCACCTACATTATTGTTTTTACTCCTCACAGCATGGAGCAGGGCTTTTACTTCAGATTAAATGCTTACTGTTCTAAATTAAGTCGTTTATTTTTTATTCCAAGATTTTTTTTGTGCAATACGAGACGTAAAAAAATAATCGTTAATGTGTTGGTTCCATTAGCAGTGGAAAATCTTTGCAGACAGTTAAATGATGGTTCTAAATTGGTATCATTAGATGCCTCAAATGTGATATCAGTTGTTTCCAATACTGGTTCTATATTTTACTTTATTTTTTTTATATCCAACACATGAAGTCAAAGTAAATCTTTTGGAAGTTCATTATGCTAAGACTGAACATAAATATGGCATTGGGTGTGCTGCGAATTCAATCTAAATTTTAAAAAGGAAGATACAAATCACTTGTTTTGTGGTGAAAATATAAAAATGACGTTGGTGGAGCACATTGTGTGGTAAAAGCAATGTTCTTACTGAACTAAGAAATCAACAGAGCTGATATGTATTTGAAATTGACTGTGTTGCACCATCAAATAAGTCCTTGAATAGTGCATAATCATGATGACACAGAAGAGGCTTCAATACATCCACCAATGGAATTAAGTCAAATTTGTCAAAGTTTACAAACATATTTCTAAGTACACCCCTTAAATGAAGGTACTACAATACGTTTGCAAACTGGTGGTCTTAGTTACAAAAAAGACTTGAGGATGACAACCCACGTTCCTTCTTATTATTATCAAATAGCAATCATCTTTCTAAAACGGTTGATGCTCTGGACTACTTGGAGCAATTTGTGTAGAATCGGTATGATTTCTTCCCTAACTATTGCTGGAGAAGGTCATCAAGAGAATGTGACCACTTGTTGGCCCCAAAGTAAGACCCAGGCAATCAGAGACTCCTAACCCTTTCCTGCGTCCTTGGAACTTATACTCTGCCTGCTGTGTGCCAGGGCACAGGAAGCTGTTTGCAGGGACGCAGCTGGGAGAGGTCATCTGGATGGTGTAAGTGACTAAACCCCAGGAAGGCCTCTGCATAAACGTTTAAGGTTCTAGCGGGTGGGTGTGAAGAGATACTACCAGCAAAAGCAAGCCCTGTGTGCAAGTTCCCTGCTTATTCATCCTGACCCTACCACCCTGATGTGATCTGCCCCTTCCTTCTGCCTCTCCTTGGTTTCAGTCTATGGGGCTGATTTCAGATTTCACCCATGAAGCTCCAGAGTCTGCCAACCACTAAATGCATGGTGCCATTTGCCAGAAAAGCCATCTGGACCTTTCACTGTTGGAAAGGTGTCAACTATAAATGCAGCATCTTTAATAAATATAACACTCGTCAAATTATTTAGTTCCTCCACAGTGAGATTTGGCAGTATCTGTCTTTCAAGAAATTTGTCCATTTTATAAGTTGCTACATCATGCGCATAACATTTCCATAATATTTCTCATTAGACACTGAATGTCTAGAGTTCTTTATTATTGTTCTCTCATTACTAAGATTGGTAACATGGGTCTTATCTCCTTGTATATTTCTTGCTAAGTCTGGCTGATGATGTATTGATGATTTATCGATTTGATCTTTTCCGAAAACCAACTGATTTCATGGATTTTCTCTATTTTTTTTCAGTTTTATGGATTTTTGTTCTGATCTTTATTATATCCTTTCTCCTGCTTGTTTTTTTTTTTTTTTCAATTCAAAACTTAATTTTGTTAAGGTGGAAGCTTAAATGATTGATACGAAAACGTATATCTTTCCTAATGTAAGAATTTAATGTTTTGAAATCTCTTTACACAGTACATTATCTACAGACCACAAATTTTGATGTTACACTTTGATTTTTTAAATTCGAAATATATTCTCATTTCCTTAATCACTCCATCTTTGTCTCATCAGTCTATTTAGAAGCGTAGTCTTCAGTTTTCAAAGATGTGGTGTTTTTGCCAGAAATATTTTGTTATTTAATTTTAGTATTCAGTTATTTTGAAACATACAGTAAATGATTCCAATTTAATTAAAAGAGTTGAGGTTAGCCTCACTGCCCAGAATATGTCCTACTTTGTTGAATATTTCAAATGTACCTGGAAATAACTATATTCTGGTGTTGCTGGATACAGTGTCCTCTGAATGATAATTAGGATAAGTTTGTTGGGAGTTCTTCATATAGCCTATATCTTCACTGATTTTCTGTGTACTTTTTCTGTACACTACAGAGAGAGGAGAGCCAAAAGCCCAACTATAATGATGGCTTTCTTCTTGAAGTTCTAGCAGTTTTTGCTTCATATTTTTTGAATCCTTGTTGGATTATTTATGTCTACAGTTATTTATTTATTCTTTCATTTTAGCCATTACTATGTGTCAAGTGTTAGTTTAGAACATTTGGGTTACTGGATAAAATAAAGGAGGCTCAGTTAAATTTTCATTGCAGATAAGCAGCAAATAAGTTTTATTATACATGGGTCTCATGCAACATTTGACACATACCTTCAGTGGCTTGAATAATGGTCCCCAGAAGATATGTCTAAGTCCTAGCCCCCAGAACTTGTGAAGGTCGCCTTATTTGGAAAAAAGTCCTTTGCAGACGTGAAACTAAGGATCTTGAAATGAGATCATTTTAGATTTAGGGTGGGCTCTAAATCCAACGCCAATGTATCCTTATTTTTTTGAAAGGGAGAGAAAGGTGATGTGAAGATGAAGGCAGAGGTCAGGTGATGCAGCTCCACAGCAAGGGATGGCAGCAACCATCAGAGTCAGAGAGGGGCACAGAGGAGACGCTCCAGCAGAGACACCCGTAAGACCAACCCTGCTGACACGTGGACTTCATAGTCCCATGAACTGTGACAGAAAGGTATGTTTTAAGCTACTCAGTTTAACTGGTAGTGGTAATTGCTTATAGCAGCCCTAGGAAACCAATACAATGCAGATATGAAAGTATTATTTGTTGTTTATATAAAATTAAAACTTAACTGGACATTTTGTAGTTACATTTGTTAAACCTGGCAACCTTGCTTTAGATGAACTATTTCATTCAATTCTCTCCCAAACCATGAGAACTAGGTATTATTTGTTCTGCGTTACATTAAGAAACTGAACTTTAGGATATTCTAAAACTTGCCTAATAAGCAGACTGTTGAGAAACAACTGAATCCAAAATCACACCTGGGATTTTCTAATTCATGATCTTAATTAATCTACTATACTGTATTCTATAATGTCAAAGGTGAACTTTATAACAGGAAGTGAGAAAACATAGACACAAACCTATAATATAGTACTGCTCCAGGGAGTGTATTTGGACAGTGGAGGGTCGGTGGGAGAGAGAGAAAGAGAGCGAGAGTGCACACATAAGAATAGTTGAAGGTATACAGAACAGAAACAACACAATGTATATTATTACTGCTGGAATCAGAAGGGAGCCAACGTCTGTAGCAAAACTTAGAATACAGGTAGTAGCTGCTCTCGGGAGTAGAAAGTGCAGATACTAAATAAACACAGGGATGAAAATGCGTACCATGGAGTCAGAGAAACTCAAGATAAACAATATGAGGAGAACAGAGCAGCACCGCCTGCAGGAAGATGCATGTATCCTCATCACGTTCATTACCACCACTTCTTTAGCAATATGTTTTCGTGTCTGGACGTCCAGCAAAGTCAAGGTTCTTTCCAGCCCAGAGCTGCAGCGATTTATGTTGTGAGCCTGGCTCAGTCTCCTTTCCCTGGTGCTCTTCCCTTTCCAGGTACTGGGAGGGCTATGCTAGAACGCCCCTGATGTCCCTTCCAATGCTAATAGGTCACGATCTACTAGATGGTAAATAATCCTGAAAACAGCCATAGGCAGTGAAAAATAGCCACTTCAGCCTAAAATGAACTTGTCGATAATGTTGATGCTGAAAACACTCAAGTTTAGAAGCAATGGAAGTTTTCCCCTTGATTTAGTGGTGTACTTTAAGACAATTTTTCAACTGTTCTCAACTTCTAAAAAAGTTGACGCTCAGCAGTTTTGGAGATACATATGCAGTGAGCAATCATATTGCTTTTAAATATTTAACTGAAAAACAACTCTAAGAAATCCACTCTGATTTCACTCAAATTCTTACCGAGAGTGATTCAGGTATCAGGCTAAAACCAACTCCTACACAGAATAGCAAAACAGTTATTTTCAGAGAGCAATGGGTAGGTAAAAATAAAAGTTAAAGAAACACCTGGCAAATACATAAACAGGGTGTTCTGGTAAAACTTTTCTTGTATAACATGAATCTTTTTGTGTAAATATTAACAAAATGGGTCAGAGAGGAGTTCCCGTCGTGGCTCAGTGGTAATGAACCTGATTAGTATCCATGAGGATGCAGGTTCAATCCCTGGCCTCTCTCAGTAGGTTAAGGGTCTGGTGTTACCGTGAGCTGTGGTGTAGGTCACAGATGCAGCTCGGCTGGCAGCCGCATCTCCGATTTGACCCCTAGCCTGGGAACCTCCACATGCCGCAGGTTTGGCCCTAAAAAGACATTAAAAAAAATGGGGCAGAGAGGAAGATTGTTATCCTCTGAGCATAAAATTCTCTTGGAACAAAATCCAGACTGATTTGACACAGAGAGCATATTTTTTGAAATTATATATTTCAGTATGGTATGACACTTTGTGAAAGAGATAAAACACCTATTTTTTTTTTTTTGTCTTTTTTTGTCTTTTTTAGGGCTGCACCTGTGGCATATGGAGATTCCCAGGTTAGGGTTAAACTGCAACTGTACCCGCCAGCCTACGCCTCAGCCACAGCAACGCTGGATCTAAGCTGCGTCTGTGACCTACACCCCACCTCATGGCAACACCGGATTCTTAACCTGCTGAGCGAGGCCAGGGATTGAACATGAGTCCTCATGGATGCTAGTCGGGTTCACTAACCGTGGAGCCATGATGGGAACTCCAGCACCTGCCTTTTTTAAGGAAGATATGTAAACAGAAAATTAATACTTGGCAGGACACCTAACAGAAGGAATCAGTAGAAGCACTGGACAATATTACTTTTGGTGGCAGGGTCATGGCTTTGTGTTTACCAGGCCATTTGATTTCTAATTTAGATACCCAACAAGACCACAGCTTCTAATCTTCTTGAGTAAGAGTTAAGCCCATTCCAGCTACTGAATGTAAGGGAGGGGGGTTTCTACTTCCAGGCCTGCCTCCTAAATTGGGGCACGGTTTTCCCTCCTCTTTCCCCCCGCCTTTGTCCACACAGCTGGCTGCAGGAGGTTTGGAGTGGGCACAGCCACATGTCCGAATGGGCCTTGATACCACCACCTGTGCAGAGCTACAAAGGAGATTATGCCCAGGCAAACACATCTGCATCAGATTCTGCTTACGTGAGAATAAATCTTTGTCACGCTGAAACAAGCCAGTAAGATTTCAGTATCACTTGTTGTAGCAGCTAGCCTTGTTTTCACTCGACAAATGGATTCCAGGGGTCTGTCAATAGGTAACATAACTGAAAAATGCTTACACATAATAGCCAAAAAAAAAAACAAGTGAAAAAGGACATTGTGGAAATTAAGTCCCAGCCCTGTTCACTATCTGGGTTTTTTATTCTCCCTTTCTCAGGGTTTGACATGCTCGGTGCTGACTTTGCAAAAGTGTCTGCCCCAGGGTCTTCACATTCAATTGTTAATTTTAAACTCTCTATTCATCTCTTGCTCTTATTTGGAATTGTCATTGATTGGAAGTAGTTTTTCTTAATTGAATTGGTTGTCGGTGAGAATTTTGTTTCTTATCCTTTATTTTAAAGGCAGGCCAGAGAATCAGGTTTCTTGACTTACGATCTTGTTTGTATCCTGCCGCTGTGTGGTTTGCAAATGATGGTTTGTATTTATTCTCTAAATTTATTAAAGAGATTCTCAAACCATTTTAAACAGTTTGACAACAATTATCCAAAATATTTTTCTAGGTATATAATTCTAATAATGGCTTTAGGTTGCTTTTTTTTTTTAAATTGGAGTATAGTTGATTTACAATGGTGTGTTCATTTCAGGTGAACAGCAAAGTGATTCAGTTTGCATATAGATATAGCCACTCCTTTTCAGATTCTTTTCCCATATAGGTTATTACAGAGTATTGAGAAGATTTCCCTGTGCTGTACAGCAGGTCCTCGTTGGTTATCAATGGTTAAGTTTTCTATGTGAAATATCTAACCCCTTCAATTCATTGTTCAGCAAATACTTACTAATGTGCCTTTGATTACTAGGGATCTAGCTGTAAAGAAGGGAAGAGCTTGGCATATGTAGTTAAAGTAAGGCATTTACTATACAAGAAATCTGTGTTTGTTTCCATGGGATTGAAAGAGATGGTGATAGGGAGAAGGAGAAAGGCAAAAACATGTGTATATTCTTCTGAGATCACGAACAGGAAGGAGCAATAAGTAATCTTAGGGTGACTGAGTCTCATTATGTCAAAATCTTAAGGAGGCGTGTGTTGCAGTAACTCCTAGTTTGCTTTCCCATCATTTTTGCCTCATTTGGACTCTGCTCTGGTTTCTGTTTGGATGGAGTTTCTGGGAGGCTTGAAGAGCTCAGAGGTGGGTGTCTGGGTATCTTCTGACACGGCTCACTTTCTCCGCCAACGACGATGCCCTTCTGCAACTCCTCACCTGTCGGGCAGGTTTTCCTCCTGAGCCCCGTCCTCACTGGGGTTCTAGGACTCTGTCCCTGCCCTTGATCCTCCCATAACAAGTAGGAACAAGTTCCTGCTCTGTCCCTCTCGGGGCCTGTGCATCTGCTGGGTGAATATTTGATCGTTGCCACTGTTTTCTCCTCCTTCCTCTTACCCCACAGCTCTGGGCAAAGATAGAAAGAAGACAGCAGAATATGTGGCGGCTGCAGAATCTGCCAAGCTGTCTTGAACACGAAGGTGAGTGACTAGCGGTGAGTCAGTGACAGTATCACTGAGACCCAGAAGGAAGTACAAATAAGTTTCATAAGCCTGGACTGCAGGGTATCTAAGTGAGGGTACCTCACACTTGCACGGTGTGATGAATAGTCCAGGAAAGTATTCTAGTAACATCATCTCTTCTGATCCGTGTCAGATGTTTTGCGAATTATGAAGCAGATTCTAATAACCCGACAGATAAAATCGATTAGATAATCGATTATCTAATAATCGACAGATAAAAAGCTGACACTTTTTGAGGTTGATGCTTTTTAAAGTCTGTTTGCTAATATGAGCAGAGTCAGAACCAAAACAAAATTTAGACACTTTTTTCCTAAGAGTGTTCATCTTTCAATTCAAAATTAATTTTTAAATTCACTTAAGAAACATTTTCTCAATTTAATGTAAAAAATAAATAAATAAATAAACAAACAGTTTTAAGCAATTTTAAAAATCTTTATAACAAACTTTGCCTAATTGTTGTTGGTGGATAAAATTAAAATTGACAACTTTTTCAATATATGAAAATCAATGTTAAATTAATTTTGATTTCACATGCATATAGAAAGTCTAAATTACAGATGTGTGTGTGTGTGTGTGTGTGTGTGACTATATTTAATTAGGAACACTCGTAAGCATTTACAAATGTATTTTGGGAAGAATGTATTAATTCACTTCTAAATAACTATCAACCAGAACTAGAAAAAAGCAAGATTTTGGTACATTTGCTTTTTAAATCTCTTATTTTATTCACTTATTTTATAGTCTGTTGTATTATAGAAAACAGATACTATGTGATTTTACTCATTTGTATTTTATCAAAAGCCTCCAAAATTTCTAAACATTTTCTTATATAACACTTAAGAAATGAACAGTGATAATGTGCTATTATCTAATATCCAGGCTATATTCAAATTTTTCCAATCATTTTGTTCTTTTTTATGGTTGAGTAGTATTCCATTGTGTGTGTGTGTGTGTGTGTGTGTGTGTGTGTGTGTGTGTGTGTATACCATATCTTCCTAATCCAATCTTCTGTCGATGGACATTTGGGTTGCTTCCATGTCTTGGCTATTGCGAATAGTGCTGCAATGAACATGCGGGTGCATGTGTTTTTTCAAGGAAAGTTTTGTCCAGATATAGGCCCAAGGGTGGGATTGCTGGGTTATATGGTAGTTCTACATATAGTTTTGTAAGGTACCTCCATACTGTTCTTGGTAGTGGTTGTACCAGCTGCTGGGAACTATGTCTGGTCACTTACGATGGAACATGATAATGTGAGAAAAAAGAATGCATACATGTATGTGTAACTGGGTCACCATGCATACAGTAGAAAATTGCCAGAACACTGTAAACCAGCTATAACGAAAAAAATAAAAATCATTATATAAGAAAAAAAATTCCCAATTATCTAAAATATGTATTTTAACACAGATAGGATTCAAACAAGTTCTACTTATTATATTTTTTAAAATAAATATTGCTTCTTTCATTATCAGCCAACCCCTCTCCCAAATCTTCATATATTTATTTTTAATCACTGAATTGCTTTTAGGAAAACGCAGATCTTATCTAATGTACTGTACTATATTGGTATGTTTGCTATTTCAAACTGATGTTTAACTTAGCCCTCGGTTCTATTTTTCTTGTAAAAAAGAAAATTTGTGCTAAATTGTTGATTTGATTCAAGGTTAACTTTTTTGGCAAGAATACTTCATGTGGCATGCTCTATATAAATAGCAGTCACAGTCCTTTACTAACCACTATTCATCAGTGGGCTCAGGATCTCAAAGCATGACTGACAGATTAAAAAGATATGTTTTGCAGGGGCAGTGGGGGGTGGTTTGCTGTTGCTGTGCCCATGGTATGCGGAAATTCACTCATGGGCCAGGGATGGAACTTGCACCACAGCGACAACCTGAGCTACAGCAGTGACAATGCTGGATCCTTAACCTCTAGGCCGCCAAGGAACTCCCAAGATATGTGTTTTTTAAATTAACTTGGAGAATAGACTTGTGGTTGCCAAGGGGGAGGGGGAGGGAGTGGGGTGGTTGGGGAGCTTGGGGTTAATAGATACAAACTATTGCCTTTGGAATGGATGAGCCATGAGATCCTGCTGTGTAGCACTGGGAACTAAGTCTAGTCAGTTATGATGGAGCATGAGAATGTGAGAAAATAGAATGTGTACATGTATGTGTAACTGGGTCACTATGTTGTACAGTAGAAAAAAATTGTATTGGGAAAATAACTATTAAAAAATAATAACAATTAAAAAATCAAATTAAATTAAAAATTAAAAAAATAAATAAAATGAACATTTCATGTAGTGCTTTCATCCTCTGATACCTATTGTCTGGAAGGCACGATGGCCATCAGGGGATGTTTCTAAGTCTCTAATTCCTTCTTTTTTATTATCTGTAATTGTAGATGAAGAACTAACCCTCATCAACTGGAATTATTTCATTGAAATGCATTTATCAAGGAAAGTAGGATAAATGTTTAATGTTTTCCCTTTAATTGTCAATTTTCTGAATAAGGAGTCTTTTAAATATCTGCCATGGTAAGTATATAGAGCGAAATGTGACTTGCTAATATCTTTTAAAGATTTTTGTATATGTGTGAAGGATATTGGTCTATGATTATGTGTGTGTATAATTTCTCTGCCAGCTTTTGGTAGAAGGCTTATACTTGCTCATAAAACAAGATGCAAAGTGCTCTTGCCTCTATTATATGCTATAAAAGTTCGTGTATATTTTTTAAACTTAGCATTTGAAAGTACCTACTGTGAAATCATGGACCTGGAGGTTTTGGGGTGGGATGGTTTTTAACAAAAAAAAAATCAGTTTCCAAAATTTAGCATTTTTTTTTTTAAAGAGCTGTACCCATGGCATATGGAAATTCCCAGGCTAGGAGTTGAATCAGAGCTGCATCTGCTGGCCTACACCACAGCCACAGCAACACAGGATCCAAGCTACATCTGTGACTTATACCACAGCTCAAGACAACGCTGGATCCTTAACCGTGGGAGTAAGGCCAGGGATAGAACCTGTGTCTTCAAGGACGCTAGTCAGGTTTGTTACCACTGAGTCATGATGGGAACTCAAGAATTTAGCATTGTTAAATTTCTTCATTATTGAAGTTCTTTCTGCTCCTATCATTATTATTATTATTATTGTCTTTTTAGTGCTGCACCCACAGCATATGGAGGTTCCCAGGTTAGGGGTCCAATCGGAGCTGTCGCTGCCCGCCTATGCCACAGCCACAGCAACACCAGCCTATGCCACAGCCACAGCAATGCCAGATTCAAGCCACGTCTGCGACCTGCACCACAGCTCACAGCAATGCCAGATTTTAATCCACTGAGCAAGGCCAGGGATCGAACCTGCGTCCTCATGGATGATAGATTCGTTTCTGCTGAGCCATGACAGGAACTCCTGCTCCTATCATTATTAATTCCTTTCTTCCACTTAATTTGTGTTTACTTTGCTCATCTTTATCTAAACTCTTGAAGAAGAATTTTAGGTCATTGCTTTTATACAGTTTGTTTTTCATAATATTGCCATTAAAAGCCATATTTTTCCCACTGAGTACTGAATTTTAAACACTTTAAATTTTCCATTGTGACTTCTTCGTTGATCCATGGTTTATTTATAAACATGTTAAACTGACAAATATTGGGGGTTGGGAAGGAGACTTCTGTATTTTCCTTTAAATTTTGTTTTTGCCAGTTCAATATTGTTTTAAAAATTTACCAGTGCTCCTTTTGGCTACAACTCTTTACATTTGTAGTGGTTTTCCAGGGGAACACACTATCAGAGCTAGTATTTAAGCATTACACGTAAAATATTAGAGCCATGCAATGAAGAGACTGGTTTACCCCCCTCCCTCTCCTTTATACTAATGTTGTCATATAAATTATACTGATGCACAATAGAAATCCACAAGACAATGGCTATTCTTTTGTTTTCAACTTTGTATGTATTTTTAAAACTGAGGGAAAAAAATAGGCCTTTTCTATATACCCACTCATCTCCTCTTTCTGAGACTCTGGATTCCTTCTGACAATCTGAGATGCCCCCTGGTTTCATCTTTCCTCAGCCTGAAAAAAACCTTCCTTAGCACTTCGAACCATGTAGGTTTGCAGGTAGCAAACCCTCTGTTTGTCACTTATCGGTAATGTCTTTATTATTGTCTTTATTATTATTATTTGCTTTTTTGGCCTTCTCCTCGGCATATGGAAGTTCCTACACCAGAGGTCGAAGTTGGAGCTTAACCTCTGTCACAGCCGCAATGCCAGATCCTTAACCCACTGCCCTGGCCAGGAATTGAACCCACGCCTCCACAAGAGACAGGCTGGACCATTAACCCACTGCGCCACAGCAGGAACTCCTATCTTGTCTTTCACATCAACACAACATTTTTTCATTGAGAGAATTTTCTTTGCTGTTTTAGATCTGTGCTTTCAGACTCTTCGAGTCTCCTTGGGGTGAATGAGAAGTTGGCAAACTTCGATGTCACTGTTTTTCTGTGTGAGAAGATTCACTTTTCTCTTGATTCTTTTAAAATTTAACTCTGGTTTCTAACAATATGACTATGTTATTCTAGCTGTGAATTTAACTTCTTGAAGGATCACTAATCTTGACTCTTTATTTTACAATTTGGGGGAAATTTGGGAGCATTAGTTCTTCAAAAATATTGTTCCTGGAGCTCCTTCTGTGGCACAGCAGGTTAAGAATCCAGTGCTGTCTCTGCAGCAGCTTGGGTCACATTTGATCCAGTGCAGTGGGTTAAAGGATCTAGTGTAGGTCACATTTGATCCCTTTCCTGGGAACTTCCATATGCCATGGGTTCAGCCAAAAAATATATACATTTTTTTTCTCATCCATTCTCACCTCCCCTCTTTCTGGGGCTCCAAAAAGCTATATGAAAAGTCTGTTACATAACAAGACTTTTCAAAAATGTTATATTTATTCCAAGTTCTTCCAATTGCATAACTGATCTATATTCAAATTTGCTGATTCTTCCTTCTTTCATTTTCAATCTATTGGTATTAGTGTATGCTTTAGAAGTATTTTTTATAGATGTATTTTTAAAATCTCAGATACTGCATTTTATTTTTGAAAATCTCATTTAGTTATTTTTAGAGTTTTTATTTTTCTGCTATTTATCACCATAATCATAGTTTAGCATATTTATAATCTGCTAATTCCATCATCTGAGTCATTTCAGGGTTGATCTTTATCTTTCATTCTCTTGATCTTATTTTTTTATCTTGTCACATGTCTGTGTCATGTTGTTTTTGTTTATATATATATATAATAATAATTTGGAAAAATTTAAATTGTACCCTGGACTTTGTGAATGATACATGTTCTGGAGATTTCCTTAGTTTCCTTCAACAATATTACTTTTTGGGTTTTTTGTGTGTGTTTATTTCTTTAGCAGACAGTTAATTAGGCTAAACTCAAATTCCAATGTTGCTGCTGCTAGCAGTCACTGAAATATTTATTTTAACTTTAACTGGGATTCTTAGAGTCTGCCAGATACATGAGTTGTGCAAGAGTCAGCAAAAGACTTGGGCAGAGATTGTGTGCAGAATTTGGATCATCATCTCTCACTTCTGCCACACTTCTACATGCTTTCTGGCTGTGTAGTTGACTAGAACCCTGCCCTCTCGTGTTACAAAAAGAAAGACTTCAAATTTCTTTCCAAGTTCTGGAGATCCCTCATGCCCCCAACAGACTTCTGTCAGTCCAATAGTTACAAACATACCTGCCCTTCTTTCCAAGTTAAGGGCTGCCTCTAGTTTCTGCTTACTTGCGTCACTCCCCAGTGAATTATTCTTCATTATTTTAGTTATTATTAGTTGTTATTTTCTGTTTCAAGAGTGTATAGTTATCTGCAGTATAATTAATCCACTAAAAGATGTTCCACTGTTACCAGATGTGAAACTTGCCTCTCAGTGTGGCTTTCATCTCCATTTTTCTTAATATTAGAAAAACAAAAAAATAAACCAGCTCTTTATGTTCAACAGGAAATTCATTTATTCTTCGGTGAATTATCTATTCCTATATTGTTCATTTCTCTGCATGATAGCTGGTCTTCTTTTTCATTTTAGGAGCTATTTACTGATTAGTGAGGCAGTCCTGAATTTGTTAAACTTATTTTTCTTTATACTTGTTTCAGAATTTTGAGTCACAGGCATTTAACAAATATAAATTTAATGAATTTATATTTGTTAATGGGTAAATAAATTGATCCAATATATAGTATAAATTTTTCAGTTAGTGGAGATACCTTGGTTTCATAGGACAGTGTAGATGTTTAGAGTTAGCAGACATCTGTAATCCTTACAACAAAATTCAGCACAAGTTATTGCTGAACTGAAATGCTAGCTTTCTAGCCAAATATAACAGCATTACCATATCCTAGAATTAATGACATGATAGTAAATTAAAATTGACTTTGCACTTGTCCATGAATACACTGCTTAGCATTTTCTTTTTTTTTGGTATGTGTTTGCATCTCATTTTCTGATTTCTTAGAGTGGGATCTTGGAGGGAAAAAACTAATTAACGTCCAGAATAACAAGTCCACAATATGAAACAAAATATACCTTTAGTAATAATTTACCAGTTGAGACGCTGTCCTTTCTTCTAGATTTGTTTTCATAATTATGCTTTCATCATTTCTAATGAGCTGTCAATTACATATGCAAATTAAGTGGAGCAGAAATTAAAGAATTTCTATATTAGTATCATAACAACTGTGTTTTGATTTTATGCGATGGATATGATTCATGCAAACTACTAACAAGGGTCTTATATCTGGGGTTGTTCTTTATTTTTATCAATCATGTATATCAGCTTCAAGTGATATTTATAAATATAATTTAAAATCTTATATTGAAATTTGGAAACTGCCCAATTTTGTCTTTTATAAGGCCATACAACTGCAGCCATAAACAGGCTGCTAAGCATCCTAAAACATGGTGTTCTGGTTACTGTTCATAAGCTGAGGGTTGAACATCTGTCCTCTCCCCATTGCTAGTATGTAACAACTATAGTACTGTGGGCTTCTTTGACTGTAACTGTTCCACCTCATTCTTCAGCCCATGACTAGCCTTCCACATTGATGAAGTGATTTTCCTGCCACCTCTCTTGCAAGCTAGTCCTGACCCAAGCTAGTTAAAGCACACTTTAGACGGAGCTTTCAACTCACTGTAGATCTGTTGAAAGGATGGACGCATGTAATTCAGTCTATTTACTTCATTTTATAGGTTAAAAAAAAATAGAACTAATCTTGTGAATGGAGCTCATTGAGATCAAACAGCTAATGTGGGACCTGCTTCCAGCTGTCTTTCCTTGTAATTCAGGATACTTATATAGTAAGTTTTGCCTCTTACGTTTTATTAGAGTTGATTACAAAAAAGGTATACCCTGGCTTTTAAGCTTATTTACATCCTCCAGGAGCTTAGCCTATGAATGAAAAAATAAAATAAAAGACTCAGAAAAATAACTGCAACGAATTGTTGAATACATTTCTTAAAGCAATGGTTTCTACCTATGCGCGAAGGGAAACATTGAATTTAATTTTTCTCAGCTATATCACAAAACTTGACAAATGTGTAAACTTAATCTTCTTTTTGTCTAAAAGTAGGCAATTTTAATGTTGTGGGAAACAAAATCATTTGACTTATGGAGGTGACCTTGTTTTTAAGTGCTGTGTGGTAAGAGGTTTAGCGTAAAGTCTAACCAGAGCCCAAGAAAGATTTGTGTTATGAAAGGGAGGAAGCGCTATCACTACGGAGGCAGTAAAGAGGTCTGCTGGAAGAGCCCAGCCACATTTTGCAGTTAACAATCAGACAGGGTGTGCATAACTGTGCATGAGAGAACTGTAGATACTTGGAGACATTTTTGTTCTTAGGTAGTAACTACATTTTTTACAACTTTCTTGAGATACCGTAGGCACATATAAAATCATATATATTCAAAGTGTAAAACTTGATGTCTTGATATAGGTACACATGGTGAAAAGAGCAGCACAATCTAGCTAAATGACATATTTGACACCTCCACGTAGTTACCAGTTGTGTGTGGGGTGGTTGTGGGTAGGTAGGAGGGGGTAAGCAGAGTCAGTTTAAAATCTATTCCCTTAAATAAATTTCACAGATACAACACAGCAGTGTTAGGTACAGTCATCAGGCTGTACATTAGATCTCCAGAACTAATTCATCGTGAATAACTGAAACTTCCTACCCTTTGACCAACACCTACCTCCTCCGTGCCTTCTGCTCTGCCACTGTCCCTGGCAACCACCCCTCTACTCTCAGAGGCCACGAGTTTGGCTCTTTTAGATTTCACATATAAATGGGGTCATGCGGTATTTGTTTTTCTTCGTGTGGTCCATTTCACTTAACACAAAGTCCTCTAGTTTCACCCATGTTTCTACAAATGACAGGATTTCCTCCTTTTTTAAGGATGGATTGCACATGTATGTGTATATATATTATATATATATATAATATATATATATATAATATATATGTATAATGTTCCTTATTCATTCACATGTTGGTGGGCATTCAATTTTTTTTCCGTATCTCGGCTATTATGAATAATGCCACAGTTAACACAGGAAGGCTGATATCTTTTCAAGATGCATATTTTAATTTCCTTTGGCTACATACCCACAAGCAGCTTTGCTGGATCATGTGTAATTTTGCTTTTAAATTTTTGAGGAACCCTCCTTACTGTTTTCCATAATGGCTACACCACTTCACATCCCACAACAGTGTTTGAAAGTTCCCTTTTCACTACAGCCGCGTCGATACTTGTTATCATTTGTCTTTTGATAATACTCGTTCTAATATCTCATTGCAGTTTTAATTTTTATTTCACCGATGATAATATTTTTGCACATGGACTTTTCATGTACTTGTTGCACATTTCAATGTCTACTTTAGAGAAATGCCTATTCAGACCCTTTGCTAATTTTTAATGAGATTTTCTCTACTATGTTGTATGAGTTCCTTACGTATTTTTCATATTAATGTGTATAACATTTGCCAGTATTTCCTTCCATCGCATAAGATGCTTTTTTACTCTGTTCATTTTTTTTTTTTTTTTTTTTTTTTTTTGCTGTGCAGAAGCCTTTTTAATTTAATGCAGGTCTCCTTGTTTATTTTTTTGTTGCCTGTACTTTTGATGTCATCAGAAAAAAAATCATTGTCAAGATCACTGTCAAGAAGCTTTGGCTCTATGTTTTATTATAGACATTTTACAGTTTCAGGTCTTACATTTAAATATTTAATCAATTTTTGAGTTCATTTTCGTGTGTGATATGAGTCCAGTTTAATTATTCCATATGTACTAAACAATTTTCCCAAAAGTATTTAGTAAAAACACAAAAAATCCTAAAACTACTATTTCCCCACTTTGTGTTTTTAGAATCCTTGTCAAAAATCCATTCTGTCAATATGTGTGTTTATTTCCGGAACCGAGACTGTTTGATTGGTCTGTGTGGCTGTTGTATTCCAGTACTGTACTTCTGATTACTATATTTTTGTAATATATTTTGAAATCAGGAAGATCATTACATTTAGCTTTATTTGTTTTTTAAATTGAAATATAGTTGATTTTACAATATTGTGTTAATTTCTGCTATACAACAAAGTAATTCAGTATATATATATTCTTTATATATATTATATATATATAATTGTATATATATATATAATTTCTGCTGTACAGCAAAGTGATTTCAGTGTGTGGTGCCACTTTGCTGTGTGAATACTTAAAATATGTGTGTATGTGTATATACTCTTTGTAAGTATTCTTTTCCACTATGGTTTATCTTAGAATATTGGATATAGCTCCCTGTTCTTTAGTTTTATTCATCTTACCCAAGTGTGCTTTGGCTATTTGGGGTATTTTGTGGTTCCATGTAATAATGTTAGCATTTCTTTTTTTTTTTTTTTGGTTTTTAGGGCCGTGCCCATGGTATATGGAAGTTCCCAGGCTAGGGGCTGAACTGGAGCTACAGATGCTGGCCTACAGCACAGCCACAGCAATGTGGGATCTGAGCTGCATCTGCAAACTACACCACAGCTCACAGCAGTGCCAGATCCTTAACCTACTGAGCAAGGCCAGGGATGAAACCCAGGTCCTCATGGATACACGTTGGGGTTGTTACCACTGAGCCACAATGGGAACTCCAGGATTTTTTTTTTCTATTTCAATAAATAATGTCATCGAGCTTCTGATAGCGATGATACTGAATTTGCAGAATATAGGTAGTATAGTTAGTTTAATAACATTAATTCTTTCAATCTATGAAATCAGGATAGTTTTCAGTAAATGTCTTTAACCTCTTTGTTAATTTTTTTCAAAGTATTTTTTTGTTGCTATTTTAAATGGGATTGGTTTCTTAATTTCATTTTTGGATAAATCATTGCTAGTGTATAGAAATTCCACTGGATGACTAGAGCAGAAATAAAATAAATAGAGAATAGAAAAACAATAGAAAAAAATCACAAAAGTAATAGTTTTTTGAAAGGTAATCATTATTGACAAAACCCTAGCTAGACTAAGGAAAAAGAGAGAGAAGATTCAAAGTAATAAAATCAGAAGTGAAAGAGACATTATAACAACTACCTCAGAAACAGAAATTATCATAAGGGACTATTATGAACAATTATATACCAACAAATTGGATAATCTAGAAGAAATGCATAAATTCCTAGAAACACACAACCTACCAACAGTGAATCAAGAATAGAAAGCCTGAGCATAACAAATAAGGACATGGGTCGTAATCAAAATCCATCCAGAGAAAACTTAAGACCAGCTGGCTTCACAAGTGAATCCTACCAAACATTCAAAGAAGAATTAATACCAAGTACACCTTAAATCCTTCCAAAAGATGGAAGCGGGAACACTTCTAAAGCCATTTTATGAAGCCAGCATCACCCAGATAACAAAGCCAAGCCAAAATTCCACAAGAAAAAACTATAAAGCCTATATCCATAAAAAAACTATAGGTCAATATCCATAATGAACATAGATGAAAAAGTTTTCAATAAAATGCTGGCTAGCCAAATTCAATTACACATATAAGGATCATACACCATAAGTGAGTGAGATTAACCCAGGGATATAAGTTTGGTTCAACATACACAACATTAGCAGATTAAAGATAAAAACTACCTGATCATCTCAGCAGCAGCACAAAATTCATGTGAGAAAGCCCAGTATCAAGTCATGATTAAGAACGTTCAGAGTTCCCATCGTGGCGCAGTGGTTAACGAACCCACCTAGCATCCATAAGGATGCAGGTTCCATCCCTGGCCTTGCTCAGTGGGTTAAGGATCCAGCATTGCCTTGAGCTGGGGTGTAGGTCGCACATGGGGCTCAGATCCAGTATTGCTGTGGCTGTGGAGCAGGCCAGCAGCTACAGCTCCGATTGGACCCCTAGCCTGGGAACCTCCATATGCTGCGGGTGCAGCCCTACAAAAGACAAAACAAAACAAAAAACTCTCAATAAAATAAGTGTATAAGAAACTTACTTCAACACAGTAGAGGTCATATATGAAAAGCCCACAGTTAAAACCATAATTATTGGTTTAATAATAAAGTAATTATTAAATATTATTTATTAATAAAATTAATATTAATATTATAAAATAATAATAAAAAATAAAAACAAACAGAGAACGCTCATTCCAGATTTGGCAGAGGAAGCATGCACACTCTCATCACTTTATTTTGACACTGTACTGGAAGTTTTAGCCGCACCAATAACATAGGAAAAAGAAATATAAGGCATGCAAATATGAAAAGAAGCAATAAAATTACTCTGTTTACAGAAGACTTCATCATAGAAGAAAACCCTAGAGATTCAGCAAAAAACCGTTAGAATATATGAATTTAGTAATTGCATTTTAAATATTGCTAACTTGATTCCCCTAGTTACTTCAAAACCACTACCCCAAATTTTATAATCTTAAATGTGTGCCATTCATCAAGTTTGAGTGAATCAAAGACATAGACTATATAATAGCAGGTGCGAGTGGAATAGTGTCTTTGATTAGATGTCATACCTGGGAGTTTGGACTTTGGGAGTTTTCTTGATGACAATTGAAATTTTCACAGATTTAGAATAGGTAAGTCAGCTGGATGTTGGTGTCTAGGTTTTCCATCACTTTGAAGTAGAAATTACCTCCTTTGTTCCATTATATTCCTTTTGTTCCTTTATCAAAGTTGACTATACTGACTATATGTTCGTGGGTCTACTTCTGGGCTTTCTGTTTCTGTTCCATTAATCTATTTGTCTGTTCTTTCACCAACACCAGACTGTCTTAATTACTATATTTTTCTAGCAAATCTTTACACCGGGTACTATCAGGCCTGTCTTTATTTTTCTTCTCGAATATTTTGCTGGCTATTTGGTGTCTTTTGCTTCTATATAAACTTCAAAGTCAATTTGCTAATATCCACAAAATAACTTCCTGGGATTTTGAGTAGCATAACACTGAATGTGCAGATCAGGATGGGGAGAAATGACATCTTGAGGAGTTCCCATGGTGGCACAGTGGTTAATGAATCTGACTAGGAACCATGAGGTTGCGGGTTCGATTCCTGCCCTTGCTCAGTGGGTTAAGGATCCGGCGTTGCCGTGAGCTGTGGTGTAGGTTGCAGACGCGGCTCGGATCCCGCGTTGCTGTGGCTCTGGCGTAGGCCGGGGGCTACAGCTCCGATTCGACCCCTAGCCTGGGAACCTCCGTATGCCGTGGGAGTGGCCCAAGAAATAGCAAAAAGACCAAAAAAAAAAAAAAAAAGAAATGACATCTTGACAATCTTAAGTCTTCCTACCCATAAACATGCATTGTATCTCCATTAATTTAGTTTTTATTCAATTTTCTTTATCATAGTTTTATAGTTTTCCTCATATAGATCTTACGCATATTTTGTTAGATTTATACCCAAGCATTTCACTTTGTGGGATGTTAATATACATGGTATTTTGGCTTCAATTTCAAATTTTACTTGTTCATTACTGTTACATAGGAAAACTACTGACTTTTTAAAATTAACTTTGTATTTGTGATAACTGCTCATTAGTTCCAGGATTATTTTTCCTAAGGACAGCTGCCTTAAACAACACAAGGATTACTCCAAGTATAACTTAGAGTCGGCTCTCTGTATTCATGGTTCCTCCACATCTTCAGATTCAGCCAACCACAGACTTTGTAGTGTTGTAGTATTTACTATGGGAAAATATCTGCATATATGTGGACGTGCACAGTTCAAACTCATCTTGTTTAAATCAACAGCATTTCAAAGTTTCTACATAGACGATCATGTCACCTATACACAAAGGCAGTCTTATTTATTTCTTCCCAATCTGTATATCTCTATTTTTCATGTCATATTGCATTCACTAGATCTTCCACTACAGTGTTAAAAGGGAAAGGTTAGAGTGGCACGCTTGGTTTGTTCCTCACCTTAGTAGGAAAACTTTGAGTTTCACACCATTAAATGTGATGTCAGCGTCAGTTTTTCGTAGATATGCTTTATCAAGTGGAGAAACTTCTTCTCTATCATGGTTGGATTTTGATGCTATCTAAAAACATAGTTAATTGAATATTTTTAAGGGGTGTAGGATAGGATTGGTTTAAAAAGACATATATGAGTCTGGTTTGTGATACACTGATGTTATAATTATAATGTCTTCGATATATAATGAAGTTGTCTAACACAGTGCTGAGTTGGTTAATGTGGAGTTCAACAGACAACATAGGGCTAAGTATAGAAATCTAATAGTTTCCTTTAACAATAATAGTTCCTGTGTTTCCCAGGCTTGCCTGGAGAGAAGCTTGTTAAAAAGGGCTTGCCTTACTTTTTAGGTTAAAACTCACAGAATCTTTAAATCCTACCCACTCTAGACAAGTCTAAATAGATTTCAATAGAGTATTACTTGCAGGAGTCTACATATAAACGAGATAATTTCTGTAAGTAATCTTTCATTAGAAATAAAAAAACATAATTTACAATTTACAGAAATGTTCACTTTCTTAAAACATTGATGGCTTTTTTTTTTTTTTTTTTTTTGCTAGGGAAATAGGGCTTGGGAATGATGAATCATCGTAATTTGAAAACTGGCAATTTAATTTGGACAAGCACATTTCCTTCCAACCATTGTTGTATAAATGATGTGCTTGTTTAATAAATAGTGTCCTAATTGTCAATTTAAAAAAAGACAGCAGGAGACATAAGGAAGGGTGACTAGAGCATAGTGTAAACAAGAAAATAAGACATTTTAGAAATATTTAAAAGCAACAAATCAATCTGATAATTAGAAACCTTGGCTACTAAATCGTAAAATCAAAGAAACAAACAAGAAGTCATTCAACACAACAACTGGATATTTTTATGAATTATAATAGCTTATGTGTAACCTTCTCTGAACAAAGGCAATAATTTTCTTCTTTTTGATAAACAACATTGGAACAAAGAGAAGATTCTCTTAAGGATGGTGATTGAGACTCAGAGTCAGAGAACAAAGAAAAAAAGCAAAACATTAAATAATTGGCCTCCATCTGTTTGTGTAAACGAGGAAAGAGAGTGGGTATGTGCCCAAGGAAATGTTGCCCAGGATGACTAAGAGAAGACAGAATGAAATAGAGAAATCTAAAAAGACAGTGGAGGCTTTGGAGGAAATGATAGCAGATTTTTTTTTAAAGACTTTAATTCAAAGTAGAGAACAAAGCTGCTATTTCTCACAATCTCAGCTGAGGCCAGAATTACAGCTAACCTCATCCTTTTCAGGTACAGAACGTTCTAATGGAACTGCTGTTCCGGCCTAAGCCAAGAGTCTGAGCTGAAAGCCCTCACCTTAATTCACTGCAGTCTTGGCTATGACTAGGGAAACTTTATGGATATGCATCTTGTTGTTTCATTTCTTTATTTTTTATTCTTTTTTATTCAGTATATGAAAAAAAAAATCAAGGACATTCTTCCTCACCTCACAGTCTTGAAACTCACTCTAAGTCACCATTTTTAAAGTGTCAAAAAAAGGCCAAATAACATAAAAAACTTTCTGAATTAAAAGCATAATAGAATTTTCTAAGATAGAGAATAATCTAATGTGACTAAGCATGAGTGATAGCTGTTTATGAAAGTTAAACAGGAATGAGTGTGGAAATTATGTTACATAAGAAAGAGGCAAACTTGGGAGAATAGGTAACTGTGAAAACTTACATATATATTATATATGTTATACACACACACATGCGTTTGTGCACGTGCACATACACAAACTCTGTCCCTGCCCTCAGGGAGTTCACCCTGTTGAAGGAAGGAGACAAAAGTGGATGACTGGGGTGCCAAATACTTACCACAGTGGTGAGTAACAGTGATCAATACACCAGAAACCAGTCCCAGGGAGTGTTAAGCAAAGAGCAGAGCAGGCCCTGAGGAATGAATGCGCGGGGCTGGGGGACAGGATAGGGGTACGGTACATCCACAACAGACTCGCCATGATGCACAAGGGTGATACCTATTTAGAATCTACGGAAGAAAGAAAGCAAAGGGAAAAGCTAGTCAAATATGGACTGGACTGGACTGGGGACGGTGATGGACACTGGGAGATAATGAAGTGGATGAAGAATCAGGTGGAGTAACTTGGTGGGAATACGTAACATTTTTGTTATTTCTCTTTTTTTTTTTTTTTGTCTTTAGCCTAGCTGGATTTTATTTAATTTGGTGTCCTTCAACCACCAAATTGATATGAGACAAAGGTAACAGTAAAAATAACATAAAATATGGTGGATGCTAATATGCCAGTGCTATTGTTAATGCCTTGCATCTAACTTACTTTGATTATCACTCCTCCATGAGACAATGGTACTCCTTTATTTCCATCTTATAAATGGACTGTCACAAGATTTCCACCCTTATTTGCCCTGTCTTCATTGACTGGTCATAGTCTTCCACTGGCCTATGTTATTGAGTACAAGAGGATTAAGAGAGACTCAATAAATCCCCTAGATTCTAGACACAACTGATATTCTTTGGTAATCAAAGTCAATAGTATGGACCTATATTTTTTTCTCAGTAACCCAAGAACGCAAGTGACCATAGGACATTCTCAGCTTTTATCCAAGTGACTTGCAACCTATCAAGCTCAAGTTGTGAAAAATGGATGCAAACATTGTAGAAGAAGAGTTATTTTAGGTAACAGTGAAAGAGATCATTCATTCAGATGCTTGCTTCTGGGTCCATGTGTTTTGACTAAGAGGGAAATGGAACCATGTACTGGCCTGTTCTGCATCCTGAAAGATGCGTGCCAACTTCACTGTTGGTCCTGTCACAGGTACTCAGAGAGTACTTCTAGCAAGCCGGCTTTTTCCAGGTGATAGGATGTGTGATCAGACCAGTGGATCCTACGGGCATAAGTGCACCGTCAAACTCTGATGTAAAATTATCACCTTACCAAGAAGTCACACTGAGTGGAAGAACATTAGTGTGAATGAGGCTTTCCTTTAGTAGTGGTGATGGCAAAAGATTTGAGGGCAAGAAAGACTAAGCTATGTCCAGAATCAGTATCTATTTCTGTGAGCTGTCACTCTGTGATAGGAGGAGGTCCAAGGTAACTCAGGTGTCTCCAGGTGGCTGCTTCATCCACCCATGGTGCTTTCTCAGGGGCTGAGCTCTACCCTCTGCTCTTTGTGACTTGGATACTAACTAGTAGCTAAATTGTAGAGTCCATGTAGAGCATTCCCAGCTCTGAGGTCATTTTATACACAGGCTCGCCACAGCAAGTACCAGAGTGTACCTGGGGCAAGAGGCTGACTGGCATTTACAGATTGTGTCACTGCTTCCACCTGCTTATACAGATCTCTGCAGGGGAGCTGAGCTTTCACATGGGGCATGCATGTTATGCACCCATCTCTATTCCGGGAGGGGCATACATGTAGCTTTGCATCTATGTTCCAATTTCATTCTTTACAAGTTCCTGATCACCCATGGCATCTTTCACACTAAGCAGAGTGGGCAGTTTGACACTCTGCTAGAGGTCCTGCCCCTCACTGAGAAGATATCACTCAACACACTTTCTGGGCCACCCCTGAGTGTGATGTGCAGACTATATTTTCCAAACATGGAAATATGCGTGCATGTAGAATTACTCTTCTTTATTCTCAGATTCCATATTTGTTCATTTGTCTACTTGCTAAAATTATGTTGCCCCAGATTCAACAGTCCTGGTGTTTTTACAGTCATTTAAAAATATACATAAAGTGGCAAAAAAAATATTGAGTATCCAGCATTCACATTCCCAGATGAGGTCGAACAAGGCATGCTATATCTTCTTGTTTCAGCCCTCAGGCTGTAAACAAGCATCTTTTTTTGTGATCTATGAGGTGCTATGTTTTCCACATTTTTGTGCTTTTTCTCGGTAATTTTGCTGTTATAAATGGGCCCCAAGTGAAGTGCTGTCTAGTGTTCCTGAGCAAAAGTAGGCTGTTATGTACTTTATTGGGGATGGGGCACTTTTAAAAAAGCTTCATTCAGTTTTGAGTTACAGTATCTCACTGGCTATGAGTTCAATTTTAGTGGCTCAACAGTACATGTTAAAAGTCCTCTTTAACCAGAAACATGTGTAGAACAGTGTTATGTGTTCATCATTTGATGGACACACAAGACCAGAGTCTGACAGGAAACTATTTTTCTCCTAGGAGCAGTGGTTCAGCATCTGCTAATTCAGTGGCTGAGGCAGCTGTATAGGACATAACTACTGCAAACAATGAGAACTGACTCTATGTGTCTGCATATGTGTATGTTACATATATTTCTTCATGTTCTTCAATTATTCCTGAAATGGAACTGACACTATTACAATCAAGAGGCAAGGTGTCTGTTTCCTTCTTTTAAAGCTGGATGGGGGCTTGTAACTTGCCCGATGAGAAGAGAAAGTGCTGGAAATGATGCCCTACAGCATCTGGGGTCGTGGCCTCAAATGAATACAGTTTCTACCCTCTTTCTTTGGAGCCCTGCTTTGTCACATGAGACATCCATGAGGGAGGAACCATGAGAAAGTGATAACGCTTAAGGGATCTTGTCTGTTTCAGTGCCCAGATGTTGAGGCAACAGCCAGTGTCAGTCACTAGACATGCAATGACCAAGTCACCCTATGATCCCGGCCCCCTCCTGAAACAACAGAGAAACTCTGAAGGAGAACTGCCCAGCTGAAATCTGTTAACTGCCAGAACTGCAGGAGATAACAGTAACAACAAAAGTGGTTGCTTTAAGCTACTATGGTTGAAGTAACCTGCAAACATGCATCGTCATTGGAACAGACTATACTGCAATAAAAAGGAAAAAAAGAAAAGGAAAAAAAAAAAGAATCGATGCAGTTGCTGGTCACTTTTAGCGGGTATCAAATGAATCTAAATGCCCATCTTTAAGAAAGACTTCTGAGGGGTCCAGGGTGGGGGGCTGAAGGAGGGCAGAGCTACAGTAAGATTAGGGCCCGTGGGAGTGTAAGCCCTCTGCTTCTGCAGGTTGTGATTTTCAGATCTGCTCAGACCCGAGGGCAAGCAAGCCCTCTCCATGCATGGATGGAATGCTATTGTGTATACCCGACCTTACGGTTTTTCAATAAGATTAATGTCAGTTCATTCTGGGGAGCTCTTGGTGCTCCCTGGTCAGGCATTCCATCTCCTCCACCTTGTAACATGCCAGGAGCTCCTCCTCAAAGGAAGGCGACTGTCTGCAGAGCCTAAATAGATTTTAATCCCAAGCAACAGGAGTGTAGACTACGGCTGCTGCTTTAGGCTCACTGGAGGCACTGTAGAGCATCCCTGTCTGATACATCACTTAAAAGCACCATGGAATCTACTGCATCCTAAGGCCCCTCTGTCAGGGCAGCTGCATCAAATAATGAACCTGTATCACAGCCCTCAAAACCCCAGACTTACAGATAATTCCATGGAAAACAGTATGGTGGTTCTTCCAAAAATTAAAACTAGGCTTATCCTATATCCAGGAGATCCACTTTTGGATACAAACAGAAAAGAATTGAAAGGAGGGAATTAAAGAGATATTTGTACACTGATGTTCGTAGTCACCTTATTCACAACAGCCGGAAAACAGAAGCAACCCAAGCGCCTTTGACTGATGAGTGGATTTAAAAATGTGATATACATGTAATGAAATATTACTCATTCTTAGCAAGGAAGGACATTTGGACATACGCTACAACATGGATGATCTTATGCTAAAAAGAGCACATCAAATTGCTATAATCCTGAAATAACAATGCAGAGGTATTGCTATCCTTGCCAACTGAAACTGGACTGCTTCCAATTGAACATATTAATTGGGAGTGAGAAACCAATTATTTGATCAATTAGTAGCTGCATATCTGTTGCCAGAGCTGTTTGATTTGTTTGCATAAAAAGGCCAAATCTGGAACATACCCTGCAATTAATGCTAACACCTAAAAAAGCTTGCTATGATCCATCGTCCCTCAATATCAGTTGTGACTTTTAACTCAATATGTTAAGGAATCGAGGTAGATATGCTGCCAGTTGTTAGGTACTTTCACTCCAGCTGCAATAAAGGAACTAGAGCTATAACCACAGAATGGGTTGCTGGGTTCTCTCTATCTGCTGTGCGATTGACTCACAAGCTCTCTGAGCCTAAGGCCCTTTGGATTGTGATGGACTCGTGTGGAGCTGAGTATACCCCTTCTCCATTACACCGCGACCTTCTTAAATGGCTCTAAGTACTGTGGTGGAAAAGCTTGGAGGAAGACTCACAGTACACAAATGTACAGACAACTGCTAGGAACATACATCTTCAAATATCACTAGCATTCTCTTCATTCAAGGCCTTGTGACTTTGTTAGCTGTAGGAATTACATTCCAGGCCGTAAAGTCTCACCTTAGTTTCTCAGATCAGGTGTCGGCTCATCAGACTTGTGGTTGTATGGATCAAGTAACCTCTTAGCGGGCTGTACATCTATGCTATTCCTTTGGATACAGGGTCACTTAGTCACTATTACAGATTGTGAAGAGTCACAACACTGACGGTTCCTCCATCCTTGAAGTCATCCATGATAATGTGACAATCTTATGTCTGGCGGCTAAGAGCCACAGGCAGCTGTCCCCTGCTACTAGGAGACCCTGGTCTCGCTGAAATCTAAGAGCTCGGTTCCCTTTAGGAATGCCCCCCTGTCATTTCCAGCTTTGGAGATGCTGGTGATTTCCCTACTATAAAAATTTTAAATATGTCAAAGAAGAGACCTTCCTGTGGGTCTTCCTCGGGGTGTACTTAGGATGTGACCGAGTTTAATCACAGACTAGGTCCCAACCAGGGGTCACACCAATGTTCGCTTCAGGTGACTTCTTCCTCCACAGCAGGCCAGGAAAGTTCTGGGTGTCCCCCTTTTAGATGACACACCACCACTCCATCCAGAGCCCTATGAAGCCACCAAACAATTTATTATGCATGCTTCCTGTCCCTCAAGCAAACACATCGCATTCTGCATTTGGTTGAGCACACCTATATCAACAAAAATACTATCTCATATAATCTTAGATTGTCTTTTTTGATTAGGCTCTATTCCTGTGCATGTTTCCCAATTTTTTTTTTCCTTTTCTTTCTTCTTTTTAGGGCTGCACCTATAGCATATGGAAGTTACCAGGCTACAGTGCGAATTAGAGCTGTAGCTGCCGGCCTACTCCACAGCCACAGCAACACAGGATTCAAGACGAATCTGTGACCTACACCACAGCTCATGGCAATGCTGGATCCTTAACCCACTGACTGAGGCCAGGGATTGAACTCGAATCATCATGGGTACTAGTTGGGCTCATTTCCACTGAGCCACAATGGGAACTCCCTTTTTTAGGGCCAATTTCTTGATGATAAAAATTCACAAGCTTTTATAATTCCTGTATATTTTCCATCCACGTGGTGTGAACCTTGCTTGTTTGGACATACGGAATATTGGAATTTTGCTTGCATTATGAATCTGAAAGAAACAAAAGTAGACTGAGTCGAAGTAGAATCTTAAGGAGGGGGAGTTCCCGTGGTGGCGCAGTGGTTAACGAATCCGACTAGGAACCATGAGGTTGCGGGTTCGGTCCCTGCCCTTGCTCAGTGGCTTAACGATCCGGCGTTGCCGTGAGCTGTGGTGTAGGTTGCAGACGCGGCTCGGATCCTGCGTTGCTGTGGCTCTGGCATAGGCTGGTGGCTACGGCTCCGATTCAACCCCTAGCCTGGGAACCTCCATATGCCGCGGGAGCGGCCCAAGAAATAGCTACAACAACAACAACAAAAAACAACAACAACAACAACAAAAAAAAGACAAAAGACAAAAAAAAAAAAAAAAAAAAAAGAATCTTAAGGAGAGGAGGCATTCCTTTATGAAGCACCTTCCAGGTGAAGCCTCTGCAAATTTTTTTTTAAAGGAATGTCTAGTTTACTAAAATTGGGAAGAGGGACCTCATTCTTCTACAAAGGGTATTAAGAGTTATTCCACTTGAACAATTTCATTTGAACTACACGGGGGTCCCCTGTTTCCTGTTAGAATCCTGCCTGATGAAGTGGTTAATACTAAGGACAGGGACCCTCAGCATCATATCTTCATATTCATTGAATGCACAGAAGATCTCCTTAGAGGCGAGATGGGCTTCTGAAAACCTATGACACAAGTAGTCTCATTATTACACGGATATTTTCAGACATGGGGAAAGATGGGATTCTGTTTGGGGGTCAAAGCTTGGACAGGTGTCATCGTTGCTTGGACCGGGGTGGAGGTGGTGAGAATTCATGAGATTATGGACACACCGCCACACGAGATATAACAAGACTTGAAGATGGAGTGAATACGTACACTGGGAAAGACAAATAAAAAGCAGATATAGGGAACTCTGTGGCAAAAGCAGGATTGAGAAAACAAGTGTAATTTGGACATGACGATTTTGAGACACCACTGACCATCACAGTGTAGAGAACAAGGAGGCAGTCAGATACATAAATACAGAGTCCAGACCAGAGCTTAATCTGGAGACATAATTCACATTAGCATTATTATTAAGTAATGATGATTGCTAAATAACCAATATGGTGCTCAGGTGATAAAAGGAATTCTCTAAACATGGGGTTCCTGTTTTTATGGTCTTAAAGAAAGTCTGAGATGGTCTATACCCATATACCCCTTCTATTAGTGGACAGGGACATAGAGCAAAGTGAAGAAGATTTTAAAGAGAATAAAACCCACAAGTGTGAAATATACAGCCAATAAAATAAATATTGCAGTAGATACAATTCTGAGTATAAGGCAAACCACAGGGGGCTCCATTTCTTCTGGATAAAGTTAGGTTTATGCATCACCTGAAGAATTCTCTGTAGCCTCTGACAATACCTCACTGAGCATATAATTGCCAGAAAGGTGGGAAGGAATTAAGCACTGTAAGTAATATCCTTTGTAATGTCTCAGAGAAAGGTTAAGGAAATTTCATTTGCTATGGGGAGATGGAAATAAATTAGTTGAAGTCACCATGGAAAATCAGGCAGGCAGGAACAGATAGTGATAATATTCAGAGGAATAAATATGAGATTGTTTAAAAATAGACATTTTAATTCACAGAATAATAAATGTGAGAACAATTTTAAACGGAGAACTAATGCAAAAAGCATCAAGATTTTTCAGCTTAAGGTAGAAAGCATTGGCTGTCTTTATAAGACAAGAGAGTTGTTACATTTTTTAATTTTTATTTACTCACAAATGCTAATGAGCAGGAAACAAATCAAAGGAAGCCTTGAACCCAGAAATCCCTTTAACATTCTCAGAAGCCTGACAGCAGAGACGAAAAAAAAGTTTGAAATTGGATGCCCTAAAGTCTTTTTTGGAATTTGACTCTTACTAGTCATAAGGGTTGAAACACTTATTCAAGACTCCCTAACTTTGCATTTCTTCTTTTAAGGAGATTGGGTTCTAATATAATAATATTAACATATTTTTTTTGTCCATTGGATATGAACCTGGTGTGCCAGCTGGTCAGAAAGAATGATGGTGAGATGGACATCAGGGATTGTTTGCAGTGTAATCTGGTGGGTGGGAATGGGGATAAAAGAAGTTGAAGTCACACCTTCTCAGGACTTAGAACTACAGGGACTCACGGGTTTCAGAGATAAATGCATGATGAACGGGAAGTTCAGGTGAAATACAATGAGTTTCCCACTTCTGTCCTGACGTGGAGATATGGATTGGGGAAGATGATGGGGGCGGCACTGGTGGGAAGTGACCTCTGCATGGTGCTCTGCCCTCAGCCCCACTAAGCCCACCTGCCCAACTTTACGTATCCAAGTGACACTCTGTGTTAGGGAGGGTGAATGTGGGTACAAGACAAGCCCACTTCCAACCAGCAGTTGGGGTTAGGGTTAGGGTTACTCTAATTCTGGACTTTACTATAAATTCTGGACTTCACTGTAAAGTCCTAGAATTAGAGTTGATCTTGGTTTGAGATTAATTTAGCAGATCAAAAAAATGCATTTAAGAATATGATTTTTTTTTCCCTTCTCTTCCTGCTGCTTCTCATGAAGTCGGCCTCATCCTAAGGTTGACACATCACTACGGGCAGCTGGGAGCTGCCAACAGTGGACCCAGATCTGCCGCTCGAGCTGGGGGTGCAGCTGCTACCCCTTGGGAGAGAGTCCCCTAGAGACTGTGTGATCTGCAGCAGAGGAATGGAGAATGGGACTCTGCAAAGCAGCCACAGACACGCACACGCCCTTAAGCTAGAGAGCTAGTGTCTGAACTCCAAAGCAGGAATGTGAAAGTCACAATTACAGAGAGCTTTTAGAACAGAGGTCATCTACTCTCAGAGGCACCTGTAACCCCATCACCATATTACAAAGTCATTAACAAATGGAAACACTCCTTTAACTCCTTGTCTTACCTCTAGTCCCAACTATAAGCTAACTTGTACATTTTATTCTCTTTTCTCTCCTTGGTGAGGACAGAATCCATACACAGGATGTACCATAGAGTAGGCACTGCTTCTGAAGCCTTGACATATGTTAACCTTTCCATCATCTCAACAAAATGATGATGTAGCTTCTGTGATTAACTCCACTTTGTGGATGAAGGAAGTGGCACTGCATGCAGCTAAGATGAGCAGCACAGAGATAGATGCTTGGCAACTGGCTACAGACTCTGTGGGTTTTAAGCTCCAACAATGCCCTTAAGTTTTAATCTAATTTAGGGCTATAGAGACACTGTCAGCTCAACTACTGAATAGGGATTAACATTCGGCCCATTCTACTTCACACAGCATTTTTGTGGATACAAGAAGATAATATTTTGGAAGTAATCTGGAAACTATGAGACCTCAAACAGTTATAAAGTATACTTTGTCTTTTTTTGGGGGGGGGCTTTTTAGGGCCATACCAGCGGCATATGGAAGTTCATGGGCTAGGGGTTGAATCAGAGCTACAGATGCCGGTCCACAGCACAGCCACAGCCACAGCAATGTGGGATCTGAGCCACGTGTGTGATCTACACCATAGCTCACAGCAACGCTGGATCCTTAACCCACTGAGCAAGGCCAGGGATCGAACCCGCATCCTCATGGATCCTAGTCATGTTTGTTTAACCACTGAGCCATGAAGGGAACTCCTAAAATATACTTCTAACAATGTAAAACTTCACAGGGGGTGAAATTCTTTCCCTGAGATTATCAAGATGTTGATGCATAATAGATGCTGGAAGGATACAGTCTAGGGTTATTAACCCAGCAGCAGAGACCTGCCATAGCCATCAACGTTCAGATGGTGGAGCTAGAGAGCCTTTAGAAGCCATTTAGTTAGATCCCTCATTTTTTACATTGAGACTGACCCAAAGTCGTCTTGCCTGTGGGACATAGAACCCTCCATGTAAAGTAGTCCCCGCCTGCCCTACTCATTCTTATCTTGAGTGAATCAGTCCAGGACCTGCACAGACCCCCAGGAATAGCATCGTCATTGTGTCTAGAGCTTAGAATGTCTGGATGCCATCAGAGGCTCCTCACATGACCCAAAGAAGTATTTGTACGTAAGAAGTGTGTGTGTTTTCCAATGAGTACATTGTCATTTTTAGCAGATCAGCAGGCAGCCTATTGCTCTCTTTTTGGATGAGTTGAGATCAGCTACTCCAGGAAGGTGATAGCAAGGTTTAGTTTTACAAATATGTTTCTATAATTTACTAGCTGGGTGACCTTGAACAAGTCTCTGAACCCCGATGCCCTGAGACACTGGTGGCCTAGGTAGAACATGTCAGATTTTAGGTTGTTGTTGAATTAATGAACAAGGGGGTAAGGGCATGGACTCCATATAAGTCAGCCTCACCACAGCAGTGCCACATGGCCAAGCTCAGCACAAAGCACATAACACCACCCTCACAGTTCCAAAGATTCTGGGCCAGGTGGGGTTTCTCTGTTCTACGGTTAGTCATTCTTCTGGATCAAGAAAGACAGCCAGGACAGATGCGATGGCAGAACCCCAGAAGAATGAGTCTAATATATGAGAAACGTTTAAGTATCTGCTTATATCATGTGGTTGATATCCCATTTAAAGCAGCTTACATAGCCGAGCCCCAAATCAAAGGATAAAGAAGTAGGTTCCACCTGCTATGAGGCCACTTATAAGTGCTGTGTGGAACCTGAATTGGGAGGTAGGTATGAATGGGCTGAACTGGGTTCCCCCAAAATCTCTATGTTGAAGCCCTACCCCATGATATGACTGTGTTTGGAGACAGGACCACTGAGGAGGTCATCGAGGCTAAGTAAAGCCATAAGGGCGGAGCCCTGTTCCTGCAAGGTTACGTCCTGATAAACAGCAGAAGTGCACCAGGAGGGCGCTCATGCCAAGGAGACGGTGCCGTGTGGACACAGTGAGAAGGTGGGGTCTGCTCCCCAAGGAAGGTGATCTGACAGCACCTTGGTCTTGGCCCTCAGCCTCCAGGCGTGTGGGCAAATCCATCTCCATGAATCCCCCAGTCTGTGGTATTTCCCTATGGCACCCTAAAAGACTAACGCGGGGGCTGTGTCCTGCTCTCATGGAGACAGGAGGGGGAGGAGGGAGTGTTTGTTCAATAGTCTATTTCACTATGCATACACACTTTGTCTTCCAAACCCACTTTGAGTCTGACAGAGGTCGAATTTAGAGAACCCTGCCCCCTGCTTGAGAGTGCAGTCAGTAGGTGTTTAAACAAGGACTTTTTAAGTCCTTCATTCTTACTGTATAACCTTTCTCCTCAGTGGAATGCTGCCTGGTCGCATCCATCCAGCAGAAGAACAAGAGGTGTGTGTGGATGAAGGCCCACGCCTCCCAGAGCCCTGCTGGTAAAGCACAGAGAGTGAGACCATGTCCAATGACCCAGTGACGTGCGAGCAGGACAAGCTGGATTGCGGGGGGTAACGTGTATCTCGGGATACACTGGCGAAACCCCAGAGGAAGCTTCTATTCCATTACTCAGAAGCAGGGCAAGAAGAGCATATGCCCAGGAGGTTCGCGTGAACGTGGATGAGATAATGTATGAGTAAAGAAATGGGCCCAAGAAGCGTGCACTATCACACTGAACAAGGACAGTCTTTACTGTTATTTTGTTACAATGTTCAGCCGGACAGAGCAAATGGCACAACTCCTTTGTTTTTAAGACTTATGAATAAAAAGGGGAATTAGTCTTGCTCATCACAGAATCATGGTGTGTGTGTGTGTGTGTGTGTGCATGCATGTGTGTGCACGTATCTGTCGGTGACCTTAATTATCTCTGCTATGATCATAGAAGAATTAAATATATGGTTTAACTCTCAGGAGCAAGCTGATTTCCAAAGACTTTGAGTTAAATTCCCATCAAGATCTACCTTCCTGGAGTTCCCGTCGTGGCGCAGTGGTCAACGAATCCGACTAGGAACCATGAGGTTGCGGGTTCGGTCCCTGCCCTTGCTCAGTGGGTTAACGATCCGGCGTTGCCGTGAGCTGTGGTGTAGGTTGCAGACGCGGCTCGGATCCCGCATTGCTGTGGCTCTGGCGTAGGCCGGTGGCGACAGCTCCGATTCAACCCCTAGCCTGGGAACCTCCATATGCCACGGAAGCGGCCCAAGAAATAGCAACAACAACAACAAAAGACAAAAAAAGACAAAAAAAAAAAAATCTACCTTCCAGAATTGTCCTGTCTATTAATACAGTAACAGCTGACTGCCCTGTCAACCTCCTCCACACACACGCCAACACAAGCACACAGCAACACACACTGCACACACAGACCTCCCCAACAAGCATATCATCAGCCACACTAGCACACCTGCGTGCACACATAATTTCTCTTTTTCTTTACTCACATGATATCATCCTGTGCATCTCATTTCACCCATTACGTTCTGGGATTTGATGACTCCCCTTATCAGCCTGCATCTATTATATTTAATGGTTACTTTTATGAGTTAACCTGAGTGGGTTATGGGATGCCCAGATACTTGGTTAAACATTAGTTCTGGGGATGTAAACGAGGGCCTTTGGGATGAGGCCGACATCTGAACCAGTGGTGGGCTGAGTGAAGTAGATGGCCCTCCCCAAAGTGACTATGAATAGAACCAAAAGGTAGAGGAAGAAAGGATTTTCCCTTTCTCTTCTTGACCACAGGAGCCTGGGCGTCAGTCTTCCTCTGCCCAAAGCAGTCCTGGTTCTCAGACCTGCAGACTAGGGCTGGAATCTACACCACTGGCTCTCTGGCTCTCAAGACTTCAAACTACAACAGTGACCCTCCTAGTTCTGCAGCCTGGGAAGAGCAGGTGGTGTAACTTCTCAGCCTCTCTCAGCCTCTGCCATGTATGAGCCACTACCCTATGAGAGATCTCCGTACAGATAAAGACTACTGGTTCTATTTCTCTGGAGACCTCTGGCTAACATCCCGTATGGATCCACTTTCAATTTCCATATGCTTTCGTGCCCCTAGTTTTAGGGCAGATTCTTGAGGCATCAACATGGTGAACTTCTGCCATCATTCTCTCTGGACCTACTAAACTATACTATGCACCACTGGCACATAATAGACACTCAGTAAAAACTTTCAATTAAAATGTGTTAAGTAGTAAAGGAATATACTCTAATTTACATACAGAATATTGCATTTTATTAAGAATTTATAATAGTTTATAACATCTAGATCTTACATCTGTAAAATAAAAAATTCTGAAATCTTCTGACTACAAAAGTAACAGGCATTTATTATATGGATTGAAAATAGTGCTAATGAATGTAAAAATATTTTAAAATAAAATCCAAAATCCTGTTTAGAATACGTCTCTGTTAGTATTTAATGACTACCCTTCTAGTATATAATTTATAATTTCATATTATACAGAACTGAGATCACACGACACATTTTATCCTCCGATTTTCAATTAATATTATATCTTGAATATTTTCCCATCATTAAAAATTTTGTCAAATATGTTTATGCCTGCATGCATAAATCAATAATAAAATGATTTAAGTGTGTTAATGTAATCAGGCCATGATACGATTAAAGTGAATACATTAACAGAATCCTTTCCCCCATAAGGATACTTCCTTTAAGCCAAAGCGGTTTATTACCAAAATCACTGTGTACTTAGTTCGTAAGCTGAAGTCAGATGTCCACAGAGGCTAACGTCTTCCTCACAAAGACTAATGAACTGGTATACTTAATACCCTCGCACAATACTGGACAGCAGATATGTGCTGGATGATATAAATTTCATCCTGTAAAGGTTAAGCTGCTGTAATATTCACTTACTACATTAATAGGCTCTGTGGATGAAAATAAAGACGCTAGCGTAAGACAAGTTGTCTGCCCTTGGGTATGAACAAGCTGTTGAAGGACCAGCTGTATTCACGTGAAATAGTTGTAGAATCATCCTAGAGCGCGAGACCAGAAACGCGAGACCAGAAACGCGAGACCAGAAACGCACAGGGTAGACGGTCAGTAGCGGTGGAACAGGAGGTGGAGAGTCCATCTGGATGGATGCAGCCCAAAAGAGATCCTGGAGAAGCTGGCCTTGGCTCTGGTTCCTGAACAGTGGAGGGTGATGGGGCCTAATGTTTACTCAGTGCCCGTTAGAACTAGTTCTCATCTCCAGCCACCTTTGGCATCCTTCTAGAACGGGGAGTGGCCTTCCCATGCGTGCACTGTCTGACGCCACAGCGATCCTCTTTAACTGGCTCTGTTAATGGGGTGAGTTGAAGGAAAGGGGGACATCGCGGCAGGGAATGGAATAATCAAAAGCCATGATAAACACGGGTCTGTGAGTGAGGGTGAGCAGTCCACAAGCCAAGGGTGTCAGGAGTGGGCTGAAAGCACGACTGCGATAAGGTTAAATGGACACAGTGGGTTACACAGTGGGAGATGCTAAATATAAAAAGAAATCAATCACCCAGGAGGATACCTTCAGACACTGATTTCCCAACTGGTCCCTTAACTGCCTGACTCCAATTTTGTATTTGGTTGACTTAAAACTGCTTAGTAGAGTTCCTGTCATGGCTCAGTGGTTAACGAATCTGACTAGGAACCATGAGGTTGTGGGTTTGATCCCTGGCCTCACTCATTGGGCTAAGGATCCGGCATTGCCGTGAGCTGTGGTGTAGGTCACAGACGCAGCTCGGGTCCTGCGTTGCTATGGCTCTGGTGTAGGCCGACAGCTACAGCTCCGATTGGACCCCTAGCCTGGGAACCTCCATATGCCACAGGAGCGGCCCTAGAAAAGGCAAAACAAACAAACAAACAACTGCTTAGAGAGAGAAGTTAGAAAAATCTCTATTATTTTGGAAATAACCTAGCAGGTGTGTGTGCATGTGTTCATGTGCGTACTTTGCACACTTGTATGCATGCACGCATGTGTGTATGAAATCATCAGATCTCATCTTCTTTATCATAATGAAAATATAATCGATTTTTAATGACAGTGAACTGAAGGCCCTTTTACGCTCATTAATAGTGATGATTTTCATGTTCTATGATGATGATTAGATATTAAAAGACCTCACCCTAGCCCTCGGAGTGCTTAGAGCCTGGTGGGAGAGACAAATTACAACAGGTGTTATGAAGGCGTGGTGTAGGGTGTCATGAAGAGAGACAGAATGGTGGCTGATCTGGTCACGCAGTTCTGGACAGTCTTCCACTAGGATAAGCGGACTGATGTGAGATCTTTAGGAATAATGGTAACCTGTGGCAAAGAAGGAAGGAAGGAACACTCAGGCAGAGGATTCCTGTTAGAGTCTTTCTAATTTGACACATCAAGGCTCATTTTAGAAAGAGGAAAGAAAAAAAACAGGATGGGTGAAGTGTGGAGAAGAAGAGAAAACATCAAGACACAGGCTATCGAAGGGTCAGGAGGGCTGGATCCTGCCCGGCTTGCGAGTCAAGGTAAGAATTTGGTCTGTACTCTAAGAAAAACGAGGCGCCGTGGAGTTTTCAGCAGAACCTTGATATGATCAAATCTGAGTTAAAGGAAAGGGTGAGGATGAAGACTAAGAGAAGCAATGAGATGCCAGATGTCATTTAGTCAATGACTGGGCAAAGCGGAGCAAGTCAAGGAATGCCAGCCACAAGTGGCGCTAAGGACATTGCCATCATGCTAAAAAAAGATCCAGGTTTTGCACAACAGTATAGGAGAAATGAGAAGGAATGCAACTTCCATGTCACAACCTACAGGACATCACAGCGATTTAAACCAATGAAGGCAGTACAGGATGATAGATGAGAGACCGAAGTAATTAGATAAGATCAGAGGTACCAGAGCCCATCCATCCAAGTCAAGCTCAGGTCCTGACACTTACCAAGGGTGACGGGTACAGCCAGTTATCGAATTGCCACGGTCCTTACCTTCTGCTTTCGTAAAATGTGAATAAGCATAATTCCCATTGTGGAGAGTCTGGAGAAGGATTATATGATGTGATGTTGGTAAAGCAATTAGCATGGAGCATGTAATCTCCCAAGAACGTTAAATGGGCCTGTTTTTTACAGAATTCCCAGCATTGTTGCTATTGCCATGCTATTCTTAGAATTATCTTAATCACCACTGTTTGAAGAGCTTTAATAGACATACTCTTTGGTATAGTCAAGGATTAACAGGACCCGTTGTCTTGATTGATGTGGGAAGTGGTAAGGGTAAGGGAAGAATTTTGAGAAGATAAGAGATTTGGGGTTGAGTCCACCTGGAATTCTACATAGCACCTAGTAGTTTGGGTAGGAATCTGCTATAGCTAATATTTGCTGAGCTTTAGAAATAATTTGCAATGAATCCTTAAAACAAGCATATGAGATGGGTATGACAGTGATCCCCTTTTTATGGGTGAGGAAACTGAGGCGTAGAGGGATCAAGTAATTGACTGAGGACTATTTGGTTAGTAAGTACAGAAGCTGGAACTTGAACCCCAAGTATCTCTGGCTCCAGAATAAGCAATGAATGCTTAACCACAAGGTGACATTGCCTCTGTTGTGCTACAGAGGGCGGAGGAGAAGATGACTTGAATTACACTGCTACTGGATGAATTTCTGAGTCCTGCATGGGGTGGTGTGGGTTAAATCACACACACAAAAAGGCTATTTCCTGAAACACATTCCCTGGGAAACTCATGGAAAGGGATATGGCATAAAAGCAGTATTATCATTTTTTTTTCTTTTTTCAAGGTTTCAGCATAAAAGATGTGTCCTGGATTCCACATATCGTGGAGTTTCATGTACCATTCAATCATCAGGGCGAGCAAATGAAAGTGGTATTTACAGATGGATCGTGTCTGCAATCAGCCTTGAACTTCCTGTGTCCAATTGAAGAAATGATTTTCTTTGGTAATGCAACATTTGATGCAGATGGATAGCCAAATTATTCCACAGTGCCCGAACACTCCCCAGCTAAACGAGGAAGACTTGAGTCAATTTGATTTGTGCGGAGAACTGCTATTGCTCAAACTAGCCAACCATCACTAATGTTTTTGTATGAAGCTGATGAGTTCAGAGGTCTCTGGGATGAGCAGCGGCTGTGGAATCAGAAGAGACGTGCTACGAGTGTCCTTCAAGGCCAACTCAACAGCATCCCCCTGCTTCCCTGACTACTGGGAGCAGAATAAATGACTAGGAAACACTTGGTGTATAATTTGTGCATTTTGGCACCATCAGAGCATCATATTAGACTTGGAACCTTCGCGGGTAACACCAATTTGTGGATGCTGCTGATGAGAGTCATTTTAAGACATTTCCCTACCCAAAGGCCCTGAATCCAAGTGAGAAATTGTTTCATATGCAACCAGGACATTACAGCTGGCTGTAGCTCTACTGTGGTTGCTCCCAATTTCCTGCTTGTTCAACCTCCATCTCCTGATGACCGGCTTGCTCCCTCTTCCACCCGAAAGTGGCATGTCCAACTCCCCAGTTTCCCCTCTGCCTGCTCCCCTGCCAAGGCCACTGCAAGTCAATTAATCCTTTCAGTGACATAACCACGCCTGCCTCTATCCCTCCCAGACCCACCTACATTGTCTCCTTTCGGCAGGCAGGCATCCCTGCTTCCTCCCGACTCACTAACGCAGGTCCCTGGGAGAAGGGTCAAGGGTGTGGGTGTAGCAAAATGGGGCTGCTTATTTAGAGTTGTTACCAATTTACCAAATATGCTGGAGTCATCTCCCAGGGGCCCTTTGGGATACAGCCTGGGGCACGCTGAGGATTTAACAAGAAGGAATGGGGTTAGAGTTGGGTGGATGGATGGCCCAGCCATACCCCTACTCAGGATTTCCCGACCCCTCCAGGCCCGGCTGCTGGGGCCCTGTGCTGAGACTCTCTCTCGCTCAGCGATGCTCTTTTCTCTCATGGTCCTGCTGTCTCTCCTGACAACCTGCTATTCATTGGTCCCCCTGACCCTATATGGTCACCCAGGTCTCTTTAACTCTGAACATCCATGACCAAGATTCATTTTCTTTCCCAAGCTTCTCCTCCTAGAAACCATGGAAATAAAGGGGTACAGCCAGTCCCACTGGATCCGAGTAAGGAGACTTGGAGGCCAAAAAAAAAAAAAAAAAAAAAAGTGGGAGTACAAATTTCTCTTTCAAGATGGGAGGAGAGGTCTGACCTCCAATTTTACTGCCCAAGAACCACAGTTTATATGAAATACAGTCGCAGTGGCTTCACCCCAAGAAAAGGAACAGAGACAGAACATAAATTAAATCCACACATCAGCATCTCCAAATCTCACCTCCAAACCTCACAGACCTTAATACATCTTAATCTGTTTGTTTTACATCTTTATTTACTTGAACCCCTGTTTCTCTACCCACCAACTAGACTCTAAGTGCCTTGGGCTCGGTGGCAATATTCTATTTATATTTGTATTATCTTCTATGTCACAAAGGTCACTTGAGGGACACTATTTCTACCCTGTGCCTCGCTATGTAACACTGAGCGCATCATTACTTTAGCATTTGACAAAACAAATTATAAAGGGCATAAGGTATTGAATTATTCATCACTGAAAGAGAAGCAAACTGAGGCACAGAGACCATTCCCTACCCCAAAGTCAAAGCCACCATAAATGCATAATTCTGTCCACAAAAAAAAAAAAAAAAAACTATAGCAAATGACTACCCAGGGAAAGCTATCTGTAGTCCATGCGTCCATTTATCTGTCCATCCACCATCTACGCATCCATTCCTCCATTTATCTATTTGTTTGTCTATTTGTTTTTTTAAAAAAACCGCACCTGCAGCACATGGAAGTTCCCAGGCTAGGGGCTGAATCAGCGCTATGGCTGCTGGCCTACACCACAGCCACAGCAATGCCGGATCCAAGCAGCATCTGCAACCTGTATCACAGCTCACAGCAATGCCAGATCCTTAACCCACTGAGCAAGGTCAGGGATCCTCGTGGAGACAACACTGTGTCCTTAACCCACTGAGCCACAGTGGGAACTCCATTCATGCATTTACGTATCACCAACACGCTCTGTGTTCATCATGTACCAGGCAATGTGCTAGTCACCGAAGACAAGCTGTGAACAAAAAAGATGCCGATCTGTATCCTCAAAGAGCCTTCAGTGCGGTGGGAAAGCAGACAGTCATCAAATAATCAAAACACACATTCAACGGATGCAACACGAGCTGGGTGCGCGGTACAAACGCTCATTAACCACGTGCTCCCTGAAGACCTGTCAGGCCCTGTCTGGTACCTGAGGACGCATCACTCTACTCTCGAGGCTTGTGCCCCCGCCGCCAGCCACCTATGGGGTTCCGCTCACCTTGTTCCCTGGGCCAACACCGTCATCAGCCAGGGGCAGTGGGAGGGTCCTCGGCATAGCACCAGAACCAAGCACGGGCTTCTCTGTGCTGCTCTGTTGGTTTTGATGCTGAGAAGGGACTGGGGTTCCTCTCCAAGTCCCTAAACTCTTTTTTTTTTTCTTTCCTGTGCCTGGAAAAAAAGTGGAAAAAAAGAGCAGGATTAGAACTCTCCTGAAGACGTGGTGGGATAGAAAGAAGGTGCCCTCCCTCATGGGATGCTCAAAATGCGGGCATGTTCACTAAATACTAATTTGTGTGCTGAACCGAGGGGGCGTCCATCAAAATCCAAAGCAGAAATATCAGCGAACATGAATGGACTGCTCACACCTGCTCAGCTGCCCTTGTCAAGTTTTACGAAGCTCACAGCTGATTGTAGAATATTGTCCACATTGTAGCCCGGCTACTTAAATGCTCTCTATATTTGCCATGCCGCAAGTTTTAAGTAAATAAATAAAAGTTTAAAAAGATAACAAAAATTTCATAAAGGGACTGTCGCTCACCCTTTATCCATACGTCTCCTAAGGCTGTGACATAGTTTAAACACACAACCCCCCCAAAAAAAGCCCACATACACATATGCACACAAATGCACACACAATGGGAATTTAAGATTTTTAAAGAAGAAAAATGCATAACTATTAATAGCATCCAAGATTTTGGGAAAAATGCAATAATCTCGTCTCCTTCATGAGGGGATGTTTGTTACCGTTTACTCTTGGGACCAGGGAAGGGAAGGGATAAGGTAGGAGTATGGGATTCAAAGATACACATCACTCTACATAAAACAGGTAAACAACAAGGATTTACCATAGAGCTTAGGGAACTATATTTAATATATGGCTTATAGTGGAAAGTTAGAAAAACATGTATGTATAATCTAATCACGCTGCTGAGCACCTGAAACTAATACAATACTGTAAGTCAACCACACTTCAATTAAAAAAAAAAAAAAAATCTTGAGGTCAAATGGATCTGTGCTTCACGATCCCATGACCTTGGGACGTGACCTGTTTGTGGGTGTGTGTCTCAGCTCTCTCATTTTTCAAGTTAGGATAAAAATCCCCAAATTTTAAATATTTGATGACACCTTCCAAGATAGTGTCAAGCGGTGTGCAGGGTACGTTTGAGGACTGCAGAAAGGTTGCTCTCTACCACAGATCTGTGTTGTTCAGGAAGATAATGATACTGAAAGCATTCTGACAGCTCCGAGAACTTAAGCCGATTAATTTGTCTTTTCACTATGACTTTTAAAGAAGCAAATATGATTTTAAAATGTGAACTCCGAATGCATGTGCCTTGATCTGATTATATAAAGACTCATCTCTTTTAAAGGTGTTGGGATCCGAAAGATGATTTCATTATTTACTCCGTATGACACTATTCTGAAGTCTGCAGATAAAGGCATGGGGAAGCAACCCAGTGTGAACAGACAACAAATATCTCAGATATTTTTTTTTTTTTTAATGAGGCGGTGTGGCATAGCTGGAAAAAAAGCTGGATTGGGGGTCAGAAAACTGGATTAAAATTCTGGCTTTTCTACATCCTTTAGGCACTTTGCACAGTATTTCTGAATCTCGAATCTCTTTGGTTAAAAAGAGGGTCAAATCTCTGTGCTTAGTATGTGCCAAAGCAGAAACTAAAGGTGGAGGGTCTGATCCACAGTCACAGTGCAGTTCACTGAGCTCACACTAAGACTTACGTCAGCAATCCGTAGTAAGTAAATTCTTACCACTGCAACTTTCTCTATGTATAACTGGATATATATCCGTTTCCTGAGATAAAATTGGTTTGGACAAGTTTTCTGAACATTTGTAACGTGTGTTTCAGTTATAAGATAAAAGATACTAAAATGATGGCAGAAAGGCATACAGGGAAAACACAACTAGACCATACCTCTGAATTAATGAAGCATATCTTCCAATATTAAATTAAATTAGTGGGTTGAAAGCAACTATACTGGTTCACTTTTCTAACTTTTAAAGCATTCAGTCTTTTTTTCTTTCTTTCTTCCTTTTTTTTTAGAGCCGCACCCATGGCATATGGAAGTTCCCAGGCTAGGGGTTGAAATGGAGCTACAGCTGCCAACCTACACCACAGCCACAGCAACTCGGGATCCAGGTGTATGCAACCTACACACACCACAGCTCATGACAACGCCAGATCCTTAATCCACTGAGCGAGGCTGGGGATTGAACCCACGTCCTCTTGGATACTAGTTGGGTTTGTTACCGCTGAGACACAATGGGAACTCCCAACTGCTCCCTTTTAAAATAAGGAAGAATACACTGTATACATAGTATTTATCATCTCCATCATATTTCCATCCATTACAGCACTTCTTGTTATATTGTTTGTATGTTTTCTCTTCTGGAAAGTGAGCGATTTTGACAGAGCAGTGGTGTCCTGTATTTCAGTCTTGGACATGAGGTAACTGCTGGGGTCACACAGATGGAACTGCTCCAGATGTACATTCACCCACCATGTGGTCTTTGGCAAGTTACTTACTGAAGCTATCTCTATTTTCTTGACCTGCAAGAAGGGAGGCAGATTATTTGCATTGAGCTTATAGGGTTGTTGCAGAGACTGGGTGAATTTTAGACACTTAGAAACTAGCCTGGCCCAAGGCAAGCAAATCAATGAGTTGGCGATGATGTCATCTCAAGATGCTCAGTAAATGGCGGGTACGCAATGAATGCTGAACGGCTGAATGAGGCAAATGAATGAATGTACAAATGAAAGTGTGACAAATGCGCAGTACCGGGGGACTGAAGGAAATCCAGATTTCAAACCTGAGATAATTTTATGCCCACGTCATCCCATGTGGGGCCTCCCCAGTTCAGGTTTTAGAATATGGGTTCACTCGGATATCGTCCACCTTTGATCTCTAAGGATTCTGAGATGATTAAGAGGGCCCTTTGTTTGAATTCATGCTATTTCTAAAAAACACACAGTGTCTAAGCACCTGTCTTTATCAATAGGATGACTGGGTTTTAGGCCAGATACTCATAGGGAAAATTATGCTGAAAAACAAATATTTCCATGAAAGTGATTCTGCAAACTCATACCGAGTGTTTCTTTTGTTCTTCTCTGAGGGCACTTTGATACACACACACACACACACACAGAGAGAGAGAGAGAGAGAGAGAGAGAGAGGGTGCTTCCCCCCAGTATAATTTCTTGGATCTTCCAACTTCATAAATGCTCTTGTTACTTATGGCAGCAACACAGTGGACAGGCACACAGCTGTGGGAAGAGGATGCAGCTCCATACAAACTGCTCCGAGCCCATGTGCAATGGCCCCCGCTCAGACTCACTAAATGATTCATCAGCAGGTACTGGACTCCCTCAGCCAAGGCTGGACAGACAGGGCAAGTCCTGTGCAAATGCTGAAAACTGTGATTCTATGTGAAGAAAAGGCAAAGAAGCAAGTCTGAACCCTCTTTCAATGACTGGAATTTGCCAAGCAAAGAGTCTAATGGTGACTCTTCGCAGCAACCTCCTCCACTCCACTCCTGGGATGCAGATGCTTTCTTTACTCGTGTCCTGCTTCCCAAAGAGGAGGAGCCATAGCAACGGGCTTTGTCAAGTAGTGAGTACCTTCCTCTGATGGAACTCCTGACACTGAAAGAAAAAGAAGGAAAGGGAAAGCAAAGCAAAGCAACATGGAGGTGCTGGTGTTCAAGCTCAAGTTCTCTAGGGATGAAGGTGGTCTTTCGACTGCAGGAGAGGATGGATATAAGCAATGCTAATCCCCCTTTCACTTGGTTCCTGAATTTAGTTGAAGTAAGTCTGGCATAACTACAATGTCAGTAACATTCTCCCAGGGAAGGAAAGGGTGCGATAACATAAGTCAACATTACATAAATTAGTTTATCATAGTCCATCTATGTTTGGGTGGACTGCATTAGCTGCAGTGCAAAACTGAAGAAAATTTAGACACTTGGCATAATCAACTTCAGAGTTTGGAAAATGCCTCTGGTGGTTTTACAGATTATGCTTAGGGAAAGCTGGAGGCAAGGAATACAAGGAGAGTACTGCTGGGATTGTCCAGAAACAACTGGATGATTAAGATGACAGCCACGTTTGGGCATAGATGTGGCAAATATTTAACAGTTACAAGAATAAAAATGTACAGGACTTAGTCATTTATTTGGCATGGAAATTAAGAGAGTTGGAGGTGGAGACCAGGAGCAAACTATAAATTATTCTTTCTACATCCCTCCTTTTCTTCCTTCTTTAATCTTTCCAGACAGTTACAAAAAAAAAAAAAAATCCTGTATACAGACACTCTGTGCGGCAGACTGCAGTATCCAAAGATGACCTAGACAATATATTGCATCCCAGATGGTCTTCCAACAACGCGATGTTGACTCTTTTCTATTCCGGGACGAGATCTGTATCACCTCCCCTTGAATTCGGGCACGGAATCATCTTCGCATCCAAATTTTCATGAAGATTATGTGATGGGAGTGCCTCTGTGTCGCTTGTGAGATCAGGTCATAAAAGTCGATACAGCCTGTGCCTGACTCATTTGCTCCCTGGGTGACAGCCCTTGAAATTCAGCCACCGCATTGTGAGGAAGATCAAACCGCAGGGGGAGGCCGAGTGCGGGTGTGATTCCATCGCAGGTCTCAACTAACAGCACCTACTGGCAGCCCCGTGTGAGTGAATGAGCCACCACATGATTCTGGAGAAAGTGGTGAGAAACGAAGAGCCGAAATATTCTCACCAAGCCCTGCCTCATTTACAGACCTCTGAGTAAAATACATAGTGTCATTATGTTAAGCCACTAATTTTGGAGGAAATAAATACCTTAGCATTACGGAAACATCTTACTACATGATGAGACGGCAATGCATATTGAATAACACTAATTCTTCCTTCCCAACAAGATGTTCTCATAAATTAGGCACATAAACACCTGATATTAATGCGATTGATACAAAGGATATGTTTGAGGTCAGACGGAGGTAGAACAGAGACTTCCTTAGTGATGAATGCCTATTTCAAACGCTCATTGCTTACCGGCGAGCACATGCAGAATTTTGGCACATGCCACATTCGTGTTTTGGATGCTACGGCTTGAGGAATCTGCACTATGAGCTGGTGAAAATGACCCCGTCTAACAAGGGGTCAGCCATTCTTAGCTGTCTCAACAAAAGAGAAAGTAAAGGTGTCCCCCCCATGTTCATAAACTGTTTGTTCGAAATTAAGATTTAAGGTTGCACCTCGTAGTAAGTGGACAACTGAAATAAACGGCTGTGGATTTTCCTTGGTGCCTGATGTTCTATTGACAGCGGACTCTAAAAATCCATCCTTGCTCCTACGGACGGGGAAAGTGTACACTGTATTCGGCCACGCTGATGGGAGCAGGTGAACTCTGCGTGACAGCCCCCCGCGAGTCCTATAGAAGCCACAAACAAACTTCGACATACGATCAGGTTTTCTGGGGTCAGGTGCCGTAAGCATGGATGTAACTTTGCCCCTGGGGCATTTATTAGCCTTCGAGTTCCCTGTCTTGGCTGTAGTTTGGGTGACATGTTAGACAGCAAACACGTGTGTCACGGTGGCGATCTAGGGCTCTGTTTCCACGAGTGTGTGGATTTCCTGTCAGCGTGATTAACATTTTGTTTGAAAAATAATAAATTCTTTGGTTTAAGAAGCAGATGGTAAAAGGACTGGCATCGTTGCGATGAATGAGCCCCTAACAGGGGTACTTCTCGGTCTGGAGTGGAAGAGAGCTTGGCTATTACAATCTGAACTTAGTCTCTCAATAGCCTGAGAGAACTTACAAGAGGATAATAGTACAACTGAGCAGAAAAAATTCAAGGGTCTCAGAGTAGATAAACAGACTTGATCTGATAGTCAATAATCCAGGATTACAAGTAGTTTTGTTGAGTGGTTCAAGGCAAAGACTTTGTGTCAGAGGACACTGGATTCGAGTTCATGCTTAGTCATTTATTTGTTAGTAAGTTATTTGATCTTTAAAAGTCTCATTTAAAAGCAATGGCAAGAGTTCCTGTGTGGCTCGGTAGGGTTAAGGACCCAGCATTGTCACTGCAGTGGCTTGGGTCGCCACTGTGGCACAAGTTCAATCTCTGGCCTGGGAACTTCTGCATGGTATGGGTGTGGCCCCATAAAACCTAATAAACAAACAAAAAATAAAAGCAATGGCATGATAACATTATGACAATGTGGTTAACAGTTATATACTATCGGGGATGCTGGGAGCTGGGTGTGACATGACACGCAGATGTGAAGTCAGATGAAGGGCTTACATGGGAGACAGAGATTTAGGAGTAATGATTGTATAAGATGGAACTAGAAGCATGTGATTGGGGGAGTGAAAGATCCAGAAATTAAAACAGAAGATGCTTCATATATCTCTGTGTCAGTATCACACCACACACCCTGTAAGAGCGAAGTGGAGCAGAAGAGGAAGAAGTGTTTAATACATAGGAAGCTACAAACAAAAGGAGCAAGAACTACATAAAATTAAAAAGAGGGTTTCACACAGAATCTTGAAATGCAGCGAGTGGATAACACCTTATTTTTTAGCAGCCCGTTCTGCAGTATTCCATTCCGTATTTGCAGTGTGTCTGGGGACCTCTGCATTGTAAGCGGAATATTTAGCCTGGCTAATAACAACCATAAAGCAAGCAATTAATCCTTAATATATTGGAAAGGCACGGCTTCCCCATAGGTAGATATTTCCTTAGATGAGTGGGAGAACAGTTAATCTTTATTGTAAGTCACCAGCATGTTGGAATAATTTATCTTGGAATGGATTCTTGCAGCTCCTGCTGTTTTCTTCCTTCTATCCAGTAACTGTCACGCTGTGTGACTAGGCGGATCTATTCTGGCTTGAGGAAGGACCCAGTTTGAAAGAGAGTAGGGGTCCATTTCCAAGGAGAGGCGTTTCCTAACAAAGCCCTGCCGGGGGGCGGTGGGGGGTGGATTTCTACCGCTGCATCCTCCTGGAAAAATCTCCAAGATGCCACCCCATTCAGCTCTTGTTCAGAAGGCAATCTTCTTTGTGCTATTAGAGATATTCTAATCAGCATGCCTAATTACAAGGCTCTGTGAATCGCTTTGGAAGAAAAAAAATTTTTTTGGGAAATCTTCCTACAACAAAGGCAAAAAGAGAGAGACACACTGACAATCACTTCCCACGCTAGGGGGTGATAAACCTACGGGCTGCACTGGGACACACTGACTCCAGATTTCAATTCCCCCAGCGCTGAGATGAATGTTCAAAATCGGGTGCCTTCAGATTTCTCATTGTATTCTTTTCCCACGAAGATAGCCAGTTGGAAGGGAAAATAAATTTTAGTAAAATATGGACTCTATTAACTAAATTGGCTTGTAGCCTGGGATCTGCCTCTCACTGAGATGATGGTCGTTTAGGGTCTCTTGACCTCTCTCTTGAAGAGAGGGTTACTCGTTCAGCGGTTGCCGGCGTTACTACTACAGGGGTCCCTTTGTCTTATTCTTCCGGAAATGTAGGGTTCATGATAACTTCCATAACACCCTTGAGTGAGTTCAGTGTGTGAGAGGCAACACAGCCTAGGGGTCACATGGCGGCTTCAGTGTCCTTTGATCTAACCCGCACAAACAAGGTCGTCTGCCCAGGGAGCTCGGACTCCGGCGTGGAGTCCCTGCTCTGCCTCATGCTGCCTGTGTGATCCCTGTGCCTCGGTTTCCTTAACTGTAAAATGGGGGTGAAAGCAGTGGTGCCTTCCTCATATCTCCCGAGGCCTAACCAGAAGGATGTTAGCTGAGCAACGTCAGAACTGCATCCGGCACATGACTGCATGTAAGTGTTTGTCAAATAAAAAGGAGCCTTGGTCTCCACAAGCCCCTGATAACAGCATGACCTTCAGTTGGGCACTGCTGCCCAAGTCTCTGGGCAGAGTTTATGTTCAAAGCACTTGGGGCATTGATCTCCACCTCTCTCAGCTTCGAGTCCCCACAGACCCTGCGGGCTGCCAGCCTTGACCTGCTGCTGCAACACATGTGAAAAAGGGCACGGTGTGGCCCAAGGGACCTTCTCCAGAATTGTCTTATTTGACCCCTTTTACTTCTCAGAGAAGAGCCATGGACCTGTCGCCTCTTCTGTTACGGAGACGAGCCCTTCCGTCCAGTCCAGCATCCCTCCTGCCTCCCTCTTCATTCCTCACTCGGGTCTCAACCTCCCTTCCCCTCCCTGGGAGCCCAACGCCACTACTCACCTGAGGGCTGAAGATACTCCTGCATCTGTATATCCTGACCCTTCCCCCCAACTCCTCTTCAAAACCATCCCCTTCCTCCTCAAAAGGCCTTTTCCTGTGGACGCCATGAATGAAAGCCTGTTTGCCATCAATTCCCCGTTCCCCGAGGGCAAGTGACAGAGGCGAGTCCAATTTGGATCCATTCAGGATTCATTCCTTCAACAAATAGTTACTAAACTCGAAGAAAGGTGCTGGGGGAAATAAGTGAGTATACAAATATGCATTATTTTCTCCCACGTTCATATAAATGGGACAAAATTAAGCACATAATTTCCATATGATTTTCTTTCATCATTTTACGTCTTAATATTTCCAAATTAGTCCTTTAAAGGCTTAGGATGGTTTTAAAACACATCTGTCCCTGTACTATACGCCTGTGATCAAGAGGTGGGTCCAGGAGTTCCCACTATGGTGCAGTAGGTTAAGAACCTGACAGCAGCGGCTTGAGTTGCTGCAGAGGCAAGGGTTCGATCTCCGGCCCGGTGCAGTGGGTTAAAGGATCCAGTGTTGCAATACCTGTGGTCACAGCTGTGGCTAGGATTCAATCACTGGCTGGGGAACTTCCCTATGCCATGGGTGTGTGTGGCCCTTAAAAAAAAAAAAAAAAAAAAGAGGTGAGTTCAGTTACTCTCCAGGGAAATACGGGTAAAGATTTAGAGACTCAACAAACAAGCTAAAAACAAGAAGGTGGAAGTGACACTGCGTCACTCCTGAGGTTGGGTCTTAACAGTTTCACAAGATCTTAGAAGGTCACCCAGCTTTTACCGCCATTCCCTGGGATGCTTGCTTCAAAAAGGCCAACCTGGTGCTGTGAGGAAGTCGAGGAGAGGCCGTTCACAGGTGTGCTTGCTGAGGGCCCTAGCGAAGCACCGAGCAGACGGCCAGCGTTCTGGGAGGATTCCGAGCCACCCTTCCAGACACCCATGCGATGTCACGGAGAGCAGAAAGGAGCTGTCTGTCCCGACTGCTGATGGGTGAGCCAAATAAAGGACTGCTGCGGCTCTGACCACTGTGTTACGTGGTGCTTTGCTGCGCAGCAGGGAAGCAGGGAACCAGAACACCCACGATACCACATTATACATCACTCCCTCCGTGAGCTACAGTCCAGATCTCCCCTTTCAGGATCCAAGGTCCGTCGCCAATAGTCCATCCCTAAATTAGCTTAAATATTTTCACTTGCAGGTTTCATGTGCTTTTGGGTCAGTGGAGGTTTCTCTGTACTGATAGTGGTAAAGGTCTCAAAAGGTCACATGGATTCCAACCAGCATCCACGGGGCTGCTCTGCTTCCCAATATAGCTTCAAGTAATGCGTCCCCTGAAAGCCTTTGGCAGGTACCTTCCTTCTGTTATGTAAGGACAAGAATACTGCACTTAAGAGTCAAGAGAACTTTCTGTGTATCGCCCCTACCATGCCTTCTGGGTTTATTATTTCTCGGCCTCTATTTCTCAATTTCTAAAATGGTATTAAGCTAATCTCCACTAAAAGGTACTTGGAGAGTTTCTACGAAAATGATTTCAAAGGTAAAAAGTACTACACATAGACTTTAGATATTGCTATTATTGTTAAAGACATATATCGTAATGGCATGTCAGCAATATCAAGGGAATATTTTAGGGCAATAATGACTAAATTTATTAGAGATTCCAAGGGGTTCACTGTGCTTTTAAGTCCTAATCCAAGTAATACATGTACAGGTGCAGAACAACTGATGAAAATAAAGTTTAGCTGTATTAATATGCTTGCACATTTTACGTGTGCTCTTGAAAATAGATTTCTATTTTCATTTGGAAACAGGTGTTTGGAATATATTTTGAAATGAGCTGAACAATGCTTATTCATGAGGAATTTTGCATCTTGTGACAGCTGAAGTTAATATTGACCACACTGAATTTTCATACCAGGCCTGGTATTTGAAAGCTGCAGTGATTCTAAAGGTGTCAGTAATTTAGTTATTATCATTAGCACAAGACTCTATGGGACGTTTTAATTGCAGATCATAATGACAGAACATTTATAACACTGTTCATTAATACATTATTTAATGCAAACCTATGAAAAATATAATTGCTGTTAAATGAAGTGTACCAGATAACATTCCAAGAGATTCAATTTGTAATAAAAATAGAGTTGCTTAGTGTTTGAGGATACAGAGTAGTCTTGGGGAATGTGAGGTATAGGAGGATTTTTTTAAAGTATGAAAATCACTTTGAAACCTGGTAGTTTGAGATATTTGCATCAGAAAAAATAATATCTAGCAATTTGGTATGGCAGAGTTTTGCAAATATAGATTTTGAAGGACAATTCTTCCACCATGAAATAGCGATATGCAGTTGGGCAGATTATTTAACCTGCTTGAGCCAAAGTTCCCTCAGCTCCAAAGCTGAGTAATTATGTAGTACCCATCTGTGACAGAGAATGACAGCCGTTCACATTAAGTCCTCTGCCTCTGTAGTGGTCTCTAATGGCTTTTCGATCCTGGAGTAGTGAACAACTGCCACGTCTTGGGGTCTTAAGACAGCGAAGGTGTACTTCCTGCTAAAGCTTGGCATCCACTGATGAATGGCTGGGTCTTTGCTCCCCAGCCAGCATCACACTCACTCTGCAACCAAGGCCAACAAGGAATCTTAATCCAGAATATTGATCGTTGTTATGGCAGAGAGAAGGAGAGGAAAGTACATATTACTTTTGGTCTCGTTTCACTGGGCCAAACAAGTCATGAGGTCCAAGATCACTGGGGCAGACAAGTGCATTTACGACTAAATATTTTAGAGCATCCCTTTTGACTCCAATATCCCCCTTCTGCTTCACAGACGGAATCCTATTTCTTAGGATGTAAAGAGACTCCACTAAAATGAAGGGTTCTCGCACTGCTAAAGGTAGCCACCTATTTCTGGTCTGTTATTGGAGAGGAGCTGCACTGTTATTGCCTCATAGCCTAGTTTAACTTTTGTTCTCATGGAAAGACCTACCAACAGCATCCATGCTTCCTTTTGGAATAATTTTACTTTGCCTTCATGATGAGCCATTCAAACAGGCTATTCCGTCCTCCCCATGGGGAAAGGTAAACGAGTAAACGAGTCTATAGAAATCAAATTCTCTCTTCTTAGACTCAAAGTTTTATTTGAAGTTAAGTGCCAATGAACAATAAAAATCACTGGAAATTTTGTGTTCATCAATATGGCAGACTAACCAATAGTGTCAACCATCCCTATAAAAGCCCTCAATTTCTGGACAAATATCAAGTTATTTTGAATGCAGAGAGGTGACTGCAAGCGGGTAAAAAGAAGCTCTGATGAAAACAATTAAGTGGCCAGCAGAGCATGGAGCATTACAGTGGATACTAAAGCAGCTCTGAGGGAATGAAGAGATGTGAGGCACTAGGTCAGTCACAACTAGCTCTTCCTGGGTTCTAACTCACATACTGGATTCAGTCAAAGTCTTGGGCTGGTCAAACCAGGAGCTCAGACTACAGCACTGGACCAGAGTATCAATTAAAAATAGTTTGGAGATATTCCACCCCCTTTCCTCGGGCAGCAACAAGGAGTGTGGGCAGGTGTAAAGAAGGGCCCTTCAGTGTAGCTAAAACAATTCTAAAAAGGAAGCAAGACTTACTTCCCTGTTTCAAACCTATGACAAAACTACAGTAATCTAGACTGACATCAGAATGGAGAACCTTTCATCTTCACTCTCATTCTTCATATTCCATTAGTTTTCAGTAAAGAAATCAAGAGCATTTAATAGGGGAAGTAGAATGTTTTAATGAACAGCACTTGGGTAAATGGATACCCATACACAGATTAATTTGGACTTCTTTCTCATACTATATACAAATTTAACTCAAAATGAAACCAGATCTAAAGATTTAAAACTCTTAGGAGAAGGCATAGGAGTAAACCTTTGTGACCTTATGTTAGGCAATAATTTCTAAAATATGAAACCCAAACACAAGCAATTCAAACAAGAAGGAGAAAAAACAAGAAGAAGAAGGGGGGGAGAGGAGGAGGAGAGAGAAAATAGAAGGTAAGTGAAAGAAAGAAAGAAGGAAAAGGAGGAAGAGGGAAGCAGTCGAAATTCACAAACTATAGAAGAAAACACTAGTAAATAATATATCGAAAGTAAAAATATGGGATGGTTTGGGCCTTTGAGATCAGCAGATGAAAACTGTCATTTATATATACATTTATCCCATTTTTGTCTTAGAATCTATTTTCGGTATACTAGCCAGGGGTGTCCTTTCCTTTCAAAGGTCCAGTGAGATCATATCACTCCTGGGTTCCAAATCATGAGGTGGATCCTGATCCCATTCAGATGAATAGCGAGGTCCTTGAGATGGTTAACAAGATACCACGGAACCTCCCTGTTATTCTCTTACTCCTTCCTAACTACTCTGTCCCCCTCACCACCACACTGGCCTCCTTGCTTCCTGAAAAACTAACAAAAATACAAGCACAGTCTCAGTTCGGTTCATCTGCTCTTCCCAGTGTCTTGCAGGCTTTTCTCCTGGATCCCTAAATGTGTCCTCCTACGCCCCTGTGAAGTCAGCAGGTCTTTGCGTGCATGCCACTCCTTCTTCCCTTAAGAGTCAGTTTAAACCTGCAGCCCCCCCTTTCCCTCTGGCACCTTGTATTGCGTTGTTTGGCACTGATTTTCTCCATCACCATGGAGCAGAATACCGTGTCCTGGTTACCAGTCCCAAGAGAGGACTCCAAACCCCTCTGTCCCTTGCATATTGCTATCAGAGTCACCATGGAGAGCACAACACAGTCAAGCCCTGGATGGAACGATGCCCTGCCTACTCAAGACAGAGACCCAGCAAAACCAGTCTCCATAGTGGGCGTCGGTCCCCCACGGCGAGGTTGTACAGGTGCCACATGACACACACACATTTTTAAGCAGAGAAAAGAGTGCTCATTTTCCTGTAACAAGGAAAGCTACCCCCACCAAGGTGATAAGCCCTGGCACAGGCTGTGCTCTTTATCTCTTGGTTGGAAAGTGTTTCAGGTCCAGGGCTGAGAGAGGATCAGAGATAGCACAAGGCTGCCTTTTCCTATGATGAACGTATCATATTCTAAAACAAAATGATTATTTATTTATGTTGCTGTATGTGTTTTTACACCAAAGCCTAAGTTTTTATAAGGTCACACACTGTTATCTCCTTTGTTTACTATTATTTCTGAAAAATATTGAAGAGCTATTGGCTTGTGGTACATGCTCAGTATTTTTCTGAATGGACCTGAATTTCCAAGTGTTAATAAGAATATAGACAAATAGAAACTCAATTACATTGTTAATTGGTATATCAGTTGTAACAGGAGCTTTATAGAGAAATTTGGCAAAGTTTGGTAAAACTGCAGTCAGTATTCTCAACAACTTAGCAATTCTCTTCTAGAGGGAAAATTATGACAAAGTAACACTGTTACCGGAAAAAAATAGATATGACATCTTTTTTTCAATAGGGAATTATATAAATAAATTGATTTATTCAATGAAATACTATGGACATACTAAAATGAGATCAGGAAAAACCTACATGTATAAAAATTTAAAAATCATATTAGATGAAAAAAGCTAGTTGGATACCTATACATATGGTATGGTTACATTTATATGAATGTAAAAATATAAACTATAAATCCATTATTGGTATCTTATTAATAGTAATATATAATAAAAGACAAAGCATGAATGGACATGCTGTGGACCAACTTCAGGACAGAGTAACCTTAGGAAATACAGCAGGATGAGGATTTAGCAGTGTCTACAATATTTTTAGAAATATATATTTGAAGAGAAAAAGGTCAAACTATTAAAGTTTATTAAATTTGGTAAGTATGTGAATACTTATTATTTTGTATATTTTTTGTGAGCTTGGAATACTTTGTAATGCAAACAGCAACAACATGAAACATGACGCAGACCACTGAGTCCCAAAGGCAGTAACCCAATAGTACAAGTTTGTGGTTTTCTGTTCCTCCTCCCAGATCCCAGTTGTACATTTCCAGCTGATCTGTCTGAGTCTGGTTCTTAAGTTTTGCCTTTGAATTACTTTTAAGTGCTTTCTCTATTTTTTAAAATAGTTTGCTGCATTTGGTAAGATTGGGTTTTTATTGCATGTAACTCAAAATCAACTATAGTAACTTTAACACCTGAACATGTATACAGGGACATTTGCGGGAAATCTAGGAAAACAAAGAACAGTCAAGATTGCTGTTCAGTTCAGTTGAGCAGTAAAGCGTTGATGCCTCCTCCAACCCTTATTAGCTGTGCGATACTGGGAAACACATTTTCTGCCTCTGCATACCAGAGTTTCACCAGTAAAAAATGAAGATAGTTCACGCTTTATGTGGTTGAAATATTAAAATCAGCCAATGTTTAAAGAAACTTACACCTGCAAAACATTTAATTAATTAATTTAACTTTAAAGGGAAAATAATGGTTAATCTCCAACTATTTAATTTATAAAGTTTGGTACGTTGAAAAGAGCAGGTATTAATCTCTACACTCCACTGGGGAGACAGGTGACATAGACTTAGCTCCCTGGAGACAGGGTTATTGCAGAAGACATAGGTTCAAGTTTTATTCTTGATCCATCTCTGCTAGGGTCTCTGCACCAGGTTTCCTTGATTGTCTGTGGAATGGTCCTTGACATTTATAAAAAAGCTCTGGGAGAGAAGTGCCAAGGCGGCCAATGTGTGCCAGACCACCTCTGAAGAGTTAATGAACTTACTGGTCCCTGGGGTGTTGGAGGGGGTGTTAAGTGGGGAGTCTAAACAGAATTAAACTGCTCTCCTCAAAACTGTCAAGGACACTCATCAGTAAGAACAAGAGGTTTGAGACAGGGAAGCTTGACCTTTCAGCTTTTGTCTTTTACAAACTTAACCTATATTTAAAGAAGACTTGTCCTAACAGGGAAATACCAGACTCAGAGTGAGAAAACATGTTTTTCAGTCTTGAAACTTTCAAATTCAGCTCTCCAACTCAAAGATACTTGTTATGCTCATTTCTTCTGTAAAAGGCAGGGGGCAGTCATTAACTTATAAGGTTGAAAAAATGGGTCTAAGAAAAAATGGAGGTGAAAGAAGTTAAAGAGGGATACAGTTTCCCACAAATAAATTAATATTCCATTGTGAATTTGGATGAATAGAAATCACGAAGTTTTGAATATGAAGAATGGGGTGGGGGGCTCTACGAGAAGAGAGCTAAAGAAGCTGGTTTTCTGTCTGGAGATATCCTCTGGACCACAAAGCAAGCAGAATACCGAGGAGAGCACAATGGCCCCTTCAAACTGAAAAGACAGAGACTGAAACACAGGGAGGAAGAGGTGATGGCAAAGTACCAGAGAGGAGTGAGCTACCCAGAGAAGGAGCTGCCAGTAAGGGAAGAGTGTTCTACTCCGACTCACTTGATGAACATCAAGCTTTACATGGGTAGGGATCTGGATGCCAAATGATTCCAGGAGACTGAAGGGCTGGGAGACATACGAATTCCAACCAGCCAGAGAAGAAGTCTTTGTTGAGTATCAACATGCTCAGTAGGGTCCCCAGAAGGGTCATTCCTGACTGACTAAGCTAAAGGAGACCCAGAGTGAAACTATACAAAAGCCACTCTACCAAAGCTGAAAACAGTCTCAAAACAATTGAGCTGATCCACAAATAACCTGCCTGCCTGTCAAAACAAAGTCCAGCACAGTACAAAGAAATACAACAAACTACATCATGAAAAAAAATACAGAAATCCAAATGGCTGTAATCAAAACAAATTGCATGACATGAAAAGAAGTGGAAAAAATGACCCATATGTAGAAAAAAAAATCAGTTAGCAGAAATAGACTCAAAGAGGACAGAGTCAAAGATGACAGAGATGATAGATAATAGAAACGGGGTTTAAAATGACTATTATAGATAATCTGATTAGATTTAATTTTATTATGCAAAAGTAAATAAACATATAAAGAAGCCTAGTCAAAAAATATAAAGAGAACAAAGTAGAGCTTCTAGTTTTGAAAAATAGGTATCTAATTTAAAAAGTAACTTAAAAAAATTAAAACAACAACAAAAAAAAAGTGATTAGATGGGATTATCTGCAGATTAGATCCTGCAGAAGAAAACGTCAATAAACCTGAAGTCATAACAACAGAAATTATCCAAATGAAAGAATCAAAGTATGAAATATTCTATTGTATGTATAACAGGGATACCATAAAGAAAGAAGAGAGGTGAGAGGAAAACATTTTGAAGAAATAAGGCAGAAAGATTCATGAAAACTACACACCTACAGATCCAAGAAGCTCAATCAATATTAAGAGGGATTAAAAAAAAAGCAAACCAACCCATGTTAATCATAACTGAATTGCTAAAAAACAATGTAAGGGGATCTTTGAAATGGGTTAAGGAAAAATGGGCTTGCTGAAGCAAATTGCCATGCTGTGAACGTCCCAGGGAGAGGAACATATGGCAGGAAACTGCTGTCTCCAGGACACTCAGACCACCTCCAGTCAACAGCCAGGAAGAAGCCTGAGGAATCCACCTTGCAGCTGAAAGAAAACGAATACTGCCTTCACCCTGAGCGACCTGGGAAGGAGACTCTTCCAGTCTCTCCCCATCAAGTTTCCAGATGAAAATCTGATTTTTTAGGACAACTTGACAGTAGCCCAATAGACCCTGAAGGTAAGCTTTGCCAAGACTCCTGACACAGGAAAACTATGAGATAATAAACAGGTGTTATTTTAAAATTTTTATGAAGGTATAGTTGATTTACAATGCTGTGGAAATTTCTGCTATAAAGCAAAGTGACCCAATCATTCATAAAATAAATAAATATATATATATTTATATTTATACACACACACACACATTCCCTTCTTATATTATGTTCCATCATGGTCTATTCCAAGAGAAACTGGATATAAATGGGCATTATTTTAAGCTACTAAGTGTGTTATAATTTGCTACATCATACAGAAATCTAATATCCCTGATACTTGATACACGAAATGAATGGTTAGAATATAGGAAAACAATTGTTTTTTCTTTCTATAAAGACTGAATTTCAAGTTTTATTTTTCTTAGTAGTTTTTAAAGAAAGTCACTTTGAGATATAAACTTGTTCACTGATATTTTTGTCTATGCAGTATCCATTCTTCTTTTGTTGGGATAGGAATTACAACTTGTAATGGTTATACAGACTTCAGGCGAACATAACATACAAGTTTCTCTGCTCACACTCTTTTCTCCTAATATACCTCTGAAATGTTAGGTATCATTGTTGTTGTCTCTATTAAGGCAATATCTGAGGAAAGAGTTGGGTACTAATTTTTCTAGTCCATAATCACCAGCCCACCCTAAACTGATCTCCTTTTACATTCAAGCAGAAGTGTATTTTATAAGAAGGAGGCATATCTTTGGTTGCCCTGCGGAAACTTAAATGGCTAAATCCTCTTGTGATGTTTCTCTCTGCACATAATGAGATTATTAAGCAGCCTAGGCAGTCTCTAACCGAGAAAAAAAAAAAAATCCTAAATGATAAGCCTAAACTTTGTGTTGCTCATTTTGAGTAAGTCATCTCTAATTCATACTGAATGAACAGATTCATAATGAGTTCCTACTCTGGGTCACTTACTCCGTTATTAGTGGCACAATGATAACCAAAATACCACCTCAGTCCTCAGGGTGCTTGTAAACAATTTGAAGTTAAAAAAAAAAAAAAAAAAAGTATACAGAAATAGAACACTCTCTTGAGAAACATCAAATCATAGGAGAATGACGATTACCTGTTAAATCAATCGGATGAAAACTCAATTGTTGAGTCAGCCCTTTGTATCTAAAACCCTCCAGGGAGTTTTTCAACCCCATGCGAATTGCATGACACACGGCCTTGGTCAAGGCCATCAAGGCTTCAAGATTTGAGGTAACCTTCCCAAGATCACAGAGCTTCTAAGGCACAGACTCAAAGGATTCTCAGGTTTGCCAGCCATCGAATCAATGATTTCGCACTGAATCATGGAACTATGACTCTACTCCATGAGAAAGTGGTCATCGGATTACATGAAGCTTTCAGGCCCTGTGCAGGTTTTTTTCAGGTAATTGTGTCTGCTGCACATCAAGTTTACTTTGAAGAGATCGATTCAATATTCACAAATCACAGCATTCTCCTTTCAGACCCTTCCATGGGAGACCCCAGACACTTCTCCAACAAAGCTGGGTTATTTGAAATTAGCAGAGAATTGAAATTTGGGCTTGGGAACCACGGTGAGCCCATGGCAACCCCTCGCAGAGCGAGGGAGGTCAGTGTTTTAGAGAGGAAAAAGAAGCTGGGCGGGCTACAGTGAACCAAGAGTCCATGGCTCTTCCCTGGCTCAGACTTGCCTGGGAAGAAGAGGCATCTTTCTTCTTCCAGTTGGGCTCTGCGGCTTTCACAGGGTGTGAGAGCTCCCCCTTCTGGTCTCCCAACTCTGTGTATGGAGGTTTCTGTTCATTCATTTTTTTTTTTTTTTTTTTGAACAATTCTCACTAGCTATTTTTTTCTCCCATATTATAACAAACCACATTCCTACACTTTTATGTGTTGCATGCATTTTCTTGTTAATCAGAAATTATTCCTCTCATCTTATGACCAAGAAGTTTTTCTTTTACGACCTCAGGTCAACAGTTGTCTTTATCAAATCTTTCTCATCCTCCCAGGCTGTATTAGTTGCCACCACCTTCCTGGTTTCACAGAACTTTTTATTTATGTCTAGTGTGCATTAATTTCATTATATGGGACCTGCTGTCTTTACGAATGGATTGAGATCCTTCTGAGACATGACCAACTTCAACTTCCTTGCACATCTAGCCAGGCTTCACACAGTGTGTGCTACACAACTATTTTATGAAATGCAGCTGCAGAATTGATATATATATATATTTTAGGCCCACACCGCAACATATGAAAGTTCCCAGTCTAGGGGTCAAATCGGAGCTACAGCTGCCAGCCTACACCACAGCCCCAGAAACACAGGATCTGAGCCACATCTGCGACCTACACCACAGCTCATGGCAATGCCAGATCCTTAACCCACTGAGCAAGGCCAGAGATCGAACCCACGTCCTCATGAATACTAGTTGGGTTTGTTATCCCTGAGCTACAACGGGAACTCCAAGACACATATTTTGAGAGTTAAAGGCCCTAGACTTGGTATCTGCTCATTTCCTGCCCTTCCACACCAGGTGAGTTAATTTATCCTCAATAATTTTTTCAACATTATTGTTGAATACTGATTTTCTTCTATTTATTATCCGTATAAACTTGGTTAGAATAGTTAAGCTGTCTAGGATCTGGTTTCCCCAACTGCACAGTAAAAATAACACCACTTACACAAAATGCTTATATGGGTATGTAATAAACTCCTTCAGGTTATGACATGTTTAATAAATGCCAGTTGTTTTATTAGGGCAGTGGATGTGTTCCTGACTGGTGTCTCCAGAAGAGCCTACAGAGAGTAGTTCAGATTTCCAGGGAAAAATCCTCTCTAGATAATAAATGACAAATAGAGAAAAAGGGGGGTGGCCTCTCAGACAAAAGACCTGGTTTATTTCCTGCTGAACCGAGTCTTTATGACATGATCTTAAACTAATCGGATAACTGAAAGATATAAAGAAAATAAAGTCTAATTTGTGTCCTTGAACAAGTTTTAAGTGGATAAAACACATCAAAAGAAAAAGCTTATCTCTTTTGAAGTATGCTTTAATAAATATCAATATTATTAAAAGGGTTAAATTTACTACTTATTTTTACCCCCAAATCATTTGATTCTTAAACAAATAACTCTCTCTTTAAAACAGCTCATTATTTATGCAGGGAAAAAAGCATGCGACTATCCCCTTATGACTCTTTCAAAGAAATCATTGATTTTTTTCCAATTGGCTAATTGATTTTAAGCAATTAGTCAGTGCAAGTAACATGTAACTAGTTAATTAGCTTACTATCCAATGCTTCTCTATGCTGCTCTCTGGAGAGTCATTAGAAAGTGAATTTACAATCTTCGATGCATTACAATAGTGACAGTAGAAGAAAGCCAAGGAATTTATATTTTGAAAAAAATAAAAATGTACAAGCGAGAGGTTCAGAAAAATAGATTCTAAATGCTGGTTCTTTAGGAATAATTTGTTTTGGCTTAACATTTTTATTACACAGTATAGAGGGAAGATACATATAAATAACTAAAAATATTCATAATCTTACCACGTATAACCATTATTAATAATCCCATGCATTTTGCTCTAGAACTCACACAAAAAGCACACACACACACACACACTCTCTTCCATAATAAAAATGTATTAACCCACACAGCGAATTTATGTCGAATGTCCACTGTGCATCCAATACCATGCTTCGGAAGACAAGTATCTATGATATATGATCTCTTGAAAAAGAATGGGCTTGTTCCCATTGTGGTGCAGTGGAAATGAATCTGACTAGTATCCATGAGGATGCGGGTTTGATCCCTGGCCTCACTCGGTGGGTCAGGGATCCGGTGTTCCCATGAGCTGTGAGCTGTGGTGTAGGTCGCAGATGCGGCTCAGATCCTGCATTGCTTTGTCTGTGGGGTAGGCTGGCAGCTGTACCTCTGATTCGGTCCTTAGCCTGGAAACTTTCATATGCTGTGGATGCAGCCCTTAAAAAGAGAAAACAAAAAGAAAAATAATGAAAAATAAACATTAATCAAAGAATTATCCAACTAGAGGCATAACTACAAAGAGATAAGCAATCTGTAAGAAATCCATCCATTATTCTGAGAGGGTTTACCAATGAAATATGACTCAAGATATAAAGAAAACTTCCCAGAGAAAGTGGTATTTTGAACTGGTATCTGAACAAAAGGCTTAATCTATGCTAAGAATGAAGGAGCAAAGACAGTTACAGCAAGGTTATGAAGCCATGGACAAGCCCCGGAGTCCTTCTGTTTTGAAGTAAAAGGCTTTTCCTTCCGTCTCCCAGGCCTCCCCTCGGTCTCCAAAGGCTGACTCAAGAGTTCATGATTAGGAAATATTGTTATAGCTAAAAACTAGTTAAAATAGTCTCCATAATGTTATGTCCTGCCTTGGCCCACTAACTGAACTCTAACTGGCTTTTCACAAATGACTGCTTTCTTGCTTAACTGCTTTCTTTTACAAATGTGTCCTTTTTTAGAGTTATGTTTCACCTAGCGTTTTATTTTGTAATTGAAACACCCCCTCACACCCCTTCCAGAGAAAAGGTCAAGAAGCGATAACCCTGAAGACCCCAGAAACCATCACTGGACTGCCTGCCGCCTGACTTGATGACCCTGAAACGGTCTATGGATGGAGAATAACTTAGACACCTTCATCCATAACCCTGCCTTCCGAGCTAAACCTAAGAAACCCCTTGCTCTCCCCTCTCGAGTCAGGTCACAGTTTTGAGGCATTAGTTGTGGCCTCCTTTGCCTAGCAAAGCAATAAAGCTGTTCTTTCTGCCCAAATCTCTGTCCCTGAGACTTAACTGGTGCTAGTGTACAGAAGCTGTGTTTTCAGCTACGGTTAGAAGATGCAGCCAGAGTTGTAAGCAGGAATCAGACCCCGTAGGCTCTTGTAGACATGTAAAGACACTTGGCCTGCATCAGAAAACCAATGGGAGTCACTGGTGGTTTGTTTGTTTGTTTGTCTGTTTGCATATCAGGAGAGAGACATTCAGCTCTACCTGGTTTTCCTGTGGGAAATATATTGAAGGTAAAATCAAGAATGGAGAAGGGTAACCAAACTATCACAGTTGAGGAGACGCAGCACAGCAGAGTATCTTTAGGGCAAAAGGAGTTGAGGACTAAGTAATTAGATGCATTGCAAAGACCACAAATAAAATCAGTAGGTCCTGGTGTACGAAGAACATGAGGAGAAAGGAAGAGGACCCCTGGGTCACCCCAGTGACGATATTTAGCGATGGGAAATACTGGCTAAGGATTAGCACAGAGAAGGGTTGCGGGAACATCAGTCAGCTTGGATACCTTGAGTCATACTGATGTGAAATGGTCAAGGAATGGAAATGGATCTGGAACTCAGAAAGCAGTTGGGGGCAGTCATACAACATAAGGTGTCATCTGAAAAAAAAAAAATGAGTTTCGAAAATGTTAGTGTTTGGTGGGATGGCCTGGGAGAGAGGAAAAAGCCGGAGAGACACTCATAGGATAATGGACAAGCGATACGAGGAGACACTCACAAGAGGATGAGATCAAACGGCTAAGGAGAATATTAGGAGATATTCATCTCCACTGGAGGTGAAAATTAGAAACGAAAACATTAGTGAAATACCTCTTTAGATCTATCCTGCTGCCAAAAATTAAAAGTCAAGCTATAACTAAGTGTTGGCAAAGGTACAGGGAAGCAGAAATCTTCATGGAAATGAGCAGATGAAGGCTTCCTACCTGTCAATCAAGAACCATCTAGGGAAACTGAGTGTGCACATGTTCCCTAAACCCAAATTCCACCCTTGTATATACATTCTTGAGAAATTTCCACTGGCCCATTAGAGGGCACTTGTCACAAAAATGCAGCATTGCTTTTGATAACGAAACACTTTTGAGAACCTACCTGTTCGTGACTAAGGGACATAAAAATAAAATGCAGTATTATACATAGCAGCTAGAAACAAAAACTAGATGGGCATTTAGCCATATAGATAAGTCTTTTTTTTTTTTTTTTTTTTTTTTTTTTTGGTCTTTTTGCTATTTCTTTGGGCCGCACCTGTGGCATATGGAGATTCCCAGGCTAGGGGTCAAATTGGAGCTGTAGCCACTGGCCTACGCCACAGCCACAGCAACGCAGGATCCAAGGCGCATCTGCAGCCTACACCACAGCTCACGGCAACAACACTGGATCCTTAACGCACTGAGCAAGGGCAGGGACCGAACCCGAAACCTCATGGTTCCTAGTCGGATTCGTTAACCACTGCTCCATGATGGGAACTCCGAGTCTTAAAAATAGGTGTACAGTAAAACTGGTGCTGTGACAAAGGATAAAGAGTTAAAATACTTTAAAAGTCAAGCAGTGAACAAAAATGAAGTTATAAAATGTGCTCACTAACTCTGGTAACGCGGAGTTCCCACTGTGGTGCAGCAGAAACAAATCTGACTAGCATCCATGAGGGTGCATGTTTGATCCCTGGCCTCCCTCAGTGGGTTGGGGATCCAGCACTGCCGTGAGCTGTGGTGTAGGTCATGGACACGGCTTGGATCCGGTGTTGCTGTGGCTGTGACTGTGGTGTAGGCTGGCAGCTGCATCTCTGATTCGACCCCAAGCCTGGGAACTTCCATATGCTGTGAGTGTGGCCCTAAAAAGCAAAAACATAAAAAAATCTGGTAATACATTTGTCACCTTATTGTTCACCTTCCTGGAAGCTGTTTCAATAAAAGGAGTGGATCAGAAGTCAGATTACAGAAAGTTACAGAACAAATAAACATGAGGGAATGAACTCGGAAGACTGCTCTTCCAAGGGGTCGGTTCACGGAGGATGATGCAAAGTCAGAAGAGGTTGTTGCTATTCTTCTGATACAGGTGTAGGTGGAAATGTCTAAGGGAAGGGCCTTGGTGAGAAGCAGAGTGGCACAGAGTTGCCATACCGGAACATCTGCTGTGACGGGAGCAGGAAGCGCCCTCAGGAGTCTCCCGTGTCGTTGAATCCGTGTCCATCCACACCCTGGTCATGCCAGCTTTTCCGCTGCCAATCTTCCATTTGTTTCAACAAGTATAGGAAAGGAGGTTATGCCTTCGTTCCAATAAAGTTATGGGCTCACATTCCACTCCTACCACTCATTAGAATCACAGCCTTGAGAAACCCATTTAACACCGACTTACATTAGCTTTCTCACGTATAAAATACGACTGATGTCTTATGGCACCCTGTCCATGGGGTGCTTGAAAGAAGCCAGCTGATAAATACTAGGAGACATGGCATATAGTATACACTCCCTAAAATTTAGTTCTATTACAGAGTGTTCAACCAAAGAAGCATCTGTTCTAACAACCCTGGAAGAAAATCTCCTCGAGTTTAAAACTAAAGCTCCTATTGCAAGTAAAAACTTTATAGGAAATTAATAAAGATTTTTCAAAGGTAATTTTGATAATACACAACTTTTGAGTTAGTGCCTTCAGAACTTTATCGTGACTTAATATACGACTTAATATTTAACCCGCCAGATTCTGACGAATAAATGATAAGCAGAGACGTTAGTGAATAAACATTTCTGGATAAGTTTTTTTCCATGTACCACTCAACCAGAAGCTGCTTTTGCTCACTGTACTTGGAAAACATGATCTATAGCACAATGTCCTGTCTTGAAACAGTTACTAATTCAACAACTATGATTAATATCATGAAATAGATTATACAATATCCAAAAGCTCCTTCTGATATACCCACGCAAAGCACACACATGTGGTGTGTTTTAGGAAGTAGCAGTGATACAAAGTTGCAAGTATTCTGGCTTGCAGAAGTTGCATTTTCTCATATTCAAGTTTTTATCTATCGTGCCCAGTTTATTTCCTCTTGGCAAAAGCAGAAATAGAATGCAGACTCAAGTTGTGACCGTCAGATATGCACATGAGTGACTTTGAGACTTGAGGGAAAGAGGGGGTTGATTCTGATAAAGGGCACTTATGGGTGAGGAGACATGGAAAGGGCCTTGAAAGATGAGAAAGGATTAGATAAATGAAACGAAGAATCAAGGCCTTGCTTGTCACTCTTTTTACAGTGTCGTGTTCTTTGTGTGAAACTGTTCTGCCTCTTCATCTTGGAACAATGACTGTTTCCATGTGATACACTCAGAAGGGGAATTTCTTGATAACACGTAGCCATGCGTAACGAAAGAGGAAACTGGCCCTGCATCAGAGGAACACTGGCGATGAGGAAAGAGGGCGGACAGATGCTTCAGGGTTCAGAACTTTGCCTGTTGGTCATGACAGTACAGATACAAGCCCAACAGTCCCTACATAATCGAGAGTATTTCCAGGGTTAAGCTATCAATAAAAATTGCCTAAAACAAAGACGCATCTTGAGAACTACTAAACTTTGGAACAAGAGGTGGACACTTGGAGGAGCTGGCGTTACGGCACATGGGGATAAATTACGGAAGACCTCCGACACGCTGCTCAGTCTACACTGCTGACTTTACTTCCAGGTTCACAGGCTCAGAGAAACTCTGGTATAGTGAGTCCTCCATTTATCAAGCAGAAAGCACATATCCCAGATGCATAAAGAATGACTCATTATGCTGTTACTATTTAGAATTCATCCCATGGTTGGAAACTCCTATTATAATGAATGATGAAACCAAAATAAATAATTACTTCCCAGCTACTCTTGGCAAGATATGTTGGGCCAAGTACATTTTGGAATCCAATACCCTGATTTTATTACTTATTAATTTGAGAAAGTCATTCGTTGTGATGGTTTTTCCTAAAATTAGTGTTATTTAATATGCCTACTCTGGATGATTTTATTGTTGCTTTTTATACTAGCTTTGAAAAGGGCTGAACTCCTGAACTGCAGGCATCATTTATGGCCTCATGAAAGTAAAGATGTGTAAGCATGACAGTGTCTGCTATGGGTCTTGTATCTAAATAATTGAATGTGTGACTTTTTTTGTTGTTCATCTCCTTCTCTGTCAATGAAATGTAAGATCGGTGAAGGCAAAAACCACATTTGTTTCTTTGCTCATAATTATGCCTCGAAAGCTAGAGCAGTTTCTGGAGTAAAAGCATTTTTTTAAGTCAAAAAGGAAATAAAAGGCAGAAACCAAATATTTTACAAAGCTTTGAATTTCTGAGGGGATGGAGACAACAGGGATGGGTGGGTGGGGATTCTCAAAATAAAATGTTCTTCTTAGGTTAAGGGTGGAGCTATGAAGGGGAGGGGGCCAACTACCTTTAAGAGCTACTAAGTAAATTTTAAGCATAATATTGTCTTGCCACGACCCCTGCCATGCAAACAATAATGCAATAAAATAAACACGATAGGACTCATAGTTGATGTACAATTCGTGTTGTTTTATAACTTTGATTAAGCACTCTATCAGTCTAGGTAACACTGTTCAATGGCTTATGTCATAGAAGTTTCTTACTTCTGTTCACAATTCTACACTGATAGTTTTCTGGTTGGTAGGTTGCTTTCTCTCCATGGTGACGCAGGGACCCTGGTCCTTCCATCCTGTGACTCTGTCATTCTAGGGCCTTAATGTCCATCCAGCAAACAGGTGGGGGTGAGAGAAGAACCCCGCCTACTTCATAGAGTCACGTGCCCATGACTTAGGTGCATGTGTTTTCAACGAGAATGCGTACATGGCTTCCCTGCCTCCTATGACTACAAGGAGAAGAGAAAAATGTCTTTCTTGTTAAGATAACCACCTTCTAAAGGCAGTTTTACGGTATGGAATGGGGAGCACGGCCCTTTAATTAGCAGCTACCTTCCTTTGCCACAGAATATCATAGTGTTCAAAGCAAGAGTCCTGGTCCCTTATACACATTATCTCCTTTAACCCTAAAAGCAAGGAGGGGACTGGCAAATAAAGTTGTAAAGGAATATACAGATACATGTGGAGAAAAAGAGAGGTGTCAAACCACCTCAGTTTCAAAGTTCCAAGTTCCCGTACTTTTCCACTGTACAAAATCCTCCTCTTGCAGACGTTTTAAAGAAAACACTCAAGCTCTACATAAAGCACTGAGCACAGTACCAGGAACATGACAAATAGGTAAATACGTGTCATCTGTTATTTCATCATTGCACATAATCCACATTAAATGACTTTCTTCTCTAGGTTGTCAGCTGCTGGAGCTCTGGGTCTATGTCTCAGTTGCCTTTTCAACTTCAATATACACCATGGGCTTCTTGTGGCAGAGCTTACCACATGTCTACTAAAATCTGTTTTTTATTTCCCCTTTTCTTTGGGGTGTGCGCGCACGCACGCACACACACACACACACACACACACACACAGAGCCACAGAGCTATATTTGCATTTTCCAGCTTCATTTGCAGTTATGTCAAGCCCTGTGACTAAACCCTCTCCAGTGATATATGAACGGAAATTATCCGTGCCACTTGCAGGCCTGGCTCATAAAAACACTTTCAACCAGAGTCCAGCTGACTGTAGTGGTGATTCGTGGTGATCTGGGAAGCCACTCGGTGTGGACAGCAGAGGAGTTGTTGACTGTTCTGTGAATGTGAGGGGTTGAGTCCTTCCCTGGACTGTAAAACGAGAACTAAATCAAATCCTTATTCTCCAAGCATCTGAACTTTGGGTTTATTTGTTACTGCTGCATGGCCTATACTGATACAGTTGTGACCATGGAGATGCTACAGGGCCTAATGGCTGAACACACGGGCTCTGGAAAGACACATAAGACCTCCCTTATTTGCCCAAGGTTAACCTCCCATAAGCAACAGAGCTGAGAATTAAACCCAGGTCTACTTGTTTCTGGATCTGTCCCCTGTTCTTTGTACAGCACTGGTCAGTCTCCCACGCCCTTACTTTTTTTACACTATGGTGGCTTCCCACAGGACACCTTCTGTGCCCTTTGGAATTACCATGGAGAAAAACATGACTCCGTCACTAACTTAGGCTGTGGTTATGGATGGAAACAACGATTAGTCTGGCTGGTCTTCACACTGAAATTCTCACTCCAAACTCCTTCAAAGACTGAGATGTAGGCAGCTGGGAGACTACGTCCCTTCCATTTTATTTACAATAGCAGAATTTCACTCCCATTGAGAAAGTTGGAGGGCGTGTGGCTAAGATTTATAGCTTTTGTTAAGCAAGTGCATAAACAGCAATTTTGCTAATAAATTGAAGGAGGATACTAGTTTAAAGACTATTGGTCACCTTGGAACAAGCGGTGTTTCTCTGATTTAAGCTAACGGCTAAATTGCTAACTCACCATGGACACGTTCTTTCACTAGGTAAATTGGAAGACAAATGTAGCTTAATTCTATTTGATTCAACATACATTTATTTAGGGTTCGTTATGTGAAAATATATGGGAAAGAGAACTGAATAAGAAATGATTTCCACCCGGGGGAACATACATTTCCGAGGTATTAAAAGTTCACTTTAAAGCACATACAGCTTACATTATCTGGGGAGTTTACAAGAGGAATACATTACATCACTGGGTGGGCTGGAGCGGTCGGCTACACTGAGATACACGAGTAAGGGGCAGCGCCACATCACATTCAATTATGATGAAGATAAACATAATTTCAGATGGAAGAGACAACAAGAGCAAAGGCATGATGAAGGGAGAAGAGAAGGAGGACTTTTCCGGAAAAGACAAATAAGTTTGATCAGCTCAAGAATGGGGCATGTGAAAGCATAGTAGGGAGCCAAGAGGACTTTCAAAGATTATGGTTGGAAATATAAATATAAATAAATAAGGTCCACGTAGTCCACTGTGCACTATTTTAAACTGCGCTTGGGGGAGTTCCCGTCGTGGCGCAGTGGTTAACGAATCCGACTAGGAACCATGAGGTTGCGGGTTCGATCCCTGCCCTTGCTCAGTGGGTTAACGATCCGGCGTTGCTGTGAGCTGTGGTGTAGGTTGCAGACGCGGCTCGGATCCATTGCTGTGGCTCTAGTGTAGGCCGGTGGCTACAGCTCTGATTCAACCCCTAGCCAGGGAACCTCCATATGCCGTGGGAGCGGCCCAAGAAATAGCAACAATAATAACAACAACAACAACAAAAGACAAAAGACAAAAAAGACAAAAAAATAAAAATAAAAAAAAAAAATAAACTGCACTTGGGAAGTCTGAGGGGCCCACTGAGTGTCCTGAGGATGAGTCAATGTACACGGAGCACTTATATCACATGGACTATTTATTTTATGTCTTTTTTTTTTTTTTTTTAGGGCTGCACCCATGGCATATAGAAGTTCCCAGGCTTGGGGTCAAGTCAGATCTATAGCTGCTGGCCTACACTGCCGCCACAGCAACGCCACGTCAGAGCCGCATCTGCAACCTACATCACAGCTCACAGCAAAATGCCAGATCCTTAACTCAATGAGCAAGGCCAGGGATAGAACCTGCCTTCTCATGGATACTAGTTGGGTTCGTTACCACTGAGCCACGACGGGAACTCCCAAGGACTATTTATTTTACAAGGGATTTATACACAAGGGATTTCTCTGTATCATTTCCTATAACTGCACATCATATAATCTACAATTATTTCAGTTATTAAAAGTTACCAGGTTTGGAGTTCCCATTGTGGCTCAGAAGAGGACACAATTTTGATCCCTGGCCTTGCTCAGTGCGTTAAATATCTGTATTGCTGGGAGCTGTGGTGTACGCTGCAGACTCGGCTCCAATCCTGCATTTCTGTGGCTGAGGTGTAGGCCAGAAGCTACAGCTCTGATTCGACCCCTAGCCTGGGAACCTCCATATGATTCAGGTGCAGCCCTAAAATGCAAAAAAAAAAAAGTTATCAGGTTTATTATCTGTCTTTTAAGTTATGATAAGCAGTAATTTTACCAAAACTTTACTACTGAATAACACGTACTCCTTTTCTTCTACTCTTTGATAACTGTGTCCTTAACAGTCCCTTCCCATTCCTTCAGACAACGTTACACTGTGTGTGCGTGTGTGTGTGTGTGTATTTGTGTGTGTGTGGTGGTGTTGTCATGGCAGCATCCCACTGGTCAACAAAACTCAAGGTCTGCCAGCCACCACCATCTCAATCATTACTGCCTGCGAAGAAAACTCAAGCAGCAGCTCCTCAAACTTGCCCCATGGTGGCTTATGTCCCTTAGGGTAGCATTTTGAGTCATGGGACACCACCTAAGTCCAAGGAGACAGCAAAGTCTCAAGCTATTTTGTGCCTGAAAAAGGAGAAGTGAAAATATTTGGTAAACAGCTCATTCACTACCACGAATAAAATGTTTTTCACTGCATGATTGTCTTATGATTTGGACAACCTGACTGGACTCCTGTCTTGTTTAATTTGCCAGCCAGAATTTCAGGATGCCAAGCTGTAGTAACTAAGCACGTGAGAAATGCAGAGAACTGTAATAGGGAGTGAAGTAAGGAAGAGTCCAGATAAGAAGGCTGAGCAAGACGAGCTCTGATCCACAACAGAAGGATAGTTAGGAGAAAGGACAAAAATTGATGCAAAGGAATTTTTGGCAGTATAAGTGATGGATCTAATGGCAAAATATAAAATTGGGCAGTGGCTGGGTTCTGATAATCATAGTATCAGAAGTATTAATAAAGTATTCATTTGGGAGTGCCCATTGTGGCTCAGTGGGGACGAATACATGTGTCCCTGTGCCTTTGTCCTCACTGGACTGCATTTTCCCTGTGAGTAGGGAGGGTGTCAGCCCGATCTTCCCCCCTTGCAGGGATGGGCTGCCTTTGGGGGGTGGACGCCCCTGTCACAGAAGCTGAAGCAAATGGCTCATCTTACTGGTAATGGAAGATCATGAAGCTAAGCCCTGCCCTACGTTTTCTTGTAGATTTCTTGGTGTCTACAGCTGTCGGCATCTTCATCCAGCCTTCCGGGTCCCCATCTGTCATCCTTTCCCCAGCTTTGTCATTAAATGTATTCATTAAACATACAAACAGGACAGTTAGAGAACACTGTACATAGAAGTAAGATAATATTTCTTGTTCAGATGCATCCAAGTTAAGACAGAAACAGGAAATCACTTTTATGTGACAGATTTAGAGTGTAATATCCCCTTTTTCTAAAAAATATTTCCATGCAGAACAAACTTCTTGTCTATAGATGGAATCCTACTGTTATATTTTCTATGGAAATAAAATTAATGGCTTATAAAAATCTCAGTAAGTGGACAGGAAATGGTGGGGAATGCACGGAGGAATTCTCTTTGAATGCATGTGGAGTAAATATGATGGGATAGGGTTCGAGGTTCAGACTGGGGATGGTTGGGTGGGGCTCACGCTGGGTCTGTCACCCGGAATAGCTGAGGGCAGATTTAACTTCGAGTCAAAAAGGGAGCCCAGTCAAGCCCAGATGGGCCCCAGGAACTCATGGGAAGCTGCAACAAGCAAGCATGGCATGAATGCATGGCCATCAGGGCTCCTGCCCCCCGGAGCTGGCTCTGTGTCTTTGGGTGTTTCTGGTAGGGGAGGATGCAAGCCAGCTTTAAAGGCAAAGAATTAAGTTGAAGATAAACCAGGAGGCTGTGTTTAAAAAATTTTTTAAGCAACAATGATAATATCGAGGTGGGGGAAAAAATGTATACATGTAAGAATAACTTGATCCCTGTGCTGTACAGAGGGAAAAAATTAAAAAAATAAAATAAAAATAAAAAATAAAATTAAAAAAAAACCCAATGATAATATTGAGCTCCTACTCTATTTGAAGAATTGTGTTAGAGCCTGAGATCCCAAAAGGTGGAGTGCCTTGCCAAGTCTAGAGTCAGGGGGCAGGAGGAGGCTAGTCACTCACTCAGAACAAGTTACAGATACGTTCTCCAAGGGCAGACGAGGTGCATGCAGGGCCTGCATCCTAAGAGTGCGAGAAGGCAGAAAAGGGCCTTGTGGAGAGTTCCGGGCCACGGAAACCAGACGCCTTGTGGAGAGCTTCTGGGTGCCATGGAAACCAGACGCCAGGTAGCAGCCTTGCCCCGTTCTTTCCACAGCCAGCCTTCTCTTAGGCCGAAGAGGCAAAAATGATCCAAGACATGTTTGATCAGATATGAAAACCGTGCAGAAGTTTCCCCATCGAGGATGGACAGACACCTTGCTGAGCCGCTTTTTCAAATAACCTCTCATATTAAAACACATTATTTCAGAACAATTCTCTTCAGCCAAATGGATAATAAATAAACAGTTATAATCTGGATAGCTAGGGTGTATGAAGATACTTGTATTAAATGGTACAAAATACGATAAAATGTAATGTTATTAAAAGCTCATGATTTTTTAATAAATGAAAAACAGAATCTAAATTACCTGTATGTAGTGTTCACAACTCTAACAAATAACAAATAATAAAACAAAATTCACATGGTAAAAGACATAAATAAAACATTCAAAAGTCAATAGCAGAGAGCCACACTGTCCAATAGGACTTTCTGTGATGGAAAAGCTCTTCTAAGACAATAGCTATGGACCACATATGGCTAATTTAAATCAGATTTTACATGTAATTTAATTTTTGGATTTTATGGAACATGTCCATTGGCTACAATATTGAACAGCACAGGTATGGAATTTTTTTTAGAATATGTTTAAGAATGTAAGATTTTTTTTCCCCCGCACCAATTATGTGCAGAAGACACTGGAGAAGACAGATCCACTCATCAGTATAATGGGACTAAGAACAGAACCAACGTTACTGATCTTCCACGAAGGGTCAATGAAAAATGCATGAAACCACAATCACTTAGGACATGCTTAGCAAATAGGACTCATTTCATAAATGACAGCAGGTACACTTCTGTAGTTAGGAGTATCATCCTTCTCCAAAGGTAAACACCATGTCCCCCAACGTGGAAGCGTGCCGGCCCCCAAGAGTGTTTGCGAAATGGCTTGTCCTTTGCAAAACGGTAATGTTTGGATTTGGTTTTTTCCATCTTAATACAGCCCTACATCAACTTCAACGTACCTGGGATAGAAGGCAGAGACTGAACATAAAATAAGAACATCCCCTCTCAAGGCTACAAAGGAATCAGACATGGTTGGCCAGACGCATTAGTAATCACCCTTGCTGTAGAGATGCAGAGAGGGCAATACAAGATCACGTGCTTTCTCTCACGGGAACAGGAACACGCTGCTTCAACAAAAGTTGAAGAAAGAAGTAATACAGCAAAGAAAGAGGAAATATATCATCAAATCCCTCCAACTGTTGACCCGTGCGCCCCCTCTTTTCACTTTGCCTAAATCCCACCCCACAGCGGGCTCTTCTCCCCTCCCGGTCCCTCCCGGTCCCTCCCACCCTCTCAGGAAGGGTCAGGTATTCATGATCCTCCGCGCAAGTCAGGTACCTCGGCGCAATTAGAGGCCTCTTACCAAAGAAAGGGGGAGAGAATAACAGCAAAATCCTGACCTAGCAAAGCCGTGGAACAGTCAAACAGCTGTGTCGTCTGCAGTCCTCATCTGATGTTTTATTAATGTGTCAAGCGCATTTTAATTTACAGAATCCTTTATGGTACATGTGCCCCAAGGCCATTTAAGAAAGGGCACAGTTTTCAAAGTCTACGGAGTAGATAAATAAGCAAATATTGTCTCAGACAACATCTCAAATGCACTAGTTATAGATATTAATTACTGCATGGGGATTTTACAGATACAACCCAAGCAAAGGGGATTGCTTCAAGGACAGAAATGATCAAACTGGCAAGTGCTGAGAATAAAATCGGGAAGCACTGGGGAACTTAATTAACCTGCAGCGAGTGAAACATTTGGAAATTTCAAAATAATGCGAGATCCTATCTCAGTTTGGGTTCAACCAGAAACAAACTCTGAGACAGGACTTTGATGGTCAATAGCTTATTGGAGAGTCTATGCCAAGAATGACCAGTAGGACACGGAGATAAGGAAATAGAGATGGCCAATGAAATTTGCAGAATTATCCAGTAGCCTCTAGGGGTAACTGAGGCTGGATGGTTCTGGGAAATGCTGGAGACACTGTAGATTGATTCTTCTCAATTCAGGGGTCAGGATGCTGGCGTGTCTATCTATTCATTATTCTCCATCTGCTCTTAGAGGAAGGCTACACCTTTCAAAGGCGTTAATCCTCTGTTCCTTACTGCTCACCTTGAACCTAAACCCACCGTGCTCCCTAATCAGGATTAAACAACACAAAGCAAAACAAACGACTGCACCCAAGCAGAAAGACGTAGGAGTTTGCAGCAAGTGTCTTTCACCTCGTGGAGGTGGACAGTGAGGGGTGGGAGGGAAACACCAAGAGCATCGGCTTCTGTCACCACAGACCCTTTTGGAAAAAAGGTAAGCACTTTAGGTACTTGTCACTGATTACTTCTGACTGTAGAAAGTACACACATTCTGGAATCAGAGAAATCTGAACTTGAATTCTCTGTTTATGCCTTTAAACAGGTGACCTTAGATCATTTGTGTAACAGCCTATGCATCCTTTTTTCATAGGCAAAGTGGGATAACAAACCCCCTATATAGTAACAGACTAATGTTGAGAAGCACATGAGATAATATTTGGAAAACTAATCAATATATTATATGGATACACCAAATACATAATGCACTGAAAAGTACATAACACCTAATAAATAAATAGAAGTTGCTGAGTATGATTATATTGATACAAATTCATTTCCTACATCCATGGAAAGAGACAAGTCTCAAAAATGTCAAAAATAATAGTCAGAGCCATGGAAGCCTCAGGACCTGGTTGTCTTCTTCAAAGCAGCCTGGCATCACCACCTGATTAAGGGAGGCGGAGAACACGTAACCTGTGAGGAGACTGTGTTCAAGGGATCTGCACGCTGAGCCTCACGCTCCAATTTGGCCGCATAATTGCTCCTGGAGAGCGCCCTCTGGATTCACACCTCTTTCAAGCCTCCACAGCCCACCACCCTTCTTCCTCCAAACCCAGCCCTCCTGAGGCCTGGGAACTTCGCAAACACAGGAGCAAACTTCAGGGCACTGACCCAGGCCCAGGCTCCATCTGCTCGTCCACGTGATTTATATTTCATCCACAACTTATGCAAAAGTCATTTGAAAGAACAGTGCTGTCTCTGTGTGTGTGTGTGTGTGTGTGTGTGTGTGTGTGTGTGTGGTGGTGGTGGTGGTGGTGCTGGTGTTTTTTCCTTCCTCCTAAGAGTCCTGGGGAGTTCAAAAAGAATGATGAAATGAAATTTAAGTGGGTCACTGCCTCTAGTCAGCGAAATTCTCCAGAATAGAGATCTGGTATTTTGCAGAATTAAAAGAGAAAGTCAGCATGCCTATGGCCTTCAGTTACCAGGATGCTGGGGTGGAAAAGGAAAGATAATTGAAAGTGACAAAACAAACAAACAAAAACAGCTGAAATAAGAAGCCGTGAGAATTTTTCAGGTTCTGACTTATTCCACCTCCAAAGGATGAGCATCAAGTCCAGCCCCATTGTCCCTTATTTTGACTATGAATGGAGATTTCAGGATGAGAAACCAAATGCACACAGATCTGGAGAGTTTAAAGAGGACGTTAAAAAAAAATAAAAAGAATTTCCATGATACACCTCAAAACAAGTCACCCAGGAGGGGGCTAAGATGTCAGGAGAACTTGAGTCATGGAGAAGGACCCTTTATATCTGCCAGCCTAGACACTGAGAATCATAAGCCTATTTCGCATTTGTTTGGTGCATTTTACAAAAGGTTTGTCACATACGGTCTTGTTTGGTCCTTAGAGCACCACTATGTCACAGATGGAAACGGGGGCCTCCACAGCACTTGGTAAACATGGAAGGAAAATCCGCCTTTTGTCACTTCCTATGCGCAGTCCTAGGGATCTTTAACACAAGGTCTCCAGCTTAATCTCTCAGTAACCTTTTCATCTCCTCATTTACAGGTGGAAAAAAAAAATAGGGCAAGATCAACGAAACTGTGCAAATGACATTATCTTCTGTCTCTTGCTGAAGCATGTGCACATCACTCCTGCTCGGTTTATCACACTTTATTGTTGGCCAACAGGATACGTCAGCCTCTACGATGCTGAAAGCCCTTCGGAGCCAGATCCTCTTCACCTTTGCTTAACCATCATCTAAACACATTAGTTCTCCACCTGGTTGCAGTATGTAGTCAACATTTAAAATTCCACTGGGTGCAGTGAGTGGGCTATTTAAATTAAAATGTTTCGAGGTGGGACACTGTGTTTTTTCAAGTTTCCAAAATGACTCTAATGCAGAGCCAGGATTGGAACCACTGACCCAGGACATATAAAATGTTCAGCTACATAAACTTCGTCTTAGTCTTAGTTTTGATCTACCTATAAAATTTGTAAAATAATACCTTTGTGAAAGGGAAATGTGAAGAATTAAATGCAATGGTGAATATAACATTACTTAGCTCACTGTTTGGCATGGTGCAAATAATAAATAGTAGGTATTCTCTTGATGCATGGTATCCATGTTATGTAATTATTTGACAATTGAATAGTTGAACATAGATAAGTTATTTTCTAAAATGTAACATATCAGTGCCAGATTTTGGGTCATATTAAAAATCTCATTACTTTGTAGCATTAGTTTCACTATGAATATGCCAATAAATACAATGTTTTCCTCAAAACTTCTCCATCCTGAGCTCCTTTACTTGTTTTTAGATTGATCAAGGGCTTCAGTGCAAATGGCATCAAGACTGACTCCAGGATAAAGGTGCTCCCAGCACAGCTCTCAGTGGGCATGAAGCCCCTCCCCCATGCTGCTCCTCTTGAGAATCAGCAAGGCAGGACCACTGGTCATAGACGTGGCCAAAATTCCTGGTTGAATTTGAAAGTGTTAAAGGGTACTCTACAGATGGAATTTGAAAGGGGGAAAGTGTGACAAACCATCTGGTTTACTGTAGATAAATTCTGCTTTTCAAAGAGGTCAGAAGTGAAAGTAGCAGGATTGGGGGGAAGGGCTGGGACAGCTAAGCATCAGGCCTTGTCTCTGAATCTCAGTTCATTCCCTAACATATAAACTGGGCAGGATAACATCCGTCCCCCTAGCTTTGTTGTGAAAACCGAGGAAGAAATCATTATGCGGATCTGGTTTGGAATCTATCAATCTTTGGGCAAACAGGGAAGGCTCATCTCATGTGCTACCAGAGCATATGCTCTACTGAAAATAAAAATCACAAAATGAGGGGAGTGCCTACGGAAGCTCTTTAGAGGCGATCTAGTCTAGGCACGCTCATAATCACCTTGACCAAGGTCACAGTATGCACTCTGTCTCTCAGTCTGCAAGCTCATTTACCGCTCACACTGCCTAGCCTACAGATGTGCAATGATCTAAGGGATTTCCCGCAAAGCCTCTCACTTTCACTTGTGATTGACTTAAATAGATAAACAAGGCCCATTTTCCAGGAGTGACTCTGCACTAAGTCACACTTAATGTGATTCCATTTGGGTGGCCACTAACTTTGATTGTACTCCTTTAGCCCAAAAGAACATTTCAGGCTCCTAGGTAATTATAAACCAGTCACACTTCCTCAAATCCATGATTAACTTATTCAAATATATAACAAGTGATTATATTCTAAGAGCAATTCAGCTAATTACATTGCATTAAAAAAATGAGAAATAAATTAATTCTAAAAGCAAAGTATATACTCAAGTCTTCTATGTAACAGCTTGGGCATAAATATTTAATGCATATAAGATCTTTGATGGGGAGTATTGGGCAAACATTCATTTGGGAAAGAAATCACAAATTATGTGATAATTGCTTTTGTGGAACTTGGTTCAAGAATTAGAGGAAATTAAACTTGGGTTTTAGGATTGAGGATATTCTCAGACCTACTGGACTTAAAAATTTCATTCATTTCTCCGAAATCTTAATGTATGTTATTATATTTTTCCCCACATGTTATCTTTTCTACTTTACATTGAAAAACAAAAAGGCTATTAGGTAATACACTGACATCTGAGCAAGAAGGGATGGGTTCAAACATACACTTTTCACATTTTCCAAGTATGACTTTGAACAAGCAGTTTGTTCTCTGAATGCCAATTTCCCTTGACTATAAATGTAATTGATTTGGGATCCGTTTATTTATTCTAAAGTGATATTTTAAGGCACCTATTATGTAGCAGCCCGTGTGATAGGAACTAAAATTTAGTAAAAAAAAAAAAAAAAAAAAAAAAAAAAAAAAAAAAAAAGATGAACGTAGCTCTGGTTTCTGTGTAGTTATTCTAGTAAGACAATTTTATTTTTAAGAAAATATATCTACAGATTACAAGTCACAAATGTATTAAAGTCTGAATGTGGAAAATGAATAAGAAGTTTAACAAGTTATAAAGGCACTCAAGTTATAAAAATAAGGCAATTCATTCCATCTAGAGAGATCAGGGGAGACGTATCTAAGTTGAATCCAGAAGGAAAAATTGTTAACTGCCATGAAGTTAGAAGATGGGGTTAGGGAAGGTAGTTTTCTAGGCAGAGAGAAAAAAAAAAAAAATAGAGCATTGATCCCTTTTTCTGTCAATGAGTTATTCTGAGTCTCAAAATAAAACATTCAAAATGATCAGAAAACTCTGAATTGTTGTGCCCACTGATGCAGAGTCCTCTCTAAGGAAGACAAGCCTTTAGGCAGTCATGGGTGTGGCTGGGGGATTAAGACTGATAACGACATAAGTGACCCCTTAGCATTTGTTACTTGGGTTGGCATAGCTGGAGGAAGAGGTCATACTGAATCTAATCAGAAACCCAACTGAGATCTCAAGGCCACTGGCACTTTAGCTTTTGTTGACCTATTTAATCTTTCCCAATTCTTGCTTCAGAATTTTAAGAGCAATTTGACTTTTTTTTAAAAATTTTTTTCTGCTTGTTAATAATTTTTATTATTATTATTTTTTTAATAGTTATTTCCCCAATACATTTTTTTCCTCCTGTACAGCATGGTGACCCAGTTACACATACATGTACGCATTCTATTTTTGCAGTCACGTTGCCTCAATTCTCTCCCTATCTTAGGGGAGGACTGTGAAGAAGCATAGTAATAAGCCATTGCCACCTATGCAGTTTTTCAAGGGGTCTGCCTCCACCCTCTCTGTAAGGTGGTTCAAGTCCAGTGGTGCAGTGGGGCGCGAACCTCACTAGCCTTCACACTGCCTCCACGGCATTTACTTTGCTGCTTGTTTTGTTTGCCTGCTTGTTTGTTTCTTAGCTCCAACAATCCTACTCCTACTTCAGTCTAAACTAAGCTTATCTTAATGCTCAATCACGGCAATGTTAAACTCTAACCGCCCAGTAGTATGGTTGGCAATAGCTACGCACTGAAGACTCCTTCAGCCGAGACGATGGGGTTTCCTCTAAACTTTACACCTTGAGGTCTCCAGAGCCACTCAAATCAGGAGAAGCTCAAATATTACATATTATTATACATATTTTTTCAATCCATGTGGCTTTTCCTACAATGTTAAGTTACCTAAAAGTCGCTCAGCTAACAGGTAACAAAGATGAAATTCCCACTCCATGGCCTTTTCTCAGGATCAAAATAAAGAGAAATTGAAAAGCAAATGAGAGTGTGGGAATGATGGATTTATAGGAAGACAGACAAGGCCAAGGTTCTCCAGCCACTCTATGAATGAGGACAGTGTTCCATCCTGCAATGTATCCACGGGTCTTTGCCCAGTTAGTCCATCTCTTTAACGTAACTGGCAAAAGTGTAGTTATATTATCAATTGTACCTCATTTACCTAAAGATCGTCCCTTTTAATATGCACAAAGCTGTGCAATCTCTTCACATCAAAGAATTGTCACACAATCTATACATGGTGGGAGATTTTTTCAAAATAATCCAAATGACATACATTTCTCTGCTGGCCCATAAATTGATTTTTTTTTTTTTTTTTTTTGTCTAACTGAAAACACTCATACTAACCTAAAAGCCCACAGAAATCACTGATTTAATTTATTCATTCATTTGTTTTAAAATTTATCTGCTTTCTTTCCATTCATGCTCTGTAGACATTTACCTAGTATATATTATTTGACAGATAATGTATTAAGCCATAAACAGAAAAAGGAAAGGGGAAGATAAAAATATTAGCCAAACAAAATTTTTAAAAGCAATTCCCCTTCTAAGTAGATACTTTCATGTTAACAAAAATGGAACATATAGCATTTTAGTAATAAGAAGTTCAGTCTCCGTTTCAGAAGGGGAAGTGTTAGGAGCTCTCATTTTTCCACTGCAGAGATTCTCCCTAGAGAATTCTTCAATATTCAGAACGGTTTGGTAATTCGCTGGACAATGAGCCTTTTTTCTGGTCTGTGAGTTTATCTACTCCTGGGGGTCCTGAAGTGAAGACAGACTTATGATACTCTTATTTTTTCTTCCTAGATGGAATCTCTCTGTATCATGCTACTTTATAACAAAGAGAATTCCTTACTTGAGATTTCCCCAAAGCAACTAAAACTGCATGTCTTGGTTTGGTTGGGACTGAGGAGCTTCTCAGAATGTGAGACTTTCTGTTTTAAAACTGGGAGGGTCCTGGGCAAATCTGGATAAGCTGGTCACCCTCAATTGTAGAGCAAATTTTCAGGGGGGCAGTGGGCAGGGAGCAGCCCAGAGTTCCAACCACAGCAAGTTTTCCGAGTAGCTGAGGCTTTCCCCTTAAAGTAGGGAAAAGCTGTTTTAAAATGTTAAACTTTTAAGTGCGCACCATTCCATTCTTTCCTAAAGAGGTAACAATGGAACATTTTTCTTTTTAATTTAGCAAGCTGAACAGTAAGAGATGGCTCTACTGTCCCCTGAGTCGGGAATTGTCCCTAAACTTACTGAAGTCCTCCACATTTTGAGCTACCACCATTTGTCATCATTTTGCTGTCCAGTTTCCTAGTTGCATCGTGTCCTCCTGTTTCTCCCTATAATATCTGAACTTCTTTTAAGAAGGGTCTTTGTCTCAGTCATCTCTCTACTACTCATGAGCCAATTACCCCCTAAGAGAGAGAAAAGGACTTCCTTTCCAAGCACAGCTCAGAAAAGGCACAATTGCACAAATGATGGGACAATTTGCCTTCTGCCCAGTGTCTGTCAGATTGCAGAAAATCTCTCTTTAGTAACTCATCAATGGTTGACCATTAAGCAATAATTTAATGATAAGCATCGTGTATTTTACTTGTCAAAACACTCACCACAGTTTGGGCTTTTTTTTTTTTTTTTAATAATTGTTAGTTTAACTTACAGTTTGTCTAGAATATATAGATAGAAGGTATAGATGCAAGGATAGGATTATTTATCCAAGTTTAGCTACATTCCCAGTGCTACATAAACTTATCAAAGCATCTAGTACATACCATTGTTGAATTACTAAAAATGTTAGTAAGGACAGCTAACATTTGTTGAGCATATCATCTGACCACATGTTAAGAATTTTACTTATATTCCTTCATTGCATTTGACCTTGATCTTTACAGCTACTAAATATTAACTATTAATCATATTAAATTGTGCTTTGGAATGAGTACTGAGATGGTATTCTATTCTGTTATCCTGTGATTTCAATATCTATTTTTCTACAAATATAGGTGATTATTATAAGGATAGAGTAGGGCACAAAGATACAATTTCTTTTTTAATTTTTTTGGGGGAATGAATAATTATGCAAAGTGATTGTATGCCTTTAAATTTAATTCCCTTGGGGTTTTTGTTTTTTATTTTTATTTAGCTGCAGCATGCAGCAGCTTGATGTGGGATCTCAGTTCTTGGACCAGGGGTTACACCTGGGCCACAGTGGTGAAAGCGCCTAATCCGAATCACGAGACCACCAGAGAACTCCCACAAGGATACAATTTCGAAACTCACTCTCACATGGTTCTTGGCAGGACTCAGGTCCTACTAGCTATGGAATGGAAAATCAATACCTGTCACATGGCACTCTCCACAGGGCCATGCACAACTCGGGAGTTGGCTTCCCCCAGAACGAGGACTCAGAGAGAGAGAGGCGGAAAGAGGATACGGAAGATGGAAGCCACAGCTTCCTGGGAACCTAGGCTCTGCTGCTTCTGCTGGGCTATTTATTAGAAGTGAGCCAATATGTTCAGCCCACATCCAGGAGAGGGGACTACATGGGAAAAAATCCCTGGAGATCAGGATCATTGGAGTCATCCTTGAGGCTGCCTGCCACAAAGAAGTAAAAAGGATTTTATTCTCAGTAAATTAAAGCAAAAATCAACTGGGACTGGGGAGGAAGCATGCAACACAGACCGGGACAAATGACTTTAGTTCTACTACACATGCATCATGTAACCACAACGAAGGAGGAAGGAAAGAAAGAGGGTAACTGAGGGTGTAGTGGGAAATAATTGTTTCACTGAAAACTACAAGAGCAAAGAGCAAAAGAACTTTTCATAAACACAGTAACTTTGTTTCTCACAAGGGTACAGATTAGTGATTCTGAAACTACATTACAAACATACAAGGAATGAACAAATAAGAAATTTTAAACAATGGCGATCCAGGTTTTATGCTGTCAGATTAAGAAGTTACAAATAAACAAGAGAAAGTAGATTGAACCCTGCGGTATTAGATTAGAGTGAGGGACAGTGAAAACTCGGGTTTATTTTGATAAATGGATAGACAGATTCCTACCTACATACAGAATTAATTATAGACGTGTATGTGCACAGGCGAATACACATCTGTGCATCTCCTGGCTTGTGCTACCATAACCAAGTGATCAAGGTTGTACCACCGGTGATAAGTCATGTTGATAGCATATGCCCACCTCTACCTTCAGGTATGAAGTGAGGAGAAGAGCACCCTATCTCTAGCGTTCTTTCTCCAAATCCATAACCCCAGAAAAACCATGCAAAAACAACAGAAAAAAAAAAAAAAAAAAGACATCCTACAAAGTAGTTGACCAAACACTTTACAGCTTACCTAGGAAGAGTCATGAAGAGCAAGGAAAACTGAGAAGCTGCCAAAGATTGGAAGACCTAAGGGATCACAACAACTAAACGCACGGTAGGGTCCTGGATCAGAAAAAGGACATTACTGGAAACTGATAAACACCCCCAAAATGTCTGTAGTTTAGGTAACTGTGTTGTATTATGCTTATTTTTGTAACTGTGATAAATATTCTGTGGTTGGATAGAGGATAATGAGTACAGGGGAATTAGCTATAGTATTTTTACAACTCCTTTTTAAATCTAAAATGATCTCAAAACAAAAAGTTTAAAAAAAAAAAATTGAAGAGAGAGAAGCTCCCTTCCTAGGTAAGCTGGTTTTTCTTCAGCCCCTGGGGCCATTTGTCTATATTGAGCTCAGATGGAGAATCTGGCTTAGACCATAGTGGGTGAGTCCAATGGAGGAAAAGGGTTGGCAGCTATGCAGGGTTACTGAAAGAGACTGGGCACTAGAGGAGCCTTTAATGCAAATCTAAATTTCCCCCATAGGATAATCAGAGCCCTTTAGTGATGCAGGAAGCTGAGGAACTGAGCCAGGGAGGCCGAGTGCTTAGAAGAGGGAGGGGGCCTGCAATAAACAAACTAATCTCTCTCTCAAGATATCTGCAAGATTTTGGAACTGTGGGCAACCAGCTAAAGAATTAGGGTTAAAATCACCAGGACTTTCAGGGCTCGGGATGCAGAAACCAGCAAGACCCTTAAACAAAAGTCCAGGAAGGTATCATCTGTAATAATTGAACAAGATTCAAAAATCTGGTTACAAAATGCAAAACCATTCCAGCCTATCTCAATCCAGAGATCAGCCTCTGCTCCTATCTACCCAAAAGAAATAAGAAAAACTCTAGATGGTGAACATTTCAGTGGGTCCTTTGTGACTCTTTTATGTACTTATCTGGCACATTATAAAAATATAATGAAAACATTAGCTATAGGAGGAGGCAAAGCAGATGGATGACAATGAAGAGAAAAAGAAACAACCGAAGTGAACCCACAGATAGTGCAGACATTGGAATTCTTAGACAAGCTTTTAAAAATAACTTGGATGATGTGAAAGAAAGCAGTGGGAAAGAAGGCAAAGTGGGTGAAAAGAACATTTCAATGGAAAAGTGAAACAATCTAAAAAATCAAATAGATATTCCAAATCAGTAAATTATGCAATATCTGAAGCTAAGAATTTATTGAATGGGTTTGTCGGCAGATCAGCCACAACAGAAGTAAGGTATACTGAACCTGAAGACAGATCAGGAGAAACTATTCAACTGAAACACAAAGAGGGGGGAAAAATCCTAAAACCTAAAATAACAGCTCAGGGAGAGAGTCATTTAGGTCATACCTATGATCTAATATATTGACCCTGAAGAAGGAGAGGACGGAGCTATAGGGATGGGAGCTATATATGAAGAAATAATAGCTACAATAACTTATGAAAGGTATGAACTTACACACTCGAGAGGTTTAGTGCATAATCACAGACCTAAACTAGGTACCCTATTTTCTTGCCCCTGGTATTTTTGGATGTCGAGTATAGAGTGTTTATGGGGGCGCTGACACTTACTAATGTACAACTTGAAAGTAACAGTTAATCCCATGGGGTCACCCTGGACCAATGGGGCTTCCAGTATTGGATAAACAGTAAGATATGCACCTAATCTCAATCAGCTTAAATGGAATAGAAAGATCAATTGTGAATACAAGTGTATAATTAAGGGTTGAGAAGAATAATTCCCAACAGATAGATACAGGAGATAAGTTACTTTTAGCAAGAGTACCTCCAGTTAGATGAAAGGGGAGTAGACGGATATACATAGCTTTTCATGGACTTTTGAAGAACGGCTACAATTTATTAAAGGAGAAGTTGAGCATCTGATGGGATGGCTTAGTTCACGCGGAATAACTAAGTGAACTCTATTAGCCTTTTCTTCGTAATTGCCACCGCTTTCTTTCTGCTGCCGCAGTAATTGTGAGGGGGGAAAGATAATGATGAATATGTCACAGTTTCAGTTATCAATTAATTTGAAGATTAGTGGATAATATGAGAATTATCTGATAGTCCTCAGAAATAAATATAAACATATTAAAGCCTTTAGTTCACACAGCAACTCAAATTTCTAAGGGAGGTTATGCATCTACTAAAGCTTGATGATAACCTCTCTCGCCCAAGATCATGGAGACAAGACTTGGAAGAGGTGAAATAGTTCAAGTCAGCCTTCTTCACTGGTTGTGTGTTGTTTACGAAACACATATAACCAGAAGGTAAGGTAGAAAGGGAGGGTGTCACAGGAAAGATACAAATGGGAATTTCAGAAGAAGGAAAGACCTTCACTAGAAGGTCCAGGTCATCAGGAGTCCTGTGTAAATGGGTACACTATGCAGTGCCGCCTGCCGTGTTCATACATAAGATGTGCAGATACTGGTTCTCAGAAAGTCATCTACAGAGACAGGGACACTTCCTGCCTCCTCCAAACTTTTGGACACAGACTTGCACTTTGCAAATTAAATAGGAAACATTGCACTGATACCCTTGAGTATTTGAAGATTTTTGCCCATGTGTTATAAGGCCATGAATTCTCCCTAAGGAGGACAACTGCAAATAATTTTTAAATGGAGAGAAAAACTTAAGATCCAAATAACTAGGGGGAAAACTAACCACATCAACAGCTGGGGCTTGGCAGTTTTTAATAAGGCTGAGTTGTGATTAAGTTATAATTATGATATAAAATATTATGCAAAACTGTAAGGAACGAATGTGAGATGTGTTTATTGGATTAGACAGTGCAAATGATAACTACTAGTAATAAAAGGACAGTCATTTCATATTCTGGGGTAGTGTATTCATCAGCCTGTTATTTATTAGCCAACACATTGGAATGCAATTCCCCCAATTTAAAGAGTAAGATGATTTTTAAAAAAGGTTTATGAATAATTATATGTTTCTGTCACAGGTAAACAGCATCAGCTTCTCAGAAAAAAGCCAAGAGGCTTTTGGAATCACCCAAATCTGAATTCAAATCTTACTATGTTAAATAGAAATCCTCTCAACTATAAAATGAAGGGCACAATTCCTACCCTGGTTTCTAGGGGGGTCAGAGATCACACATGAGGTATAAGTGAAACATTTTAAGAGCATCTCTCTGTCAAGGGGGTGGATAAGGCTCTTTGATCTGTGTTCCTGAGAAAACGGTCACGAGGTTGCTGGCCATCCTTGGAGCCCATCCTTGTGTGAAGCGTCTCTCCTTCTGAACTGGGAGCTGCTCGAGGAGAGGGGGTACAATCGATTTCACATTCCCCAGCCCTGGCAGCCAGCATAGAACAGGTGTTCAAAAGGTTTACTAGTAAGGCTGCTGAATGCAAAGCCAACGGCACCTAAGTATGTGTCTATGAATCTGTCATCTACATCAGACTAATAGAAACTGTAATGTCAAAAATAACATGACTTTAGGTGGAGTCAAAATTATCAAAGGGCTAAAGATAAATCCAAGGAAAATATGTGAGATTACTACATCAGAAAGTACAAGTACATATATATATGAGAGACTCAATGTTATAAAGACATCAATTTTCCCAAGTTGATCTATACTGTCAATAAATCACAATCAACACCTCAGTTTGTGTGTTTGTGTGTGTGTCCATGCATGCATGTCAAAACTGACAAACTCATCTAGAGTTTACATGAAAATGGGAAGGATAAAGAATAATCAAGATGATCCTGAAGACAAAAAAAAAATGCCAGGACTCCTACTACCAAATGTCATTCCATGTCACAAAGCAATAGCAACTAAGATGGTGCAGTGTCAGTATCAGAATAAAAATACATCGGAGTTCCCATGGCAGCTCAGTCAGTGGTAATGAATCTGACTAGTATCCAGAAGGATGTGTGTTAGATCCTGTGGGTTAAGCATCCAGCATTGCTGTGAGCTGTGGTGTAGGTCACCGATGCAGCTCAGATCCTGCATTGTTGTGGCTGTGGTGTAGGCTGGCAGCTGCAGCTCCAATTCGACTCCTAGCCTGGGAACTTCCATAAACTGCAGATGTGGCCTTAAAAGGCCCCAAAAAAGGAAGAAAAAGAATAAAAATATATCCATGAGACAAAATAAGAGAGTTCAGAAACAAACCCACATGTATACATGGTCAACTGACTTTGGAGCAGGGTGAAACACCGTCCAGTGGAGCAAGGCAGTCTTTTCATTAGATGGAGCTAGGTCAATGCGACTCGTAGGAAAGGCAAATGAGGAATTCGAAGGAGAACATCTTCATGGCCATGGAGTAAGCAATTTTTTTTAACAAACTGGCCACAATAAGTACAAACCAAAAAAAAAAAGGGCAAAAAAAAAACCAATAAATGAAACTCTATTAAAAATAGAGGCTAAAATACAGCCTGAAATTGGAACAAGAAGGGGCAATGGAGACACCTGCAAACTGTGGCACAACAACGTGCTCCCCAGCCTCAAAGCAAGCACATGACAGAGCTCGGAATGAATGGGAGCTCCTAAACATCTGGTGGGTTCATCAAGGTTGGCATATTTAACATACATACCCACAAAATACAAATTCACAGGTATAAGAATATAGAAGAACGTGTCTTAGGCATAGGAGTGATGGGGGCTTGGTAGGGGTATCATTGTCTTGGATTCTGCAGCCATAGTGATGGGGCTTAAACATTTTCTCAGAAAATTATTAGCTGTAGTCCGTGGAAAAGTCACTCACTTTGCATTTCTGAGCAAGAAGAGAGCTGCAATGACAGCACGTACCTCACAAGGAAGTAGTCTATGGCACATGCTGGACATTTGAAAAACACTGCTAGCTGTGAGCTCTTAGGGGATACGCTTCACCAAACTGCACAGTTTCGCAACATACACATTTCTTTAATGTATCCACTTCATATCATCATATGGTACATGCATGTATACATGCACATATACAATGCATTACATATGCATGTGTTCATGTATGTATTATTAGCTTTTTTTCTATAAGAGATTTAACGATTGCAGGTATGCCTTCTAACACAAACCCTCTACCTCTGCCCATAAATGTGTAGAAGCAAATTTATCTTTGTGTCTACATAAACGACTAGGGCTTTATGCGACCACCTTTAAGCAGACTGTTCAATTCGCGATTATCTGAGATTCCTAGAAGGAAGAGGAAGAAATCTGAGGGTTTAGTGAGCACCTGCTGTGTCTCACCTATTTTACATGCATTTGCTCATTTAATCTTTCCAAGAATCTGTTGAAAGATATACTATTATGAAAATTATAACCAGGATGAAAATTGAGGATAAAAATTATTTAGTGACATCACAGAGCCCCTAAGTGGTAGAACCAGGAGTCCATCTGAATTACTATGCATTTTTTAATGCCCCATATTGTCTCCCAGACCTGTGTTTTGTGCTGGTCTCATCCTGTCAACAGACAATGTTGTGGTTTGACCAATCCTTAGGATTCTTATTATGACTGCAAGACACCATTCAGCAATTACCATCAGGAAACTGAAAAAATAAAGGTTTATTACTTACAAGATGTAGGAATTATACAGCACAGCTTGGGTGTATACGGAGGGAGAGTATGTGTGAGCCTGGGGTTCTGCTCTCATTGGGGTCTAGGGTGGGGTCTTAGGGTTGTAAAAGGACTCCCTCTTCATCGGTGAATTTAAACAAAAGAGCAGGAATTTAAAGAGTGAGAAGAGAAAACAGGAACAAAAACAAATAAGTGGCCCAAATAAGTAGGCCAGTCATTTCAATGAACCGAGATCTATAAAATGACGGAGCCTCAGTGGGGGGAGGTGGCCTGGCCCTCAGTCTGGTCCTGGGGTTGGCAGTGTGTTTATTTGAGACAGTCCTCTTTGAAACGGATGCCTTCTTGATACATATCCTCTGAGATCAAAGCTTGAGTCATGCACTTGCATTGCAAAAAACAAAACACAAGAAAACAAGAATCCGGGATTATCCTATACTCTTCAAGAGCTTTGTGTGTTATAGATGCCACAAGATCCACATACTAGTGGGTTTGGTAGGAGATAAAAGGGATGTAAATGCCATAAAGAGATATGCTTAAAAGATTCTGGCAGATTAGGTAAAAATGGAGGCATTCCCGGTTGTGGCTTAGTAGTAACAAACTCGACTAGTATCCGTGGGGACGTGAGTTTGATCCCCAGTCCCACTCAGTGGGTTAAGGATCCAGCATTGCCGTGAGCTGCAGTGTAAGTCGCAGACACGGGCTCATATCTAGCATTGCTGTGGCTATAGCACAGGCAGCAACCACAGCTCTTATATGACCCTTAGCCTGGGAACTTCCATATGTCACAGGTGTAGCCCTTTAATAAATAGATAAATAAAGATGGAAATATTTTGTAGTTATGAGTGTCAATAAAATTTTCAAATTTTGGCTATTTTTGAACTAGACATTGTAAATTATTTGTGTTCTGTTTGTCTAGCTTTTAATTCTAATCCCATTTGGGGACCACACTGCCCTTATATTCTACATATTCCTCTGGATCTAATGTGGCTTTTTTTTCCCTGTGACTACAGCATGTGGAAGTTTCTGGGTACCTGTGCCACAGCAGCAACCTGAGCCCAAGCCAGTGCAGTGATAATACTGGATCCTTAACCTGCTGTGCCACCAGGGAACTCCTAAAGTGGAAATTTTACATAGTCATCAGTGATTAGAGAGCTTTTACCCTACTGCCAAATTAATACTTCTTTGGTGTGTGTGTGTCTTCTTAGGGCCACACCTGCAGCATATGGAAGTTCCCAGGCTAAGGGTTGAATTGGAGCTGTAGCTGCTAGTCTACACCACAGCCACAGCAACATGGGATCCAAGCTTCGTCTGCATCCTTAACCCAATGAGTGAGGCTGGGATCGATCTCGCATCCTCATGGATACTAGTTGGGTTCATTATCACTGAGCCATGACAGCAACTCCCAAATTAATACTTTTTTAAATAAAATAAATACACAAAAATAAAAAGAATAGCTTTTAAAAGAATCCACAGTCCAAGCAGAAAATTCTATTTAGCCAGCATGTCTTGATTTCTAAAATATATATGCCTTAATCTGTCTGCTTACTTTTGAAAGCAGGCTGGTCTGAAAATGTACCTGGACTTGAGCAAGTATAGTGAGACACACAGAGATGGAAATGACTGCCAACAAGGAAGACGTTTTCAGGTACCCAGAGTCCCCTGGCACAGGAAACCTGGCCCTCCACGCAGACCACACAGGAAGCACCAAGCCCAGATCCTTCAACTGCAAGGGAACTCCTGGGGTTCGGAGTCTTAATGGCAGTTTTCCAGGAAAAGGAACAGGCAAAGCCAGGTAAGCAAGCAGTACAAACTTTTGATGGACAGTTTGAATAAGTTCCCTGGTGGCCCTATACTAGCCCTGAAGTGATTAGAGTGGGGGAGAGTGTCCTGGAATGTATTATAAGTCATATAAAATGAGACCCGTGGGAGACAATGAACTCTGGAGTGGATGATTTGCATGGTAAGGGTGGTTTAGTCCTTCGGGACCACTATAGCAAAGTACAGCAGACTGGGCGGCTTGTAAACTGCTTGTTTTCGCTCATAGTCCTGGAGCCTGGCAAGTCCAAGAGGAAGGCCCTGGCAGATATGGCACATGGAGAGGACCAGCTTCCTGGTTCATAGACGGCTGACTCCTCAACCATGTCCTCAGACAGCAGAGGAGCTGGGAGATTTCTGGGGTCTCTTCTACAAAGGCACTCGTCTGATTCCTGAGCATCTGCTCTCAGGACCTATTCACCTCCCTACGGCATCACCTCCAAATGCCATCTCACTGGGGGTTAGGTTTCAACATACGCGTTTTGGGGGGAATGCAATGTTCAGTCTATAACAAAGGACATACAGGAAGGCAAGTTGTTTATCTCCAGGAATGAGTTAAACCTTGGAAAGGCAGTTCTTTTCCAGGTCTGCAAAGCCCCAAACGCCAGAGCATCAAGAATGCAGAAAATAAGGAACTATAGTAAATACAGAGCTTCATATACTTGTTTAGTATTTACTCAGAGAAAGCCTGAGAAAACCCTACGGGTGAGTCTCTACAGAATAATATCTGCGTAGGTGTCAGGAAACAGCGTTAAAACACGCAGAGGAATAAAGCCGCAGTACCATACATGCTCTGGATAGCTTTTGTTTCAGGTTATCTTCCCTTGGAACGTGCCAGCCACTCGCTGAAAACAGCATTATTGAGATCTGCAGTTAGTGTACACTCCCTTCCGTTCATTCATCTTTCCTGATAGTTCCATGACCATATGTTTTTTGGGGGATTCTTTTTAATTAGTGACAGATGGATCAAGAAGCTCTGGAGCCTACATCAGACTCCATGCCCTTACAGTGCTTTCAAAACGGCAAACAATGCATGCCGAATAACAATTTAAGCGACGTTAACTTCCCCTAAACAGTGCCAGACACTGTTTATTCCTGGGTTGCGTGCCAGGTCTGAGGCTGGGCGTGGAGCTCCCAGAAGAGAATCACCTCAAGTTCCCTGAGATCTCTGCAGCCCCCTTTTCCCTTTTGACACCCAGCTTCTCCAAGAGCATGAATACAAGCCTGACCAGGCAGTGCACGCGTGGTGTTTTTAAGTGTGCAGAGGCACTCTGCATCAGAGAAGCGACAGGAGTTCTAGAACATGATATTTCAGCCAAGAGAATGAGGAATACTTTAATCCTCCCTTGGCCCAGTCACAACTCCTGTCCTGGAAAACATAGGAAAAAGGGCAACGGGCATGAACAGGACAGCATCACTTCCCTGTTAGCACTCTGCTCACCTTGGGACACCGTTTGACACCATCTCCTGATGTCCTTTCGAGGGTATGAAATTGTATATCTCAGGACAGCTCTCCCAAGGCAACGAATTCTTTCCAATCCAATTTTATGCCCTGATCCCTTGACCAAGCACTTCCAGGTTCCAGTCCATATAAACTGTATCCTCCCCATTCAAGATGGGTGGACCAAGGTGGGTCTTAGCAAGTGGACTGGTCCCTGGTGTGAGATGCTGTCTGCACTCCCCCAGCCGACAGTGAAAGGGTCCTCCCTGCCAGTAGGAGAGGCATCAAACTCTGATCAAACACTGAACTTAACCTCATCGCTTCCTTTCTCAAATCCATTTCCGCAGTGACTGTGCAAGTTGAGTTCTCTGGGGGCCAACCCTGAGAAATAGTTTGGTGTGCAAGACATTAATTGGGGGTCATCAACTGAATGAAAGAGGCAGCAAGTGAGACGGGGCAGAGGAAGCCACACTGTGATACCAGCTGGCTTGTTTGCTTTGGCCGGCGTGTAGGCAGCTCTCCTGTGAGAACAGCTCATCCGATCCAAGGCATTACTTTTCCCAGTCCCTGGATTTGAAACTCCCCGAAAGGAGATGACCACATGCCATTCAAGGTGGCTCAAAGCAGCTGAGCTGGAGCCTGAAGGAGGATGCAGGTTGTCTGCTAATTCCACGCTCCACGTCTGGGAACCAACTCCTCCCTTGATGGGGGACCCAGGTGATGTAGGTCTTGAGCAAGACATGTATGTGTGGCCCAAACATCAAAATCAGGACATCCGCAGAGACAGCATTCTGATATCTTCAATGCAGTCTTTATCAAAACTTCACCAATTGTTCAATTAATTCTCTTAATAGCCTTCTTGCCCTGGTCTAATTTCCAAGCCAGGATTGCACATTACACTAAATTGTTATGTCTTTTTATTCCCTTTTAAATTGGCAATCGTTTCAGTTTTTCTCTGTCTTTCATGATACTGAAAAGAAAACGCGGATGGAAGTCCACTGATTTGTAGACTACTCCTTAGTTTGCTCAATGTCACCTTATGATTCAAGTATGTGTTTTTACAATAAATGCTATATAAATGATTTTATGTCTCTGTTAACTCTTTCTACATATATATTGTCCTTACATGTCTTAACACACGTATTTTTTTTTCCCTTAAGACAAAGCAGAAAGGCATTATTTTCTCACTGTATGCATAAGGAGATGGAGATACAGAGAGATTAAATAATCTAATGGTCCATGGAACTTTAGCTATTCCACAGCTAATCTTCTCTACAAAACTTTCCACTTCAGAAAACTATGGCACAGAAAGTTAAGGATCTGGTGTTGTCACTGCCGTGATTTAGGTTGCTGCTGAGGCTCAGGTTCAATCCCTGGCCTGGGAATGCTCACATGCCAAAGGAGCCACCGAAAGAAAAAAGAAAACTATGCCTATGAGTTATCTTCACTATCTTGTCCATCAGAAGCCAGGGATTTGGCTAAAAATACATATGTGCAAAATGTACCTTAAACTTCTCATCAAATTTCAGATTCCTTGTTTTTAGCAAACCTCACACCCCGATTCTGGTGTACAAAAATTCTGAGGCTTAGGAACATGGGCAACTGTGTCAGCAGCTGACAGGATAAATTTCCTTTGGTTTCCAGCGAAGCACCTTCACACACCATCACGGGCCATCTGGCAATCACACGTCTACAAGCCTGGCTGCTTCCTTCATTTCCAAACTTATCTCTACTGCCAGACTGGAAATTTCAAGGGAGCAGAAATCGTGCTCCAATTGTGGCTTTGGTTCTCTGAGCCTGTTTCTTACCTGGCTAACTAAGGTTAAGGACACCTACAGTGTTTTGAATAATGAGCTGGAGACGGGCAATCGACAGGCAAATGAGAAAGCCAAGCAATTCTGGTGTGCTTTTGTAAAATGCTTTCTCCGGTTAAGGTTTGTATTTTACTCAGAGTTTGCAAAACGCTGCTCCTGGCCACCGACTGCCACGTTTGCATGCAACCTGGAGTCCTGCTGACCGGTGTCCCTGAGCCCACACATGCCTCCACCTTTTGTGCCTAGTTGCATCCATATCAAGCCACAGCTGCAGAACTACACAGAATTATTTCATTTTTCTTCATTGAATTCACAGTCTTTCTCTTAGAGAACTGGGTGATTCCTCCCTCACCTGCTTCTGAACGAAGATGTGAGAAATGCCTTGGCATCTGCCTTAGTCTCTTCTGGGGCTGTTATAAAAAAAAAAAAAAAAATACCATAGACTGGGTGGCTTAAACCACACAAAATCTTTCTTACAGTTTAGGAAGCTGGCAAGTCCAACATCAAGGTGCCTGCAGATTCAGTGTGCTGTAAGAGCCCATTTCCTGATTCATAGACGCTGGCTCTGCACTGGGTTCTCACTCACATGGTAGAAGGGGCTGGGAGCTTTCTGGGGTCTCTGGTAAGCCCACCAGTCCTATGCATGAAGCCTCTGTCTTTAAGACCTAACCAACTCCCAAACACAGAGCCTTCGAACATCACTGAATTCAGGTTAGATTTCCACGTATGACGGAGGGAGGGGGTATTGGTATTCGGTCTATAGCATTTGCATCTTTGGGGAAAAAGTAGTGTTAGATACAGAGAGATTTAGCATTTACTCTGAATTCCAAATTCCATCATAAATTCCCTAAGGGGAAAAATAGTCAAAATGCTATTTTCTCAGCGCACAAAGTTTACGGTGTACCCCACAACCCCCAACAGAGCCGTAAGCTTACCTCACAGCATGCCTGTCATTGACGCTGATTTTAATTTTCCGTATAAATATCACGGGTTGGGTGGCATTTCCTTTTGTATTTATCTGATGTTAAGCCTTCACTCAAAGTAATTCAGCGCCTACTTCCTAGGTATTTCTCTATACAATGGACTCTGCTTTCCAAAGAAAATTTAACCCCATCCCCATTGTATCTATTTTTTAAAATATTTGGTGGATTCTGTTAGGCAATAGGGGGACGGGGTGAGTATCAGTGCCCTAACCCTCGAGTTGCCACAGGCTTCACCAAAGAGATACTTTGGACTGTATTTGAGGAGAATCAGAACACGGGCCTAAGGGACAGGACGCTGCTTTCAGGGGCTTTCTTTGAGGCTCACCAAGTGGATGATCTACAGCTTTGCTTCTGAACTTCAAAGAGAAAAAAAAAAGGCTAAATAAATAAATAAATAAATAAATAAGGCATTGAGCCACCTCGTCTGTTTCAAATTAGATATAACATGATCGGTTTGTCACCAAGCAGAACCCTACAGGGCCTGCCCAGGAGAGACCTCTTAGTGTCCTCCACCTGCCTCTCGTCTGTAGAAAAACTTTAGCCTCCTCGGCTATAGTAAGAGTTCCAGCGTTCCAAGTTCCAAGTTCCAAGTTCCAAGTTCCAAAAACCACACTGAATCAGAGAAGCAAGAAAATGCAGAAACAAAAGGAAACAGTTGAGCCAGACAAGATAATAACCGTTCAGCTAGTCAACAAAGTCAAAGATCATTGAGAACTATGTCTAGATACTTACATCGCAACAGAACAATGGGAGGAAAGAGAAGGTGTACATGTATGTGTAACATGTATGTGTAACATGTATGTGTAACATGTATGTGTAACATGTATGTGTAACTTGGTCCCCATGCTCTACAGCGGGGGAAAAAAAAAGTCAGACCTTTAGTTCCTCTTCCAGGGTGACAGCTTATGTCCTGAGCCACCACATCCTTGAGCTTTTCGGCAGATACTGAAACCACAAGAAGTTACCTGAAGACCCAGGGAACCAGACGGTTGGTGCTGTCATCTCCCGATGATCTTACCACCAGCCAACCAGAGAAGGTTCACAAGCTAACCAAACACCTCACAACAAGCAACCCTCTCCCCTCACGCTGTCCTCAAAGGCCTTCCCCTGAAGCGCGCTGGGGAGCTGGGGTCCTCTGAGCAGTAACCCCTCAGACGCCTCGCTTGGCCCTGCTGAAAACACTGCACTGGCCTTCCCCAAGACCCAGGGTCTGTGGATTGGCTGTACTGCACACGGAGGACTGGGCCCATGTCTGACGGCTAACAATTTTCATCATAAATATAATTCATTTAATGGTATTGATTCAGCTTTGTTTCTTTAATATTAAAACATGGACATTGTAGACAAGTATTTTTAATTAAATATTCTTCTGCTTTCTAGAGCTAAGAATCCTAAGTATTTGGGTCAGTTTCTATTTTTTAACCGTGTGAGACACAGGTATGAGATATATGTATATATTTGTATATTTCAAACTATTATTCCCTTATATACATTGTTTTGTGTTTCAAAATATTCACTTATCTTATAGTACATATATTTTATTATGACCTTAAAAATTCTTTACAAATCTTTTCTATTTTTATCTATTTATTTTTTGGCCGCACCTGAGGCATTTTGGAAGTTCCTGGGCCAAGGATCAAACCCGAGCCATGGCAGCTCCAGTAAAAATGCTGGATCCTTAATCTACTGCACCACAAGAGAACTGATAGAAATCTTTTTTTAGTGTCTTCATTACATGGTTATAGTATAACTTATACTGTCATTCTTTACTCTTGGATGTGGAAGTTTTGGGGGGGGGTTAATAATGATTTTTATTTTTTCCATTATAGCTGGTTTACAGTGTTTGGATGTGGAAGTTTTATATTAAGTTTATAAATAAAGCTATAATAATTTTCATGCATTTCTGATTATTTTTCTCCATATTTTATAAACAATTTTCCCACTTAAATAATACCTTAAATATGCTCAAAGGATTTAAATTAAAATTCCATTAAAATATGATTTTACTTATTTATTTATTGCTTTTCAGGGCCACAACTGTGGCATATGGAGGTTCCCAGGCCAGGAGTCTAATCAGAGCTACAGCTGCCGACCCAAACCACAGCCACAGCAATGCTGGATCCTCAACCCACTGAGCAAGGTGAGGGATTGAACCTGCATCCTCATGGATACTAGTCGGGCCCATTACTGCTGAACACAATGGGAACTCCAAAATATGATTGTTTAAACATCAAAAAAGGAAAGAAGGACGAGAAGGAAGCAAGGCAGGTTGAGCTTGTATCTCTGTTTGCGGGAGGTACAGCTAGCAGCCTGGAGCAGCTTAAGGCTGGAGTAGATCTGCAAAGCCAGCTGAGGGGACTCAGTTTCCAGAAGAGACTCAAGAAGAGAAGAGAATCAAGAAGAGCTCACAAGGTCCATCAGGACCCGAATCCAAAGAAGATAAGAAAAGCTCCTCGATTGCCCTAAACCCTAGGAATGAATGTTCACGAAGCACTACCATTCTTGAGACTGAGTTCTTTCACGTAGAATCCCTCTAAGGTAAAGTTTATTCATCAGTATAATGAGGTTAATATGCAGAAACATAGACGTATGGTTTGTTGGGAAAATTAAAATTTGATCAACATTTAAATACTCAGCACAATCTCGGAACATCCTAAATCTTCCACAATTGTCAGTTTAATCCAGCTAAATTGTTATTTATTTTCTACAACTAATACATTTCCCCACAATTCTTATCAATTTGTAATGCATTTTTTTATACGAAATAAAACTTTAATTTATCTTTTTACCTCCTTAACTGGCCTTTAAGTTTGATTAGGGAAGGAACTAAGTGTATTTTATTTACGAATGGTTTCTTAATACATTGTTGCTGAATTGAAATTAAATAAAAATCTTTTGGATTCTCTTACCCTTTCAATGATTTCAGTATAATTGGCTTAAACACCAGAGCATCTCAGGGCCTGAGAAAAACTGGAGCTTCTCCACAATTTCTCCCAATTTTCAGGTCTCAAACATGCACATGTCGTCTCTGCTCTGTAGGCTGCCTCTGTTTGCCGAACCGCAAAGCTGAACCTCTTCAAATCCACTCACGTCAACAAGCTCACCAGAATATGAACTTTCAGGAGCATCTCTCAACCCTTATCACTTTGCCTCCAGCCACCCCTCTTCACTTTCCCTCCTCTCAGGAATAAAGTGCCTTTCTTCTCTATGAGGTTAGTCAGACAGTGAGACACCAAGGCCATGTGCTATCATTTACATGTGGAATCTAAAAAAAGGATACAATGAACTTCTTTGCAGAACAGATACTGACTCACAGACTTTGAAAAACCTATGGTTTCCAAAGGAGACAGGCTGGGGGGTGGAGAGGGATGGTCTGGGGGTTTGGGATGGAAATGCTGTACAACTAAAAATGTAATAAAATTCATTGAGTTTAAAAAAAGTGTTGTCTGCTTTTCTGGAGTTTGCTTTGATGCCTAGGGGTCATAGTGTGCATTTTAAATTTTAAAGATCATTCCTTCTGCAAGATGAGAGAAGTGGAGGAAGAGAGGAGTGGTCAGGAAGGCCTTCTGTTCAGGGAGAGTAGCAAGGGCACTGTGGTGAAAGATCTCCAGGACAACCACAGCAGTACAGTTGGTCAGGGAGCGCATTTGGGCAGAACTTCTCATTCACAATATTTCTGGGCAAATTTGAAGCCAGTTACCTTCTAGATTCATTGGTGTAATCACTCAACACTTCAATTATATCAGAGAAATAAAAGCCCATGAGAAAGACTTGATGGATATTTGTGAAATAAAATCTATAGACCCTCTATGTCTGATCCTGAAGAAAGGATTTCAACATGACCAGCTCCTAGGGAATAATCCGTGGGGCAATAGCTAAGTAATTATTCACATATTTCCTTTGCCTTAGTACTAGTAAGTTTGGGAAATAGAAAATATAAATATTGTTGCCTTTGTGGATTTATTGCTCTTTAAGCCTTGTGTCTAATAAAGTATGTTCTTGCAGCATGGCCATAGCACAGGCCTGGAAATTTGCCACCACTTTCCAGTTAATTAATGCTTTGGTCATTTAAGTTGGTGTGGCTCAAGACAGATGCTCCATAAATGTTAGGTGAATGAACAAATATGAATGGATGACTGTGGTGAATGCTGTTTCATCATAACTCTATTTGCTATAATAATATTTGAGCTATGAAGTTGCAATCAATACAAACTCCTATGGGCACCATATATAGATCTCTTCTCTTCTTGAATTAATATGTTATAAAGCAGGGGCTAGGAAGTTTTATTTATAGAGGCCACTAATCACAGGGAAAAAAACCCACTGGAGTGAAATGACAAAGCAACTTCTTACAGTTTTTAAAGAGAAATATGAAGTTTCCTACTCTCCTATTCTTTAAAAAATAATATAATTCAACAGTTTAGTAGGCACCTATTGATCATGTGCTGCAAGCATGGAACTGTGCATTTCAGAGCTGTAAGAACCAATGAGAATAAAGCAGACATACTGATGGTGGAAATTCAACCTTGGTCTAATACTCGTGTGTGTGTGTGTGTATATATATTATACACACACATATATATGTATATACGTGAGTGTGTGTGTGTGTGTGTATGCATATAATAGATGAAGGGATTAATGGATTAATGACCAGGTAAGAACATTCTTAATAGTTTGATAATTTGTACTTACATAAAGGAAAAATGGTTTAAATTATCAACAAAACGTAGTCTAATTTTATAATTTTCTGCATCTTCACACATGGTCTTAAATTTCCAGTGTATCTTTGTTTTTCTCCTGCCAGACTAAGATCTTCTCCATGAGGAGTGCTGTCTGGTTTGGTTTATTTTCTCAGCCACTCATCACATGGATGCAGCAAAAACACAACCTGGTGAATATCTGATGAATGAGGAAAAAATGCAACTTCACACTTAGACACCTACTCATTGATAATACTATGTGCATGTGTGTGTGTGTGTGTGTGTGTATAGTATTTATGTGTGTGTTTATGTCTAGTCAACTCAATACTTTTAGTAAAAACATAATATGTATATGTATGTGTAACTGAGTCACTTTGCTGTGCAGCAGTTGTCAGAACACTGTAAAACCAACTATAACGGATACAATAAAAATCATTAAAAAAAAACCCTTAAAACACACACAAAAAAAACCAAAAAACAATGTACTTTTCATCATCTCAATAAATAAATAAAAACATAACAGTGAGTCCCCTACTATTATGTTCAGAAGAGCAAGGTACTAAGATGTTAAGTTTGGACATGAAGTAGTAAGTCAAAAACCCTAGACTTTCTACTTAATTCTATTCTCCACAATTCCACCTGAAGAGACTTCCTAAAAGCTAAAGTCAATGTATGTGGAACTGCCCAGTTTCCACCATAAGGGTTTTTGTCATTCCACACTCTTTCCCATGTTGTCCAAATAGTATGAGTTTTAAAAGGCATATCTTACCAACGTCAAGAGTATGGCTGTATTCTCTGTGACATCACTTTTAATTTCCCTAAGTAGTAAATTTAAGCATCATTTAATTTTTCCCATATTTTCATTTCAAAATATGACATACATACAGAAAAGATAAAAACAAAAGTTGTGTCACTGAATGAGTCATCATAAACTGCACACTATGCACACACCACCCAGATGGAGAAGGAGCACCTAGCTATTGCCCTGAATCATCTCTCAGTATCTTTTCTTGATCACATGCTTTCTCCTCTGGTACAGATCTACATGTACCTCTCGGTCAACACGGATATAGTTAGATATTTAAAATTAAACATTATATATAAAAATAAACCCACATATATACACAGAGAAGTATGTGTTAAATCAGGGTGCTAGTTATTTACATATACGTGAATAAAAACTGAGTTATATATTATATCTAATAAATATAAGTGCCACATATAGACTTTAGTTTTTACTCTTTTAACTTTACACAAATGGAATTTAGTAGTGTTCTTTTAAACCTTGCTTCTTTTACTCAACCTTATGTTTGTAAGATTTGTCCACATTCTTCATTTAACAGCACTTGGTTCGCTTATGCCACTGTGTAATACTCCACTGTATGAAGAAACAGTTTATCAGTGCTGCTGGTAATGGATATCTGGGTTGTTTCCAGTTGGAGGTTGCTACATATAATGCTTCTATATGTACTGGTGCCTATGGGGGACAGTCATATTGAGTATCTCAAAGTGGAAACAATTAGTTACAGGCTGTGAAAGCTTTGTACTCAGTAGATAATGCCAAACTTTTTTCTCAAGTGACCGTATGAAATCACATTCCTATCAGCATTGTAGGAGAGCTTCTGTCACTACACATTCTCACCAATACACGGTAGTATAAGACTGCTTAATTTTTGCCAATCTGCTAAGAATAGTGTTGTCTCATTATAATTCAATTTGGAGTTTTCTGATTAATGATGAAGCTGAACAGCTTTTCATGTGTATAGCTTATGTAGTTGGACTTTCTTTTCATCAAGTGTCTACTAAAGATATTTGCCCATTTTTCTACTGGCTTTTCTGTCTTCTTACTAATTTGAAGGAATAATTTACATGTTCATAAAACTAGACCTTTGTCATAAAAAAAATCATATACTATCTAATCCAGTTGCTTTTCTTTAAAGGACCATCACGGTATTTTTGATACACAGAAGATACAGGTTAAGCTGCTGTTTCAGTTCCATTTACTACAAAGACTCTTCTTCCCCTCATTTCTCTGTGGTGACAGCAGGGCTGCAAACACGTACAAGGTAAATTTACTTAGAGGTTCTCCATCTCCCAGTCCTCTGCTTATTTCTACCTACGCAAAACTGCACTGTCCTAATTAATATAATTTCATGAGTCTTGAGGACTTTTAATTTTTATTCAATAGTGTCTTTGCTATTCTTTTCCAATTGTATTTCTATGTTGGCTTTGAACAACATTTGGGGGAAAAAAATGTTTACATATCACCTACTGTGTGAGAGCAGCTATTACAGGCACGTAATCTACATCATGTAAAAAAAAAAAAAAAAAAAAAAAAAAACAAAAAACAGACAGAACATTCTAACATATGTGGGGAAGATAGGCCACAACAGTAATAATAAGAAATAAGGTCTATTATGAGGAATACTAGCAGGTAAAGAGAGTTACAAAAATTATAAATCAGAGTATGTGGGGTCCAGATGATGTGGTGGAGGGATTTGAAAGACAAATAGGGTAGTCATAGGAGGCTTCCAGTCAATTTATCTGATTCTTGAAAACTTTGATAATACTTTAGTAAAAAGAGAACTGACATTTGTGTACCAAGAGAAAAGATATTTTAACATAACTGCATCAGCAAAATTAAAAATTGGGCTTTTGGAGTTCCTGTTGTGACGCAGTGAACTTGACTAGTATCCATGAGGACACAGGTCTGATCTCTGGCCTCGTTCAGTGGGTTAAGGCTGTGGTGTTGCCGTGAGCTGTGGTGAAGGTCAGACACAGCTTGGGTCCCATGTTGCTATAGCTGTGGTGTAGGCTGGCAGCTATAGCTCCAATTCAACCCTTAGCCTAGGAACTTCCATATGCCACAGATAAGGCCCTAAAAAGCAAAAAATAAACAAAAAGAAACAAAAATTGGGCTTATTTTTTATTTGGGTTTTTTTATGATTATCAATTAAATATTAGAATTTTCACTGTGGGGTCTTAATTTTTAATGACATTTTAGTTTTTAAAATTTTGTTTTCTAATTATGGCTGGGTGTTTGGAAATATACTCAATTTTTAATTATCTATTATAATAACAAATATGTAGGTTGAAAAAAAATCAGTATAAGATATTCACATGATCAGTGAATGATTTCTTTGTAGTAAATTCTGATACTACCCATTCATTTATTCATGCTCTACTGTGTTGTCTGGGATCTTCTCCAGCGTGTTAAAAGTTAGTGGTCAGAGCACATGACCTCATCTTTTTCCTAAAGCCTAATGGAAAGTCTTTGACCTTTCACATTTACATGTAATGATGTATTGATTTTTTCAACTCAATGAATTTTATTACATTTGTTGTTGTACAACAACCATCACAATCCAATTTGACAGCATGTCCATCCCAAACCCCCAGTCCATGCCCACCATCCCCCAACCTGTCTCCTTAGGAAACCATACGTTTTTCAAAGTCTGTGAGTCAGCATCTGTTCTGCAAAGAAGTTCATTGTATCCTTTTTTTAGATTCCACATTTAAGTGATAGCATATGACGCTGGTTTCTCACTGTCTAACTTCACCTAGCCTGATAATTTCTAGGTCCATCCATGTTGCTAGAAATGCCATTGTTTCATTCCTTTTTATCACTGAATAATATTCCACTGCCTACAAGCACCACATCTTCTTTATGCACTCCTGGACATTTAGGTTGCTACCATGTCTTGGCTACTGTATATGGTGCTGCAATAAACACTGGATTACATGTATATTTTCGAGTCATGGTTATCTCTGGATAGACAGATGTCCAGGAGTGGAACTGCTGGCTCAAATGGTAATTCTATTTTTAGTTTTTGATGGATCTCCATACTGTTTCCATAGTGGCTGCACCAATTTACATTCCCACCAACAGGGTAATAGTTTTCCTTTTTCTCCACACCCTCTCCAGCATTTATTGTTTGTAGACTTTTTGATGATGGCCATTCTTGCTGGTATTGGTTTTTTTAAGATTAATCATCCTCTGTATTAGTCAAGCTTCTTCAGAGATACAAAAGAAATAATAAACACATATTCACTAAAATCTATATATTATACTGTATATTACTTCTATACATTAAAACTCTATAGACAGAGAGAGAGAGAGAAAGAGAGTGAGAGAGTGAGATTTTTTTTTTTAATCTGGCTTACATGATTGGTGGGGGCTGGGGGGGGTCTACAGGGCAAGTCAGCAGGTTGAAGACCTAGGGAAAAGTTGACGTTGCAGTTCAAGTTCAAAGGCAGCCTGCCAGTCTACAGGTAGAATTTTCTCCATAGAAGAATCTCAATCTCATTCTCTTAAGGCATTCACCTGATTGAATAAGGCCCACCCATACTACGGAGGATAATCTGCTTTATTCACACTACTAACAGAAACGTTAATCACAGTCCCAGAAATTCCTTCAGAGCAACATCTGGGCTGGTATCACACAGTCATCTAGGCACAATGGCCTAGCCGAGATGACACACGAAATCAATTTATTCACTATTCCTTTACTCTTAGTTTACTAATGATTTTTAATACAAATGGATGTTGAACGTTCTTAAATGCTTTCTCTGTACCTATTGAGAAAAAAACTTTTTTTTGTACTATTAATTGGAATATGTGGTAAATTGTGTGCATAGACTTTTCTAATGCTAAATCAAACTCAGATTCCAGGTACATCCACACTGTAATGAAATCAGGAGATCAGGAGATGGATGCAGAGACAGGCTTGCCAACATGTTCTTTTGGACTTCTGCCTCTAAGTTAATGAGTAACTTTGGCCTGTAAATTTTCATTTTTGTCTGGTTCTTAAGGGTTTGGGTATAAACATAATGCACAGCACTTGTAAAACTGGATGAGAAATGTTCTCATTTTTCTATTGTCTAGAACTACTTCTATGCACTTAGAGTTATTTCTTAAAAGTTTGGGAGAACTGCCCGACGCAGCTGTGCATGACTGTGCTGTTCTGCAGGGAAGGTTTTTACCGGCTCATTCGGTCACTGCAATGGTTATCACACGGTCGAGGCTTTACATTACTTCTTGATTCAGAATGTTTTAATTTTATAATATTTTTGTTTCCAAAACTTTCCACTTCATATAAGTTTTCTAATTTATTGGCTAAGGGTTTTTTAATGATATCATTAAAATATCTTAATTGGGTCTGTGACATCTGTAGTCATGATAAATTGGAGATGACTAAATTAAACGTTACTGCTTCCCTCGGTGGGTACCCAATGGGTTGAAAAGAGGACAGAGAGTAAATGTTCGACCTAAGGGAGTCTGTGGCCATGAAATTAATTCTATCAGGGTTGTGTCCTGACCATTTCAGTGTCTTCTGGGGAAGAAAAGCTGAACTTTCCCCCAACAAACTACTGCTCTTCTCTTCCAGAGGAACTTTCTCGTTGACCAGGAGCTTACTGGATGAGCTCAGCGGGTTTAAAGAACATTTGGGAAACTGGAATGGATGAAGCAATTACTTCCTCTGAAACTTATTTCAAAGGCAGCTATAACATCTTCTTCTAACACTTCCCTCTTTAGGGATTATATTATGAGACATTCTTGAAATTTTCTTTGCGGGTGAGAGCCAAAGACAGACATTCGTTGAGCCGTGTTTTTCTCCTGTGAGGATGAGTAGTCCATTCGCTTTTGAATTTCACTCAAAGCCTCAGAATTTCACATAAGGCAGACTTCTTTTCTGTGTCTCTGAACCTGTTTCATATATTAAGCATGAAGGAGCCAGAGTGTGCATCCTGCTTCTAGAAATAATACCGTGGGCTCATCAGATCACTGATGAGAACAATATCCTCAAGAACAAGAGCTTCTGACAGTGTGGGAGTTTTGTCTCCCTTGTTCTCGGCTGTGTAAGATGCATCTAAATAGTTGCAGGCACAGACTAGACAATAAAGAAATATTTTCTGAAGAATGATCGAATGGATAAATATGCTGCAAACATAGATTTACCATGTATTGATTGGTCTGAAGATGTGGAGTTGGGGAGAGCTGTAGGGAGACTATTTTGGTCTTAATTTTTAATTTTTTTATTAAAGTATAGTTGATTCATAATGTGCCAATTTCTGCTGTACAGCAAAGTGACCCAAACATACACATATATGTATGTGAATATATACATACACACACATACTCCCTTTATATATATACACACGCACACACACACACACACACACACACTCCCTTTCTTATATTACTTTCCACCATGTTCTATCCCAAGATATTGGATAGAGTTCCCTGTGCTGTACAGTAGGAACTCGTTGCTTATCCACTCTCAATGTAATAGTGTGCCTCTACCAACCCCCAAATCCCTGTCCATCCCATTCCCTCCCCACCCCATCCCACCTTGGCATATTTTGTATTTTAATTATGAGATATCATATTTTATATCTTAGATGTAAATCTTATTTTCTGATTCAGACTTTATAATAAAACAGATGAGTTTTTAGTTACTATCATTCTCAAATATATATATTTCTCCAATGACTCAAAATGTATAGAGAATAAATTGATTGATTAATTTGTATCTTCACATACTAACAGAAAGTCCTAGGCTAGGCAGGAAAGTCATCAAAAAGGAGATTCATCCATTAGGCCAGAATATGTGGTATGTGTGAGATACAGGGCAGTAAACAAATGCTAATGTGATAAAAAAAAAATAATCTTTCTCAAACACATCAGCATTCTTCCTGATATGGTAACAGATACCCAGAGATATTAGTGTCACCATTGATTAAGGTAAAGGAGCTATTTGGGATAAGATTTGGGACAAGAAATTACTAAAGCTAACTTCTGCTTTATCTTATGCGAGTTTTTGTAGGACTTTTTTTTTCATGTGGACATCTTCTTTGTGGGTTATAAAAAACGGTGACCCAGAAGGGTGTCACACTGCTCTCAAGAAATGAAACCCATAACAAATCCGACTAGGAACCATGAGGTTGCGGGTTCGACCCCTGGCCTTGCTCAGTGGGTTAAGGATCCGGCGTTGCCGTGAGCTGTGGTATAGGTCGCAGATGCGGCTCAGATCCCGCCTTGCTGTGGCTGTGGTGTAGGGGGGTGGCTACAGCTCTGATTAGACCCCTAGCCTGGGAACCTCCATATGCCACAGGTGCGGCCCTCAAAATACTAAATAAATAAATAAATAAATAAATAAATAAATAAATAAATAAAAGATTGCCTACCCTCCAGAGGGAAATGTGAACGTTAAAAGTAACAGCATGTGAATGCTGAGCCCGCAAAGACAGAACTTGATAGATGCAATTGCTTCTGGGCTGAACTCATGCGAATTCTAACCCGGTGTTTGCACCTGGTCATTGCTACTTACAATAAGGACTAAAAGTTGGAGCCCTGAGAGGGAGGGAAGAGGTAGGATGAGTCTGAGAACAAATCATTTATATTTTACCCTTGGAGACAGAATTTTTCCGTGTCATCCCTTTACCACCTCCATCAACCAGAACCACCTTTGGGGTGATTAAAGATGAACACCGCTTAATTTTGTTTGTACCCCTCAAGGTTCCTGCATTCAGGAAAGCCTTCAGTATGATGGGAGCACAGAATAAGATGGGAACACAGAAGAGATGAAGTAAAAGACAGAGACTTGCCTCCTACATCATACACAGAGGAAGCTCTTTATCACACAAGAAGTGGAGAGTCAAGGGATTTTTAAAGTGAGGGAATGCAAAATTATATTTTCACGTCATTCAAAATTAAGCAGATGCATAGTTAATATTTTTGTGCAGTCACAGTAGGGCAATAATGCACTTAAGCTACAAAGACAAGAAGAAGCGCAAATGCATAGAGACACTGATGGTCAAGGAAGGGCCTTGAGTCCATGCTTACGTCCTGCCTTTGTATTATTTTTAGTTATAGAAAGCGGGGCTCATTTGCTCAGTTAAACATACAGACCTGTATTGAATTCCACCAGGCAGCAGTTTCTCTTCTTGGCAGTGCAAATTGGAAAATTGAATTTTCCTCTGCCTTCTAACTCGACTCAAAATTTATTTGTATTTAGACCCTTTATATAATTATTACTATCATCATTATTTAGCAGCTTTTGCTGAATCTATTAATGAGAAATGGATATGCTCATGTGGGTGCAGGGCGAGGTCTATTAGGGATGATTACTGCTAGAAGTCTGGGGTAGCAGCAGACAGTAAAGCTGGGGTTGCACCAGGGTCAAGCTTAAAGCTCTCGGCAGCCAGGGCGGGGAGTGGGGCTGGGAGAGAACCATGCAGGAGGAGAAGGAAAAGCAGATCAGGGCCTGGAAAAGCAGAGCGCTCAACCCTGGCATTTTATCCAAGTAGCTATATGATTTCAGAAGAAAAAAATTCTGAAATATCACAACTGCAAGATAAACATTTGGAACAATAAAAGCCTATTTCTTGACAGTTTCTCCAGCCGGGATCCTCATAAATTTAATGGAACAGAAGGGGATTTTGACAATAGTGAAATGTCCCCAGCACACAACACTCTTTCCAATTGTACCTTCTGGGCCACTCAGGACCAGGTTTGCCACTTCAGTATGCCAACCTGTAGCACTTCAGAATCCCTAAACTTGTGGAATCAAAAGACACTGCAGAAGCCTTTCAGTTTGGTGGATTAAAATGTGTAAGGAGAGACCAAATTTCCCTTTCTCCTTTCCAGTTATAACTTTCTGTGTTACATGCTTCTACATCCTTTACAGGTATTAATTTATGTCTCTTAATAAATGCAAGCAGTAAATTGAGGGACACAGGAGAGCACAGAATAAGAGTCTGAAAATATGACAACAGAACATGTGAAAGTGGATATCTTTTCCTTTGGCTGAATATAGAAAGATAATTTAAATAAAGTATTATGTTTTAGAGATATCTCTTGGTTAAAATCAGGGCTTTTTTTTTGTTGTTGTTGTTAAAGGCTACACCTGCAGCATATGGAAGTTTCTGGGCCAGGGTGTTCAATCAGAGCTGCAGTTGGAGGCCTGCGCCACAGCCACAGCAACCGCCAGATCTAAGTGCAACCTGCACTGCAGCTCGCAGCAATGCCAGATACTTAGCCCACTGAGCAAGGCCAGGGATCAAACCTGCATCCTCATGGACACTGTGTCCGATTCTTAACCCACTGAATGACAATGGGAACTCTTCAGGGCTCTTTTTTATCTGAGTTTCTAACTTGGTACCTGCATGTCCTTCAGAGAATTTCTTGCTTAATTCTGTTTTTACTTTTATATTCACCGTAATATCTTATTATCCTTTAAAATCTAGAACACACAACAACAAAATCATAGAGCCTCTAAATTAGTGGATGTTGTAGACATAAATTATTTCCTTTTTTTTCACTAGTGAGGGGATTAATAAAAATGCTGCTAAAAACAAGTAGGCTGAGGAGTTCCCACTGTAGTGCAGCAGGTTAAGGATCTGGTGGTGTCTGGACAGTGGTGTAGGTCACGGCTGTAGCTCAGATTCACTCCCTGGCCTGAGAACTTCCATAGGCTATGGATGTGGCCAAACAAACAAATAAACAAACAAACAAACAAAAAAGACAAGTGGGCTGAGTGGTGCAAAGTTATCCTTATTGAACTGGTAACAGAAAGAGGGTGGAATTCCTCATTAATAGAGTGAGCCCATGAGAACTCGTATAACTTATTAAGCACAATACATCCCAAGAAGAAATAAGCCTGGCACTCTGCTTAGCTACTTGCATAAGTACAGATGCGATAGAAAATTTCCCCAGGAACAGTAAATGACTTTCCCAGGCAGAGCAGCATCAGAGGCAAAAGAGAAATAGCAGAGTGTGAAGGAAAAAGATTTGGAAATTTTGTTTTCTTAATTTATTTTCCTTTTAGAAGTTACTTAAATACCCTTTGAAAGTGTATGCTATAAACACATTATTGTTTATTTATTGCACACATTTATGATAATGTTAACAGAAGATGAAAATGGGCATATCTTGTATTCCACAGTAAACATTCATTCCTTATTGTGCATTTTAATATTCTTATAAAGTCTGCAAGTGAAAAACGCTGCTTCAAGTGCTGTTACAGACTGATGTCTAGTCTATGCCCACATTACCTGAACATCTCAGATGAGCTCTGATGCAGGATGAAGGAAACCAGGTAAACAGACTTCTCACCACACGCATTTTAACAAGGCTGATTCCTTCCCGGGATGTATTGTATACATCCAAAACAGAGAGGAGCAGAGACAAAAGGATGGGTCCTTGGTTGAACGAGGATTTTTTTCAGGGTCTTCAGTCAGCCATGAGACTATAAAACAATAGCTACTCGCTTGTTTTTATATCTTGGCCTTATGCCAAAACAGTGAATCTAACAGAACCCCAAAGCCCCCCATGCAGAATGGTGTTAGTAGTTTTATTCGTAACTAAGAACTAGGCTGAAGAAATATGAGGTAATGGTGTTTGCTGAAGTCCACCAATAAAATCTCAAAAGCTTATTTTTTTTTTCCTGCAGAGAACCTGATATTCTATTTGTATTTATAAGATTCATAGGGAAAAGAGGGAAAGTGAGGACAATCTGACAGAAAAATGCTAAAATGATTTTACTGGCATATCACAGAATGTTTAATGCTTCCTAAATCAACCGAGGGAGAATCAGAACAAAAAAAAAATCACAGTAATAAGCAGCATATTAGATTTGTTTTTTCCCAAAAAGCAGGGAAGGAGGTCTGTTAGAGACATTCAGTTATAAAGCTTTTTAATTTCTCCCATGGCCACCTTCTTGACTTGTCATGATTTTTTTTTTTCCTTGCTACATAAGAAAAAATAAACTTTTAACTTACTAGCATGAGTTGTATGTTTACCTTTATATTGTGAAATTATAGTTTTAAATGCAAACATAAGAGTGGCTAACTTACATATGAAAGCATTAAATGACACAGCTTATATGTTGTAGCTCCCACATGCAGTACATTTCATTTGCAGCAAGGCAAAGTAAATGCTGCATAAAAGAAGCACAACTGTTTATATTGGATTTGATATGTACACATTCTACTGATTCCCTGTACCTGTGGTTTCCTGATTAGTAAGGAAAACATAAAAAGAAAAAGAACCATGGATTGGCTTTTCTTTTTAAATTACCCTTTCAGCTTAAGTGATTGGCTACTTCAGAGAAGTCACATGAGGATGAAAGAATACTGTCCCTTGGTCACTCAACCTTTTGAGAACATCACTGGCCTTCTTTCTGCAACTTTGGGTTTGAATGGCAAGTGTGGCTTCTTGGAGTTGGCATGGCCCCAGACAATCAGAGGAGTAAAACACGTACTTTGTATTCCAAGTCCTGCTTAACTCCACCAAGCCACGGGCCCTGGATTCTGTGCACAGAGGGCATCGCGGGCACCATCCTGAAAGGGGGAGCAAGATGTGTGACCCACTGCCCTTGAAGGAGGACAGAATTCACCCCCTAAAAGTATGCCTCCGTGGCATAAGGATTCTCTTGAGCTGATTATTTTAAGAAAAAGGAAACACAGCCTAGAAGTTACCCTTTTGTAGGGAAATTTACATGGATAAGGGAAATTTCCATCTGTCAGGGCATCTCCCTCTCATTATCAGTGACAAAATCTCTAGAAATTCTTGCAGTGGAGAACACAACTGACTTAACCCCTCATGACAACCTTTTTACTGCGCTTTGCCTGGTAACTTTCCAACCTGCTTCCCTCGGCAATGTGCTCCTGTCTTTAGCCAGAGACAGTATTTAGGCTGATGGTTTGGGCCATTCTGGAGAGTTACTCAGTTTTCCTGGGATTCTCCGCTGTGTAAAGGAATTAGACATGACTAAACTTTTGTTTTCCTCCTGCTAATCTGTCTTTTATTCCAGGAGGTTCATAGCCAAGAACTTAGAAGGAAGAAAGAACATTACCCTTTCTCCCTACATCCTACTAGACCTCACACAGAAAACACAAGTTCAAAGATAAAATCATCAATGCTTTCAACAGAGCCATAAGCCAAACATTAAACCCATCAAGGACACCTCTGAGCACGGGGCCCCGTGTAGCTGCCTGGGTTTCATGGGTTTCTCAGGCCCACAAAACCAGAACTGGTTCTACATGATGACAACAGAAGGACGCCAAGTCCTGTATCAGGGGCCCGTTTCCCTAAACCACACCCTGCTCTCGAACAGGAGGCTGAAGAAATCCATGGCATGGTCTAGTGTTTTGGAGGGAAGCTTTGTCTCTAGGAAGGAGCATAGAAACAACTTAAGCGGCAGGCACTGATTTCCTGCCCGGCACCTCCAAGTTCCCTGGGCTGTGTGCCAATTTGCACTAGAGCCCCCAAATGACCCAGGGCCACTGCTCCAGTCTCTGCCGTGATTAGTGATGGCTTCTCTCTGCTCTGCTATGTTAAACAGGACACTTGCCTTGTTCCCCTTGTTTGTTTTCCATTTCTAAGTAATTGGTATTTAAGTAGCTACTTAAACTCCTCTCTGTTGAGTATTGACAGGAATTGGCAAAGCTTACTCAGGAAGTCATCATTTTGCTAAATTTTCACAAAAGCTTTGCTCAGTTGAACACAGATCTTGCTTAACCTTTTTGAATGTTTATTTGTTTTCAGATTTTTCAGTACAAAGTTAATTTGAGATGGTTTAGATGATAATATACAATTAAATTCACTTTATTTCCATTCAATTAAAAAATACAAAAGAGTGAGGACCTACACATACTAAATTGTCTTAGATTTCTAAGACTTGATTTTCTTCTGTATATAATGAGGATATATTGCACATTTCATGCAATTATGATGATGATTACAATTCAAGCTATGAAAGCCCCTAATGCAATTCTGGACTCAGGGTCGATATTCACCTGCAAGGTGTATGCACAGACCACGGCTGTGGGGGGGGGGAACACGGAACTCACTGAGTCAACAACTCTCCCTGTAAGTTGTTCCCGGTATGGTGAGTGAGAGATGGGAGGTCAGTGGTAAATTCGGGCACGTAGGCTGAATAAATCCAACTTAAGAAGAAGGTACTGCTACTGAAAGTAGCTAAGGCTCATCGATCTTATATTTATATAAAAGACTCCTGTAGGGAGCAAAATTTGCCATCCGAAAATGTCTCAATGGCATGCAATTATTTGTCAAGCTGAAAACAAGGCCCAAAAGACTCAAGAAGAAACTCTGACCTTCTTCCTAACTGCCTAAATGAATTTCAGTACAAGCCTTACTTCCAGTCTAGCTCTATCAGCAGTGAGATCTACAAAGACCATGGACTAGGTGGGGGAAATGCTTAGAAACCAGAATCCACTCTGTGTCCCCCTGTCCCTGTATTACCCAGCAAACATTTGTTTACCAAATTCCATCTCCATGCGAACTGTCTTCCTCCCCCTCCAAGTCCCAAACACCCATTTCCCCAGACCTTCTTTTTCCTTCAGCTGAAGATGCTGCGTAAGGTGAGGGCATCAGCCACACTGGGAGTTTTTCTGAGTTTTCCTGGCCTCTCCCATGCCCAGGAAACTTGTGTTTGATTTTCCCCTGTTGGTCTCTCTCTTGTCAGTTCGATCCTTAGACACCAGAAGAACCTAGGGGAGTGGGGGGAGACGACTTCCTCTGTGACCCCCCTTAACGCCCGGCACTGTGCTGGGTAATGAGGACACACGAGGGACCTGGAGAAACACAATTCCTGCCCTCAGTCACTATCAGCCTATTATTCCGAGGGTCCTTTTCATCTACAGACCTGACAGAATAATATGGGCCTTCAGGTTTTCTGTGCTGTTCAAATGAATTCCCGTGCAAGAACTCTGTAAAGTGATTTCTCCTCAAATGCTCAATGATAACATGCTATGTGCCAGCCATTGTGTCAGAGGCTGAAGAAGCAAAGCTAAATTAAATCCACGTCCTTTTGAGAACTCTAGGACGGGAAGGAGTAGAAATGAAAATAAATAATTTCTATAGAACGAAATAAACAAAAGTCAAATGCTTTGGGGGATTATATAGAAGAAAGTTGAGTGTTGTTTAAAGGGGGTTGTATCACAAAATATTTGACAGAGATTTCTGGTATTAGAATACACTTTGAAGGCAGGTTTGCCTGGAGATTAAAGGCAGGAGAATTATTATAGATAGGGAAAGCTTTATGAAGAACGCGTGTGTGTGTGTGTGTGTGTGTGTGTGTGTGTGTGCGCGCGCAAAAGGTCCTGGATAGAGTGGTAGAGTTAAAGAGAAAATGTTTCTCTCCTTTTTTGACTATTTTTAAATTGCATTTATCGGGGGTCTCATCAATTTTAGGGCAAATCTTTAAAAAATAATATCAATGGGCAGAAGGCTGAATTATGCAAGTAACTAACTCCTTATAAAACAGGTTTGATCTCTATTCTCTTGACAACTATTTATGGAGCACCTAAGATGCCAGACGCTTTATTAAGTGTTGGAATACAGAGATAATAAAATATTATCTTTGATCAGTCCACTGTCCAGTGGCATAAAATAAATGATTAATATGGAGCATTATAGTTGGTAATAATTTTTCAACTAGAAGAGACAAAAATTCGGTTATGAAGGAGAGAGAGAGAGATAGGGATTCACAGGTTTACATTAAAGGGCAGGGACGAGGATGCTTTCAGAGAAAACTGGATCCAGGTCTTGGAAAAAAATGGGAATCTCTTTTAGTATCCAGACTATGCTTCTCTTTAAGGGTGTGTTCATTCTTTCCAACTGCATTAGAGCAAGATTACAGGAGCTAAAACCAATACCTCTATCAATCTCCCAATGGAGAGCCCAAGGGGATGTTACTGATTAGCTGAGTCTGTGTGTGCATGGGTCAGAGGTCAACCACTGTCCGGGGGAGAAGCTTTCTCCCAGCTCTATGGCCTGTGCACAGAGACGCCCAGGTGAGCCAGAGAATCTCCCATTCCAAGGGGCTCAGCACAGGCCCTACTGGAGCACAGGGCAAGGGAGTGGTTTATGGGGGCTTTTGAATTGAGCTTTAAGACAATGTAAGATTTAGCCATGGGAGGGCGGTGGTGCAGGGGAGATAGGAATTAGGAAGAGATAATGGACTGTACAGAAGCATGTTAAAGGATGCAACTAATAAAATAAGTACCAGCAATGGACCATCGACCAGAAATTTTTTTAACAAATGAAAAAAGCATGGCCCTGGATCAGATGAGTAACACCATGATAAAGCGTACTAGTACAGTACTATCGTGTCTCTCCCAAACAGATGCAGGGTGAAGACAGTATTATTAATGATATGGTTTATTATGCTCATCATTTGAATTATGTCTAAGTTCAAAGAATATTACTTAATAAATTCTTCTCGTTTTAATTATGTTTAATGGCAAAGCCTTGATCTTCAATAACAAAACTAATGACAAAAGAAAGTTTATTAAAATGAATAATGGTGCGTTTTAGGTCTTTTCTGGATAGGATAACAAAACTCCATTAGGAAAAAAAGTGCCTGGAACTACACTGTGCTGGACGACACCAGCACAGGCATTCAGGCTGGATCCCTTTCTCGTCTTCTAATCTAGTGACTCTCAACCATTTTCCAGGTTCAGCTCAAATGCTACCTACTCTGTGACCTTTTTTTAAAAAAAAATATCTTCTCACCCTTCCTCTAGTTCTCAGAATAGATGGCTTTACTTATCTCATACTTCCAAAGTAGGTACTTAATACAGTGGGTTCCAGTTCCTGATTTGATGTATTTTATCATTAGGTCAGATCTCTCTGGACACTCAAGCCAGGCTTACTCATTAAGGGCAGAACCTGGAATATATTTATTCCTTACTTATATTTTTGCAATAGTTTGATGAATGAACCAACAATGAATACATTTTGTTAGGACCGCAATTTTTTATTATATATATATTTCCCATTCAGATAGGTTCAACTTCCCCAACTCCTACTGCTAACGTTTCCACTGCAGATATTATGCAGAGGGGGGTTTGGACAGACAAAAATGAGAAATAATTTTGTATCCCCTGATCTGGAACAAACAGTTTAAAAACATCTACATTAGAAGGTTGTTTTGAGAATCCTATTAGATAACTTATTTTAAAATAACTCTTTAATGATAAACATTAATTATAGTTTTACAAAGTCTTTGTCAACATCAGTAACTGGATTGCTTGTGAGTCATTTTGTCCATGACTTTCATTTTTATTTTTAGCCACTGATCTTATCTATTGCCAATCTATTAATTTTTCTTAACTTTTCTTTTTAGGGCCACACCTGCAGCATATGGAGGTTCTAGGGCTAGGGGCTGAATCAGACCTACAGCTGCAGGCCTAAGTCATGGCCACAGAAACACTGGATCCAAGCTGCACCTGCGACCTATGCTGCCCTGGATCCTTAACCCACTGAGCAAGGCCGGGGATTGAACCCACATCCTCATGGAGACTGTGTCAGGTTCTTAACCTGCTAAGCCACAATGGAAACTACTTTTTAGCTAATGTTAATCATTATGTAAGGAAAAAAGAAAGAAAGGAAGTTCCCTTGCAGTGCAGTGGGTTAGGAATCCCAAATTTCCACAGCTATGGCGCAGGTCGCAACCGTGCCTTAGTTTTGATCCCTGGCCCAGGAACTTCTACATGCTGTGGGTGTAGCCACAAAAAAAAAAAAAAAAAGGAAAGAGGTGGGGATAACAAAATCATCAATGAGCACCCATGCTTTCCAACACTGGGCAGACAGGAGGGAGGAGCTGGCACCTTCATCGGCTTGGGGGTTGAACTAGCAGAAGCCGATCTGCAGTTCTGGTCAAACTGTCCACCTCTGGTCTGTCCCTAACCCTGGAGGATAACCTTCTAAATCTTTAAAGTAAAAGAGTCACTAGGGTCTCCCCCTCGAGGGCGGGAGGGAAAGTCTGGAAGGGGAACTCAACCCTGTGCACCAGCTCTCAGGCTTAGGATGCTGTCCCACCAGCGCAGAGCCGCTGCAGAGTTTTCTGCTCCTTCCGGTCCTAAAACAGCCGCCCTCGCTGGTGAAGCCTGGACGCTCAGTGTCCTGCCTCCTCTACTGCCAGCATCAGCAAACACACCTAGCGAGGAGGAACTCTGTCCAAAATTTTGGCTCACTTAGCCAGTCGCTGCTTACATGGCTCTCCACTAACTTCAAATGTATGACTTTTATAGTCAACCCAGTTTTTCTAGTTTGTACTCATCTGGAACTTTTTTTTTTTTTTAAATGTTGCAAACTACCCCACCTGCAATGGGAAGCTTTCAGGTGATGTTTTATAAAGTAAGTTTTTGTGAATATTTATGAATTTTGGTGAAGAGTGGTGGTGTGTAGGTTAAAAAGAAACCACAAGATATCAGACCCCCACATTAGAGGATGTGTAGGTATGGTTGCCAAATGGGTCTCAGCCTGACATTAAAACAAGCTCAGGGGTCATTTAAATTGTCTCTGCTCCTCTGTTTGCAGGAAATCTAACCAATCAACTTTCAGGACAATAGCTTGCCAATGACAGATGTTTAATAAATACTGAATATATCAGTATAGGAGAATCTGTTCTAAAAACTTAAAAAATATGGTACTTTAGCAATAGTTACACTATTAAATATTCACTGAATATTTAAAATTTGATTTAGATAAAACATAAATTTGGACAATTTAGAATAAGTTAGATTTTAGATGAAAAATTTGTATTTTTCTCCTCACTTTAATCTATTTCTTTTTCAATCTCAAGTTTACATCTATAAATATGAAAGAATGCATCCTATAGTCACCGCACCTAGGTGTGCGTTGTATTTTCTGTAGCTCACTTGGACAAGCTAAAATTAGAAGTGCCAATGACCTCAAAACTCATTCTTTATCTCTTCTTTTTAGAGTGGACATTTCCGATCTCAGATTCTGACACGTATACCACAAAAATACAAACCCTCTAATTTATTTGATTTCCAGTTTTCAAAATATATTACTTTTTAAATGTTATAATACTTAATGGAAGGCTTTTACAAAGTTGAAACAAGTTTAAACACAAAATTTAAAAAATCACTTATTCACAAAGAGGTGTCCACGAATTACAAATGAGTACAGTTTCTTGTGTTCTTTGTTCCTATAAAGTATTTTACAGATGTAATTTAAGGGGTTTTTATTAAATGGCTGCTAGGTAAGCACCGAGACATATTAGCAAACAAAACCAACACAAATCCCGGTCTATGTGAAGCTTACATTCTAGGTGGGGAGAGATACCATCAACTCTTTGTACATGTAAAGTATCCTGAGTCCCCTTGTATCCTGCTTTTCAGTCACACGTCCCAGATCACGTGATCACAGGTCCCTGCTAACACAAACGAATGGCTGTAAAACATTCAGGCCTTCGAGTTATATCATGATTAACCTTGGCAGCCCTGGACTTGGGAAACTGAATGCTAATAACCAGGGACCTGAAAAGATTATCTGGACTAGTCCTTCTCACCAGTCACTGGTGGGTGAAAACAGACTGTATTGCCGGCTGCCTGCCAGCCCCTTCAGAACGTGTGATTCAGCTCCCCTCTTACTTGCTCTTCTCATAAACTGCCTCGCTTCTTCCTCATTTCTGAAGTGTGAGATAGATAATTTAGACGGTCTAATGATCTGAAGGTTTACTACTGTAGGGAAAAGAAGTCAGGCCCAATCCCTTTGTTTGTCCAGCTAAAGAGATCAGATCATACATTACTTTTCAAGGTTAGGTAAGTTTCAGAGACAGGGCTTAGGGATCTTCTGTCTCGGAGTTGGCATCGAGAGGTCAGCTCCATAAACTCCTAGGGGTCTGTCTTCATATCATAAGTCGAGATCTCAGGGAGAAAACCTACCTGGAGGGAGGGAAGAGGAGGATATTTAACACAGGCAGAGCTTCTAATGGCCATTCCTTCAGGAGGACTTTACCACCAAGAACGCCTGACACGTAAGAGCATCGCATCACTGAATTCACAGCTGATGAATGAATGAGTGAATCACAGTGATCTGGCTAGCCAAAAAGAAAGAAAGAAAAGGAAAGAAGGAAAGGAAGGAAGGAAGGAAGGGGAAGGGAAGGAAGGAAGGAAGGAAGGAAGGAAGGGGAAGGGAAGGGAAGGAAGGAAGGAAGGAAAGAAAGAGAAAGAAAGAAAGAAAGAAAGAAAGAAAGAAAGAAAGAAAGAAAGAAAGAAAGAAAGAAAGAAAGAAAAGGAAGGAAAGGAAGGAAGGAAGGGGAAGGGAAGGAAGGAAGGAAGGAAGGAAGAAAAGAAAAGAAGGAAAGGAAGGAAGGAAGGAAGGAAGGAAAGAAAGAAAGAAAGAAAGAAAGAAAGAAAGAAAGAAAGAAAGAAAGAAAGGAAGGAAAGAATGAAAGGAAAAGAAGAAAGAAAGAAAGAGAGCGAGTAAGGAAAGAAAACTCTCCAGAGCCATTTATAAGTTCTGACACTGTAGTGCCAGAATAATGGCCCCTAAGATGCCTGCCTCCTAGTCTGGAACCTGTGCATAGGTCCCCTTACAGGGCCAAAGGGACTTGGCATATGTGATGGGATGAAGGATTTTAAGGAAGAGAGCTTATCCTGGATTGTCAGGTGGGCACGCTGTAGTGACAAAGGTTTTTATAAGAGGGAGGCAGCGACATCAGATCCAGAGAAGGAGGTGGGAGGATGGAGGCAGAGGGTCAGAGCAATGCGGGGCCACTGTGATGCTCTTTATAAGCCTCCTTTCAATTCAGGATAGAAGGCAAATGGACTTTTGCAAGCTACCAAACCTCTCTCCAGCTTCTTTTCCTTCGTACATATATATGATAGTAGTATTTACTACAGAGGTAATCTTGAGAATTAAATCAGGCTAAGGACATAACTTTTCAAAAGTACCTCCCTCATGGTAAATGCTCAACAAATACCAGTTATTTTTAACATGAAGATAGGAAACAATTTAATCACCTTAAAAGGATGCCCATGATAACTCTCATATCCTTAAAGACAGGTTAGAGCAGTGCTACCATCCCAGCCTATGAAGAAAAAGGTAGAGCTGTTTCCCGACAGGTGCAAAGTGAAGAAATGAACCTCTGTAAAAGGTCACCCTGCTTTGAACCGCTCTTTCCTCTGCTGCTTCTAGCACAAGCCCCTCTAGCACACACGCAGCCTGAGTGGCCTCCTCGTCCCTCAAGTGGGCTCCACCACTCCCAGGGGCTGGGTCGTCACGCTTCCGCAGTGTTTGGTGGATGTCAGCCACCTTTCATCTCTGCTTCCCCTCTCCAGAGTCCTCAGGTCCTTCCCTGTGCCTCTTCCGTCTCCTTCCCCAGTCACATGATTTCTTCCCAAACATTCTCTCCCCAAACCACACTAATTACCACCTTTAGGGAAGAGATGTGAGGGGTTGTTGGCGTGGCCTTCCGAAAGTGAGCGTCTGGGTTCCCCGGCTGGGGTGGCCAGGGCAGAGGCAGGGTGGGGCGTGGAATCTATCACAAGGCAATCCTGCAGAGCTGGGGCACGACTTCGACACATGGCATATGAGAAACTCTTAGCACATGGCCTAGCATAGAGCAAGCGCTCAATGAATAATAGATATTGCTATTTTTTGTTTTATTACTACCTGCTGCCACCATTACAACCCTTAGAGCAGTCTGTCTGCATGGCTAGACTGTGAGAGAAGGAACTGCATCTCATTTATCTTTGGATCTGCCCAGCACTCTGCACAGGGCCTGAGAGGTGCTCAATAGATGTTTGCTAAATGTGCAGCCTCAAGCCAACTCCCTCTGGGCACGTCTCAAAGATCAACTTTGCACAACAGGCCCACCTCCGCCTACAGGGCAACAACCGGGAGGAGCACAACAGCCTGGGTGCAGCAGGCTGTTAATGACCTGTCTCCGAGGAAATACTGCCCAGCACTACAGTGATTCACCACCAAAAGGTGCGTTTTATGGTCTCATTTTTCTTCTGTGATATTTTGTGCCACGTTAAATTTTATCCCTAGCAATTGAGATTCTAAATCCAACCTTAAAGGCAGAAGACCAGGGAGGGGCTATCGTTACAGGGGTATTGAGAGCAATAACTGCATTCAGCAGTGAAACTACCATTCTGCTTCCATGTTAACACTGGGTAATTAACTGTGAGAAAGCGTCTTCCTTGCCCCAGGTGAAACAGTTAAGTTTGGAGTGGCAATGCTGGGCTGGAGAGAAGACTGGATAAATGTGCCTCCAGCCCCTTTACCTGTCGCACCAGCGAGTGTCACATCTGTGGAAAAGCCAGAACTCCTTCTTAGAGGAGCTGGAAGAGGGATGTACTCCCTTCCTGAGTCATTCCTTCAATTATCTGATCCATGTCTGGACGCACACCCACAAATTAAATCCATCTCCTACCATGACCTGCCTCTCCAAGCCTTTATCCTGAGTCATCCGAAACGCACCAGGCATACTCAGCAAACACTGTACCCTTGTCCCTTCCGCTCTGACTGGAGACCCGGATCACCCCTCAGGATTCCGTGTTTCCTTTAGCCTTGACCTTGGAGTAGGACAGGTAATGTATTCCCTACTACTGTCAATTCCAGAACATTCTCTCGCCCCTCAAAAAAGACTCTGAAGTTACAAATCATTTCACTCGCTATCTGTCCCAGCCACTTATGCATCTGTTGCAAATACTACAGCTACGTGGATATCGAAGGCATAGTTTCAATTCCTTGGACATTTAGCCCCTGCCATAAGGTCCCCCTCTCCAAATCTGCTCTTGTTAATAATTCACAGTGACCTCAGGAACCCAATTATTTTAATACCTCGGCACCACATTAAGGTTCCCAGTGTCCCAGCCCTCCTGCTTTTCAGGTTACATTAAGGTTCCCAGTGTCCCAGCCCTCCTGCTTTTCAGGTTTGTCTGAAACAGGTGATCTTGAAGACACCTTTATCCCAGCGCCCTACTGAGTTTCCACTGTCCTTCACCTCCCTGCGTCCTAAGTTTACCTGGTAGCAGACCTTGAATTTCACGGCCCTTCATTACAATCACACTTTTTCATACAATTTGCACTCCCCGTCCCTTTCCCTTTATCGGACTAAGGTAGGTTGATTTTTGACCCTGGTCAAGTCCAGCGCTGCCTCTTCAAGACCTTCACCTGTCCAGCTGAGTGTGGCTAATGTCAACGGAAACCACGGCCGGAGAGAAGTTCAAGGGAAAAAACAGTAGCAGCATGACTACTGCAATAGAGGAAAAGAGGCCTCAGCATAAAACTGGGCTCAGCTACAAATACAAGAACAAGTGAGGATTTACTGCCAAGGATCAGGCCAAGGGGGTCAGAGGATGGAAATTTTAAGAGAAGACCTCAAGGGTAGGGGGATGCTTGCTAAATCAACCAAAAAGGAGTCTTTCTGAAGGCAGACCAAGTGCTAAGGTATCACCTATGGGAGGGTGGGCCTGAAGAATCTGATCAGATATTGATCAGCTATTAAGGGCGACAATCCTTGCCAAGTGACTTCTTAGGATTCTTGCTAAAACTGGGCTAGGCCAGCCTGAGGATAAGGCAGTGGAGAAGGAGTTTAGTCAAAAAGAAGGCTTAGAGAAACACGACTGAAGTTTGATCAAGGAGAGAGTTTATCGCCAGAAAAACTCAAAGTCTTGCTGAGTGGACTAAAATTACGGTAAGGACCACTAAGTCAATTAAGATGGAAGATAAAGAAAGCAGAGAGGCAAACCCAATGCAGTGTGAGAAGGAACTGTTAGCAATCACTTATATTGTCCTATTATGTGCCAGGCACTTATTCTGAGTGATTTATATGCATTCATTTTTAAAAATTAATATATTCGCTTTGTAAATGAAGAAACTCAGACAAAGACCTACCCTCTGACAACCGAGGGATGAATCAAGAGGAGAGGGGGGTTCAGGCAAAGCACAAATTCAAAAGGAAGCCTTGGTTCTCCCTTTTGAACATAGAGGAGCAAAGAGCCCCACTCTTGCCCCTTCTCCTTAGAGCATTTACTTCAGAAAACATGTAATTGCAGATTCTTTCTCCGTCTCTTTGAAACGTCTGTAAATCGTTTCAAAAGCTAAAAAAACCTCTTCTCTGAGTTACAACCCAAGAATGTAATTCTCAAGGACCTGGGGGCTATGTCTTCGAAATGTAATCATCAAGGCAAATAACAAGTCCCATCCCCCAGTCCCCGGAGAGGGTAGGAGCCTAACATCCAATTTCCATGGAGCCTCGCTCCACGTTGCAAATTTACTCTCCTCATAAAGATATGAGAAGTGCATGTTTCTTTGGATACAGCCAATTAGCTGACACAGACTGTTATTTCAACTGCCAAATGAAGTTAGAGGGAACTACGGTGACCAATGGTATGATCAAGGCCTCTTACTCAAGAGCAGTTCTTAGTTTCCTTGAGAACATGTATGGATCCTCATGATGGGATGTATCTGCTTGGCTAGAGAAAAGGATGGCATTTCTTTCTCTCTTTGCAATCTCTTAGAAGATTACATTCTGGCATCATGCTTTTTTAATCATAAAATGGTTTTCTTTCTCTCTGACTTTGGTGTGCAGAGGTTTTTCTGTTTTTTGTTGTTTTTTGGTTGGGAATTTTTTTAAATTATATTTCCCCAACAAGTGCAAGAACGGGACAGGTGAGGATAAATGAGATTCATGGAGAACACTGGACTCCAATTCTATATTTTATACCCTGAGTTACCCCTGAGAAATACAAGAAATTAGGGCAATATAACTTTGACTTTTACTTTATATATTTACCAGTTAGGTGATTTCTTTGCAATGAGAATATGTTTTCATTGCACATTTTAGAACACAGCCTTAAAAGCCAGAAGTTGCTGCTGCCAAATGCAGCATATTCAGAGTCCTCATAAAGGACCCCATGGACTGGTGATTGTACATTTCTCTTCTCTTTTCCATATTTGAAAATCTGTACTTCCTGTCCTTACATACGTACAAACTTTGCTGTTACAACAAATTACCACAAATTTGATGACTCAAAGCAACAGAAATTCATTATTCTCAGTTCTGGACTCAGAGGTATAAAACCTGTTGGCAGGGCTATTAACTTCCAAGGGAGACTCCAAGTCGTTGCTTTCCCCAGCTTTCAGATGTTGCTTGCATTCCCTGGCTCATGGTCCCTTCCTCCAGGTTCAAAGTCAACAGAGTGGCATCTGCAAATCTCTCTCTCTAGTCTATCTCTCTCCTTTCTCTCATCGTTTGCAGGAAGTATGGAAGAAAGACAGTGACTTAATTTGCTCGAGTTTCTGTAACAAAAACACCATAAGCTGAGAGACTTGAACAACAAATGTGGATTTCTCACAATTCGGAAGGCCGGCTGGTCCAAGATCAAGGTACCAGAAGACTCAGTGTCTAGCAAAGGTTCATGTCCTAGTTCATTTGTGCCTGTCTTCTCCCTGTAACCTCACTTGTTAGAAGGACAGAAGACATCAGAGTGATCCCTCTGAGAGAACATCAGCCCCACCTCGAGGACTCCGCCCTCATGACCTTACCACTTCCCACAGGAGGCCTTGCTTGCAGATACCATCACAGAGGGATGAGAGCTCAACATGAATTTTGAGTGAACACCAACACTCAGTCCATAGAGATGGTCTACGTGGAGGGGGTGGAGAGACTGAAGCCATTCTATTTAGCTCATAATTTTATCTTCAAAAATTTATCCCGTTCACCATCTGTTGTCGTTGTCATTGTTGTTTTCCAGCCCAGGGATGACGGGAAGAGCCTTCAGCTGGGGCTTGGGCCCATCCTGGAGGAGTAAGTACAGTTTCAAGCCCGCTTCCTATGGGAGTTTACAGAAGACTGGAATCCAGCACTCAGACATGAACATGTTAAACTTCTCTCCTGCTGAGTCAACCAGGCGCCGCCCTGGCTCCGCCGCTAACACTTCATAATAGTTATGTGCTCAATAAATGTCCACCCAGAATATGGATTTCATGAAAATGCAACACTACAGCCACCCCAAGGGTTTATGATCCATAATTCATTTTGGAAAATGGCTTGATTCACTTGGAGTAGTAAAATCTGAGAACTTCATGGCTCATAATAATGTCAGAGGGAGCGATCCCCATGCCAACAGTGCCGAGAATTAAAGCTGTACTGTCTCAACACGGCATCAGCCCCGTGCCCACACAAATCAGGTGGGCCCACCCCTGAATACCCTGAGGAGGAACGATGGAGACCAATTCATCTTTTATCTTCTGCAAACCGGCTAGGTGTTGACACAGGCATTTCATAGGAAAGAAGTTTACCAGAAGAGGTAGATCCTAGTCTTAACACTCAGGTTTTAACTTTGGGACCTTGTCTGGCCTCAACCAATGTTAAAGCCCCAGTTTTCGACACTTTCATGTCACCTGCGACAAGCCGTTCTTCCTTAACAAGAGGTTCTCATATTTCCCAGAATAAGTGTCTGCTGTCTCTCCAAGCATTTACACAACGGTCATCCCTGCCTAAAAGAGGCCCATGTATTCTTCAAAGCCCAGTTTAATGCGATTTCCTCCAGGAATTCTAACGCCATTGTAATTATTTGTCCCTTGAGAGCAGGGGCTGTTTATTAAGCTCGCTGGCCTTAGGAGCCGCTCATCTATGTTTGTCTGTCTGTTGGGTTTATTTAACATGTTCTAACTGTTAAGCACATAGGTAATATAATGTCACAGAAGTTAGACTTTTATCCACCTATGCCATGTGACAGATTCAAAAGAAGAAACAAGAACAATTAAGAGACTTGTGGGAGGGGTATAACCAGACTATCTCCGTCTTTTGGGGAGAATACAGGTCTCCTCCACTATCCAAAAGTAGAGGGTTCCTAGGAAACCTTTCTTGAGCCAAAACGGCATAAAGTGAAGAAGCAATCGCCTTACGACAGATCTTGCCAACTGATAGCAAAATCAAAGGAGATAAAGCACAGAGCCTCACAGACTTGGTTCAAGCGGTGGTGGTTTGATGCCGAGATGCTGAGTGTAGTTTCCCAAGAAGGAGCGTGGCTGGGCCACTCCCATTGCCGGGGGCGGGGCGGGGGGGGGGGCGCCTCTCTAAGGGAAGCTGCAAAACAAATGCTCAACATGACCTGTGCTTTTTGCCTTTTGTCATAAAAACAAAATTCTCTCTCGGTTTCTTTTGGTTAGCAAATGCAGGTACTAATGCAGGTGTTTCATAAAAGCGACATGGTGTAAGCAAACTTTCAAAAAGGGGGTGCCTGTGTCTGACTCCCAGGCAAGTATTTATCCCTATGATGCTACGCTGCATTGCATCCTTTCAAAAAGATAAAGTGTGCTAATGCTGCTAAGTGCTCATCATTGTGCTTGGCACATTTTAAGGCATCCAAAAGATGACATTTATTGTTTGCATGTTGTATTGCTGTCTCCACCGCTACTTACATCTGCTTTCCACTACAAAGTAAACATTATTATCCTTAATTTACGTATGAGGCGAGCGAGGCTTATGGTTTTTAAAATCCTCACAAAGATCATCCTGTTACCTAGGCAGTGTTCAAACCTCGTTAACTTTGAATGGTTTTTATTTGAATGCCCTTTCTTCATCCACCCCAGCTCACGCACTGCCTTGTGAGTCAGAGGAGGGTTAGGGTGGCCTGTGTAATCCATGAGGAGACTTAAGGTCCCACGTTCTAAGACACCATCATCTTCCCAGTAGAGGAAGAGGGCCCATGGGTCACAGGGCAGTGTCTGTCTCCAGGGCACTGCACGTTTCTGAAGAAGCCCTGCGGCAGAGCCCGCTGTTGATCTGGTTCTGGTTGTGATCAGTCTAATTGTTCATGAAATGATTCATCACAGAAATAACGACAATTTACTGGGATGAAAACATTCGTAAAGCGAAACAAAACATCAAGCTTCAGCAACCACAGTTCCCAAGGCTGCATCTCGGGGTGCTCCTGCCGAGCCCTGGGAAGGGATGAAAGCTGAGGCTCACCATTTGGTCAGAGATTTTCCACACAATGGGAGAGGAATCAGATGGGCTTTTCAAACAAATATTTAGTGAGCACCTGCTAAGGAAAGCATATGGAACACATGATGGATGACACAAGGGATATAACACAAATCCCCTTGCCCTCCAAGACCCGGAACCCCTGGAACTCTCACACATTGCTGGAGGGAGTGTAATTTGTTACACTTACTTTGGGAAATTGGTAGTAACTCTAAATCTTAGCATGCAGCTACCCTCTGGCTGAGCAATTGCATTCTTATTTATATTCCAAGGAGCGATGAATGCCCAAGTGCACCAAGGACACAAACAAGAATGTCCACAGCAGCTTTATTTATAAGAGCCAAAAGTAGGGGGAAAATCCATCAACAGTAAACTGGGTGAATAAATGGAGATCTATCCACACAGTGAAATATCTAGAAATTAAAAAAAGAACAAACTCCTTATTGCTATATATATCAATATCGATAAATCTCTCAGACTTAATATGGAGGAAAAAGAAGACAAAGGCACACATTTTATGAGTCCACGTCCATGAACTACAAGGAAAGGCAGTATGAAATTGGGATAGTAATTACCTTCCTGGAGTGAAGTGTTAACTAGGAAGATAACAAAAGGTCCTTCAGAGGTGCTCTAAATTTTCTGCGTCTTGGTCCAGCTGTGACATCGGTGGTCGTCAAACCTCATATACATATAAATGCACATACAAATATGTAGATAGATTGAACTCTACCCTTGATATGCGTGCCCTTTTCTGTATGTATATTTCACCTTATTTAAAAAAGAGAAAAAACCCAAATATCAAAGAAAACACACCTGGATCTTATATTGGCTAAAAAATGGAAAACACTGAGTTACAGTTATCCTCTCACCTATTTTATGCATTACAAATTTTATGAAAACAAATTATGTGTATAACCATGATACTTTTTTTTTTTTTTCTGATCAACTACTCTTTATTTCATTTATTCATTCCTTCAGCTGCACTGATAAAGGCTTACACCATATATAATTAAAGAGGAGATACAACTCAAACACCACCCTATGGTGACAACTGGAAGACAAACTAAGCCATTACAGTTCAAAAGTGCTCAAAAGCTCAAAACACAGTGAAACAATAACTCATGCTCTTAACTCTGAGGAGGAAAATACTGATGCTCAGAGACATGCTGTGATTTAATGAGTCTAGCAAAACCGGAAATGGAAGCTCATCATCTCACAATCAAGTGAGTATTCTTCTTTGGAAGTTACCGCCACTCGACTTTCTTGACCCAAGAGTCCCTCATTCTGAGAGGCAGCATGAAGAATAGCAATGTTGGGGCTGGAGGGAGCTTTTGGACCTGGAGGCATGGTGTCTGTGTTTCCGTCCTGGAATAAACACTTATTGCAAGGCTGTGCCCTATAGCCACTCTGAGCTCCACATTCTACAACTGTAGGATGAGAACAAAGATGCTTGCAAAATGCTTCCCAAACATAAAGGTAGTATCTCAAACAGCGTAGTGACTGCCATGACTTTTACCAGTTGCTCCCAACTATTTCCCAGCTTTGTTTTCTGTCTATGCGCATTAATTATTGGTTGAGGGCCCAGTGGAGAGCGGATATGTTTCCAGATGCTAGGGATTGGGAAGAGTGCAAGACAGAGCGATGTTCTAGAGGAAGATAGGCCATAAATACATAAACATGCAAGAAAATAATATAATTCTAGAAAGGATCAAGTGACAGGAAAAAAATACAGGAGGCATGACAGGGAGTGGAGGGTGGCTGACTCTTCCTTAGGCTGGATTGATGGTGAAGGCATGTCTAAGAAAGTAGCATTTGAGCTGAGCTCTTTCTTGTGTGGACATCTGTTGAGCCTCACCTTGCATTCTCTTAGCCTCCTTATTCTAGCTACAGCTTTAGCCATCAGTTCCAAAAGAACTGTAAACGGATGATTCATTGTCTCTGCTACCCCTTGTCTCTCCTGCATTCTACTCAAGGCTTTTCTGAAGTCGCCTGTAGAATACCTGCAGGAAACCATTAGACCTTACAGATATATGAACCTGCAGAAATGAGAGAAAATTAATACATCATGGGGAACCCTTGCCCAGTGACAGATGGCATCCAGAAGACAAATTCTCCTTCCTTCCACCTTTTGATGAGCAATCGTAAAGACTCATTCCACATAGCTCTTCAAAAGACACAGGGCCCAAATTATCAATAGCAGAAATCAGCTTAATAATGCTCTTGTTTCTTCCCTGTTCACACTTACCATCTGCTAACCCTATTCCCTGATAATACGTCCCAGGCTAAGTTCTCCTCAATGCCAGCTAGTGTTTCTGAGAAAAGCAAAGGATAAGACAGACCCAAATGTTAAGAAAGAATCAACCAGAATTCCCATTGTGGTGCAATGGAAATGAATCTGACTAGTATCCGTGAGGACGCGGGTTCAATCCAGGGCCTCACTCAGTGGGTTGGGGATCCGGCGTTGCCATGAGCTGTGGCGTAGGTTGCAGACGTGGCTTGGATTCCACATTGCTGTGGCTGTCATGTATACCCATAGCCTGGGAACTTCCATATGCCACAGGTGCAGCCCGAAAAAAACAAAAAACAATAATAATGAGAGAGAAAGAAAGAAAGAAAGAAAGAACCATATGATGAAGAAGAGAGTATTCTAGGCAGAGGAAACAGCGAGTAAAAACTCCTTGAGTGCTACTCTCACCACTACAACCTCAAAGTTCAAGAGCTTCCACAACCACGGCTAGAAAAGAATAATGTATTCAATGGCATGAAAGAACCACAGGGGCCATTTGTGCTATAAGAGTCTGACAGCCAAATTCAGGGGGTTGGACCTTATTCTAAGTGTAATGGAAAAGTCTTGTAAAGTCAAGAAGAGGAGTGATCAGATTTACACTGTGAAATTCAGATTTCTGGATGGAGAAACAGGTGTAGGGAGAAAGTCATGGAAGCAGGAAGTCTAGTTTGCAGGCTCTGGCAGGGGACAGTTCTCCAGGTCAAGACTTGATTATGACACCAACTCTGGAACAGGGCGAGAGGGAGATAAAGAGAAACTCTCTGGGTTCAAACACAGTTAAGAGATAAATCAACCAATTCCAATTAAGATACTGATTTAAACAAACTATATTGTATTGCATATATGTCTATAGCTATCTAGCTATATCTATCTTATCTGAATCTATCTCTATAGAGATAATATACACAATAAAGGCACATCTGTAGACCTATATACACAAACACATAAATACATGTATGTATATATAAATGTCTGTATATGCCATTTATGAACAATATTAATGCTGAGTGAATCCATGACAATATTGAAAATGATTACTCATTGTTTTCAAAGTGTTAAAATGGTACTATAATTATGTTTTACAAGAAAGGTCCTTATCTTTTAGAGAGGCAAACTGAAATTTCTATAAATGGAATGATGTGAGAGCTGGAATTGTGTTCAAAATCAAGCATGAGGGAGGGAGATGGGTTGGGTATAGACGGAACAGCATTGGCCATAACATGATCATTGCTGAAGTTGGGCGATGGATATATCAAGACTTTTTAAGATTCCATCTAATTTGGTGTCTATTTCAAATGCTCCATAATGAAAATAAGGGAAGGTGCGTGTGTGTGTGTTAGAGAGAGAAGAGAGAGAGAGAGAGTGCATGTTAAAAAGGTGGTGTGGTCTGGCGGGGCTGGGACTATTGGGTGGTTCCTGAGGTGCGGGTAAGCCGTGGTTGGATTCTAGGGTATTTCTGAGGCAGAGTGAACAGGACTTGCTGATGGACGTCTAAGTCCCTGAGACTGGGGGACACTGGCTTTATTCTGTAGTCAGTGCTGAGCTGCCGGAGGTTTTTTGATCCAGAGGCTTCTATGATCAGCCTTGCTTTGGGACCCTGACAGCACAGGATTAAAGCCAAGAAGAGGTCTGGCACTTTTTCAGTGTGGGATGGGACCTCTGAGAGGTACGATGCTTTTATTTCAAGTGTGTTTTGATCCCAGCAGGCCTGGAGCGTGTCCACCTCCACATTCAGCAGTGCCAACCTGTCCCGTCTGTGATCGGCAGTCAGGCACAGAATAAGGAATCCACCTTCTTGAAAGGATTAATGTGCTAAAATTAACATCAGCTAGAAAGCCATGATCCATCCAGGCATTAAACAAAAGCACACTCTGCATGCCTGCATTTCCACTTAAGACCCAGTGTAATCTGCTTTTCACGTTCACTTACCCTGCAAAATATATAAAATGTCCCAGACTTCAAAACACTTCCCTAAGGAGTATCGCGTACCAGCTTTTCCGTATTTGCCTATTTTGGGAGCAACCTGGGCTGTGCTCTGAATAGAAATTCTCAATTCTTCGAAGCCAGACATTTATTTCATTTTCCTGTTTAATTTCTTACTGCTTTCATCCATGACAGACTACTTATATCTTCCGGAACAGACAATTTAGATGATGGCTTCAAAAGCCCACCTTACAGAAATCTATCTGCATCGCTTCGCTCGCAAGAAATTTTTGTTCTGAGGTCCCCCTCTTGAACCCGCCAAGTAGGAAATGTCTTCCTCCAAGAAAATTACCCTCAATCCCCAGGATCATCTCCTCTCTCACTGTGGAGTTATATATACCACAGCCATGTGTGCCTCTGAATTAGCTCTTTGGATAACCTTCGGTGAAATACAGCTTTAGGCACACTTGTCTCTCTCTACTGCCAGGTTGTAAAAATCTTTAGGACAAGCAATTAAACACACTAGTTAGAAGTGTGCTCTCTAGATGAGACAGTTATAGGTTTAAAATTCAGCTCCGCCACTTACCATCGGTGCAACCTTTCGAAAGATATTATCTTACTCATTTCCAACATGGAAATAATAGCACTTTCTCATAGGTCATATGCTACAAAGTGTGTGAGACTGTTAACATGGAATCTGGCAGGTGGTAAGTTACCAATAAATGTTAACTACTTGTTAACATGGAATCTGGCAGGTGGTAAGTTACCAATAAATGTTAACTACAATTATTACTATTATTTTCATCAGCTCACGTCACATTGTCACACACAGGTGCCCTGGTACAAGCGGAAATACATTAGTTAAAATAACCAAGAGCTACTTTAAATTTTAGTGGGAATAAAAATCACAGGGAATCTCGATAATACGCAGATCCCTAAATTTCTCACAACCATCCAGCCGCTGGCTATGACACCAGCACTCAGGCCACACACACTGAGCAGTAAGAATCTAGATCTTCAGCATCCTAGAGAATCATTTTAAACACAAAGTAACTACGGAGGGTGGCCTTATAATTTTTATTATATGCAGGCACTATGTGTGTAATAACAGGCTTGTCAATTCTGAAGATAGCCTTCATTTATCCAATTAACTTCAGGCCACAGAAGAGCTAATAGAGAAGTTAGGGGTTATTTCTCTGGCATAATGGGAGGGAAGAGGCAGTGAAATCCAGGAAAGGTCATATGGATTTTAAGAAAAATGAGCTGAGAATGCACATCACAGGGCTAGCTGTGTTCTCTTGGGTCACTTATCACCTTCTAGAGCCTGTCTTTTCTAATCTGTGATTAGTAATGCCTTTGAGGTGGTTCAGTGAGATGATGTTTCTGAAAGGTACTAGCACGGATCCTGAAAGTGGGGCTCAAGTAACAAATGTCGGCTTCCACCCTACCCCCTTACTTACCCTGTCTACGTCTGCCTGGACAATGTCAGGAATTTGCTCGCAGCCCCAAATGCCTTCAATTACAGAAGGCAGTTCACAAAGTGGGACACAGGTAATGCGCAGAGGAAGACCGCTAACCGCATCAGTACGTTCGCCAGGTGCTGGCCACGCGCCGGGGCTGAAGGCACAACCTCTAGCCGCGCCCTCCAGTCGCCTTGTGCACCGTCGGCCTCTCATTCCCGCATCCCAGCTAGACCAGAGGTGTAGCGCCTGGGAGCAGCCCCTCTAGAAGGCCTAGGACGACCAGAGTTGTCTACATTCTCTCTTCTCTAGTTTCCGATTCCAGTGGGACCCGCGTGAAAGAGGCAGAGAAAATGGATGTTTCCTAACGTGCAATACTTTCTATCTTGTGGCTCATACAACCACGCCGTTTCCTACTGTTTGAGTTTTTTAAATTTAGGTGATTATAACATCAAGCATTTGTGGATGTACTGTAAAAAAGCAGAATGTGGAAAATGAAAACTACCCATAATCCAAACACTTAATCACAGGGAAGTGTGTGTGCGCGTGCGCGCGTGTGTGTGTGTGTGTGTGTGTGCGCGCCTATACATGTGTATACATGTACGTGTGTTCTCCCAGTGTAAGAATACAGCTTCAAGTCTTGATTATTTACATATTTCATAGAGAAAAATCTGTTGTCATGTTAAAATTGTGGACTTTGAAGTCAAGCAGATCTGAGTTAGTGTCCCTGTTTCACTACTTCCTGCCTATGCAACTTTGAGAAAGTTACTTAATATAATGAAACCATAATTGTAAACAATTAAAAAGTATATAAATCAATGTCTATAGGTAATTACCCATATACAATTTAAGTAAATACTAAATATTGTTATTTTATTAACTATTCTTCTATGAATATATCCCCATATTACTGATAATACTTTACAAATAGAGTTTTTATTGGGTATTGGTATATAATCACTTCTGAGGAGGTAAATGGCAAAAAGCTCAGCAAAAATAGTTGTAGAGTAAGTGAATGTACAATGATTTACTTAATCATCAATATGTAAAAAGTGTTTTGCCAGTTTTGTAGCTCAAAATATTTCATTATTTTAAATTCTACTCAGGAATACTTTTCATGCTTTTTTTTTTTTTTTTTTGTCTTTTTCTTTTTCTTTTGGTTGTCTACTCATGACCTTTGTTCATTTCTCTCAAAGCGTTAATATTTTACCACAATGTAAATGTTTTTCATATTATTGTTTGCAATTTCTTGCAAATATTTACCATTTTATCATCATCATCATCTTTTTTACACTCATTTCTTGTTAGAGTCTATAGGGTACAGGACAGAAACAAATCTACAATAAAAGTATTAACCACTTTTCATTTAAACTCATCCTACTTGGTTAAGTCTTACATATCTAGAATCTATCTTTTCTTCAGGTAAAGTTCTTCCTCTAAATATCAGTGGCTTCTCCTGCAAAAGGCCCTGGTGGAACTTCCAGACATGTCTATAAAGGACAGTTTTTTCCCTGCCTTGGAGAAGAGGCTACATTCTACATTGTTCAGAAGGAGGCTGGGTAGAGGCATGCCTGGACCAAAATAACACTCCACAGGACAATCACTTTATTATTAATGAATTTCCCATTAATTATAGTTATCCCGCAATGCTAATATTTAGGTCAAGAGTCTTCTATATCATCCCTTAAATCAAACAAAATACATGATTTCCATGAGGAATAATCATATTTATTCAATTTTTTTTTCTTGAAGTATAGTTGCTTTATAATGTTGTGATAGTTTCTGGTGTACAGCAAAGTGATTAAAATATATATAAATATATATATATATATATATATACTTTTTCCTATTCTTTTTCATTACACATTTATATTTTTAATTCATGTATATGAGTAGCATCCTGCCAAAACAAATCCTAAGTCAATCATTTCAATTCAGTGCAATGATGACGCCTTGGTAGGTTTCTACATAGCAAAGGCAAAAGCTACAAGCCACGGCTGGAGGCCTATTTTCTTTCCAATCAATGATGACGCTTTTTTTTTTCTTTCTAATGCTTCAGATTGATGCAAATTCATCAAGAAGTTGTTAAGAAAAGGGAAAAAAAAAAAAAGAGAGAATTACAAACACAGAGCAGGAAATTGCTATGACAACAGAAGAAACAAACAGAGTAGATTGGGCCAAATCAGAAGTCCACAATAAATACAAAAGAAAAATTATATGTCATGGTGGACGTAAAACAAAGTAAGAACTCAAAAGAAGTAAATGCCTCAGTGAATCTTTTACTTCTCCCTTTCGTGATTCATTCCCTCTGAAGGGGAGCCCACCCAGTGGTGGATTTGAATAAAACCCGGCTTTTCCCCTGCTGACACTCCCTCAAGTTTCCAAGTGAGTGCCCTCTGGAAGGTCTGTTAACCAAATGTCCAGCACCATTTTTCCGAAGTTATGTTCCACCTTGTGGATGCCCACTGAGTCTGGGCACACACTGATTTTGTGATGCTGAATCAGAACTATAGCCCTGACAAAGCCCTGCCTTTGGAATTTGAGCATCTGGAATTTAGGTCTGATCACATTACTAACTTGTAATCTTCAGCTTTTTAAATGGTCATTTCCTGACTGTTACAGGCTAGGACGAACACTTTCCTCTTCTGGGTGACTTTACAAGGACCAAATAATGTATGATAGCATTCTAATTTTTTAAATTATAAACTTCTTTATGGGTTTTATGATCAATATTAAAATTATATATATATTACATATAATATATATATTATAATTGTCTGGATTCCATTGTATTTAATTCAATTTAACTGTAACTACTGAACCATCAAACAAACTAAGCATGTAGGCTGTTCAGTTTAGATTACAATCTCCAAGCCATACATCCTGAATCCCATAGTGTCTGTCAGAGCACCTGCCTCTGTAAATGTTCAGTCAATGTTTGCTGAAAGAATATCTGAGTCTATGAGTCTTTTGCAGGGCCTGATAGAGAAAGATACCTGCTTATAAATAAATACAAATATTCAACTAGTTTATGAGCCATTCTTTATTTTTCCCAGACCTAGAAATTTATTCCCCTTAGCACTTACAACTAAAATGTTATCTGATGATAATTAATAATCTAAAACAGAATTCTAACCGACCCTTTATGTAGCCGAACTAACACATCTGCAATGGAAAAAAATAGCCAAGAAGGAATGAAAATTATTGTTTCAGTGCTCTTACACAAAATTCCCAATGATCAAACCAAATCGGTAAAAAACAAAACAAAACAAAAAAAAACCTTATATTTATCTAGAAATCTGGATCTTAAGGGGGAAAATTTTGTTAACTTGGGAGTGTTATGAATATATAGAAATTAATAAAGATTCTTACTTGGTTTAGAATTAGTCTTAAACAATAGCTCAGATTGATAAAAATAGGCCACATTTCTTTTTGTTTTAAAATAGCCTAGGAAACTGAACAACAGGCATATTGTTTTGTTTCAAAAATAGAATAAAAGTGAGGTTGAGAGGGAAAAAAAAAAAAAACATTTGGACTCTGCATATATAAAAGAAATAAAAATTTCCCTAAGGAAATTTAATTAAGCTATACAGGATAAGATGAAAAGGAAGGAAAATAAGGAAGCATCATAGAGCATAGCCCCTGTGTCATCATTAATAACAAGGAAACATCGTCTCAAATCCCTATCCTTAGTCAACTAGTCAGATGAGGAATATCAAAGAATAGATGAGAAGGTAATATTAGCATTTATGGGATGCTTTTACACTGGCTTTGTAATATACTAATTTATACCTACATTTCCAAAACAAGAATATAGAAAACAAAGGCTTACATGTGTCATATTAGAAAACTCAGTTTTCATTGCCATATGCCACAGCTATTTAACAAAAAAAAAAGTTGTATAACAAAGAGGTTAGGAACGTTTAAAATTCCTTGATGGATACAAGGAATATTTATCCCTCCTGCTCTCTTTAAAGGACTCTGGGGAAATGAACAGAATCATCACCAGATAAAACTCTTCCATGCAAATCAGAAATTCTTCTCCTGTTGAAAAATCACCCTTCTGACCCTAAATTAAAGTTTCAAAACTTCTTATTCTAAACACAAATTTCATAATTTATAATTTTTAATTTTTAATGGTCAGTGACAATATTTTGTGGAGATACTCATAATGTTTCTTATATGGGAAATTCATTCAACCAACACTTCCCTCTAAATTATGTGTTTTGCCATTCTTCAAGGTGTATTGCCACCCAGACAGAATGAAATATGGATAAAGAGCTCTTTCTTCCTTTTGCCATATTCAACTGGAGCACTGAGGGTTCATCTATTATAATTCTTTATACTGAATGGCATCATTTGCTTAAACCAATCACTGACACATAAAAATGCTCATCAGATGATTTCTGTGTAAGTGGTTGAAATAAAAAAAAAAGTTTGAAACGCAGTACTGAGGAGTTATAACTCAGTATTTTTAAGTTTTGACGTCCAGCTGTCACATCATAGTGGAGTAGAAACTTTTTCACTCTCACGTACAAGGTATTTTTATCAAAAAATACACATTAACCGAACATAAGTTTCAATATCAGTGTTCTGATTTGTCATGCTGTAGGTCTATGGGTTTTGTAAAAATCATTTTTGTCTAACTGCACCACTCTTTGTGTCACTTTTTGGTTGGAGGTGGTGCTTTTGTCACCAGTCATTACATTTCGTCTACAAATCCCTGGTCATGAGAAGAAGTGTTTGACATAGTGTAGGTATTACATAAAATCTATGAAGTTGAATTAAGATAGCATTTTTGGTAATCTTTCAGAGAGTCTTTATCTAACAGAAATGTTACATGCAGAAGGGAATTTCTCTAGATCACCACTGAAGATGTTTGAAGCATAAATATTTTATGACCACCGCTATGGATTCTTCATTAACAACATGTGTGATTCCACAGGAAATACTCCTTGGCCTCTGTTTCTCTATCAGTAAATGAGGAGAATTAAATGTGATAACAGTGAAGTGCTTTCTTCCTTTAAAATGTGATGGTCTTCAGAACAAGGCGGAAACACCTAGGATGGGAGAGACTGCTAGATCTGGAGAGCAGCTAGACTGATAATGAAGGAACAATGTGCTTTATTAAAACTGCCTCCTTGGAGTTCCTGTCGTGGCGCAGTGGCTAACGAATCCGACTAGGAACCATGAGGTAGTGGGTTCGATCCCTGCCCTTGCTCAGTGGGTTAAGGAGCCGGCATTGCCGTGAGCTGTGGTGTAGGTCGCAGGTTCGGCTCAGATCTGGTGTTGCTGTGGCTCTGGCGTAGGCCGGCGGCTATAGCTCCAATTAGACCCCTAGCCTGGGAACCTCCATATGCTGCGGGAGCAGCCCTAGAAAAGGCAAAAAGACCAAAAATTAAATAAAATAAAATAAAATAAAATAAAACTGCCTCCTTAACAAGGCAGAGCTAGGGAGCATACAGGTGTGACATACTGGACATCCTTTCGAAACAGACTCTGTGCAGCCCCCAGAGCTGCTCCAAGCTAAGTTCTACTCTGAGCTGTAGCCTCAATTCCCACAGCCTTCTCCTTGCACCCACAGGGCAACACAAGAAAAGCACAGAGCTGTAGCAGGCTTCATCATCAGCCCTATTGTTGTCCTCAGCTAACCCTCTGGATTCACCATACATCCGTTCAGGGACCCTCTCCTTTGCTATTTACTTGTGGATAGTCACAGAACTAGGTTTCGAGCAGGTGACTTGTAGGGAGAGGCTTCAGAGCCGGTTCGCTGGTTATCAAGCCACTGTGGTAGAAAAAACTGGAGGACTGGATTATGGGCTCCAGATCTAAGTTTTTATGTTAGATCATAAATATACTAGAAGTATGACTTGGGACAAGGCACTTCCTCTCTGCACATCTACTGATCCTTCCACTGAGGACAAAAAGATATCAGGGAGTATCCCTTACAGACAAAAAAGATAATGGATGCAAAATCCCTTTGTACAATCTAGACTTGAGTTCTTATTACCTTATACACACATTCCTACACACAGACACACAATACAGACACACACACACGTACTCATAAGAGACTTGTCCTTTTTTCCATCTTTCCCGCCTGCTCTGGTACATACACTACGTGCCTCAGAATAGAATACTCAGTAGAGTAGGCTTTCTTCTCCACTCTCAGCTGTTCCTTACTCTGACGACCAGACGCGAACTTTCCTGAGGCATGGTGCCAGGCATGGCACCGCCTCTACCTCCTTCAGCACCTCCCTGCAAACATGCTCCCTCATTGCCGGTGCCTGAAATGCCTTCTACTCCTCCAGCTTCTAGAGATCCAATTGGGGCCTTGTTTAACTATCTGTCTCAGAGGTATTCCTTTTTCCTTGATGTTTTTTCAGGCTTTATGGGGTATGATGGACATAAAATATAAGGTATATAAAGTGTACAGCATGATTTGATACACATATTCATTGTGAAAGGATCACCCCCCCCATCAATTTAATTAAATGAACACATCCATCACCTCACATACTTATGGTTTATTTTTCACTTTGTTTTTGGTGAGAATCTTTAAGTTTTCCTCTGTGAGCAAATTTCAATTATAAAACACGATGTTGTCAATGGCAGCACTGCTCCTAAGTCACCTTCTATCTCAGTGTTCTACTTTGCCTCTATTCTCTAGAACTTATTTCCTTTGGCACCGCATAAGTTGCTCAATTATTTGTCAAACTGCAATATATTCAATGAGGAGTGACAATTTTTAGGAAAATGTGTGAAACACTCTGAAAAAAAAGAAAGAGAAACTAGTTATGTACCTTGCCCTTGACCCTGCCCTGTGAATTACAGACTGATTAAGCAGATTAAGACATGGAGTAAACAATAAAATTCCAGGCTAACACTAAAAATAATGTCACTTTTATTGGCATGTAATTATTGCTGAATGCTCAGGAAAGAGACTCTCACAGAAAAGATGAGGGAGGCAGGACAGGACTTGTAAATCTGCTGTTTCCAAACGCAGCTACTCAGATCTCCTTTCTACACTCTCTTCCTTGACCCACTGTTTTTTAGCTTCCCGGGAAATACCCTAGGTCCTCAGAGAGCACACCATGCCCACCGTTCATAAGTGCAAACTGCATTCCCAGAACGGCATCCTAAACCACTTGCTCAGGTATACCTATCTCACTGTTGGCTATACTTTCCCACCAGCTTGACTGCCCTCCAGGCCTTTCTGTTTGCACATGTTCAAAACCCAATTCATTTTACAGTCCCCCACTTACACTTCTTTGTTGTTATCTATTTTGATCTTTTGCCCCATTAATACATGTGGGTCGCATTGGACTTCTCCTCTATCTAACCCCAATTATAATCAATCAGTAAGTCCTATTACTATTTTTTCTATTTAATATAATTCCTCCTTATCTCATCTACCTGTATTACCATGATTTTACTTGGGGAGTCTCATTGCACTTAACCCTTGAACAGCATGGATCTGAACGGCATGGGTACACTTACATGAGGATTTTTTCCAATAAATACTACAGCGCTACACTATCCACAGTTGGGTGAATCCACGGGTGCATAACTGTGGGTACAAAGGGCCTGCTACAAGGTTATGGGGAGATTTTCTACTATGCAGGGTCACCACTCCTAACCCCCACATTATTTGAGGGTCCAGCTATACTTCCCTGGGATTATGCAACACCCCATAACTTTTTCCCCTGCTCAGCTCTCACCATTCTTTTTTTTTTTTTTCTTTTGTCTTTTTAAGGCTGCACGTGGCATTTGGAGGTTCCCAAGCTAGGGGTCGAATCAGAGATGTAGCCACTAGCCTACACCAGAGTCACAGCAATGCCAGATCTGAGCCGCATCTTTGACCTACACCACAGCTCACGGCAACACCGGATCCTAGACTCCCTGAGGGAGGCCAGGGATCGAACCTGCATCTTCATGGATGCTAGTAAGATTTGTTTCCACTGAGCCATAGTGGGAACTCCTCACCATTCTTGAATGCATCTGCCATACTTATGGAAGAGGGCTTTGGCTAACTGCAAAGCTGACCACACAATTCAAATGTTTACTACTTTCAATGGCTCCGTTACTTTGAGAATCAAGCTCATCAGCACAGCACAATGTTTGCACTGTTTCCGCTCTGGTCAGTCCCCAGCAAAATATGTGGCGTTTCTAAAGCTCTAGCATCTTCACATTATGAGAGTATTGAAATCCTCAGTGGATTTATGCTGTTCCTTTTCTCATTCTACTTAATGGACATGAAAATCTTCAATGTGCAACCTCAGAGTTCTTACAAAAGTCTGACCTCATCTCCAAGCAATGTTCAGCACTCCGACCATATCATTTACATATGTATTTGGAAGTGAGAAATTAATATGAATTTTAATGGAAATTAATACAATTTTTAATTTTGTATCTGTTTTCATCAACTAATCTAGTCTATGGCAGCGAAGCTCCTTACTCAATTTTGATTCTGTGGCACCAGATACACGCCTAGAACTTAGTGGAGGCTGAAAAGATTTGTCGGCTGCTGATGTTGAATGGCTAAATGAATACCAAAGATGAGAGCTCCAGAGCAAAGTCAAATATGAACAAAGGCAGAAACAGGTTATTTCAGGTACGCTAAAGGAAATTGTCTCATCAGATCTTTGAGACTGAGAGAAAATGATTATGTCATGTTTATCTTGATCATTGATAGCATACCCACAGATTTTAATTTCTTCTGACATTTTAAAATACCAACATATTATTTTAGTACAAGACCGAAGCTGAAATTTGGAGCAATTCCCAAGAATATGCTATTCATTACCTTTCATTATCAAGTCAACAGTTAAGTAACTCAACATCATGTTACTTTTAGTAATGTGGAACCATACCCTTATTTTGAGCCAAATTAAATTATTCCATATGTAAATGTATTAGAAATGCCCCCATGTTTAAACAGAATGGAAAATCAAAAGGACGACAACAAAATAACGTAACTAAGTAGACTTTAACAATAGTCCGGCTAATGTATCTCAATTCACAGCACCGTGTGTAAAGAGGACTCTTACACATTAAAGAGAAAGCAGTGCTTGAGGCCAACAGGTTACGTTTTTTTGCAGTTAATTTACTCTGCTAATTAAGTTTATTCTTCTAAACTGATAGCAATTTAATAAGACTGCAAACTCCACTGAATTATTTGTCTTTGTAACTCTGACATCTCACTAAAAATCCCTGGTTCAGAGCCCTCAGGTGAAATATTACTTTTCTGAGCCTACTGAATATTTGCCATAATTGAAAGGTAGAAAATGCACAATGCAGAGGTTCTCAGTTTGTCTCTCCTGATATGCCTGCTACTTGATGCAAACATATAACCTGACACTTTCTATCATGACTTTTGCACTTACATTAAATAAAGAAAATTTCTCCCATACATTCCTTTATAGGAAAAAATAATAAACAATATTTTTTTCCTCATATACAGGTAATGAAGCGGAGTGACGTGGAGAGAAGTCAATCAGAGGAAGGGAGGCAGGAATGGTAACTGGTTATTTGTACAAATGCATGATGGCTGCATATTTACAGACAGGGCCCAATGAAGGTGTGTTAAAGAGCTAATAATATTGGTGGTAAAAGTAATTAATCATGGGGATAATTATTTGAAACAAGAGAAACAAGTAATAACCATCTGAATATAAATAATAATAGCTTCCATTACTGTACAAAGAGCCATGCCAGGAACTTTATGTACGTTATCTAATTCATTCCATTGCTGTAACACTTAATTCTATTACTTTCATATTAGTATTTTTTTTCTTTTTTTTTTTTTTTTTTTTTGTCTTTTTGCTATTTCTTGGGCCGCTCCTGCAGCATATGGAGTTTTCCCAGGCTAGGGGTCTAATCGTAGCTGTAGCCGCCAGCCTATGCCAGAGCCACAGCAACGTGGGATCCGAGCCGCGTCTGCAACCTACACCACAGCTCACGGCAATGCCGGATCGTTAACCCACTGAGCAAGGGCAGGGATCGAACCCTCAACCTCATGGTTCCTAGTCGGATTCGTTAACCACTGCGCCATGACGGGAACTCCAGTATTTTTTTCATTTATATCCACTTCATCGTTAGGATTTTAACTCAAGAGTGCAAGATAACTTTCCAATTTAGCCTGTATCTAGACCCATGGAATGATAAAAAATAACGCTGCTTCTTTGTTTCTAACTTAATGTTACACAAATGGCTTTAAGGTTCATTACTTTGTTTAACTCGCAACAAAATTACCAAAAAAAATTGTTGTTGGACTAGGACATAGGGAGTCCAACTCTGGAGACTCAGAGATGTTAAATATCTTATAATCACACAAAAACAGAGAGGTTAGAACCAGATTTCCTAACTCCATGTTTGCTGCTGATTCCATAACCTGAGAGGTGGAGGGGTCGGGAACCTAAAGGCACATACAGTGGTGTTGTATGTAAAATGTAACGAGAGAATCAGCTAAGCAAGGTGACACAAATTTGCAGTCAGATTTTCAGCACAGGCATGTTGTTGGATGTGTTTTTTTTTTTTGTCATAATTAATTTTTTAAGAAAAGAGAGAGATGATCAAGATAGCAAAGTAGGAAGAACATACCTCCTCCCACGAATAAACCAAAATTACAACTATTTGCAGGACAACTTGAATAAGAATAACTTGAAGACTAGCCGAAAATATTTTCCGGAACTAAAGACGTAAAGAAGAAACCACAGGAAAGGTAGGAGGGGTGGCGATGCAACATAGTCAGGACCCACAATTCCAGATAACCCACAAATGGGAAGGCTATCACAATCAGAGAGGAGAGAGGGGTTCTAGTCCCACATCAGGCTTCACAATGTAGAAGTCCTGCACCAAGACGTTGAGCCCCCACACCACCAGACTTTGAAAACCAGTGGGATTTATGTTAGGGAGATCTCTGGGGAGGTAGTAAACAGAGACTCTGCTCTTAGAGAGTATGCACAAAAACCTCACATGCTCCAAGTCCCAGCACAGAGGCAGCGGTTTTAACAGAGTCTTGGTCTGACTCACCTTCTAATCTTGGAGAGTCTCACGGAGAGGCAGGAGGCAGCTAGGACTTTCCCTGAGGATGAAGACCCTGGAGGCGGCCATTGCTGGGAGCTTGTTCTACTGCAATAACATTGGCACTGGTAAGTGACATTTTGGAATCCTCTCTCTGGACTGTTACTGTGGGGGAAATGGAACCATCCACCAGTGGTCCAATACTAGCCCTGAGCCACTGTGGACCACAGAGATAGCCATCCAGAGACTAGAGCCCAACCACCAATAGGCCCAGGAACCAGATAAAAAAGAAAAATAAATCCAAACTGGAAAAGAAGAGCTAAAATCACCACTGTTTGCAGATAACAACATACCATGTATAGAAAATCCTGAAGATACTACAAAGAAATGTAGATCTTATCAATGAATTCAGTAAAGTTTCCATACAAAATTAAAATACAGAAATTGCTTGCAATTTTATATACTAATAACTATAAGGAAGAGAATTTTTTTTAAAATCCCCTTTATAATTACATCAAAAATAATAAAATACCTAGAAGTAAATCTAATCAAAGAGGTAAAGGATTTGCACTCTGAAAATAATAAAATACCTAGAAATAAATCTAATCAAAGAGATAAAGGATTTGCACTCTGAAAACTATAATACATTGATGAACGCAACTGAAAATTACACAACCAAGTTGAAAGACATACCATGATCATGGACAGGCAATATTAATATTGTTAAAATTACCATACTATCCAAGGGAATCTACAGATTTCATGCAATCCCTATCAAAACACCAACAACATTTTTTCACAGAATTAGAACAAATAATTCAAAAATTTGTATGGAAGTACAAAAGACCTCTGATACATAAAACAATCTTGCAAAAGGTGAATAAAGCTGGAAGTATCACACCCCTTGATTTTAAACTGTACTACAAATCTACATTAATCAAAATGGTATTGTACTGGCACAAAAACAGTCACATAGATCAATGGAATAGAATCGAGAGGCCAGAAATAAACCCATGTTAACGTGGTGAATTAATCTATGACAAAGGAGGCAAGAATACACAATAAGGGAAAGATAGTCTCTTCCATAAATGGAGTTGGGAAATTGGACAGCTACCTGCAAAAGAATCAAGCTGGACTATTTCTGCACACCATATACAATAATAAATACTCAAAACGAATTAAAGACTTAAATGTAAGACCTAAAACCATAAAATTCTAGAAGAAAACATAGGCGGGATGTTCTCTGACATTGGTTTTAGCAATGTTTTTTGGATCTGTCTCCTTAGACAAGAGAAACAAAAGCAAAACAACCCAAAATGCTTTTGCACAGTGAAGGAAACACCACAAAATAAAAAAGTCTTACTGAATGTTAGAAAATATTTGAAAATGGCAACCAATAAAGGCTTACTCTCTAAAATAGATCAAGAACTCATACAATTCAACATTAGAAAACAACTTAAAATATGGGCAGAGGAATGGAAAAGACATTTTTACAAAGACATATCGATGGCCAGGAGACATGTGAAAAGATGCTCAATATCACTAATCATCAGGGAAATGTAAATCAAAACTGGAATGAGATACCATCTCACACCTGCCAGAGTGACTATCATCAAAAGACAACAACAACGTTGGTGAGGATGTGTAGTTAAGGGAAAACCTGTGCACTGCTGGAGCAACTGTAAACTGGTACAGTTACTAAGGAAAGGGTATACCTTTTCCTCAAAAAATTAAAAGCTGAACTACCAAATGATTCAGAAAATTCACTCCTAGGTATTTACCTAAAGAAACAAAAACGCTAATTTAAAAAGATAGGTGCACACTAGTGCTCATTAGCATTATTTACAATAGCTGAGATATGGAAGCAACCTAAGTGTCCACTGATAGATAGAAGATGTGATTTATGTATACAAGGGACTATTACTGAGCCATTAAAAAATAAAATATTGCCATATGTGACAACATGGATGGACCTAGAGGGTATTATGCCAGATTCAATCAGCTAGAGAGTAACATAAATACTGTATGATCTCCTATGTGGAATCTAAAACAAACAAACAAAAACAGACTCAGACTCATAGATACAGTGGTTGTCAGAAGGAAGGGGAGCATGGAAATGAGTGAAAGGGGTTAAGAGATACAAACCTTCAGTTATTAAATAAATAACCCATGGGATGTAATAGCACAAAGAATACGGTCGGTGTTACTGCTGTAACTTTATAAGGGGACAGATGGTTATTTGATGTATTGTGATTATTTCATAACATATGCAAAGCATCGTCACTATGCAGTACACCTGAAACTAACAAATATTACACACCAACTGTATTTTCAATAAACACATAAAAAGAGAGATATCCATGTGCTGTAAATACCCTTGAATTTCCACACCAAAATTTTTTTAATGCAAATAACATTAGAAGAGAGCTTTACAGATCTGAATCATCTATTTTCTCACAGGGCAACCATCACCATCAGATGAATAATTGCTGCCCACTTTAGAATGAGATGTGACCTTCAGTTATTAGAATCTCACATAGAGAAAAACAACTATGTGTGTTACCTACCTGGGCCTTATACAAATTCAATTTGGTGACATCAACCTAAAGCCTGCTGAACCCTCTCATGGGAACAATGCCTCTGGGATAATGAAAAACTAATCTATGCATACACTGAAAACAACTTCAGTGATTCCTTCCTTGAACATACACGAGGAATGGCTCCCCAGTGTGATGCGAGTTTCTCCATTACTGACTGATTTTCTTTAATAGTACGTGATCTCCCGCATTCCCACATCTGCTTATAAACATGATGTTCCAACCGTTTTTTCCATCCCTCATTTCTGCTCAAAAACGTAGCTATTTCTTCTCCATTTCTCAGGACTGGTTGACTGTCACTATTTCATCACCCATTTGGTTTTAACCTCCCATGAGGCAGAGTCTATGACAAAGACTTTTGTGTGTGTAGTTTATGCGGAAGCTGATCCCAGAGAGCAGGAGCCTACTGACAAGGGGGAAAAGACAGGTAAGAATATGCAAAAGAGATGGCCAGAGCTATTATAAGAGAGGCTTGTTCTCAGCAGTATCTTCTGAGCTACAATTAGGATTTTTTCTTCAAATCGTCCAGAAAAGGAGAAGGAGAGACATTTATTTAGTGTCTTCTATGACCCACTGGTGAGGACTGCATTAAGTCCTCGGTATGTTTCGGCTACTTATGCCACGAGTATCAGCACCAATGCCCAATGCTGTGATGGCAAAGGAAGTGAGCCACAGGTGTGAGGCATGGGCTCCAGGCTGACCCGTGTGAGTGCCACGTGGCTCAAAGCCTGCACAGAACCACTTGCTGCAGCCATCGAGAGGCCAAATGAGGATGGGAGATGGTGCGTAAGAGGTGGAGTCCAACTTCACTTTACTCGTGTGTGCCCGATTTTAAGTCTAGTATATCACTGGCTCATCAGATGGAGACTGCAGAAAATCTGTAAAATTGACGTACTAGAGGCAGGTTAATGAAATAAGCTAGTCTCCACTGATAAAGGCTATGATTAAATTTCACTATCTCCCTATTGCAAACTACTACATATTTCCTTCTCCTTTGGCCAGAACTTCAGTTTCTCTGGGCTACTTGCCTGATGGGTGACCCATCTGTGATGAGTCGAAAACCGTGGCTGCCTTGCTCTTGCTGGTCACAACTGCAGCATTGTCATTCGCCGCTGTCAGCAAAGAACACCTCTTGGCTGCAGACATATCCCTCTGTCAGAACGGGTAGCAGCACCCCTCATAGCAATTTTTTTTTTTCTTTTTAGGGCTGCACCTGAGGCATATGGACGTTCCTGGGCCACAGGTTGAACTGGAGTTGCAGCTGCCTACACCACAGCCACAGCAACACTGGATCTGAGCCCCATCTATAACCACACTGCAGCTTGTGGAACTGCCAGATTTTTAATCCACTGAGTGAGGGCAGGGATTGAACCCTCATCCTCATGGATACTACTCAGGTCCTTAACCCGCTGAGTCACAACAGGAACTCCAACAATTATTTTCAATTACCTATTTCAGTGTAACGCTCTCTTTATCAGTTGTTTCAGAGGTATGAGGAGCCCAAAATGACTTCACACCATTGCGTAGCTACAAATTTAGAGGAACTCTTGTGTTCCCACATGGAAACTTACCCACGAGGAACAAGAATTTCTAAATCCACAGAGCCTAAGATTGTGGGGAAGACTACCAGATTTCAGTTACCACTGAAAGTGTGGAAAGAGAAGGCTTTTGCTATCTGGGCCCATTTGGTACCCACTGATCTATTCCGTCTGTTAGGGAGGTGGCACTCTCCATCAGCTACCCATTTACTGTACAAACTCCATCCTGTAGGACAGATACCACCCCTGCCAGAGGTCATTCCAAGGCTGATATTTAGTGACATCTTTTGAAAATCATTCACCATTATTAAACAGAAGTTAATTTTTATTTAACCACAGTTTTTCCTGTGACTGCAGGAGGCACGAATATCTTTCCCTGAAAGCTACCTTTACATGGTACGTAAGAGATCCCGATTTACAAGTGCACGAAGATGACACATGCCTTCATGAGCCTCTCCTTTTCTTTATAAAGGCTTCCAGGGCAGCCTACCCAAGCTGCACAGCACCAAAAAGCCTAACGATTATCATCGCTCTGGGGAGATCAAAGGATAGAGTGACCACATAACTCAATTCTTCTCCCTCCTCCTGAAACACATCCTAATTCTGCCACAAAGGGGTTTTAGTAATTGTGATGCTGATAGGTGCAAGTGAGGTCATCACTACCCCACCTGTTTAAGCCATCAGATCCTGATTGTGATTGATCAACTTGCTGTGTCCCCCAGGGGATCTGCTCTCTAGGTCTACTCCAAGGGTAGCCCCAGCCCAGATTCTTTGAGTCAGCAGAGCCTGAGTCAACTTACTTATACATGCAGTTGATTTGTGAGTAGATTCCACGAAGCAGGAGTGAGGTGCTCTTTCCCATGGGAAGGGCAATTTCTGTTTCTGACTCCCTTTGTTTGGGGGTTGCCCCAGGGTGTGTTCACTCTCCAGCACTTCCAGCTGTCTGTTCACATGTAGCTGAGTAGATTCTGCCTCCTTCCCAAGTAATGGTGTCAGAGACATCTCAGGTAGAGAGTTGGAGAAACACACTGTGAACTTGAAGTAAGAAACTTCCTGTAAGAGGTGAGCCCACCCAGCAAGGTGCTTGTGTGTCACAGCCACAGCCCAGCTAGAGCCAGACTGGAGGCCAAGGCACCGTGAGTGGGTTCAAAAGAGGAAGCAGATATCCATTCGGTGAGATGTCTTTCTCTGTGAGTTGCCATAGTACTCTGCACATACGCTGATCACCAGCAAATTTCTGCTGGCTGGACCCTGAGTTCTTGAGGTCAAACACTGGATCTTATTTTATTTTGTGTTCTTGGTATGTCTTGGCACACACTAAACACATCATGTATATCTTCTGAAGGTGTAAAGATTTTTAAAAATTGCACATGAGAAAGCATTTTTATAGCAGTTTGCTATTGTCCAATTTTTTTCTCTTGCATCATGTATTTTATTGTTCTAGTCTTCCAATGGATCACATTTTATTAGACCCATTTTAGAAATGTGGAAAGATTTGAAAGATCTCCAAGATCATTAAACAGGATTTGATTCAATCCTTCTGAGATTACCTAAGTAAGTTGTAAGTAAATGAATGGTTCCTGGAAATAGCAAAAATGATCTTAAATCAAGCAAATTAAGTAAAAATTACAAGAGAGTGAATGCTTTTTGCAGACCAAGCTTGGGGAAGAAGCTGCAATTTTAATGTACAGTAAAGTTTTTCAGACAAGAGAGTACTGAGGAATGGAATCCAGAGTATTATGAGAAAACTTTCTTTTTCAATGATGTTCAAAACCCATATCAGATGTTAAAACTCTGTTCCCTCCAGGCTCAGGGAACAATGGTAACAATACATCCTCTGCTTGACCCCAAATTCCAGTTGCCATAACAACTTGAGAGAGTTCTATAAATGAAGATGTGTTTATTGTACAATTTTGCATTAAGAAAAAAAGAGATATATACCCTAATATACATTTTTCCTCAGTGTGCCATCTGTAATGTTGAATTTTTTAAAGATTTCTTTAATTAGCCTACATGTAAATACACTTGCTTTGAAGTATATTGGTGCTAATTGCACTTCAATTTGAGATGATTTTCTGGTTTTCTAATGATAAAGAAAGGGCTTATATAGCTATCCCGGCCAAGTGTAGTGAGAATATTTCTGCCTGGAGTGAGCTGGCTAATAACCTCAATTCGCTCATCATTGTCACAGTAAAGACTTAGCAGAGGGAAGAATCTTTAACAAAGGCAGCAGAGCCAAGGACAGAAAGCTATAAAATCCCACAGGGTCAAAACCCACAGGAAAAGACATGCTCCTGATCAGAGGAACCAAAGACAAAAGAGGCAATGCCTTTTTGTTGTTGCTGTTCCTTTAGGATAAACAAGAAAGACTGAGCGAGTCTGTCTGAGACAATGCCCTTCTGAATGCTTGAACCACCCATAAACATCCCTTTAGTGTAGCCTGGTCCAAGCAGTTGCTCCAGTAATTACCCATGTAAGACAATGCTTATCAATAACTTATAAAAGATTTGGGTTTCCCCCTGTCAGGAAGGGGTTCTGCTATTTTTGCCCTGGTGCCACCATCAGTTATCACAGCTGCAGAGTACTCCACACCTTACAAAGTAACCGCACACATATTGCCTCCTTTGATTTTCAAAACGGCCCCTGTTTGCAACCAAGGGAACGGCATAGGAAATGGGAAAAAGTCGCAGGGACTGAGCAGAGGAAATAAATTCGATCTTCATCTCAGCTGTGTTTTAACTGTGGACCTTCGACCTATACCTGCCTGGGTCTTAGTAGCTTAATAGGTAAAGTCAAATGATGAAATGTGGCTCTAAGTTTATTAAAGATGGATATATTTCATATGCTGAAACAGGCTCTAGATGTCAAGTTTTATTTTTAGTTTAGAATTTTATAGTTTGTTCAGACTTCCTTGATCAGGAAATGAAGTCTCCTGGCCACTGTCACATTGGGTTTAAATTAGGGCATATTCATTTTCTAAAAATCAGTTTATAATGTTTGTAGCAAAAAAAAAAGAGTGATTATATACAATTTACTCTTGGAAAAAATATGTAATCAGGTGTGTGGTTTGCACAGGACATATAAGTATGGGGTATTTCAGAGAAATTTTAGTGAGAATTCGTAAGTGGCACGAAGTTTCTGCAGAATTTTAGAAGTTTAAGCATATGGTGTTGAGGAACAGATCCAACCTCAAGTGAGATGAGCACCTTGATTTGATGTAAACAACTACTAACAAATCTAATGTTAAAAAGAGAAATGGCAATAACTGAACAGAGTCAAAAAATGCACGACTGAATTCAAAAGAAAGAAGTCCTAGATGCCAGGAATCAAATAAGATGTAACTCAGTCATAAAACAAGAACGAAATAATGCCATTTGCAGCAACATGGATGGACCTAGAGATTATCATACTAAGTGAAGTTAGGCAGTGAAAGACAAACATCATATCACTTATACAGTGGAATCTAAAAAAAGGATACAAATGACCTTGTTTGCAGAACAGAAATAGACTTATAGACTTTGAAAACAAACTTCTGGTTATCAAAGGGGACTGAGAGGGGTTGGGGAGAAAGTGACTGGGGGTTTGGGATTGGCACATGCACACTGTGGTATATGGAATGACTGGCCAGCGGGGACCTGCTGTTCGGCACAGGGAACTCTACCCAATATTCTGTGATGATCTATGTGGGGAAAGAACATGAAAAAGAATGGATGTGTGTATATGTATGACTGAATCATTTTGTTGTACAGTAAAAATCATCACAACATTGTTAGGTCAAGTATACTTCAATAAAACTTACAGAAACAAAAGAAAATAAAAAGGACAAACAGAAAAAAAGGATATAAAAAAGATATAAAAGACATTAATAGACAAATGATGACACTGCAACAATCTATGGAAATAGTAAATAAAGATCCAGACCTCAGGGATGGGGCTTTGGGATTTTAACGCCTTTAGGAGGGAACGAGCCCCAGCTTTTAGACAAATGAAGTCAGTCACAGCATCAGGCTTGCACCACAACTAGGTAGCGTTTTAAATATAACTTCACGACGCTAAGTAAAGTGTGATAACACCACATGCAGCAACGAAAACTGATCTAGTACCTGTGAAAGCCTTAAGAGACTTGAAAAAACAAAGGATGGCCTTGTTTTGAAAAATCTATTCACAAAGGCAGGCCCACAGAATGCTTACACATAAAATAATCTCTGCTGAAAACCAGTATATGATTACAACTGCAAGCAATTTTAAGATACTGTATCTATAAAATGCTAAAGATTACAGAAATTCAACAAACAGGAGAATTAGCACTTTGGAATTTAAAATCACAAAAAAATGACAAGAAATTAACATCCTTGAAATCATTAGAAAGGAATACAGAACATATGGCAAAAACAAACTCTATAAAATTTATTTTAAGAAAAATAAAAAAACTTTTCCAGTTAAAAAACAGGTTTAACATGAAAGAGTAAGTGTCAAAATGCCATGACCCTTTTCAACAGCAATCCTAGAAGATGGAAGTCATTTGAGTCATGTCTCAAAAACTCAGGAGAAAACATATACCCAGCAGAAACCTATATAGTCTTTCAAAATATTAACCAGGTGGAAAAATGAAGAAAAGACATGTAGGGTTACAAGGACTTACTCCTCATCGTACAACTCAGTCATGTTTAGGGCAGACATTACGCCGAGATGGGTGAAGAAACTAAGAAAGGGAAATCATGAGATTTAAAGAATAAGGATCAAGGACCAGCGGAGGAAAGGAATTCCTGGGCGGGGGCGGGGGGGGGGGGAATGCTGCAGAATGGCAGAGCCGGAGGGCAGGTCAGAGGGGTCCGCAGAGTAACTGCCAAGGAATAAGCAGGTGCTGTTAGACTCCATCAGGTAAACAACCAGTGAGAAGAGTCTGAAAGCTCTGCCCCAGAATTTGATCAAGATTATTAATCATGACGTTTAAAAGAAATGATGAAAACAAACAAGCAAAAAGCAGCAACTGCAGGAAAACATTTTAAAATTGTATAACAAAAAAAATAAAATAAAAATAAAATTGTATAACAAAGAAATTACCTAAGAATGAAATAGCATGGCTTGTGGCACAGCCTTCTGTGATAATACTGTAAATATATACTGTAAATATATACTGTAAATATTCTTTAATGCTATTCCTGTAGCAACTCTATGAAATAAGAACTATAATTACTCCCATCAGTGAGTGAAGCTCAGATTTAAGCTTTCATTCCTGCCTCTTACTCAAAAAGGCATGGTTTTCTTTCAAACTCTATCTTCTAGGTTAAGTTGTTGTTACTTTTGACACCAAAGTCCTCCCACTCCTAGAAACTATATTCACAGACCAGAGGATAAATTCTCATCTTTCAGAAATTTATAGTGGTTTCCCCTTTCTGATTTTTGCCCCTCTGCTAGTCTCAAAGATACTCTCCAAGTACCACCGTACTGTTTTCACTCCATTTAAGGGCTCAACTCCCAGATGCTGAGCAGCACTAAACTGCCCATCTCTGCTGCCCTCCACCCTTCCCCACCACATTTTCTACTTGTTCTCAGATCATTATTTAGAACCTGTAGGGTCCACCTTAGCAGGATTCAGACAGGGTATATTTTCACTGCAGGAGAGCTGTAAATATGCCCACACAGGCATCACCAAACTGAGCCTTTATTTATTTAAAATTTTGAAATGCTGTTCATCATGAATTCCTTTGGATTAACTTTGATGTTGATCTTCATTGCTGAGATGCTAGCACGCCTTGAAATTTACACCTGCGCTGAAAGTCTCAGCCTCCTTCTGGGCCCACCCTGACATCATCTTTAATCAGATCTTTACTAGGGTAAAGGTACTGGATTAAAATATGCACATTTAACATTCCTGTTTAAAGGGAAAAGTGGATTATACTATATAAGTCAAATTCCCATTATCACTTGCACTACCAGAAACCAAATTTCTAAAGAAGTCTCCTTGTGATCTCAGGTTAAGAGAAGTGGAGAAAGCAGAGCAGGAGAGGGAGGGGCAAAACGAGGTGTGTCTGCTGAACACCACCAGACAGTCAGAGACACTAGGTGGGACTAGGGATTCAGGTGAGCCAAGCTCCATTTGGGCTGCTGTCAGCACTGGGCACAAAATCATCCAGTCCAGATGTTTGATGTGACCAGTGTGGGGTCACTGCTGAGCTCCTCAGTATCATGCAAGGAATATATTCAGTAAATCCCTTGTCAAAATTCAAAAGAAGATAAAAGACTCCAGTGGGCATTTTCAAATATGTTAAAGGTTGTCATTTTAAAAGAGTAGAATAGTTCAGCATAGCTCAGGGGATCTGTGAGGTCCAGCAAGTAAATTTTGTTCAGGATAAACACGATATTTAAAACACTGAAGCTATTCAGTGAGGATGACATCCATGGACTTGTGTGTTCCTTGAAGCTAAAGGAGTTAAATTAGCATCACAATGGATCTGCCTAAGGAGTCAGAGATGAGATTTATTGAGAAATTAATACAGAAAAATGATAGGTAATGAAACAAAATAATACAGGAAAGGAAGTCTCCAATCTAGCTCTCAAGAATCAAGAGCAGCTCCGCTATTTGGTATGATGTTCTCTTGAGCAAGTTGTTTTAGAGCAATTCAAAAACGTAATCTTTAACAGATAACAATAACTTCTAAATCACTGGAACATTGTAAGGATTAAGGAATGGCAAGTAAAGTTGCTAGTAAATTTTCTGACACATCTATACATATATGCATTTAACACATACCATGTATCTATATGTACACACACCTATATTACTTTTTATTAAGCGACTATTACTTGCCTGGTTTTATAGATACATTTTCTCTTGTCTTCCCTCACAACTCTATTAAACTCCCATTTCAAGTGAGGAGCTAGCACACTGGAGGTCAGAAAAATTTTGCTCAAATTAACACTATCGGAAGTGGTAGAACCCAAATATACACACAGATACACCTGTCTCCAAATATTATACTTTTTCAATTCCAGCACCAAACCATTGAGTCTGTATGCCTAAGAGACTGAAAAATAACAAGGAACACAGAAAGACAACATTTCACAAATGTCTTTGATATGAGAGACTATATATAGACATATAACAAGTTAATATTAAGCAATCTTGTTAGAGATACATCTCTGACAGGGTAATTTTGTGTTCCATTTTTTTTCTTTTTTTTTAATACAATGATATTTATTTTTTCCATTATAGCTGGTTTACAGTGTTCTGTCAATTTTCTACTGTACAGCATGGTGACCCACTTACACATACCTGTATACATTCTTTTTTCTCACATTATCATGCTCTGTCCTAAGTGACTAGACATAGTTCCCAGTGCTACACAGCAGGATCTCATTGCTATCCACTCCAAAGGCAACAGTCTGCATCTATTAACCCCAAGCTCCCCATCCATCCCACTCCCTCCCCCTCCTCCTTGGCAACCACAAGTGTATTCTTCAAGTCCATGATTTTCTTTTCTGTGGAAGTGTTCCATTTTTTAAAATTGGGAAGTGACATATATATAAGGGAAATGCCCAAGCCTTAAGTATAGAGATTGGTGACTTTCAAAAACCATATACGGTTGTTTAACCTACACCACTATCAAAAAATAGAATGTGTTCCTTATCCCCAAATTCCTTCCTGCTCCTTCACATATATTTTCCACCTTGATCCCAGAGACAACCACTCTTCTGATTTTATATCACCACCTATTTTATTGAACTACTTCAGAAATGTACAATCTATTATAAATTTTGCATCTGGCTTCTTTCATTCAGCATAATGATGTTAAAATTCACTTATACCATAAATGTGTAGTCACATTCCTTTTCATGGTGTATAGTCCTTAACTGTACAAGTATACAACGAGTTAATTCTTTTGTTGGCCATTTGAGTTGTTTCCATTTATAGGCTATTATAAACAACGCTACTGAGATGATGGTTAAACATATCTTGCTGTAGACACGGCTAAGAGTGTATCTGTTCACAGTTATGCTAGATATTTAACTTTATGAGAAACGGCTAACAATTTTTCCAAGTGGTTATATCATTTCACACATCTTACAAAAAAAAAAAAAAGTATAAGGAGTCTAGTTGTGCCACACCTTGCCAACACTTAGTGTTGTCAGATATGAGTATGGTCATTCTAGTAAAGAGTGTGGCAGGATCACAAGGCAGTTTCACTTTGCATTTCCCTGATGATAGGAATATCAAGCACTTTTCCTTTTTTTTTTTTTTTTTTTGGTTAAAGGTATATCTTTCTTTGTGAAATGCTTACTTAAATATTTTACTCATTTTAGATAATTTTCTGTTTTCTTCAGTAAGATAGTTTTATCTTTTACTCTTGGTTTATGATCCAATAGCATTAGTTTTCTTAAAACGTTTGATATAAAATCACAACGGATACAGCAGAAATACAAAAAACCATAAGAGAATACTATGAACAACTATATGGCAACACGTTTGACAATCTGGAAGAAATGGACAATTTTCTAGAATCTTACAGCCTGCCAAAACTGAATCAAGTAGAAACAGACCAACTGGACAGACCAATCACTAGAAATGAAATTGAAGAGGTCATAAAATCACTCCCTACAAATAAAAGTCCAGGACCAGATGGCTTCACAGGTGAATTCTATCAAACATATAAAGAGGAATTGGTGCCCATCCTCCTTAAACTCTTTCGAAAGGTTGAAGAAGAAGGAATACTCCCAAAGACATTCTATGAGGCCACCATCACCCTCATTCCAAAACCAGACAGAGATACCACCAAAAAAGAAAACTATCGCCCAATATCATTGATGAATATAGATGCAAAAATTCTCAACAAAATCTTAGCCAACCGAATCCAACAACATACCAAAAAAATTATACACCATGACCAGGTTGGGTTCATCCCAGGTTCACAAGGATGGTTCAACATACGCAAATCAATCAGCATCATACACCACATTAACAAAAAAAAAGTCAAAAATCATATGATCATCTCAATAGACGCAGAAAAAGCATTTGACAAAGTTCAACATCCATTCATGATCAAGACCCTCGCCAAAGTGGGTATAGAGGGAACATTCCTGAATATCATCAAAGCCATTTATGATAAACCCACAGCAAATATAATCCTCAATGGGGAAAAACTGAAAGCCTTCTCACTCAAATCTGGAACAAGACAGGGATGCCCACTCTCACCACTGCTCTTCAACATAGTTTTGGAAGTCTTAGCCACAGCAATTAGACAAACAAAAGAAATCAAAGGCATCCATATAGGAAGAGAAGAGATCAAACTGTCACTGTATGCAGATGACATGATACTATACCTAGAAAACCCTAAGGACTCAACCCCAAAACTACTTGAACTGATTAATAAATTCAGCAAAGTGGCAGGATATAAGATTAACATTCAGAAGTCAGTTGCATTTCTGTATACCAGCAATGAAACATTAGAAAAGGAATACAAAAATACGATACCTTTTAAAATTGTACCTCACAAAATCAAATACCTCGGAATACACCTGACCAAAGAGGTAAAGGACCTATATGCCGAGAACTATAAAACTTTAATCAAAGAAATCAAAGAAGATGTAAAGAAATGGAAAGACATTCCATGTTCCTGGATTGGAAAAATCAATATTGTGAAAATGGCCATACTACCCAAAGCAATCTACAGATTCAATGCAATCCCTATCAAATTACCCATGACATTTTTCACAGAACTAGAACAAACAATCCAAACATTTATATGGAACCACAAAAGACCCAGAATCGCCAAAGCAATCCTGAGAAACAAAAACCAAACAGGAGGCATAACTCTCCCAGACTTCAAGAAATACCACAAAGCCACAGTCGTCAAAACAGTGTGGTACTGGTACCAAAACAGACAGACAGACCAATGGAACAGAATAGAGAATCCGGAAATTAACCCTGACACCTATGGTCAATTAATCTTTGACAAGGGAAGCAAGAACATAAAATGGGAAAAGGAAAGTCTATTCAGCAAGCATTGCTGGGAAACCTGGACAGCAACATGCAAAGCAATGAAACTAGAACACACCCTCACACCATGCACAAAAATAAACTCCAAATGGCTGAAAGACTTAAATATACGACAGGACACCATCTAACTCCTAGAAGAAAACATAGGCAAAACACTCTCTGACATCAACATCATGAATATTTTCTCAGGTCAGTCTCCCAAAGCAATAGAAATTAGAGCAAAAATAAACCCATGGGACCTCATCAAACTGAAAAGCTTTTGCACAGCAAAGGAAACCAAAAAGAAAACAAAAAGACAACTTACAGAATGGGAGAAAATAGTTTCAAATGATGCAACTGACAAGGGCTTAATCTCTAGAATATACAAGCAACTTATACAACTCAACAGCAAAAAAACCAATCAACCAATGGAAAAATGGGCAAAAGACCTGAATAGACATTTCTCCAAAGAAGATATACAGATGGCCAACAAACACATGAAAAAATGCTCAACATCGCTGATTATAAGAGAAATGCAAATCAAAACTACCATGAGATACCACCTCACACCAGTCAGAATGGCCATCATTAATAAATCCACAAATAACAAGTGCTGGAGGGGCTGTGGAGAAAAGGGAACCCTCCTGCACTGCTGGTGGGAGTGTAAACTGGTACAGCCACTATGGAGAACAGTTTGGAGATACCTTAGAAATCTATACATAGAACTTCCATATGACCCTGCAATCCCACTCTTGGGCATCTATCTGGACAAAGCTCTACTTAAAAGAGACACTTGCACCCGCATGTTCATTGCAGCACTATTCACAATAGCCAGGACATGGAAACAATCCAAATGTCCATCGACAGATGATTGGATTCGGAAGAGGTGGTATATATACACAATGGAATACTACTCAGCCATAAAAAAGAATGACATAATGCCATTTGCAGCAACATGGATGGAACTAGAAAATCTCATACTGAGTGAAATGAGCCAGAAAGACAAAGGCAAATACCATATGATATCACTTATAACTGGAATCTAATATCCAGCACAAATGAACATCTCCTCAGAAAAGAAAATCATGGACTTGGAGAAGAGACTTGTGGCTGCCTGATGGGAGGGGGAGGGAGTGGGAGGGATCGGGAGCTTGGGCTTATCAGACACAACTTAGAATAGATTTACAACGAGATCCTGCTGAATAGCATTGAGAACTATGTCTAGATACTCATGTTGCAACAGAAGAAATGGTGGGGGAAAAAACTGTAATTGTAATGTATACATGTAAGGATAACCTGACCCCCTTGCTGTACAGTGGGAAAAAAAAAAAAAAAAAAGTATATTTTTTTTTCTTTTTTCTAATATGACATCCAAATGTTCCAGTACCATCTGTAAGAAAGGCTTTATTTTCCTCTTGCGTTGCTCAGGTGTTTTGTTGCTGTTGCTGTTTTTTGAAAAAAAATCATGTGGTGATGTAAGTGTGGACTATTTCTGTCCTAGAGCAGAAAATCAAATAGGATGTGGAACTCACTTACGTCCTTCCTGTTAAGGATCATAGCTTTACATCATCCAGCAAGGGTTACTGATAGTTCAAAACTACAACAACTTCCTATCAGAAAAGGACAGTTTCAGAAGGCAGAAAATCGGCAAGGGCATAGCTGAAGTAAGCTGCATATAATTGACAGCTATAGACTCCTTCTCCAACAACAGCATCATACACATTTTTCTCAAGCTTGTATGGAACATTCATCAAGATAAACCACATTCTGGGCCATTAAGAAAATAACATGTTAAAGAAGAGAAATACTACAATTGTGTGTGTTCTCAGATTGCAATTAATTAAACTAGAAATCACTAACAGAAAGAAAGCAGAAAAATCCCAAAATACTTGGAGATTAAATAGCAGATTTCTAAATAATACATGGGCCAAAGAGAAATCTCAAGAGAAATTAGAAAGTACTTTCAACTAAATTATAATGAAAATGCAATATATCAAAACTTGTGGGATGCAGCTAAAGCAGTGCTTAGAGGAAAATTTAAAGAGCTGAGTGAATATATTAGAAAAAGAACAGCTCTCAAATCAATATTCTAAGTTTTCACTTTAGGAAACATAAAAAAAGAAGAAGAGCAGATTAAAGCCAAAGTAAGCAGAATAAAATAAATAACAAAAATTAGAGAAAAAAAATCAATGAACTGAAAACAGGAAATCAATAAAGTTAAGAAAACAAAAAACTGGGTTCTTTAATTTTTCTTTTTATTGATAAGCCCCTGGCCAGACTAATTTAAAAAAAAAAAAAAAGTGAGAAGACAAACATTAACTAATATTAGCCGTGAAAGAGGGAACATCACTATAGATCCATGAAGATCAAAAGGCCAATAAAAGAATAGTATGGGAGTTTCCTCTGTGGCACAGTGGGTTAAGGATCCAGCATTGCTGCAGCTGTGGTGCAGGCTGCAGCTGCAGCTCCAATTAGATACCTGGCCCAAGGACTTCCATATGCCACAAGTGTGGCAAAAAAAAAAAAAAAAAAAAGAACAGTAGGAACATCTCTATGCTCACACATTTGATAATCTAGATGAAACAAACTAATTTCTTGAAAAAAAACCCACAATCTGCAAAAACTACACAAAACAGCATTTGAACAGAATTATATCTATTAAAGAAGCTGAATCATTAATTAATAACCTTCCAAAACAGAAAGATTCAGGTCCAAGTGGGTCACCGGTACATTTCCTGGGAGGACCTGTACATCTTAAGATGATGAGACTGTTAGTTACACAATTATTAGGATGTCAGTAATTGTACCCCATAGCCATAGACAATATATGAGCTGCTGAAGCCACTTAAGCGTAGTTGGCTATGTCCTGTTCATGGCCAGTCTGGATGTTCACACAGCACTTGCCATCCACCCCACCTCACATAATATAAGGAAGTGCCCTACGTGGGCTGTGAGTCAGGAAGCCCTGGCTTTCGCTCTGGACTCTACTATTTATCTTAGGAGTTACCTTGGGTAAAGTATCTAAACTTCAGGAGCTTCAGTCTCCTTATCCACAAAAATGGAAGAACAGTGCCTAAACAGGGTGTTTTGATATTCCCACAGTTCCAACAAGCAATGTACCAGCACCATCTGGCTATGCTGCAATTCAGCTCAATTCTGACACCATCTACCCAGAAAGAGCATCGGTTTCCAAAGGTTGTGGGGTCAGTCCTACAAGACTGCCCCCCCATCCCCACCCCAACTCTTCAGATGCCAGTAGCAAGCCCAGGCTAACTGTGCTTCTGCCCAACAAGCTACAGATCACGGGTTTCCACAACACCTTCCCTGAATTTGATTAATTTACTAACGTGACTCACAGAATGGAGAGAAGCATTTTACTTACGAGCTCACCCGTGTATAATCAAAGGACATAACTCAGGAACAGCCAGATGGAAGGGATGCACTGGGCTAGGCATGAGGAAAGGGAGGAGCTGCTGTGCCCACTCTCCAACACCTCTCTGTGTTCACCAACAACCCAGAAACTTTCTGAACCCATCCCTTTGGGTTTTTACAGAGCTTTCCTTATATAGGCATGACTGATTAAATCACTGGTTATTGGACATTGAACTCAATTTCCAACCCCTCTCCCCTTGGGGGTTGGGGGAGGAGACGACTGAAAGTGACAACTCTCTAATCCAAAGATTGGTTCTCCAGTCAACCAGCCAGGCCCCCATTCTTAGATTACCAAAGGGCTAGCCAAGGTCACCTCATTAACCTAACAGAAGACGCATCTATTGCTCTTATCACAGGAAATTCCAATAGTTTTAGGAGCTGCAAGGCAGGAACCATGGACAAAGGTCAAATACATATTTCTCAGACACACTCCTGCAGTGCTTCATTTACTAGGTTCTTAGGAGTTAAATAAAATATCAAAACTGTTTCAAGCCAAGTGCCTGACCAATACATATTTGGTAAGGATTTGATACTTTTTACCGTATTTCCTTTTAAGGGAAGAGATCACTGGTCCTGTCAATCAGGATAGTAACCATCTGGAGGAACCATGTACCCAATACAATTAGATAAAGCAGAACCCTCGGTGGCAGTGGAAAAGGTGATGTTGAGGGCTGGGAGATCTACCCTAAGACCCTTCCTTGATACAGAGGGTTCTGCAGGTGTGCAGAAACAAAGGCTGTATTTTCTGCCACTTGATATTTTTCCTTCTCTTGAGTTTGGCCTAGGAAACAAAAGGTTGAATTAAAAAGCTGGAGGGAAAAAAAAAGTTTCTAAAGTTTGACACATTGCATTACAGGAAGAAAATCTTTCACATTTATCAAATTGTCTCATTGGGATAATTTTAGCTTCCTAGGATGAATCAGCTGGCACAAGAAATACACCACCAGCTGCATTGTTTTCTTCATTGATGCGCATCATAAAGTGGCAAAGAAGCCACCTGTCTGATTGCTCAGTTCATTTGCCCTTGACTTGAGGAGAAAAAAAAAAAAAAAAAAGAGTAATGCAGAAAAGGAAGTGAGCTCTGCAGAAGCTATTAAAATAATGACCATCAATTGTCCAGGCTTCTGAGCCAAGTGGTTTAAAACAAAACAAAACAAAACAAAAAACTCATCTCATCTCAACATAAAATGGGATCTCTATTTGTACGTTTGGAATTTGATGAGCTTAGGGATTTTTTTTTTAATATATATTAGTTCTTCAAAAGTCACCCAGATGCAAATATGCTCTTTAATTTTTAATAGAAAATATTCAAAGAGAATAAATCTCAGAGAGACCAGGGAAACCATGCTTGCTTATGTTTCTACTATATCTTCAGTACCTACAACAATAACCAAAATGTTTTAAGTGCCCGCTAATAATTATTGGTGAAATAAATGAGGCAAACGGTTTCTCTTCTCCAGCAAACTTATAATATTATAAAGAGTGACTCTTTAATACCTGTTCATCTAAAATAATAATACAACCAATTATTTTACCCAGCAAAATGGGTTTATTTGGGATCAGCAAAGAACTGTGCTTATGGTGAACCACATGCAAATTATGTAAAACAAAGCAGAGAAAATTCTTTTGCCAAGGCCCTGGGGAAGTTGTGAGGGGCTCTTAGAAACAAGAGGTCCTTTGGAGGAACTGAGAATGTGAAGTATTTCTTTTCATTGGCTGAATTCTGAGAGTCTCTCATCGTTGAGCTGCTGCTGGGCAAGGAGAGAAATGTTCCTGTCCCCACTGGTGGCAGCAAAGCAGAGTCACTTCCCACTGGACGTGCGAAGTCCTTTTCTCCCTGTGGGAATCTGAGCAGATGTTGAGCAGTACCTGTGTAAGAGCACCTTCTTCTGGCCCCTGACTCTGTTGTAGTGAGGTTTCCCTTTCTGCATACTCCAATATTAAGACACAAACCACTAGATTTTAGAAGGAAAACCATACTGCTCAATCCAAGATCAGAGAGAATGGAGCTGGCAATGTCATATACTGCTCTGGTGTATGAGAGCAATGTATGAAATTTTGTCACACACAACTGTTATGGTTCCAGGTATAAAAACTTTGTATTTTACGTAGATCTAGCATAAGCTTTAAAAGTCAACAAGGGAAAGTGATTAAAATATGGAATATAATACAACTATTAAAATGATGTGGCCATGGAGTTCCTGTTGTGGTTCAGTGGTTAACGAGCCCGACTAGGATCCATGAGGACAAGGGTTTGATCCCTGGCCTCGCTCAGCAGGTTAAGGATCTGGTGTCACCATGAGCTGTGGTGTAGGTCACAGACGCGGCTCAGATCCCCCATTGCTGTGGCTGTGGCGTAGGCCAGTGGCTACAGCTCCGACTGGACCACTAGCCTGGGAATGTCCATGTGCCACAGGTGCGGCCCTCAAAAAAAAAAGGTTGGGGCCATAATCTGTCCTCTTCTTAAATTTTGAAAGTTCATATCTTAGATGAGAAACAGTAAGCCAAGCCTCTGGTTTTCTCATTAACTAATACAGACGAAAGGGGCATGGGTATGTTCCCAGGGAAAAGCTGCTGTCACATCACTGAAGGAATTCCGAGAACCAAGACAGGGAAATCCGGACAGTAAAGTGAGGGCTGATTAAGTGGGAAATATGCCCCCGGAGGGGAAGCAGGCAGACAGGTGAGCAGCAGTCTTCCGTGTCTTTGGCACACTGGTTAGGAGGGCATGGAAATGAAGAGGAGGAAGAGCACTGGGACAAGCGGCTCGGGGGGTCATGTTCTCTGATTTACATCCCAGCTCCACCTTCCCGAAGGGAGGAGGGCCTTTTGGCTTGATTAGCAGTATCATGGCATCAGTGCATCATGGGAACTTCTTTATCTGCAAGGTTAATTTTATGTAATGAGGGCATAGTGAGCAATAGGTTATATTCAGACACTAGAGGTTCATGACTTTTCCCACCTTTCTTTGCTTCCAGGGCCCTTACTCAAAAGTGCGGGTTCCTGTCAGGCTGGAGGTTCTGCTTTTCTTTGTCTGTCCAGGGATTCCCACCCCCCTCCCCCTGTTTACAAGAGGAGTGGTTTCCTGCCACCTGGCCCATGCCCCCTTTCTCTGCACATACCTGGCTATCTGCTAGCTGTCACAGCTGGGTGGTAAATATCAGCCATGATCTCAATTGCCTTACTGGGCAAGTCTGAACTGGGGTATTATTCCAAATTTCAGGTCACAAAAGGTGAAACTAGGTGTCTGAATGAGGGTGGGGCTGATCCCTGGGTGGAAAAAAAATGTAAAATCAATATACTGCCAAAAAGCATGCATGGAGGAACAGAGTTGGACAGGTCCTCAATAAGATGATCAGGGCAGAGATGAGAAAGTCCTATGTCAGGTGGAGGGTAGCAAAGAGAGACCAATTACATAACCAGATTCCTTGTTGCGTTTCTAAGGAGGAGAGCGGTGTGGAAAATAGGTCAATATGCTTATCTGGGAATATTTTTTGAGTGCCCAGCAATTGTCAAGGGGAATATGTCACTAAGGTATACTTGTAACTGAGCAGGGCTCTGGGGGGCTCCTGGGCACAAAAGCCTTTCTCTGTCCCACATTTCTTGTTCTTAGAGTATGGAACTAATTCAGCCACCATAGACTTCCCTGAGTTCCAAGGGGCAAGTTCAGACAGCTGCTGATCAGGGAAGGAAGGGGACACAAAGACAAGGGAGGAACCATCAAGAAACAGCAGTACAGGGGCAGGATCCTGGTTCCCTCTCAAGGGATACACATAATGATGTAGGCATCTAATACACCTTAGAGAAAAGTTATATCCCATATGCTTCTTTTAGAAATAAGAACTTTAAAATTGAACAGCCTAGCATCCTTCCTTGTCCTTCTCCCTGGCTTAACTCACCCTAAACACAATCACCCATAAGCTAATGATGAGGCACCCTGAGCACAATTGCCTGTGGGTTAAAGATGATTAGGACATGATGTTTTTCAGGAACTTTCCTAGGTTGTTCTAATCTCTGGTCAATATGCCGTTTTTGCCAGTACTGTTATTCTAGGCAATAATCCAGAAGACCGCCACCAGGATCATGCTGCAATCTCCTGAGTTCAGCTTTAATGACTAAGACTCCCCCAAAGAAAGAAGAACATATGTTTGTCCCAATCCTGATTCCTATCTGAAAACATCTTTTTCTCCTTTTTACTATAAGACTCCCCACAGTTTTTCCCAAGGGAGGGCATAGTCTTTAAGGCACTAGCCTGCTGTGTCCTCCTTGGCCTGGCAAAGCAATAAAAGCTCTTTCTCCTTCACTTGAAACTCTGTCTCTCCATTCTAGTCTGCACTGGTGGACACAAGCAACATGCTGAGAAGAGAGCTTCAACAGAAGGAACAGAAGAAAGCTCTTTTTCCTTCCTGCCCCATTCCCTTCCCTTTTCATATGTATTTGTCAAGTTAGGCACAACTTGGGGGACTGTGTTTGCACTCATAGAAAAGAAAAGAAACTGACATGCTTGCCCACCTTACACAGTTTCGTTCTCCTCTGTATAACAGGCATGTGACTACTACCCCAAAGTAGGGCTTCAAGGGAAGACATGAGTGGAAGTGTTAAAGGGACAATCCACAACGCAAGCTGATGAGAAAGGAAAGAAAATTGGGTTCAACTGGGTAACAGCTTGGAGGAAAGCTTTTCTTCTTATAGGAAAAAAATCCCTGCAAGATTATTCTGACATTCGATTTCCAAATACACAGAGAATGACACCACTGATTTTGTGGATTCAGGTTTTTTTTTTTAACATTGTTAACAATTTTATTTTATTTTATTTTTTGGCATGTGTATGTATTGTACTTAATTGGAGGGTAAATGTCTCATGGATCAGAATCATGCCTTGCACTAAAAATCTGTCGCATAGTGTATCCAACCAACTAAAATTTTAAACATGTTGATAATGATGATGACATAAGGATTGTGATAATCTGAACTTTATATGTATTTTTTCATTTACTTCTGATAATATGTTAAGAAACGCTTATTATTTGTCATGGAGAAAAAATAAAAAACTATTTTAACATTGTAATAGTACCTTATTTCACTGGTAATTTCCACTTTAGAGATTGGTTTTGTGTTGACAGCAGTGTCATGATAATTATATGAATACCCTTACATTAGTAAGTAAGGAGAGCCCATCTAATGGGGCAGGAAGAGAGAGAATCCAGGACGGTGGACTTCTGCAATTTACATGATAAACCTGTCAAGGTTCTGGCAGTCACTTTATGACATGACATCAGTGAATAAGAAACAAACTCTCACCCATATAGACAGGAATATGGACATTAGACATAATTGGGTTAGAGGAGTTATATTTCCAGTGCAACACTTGAGAGCTTTGTAGAAAAGCCCTATCTGGAAGCCTATTTCTATGGATGAAGCCAAGGTCATAAGGTCGAGGACAGGATAAATGCTGAATGCTGTAACCCTGTAGGCTCAGTGATGCTCCCTCATGGGTATATGAGATGCATGGAGGTGGCAAGAGAGCCTGATTCTTGGTCCAAGATACCAGTGGTCTGGTTCAGTTACTGGGCAAATACAATCCTAGGGGTGAAGAACATCAAATAATTCATCCAAGAGAGAACAAGATAAGCGAATGGTGAACAATCTTATGTGATTAATTACATGCTGACTTGGTACCAAGAAACTACAGATGTAAGGGATGTCAACTAAAAATGTTAACCATCTTAGAGAAGATGTTGTCTTCCACTCTCTTTTTCTTTTCATCCATCCATAAAATTATTCCACTTTTACCAAACCCTAATTTGAGAAACTCTCCTAACCAAAGAATGAAATATGAAGGTCTTTTTTTTTTTGTATTAAACATGGATGTCCTGTTCCAAAATCAATGGCCATGTCAACTTATTTCACCCCTTGCAATTTATAGCAACAGCAACTCTGTCAGTTATATTAGAAATAACGCAGTACAACAAAAGGGGACAAACAGAACAGGCACTGTTATAGAAGGGCTATAGAGTATGCTATGAGTGTTGTAGCATGGACCGTTTGCAGAACTGACTTTCACATTCCCGTTTATTCATAAAATGCATGCTATCTAGGTCAGATAGGCTCTATCTATGGGGGAACTAATCTCTTCCAATAGCTAATGGATGTAACGGCTGAGAAAGTCCTCAATAACTCTTCTTCCGAGACACAGTTTTGGAGATACAATCTTGCAGCTCATTACAATGCCAGGTACCGGAGGACTGTGGTTTTGGGTGATTGGAGATGTTTACGGGCCACTGCTTGGTCATCTTCTCTAATGGTTAACACTCCTGCCTCTTAATGTCTCAGCAGTTATTTTTTTATGACCTGCTTGGATAATATTCTAATTGCTAATGCTCATTACCCCAGGGCAACATTGCTGATTTTTCCTTCCTTGCTAGGAGATCAAGCTAACTGGTTGGTGAAAGACAGGGGAAAGCTGAAGCCTAAGAAGGCAACAGGACTTGGCACTAGTGAAAGGCAACAGGACTTGGCACTAGTAAAAGATCTCTTTTATATAACGGTTACAGGACCTTGGCAGGAGGCTTGCCTTGCGGGGGCATTTTTTTTAGTCTGAAGGTGGGTGACAATCCCTCTTCCTCCTACCTTATGGTACCATCTGTGACCCGTCCTTTTCCTGGTCTTGTACATGGCATGATCGCAATCATATTCATGCCCTGGCTGGCATAAATACTTCATCCGTACCACACTTCTTCAGAAATAAATCATTTGGTCTTCCTGAGACCATGGCTTTGTTTCTGGCCCCTTGGTCTTGGTGGCTTGCATGAACACTACTAGTTCTCACGCAATTTACCTTCTCTCTTGGCTATACAATAGTCTCTCTCTCCCCAAACTCCCCACATTTGGGCAAACCCATCAACTCAGATGTCAGTCACACAATTACAAATCCAAAACCACTCCTTCCACCCCTCCTTCCATACCCCAAATGGAGGTGGATTTGATCATGGTAACAGTTAAACAAGGCAATGGTAATAACTTTCCCCCCAAGCACTCCAGGGGAAAAGGCAAGGCCACCTCACAGAAGTGAGAGGGAGAGAGAGAGTGTGTGCGTGTGTGTGTCTTTTTTTCCCAATTTAAAATATGCCTATCGATTAGAGAGTTATTGCCCACCCACTGTGTTTTAGAAATAATTTAGGCGTAAGAGAAACAATAATTATAGCAGGCAAAGTCTTTGCTTTCATGGAGTTTATATTCTTATAGAAGATACTCATTCAATTAATGAATACATAACATGTTAGGAGGTGGTAAGTGCTCTGTGGAAAGGAAAAAAGAGAAGCAGGACTGAGAGTGCAGAGGAGGGTCAGGGAGACGGCCGCTCTATTACAAAGAGAGTCAAGAAAAGGTCACAAAGACATGGCAGAATTCACAGGATGCTGAAGGAAGCAAAGGACCAAGCCATACAGATTTCTGTGGAATGTTTGGAACCATGATTTATTCATTTCTATGTTCCCAGTGCCTAGCATATCGCCTGCAAGGAGCAATTCAATAAATGTTTGATGAATGCATCTTAACTCCTAATCATTCTTCATAGCATAATATTTAATATTCTGATCCCAAAGATTAGATTGATTTTAGTTCCATCAGGACAAAGAGAGAACAAAAAGCCCCCAATCTCTCTTCATACCTTATACATGATATACATTCTGGGCTTAACCTGACCTTCAGTTACAGAAACAAAGTCACCATCACTAACCAATGACTCTCTCTGACGATATCAATCAAAGAGTCTCTAAATACGCATGACTCGGTTTTAATTGTCTTCTATGCTGTCTGCCTGTGTGCTTTGTGGCATGTAGGAAGCAGCTACTAAAGTGATCATATTACACCGCCTCCAGGAGCTACCAATCATACAATGCACCCATTACAGAGTAAGTAATAAATATCGTCGCAATTTTGTAGTGGTTAAATAAATCTGCCTAGATAATATTTTTCTAAGACGTTCTGAGCCTTCATATCAAGTATGTGGAAATCCACCTGCCCTAAAATCGCTCTTTATTGGATGAACAGGCAATCTGAACTATTATGTAAATGTGACCTTCTGGGAAGTGGAGGAATAAAAAAAAGATACCATCAGCTGTCCAAGAGTATTTTGCCTACACTTCTTTTTTGAATAAAGAAGCAAATCTGAGCTATTGAGCTCCAACATGATAATCAAAATCATCATTTTCATTGTGTGGGATAGTATTTACACAAAATATATTCTTCTATCATTTCATTTCCATTCTTTTTGTATCTTTATATTTTAGGCGTCTTTTCTAAAAGACATACAATTGAATTTCATTTTTGAGGTTTTTGTTCTTGTGCTATCTAACTTGGCAATCTTTGTATTTTTAAATGGAACATTTAATCCTCTTAGATTTAAAATGATTACATATATATTTCAATTTGTCAGCTTCTTTTATGCTTCCTATTTGTCTTATGTGTTCCATGATTTCTTCTTCTCTTTTCTCCTTTGTATTGACTTTTTCTCTATCCTGCCACTTTTCTCTTTAATAGTATTTGTTGTATACTCTATTTTGAGCATTTGAGCGCTAAGAAATCACGATGTGCATAATTTAGTACAATTATACTCTCCCCAAACCACATAAACATCAGAACATTTTTCATACCCCTTAGACTTACACTATCTGATTTATTTATTTTATAACCACAACTATTTTCATTTTATATCATAATTTTGTTGTCATGGATGGTCTGTGGGCATCTTTTCTCATTTCCATCCCCTCTCTGCCTCCCTTATTTGAACTGGAGCTGGAAGCCTTAAACCACATTTTCCAGCTCATTGATCAGGAAGGTTTTTGTTTAAACTCCACCTTTGGAAGGCACTCACACAGCTTTGGAAGGCAGACAAGAGGCAGACATCATCACTGTGCTGGCAGAGTGATAGATCTAGCTGTGAGGAGGGCAGGTACGTGGTTTTTGGCAGATGCAAAACATGAGGTTGTGAGAGCAGTTTTCAGGCAACTTCTTACCAATCACCCCTCCGTGTGTACTGTGCCGTTGAGGAACCTGGCAGTGGTGTCTTTCAATTTCCGCCATTTATGACTTCCTAATCTCTGAAAAGCAGCTCTCCAACGTTCACTAACCCAGTCTTTTAAAAGTTTTTATAAGCCTCTATTTCTATTGATTTAAATTATGTCCTCTTTGAAACACCTCGAGTGCTTTCTCTTTTCCAAGATGCTTCGCCACATGGACTATTTAGTACAGAAATCTGTTCTATGAAACAGAATTTCCATACTTTCTTATATGGGGATCTGTGATAAGATATTTGTCTTAGTTAAATATGAAATATTACACTCACATCAATAGGTAATAGAATACTGGTATCCATGAGCAGGAGGGTAACTTAAATTGTCACCTTTAATTACTTGGGATGAAATACACCTACTGTAGAGAAGCCTCTGGGATACCTGACTATTGTTGAAATATAACACAATGAAAAAAGGGGGTCGATAAAGTCTATGGAGTGGATTCTAACCCAGATCACACTAGAGGGTTTCCAGAAAGTAAAGACCAACCCGACATCTTTCCTCAAGGCATAGTTAGAGACCCAGAGAGCTTCTGTGAACGTCCTAATAGACTCTCCTCACAGTGTCCGTGTTTCCTGGAGCTGGACCTTGTGATACTTGATGTTTTCCTAGAGCGAATGCTGAACAATGCAAATGCGGAACAGTCAAAAAGCAGTTTGCCTGGGTTGTGAGTTCAGGAGACCAGTGGGGGAAGGGGGAAGTGAGACAGGGAAGGAGAAGTAGCCAGAAAAGAGTGTGTTACCAAGAAAGTCGCTGCTGCGGGCCCCTGGAGCTTTAACTTGCTGAGAAATTCTGGGAGTGAGTACGGATGCCCCATGCAAGGTTACCCTCCCGCTCTAATGGTCAGGAGTGTTCACCAAGCAACATCAGTCAGTCATCGGCTGACCATCACCAGGGGGTTCAGGAGGTTTCCTTCTCCACATTTATGGCAGAAATAGAGTGGATTCCTGCCAGTGGAGAAAGTTCTGGCAAAAGGATGCAGCTGCTGTTAGGTGCAAGACCTTAATTAGCATCCTAGTGTTCTATCTCAAAGGAATTTGGGCAGGACATGTACAGAGTCTGCTCCCTGCAGGGTTCAGAATTAAAATGAAAGTTTCTTTTGTGGATTTTAGGGCATTAACTGGAAAAAGAGGACATTGAAAATTCTGGAGGTGGTTTATATGGATTTCAATGGCTCTGAGTACCCCAAAGCCGCAAATCTCATTACCAACTTTTAATGCTTGGAGGCACCTTGTACGAGGCTGATAATCACTCTCTTCAGACACACCTACACCTTCTTGGCCTCTGGACCTATAACCAGACTTACATTCTTCAAACCCTCCATGGCACAAAAACCTTGATCATTGAATTTTCTCCACATATTTACTTTCTTTGTTCTTCATTCCTTCCTGCAAGCTAATTTCTCATCTGAAATTTCCTCCCCAAATATTTCCTTTAGAATTCCATTTAGCTAATAAAGAAAAAAAAACCAAATACTATCAAGGAGATTTTTTTAAATCTAAAAATACTTTTATTTTGCTCTCATTTATAAAATATACTGTCTCTGTAATTTATTTCATTCAATTGAAAATATCATTTTTATTCTAATATTCTTTTGAAACATTAGCTAAGATTTTACTGGGCAAGTTTTATGGGCAAACTGTATTTTCCTCTCTCTCCCTCTACCCTCTTAAAGATGGTCTTTCTGTCTTTCTGTGTTCCGGAATTTCCCTGTGATGGTCTCAATTGTGAAGAGTTATTGATTTACATGCCTATTTATTTATATATTTATTCCTCACAGGGTTCCTTACGCTTTTTTATTGTTTAATTTTTTTGTGTTTGAAACCACCCTCTAAAGCTTTATTTGTTTATTTTTTAATTAAATTTACAGTTGATGTACACTATGTTAGTTGCAGGTGTACAGCATAATGACTGGACATTTAAATACATTATGAAATGATCACCACGAAAAGTCTCGTAACCATCTGTCCCCATACAAAGTTATTTTAGTAGTATTCGTTCTGGCTTTTTAAGACTGTTTTCTAAAAGTTTTTTACTATGGTGTCGATTTTTTTTTTTTGATACTCTTAAGTATTTTTAAACGGTTTAAAGCAGGTATGTGTACGTGTGTGTGTGTGTGTGTGCGCACGCGCGTGTGCATGCACATGTGTCGTCAGTACCTTTTGGGTTTTTTCAGGAGAAGAGTTAGTCCAAAGATTTTTTCCACTGTTACCAGAAGGGGAACTCCTATCTCACTGTCTCGGTAACTGGTAAATTAAAACTATGTTGCTCTCCCCAGGCATATTAATTTGCTACTGTAACAAATTACCACAAATTTAGTGACAAAAATAAATACAAAGTTATCATCACACAGTTTTGGAGGTCCAAATGCCAAATGAGTTTTATGAGCTAAAACTGAGGTGTTGACAGAACAAGTTCTTTCTGGAGGCTCTAGGGAAGAATCCACAGCTTGCCTTCTCACCTTCAATAGTTTGCTCCCTTCGTTGGCTTATAGCTGCATCATTCTGGCTGCATCATTCCAACCTCTGCTCCCACTGTCACATCTCCTTCTCTGCCCTTGATTCTCCTGCCTTGCTCTTATAAAGACCCTTATGATGACACTGGACCCACCCAGATGGTACAGGATAATCTTCCCATCTCAAGATGTTTAAGTTAATCACATCTGCAAAGCCTCTTTTGCCACGTGTGGTCACATATTGATAGACTAACATGTCGACAGGGATTAAGATGTGAACATGTTTGCCAGGTCATTAGTCCATGTGTCACAAGACCTAGTTTCAGAAAAGAATAAAAATGCCTATTCAACCATTTGTTCATTTGACCACTATTTATTGGATGCCTGCTGCTGTCATGACAGTGAAACCCCAGTATTATCAAGCCTCCATTCCCATTTCCAAATTTTAAAAGTAGTAAACAAACAAATACATATATTATTCACACAGTAACACTCTAATTTATTATTACTGCCATGTTTTAAACTTAGGTGCTCTCCCTAATTCTTCACCTTCAAAAACTACACTTTACCTTGAGGGTTTAATGAACTCAAAAGTACCTTAGGAGTTCCCCTGGTAGTGTAGCAGGTTACAGAGCTGGCATTGTCACTGTTGTGGCTTGACTCACTGCTATCGGGTAGCTCTGATCTGGGAACTTTCACATGCTGTGGACACGGCCAAAAAAAAAAAAGTGCCTTAAAACTTCAGAACAGCTCTGATATCACCTTTTTCCTTCTAGATTTATTCTCCATCCAACTAAGTCACTACTGCTGTTTGTTTTGTACTCAAGTGATACTGCTTATACCTCTATTATGACACATACTTAACTTTTCTTGTGTTAAAATGTATGTCTATTACCTTTTTCTTGAATAAGCAAATGAAGGAAAAAGAGAGGGAGATGCCATAAGAAAGCACATGTTTTTTTGGCTACAAGTCATTGTTTTAATACACATAGAGAAATCTGGTATAAATACCACTCTTGATTCTGAAGAAAAGAGTTATCCTGTTTCAGAGGCTGATTGGTTTTCTGATCCTGTAAAGTCTGCTTAAACTCTGATCCTCAATTTTCTCCTCTGAAAGCTAAATAATACTATCCATATATACCATTTAGAGTGATGGATGTAAGTTACACTGGTATAAAAACAAAGTCATAGACCAATGCAACAGAATAGAGATCTCAGAAATAAAGCCACACATGTACGTTCAACCAATGTTTGACTAGGGCTCCAGAATGCACAACAGGAAAAGGACAAATGGCATTAGGAAAATTGGCTATCCACATGCAAGATGGAAACAGGAGTTCCTGAGGTGGCACAGTAGGTTAAGAATCTGACTGCAGCAGCTTGGGTTGCTTCAGAGGTGTGGGTTTGAGCCTTGACCGGCGCAGTGAGTTAAAGGTTCTGCAGTTGATCAGATTCAATCCCTGACCCAGGAACTTCCATATGCTGTGGATGCAGCCATACCACAACAAACCCCCAAAAAGGATGAAAATAGACTCAAAAGGACACAAAATCGGGAGTGCCAAAAGCAGGTTCCACCTTTTTGATGTGGGGTGGTTAGCGTTTCTTGCCTTAAAGAAACTAACAAACAACTAAAAACCTGTTGTTCATAGGGAAACAACAGAGCACCAATGTGAGAAAAGCACAGCAACCAACAGAAAGGATTGGAACCCAGAACTCCACAACGATGTATGCAGAGGTCTTGTATCCTCCACCCCTAATTCCTGCTACAAAACCAGGAGGGCAAGACGAGGGAGGAAGAATTAAAGAGCCCTCTGAGAGCCACCTCCAGCCCCTTACAAGGCCTGTCTTCAAGGAGAGGAAGGAGGAGGGCTGTGAAGTGCATATGAATAGGAAATGCTGAAAGAACAGCACTGTTGCAAAAAAAAAAAAAAAAAAAAAAGAATGAGAGAGTATATTAATAAGTGAAATTGATTAATCATGGTGGGAAAAGCTGAGCTATTATTAATAGATGCACCCATCTAAATAATCTACCAAGGAAAAGAATATTCACAGAAGTAGTTATGGAGACATGAAACTGTTCATGTTTATGCCTCCCAAAGGTTAAGCGATCACAATATATCAGTTACGGTGTTTTGTGAATGAGTTACGAGTTTAATGTGGCTGAACTGACTTGGGTGGGACTGGAGAGCTGGGCGGTGTGCCAGGCGTTTGGGTAATGCTATGACAGGTCTCTGGATGTACCTTCTGAAACTCGCTGCAAAGGTCTGTGCCTGCGGTGAGTTTTGTACTCGGTCCTGACTTGCAAGCAAGATAACCCCAGGACTGAGAATCAAGTTGGATTATTTTATGTGTCAGGATCTGAACAAATGGGAAAATAATGATCCTTGGTTCCAGACAGCAATTTTGTGTTTTAATGATTCTAATACAAAATGTTCTGATGCTGAAGCTCATTCAGTTATACATTTGTTAAAACATGCAGCACTGGGACTGGTGTACAAATTATGGCCATTTTAACAAAGTCTGCAGCCAGGAAAAAGAAGACTAGGATGACAATACCTTTTTAAAAAAATAATTTCATGTATAATAAATTACAGTAAAGAGGAAAATAACATACTATTTATATCGAATTTTAAGGAGGAAGGAGATTCTAAGTAAATTTCTTAAATAAATGAAGTGTATCTTTTCAGTTATATGTTAGGAAGAGTGTCTTTTTTTTTTTTTTGGCTTTTTTATTTTTAGGGCCACACCTGCAGCATACAGAAGTTCCCGGGCTAGGGGTCAAATCGGAGCCACAGCTACTGACCTACACCACAGCCACAGCAACACAGGATTTAAGCCGTACCTGCGACCTACACGACAGCTCATGGCAATGCTGGATCCTTAACCCACTGAGCAAGGCCAGAGATCAAACCCATGTCCTCACGGATACTAGTCGGGTTTGTTACTGCTGAGCCACAACGGGAACTCCTAGAAAGAGTGCCTTGAAAGAAATCCTTTCAAAGTGACTGTGGCTGCCACCTCTGTCCCACATTAAGCTAAATATACTACTAATAACACAATCTTTCTTAATCACTCAGGAGTATTTTGATATATTAAGAATTTCTCCCTAAGCCAAAAACTTTGTTTTTGAGGTTCTTCTTTCCTTTGTCTTTTTCAGAGTCGGTTTACAAGCCACCGTCTTTGCAATTCTTCTTTTCTTTGTCTTTTTGAGTCGGTTTGCAAGCCACCGTCTTTGCCTCCCAAACTCCCATATTACTACTGCCAACAGGTGTCTGTCTACAGTTTGATATCAGAAGGGAAAGTGTTATAGGAAGCTGCTAATGTTTATAGAAAAAAATGATGACAATCCCTGTTAATATCTGCCTCTTTAACTTAATATTCAATTTCCCACGTACATTGTTTGATGAAGGAAGGATTAGGGACTTTGGGGAACTGTCTCCAACCCAACTTTTCAGCCTGTTGTGCGATCCCCAGAATGCTGTCCGTGTCCAGCCACATTATGGCCTTTGCCATTTCATCATGGGTCCCCCACTTCTTCTGAGTGTAAGGTTCATCTCCACCTTCCCTGCATTTCCGTATTCTCTTCTTCATTCCTGTGCGTGTCACAGAAAGGAGACGCCTGCTCACAGCATCTTGAGGCTATAAGGTCCTGAGAATCCTCCACAATGGATTATGGTCAACCACACACACCGGCTTCCCATCCCAACGCCTGGGCCCGCCTGGAGAACAGGGATTCAGTCCACTTACATTTCTGTTTCCGGTGCTTCACACAGCGTGAGCGGAGGCTGTACTAAAGCACTGCTGGTGGAAGCGCATCACAGAGGAGTGGTTTTTTTATCTGGATGCTGTTCCCACTCACTGTCAGCTCCACCCACTTGAACAGAGACAGTCTTGTTTTCACTCACTTACTCTTGAATCCAACCAACATGTAGCCAGCGTAACTGTTATTATTATGTTACTATGTTCTGGCATAATTCTTGTTGTCCCGTCTCGACTGACAGTTTCAGTAAATAGGATGGGACAGGGGTGGGAACCCGGAGGATTCATGGCAGAGGGTGGGGGACAATCAAGGGAAGATTTCGGGGAACCCACCCGCAGAAGCAAAGAGACAGCATGAAGGAGTCTTCCAGCTTTTTCCTCTCTCTTTTTTATATTTTGAGGATCACCTAACATGAGACGGCAGGAAGCAGAAGACTGTACTCCAGCAAGGCCAGTTTCCGTCCAGCCTCTCCAACACTGGAGCCTTTCCTTTTTCCCAGATCAGGCAGCCACATCATGGTTCTCATGGATCTGAAGGTCTCTTCCCTCACAGAAACATTAAAAGTTGTATTTTATGATCAAATTGATATGGGGGCTAATGTTATCCAGGCTAGATCACATTCATATTATTCTTCTGACTTCTAAAGATATTAAAGCATTTTCTCGGCTCCTCACAGCACTGCACCACGGCGTCTGATGCAAAGTACACACACCTCAGGGTCTCCTGCTCTAGTGTATTCTTCCTGCTGAAATGCTTTTCTCTTTCTTTTCCTAATTCCTATTGAGCCTTCAGACCTTGGCTGAAATTTAAATGCTTAAACACTTTTCTGGACCTCTGCCAAGCATCCCTTCCAACAACTTCCCAAGCAAAATAAAAATCCTTGGTCCCATTATTCTCTCCTTTAGAAAGTACCCACCCCCTCATGTGCAGTAATTTACAATTACTTATCTACGTTATTGATTATTTAATTAAAGGTCAGCTCTCTTGGAAGGCAGGAGATACACCTGGTCTCCGGGATATAGGCATGTCTTTGTTGCATTCTCAAAGCTTTTTTAGGGGCGTGTAAGGTTGCAGATATTTTTTTCTTCATAAGATAAACACTTCACCTTTCCTCTGAGAAGAAAGACCCCTCTATGTTGTTCTAAATACAACAACGTCCATATGCAATAGTCTGAGCCAAAAAACATCCATAGGCTGGAATTACCTTGTGGCGTGCTGCGTTAAGGATCTGACGGTGTCACTACAATACCTCAGGTCTCTGCTGTGGCAAGGGTTCTTTTGGTTATGGTCATTTTGATTTAATTTACAAGATGGAAATCACACAGCTGCATAAGGTGCGTAGAAGGACAGCAATCACTGGACTGTGCTCCCATCAGGAAGATGGGGGAGAGAGCCCCAAGACCTTCTGTCCTGGGAGTGCGGGGCGCTGGCCGCACGGTGCTCTTGAGTAAAGACGGCTCTTTTTCACGGTAACAAGTGGAACGGCATTGTGCAAACTATAAAGAATTGAAAAAGCAGCAGCTGTCATTATTACCCTCGTCGATATGTATCAAGATCTGTGGACTGTATCATGTTTTCTCTGTGTTTGTAGGGGTCTCTGCAGTGTGCCAGTCTGACTCTGCCCTTTGAGGCTGATGCTGCTCCTCCCGGATCAATGGGCACTGAAGCTCCTGGAAAGACCACCGGTTTAGCCCTGCAGTCATCTGTCGCCTCTTTCAATTACTGAAGCAGTGCATGAAGAGCGGGCACCCTCGGCACGACGCCATCAGAAAGAAGAAGGAGAACGAGATGGAAAAGAGCAATAAATCTTGAAAACAATCTTTTCCAATGGATTCAATCTGGCATTTGAGCGAAAACGGGAGTACTATTGGGGAATGAACAAACAGCAGCACGGCTGACAATTCAAGGGAAAGTAAATTAGACGCTACACTGCAAGGGGGTGGAGAATTGGTTCCTAAGTCTCCACATCCTGACAGAGATAAATCCATTAATAGATCACAGGCAGAATGTTTGCTAAGAGCAAGAATAATCTGTCCACAGCAAAATCTCAAAAACTAGAAATCTGGAGAAAAGGGGGCTTTGGCTGTAACATTGGTAACATCGCTTTCTTCTTTTAGAGAGAAAGAAGCAAAGAGTGTTTCTTAAACACACACACAACCGAAGGACAACTGTTTTTCTGTTCATGGCACATAGATTAAAATATTTCACTGAGGCAACCATTTCAAATGCTAGTGTTTTTGTTACCTAGAAGATTGGAGACTTTCCTCCTAATGCTAAAGCACTAGTCGGCTTGAATCTAAAACGACCCCGTGTTTTATTTATGTACAGCCTTTTAGAATTCTGAACCCATACAACTAGGAGGGCTTATTTTTTTGTTTATTTTTCATCGAGCCCACGGCACGGGGAGGCCACAGCAGTGAAAACACCAGACACTTAAACCCACTGCACCGCAAGACGACTCCGAGGGGGACTTCTATCCTTTTCACTCCGTTGACGCTCCCTCGGGTCACGAAGGTTATATGAGTGCTCCTGCTTATTCATTCATCAATTCATCTACTTTTTACTGAGACACAATCATTGCATGAGACCACACAGTGGTTAACCACGGAAACAAAGCCTGTGTCTTTGTGGAGCCTCTATTCCAGTTCAGGGAGGCAGCTAGTTTATATCCAGACTGACAAATGAGTTCAGGGGAGGAAGGAAATGGAACAACATGATGAGGCTGAGGGCTTGCATCAACCTACGAGCAGGATGACAGAGGAAGGTCACTGGAGGAGGGGATACTTCAGTGGAGGCCTGAGTAGGGCACAGGAAAGCAGGGCAGCAACATCCGGGGGGGAGAGGGAAAGAACATGAAATGGGCAGAAGGAAAAACAGGTGTAAAGCATCAGAGAAACTCTCTTGAGGCAACAAGGACAAAGCAAGGCTGGGGAGGGTCAGCGCGGTGTCTGGTGGGGCAGCGGAATGCCGTGGGCTAGGGTACAGTCAGGGAATCTGGCTTTGGGGGGGCTGCGCACTCCCACCGCTAAAGCCAGCCCTCCTTATCTTTGCCCTACACTGTTCACCAGTGCTTTCCCAACTGCTATTCCACTTGACAGCATCATGACCTGGGCAGGGGCGTCACCCCGACTCTGCTGCGGGGACACTGTGGGTGCCAACTGTGCGCTGTGCTTAGGGGTAGCACTGCTTCTTAGTCTGTGTCAAGTGCCCGGTGGTTTGCCGGGTCTCCCACACCATAATGCTATTAAATCCTTTCAGCGGGTGTGAAGGTGCTCTTTCCAGGGTCAGGAATGGCCCTGCCCCACCACCCCCAGTGGCGAACTGCTTCACCGATTTGTACCTTCTTTGCTGACATCCCTCCTGATCCGCAGCATCCTCACCCCATCTCCCACAACAGCCTTTTAGAGAGCGTGGATCACTGTGTGGTTCTGCAATCTCTGAGCTCCTTGTCGGCCTCTCACTGGACTACAGACTCGGTGCAGTGGCTGTCTTTTTATTTTCAGTGGCTAGTGCAGTGTCTGTCTATTACATTATTTGTGAACAGACAACAAAAGAAGTGTTTTACAAAAGCCAGGGATTTTTTTTTTTTCCAATTTCACTTGCTTTAAAACCATTTTCTCATCCCAATTTTGTCTTACATTTCCAGAGGGCCCTTCTCCATTAGGTCCTTAAATTGCTATTCTAAGACACTAATGTTTGCTAAGGTGTTAATAGTTTCTAATGACTGCGCACAAAATCCCAGCAAGGTAACACAGTTGCATGTTAAGCAGCGGCTTCACAGAGAAACTGCCTTAACCCAAGGTGACCTAGACTGCAGGCTCTGGGGAAGACGGTGTGAGAGCATCACTAGTTATTACTTGCCTAATTTCCTTTGGACTAAAAATAGACCTACCACTCATTCAATCACATGTTTATTGATCATATACAAAGGGCAAGGCAGTGGGTTAGGTGCTAGAGTCAGGGCTAAACAGGAAAGACATAGCATTTCCCCAAAATGATGTCAACTAGTCGCATAATTACAAAAGCATGTTTTACTGCCTTCGAGAAAGCAGTAAGCCCAAAGTGTGTGATGGAACACAGAAGGGTCAGGTCTTTCCACCTTAAAGGACTAGGAAAGACTTACCAGAGAATGATTACACTTAAACTTGGCCGAATACCTGTCCGTGGGTGGTCCATAAATGTCCAAAGAGCTTTTGTTGGAAGTTCTAAAAGATAAATATTAAATATGAATATGTGTACTGCTATTGGGGGGTAGAGAACTAATACCTTAAAATAAACAGATTTAAATTGGTCCAAATCCTACAGTTATTTTCAGGGTTGTTATGAGGGTTAAGTATGTACCACTGCCAAACAATAAATTCCAAAAATGTGGTAGCTGGTTTTGTTAATTTTGATCTTAGAGATAAAGGTAACTGGACAGAGAGGGATGCTATGATTTATTTAAAAGAACAAGGTATTTAGAAAATATCTCAGAGAGAGGCTTAAGATGGTGGAATAGAAGGACTGGAGCTCAACTTCTATCCTAAAAACAGCAAAATTTACAACCACATGCTGAGCAATCCCCACCCAAGTGGACCGAAAACCTTAAAAAAGATACCCTACTCCAGAATAAAAAGAGGAGGTCACATCAAGAGGTAGGAGGGGTGATTTCGTGATATAAACAACCCCATACCTCCTGGGTGGGAAGCTCCACAGACTGAAAACTAACCGGTTCACAGAGAGACTCACCTACAGGAGTGAGAGTTCTGAGCCCCACATCAAACCCTCATGTGCGGGGATCCTGCACTGGGAGAAAGAGCCGCTGAGCATCTGGCATTGAAGGCCAGTGGGGCTTGTGTGCAGGAGCTCCACGGGACTGGGGGAAATGGAGACCCCATTCTTAAAAGGCACACACAGACTTTCACGTACACTGGATCCCAGGGCAAAGCAAAGTCTCCATAGGAATCTGGGTCAAACCTGACCACAGTTCTTAGAGGACATCGTGGGAAAACAGGGGTGAACGTGTGGCTTGTTGTGGGGGAAGGACATTGGAAGCAAAGCTCTCGGGAATATTCAGCAGCTGCATTTCTCTGGAGGTGGCCATTTTGGGAAAATCTGGCCCCACCTGTCAGTCAGCTGCTGAGAAGCCCCAGGGCAAACAACAACCCAGGTGGGATCACAGCCCCAATCCTCAGTAAACAGGCTACCTAAAGACCCCTCAGGCACACAGCTGCCTCTAATCCCATCCAGAGACTAAGCCCCACCCACCAGAGGGATTAGAATCGGCTCCACCTTCCAGGGGGCAGGCATCAGCCCCTCCCATCAGAAAGCCTACAGCAAGCCCCCATACTGACTTTAGCCACAAGGGGGGCAGACACCAGAAGAGAGGCTACAGCCCTATTATCTGTAAAAAGGTCACCACACCAAAAACCTATAAAAATGAAAAGACAGAGAACTATAACTCAGATGAGGGAGAAAGGAAAAACCCCAGAAAATCAGCTAAGCCATGAGGAGATTCTTAGCCTCCAGGAAAAAGACTTTAGACTGTTGATGCTGAAGATGATGCAAGACATTAGAAATAAACTGGAGGCAAAGGTGGATAACTTACAGGAAACACTGAGCAAAGAGATACAAGATATAAAACTTAACAAGAAGAGATGCAAAATACAATAACTGAAATAAAAAATTCACTAGAAGCAGCTAACAGCAGAATACAGGAGGCAGAAGAACGAATAAGTGAAGTGGATGACAGATTAGTAGAAATTATGGATGTGGAAGAGAAAAGAGAAAAAAGACTGAAGACAAATGAAGAGAGTCTCAAAGAACTCTGGGACAATGTTAAACGCACCAACATCTGTATTATAGGGGTGCCAGAAGGAGAAGAGAGAGAGAAGGGGACAGAAAAAATATTCCAAGAGATAATAGCCGAAAACTTGCCTCACATGGGAAAGGAACCACTCACTCAAATCCAGGAAGCACAAAGAGTACCATATAAAATAAACCCAAGGAGGAATACACTGAGACACATATTAATCAAACTGACCAAAATTAAAGACAAAATCTTGAAAGCAATTAGGGAAAAGAAACAAGTAACATACAAGGGAACCCCAATAAGGTTATCAGCAGATTTTTCAGCAGAAACTCTGCAGGCCAGAAAGGAATGGCATGACATACCTAACGTGATGAAAGGAAAAAACCTCCAACCAAGATTACTTTACCCAGCAAGGCTCTCATTCAGATTTGAAGGAGAACTCAAAACCTTCACAGATTAAGCAAAAGTTGAGAGAATTCAGCAACACTAAACCAGCCTTACAACAAATACTGAAGGAACTTCTCTAGGCAGAAAAGAAAAGACAGCAACAGGAAACAAAACTTCCACAAATGACAAGGCTCACCAGTAAAGGTATATATACAGTAAAGATATGAAATCATCCATGCACGATTATACCACCAAAATCAGAAATCATGAGAGGAGGTGGGTAAAAATGCAGAACACTGGAGATGAACCTGCAATTAAGAGAACAACAACTTAAAATAATCTCGTATACATATAGGCTCTTATATCAAAACTTCAGAATAACTGCAAACCAAAAATCTACAATTGATACACAAACAAGGAATCTCTGGAGAAGAAATATATCTCATAGTAAATAAGTGCATAATCCACCACGAAGGGGGTCATTTGACATCATTCTTGGAATGCTGAAGTCTTACATCTGATTCTGATTTCCTCTCCATCAAAGAATTTATGATAATTATAATTAAATAATGCAACTGTACAATTAAATAATATAGTTCTACAATTGATTATTAATAACCATTTCTCTCCATGGTACAATATAAAGTCTATAATGTCTTGCTTATCACGTCACCTAGAATGGTGTAATGCCTTTATTGAAGAATCAATGAGATGTAACAAATTGTGAGGACATATTTATATAGTTACACTGTTTTTTAACCAATTTATGCATTTTATATTTTACTTATTTTCAGAGGGTGTATTATTTTTGTTATTCTTACCAGTTAGGTTATTCTTTTTATTACGCTATATAAAATATTTAATGGTAAAAAAATAAAAATAATTTGTTAATAAATATAAGAAAAAAAAAAGAAAATATCTCATGCAGGGTCATCAAAGAACCCCAGTCCTACCCATTTTTAAGGCATTTCTTGCAGAGGACCAGGGAAACCCAAGGGTGAACTATTGGAAAGCAAAGGCATGTCTAGTAACGCACCTGGAGAGAAGGATGCTATGCTGAGAAACAGGATACTACATCAAAGGGAGGAGTGTGAGGAGATTTAAACAAAGGAGGGTTATGATAGTATTTGCACTTACAAAGGTCATTCAGGCTATGAGACAGAGGATGTGCGAAGGGGTGACAGGAACTGAGACAGGATCTCAGGCAGGCAGCTATGGCAGCTATCCAGACAGGAGGTCGTGAGTACCTGTTAAGGGAACTGCACTTGGCATTGAGAGAAAAGAATGAGTGGTAAGTTGGGGAAAAAACAGGTGAACAGTTGGATTTGGACAAGTTGGATTATATAAATCAAGTTGCGGAAAAGGGCTGCGTTGGCCTAAACTCTTAGAACAGAAATGCTGAAAAAGACCGAATTTTAGAAATAAAAGCACAGCAACAGTGTCCCGGGAACAAGCTTTCCAGGAAAAATTATTCAGATACAAAGAATATATAGCACACAATTTTACAACAATAAAATCTAAAATAATATATATTATAATTTCCAGACTCCTATAACTTTGACATGTTTGCTATTTCTTGCAATGCAAGTTTTTTAAATAATTTTATTGCCAATGACGGTGTTACAAAACAAAATTCATAAATAAATGTTTGTTTCCTATTCACTTGGGTAGATAAGTTGCTCTCATCATTGACGAAAAGAATGACATGAATGTTGGTTAATGTTTTCATTTCTATTACGCAAAATGAGAGTGAAACATCAAAGGGAGATGTCATAATTTCACTTGTTCAATGATGCAAGCAACTTCTTTGCTGAAAAAGAGTTGTCTCATACCAGATAAATTTTTCCTAAATATTCTGTGCTATTCACAATGTAATGGTTACAAACATGGCACATTTTTAAATGTGATGGACATTCTCCACATTTTTATCCAGCACTTTCTTAAGTCCAGACAACAATAAAACAATAAATCAAGCTCTGATTTATACCATTTTCTAATTTCTGTGGTATAAGTACTCCCACCATAGCATATTTCAAACTGCCAACATCAATAACCTCGCTGAATACAGAGGTGGTGCAACATTCACCAGCATATAGAATTTTCACCATGCAGGTACTCAACAGTAAAATATTTAGGAAGTGGTAAGTTTCTATGTTGATCTCTGTTTTTAACATAATATATTAAATTTCATATAACTGTAAGTACATATAACAATTTTTAATAATGCCTATGTTTAACAACCAATTTGCAAAATTTCAGGAAATTTAGCAATTGATTGTCATGAGCCAATAAGACAGCTCCAGCATATCACCCAATGAAAGACAGATCAATGCTGAGCTATCAAGAAGTAGTATGAAATCTTCAGGTAAAGATGGATTTGAGGCTGTATTATGAATGTTAATTTTCTTTTCTTTCTTTTCTTTTTCTTTTCTTTTTTTTTTTTTTTTTTTTTTTTGTCTTTTTGCTATTTCTTGAGCCGCTCCTGCAGCATATGGAGGTTCCCAGGCTAGGGGTCTAATCGGAGCTGTAGCTGCCAACCTACGCCAGAGCCACAGCAATGCAGGATCCGAGCCGCGTCTGTGACCTACACCATAGCTCACAGCAATGCCGGATTGTTAACCCACTGAGCAAGGGCAGGGATCGAACCCACAACCTCATGGTTCCTAGTCGGATTCATTAACCACTGCGCCACGACGGGAACTCCACGAATGTTAATTTTCATTCTGTGTGTATGTGTGCCCATGTATGTGGATGTTTGCTGGGGGACGGGTAAGTTCTTAAAAACATAAAGATTTTTACTGAACTAATTGAATGCTCTTCTTTGGTCATTTTAATCTATGATGCTTGCACTGCTTTCCTGACTCAAGCAGTTCCAGGTCTTGAGCATCTGCCAGGGGTGATCCTTCACATATGAGATAGGCTACTCTGCTGTACAACAGAAATTGAAGGAACATTGTAAACCAAGTACACTTTAATAAAAAAAAATTAAAAATTCTTAGCGCCAAGACATAGATTGTGTTATCTCACAAGTTGCACAAACTTAGGGGCGCTCTATGTGCTTTTCTGCTCATTTTCATCATGAATAGGACTGACTCTCCCTTGAACTTCAAAATTTGGGCATCTGTCAATGCTGGAAAAACCGTGTTATTTTTTTTTTTAAACTAGTTTATTCCTTCTATCAAGTAAATTAGCTTCCCTAAGAAGATAAATGTTGAAGACTAAATTGGAGTAAACTCTTATTTCTGATTTCAAATACAGAAGTAAATGATTCTCAAGGTCAAAAGGAAGGTCATTTCTTTCTTCATGGATATTGCAGGCACCTTGATCCAATTCTATCCCAGAAGCCCATCCCTGTGCACTCGGGCTGCCCCAGAGCCAAGAGCTCCCCTGGGGAGGAAAGAGCCACCGAGGAGCGCTGAATGACCGGGACAGTCTTCCAGGGCTCCTGTGTGCCTCTTGACAGGCAGGTGTAAAAATCTCCCCAGGGACTAGTAAGACAATAAAACCTCAGAATTGAAAGGCTGCTCAGCTCTAAGAGTGTCTGATCCCACTTTCTCGTTTCACACATGGGGCTACCCAGATTCCTGGATGTGAACTAGCATTTTCAGAGATGAAGCTGGAGAGTTTATACAGCTGGAACCCAGGCATCTGCACCTCCGCCCAGACACACATTTTTTTAATCACGAGGAGACCGTAGGAGATTGCACTGTGCATGATTTAGACGGTGCTGTCAAGTCTAAATATCATGGTGTTTTAGCAGAAGGGAGAAATAGTAAAAATAATTAGTGCATATATTAATATAAGCTTGGTACTGCAGCAGGGACTAAGACTCTCCTACTGATAATTATGAGTATAAACTAGGACTCTAATAGAAGGATTACTTGGAGGAGAGAATGCTGAAATAGGCTTTGAATGATGGGTGGAGAATCCTTACTCTCAAGCAGAGTACCTGCAATCCACACTAGTCACATCTTAACACAGAGTGGTACAGAGAAATGCATGGGAGAATGGCTCTCGATTATAATACTCGGTATTACCCTCATGCAATCATTTGATTCCTCCCATTTTTTAAAATCCAATTTACAGAACAAAAAAATTAAGGTTTAGAGAGATTAATAGATTTGGGAAAAATCATTCCTTTATTATATAAAGATATTGAGATATAGAGCTATAGGTACAGGTATATTTCAAGATTTTATAAAATTAATTAGAGTGCTCATTCTACTATGAAAAGGCAATTCTGAATGGTGAAAAAAATACTGATGAATAGGTCTGTTTATTGAAGTATAATTTGTGGTGAATGCATACATAAGTCTTAAGTTTACAGTTTGATGAGTTTTCCAAAATGCATACACCTATATAATTAAAATCCCCAATTAGATTTAGATAAATTTCAATTCAGAAGGACTTTGAAGGTTCTTCCAAGTCAAATCTCAAACCCTCTCCACCCTGTAGTATCTTACATGTATGCTATTTATGTGATTGATTACTTTGATTTGTTTTTGAAAGTTATACCATGTCAGGATGGACATTTAGTCTTCACGTATTATTCTTTCTCATATACTGCTGAATTTGATTTACTAGTATTTTGTTTAGAATATACGAACAATTTTCTTGAGTGATATTGGATTATAATTCTATTTTCTTGCAATGTTTTGTCTGTCTTTGGTATTATGGATATATTAGTCTCACAGAATGAGTTGGACGTCTTTCTTCATCCTCTATTTTTTTAAGTGAAATTTATATTATTTCTTTGATACTTGGTAATAGAATTCATCAATAAAGACATTTCCATGTGGGTGTTTTCCTCTGGAGAAGCTTCTTTTCACATTTCATATTTCTTTGCATTTGTGGTATTTCTTTGTATTTTTGGAGTCCTGTGTTTTCAAAAGAATTTGTCTATTCCATCTAAGGTGTTGAATTTATTGGCAGAAACTTGGTCCTAATATGCCTTTACTGTTTCATTTAATGCCCTTTAGATCTGCAGAAAATTTTCCACTGTCCTTCTTGATACTGCTAATATGATTTCTATTGATCAATCTCTCTAGAGGTATATATACATATACATATATATATATATACACACACACAAATATATATATATATTTGATGTATTCCACTTTCTTTTTATTGTTTTATTATCTAATTTTTATTATTTCTGTCTAAACATTTTGTGTTTCTTTGTCATTATTTCTTAACTTCTTAAAATTAAGTTGAAAATGTATACAATTTATTTAACCAGAACTGGAAACTATGTCTAGTCACTTACAATGGAGCATGATAATGTGAGAAAAAAGAATGTATACATGTATGTGTAACTGGGTCATCATGCTGTACAGTAGAAGAAAATAATATATTGGGGAAATAAAAAAAAACCATTTAACCTCTTCTTTATTTTCTACTACAGCTACTTAAAGTTATAAAATCCTCTTCTAAGCACTTCTTAAGCTGTATTGCACACAGTTTGCTGTTCTGCGTCTTAATAGTCACTCAGTTAAAAATATTTTCTAATTTCTTCTTTGTCCTATAAATTATTGGAAAGTATGTTGTACAGCATTTTGAGGAATTTTCCAGATACCATTTTGTTATTGATTTTTACTTTAATTCTTTTAAATTAAAAAATTCAATCAGAGGGCATACACACTGTGTAGTTTCAATTCTTTGACATATATTGAGGATTGTCTTATAGACTAATATATGGTATATCTTGTTTATTGTTCCATGTGAACTCGAAAATGATTTGCATTTTTCAGTTGTGGTACATAAGATTACATAAATCTCAACTTTGTTAATAATTCTGTTCAAATGCTTTGAACTCATTGATTTTGTTAACTACTCCTTAAAAGTTAAAATCTCCAACTATTATTATAAATTTTTCTACTTATTTAGTTCTGTCAATTAAATTTTAGTGAATTTATCCAGCTTTATTGAGACACAACTGACATATAACATTGTGTTAGTTTAAGATGTACAATGCGATGACTTGACACACATACACGTTGCAAAATGTTCGCCACATAAGGTTAGTCCCCACCTCTGTCACCTCACATAATGGCTCTTTAGTTATTATTACAGTACTTCCTGCATTACTAAACCCTGTTATTGCCCAAGGACCCTTGAGGATTGCTTTGTCTTCTTGATTAATTGCTTGTTATCACAGGAGATGGCTATTATAAAATACCGTCTTTGTCTCAGGGAACACTTTATGCTGAAATTTATTTTGTCAAGAATGAACATAATATATTAACACAGCCTTAAGTTTTCTACTTCATGTAGTTTCTACCCCTTTAGTGTAATCTATAACTCTTTATATTTAAACCACAGAGCTTGTAAAAAGCAAAGAGGAGGGTTTTTTGTTTTGTTTTGTCTAGTCTAAGAGCCTCTACTTTTCAACTGGAATGTTTAGTTCATTTATATTTAATGTATATGTGTACATGGTTGGTTGAAGTCTATCATACTGTTATTTGTAGTAATTTGCTCAATTTGTTTTTTCCTCCCCTCTCCTGCCCTATTTGGAAGAATAAAGTGAGCATTTGTTTATTTTGTATTCCTTTTAGTCTCCCCCTTCCTGTGTGTGAGAGTGCGTTTAGTGACTCTTGATTTTATAATTTCCTATACGTACTGGACATTATGTGGATTGCAACAGGCATTCTTGGTTTATACCATCTGCCATTAATTGATATGCTTATTGATATAAGGACTTTAGGTAAGCATATATTCATTTACATACTTCTAGTTCCCATATATTTATGCTTATAAATATATAAATATAGATAACAAATTATAATTACTTCCTTTTTGTCTTAAATAATCAATTGTCTTTTAGAAAAACTGATAGAGAGTAAATATAATTTCACACATATTTTCCATTTCAAAGCTCTTCATTCCATTGCATACAAGGTTTTATTTGTCATCATTTCCTTTCAGTCTAAAGAACTTGTTAGATTCTGAGATAATAAAAACTAAAGGGAAAACAAAAATCTTCCCTTCTCAATTTCTACATTATCGTTCAGTCTCAAGGCTTATTAGGAAACCTAAAGATGAAACTAACTGCAATTTTACTTGTAAAAATCAATTAGATCATTCTCAGCCACTTCCACACAAACTGATTGAGTATTGTGCTAGCACTGGCATAAACAGTCATCAAAACCAGACTCGTGACTGGAAAAGCTGAAACTATGACCAACTGCTTATCAAAACAAGAGCATGAAAGAACATAAATTCATGTATTTTTAAGACTACGCTTACATTTTACAAAAACGGTTACTAATTTTTTAATCCTTAATGTGTGCCTGCCCATACTAAATACGCTAAGAGTTTTCTTTGTATCTTGCAAGATAAACATGATTTCCTTCACTTTTTTTTCCTTTTTTTTGGCTGCCCCATGGCATATGGAGCTCTTGGGCTAGGGACTGAATCCGAGCTGGATTTGGGACTTATGCCACAGCAGCAGCAACGTGGGGATCCTTAGCTCACTGCCCACTGCGCCCACTGCACTGGGAATCAAACCTGAGTCCCTGCCCCTGAAGAGACATGCTAGATCCTGTTGCACCACAGCAGGAACTCCTGCTGAGGAGGGTCAAAGAATTCAACTAACTCCCTCCCAACTCTTACAGCTGGAAAAGGTCATTCCAGAACCTGAATACAAGAAATGAGCCAAAGTCAATTCATTTTATTGTGTCTACAAAATACTGGCAAGAAGTTTCTTCAGTAGAAAGTTTACTGAGAAAATCATTTTGTAATTGAGATGTGATTCAATGTGCTAATGATTTAGAATTAAAAGACCAGGATTTAAATGACCTCAGGCAAGTCATTTAGTTTTCTGAGTCAGAGTTTCCTTGGAGTTACTGAGAATATCAAGTGGCTAGAACGGCACGGGTGTTCTATAGAGTATTTATTAAAAATAAATACAATTATAAGTAAATGTAATCTATCTACTGTTGATAATTATGTAAATATAAGAATCCAATTCGAAGGACGGCAGATAGAGAACATACTTTCAGTGATCATTCCTATAGCTCGTTACTAGAATGACAGCAGATAAAGATACGTTGGGACTATTACTTTTAAACAAAAACTTTTTTTTTTTTTTTTTTGTCTTTTTGCTATTTCTTGGGCCGCTCCCGCGGCATGTGGAGATTCCCAGGCTAGGGGCCCAATCGGAGCTGTAGCCACCGGCCTACGCCAGAGCCACAGCAACGCGGGATCCGAGCCGAGTCTGCGACCTACACCACAGCTCACGGCAACGCCGGATCGTTAACCCACTGAGCAAGGGCAGGGACCAAACCCGCAACCTCTTGGTTCCTAGTCGGATTCGTTAACCACTGCACCACGACGGGAACTCCAAACAAAAACTTTTTAAAAAATCTTATTTATTTGAAGTAGGATCTGATAAATTACTAAGACAAGGTATCTTTTGCAACCTATTTTAATGCAAAAATCTTAATCACTATGTAAGTTGCTGTTGTTAAAAATTTGGTTTCTTAGAGTAAGTGACTCATCTGCAGTGATATTCACTGCATATAATAATTTGTTCACAGTATAGCTCCTGATTCTATAAAATGCAGAGAGATTCAACAGTTTCTTAAATGTGATTAGATTTTTCTTAAAGAATCAAAGTGGTTTTAATCAAATATAAAATAAGAGACATTAGAAATCAGAAACAAGACAGCTTTGGAGCAGAATGAGTGGTAATTAAGAGAATGATACTTGAAGTCACTGAAAAATTTATCTAATTCTTGACTCCAACACATGATGGCAAATGAGAAGACATCTGTTTGCCTCAGTTTCTTGATCTGTGAAATTAAGATAATGGTAGTACCTAGGTCACAGCCTTGCTATAGTAATTAAGGGAGATAGGGCATGTATTGCATTATCAATGACATAAGCTGTAAGATTATAGATGCAGTAAATTAGCAATAACAATGAGAGGTAGTGTATTTTTACTCAACTGCTTTCATTCAAGGCTCAGGTCTGCCACATACTAACTGTGTGGCCTTGGGCGAGTTATTTAATAGCTCTGTGTTTTCTCATCTGTAAAACAGAGCTATCAATACTAGTTGCAACCTAGGTGTGATGGGATGTTTAAATGAGATAATAAAGCTGACACTACTTAAAATCTACAGTGCATGGGAAAATATTCTAATCCTTTGCGGGGTCCTGTTGTGTGTGAGAGGCAGCACACCTGGGCCTATCTCTCCCAGGTCCATGGTGGAGATCTGTCCCCCAGCGATTAGCGAAGGCAAGTGGCTTAGCCTTTCTGCACATCAGTTTCCACATGAAAAGGGGATGAAAATAACATCTAACAGATGACACCCAGATTCCAGCTCTGAAAGGCTGCTCTTCATTCTCCTTTCTTGAACTCTGAACTACATCATTCATAATCACTGTGACTTTTAGCAAAAAACTTAACTTTTCTTTTTTGTCTTTTTAGGGCCATACCTGTGAAATATGGAGGTTCCCAGGCTAGGGGTGCAGTTGGAGCTGCAGCTGCCAGCCTACACCACAGCCACAGAAACACCAGATCTGAACTGCATCTGGGACCTACACCACAGCTCAAGGCAACGCCGGATCCTTAACCCACTGAGCAGGGCCAGGGATCGAACCTGCAACCTCGTGGTTCTTAGTCGGATTCATTTCTGCTGTGCCACGATGAGAACTCCAAGACACTTAACCTTTCTGACACCTGGCTTCTCATCTAGGAATTGAGGATGTTGCTGAAAAGCCATCTATTTAGGTGACCTGCGCTGTGACGGGCAGCTCAGGACAGTGACTGTTCTCTCACTCCTACAAATAACTGTTTTCCAGGGTTTCAGGCCTCAATGTCCCAGCAGTCTCTGAATTGCACTGCTAAATTAAGGCATCACTTCTCAACCTGCCTCATTTGCTCTGGAGAAATTCCCAGGACAGACTCAAAAACAGGACATCCAGCTGTTCTCCCATGAGGCAAACAGCCCAAACCTAGTATTTCTACCAGCATGAGTCCCCCTGTGGGGTCACCACACGTCCCACCTCACTGAGGGCTTAGGGGTTGTGTGTGACAACCACCTCTCTCTGCTTTATTTCTAAGAAGGTGTTGTGCTATTCCAGATCTCCTCCAAGCTGCGGGGCCCAGCAGAGAAGCTGAACACTGGCCATTCAAGCCTGCTCCGGAATCCTGGGTTGTAAGGGGCTTGCTCTGGTGCATCCAGAATTAGGAGAACCCCTGGCCTTAGCAGGTAGGCTGTGCTCTGAATTTTTACCAACTGGGGCCAGGGAGCAGACAGAAACACTATGTTTAGACTTTTTCCATTCTTTTTTATGCACAGTCGCAGGGAGCCTTTGAAAGATACAGCATCGGCCCTACTTTTCAAAGGAAAAACAGGTGACAAGTTTAGGTGATAAGGCCCACGTCCTGTAGCTGGTAGGAGGACTGACTGACAGACAGAAAGGCATTTCCAAACTATTAATGAATAATCATCGATAAATAGAATGAGCAATAATATTAGAGAAAATGACTCTATTAACCATCTTTCCATTTTCTCCACAGAAAATTCTATTATAAAATCACTATTAAATGAAGACACAATCTGAAGCAGGCAACTAAAATAATGAGAAATGTTACTGTAGGATTTTGTCAGGCAGTTAATTAATACAAATATTATGTTATTTTTTATGAATGTTGTGATACTAGCTTCTAATTCATTATTTTTGAGTGATTCTTAATCACTCTAATTATTCAATTTTACAGCTTCTTTTTTATTTATAATTTATAACTTTTCTTTACACAAGGCTCCCCCAAACTTTCAGCACCTAAAACCTTCTACCGACTACTGTATAGAGGGCTCTGACATATCATTTTTCTTAGCAGAGGATGCGCCAACAAGATATGCCACGCATCTCGCTCCCTATCTGCTAAGTACACTCATACAGAAACAACAACGTCTGGTAAGCATCTTTTCAGAAAGTGAAGTAAAGAAGGGGCATTCACACCCATCTTTAAGGCAGAGGGATTAATCACGAGTTGTCGGCTGTCGCGGGTGAAGACTGACCAAGACATTTGGAATATGTGTCCCCTCGTCTCGTTTTCCATTAGATAATTGGTAATAGTTTGTCTGGGCAATGGCGGCAGATCAGCTTTTAGTGTCTTTCCATCCATCCTCTGCTTCCCACAGCTGCCCCGATCTTCCTTCCAACATATTCTTGACATCTTGCCGAGGGCTCTAGCGGCCCCTATGGGACCTTCGCTCTTTGTGCGGGGCACACAAAGGCACAAGTCCAGAAAGAGCCACACAGGCACATGGCTTAACAAGCACATAGAAACTCCCCCTGCCCCTTTTTAAAAAGTGCCAGACTTGGGACACAGGGTTTGGACATTTCGGTCTCAACCGCCCCTTCGTCATGGTGTCTCATGCATTTATCCCCCTGAAGAGGCGTTAGAGACCCACCTGGCCCAGCTTGTGGGTGGATGCCAAGCTCCTCAGCATATGACATGAGGCCTGGAACCACCCGCCCCTCTCTTTTATACCCTGAAGTCTGGTTGAACAATGTTCCCTGCTGGTTTTGATTACACTTTGGTTTCTCCATGTTTCTTTGTGACGGCTCGTGTCAAAGACTGTATCTCCAGATCCCCGAGACCTTATGACTCATTTCTAACCAACCTGGAGATTCAGGGTGAGCCTCTCACTCTCCAAGAATCCTCTATTGTCCCTGTGTCTGCAGGGGACATCCTTGTCTATATCCCAGGGGCGCAATTGACCCAGCCTTGCCATTCTTAACATGCCCTCTCAGAACTGAGGGGTGAGCAACTTATCACACCGGCGACCAGATACAAGGCCAGTGATTTTGTAACAGAAAGCACTGACCTCAGTTTCTTCGAATCACCGATGTAACTTCATCGGTACCGTTATTGCTCTCGTCCTCATCACTGCGATTCACTGCGGATGGATAAAGTGACTTCCCCACTCACCTAGGGCGAGATCATGAGCACGTTTGCTCACCAACCGCAGACTCTTCCCACAGTGGCTCCAAACACCACTCCATAATTTATCTAGACTTTAAGTATAGTATCGTTAATGGATAGGAGTAATTTTGGTGCTTTTTAATACCGCAACTCTCCAGAGAGCAGTAAAGTTATCCGAGAGCATTAAATATGCAGACCCTGTTTAATTTAACAGTAAGTTCAGAGCTAATTTCAACGTGGAGCTGCAGGGATGAGCGCCTTGTGAACTTTGGGTGCACCGTGGTTATTCTGTCACGTCGTGGGACTCCTTGAGGCCCACTGATTTCCGCACGAAAGGAGAGGGTGAACCTTGTGCTGCTCGTAGAGGGTAAGGCCTTTTTGTGGGCCCTCATCACCCATCACTGTGGTCTTGGGCATGTTAGAGGGACATGGAGCTGGGCACTGCTAAACACGGGCCAGGTGCCCGGGCTATCCACTTCGCCTAAAGATTTGGGGGAGGCAGATGCTATCAAAATGAATACCAGGAGCTCCCGTCGTGGCTCAGTGGTTAGCGAACCCCACTAGCATCCATGAGGACATGGGTTTGATCCCTGGCCTCGCTCAGTGGTTAAGGATGCAGCGTTGCTGTGGGCTGTGGTGTAGGTCACAGACACAACTCAGATCCAGCATTGCTGTGGCTGTGGCGTAGGCCGGCAGCTATAGCTCCGACTGGACCCCTGGCCTGGGAACCTCCGTATTTCATGGGGGTGGCCCTAAAAAGACAAAAAGCACCCCCCCCAAAAAAATAAATAAATACCAATGTATCATTAGCTACAAAACTCACATTTTAGAGATGAAACATCAGCTTCCAAAGAAATTTTCAGTGTATATCAGGCTGCTTTGTACGGGGTCACCAGACTCCCGAAATTTTCAGTGTATATCAGGCTGCTTTGTACGGGTCACCAGACTCCTGAGTGCTCTTTTCTCCACCTCTGCGGAGGCGTCACTTCCGGGGAAAATACCGAGTAGGGAAGCCTCATTGCCTAAAATTCCAATTTCCCGTTATGGATGCAAAAACTTTCAAGATCTGCCCTCTGACCACTTCCCCAGGCTCAACTATTGCCACATTTCTTCATCCATGATGCTGGCCTGGTCTGTGGGACTTCTAGGAAGCACTCATAAACCAGATACCCGTAAACCAGATATCATGCAGGCCCATCCTTAAAACAATCTGGCCACGTGCACAGGTGCCTTTTCATGACAACACCCCCAGTCTCACCCTGCCTGCTCCTGGCAGCATAACCCTGTCTGCATACAGCTATGACGAATTGGCTCGGTCGTGAAAATATCCACCTCCCAAAAATCTGCATCTTAGTATTTGAAACTGAACTTTCATCTGATTAGGTTTTTCTATTTTCAGACCTATTGTACTACAGCCTTGTCAAATGACTTCAGAGTCTCTGAAACAATTTCCAACGTTCCCTGAATTTGGGCTTTTCGCTTCCCTGTCCTTCACTTCCTTGAATCTGCGGGAAATGTCTCCCCAGTCCATCCTTTCCCACCAGACAGGTACTCCCACTCGTCAGTGCAAGATTCCACAACAACACCTGTGCCCTCCGTGACCTCAGAACCTAAGCGGGATGTCACAGTAGATCCATGTGGCCTCTCAACGTGGCTCCTTCCCTGTCACCCAGCAGACAACGCGTTCTGAGAGAACGGAGAGAGATATTATTCTCCTCCGTGTCTTCAGGACTAGGACGCTGTTAAACACAGACGCCTGCACACATCAGCTTAGGAAAGGAAGGAAGACTCAGTGCTTGGGTAACGTAAGAGTTTCAAAAATAAGTACCGAACCGAAGGTAGATCAGATCATCACAGCTGTAAATGTAGGGTGTACCTTTGTTTATTTGTTGCTCCTGCTGAAACACATTTCAATTATCTCCCTCTTAGGCCCAGGACAGTCTAAATCTTCACAAAATACACCCTTGACAGGGCTGTTAATCCACCCACTCCAAGAGCTGGCTCCCTTCTGCCTCAACTACCCACAGGGCTGACAGTGGAGTTTTACGCTTTGACGAGCATCCAATCCTTGTCATCTTAGCTCTCCCCAGATGCCCCCCAGTCTTTACCTAGATTGCCTCATCTGCTGGAAATGCCCTAGTCCTTCTCTCCGCAAGGCTTAGGGCTCCTCATTCACAGAGGTTCCCGAGTCCAGACCCTACGCTCTGGGAAGTGCTCCCTGACTCTCCCTTTCCTCCTGCCCTGCTCCACTGAGTGTCCATACAGTGCTCTGCGCAGCCTTTTGCTGCAGCACTTATCATGCCATCATAATGAATTTACTTTCCTGAAACCTCCCCCAGTATACTAGTCATAAGCACAAAGAGTAAATGGGGATGCATTAATTTTTAATGTTGTTTTAATCAGCTTCATTAAAATGCAATTAATATGCCGTAAGATTCCCCAATTTTAGTGCACACTTTTACGAGTTTTTACAAATGTATGTAATAGTTTAGCCACCACCATAGTCGTCATATAGGACATTTCCACTACCCCTAAAAGTTCTTGGCAAATAATGATTTTTTTTCTATAATGTTGCCTTTTCTAGAACTTCATATACATGGAATCTTACAGTAAATGTTTGTGCCTGGCTTCTTTTATTTAGCATAATGCTTGTGAGATTCATCCATGCTATAGATATATCAGGAGTGTGTCCCCTTCTATGACTAAGTATTCAATCGTGTGGATGTGTCACAATTTGGTTACCCAGTTAGTTACCAGCTAACCAATGGTGATTCAGATTTTGCCTAACATCTTTGGCAATGGTGAGTAAAGCTGCTATGGTCATTTGGGGACAAGTCTTTGTGTGAGCACGTGACGGAACACCTAGAAGCAGGGTTTTGGAGTCATATATATTTAACTTTACCGGAAACTATCAACTATTTTCCAAAGAGGTGTGCCATTCTGCATCCCCACCTGCAATATACTAGAGGTCCAATTAATCAGCCTCCTCCACAACACTGGAACTCAGAATCTTGTTCAGCTTTAGCCATCTTGAATGTGCTACACTACCTCATTGTGGTTTTAATGTGATTTTCCTCATGAAGAGTGACAGCATGTTTTTTTTGTTTTTTTTTTTGTTTTTTTGTCTTTTTGCCTTTTCTAGGGCTGCTCCCACGGCATATGGAGGTTCCCAGGCTAGGGGTCTAATTGGAGCTGTAGCCACCGGCCTACGCCAGAGCCACAGCAACGTGGGATCCGAGCCACGTCTGCGACCTACACCACAGCTCACGGCAATGCCAGATCCTTAACCCACTGATTGAGGCCAGGGATCAAACCCGCAACCTCATGGTTCCTAGTCGGATTCGTTAACCACTGCGCCACGACGGGAACTCCGACAACATGTATTTTTATTTGCATATATACTACTTGCATGTTTTCTTTGGCGAAATGAATATACAAATATTTTGTCCAATTTTTTTTTCAACTAGAATTTTTGTCTTATTGAGTTGTTAGAGTTTATTATGTATTCTGGATACAAGTACTTTATCACATAAATGTTTTACAAATACTTTCTGTCAATCATTCTCTTTGTTTTTTTTCCGTAGAATTTCTCCTAGACCAAACATTTTTAATTCTGACAAAGTTAGCAGTGGCTGCATTATTTTTGTTATGGTTTGTTTCTTTCCCCGGGACTTAGAGAATTGGTTGGTAGATAGCAGATGTGTAATAAATGATCCAAATACTTTGCAAACTAAACATGCTGAAAAAGCTTCTCTATTTAGCCCCATCAGTGCTCATAACTGAATAAGCTATTGCAATGCTTTTCTAAAAGTTGGACCACGGTGGGTGTCTTTCTATGGGAATACACTTTAAATTTTCTTCAACGGACAGAATTCATGTCCCTATAAGATTCTATGGTTTTGTAACATAAATAAAATATTGGCCAAGACAATTTTGGCCTTGAAAGATATCAAAACAGGTGTTGAGAGCTACTGCCTGCAGCCTGCAGAACAGCTTAAATGTGCTCTCAGGAGTCACTGCATTCTAAACAAAATCCATTTCCAGTGATTCTTTCACAATGAATTAGCACCAAATAGTACTTCCTAATAGGTGAGTAGGATGACAAAATTACAAATACTCAGCATGGCCTGCGAGGTCCTGCGGGCTCAACCCTGTCTACTTCCTCGATGCCATCAGGTGCTGTCGTCAGCCTCACCCTTCCGCAGCCATACCGGCTTTCTCTCAATTTATCCAAGGAGCCACACTCTCAGATACCTGGGTTTGTACTTATCCTTGGAAAGATCCGACTACTTCCTCCTACTTCTAATTATGATTCATCCTTCAGATCTCAGTCCACATAGCACTGACTCAAAGTAAACTTTTCACATGAAACCCCTTCCCATTTAAATTCAATCTTTCTTGCATATTTTCTCATCCTGTATTCAAATCCCCTCCCAGTATTTATAAAGTGTGCAATTATAGACGTTTACAGGTTGAAGTCACAGAAAATGTGGGGAACATGTCTGTTTACTTACTCGCATCTCCAGATGTATCATATCACATATTGATCAGAACATCTGAAGACCAGGTTAAGCCTCACAACCACCACACATAATCCAGTGGGAGCGTACTGGCTGGCACCGAACCACGTTTTTCATGTACACTTCTTAAAGGGGGGTTTGAATTCCACTTTCAAAGTGAAGTCCAGAAATGAAGTGGCTCCATGCTTGACAATTATGGTGAGTCTACAAGATAGATACTGGGAAGTACAAGTTATGGAGGCTCAAGGATATGTCTTAAGATGTGTCGATAATACATAGTTGCTCCTGCATCTACTCTGTCTAACTCTAACTAGAAGGTACCTTCTAATCCCAAAACGATCAAGTTGACATTCCAAAGTGAAACCATGAAGACTGTCATGGCATATCTATCTATCTATATATATATATATCCAGTTCCCTTTTCCTTTCACTCTCTCTCTGCATTTTCCCAGATCTGGTATCTGGTATGGGATGGGCACTCATACAGGAACGTGCAATGAGCAATGTGGAGATTCAGGTGAGTGGTGTTTAAGAATAGGACACATCAATCAGAATCTTTCCAGTATGGAATGTCAATTTGTACAATTTACAACCGTTTCTTTTCTCCCTTTTGACTACTGATTTGACTTAACCCTTTACAAAAGGATTATAATCCCTGACATGATATAATTTTATTGAAATCAAATCTCTAGCTGATATCAATAATGATGATGATAACGCACAGTCATTAAATTGCAATGTGATGGATGATGATAATTACTTTAACTGGATGATCCCATTACATCACTACCATCCACCATGAGTAGGCACTTTCCTTTTTACTGTCGGGTAAGACAGATGTTCAGGATCAGACAACTGTGTTGGCGTTTCCATCTGAGTCTGTCTGACTCCATAACCCATGCTCTTAGTCTCTAGGTTTCAGTTTCCCAGAAGGCATTCTGTCCAAAGCCGTTACTTTTATCTTATGGGGAAAGGGAGTGAAAGGTGAAGAGTCTGTGGCTTAGCAGTGGCAGAACTAGAATTAGTGCCTCGTTTCCTGAGTCCCACTGTCTTTCAACTACTTCTTTTCAATGTGCTTTATATCATGAAAGTCAGAATTTCAGGGTTTCTTAAAAACTAGCAGTCACTGTTATTTAACTCTTAACATTGTGCTAATTATGGGCCAATCCTCTAAACCCTTTATGTGGTTAACCATTTAATCTCCACAAGGACCTATAATAGGTACTCTAATCCCCCCACTTCACGGGTGGAAATCCGAGGCACCGATTGATTAGGCAACCTGTGTGAGAGCACATAACTAGCGAGTACTAGTGGATGGCAGATTTGTGGTTGAATCCTGGCAGTCTGGCTATACACTGTGCACTCTGGACCATTCAGGTGGGATGCTTGTCTTTTAACTACAGCGAACAGGTTGCAGAGCAGAGCTGTCACTTTCGCACAGTAGGAGGAGGAGGAAGACAGGTCTGCCCAAATGTTTGTTTGCTTTCCCCCATGAATTTGCCACATTTAAAATACTTCCCTTAGAGTTATTCAAATTCTGAAGTTGAGTAATTTTTTGATTTGAAGGACAAAAAAGAAAATTGCTTTTAGATTGAAGCTTATTCCTGCTACATGCTAGTACTGATGGCCTTCAGAAACCGGCTTGGTGAATCCGTTTCTAAAGCAGCAAAGTTCCGAAATCGCCTCCATCTCAGTGTTTACTTGGAGGATGAAGGGAAAATTTTAAAAATGGATGTGTCAGTAACAATACTTGAAACAAAAACATATTGCTATGAAAGAAAATGTCATTTTATGATATAATTAGAGTCACTTAGCAGCATCATGACCAACATCAGTTTGTGTAAGACACTAAGTACCCCCCCAAAGTACAGCACGGTCTAGGATGGATGTTATACCAGTATAATCACTTGAACAGCCATTAAATACTTTTATATTTGGGATTCATTCTTTCAGTAAATATTTTTGAGGCCTAATGTATAAAATGCTCACTTCCCTAGACCAATTTATGATCATCTAACTAACTGAGAACACAAATTATGACACTGAAATAAAAATGGAAGAGGAATTGAAGAGCTGAATATTCTTCTTCAGAGAGAAGGCCTTGTCCTTATGTTCTGAGCACAATATAGAACACATGGTAGACGCTCCATGGCTATTTCTCAATTTAATAGAATAGATGTTCATCCAAGACACAGAGCTTTTCTCCATGCGTTTATTATTGGACCATTTCACTAGGGCTGGAGAGGAAATGGGGCATTTATTTTAATACTGTGTCCCAATTCCTAGAGACAAATTTGTGTTCAATTAACACTGAAATCAAATTTCACTGTGTGTGCCTCATGCTCCTCACGCTGATGGGACTATTGGATGCGCCTTGGATTAGACACGAATGATGCCATTCTGTACTTGACCAAGTTATTAGAGAGCCAAAGAGCCGTTCTCTGGGAAGTTCCCATTGTGGTTCAGTGGGTTAAGAACCCGACTAGCATCCATGAGGATGAGGGTTTGATCCCTGGCCTCGATCAGTGGGTTAAGGATCTGGCATTGCCGTGAGCTATGGCTTTGGTTGCAGATGCAGCTCAGATCCTGCATTGCTGTGGCTGTGGTGTAGGCCAGCAGCTGCAGCTTCGATTAAATCCTTAGCCTGGGAACTTCCTGAAATAGGACCAAGGTGTTTACGTTTCAGGGAGATAAACTCTGGTTCAAGTTACGAATGGATTCTGTCAAAGCATCATGGGAATGGAGTTAGCTGTTGAGACAGGAGTCTCCATGAGCTTAGGATTTTTGCTGTCACTCTGTGATGTATTTTCCCACTTGTTCACTTTCTCCCCTCCTACTTTCCTCTCCTTCACAAGCATTTTTCCAACACCCAATGTGTCCTGGGCATTAAAAATGTCTCTGAGAATACAGGCAAGAATACATCCACATTTCTTAAGAAGTCTCAGTCTAGTGGTAGATACAGACTCATAGATAGTAATAACGGAATACGGCAAATGGAAAAATAGACATACAGAGGTATTCAAGGACACATAAGAGAACTAATTCAGCCATGGGGAAGCTAGAAAATACTTCGCGGAGAAGATAAAGTCAAAGCTGAGACTAAAGGGATGACTGAGAATCATCAAGGTAAGGAAGAGGGAGCAGAGGGATGTGGGCACCCTGAGAAGAAATGGACCGTGTGAAAACAGCCCCACAGGATCGGTGGTGGTTCGTGAGACACAGGGGGAAGCAGGTGGAATCAGCATAAAGGGTTAGAAGGAGAGAGTTGCTTCTCTGTGCATGTAGGAATTTGTCTTTGCTGATTAGGGTCACATTCCTTGTTAGTGTCCTGGGCTTCTCTTCAGGACTTTTCCCATTGAGAATTAAATTACACTCCCTTGTTAAGAAGGATACGGATATTCTCAGGAGACAGAAAAGGACAGGAGGTGAGGGGGAAAAAATCCTCTTCCAAAATGAAAACACACAATGGATAGAAAACATTCCCAAATTATTGATCATTTGTGCCAATTTTGTCAGGCAAAGGACGAGGCTCTTCATACCTCTGGAGCATCAGAAAGTGCCTTGCAATGTAGCTTCACAAACTGCAAAGTGACTTGGATATTCCACCAGACCGGGCAGCGTGGAAAAGCCAACAAAAGGAATAAGAGCAGAGGCAGGTAGACTTTCTGTACCTGACCTTGCCTCATTTGTTTACCTTTTCTGAGGCTTTCTTTATTCATAGATAAAATAAGAATTACATTACCCAATTCCTCAGATCAGAAGAAAATTCACCATGTTGTAAGTATAGGTCTACCCAAAGAAGGGAAAGTAGAATTATAAAATATTAGAGGTGAAATTTCCTTAAAGATCATTTCATTGCTCTTAAAGCATTTGTTCATTCATTCAGTTTTAACTCATTCATTCAGTTTTGACTCATTCGTTCCTTTAATAAATATAAGCGGTCTCCTACTAGGAGCTGGGCACTGCCATGGACTCACCCTTCCTGCAGAGAAGGTCACAGTGCAGTGGGGACAGGGGCACAGAGTCCAGTGGGTTCTGTAAGAGAACAAGGCATGGTATAGAAAGGAGTGAGTGGGAGCCTGTGTTTTCAGGTCCACTGGCAGGCTTGGAACAGGGGGGTTAGGGCGAGCATTAGCTTCTAGGCAACAGAGTACTTGCCAACACATCCAGTAATGAGGACTCAGGGCGTGAGAAAGCCTGATGGTGCGTGTTCAACAAGACACTGAGAGGAGGAAAAGAGAGGAGAGGCTGGAGCAGCAGCATCTTCCTTCCTCCTACAGCCCTGCTCTTCTCCATTCTCTTCCCCAGTACTTGGTTTTTCTCCCATCCTGGCCCCAGATATGCTTAATCTAGTGGCAGTGCCAGTGCAGTAAAACCGAAAGATTCTGGAGTTCCCGTCGTGGCGCAGTGGTTAACAAATCCGACTAGGAACCATGAGGTTGCGGGTTCGGTCCCTGCCCTTGCTCAGTGGGTTGACGATCCGTCGTTGCCGTGAGCTGTGGTGTAGGTTGCAGACGCGGCTCGGATCCCGCGTTGCTGTGGCTCTGGCGTAGGCCCGTGGCTACAGCTCCGATTCAACCCCTAGCCTGGGAACCTCCATATGCCGCGGGAGCGGCCCAAGAAATAGCAACAACAACAACAGAAGATAAAAAAAAAAAAAAAAAAGAAAGATTCTGGGTGAAGGGTAATGATTCTTGAGTTCCTGTCCTTGATCTGACCTTGCCTCATTATTGTCATCCATTTTTCTGGATCCTGGCTGTTTTCACTCATTAGGCTTTTTAAAAAAAATTGTTCAGTGATCATTCTTTATCTTAAATTCCATTCAAATAAACTCACAAATGAATGAAATGACAAAAAGAGCTCTGATTGTGGTTATTCTAGGCCATGTAAATACATGCATTATTAGGTAAAGCATTCATTGATAATATTGTTTTTGTGGCTGGGTCAATTTAATTACCCATATGTTCCTGGGGAAATATGAATTTTAAAGACAAAAATGTCTGTGAGTTGCAACTGTGTGCCAGAGGATATGATAAATGTATTATATCAGCCTTTCATTTCATTTTCACAATAAATCTCTGAGGTGGATATGAATAGATGGAGACAATAAAGACTAGAAATCCTCAAAATTCTCCCAAGGTTAACAGAATTAGTAAAGAATTGGGAGGGGATTTAAAACTTCAGCTAAATAACTCCAAAAATCTATTCTTTTGTTTCCCCTAAAAGGTACATTAAAATAAAACTGTAATTGTGAATTGACTGGTTTCAAAACAATCACCATGGGAGAAAGAAAAGGCAATAACCATGGGCAGAGGGCCGGCAAGGTCTGGCTACCTAAAGACGTCTTTTTTTTTTTTGTCTTTTGTCTTCTTAGGGCCTCACCCACGGCACATGGAGGTTCCCAGGTTAGGGGTTCAATCGGAGCTACAGCTGCCTGCCTACATCAAAGCAACGCCAGATCTGAGCCACATCTGTGACCTACAGCACAGCACATGGTAATGCCAGATCCTTAACCCACTGAGCGAGGCCAGGGATCGAACCCGCATCCTCACGGATGCTAGTTGGGTTCGTTAACTGCTGAACCATGACGGGAACTCCTTAAAGGTGTCTTTTTAAACTTAACATCTCACCTGGAAAAATAAACAGTAACACATATTCTATGAGACCCCAAATTTTCATAAAGAGTCAGATGGCAGAAAGAGATGAGCCTCAGAGTCAGTAATTGTCACAAGCCGTGTGAAACAGTGTATCTCTCAATTAGCCACCATTCAGGACAATAAAAGTACGTGCCAGTCCAAGTCACAACTCAGTTCTTAGCAGCTTTTAAAAAGTAGATTCTTACATGGGAAAAGGAAAGCTCAAAAGAGAATTAGCTGAGCAGAGGGCGTTCTAATTAGTGTGCTGTGTCTCCCTCCCAGTCGTCATGTTAATCACCTTCTGAAACTGACTCAGAGCCGCCACGACGACAATTTCTTCCTGGGAAACAGTCACCTCTACACACTTGGGTCTCGCAGATATTTTGGTATTCCTCGATTATTTTTCCTATTAGTATTCTCACATGGAAATGTTAATCCCTTTGAGGATATCAGGGGAGGTCAGCAGTTGTAGGCGTATGGCTTAAAGGACATGTTGCATGATGTCTCACGTACGGGATCGCTGATTTTGAGGGTGGAGAGCTCACTATTTCAACTTCTCTTCCTCCGTAGATGAAAAAATAAAAGAGGTTGTTTCACTCATAATGCCAGATCTCACAGTGACTAGTGAAACTTGATCTTAGAGCATCTGCACACTGGTGTGTGGGTCTGCACACCTGGGTACTTGTTTGAATGTGTGGGTGTGTCTGTGTGTGTGTCTGTGTGCTGGGGGTTCACCCACAGAACCCCAGGCCCTCTGCTAGAACCATGATCATGTGAAACTATACTTACAGAAGCACATGCAGAGGTGTTGAATGAGAGTGAGATGTGGTTCACATTCTGGAGAACCAGAATAACAGTCATAGAACAAAACACACTTTGCACTGAGTCTCATAGAATATGATGGCCGTTTAGTGCCGAGAAGGCAGTGAGCATCTCTGATAGAACGTCTCTGCAAAGGGAGAAAGATTTGACAAGGCTGGATTGATTTGGACGACCAGAGCCCTAGACACTCATCAGGAAGTTGTGCTTAGCAGCCCATGACACGGTGAACTCGGAACATGTTGTGGGAAGGGAAGAAGTGGGGACGTAGGGTCCTGAGAAGGAGGCAAGGGAATACGGGAGAAAGGGAGAAAAGAAAATTGGGGGTATGACATACGAAGTTCAATTCTATCAGCATTTCCAAGGAGCACGCTCATGTTTTCCTAGAATTAGTGAAAATGTTGATCTTTGCCTGGTTTTGTGAAAGACATTGATAAAGAATTGCAATGGGAGTTCCCGTCGTGGCGCAGTGGTTAATGAATCCGACTAGGAACCATGAGGTTGCGGGTTCGGTCCCTGCCCTTGCTCAGTGGGTTAACGATCCGGCGTTGCCGTGAGCTGTGGTGTAGGTTGCAGACGCGGCTCGGATCCCGCGTTGCTGTGGCTCTGGCATAGGCCGGTGGCTACAGCTCCGATTCGACCCCTAGCCTGGGAACCTCCACATGCCATGGAAGTGGCCCAAAGAAATAGCAAAAAGACAAAAAAAAAAAAAAAAAAAAAAAAAAAGAAAAGAAAAGAAAAAGAATTGCAATGGATGAGGGGGACCTAAACTCTTCTTCCAAAATAAAATCCACATGCCTTAGTTGGGCCTTCCAGGCCACGTGGTTCACGCTCTTCTTCTAGATGCAGCTCTCACACCTACTTTCCTGCTCCAGTTCATCACCTAACTGAACTGGTGGCTCTTACGGAACAGCCATAGCCTCAGATTGCTGTTTTCATGCACTTACAGCTGCCTAGTGTGCTCTTACCCAAATTCCTTCTTCTTTGCCCAACTAAATTCCACCAAGAGTAAATCCAGGTGTCACCCACTGGGGTTGGATGGAGATTATCTTATTTAGAAAAACTATGTACATTCTTCCAGTAAGCTCTTAACAGCCCCTAGTATCGTCTTTACCCTGCTCCTGCCTCCGTATCCAAGACCAAGCTCTTCTTTAAGATCATTGACCATAGTCAACTCATCTTCCTGTCACCAGCCTCTTGCATAATATCACCAGGTGTGTGCTCAGCAAATGTTTGCTAGTGAGAAAGTGAAGGAGTGCTAAATGAAGCTCTGAAGACAGGGCCGCTCCTTGTAAAGATCTGATAGCATCAAATTATGAATGGAAACATAGACATACATTAGAAATTAAATTAATAAAACAAGCTACAGGAGGACACTGACTTCTTAAGTGACTTGCAAGTTTTACTTTTCTCATGTCATTTACTAGTGAATGATATTTGAATGTCAACCTCTTCGGTTAAAAGATTCTTACGGAAAAAGACCTTATTTTCTTCATCATTGTATTCCTCATAGGTACAGAGCAATACTTTCTTAGTAAACAGGAGGAGGTAGGGAGACTGACATATCATTATTTGAGTATAAACTACATATCAGATATTTCAAATTACTTGCCTGATCGGATCATAACAAGTAGCTGCAACTTCTTCATGCTATATTTGAGGAAGTTAAGATTCAGAGAGAATAGTCTTTTCTAAAGTGTGGTAGATTAAACAGAGTCTTTCCATCCTTTCCAGCTCTTTCCATTCAGAAGTGTAACCTATTTTCCCACTCTCTGAAACTGGACTGAGTCTGTGACTTGCTTTGTCCCACAGAAGCAGCAGAAGTGCTGGCATATTAAGCTTACTTACAGCCTTGATGCCAGCTCAGATAGCCAGGTGTGTGCATGAGTTTACCTGGGGTTTCCAGTCTGAGCTGCCAGACATCTGTCTCATGAGTGACCCCAGACAAGGTCAGAAGGAGAACACTTCATCTGAGCTCAGCCCTAATGGCTGCTCCAAAGAACCGAGAACAAATAAACTGTTGGTTTAACATCACCACATTCTGTGGCATTTTATTTGTATGCAACAAGAGATAGTTAAAGAGCTAGTAATTAGCAGAAGTAATATTGCTCTCCATTACCACAAGCTCCTTTACAATAACTGTATTAAGTTCCATTGAATTTGTTCTACCTCTATGTATTTTTCCATGTCTACTATAGTTAGATTTAGAGGAGGTTGTCTATTACTTCTAATGCAATAATAATTTCTTGTCATTATTATTATTATTGTTGCCACTTAGTTCAACATATCCATTCTATTACAGTAAAAGCTCCTTTGTGACAAGGATGGCGTCCAACTTATTCATTGATGGGTCATTAAATTCAACTATGTCTGACACGTCTCATATATGTGGGGTGTTTTTTGGATTATGAGTTAAATTAATTATATCTATAATATGGTGAAGGCTTTGAAAGATTTTGATATGGGAAAGAAAAATACATGATTGAACCATGGTCTTTGAAAATGTATTATGGAGGCAGCTATGTAAAGGATGGTTTAACCTGGGGCAGAGGGATGAGGGCAGGTATGAGTCTACAGTAAATATGCCTTCAGTAATAACACCGATATTGAATCCCAGTGCTTCTGAGGATATGGAACACTCAGGTTGTATAATATGTCTCAGAGAATTAAGAGTTTGATTCTTTCTAATCCGAGACTCAATAGCTGCAGCAATAACAACGAAAGAATCAAATGCTTATCAACACTGAAAAAAAGGTTCTTTAGATTCACAAAATAATGTATCTCCTTCCCCCATTACTGAGCCAAGAGCAACTCCTGAAAGGACTCATATCTGAACAAGACCCAACACCAGGACCTCCCAGGTAATAGATTAAAACAGTGCACTGGTAAAAGGTCTCAGTGCTGTGCCAGTTCACTTCATGCTCTTAGGACACAACTGATTAGTAAACGATAGATTCACAGGCTAATTACATTTTTTACAATATGCACTAAAGGAGTTGTTTATTTTTGTTTTTGTTTTGGAGGACCAGGAATTGCATGTGGGAAAAATACTTTCACATTTGTTCACTTGATGTTTCCAGGAAACTCATTTTGATGATTTCCTGTTCTAGCAGGGGATTTATGCTGAAACTGGACTTCATTTTATTTCCCTAATACCCATATTCTCTAAGGCAACTTCATCCCTTGCTGTTCTCTGTTTGAAATTTTCTTCTTTCTCATTTTCTCATGATCGGCACATCTCATTATTAACGTTTAGGCAAAATTATGACCACTTCAGAGAGTCTTTCTCAAGCATTCTTCTTCAACCCCCAAACATGCCCTAATCATTTCCAAATTAACTTCTTTTCTTTTCCACGTAGTTGGTGACACATATTTACCTTAATTCTTTATCTTTTAACTTGTTCGTTTTTTTTGTTTGTTTGTTTTTTTGTTTTTTTGTTTTTTTTTTTTTCATGACACTACCAGACTCTTACTGGATAGAGCCATCTTTCTCCAGTGTTTACCATTGTATTTTAGGTAGAAGAATAGAGATTGACTGCATTAGGGTGTTCAATAAATATTTGATGTATGAATAAACAAGTGAGAAAATGGGGGGTTAGAGAGGTCAGTTCACATAGTTAATAATTTGTAGATCTGAGACACAAACCAGGGCTTTCTAATTCAAAGTCTCACTGTATCATGTCTGACTTCTACTAAACTGTACTGTTAGCTGATTGTGCTATTAGGAGAACAGATTATCTTATACAGTGGAAATATACATAAGTGTTTACCAAAAAATGCCTAAGTCTTTCTTTTTTCATACCTTTGACCGCCTTCACCCATTCATTTTGCCCACCCCCAACTTCCACCTCTGGCAACTACCAATCTGTTCTCTGTTTCAAGTGAGCTTTTTTTTAAGATTCCACATAATATAAGTGAGCTCATAAAATGTTTGCCTTTCTCTGAATTACTTATTTCACTTAGCACATTGTTTTCAAGTTCTACCCATATTGTCACAAATTGCAGGATTTCTTTCTTTATGGTTGAATAATAGTCATACATTTATTTTGTTATCCATTCACCTATGGATGGATATTTAAATTGTTTCTATGTCTTGGCTACTGAAAACAATACTCCAGTGAACACAGAGGTACAGATAATCTCTTCAAATCATAATTTTGCTACATTTGAATATACATCCAGAAGTAGAATTGCTGGATTTTACAGTAGTTCTAGTTTTAATTGTTTGAGGAACATCCACACTGTTTTCCACAGTGACTGCACGGATTTGACATATTCTTACCAATAGTGCACAAAGTTTCTCTTTTCTTCACATCCTCGCCAGCGCTTTTTATCTTCTGTCTTCTTTTTTTTAATGGCTGCACCCAAAGCATATGGAAATTCCCAGGCCAGGGATTGAATCTGAGCCACACCTGTGACCTGTGCTGGAGCTGCAGCAATGCTGGATCCTTTCAACCCACTGTGCTGGGTAGGGGATTGAACCCACACCTCCGCAGGGACCAGAGCTGCCGAAGTGGGATTCTTAACCCACCGCACCACAGTGGGAACTCCTCTCTTATCTTCTTGATGAAAGTCATTCTAACAGGGGCGAAGTGATATCTCAGTAGATTTAGATTTGCATTTCCCTGATGATTAGTTATGCTGAGTACTTTTCATGTACCTATTGGCTATTTGGAAAAATTTCTATTAAGTTCCTTTGCCCATGTTTTAATCAGATTGTGGGTCTTTCTGTTATGAGTTGTGTGCAATTTTTACATATTTTGGATATATATTTATATACATTTATGTGTCTATATTTATCAATAATATAGATAAATTATAGACAATTATATTTATATATGCATTTTCTATATGTTTATATTTTTACAAACATATCTAACATGTAAATAAATACACATTTATAAAAAATGCATAAATCATCTTAACACTTTGATGATCAGGTTTGGGGCTCAGGTCACAACTTCAACCACTCACTTTCCCAAGACTTTGTTTTTGTGATTTTAAACAAAGGATCCATCAGAATGCACTTCTGAATTATGGAGTGGAGAATGGTGAAAAATGGGAATCTTAAAATAAAATGAGAGTCACTGTTTTGCAATTCAGGATCTCTGTCTTTGTCACTGCCTCTGACTTGCCTTTTTCACAGCTCCCATTTCCTGTCACCCAATTTTGAGTTCTGAGTGTTCTGTGTTCTGTGATTTTTTTTAAAATATCTCTGTGATGGATGAAAGTCCATGCAGTGAAGCATGCTGTCAGACTCGAGCCATTTGTCACCAAACGTTGGCACTCGTCTCTGCCAAGTTGCTGGGTCTGAGTCATGTCTTTGCTTCTGACAAAATGTCAGTGTTATTTGTCACCATCTAATATTCACGCCACATTTTTTGCCATGGGTCAGAACCACTGGATAGATGGCAGTCCTCATTGATTCTCTCACATTCTTCCCCAGGACAACCCTCTCAGCTTGGCTCCCCCCACCAAGTAATCGTCTGGTCTTTATTATAAGTGAATGTTCAGCATATAAGAGCTGATGACAAGGTTTGACTCACCCAATGTTACTTTCAAGAAATCATTAGTCTACCTCTTTCCCAATATTGTTTCTAACCACAAAGCCCTAATTTATATGTCACTCCATTATACTCTTATGACACATCTTCCCAGTTTAAGAATGTGAGATACATTTCTTCAAGAATTCAGAATTGACTGGGAAATACAGAATAAAGAGTCAGTCCAACAAAGGATTTCTATGGGAGACTGAGGTCAACCTTCCAGGAAAAATCTCACCCAAAAGAAAGAAAGGACTTGCTGAATGACAATTGGTCCAAAGAAGTGATTTTGAGTACTGTCTATTGTGAATGGATATAAGCGTCCTTAGTTCCCGAGAGAAACACTATGATGCTTAGGATTTTGCTTTTGAAATACTCTGGGGGTGGATGGCAGAAGTGGGAAAGATAAAGCAACACTGACGAAACAGTGCTGACTGCTGCTCCTGTGTGAGGGACATGTGGAGCTTCACTGCGTCCTCGTCTCTATTTTCTCTTTGGGTCATTAGCGCTCTGGATAGTTAAGGTCAGGAACCAGGCAGATGAATCAAAGTACATGTGGGGAAAGCAAAGGGGTTTAAGGACTTATCCAAGAAGCAGAAACCTTCCTTCAGAAATAGAACAAAGCTAGACACAGTGTAAGGATAAGCAGAAAGAACAGGGCACAGGTGCACTGAAAACATCGGGAGGCATTCCGATGACTGACTGGGCTCCCTCCCTCTTCTGCTGTTGTTCTGCACATCTCATCTTCAGGATGTGAACCACTGTCTCGTGTACAAGTATCATTTCACTGAGATGCTTTCCTAGTTCATTCTTCTCTCCCCATGCATCAGCAGTGTCCATATTGCTGATCATGGTTCTCGGCACATTGTAGGTAAACGATAACCTATTGAGCTTATTAAATAATATTCCCATCTAGATATGAGCTCAATCCACCTGCAGCCAAATAGGGCCTGAGGGTGGGGTGAGGGTGGGGTGGGGCGAGGGATGCGTAAAAGGAAATGGTTGGTTAGGCTTTCCTGACTCTGATCAGGTTGTCGGCAAGAAGGTGCAAACAGGCATCAGGAGATTTTTCAAGAGGGCCAATGACTTTGCAGGGCACTGTCTAGGGATGTTGTTGACATACTCATTCCTTCATTTGTAGCACGAACATTCATACGTCTCTACTGTGTATTGAGTACTGTCCTAATTTGGGGTAAATAAGAGACAGCAAAATAGAGACAGTGCTTGTATTTTCAGTTTCACACAAATGGCACATAAATGGTGACGGGACCATTACAGTACATGGTCCAGCTCTGCCAACTCATAACAATCTGTGACTTGGGTTTTAGCATTTACCTTAGGTTCCAGCTTTCTGTACATTCTGTTATTTCTGGAAATTATAAAAATACCTACTTCAAAAGGGTATTGCTGTTGTTGTTGTTGTTCCTATTAACACATTTCAAGGACTCACTTTGTGCCTGACTCTCAGAGTGATGATCAGCCACGGTCTTCTCCTCTTACTCCTTTCATACATCTTACAGCCCTTACCTGTGTCTGTGTTCCTATCAATCTCCAGGGCAGGGGCCACAACTGACTTACGTGCCCACAGCTGTGTTTATGCCTGATGAAACACACTGGATACTCAGAATGTGCTCTAAGAATTCTAGAGAGCTCAGCATCCTAAAAATGCAAAAACTCATTTCAGAGCAACTGAGAAATAAAGCCAAAAGAAGTTAATTGCTTGATATTATGGACTGCTGATTAAACCATCGGGTGGGGGGGGGTCGGGGATGTGACGACCTATGGCCCACACTGGGGCAAAACTGCAAAGGACAAACAGTGTCTCTTTTCATATTTGATTTCAAAATTGCCACCCCAAATGCAAGTCATTATCTCTCCATTAAACCCAGCAGTGAGACTCATTCTTTCAGCCATTGTGCATGAGTTGAGTTAATTTGAACCAGAATGTACTGACACCAACATCAGAGTTGAAGATCGAAATTGAGCAAATCCCCAGTAGCATACTTAGCTTCACAATATCACTCTTTCTTTTCATTTTGAATATTCACACATTCCACCGCCTATCCAACACATACTAATATAATCAGCAAACTCAATAGAAATTTTAACACCATTAATTTGTTCTTCTCTATTCCACATAAACTGAGTAAATCTTTGTAAGCATGTAATGAATGTATAGTTTAAGTCCAAGAGGGAAAAATCATAAAGAGATAAACTCATGAAGTATATGAAAAGGGGAAGAAATATGTGGGAGCTCTTGTCCAGCTCACCTGCTAATGTCTTCTTCAAGTTTACTTAACCTCCCTGCACCTCAGTGTTCCCATTCTTCAAATGAACTGAAGGTCACCCATAATTGCCTCTTCGTGAGAGAGTCCAGTTAAGCACAAAACATGGGCTTCAGAATTTGGCAACCTGGAGAACATCACCTGAAGAGGCTAAGAATCAGGTGGTTCTAAATCTTCAGGTGGAAACAAATTTTTGTTTCTCTCAACAGTCTTAAAATAAGAAAAGAAATTTATCTGGGTGTTTTACTCTCATAGGGATGCCGAAAAAAATGTATACTTAAGCTTACAGTTTTGAAAGTTATTTTCCATAAAACCAGAATAGTTTTTACATTTTTATTTCTTCATAAACATCACTGGAGGAAAACATCCTATTTTTAATTCTGTTTTCCACCTCTTTCTCCTTTTCTTGATTCCTTTTTAAATTCTTCTTCCTAGGAGTTCCCATTGTGACTCAGTGGTCAATGAATCCAACTAGGGTTGCGGGTTCGATCCCTGGCCTCACTCAGTGGGTTAAGGATCCTGTGCTGCCATGAGTCAAAGATGCGGCTCGGATCCCACGTTGCTGTGGCTGTGGTGTAGGCCGGCAGCTACAGCTCCGATTAGACCCCTAGGCTGGGAACCTCCATATGCCACAGGTGCGGCTCTAGAAAAGACAAAAAAGAAAAAAAAAATAAATAAATTCTTCCTTTTTCTCTCTCTTCCCCTTGCCCTCTCTCCCTCCCTTCCTGATATTTGCATATTCAATTTCCGTGATAGTTTTGCCAACTTTGCAGTGTAAGTGAAAATGCCTTCTCACAACGCCTGACACGAATTAAACAAAGCAAGTAAACACCTGTAACGTCAATGCCTGGCATACGTTGCTTCTTTAGTATGTCTTCATTTTTTTCTTGCTTTTTTTTAAAAAAATTCTTCCTTTTCTTCTTTTTCTCAGTCCCTTCTTCCTTTCCTTTCTCTGCTCTTTCCTCACTACGTCATCCTTATTTTTGTGCTCTCCTCGTTGTCTTTTTCTGATTTTCTTTGTGGACAGAATCTATTCTAATACAGCTCACCAACTAATTACTGCTCAGTCATCAGGAGGAAGTGTGTAATCAGCACCAAGCTTTGAGGGAACATGGGTATAATTGTTATTTTTCAATATTATGCCTCTCTTAGATTGTTGTACTAAGAATTTATTACATGTTGAGCATATATACAAGAATGTCTATAAAATGTGTAATGTGTAAAGAAGGGTACAGAATGCACCCCCAAAATGTGGGAAACGGAATATCACCTCTAGATCTCACGTTTGGTCTTCCCCATTTTCATCTGTCTCATCTGCTAGAATTTTATTGATATTTTCTATTTTTTATAGTATTGATCACGTGATCAAAATTCTTCCTTAGTCGTTCATGGTTAGAATTCTATATAGAAGGACCATCAATATGTTTTCGTCCACAACTGACTATTTTCATTCAACAATTTGTTCATGAGAATTTCCCATGATACTGCATGCTGTTTGGTCATTCTTTTTTACTTCCATGCAGCATTTCATTTGCATGACTGCATGCTTACCCACAATTTATTTAAGCACCTACTCTTCTTGGAAACTTTCTTTAGGAATTCCTACAGGAGCTCGGCAGGTTACAAACACAGCTAGCATCCATGAGGATGCGGGTTCAATCCCTGGCCCCGCTCCGTGGGTTAAGGATCTGGTGTTGCCCTGAGCTTCATTGTAGTTCGCAGACATGACTCGGATTTGGCGTTGCTGTGCCTGTGGCGTAGGCTGACAGCTACAGCTCCAATTTGACCCCTAGCCTGGGAACTTCCATGTGCCATGGGTGGGTGTGGACCTAAAACAAAGAGACAAACAAACGAACAAAAACGTTCTTTAAACTATTTTGTTGTATGTGAACAAACTTAAACATGTTTCCTGGAATATCCCAGCAAGAATTTCTCTACATTTTTCCAGAGATGGAATTGCTGTTTTTAGGATGTATATTTTCTTTTCTTTTCTTTTTGTCTTTTGTCTTTTTAGGGCCAAACCTGTGGCACACGGAGGTTCCCAGGCTAGGGGTCTAATTAGAGCTGTAGCTGCTGGCCTACCCCACAGCCACAATAATATGAGAATTGGAGCTGCTTCTGCAACCTACACCACAGCTCAAGACAACGCCAGATGCTTAACCCACTGAGCAAGGCCAGGGATCGAACCTGCATCCTGATGGATGCCAGTCAGATTCATTTCTGCTGAGCCAAGACAGGAAATCCCTTGGTTGTACGTTTTCTATGTTATTAGATCATACAGATACCGTTTGTAGAATTTTTAAGCCAATTTTCACTCCTATCAGCACTATATGTTTTCCTGCTCTATACCCTATCAATCACTTGAAATTACAGGTTTTTTCCAACCAGAGAGGTGGGAAATTATATCTCATTGCAGTTCAAGGATTACTAACAAGGCTGATCCTTTTTTCTCCTACATTTATTGCTACTTCTTTCTATTTAAAAGGTCTGCTCAATTTTGAAAATTTTGTTGTCTTTCAAATTGGAGCAATTCTTTATGTATCCTGGATATTATTCCTTTTCTATACTATTTGTTTTTTTATTTTTTACCTTTATTGATTTTTTTTATTAAAGTATAGTTGATCTACAGCGTTGTGCCAGTTTCTGCTATACAGCAAAGTGACTCAGTTATACATACGTACTCATTCTTTTTTAATATTATTTCCCATCATATTCTATTCCAAGAGACTCAGCATAGTTCCCTGTGCTCTACAGTAGGACCTCATTGCTCATCCATTCTAAATGTAATAGTTTTCATCTACCACCCAAACTCCCCGCCCATCCCACTCCCTCCCACCTCTATTCTATTTGTAACAAGTATCTTCTCACAGTTTATGTTTTTCCTCATTAGACTTCACCCAAATGCCCTTGCAATTTTCAAGATTCTCCGTCTCTTAGAATGCTTCCTTACAGCTGATGAGGTCTGAAGCCTTTTGGTTTTCTCTAAGCCTTAAAGCCAAGCAGTGGCATAATCATAGCTGATATGCAATTTTCCTTCATACTGTCCTTTCAGGACCCTCTGCCTGACATTAGGCTGTATAAATTGGTTTAGCAATCTAACTCCTAAGAACGAAAAATCAGAAGTAAAACAATAGTAAAAATAACAAAGTATGAAGGAAGGCTGGAGAGTAAGGCTTTGGGAAGTGCTGATAATTTCCATCTTACGTGGGGAGCCTCAGCAATTGGGAGCAACTGCCCAGAGCACTGGAGAGTTTATGAAGGACCTGTGGTCACACCCTGAAGGAAAGACCACTAGGCAGCTATGGACACCTGCCTTGGGCATTGGGTGAGAGCAAGGACGTGTACACGGCACTTTATAATCCAGATGATTAGAAACGTGGGCTAGGAAAAAAATGTGAAAAGATTTGGAAAGGTCTCTTTAAATAATATTGATATTCTTTGTCTAATGCTTTCTTTCAGCAAATATTTATTGAGCACCTACTGCATTCTAGTTGCTGGGGATAAAGCAGTAGAAAAATAAATAAAATAAAAAAGCAAAATGCCCTATCCTTACCCAGTCTAGTGAGGAGAAGAGAGGCAGGGAGAGAGAGTAAATTATTTAGTATGGTAGAAAGCAATAAACACTATGGTAAAAAATTAATCAGACAAGGGTGATAGGGAGTAGGAGAAAGCGTGGTTGAAAATGAGAGGGTGCGTGTAGATGGCAAACAGATGGTTTAGATGAATACAAATTATAAAACCGGCTAGTGTGGTTCGGGAACCCACGCTGGTTTAGTTTACAGAAAAGGACAATTCTCTTTTCCCAAATTATTAAGAAAATTCATTGCTGAAGATAATTTACGTTAATTTTCTTAGGGGGGCATAGGGAGAAACCAGCGTTTCTAGAGATGATGTGCTAGTTGATGCCTAGAGGTTGTTTCGACTGATCCATTCCACCAGTTCCTAAGTACCCGAGTCCCTCCCTTGTGCTTGTTACACCATCGTAAAGAGCAAAGATGTTCTCATGGAGTACACAAACTGTCGTCGTCACCATAGTGAATTAAGATTAGTTTTAGTATCATCTCTTTGCAAATCAGAAATGACAGGCCCCAAAGTGTTTAACTACCTCTCCCCAGCTCATGCAGATACTAAACTAAGGATTTAAAATTCATATTATTGCTAGCTTGTATCCAAAACCCATTCAAATATGCTACATCACACTAGATTTGTGAGCCCTCAACATCTGGTGTTACAAAGACCTATGTGTCTGTATCCCAGCTAAAACAAAAATGAGAAATAAAACATGCTTTTTAAAAAATCCAAGTGTTTGCTAGATGTCTGTTTCTATTATGTGAGACATATAGTTGAATACTTGAATCCTTTTTTAAAAACTTCAATTGACTTCTTTATTGCAGCATGGGATATAATAGTTAGAAGGCATCTTAGACAAAATCTCTTTTACAGGACTTGCATAGCTTTCCTAAGATCACATAAGTAGGAAGCAGCAAAACTAGAAGTTAAAACATCTTAAGATGGCATAAAACTATATATACTCTTTTCATGACATGATACTGTCCCTCTAGCAATTCTTTAAATTTACATATGAAGTTACTATAAAGCTATACTTGGAAAATAAATCTACATTTCATATTTATTCTCAATGGGCACAAAGTCTCAGTTTTGCAGGGTGAATACATTCTAGAAATCTGCTGTACAACACTTAAATACTTTTGTGCAGAATGCATGCAAACATCCACCCAAGAAAAATCCGGAAGACGTACAATGGAGACTGCCCGGGAAATCTGTTTTGGTCTTCAGAGTGACTTACAAGTAAGATATTCAACTTTCTTATGTCTGTTAAGCCTCTCTGGGAAGTGAGTCGTCTGGAATTGGAATTTCTCTTGTCTGGCTTCATGGCATTTAGGAGATATATCTGAGTTCTCTGAATGCTGATGCCAATCAACTTGCATTTGATGAGGAGTTTCTAAGTCTAGGTCAAAGGTACAACATTTCAAAAGAAAAAAAGCCTCTCCCTTCTTATGGCTTCAGCAGACTCTGCTGTTCTCAGCGAGAAACAGATGGAGGGACGACACTGGTAAACAGAACGGTGGTTTAATGGGAAGTTTTATTACCTTTGGTGGCTATCAGCATCTCCATAGGAGCCCTTCCTCACCTCCCACAAATCCCCCCGTGAGGATCCCACACAAGCCTTATCAAATTTTGTAGCTTTGGGATGGGATGAATAAAAATGACCTAGAATCGGTTCTGACAAACCAGATGGAGTTTTATTGAGAACCATCAATTTCTTCTAATAAGATCTATATATTTCCCAGCATATGCCATTTGATTGATTGTGGCTTTGCAACCTTTTTCGGTAATTTTCCTGTCCCTGTGTGGCTCGGTGACTATGTGGTCTTGCTTTGTCATTTAAAGGTCAGCATATTCAATATGTATCCAATTTGTGTTCATTTACTTCAGCTCCATAAATACTCCTTTGTTCATCTGTACAGGAGCCATATTTCTCTTAGGAAGGATTTTCAGTTCTAAAAACAACAAACTTATTGGCTGCTACATAGAAACTATAACAAGATGTGTGTGACTTGAATAGGCTGACTTAGGCTACACTCTGATTGTTACCATGTATGAGATTTCCAACGACTGGGACTCACAGACACTCCCAGAGTGACGTATAGCCACGGAGGCAACATACCTTTTAAGGGAAGAAGGAGAAGGAAGTGAGAGAACATCATTTGCATGTCTGTTAAAAAAATGACGTTGGATGAGACAATGTGATAGAAAAGAAGTGACCAGAAGTAGAAAGTACATACGAGGTCCAATTCTCATGAAGCCTCTAGAGATGCAGAAGAAATGATAAATTAAGAAACAGCATAAAATATGACCCACAGTACATTAAAACATAGCATAAAATGAAAACTTCCAATTGTAGGTTCCATGCGATCATTTATATATTACAAGTATAATTCATATTATATTACATATAACGTGCGTATGTACTTAACACGCACAATTACTATGGGAAACAAGGGGAGACATCTTGCTGGACAGAGAGAACAGGGCACTTCAACTCGGAAAACCACTCTAGGTTCAAATCCTTACCCTGTTACTCTTTCCTATGACTTTGGAAAGTGACTGACATCACGATGCCTCTTCTAAGTTATAAATCCCTTTGGAAAACACGGGTGATTCTCGTATTTATTCGAACTGTCACAATGATAAACAGAAATAAAGAGGGAAAGACACCTAGTAGAGTGGACAGTGCTTTTAAAAGTTAGTTCCACGTCTTGTTTTTGCAAGGAGCACTGCTGCGTCTGAGTTGTGGGGAGAAGAACAGAAAAGCAAAGAGGCACTCTGCCCCGAGGGTCTGCACAGTCCAAAAGGCAAAGTCAGTCACACACATGTGCCTTATGTGTGTGATTCTGTGAGAGTGTGTGTCTGTGAAAAGTTCCATGTGCTACAAAGAGGTGAAGACAAAGAATTATAGGAATTTATAAGAAAGAAAGAATCACAGGTGAAAAGAAAAACATAATTTGGTTCAGAGTTATTAAATTTCAAATTCTGAGTCATCCTAGGTTCGACCTTATTCTGTGCAATTGTTCCTCCATTTTAGGTCTAATGAGTCCATGATTTATAAGGAGGTGTTTCTATGTTTCCTAAAACTGGAGCCTAATTCCTCACACTGAGCTTGTCCACTGTTTTCATCTTGTCTGCCTAAACCCTAAACTTGACACTTTCCATCCATTCTGCACAAATGGCTAGAGATCTGAGTTACTCACTTGCCTAATACTACTACTGCCACTAATAATGATTAAGAAGAACTGAAGGAGGGAATGGCAGAACGGAAAAAAATTTTAAAAGCCTACAAATATGTCCCCATACAAGTAAGATGGTAAGCGCAATTGAATTAGGAATCACAGTGAGTTATATGACCTGTTGCAGTGATTGCATTAAGCAAGCGCATTATTTCAATAATAAAATAAACTCATTGAAACAGATTATTTTCTAAGGTAATTATTTAACTAATTTAAAAGTGGCAGGAGGATAGATGTTCCAATCTTTGCATTTTATTATCTCTTCACTGTATTCAGCCAGAAGAACACTATCTTTGGCGACTGCACTTCTTTATATTTATAGAGAAGTCTCACTTGTTTTCCCAAAGTTAAGCTCTAACATATGTGTCCTTATTTCATTTTTATACAAAGATCTCATTCTGAAGGCTTCCTATCAAAATTTCTTCTTTGGGTTGGTCTTTCCAACAAAGATCCAATCACCTGCCGTAGCTCTCAGAGCAGCTTGTGCACAGCCATGCATGCCCCTCACTGGTCCGGTATCACTGGTAGAATGTGAGATGAGTGGGGAGGGCTGCACTGTCTGGCTCGCTGCTGGATGTGCTGTAGCAAACCCAGTGTGCAGCCCACCATCAGTGTTTATGAATAGAAAATGACGGGAAGGGACAAGGCTATTGCTCTTACCTGCATTTTGCAGTTCAGGGCAATCTACTCCATTGCAGTTAGGAGTCAATCCAATTCTCTCATTTAGTGAATAACAGGTGTTGGTGTTAAACATATCCAGTCATTGACGTCGTGAAAGCCAGACTTGCTGCATCCTTGGACATGTTGATTAGCCTGCCCAGAGTTCAGCTTCGTCTCGATTTCATATGATGACTAAGAATATGCACTCTGATCCACACCAATTGTGTCCATAACCCAATTCGCCACTGACTAGCTGTGTGATCTTAGACAAGTCACTTAATCTTTCTGTGTCTCAGTTTTTCATTTGTCAACTGTGGATAGGAAGAGTGCCTACTTACAGGGTCACTGAGAGAATTAAATGAGCTAATATTACACAAAATACTATAACAGAAGTATAATATAGTTAAGTTCTTATTGTTGCTGTTATTCATGTCATTGTTTACATTTTTATCATTACTATTTAAACAAGATATTACCCTATATCAGATATTATATAATAAAATGAGATACTATACAAGCAAAATGCATAGCACAGTACCTGGTACCAATTACAGCAGACTTTATTACTTTTAGTAGTATTAGCAGTATTAGCAGCAGCATTATCATGTACCCTTATTATTTCTAGTTGATCAGCAAATATTTATAGAAATATTAAAAGTCGACACTGATTGTTCACTTGCTCACCACTCTACATGCATTAAATTCCCAGGTGTAAAGAAGGAGAAGCATCCAAGATAAGGGACCCTGAAGCCCATTAATCGGGTCTCCATCTCATTTGTGCCACTTGCTCATTACAGAACTTTGATGAGTCCTGTGCCTATCTCTGGACAGATAGAATAGGACCTACCTCAAAGGTTTTTTGGGGAATAGGAGAGCTACAAAGAAAAAGACAGAACACCTCCAGGATTTAGTAAGCATTCAATAAATGTAAGGCAGTAGGATTCTTTTATTCTCACGACAACCTTAAATATTTTATACTAATATCTCCATTATAGAGCCATTTAAGCTGATCTAAGGAGGGTAAATAACTTTCCCAAGTTTAAACGCAATTCCGTGTCAGAGTTTGACTTTGATCCAAGTCAGTCTGATTCCAGAGCTTGTGTTCTTGGTCAATATATGATGAAGTCCCTACCCTTTTCCCCCAGAGACAGGTGGGGTTTTCAAATGCATTGAGGGGATTATGCCTGCCATGCTGCTTGGTCCTGGCCATCTCCATATGCTGTTGCCCTGTCTGCCCCAACTTTTCTAGGGTGAGTCTGTAGTTATAATGGTCTTATAACATGTGCTTTTCACAATAAGCTCTTTTATAGGTGATTTCTTTGTAAATATTTCCAGATAATTATGAAATCATATTTTGTCAGAAAATAGGTAGTGATTTACTTTTTAATCTTGACAATATAGCTGTTACTGTGGCCCCACCTTCACTAATATCCCTCTCTTTCCTCCCCAACCTATCACCCAATGCAAGGTAATTGTTCATGTAGTCCTTATCGATTCATCCAACCATGTTTTGATGGCATATCAGACACTGTTATATAAGCTGGAGGTACAAAGACATGAGTAAGATTCAGTCATGCTCCCTTGGAGAGACCCCAACTAGTCTGGCTCAGTTTTAAATGTAGGATGCTGCCAGTCTTCGCTTACGCCACTACCATTCCTAAGTTCAGTATTACACGGGACACACCTTTCTACTAGTGGTTTGGAGCTAGTAAAGTTCTTGGGATTTGAGTACAGAGTGCCTGGGAAACACAACATCCTATATTGCTTTTCTCAGGATTAGGCATCTACCAACTGCCCCAGTCCCAGAACTTGTAGCAGATTCACATGCCTGTTCTTCTTCTTTGACTCTGGTTTCTATTCCACGTTCCAGTGGACTCGAGAGTTGGTACTGCTCCACAAATTCATTGTTTAAAATCTGGATTCGCCTTCCCTAGGTTCCAGGAGCCCTTGATATCTAAAGTCTTGCCAAGACTACTAGTTTTATCCTGGTGAATAATCTTCTACACTGGATCCTATATTCCATGGAAAAGTTTGAGTGTCTGCCATTGTCTTTGGCCTGGGTGTGATATGATTACCCTCCCCTTCCAAACTATATAATTTTACTGTACACTGCTGTGTTCTGAGGATTCGTCATTAGAACTGGTTAATTTCTTACTGATTCTACTATTATCAAGACCTAGACCCCCTCCACACTCCCTAACCCAGCTCTGAATACTCTGCATATCAGGAAATGCACATTAATAAATAATGGCCTTAGGAAAGCTCTGGAGAATAAAAGAGACTTCACTTCAGATATCCCACTGAGAAAGGTACATGAACTCAGATCAGGAATTCTTTACATAGATATCACTTATCCCTTTCGTTTTCCCATTTTTCTTTACATTTCCATCTTTTAGCCTAAATCATTGCTATCCTCCACTGATGACAGATCCCAGTTTGTGCGAAAAAGAGGAAAAAAAAGATAACTATGGAATGCTTTTCTGCGGGCTGTGTGAATGTCGCCTTCTCTGAGTGTGGCTGGAGAGCCCCTCTTTTCCTGCTAACATCACGCAGCGATGCTTCTCTCCAATGGTCATAAACAAAACACCAACAGATGCGAGGAACAAGTGAATATCAAGGAGGCGGTCACCATAGCAACAATAACCATGGAAAGTCCTCTAACCACCCACCCCCTGCACCAGCATCTACTCAAAAATTCAGAGCATTCAGCTCACAGAAATACAGGGGAGAAAAAGCCAAGAGAACTTCAATGCAGTGAGTAGAAATAAGCTCATAGTTGAAAAATTGGAACTCTCGTCAAAGGTTTCACTTCTCTGCCCATGCCCAGGGCTTGCTCAAGGCAGAATTATAAAAGGAAATATTATTCGTTTTGCCTACAGGACAGACAGTGCAGTCATTCATCTGATATCTGGGAGGGGCGGTCTGCAGCTTGCATTGGGGGGATTACTTGTCACATGTCTAGCTGTCCAAGTCAAAATGGTGTAACTCATTCTCCCTTGGATATAAAACATACATTTCTAATACAACCCACATGGAACAGATATTCCCTTTTGTGAAAGTCTAGTTCTTCTTAGATTCACTTATCAAAATGCCAGACAACCGGTCCTGAGTCTTTGAAGTTCAATTTCATCCATGAAGCCTTCTCCAGCCAATACAGTTCACAGCTATTTCTTGACATATGAAGACAAAACCCCTGGGTTTGTCTCCAATTTGGATATTTAAAGCTGGGTGACATTGAACTTAACTTCTCACATGAAAAAATTTTGCAAATAAAATATTAAAAAAATAAAATGATGTAATATAGGTAAATTAAATGACATGGAGCTGCAAATCTGATGATTATTATTATTAGTCTTTTTTAGGGCTGCACCTGCGGCATATGGAAGTTTGCAGGCTAAGGGTCCAAATAGAGCTATAGGTGCCAGCCTATAGCACAGCCACAGCAACGTCAGATCTGAGCCGTGTCTGCAACCTACACCACAGCTCATGGCAACACTGGATCCTTAACCCATTGAGGCCAGGGATCGAACCCATGTCCTCATGGATACTAGTCAGATTCATTACCACTGAGCCACGATGGTAACCCTTGTATTATTATTTTTAACGCTAATATTATTTCTCCTTTCTCTCACTTGCTATCTCCATACCATTTTTATGGAACAATGTCAACTGGCATGTTGTAAAATCTCACTACCTTATAATCTATAAATAAGTAAAGAAGATGGGCTGTAGAATACCAAGGTGGAGTGAATCATTCGACATATATTAAAACAAAAGAACAATACACACGCACTTCTTGTCTCCATCATAAATCAACTTAAGTTTTAACTTCTTTCACTCATGCTGTGTCTTCCCCATAATTAAAGACTCTATTGAGATATTTCAGATAACCAATGAATTAGTTCACCAAAAAAATCCATGAGACATTTTTTTCAGGATTATTAAAGCTGAAAGAACACATAATCACAAATAAGCATTGTCTAAGTGAACTAAGAGATGAAGGAAACTACCTTTTTTATTTGGGCTAATGCCTACTCATTCCTCAAAATTCTCTTAGCTGTCACATCTGCCAGAAACCTCCTGCCCCTCCCCAGACATGGGGCGGGGGGGGGGGGTTCAGCCTTTTGACCCTTCTTTGCTGACATTACACTATTACTTATAACATTCTTAAAGTACTCTCTCTACTTGTTGCCTGTGTCTCCTCCATTACTCTGTTATCTAACGTCTCGTGCATTGCTGTGTTCATAATACAGCACAGTGTCATGGCCAATGTCATTACTTGTTGCATGAGTAAATTAGTGCATGGCTGAATGAGTGAATCAATGAATGAATAAAAGAATGAATCAGTCAAATTAAATGAACATCACATATATATAAGCATCTGGACAATAATTTCTTCAAATTATTCAGAAAGTAACTATTTGAGATTTGCAATAATCTTTTTTATTTTTTAATTTATTTTTTATTGAAGTATAGTTAACATACACTATTATGTTATTTTAGGTATACTCCATAATAATTTGACAATTGAATACATCATGCAATTATCTCCATGCTAAGTATAGTCCCCCTTAAAAGCTATTACAATGTTATTGACCATATTCCTTGCACTGTATATTACATCCTTGTGACTAATATATTATGGAACTGAAGGTTTATACCTCTTAATTCTTTATATCTATCTCTACCTACTCTCCTCACACCCTTCTCTCCTTGCAACCACCTGTTTGTTCTCTGTATCTCAGTTTGTTTTCATTTGGTCTGTTTGTTTTGTTTTTTTATATTCTGAATATAAGTGAAATCATGCAGTGTTTGTCTTGGACTTATTTCACGTAAAGTAATAATCTAGATCTGTCCATGTTGTCACAAATGACTAATTTCACTTTTCATAAGTAATATTCTATTGTATATATACAGCACTGATTTCTTCAGTGACCTATTGATTGTTTAGTAGCATATTGTTTAGTTTCCATGTGTCATTGTTTTTGGCAGATTTTTTTAGTGTTGATTTCTAATTTCATTTTATTGTGGTCAGAAAAGATGATTGATAGAATTCAATCTTTTTAAATGTAATGAAACTCATTTTGCTGATGACTTTGGATGGAGATATGTATACACAAACATACACACATATGTACATCTGGTCAAATGTGTGATTTAAGGCAAATGTTTCCTTGCTGATATTCTAGCTGGATGATGTATCCATTGATATAAGTACAGCGTTTGAATCATCTAATATTACTGTGCTACTGACAATCTCTCCTTTCATGTTTGGTAATTTTTACTTTTGCATCTGGGTGTTCTTATGATGGTGGCGGCATATATATTTGCAACTTTACATCTTCTCACTGGATTGATCTCTTTTTACTATGTAATGCCCTTTTTAATTTCTTATTAACAGTTTTTGTTTGAAAGCCTATTTTATTTCATGTATGTATTGCTATCCCAGCTTTCTTTTTATTTCCATTTTCATGGAAAACCTTTTTCCACTCCTTTCATTCCAGTTTGTGTCTTTAGAATTGATGGGAATCTCTGTTTTTGTTTTTTTCATTCAGCGACTTTCTGTCTTTTGATTGGAACATTTAATCCATTTACATTTCAAGTAATTATTGATAGGTTTGCACTTATTGTCATTTTGTAATTGTTTCCTGTCTGTCTTGTAGTTCTTTTTTTGTTCCTTCTTCTTTCACTGTTATTTGATTACTCCATTGTTATGTATGTTCGGAGTTCTTTCTCTCTTATTTGCATATATCTATTGTAGGTTTCATACATAAATATGTGAGTGTGTGTGTGTAATTTTAAGTTGATAATCTCTTAAGTTTGAAAACATTCTAACAACCCTATATTTGCTTTGTGTTTTGTGTGTCTGTTAACTACTTACTGTGACTATAGATGGTTTTAGAATCGTTTTTGTTTGTCTTCAGTTCATTCTCATAGATAGCAGACATGTAAAAAGTTGTAATTTTGCTGTGCTCAAGGGATAAAGTGAGCCCAGGGTCTTTCTACTCTGCCATCTTGGCCATACCATCTATAATAATCTCAATTGTATGAAGGCACATGCTACTTAATTATCTCTTATATTTTTGCAAGTTTTATTTAAATTAATTTACCAAAAAAAACCCTAATGTCATATACATTACCCCATTTTATAGTTATAAAAATCAATTCATGTATGTCTTTGTAGACTTTTAGCTAAGTGATTCTCAATCAATGGCTGTCACACTTTGCTTTTTGCATATATCAAATGAATCTAAGGTAAAATATATAATAGTTCATTGCAAAGCCACAGAAGCTATTAGTTAATGCAGTCTGGCACACAGTAGCTTCAGAACATTGATTTTGAACACAGAGAAATAGATATATAATCTTATACTTTTTATTTATTTATAATTTTTTATTTTATGCTTTTTTTTTTTTTTTTTTTTTTTTTTTTTTGCTTAAGGCATATGGACATTGCCAGGCTAGGGGCTGAACTGGAGCTGCAACTGCCGGCCTATGCCACAGTCACAGCAACACAGAATCCAAGCCACATCTGTAACCTATACCACAGCTCACAGCAATGCTGGATCCTTAACCCACTGAACAAGGCCAGAGATGGAACCTGCGTCCTCATGGATACTGGTTGTGTTTGTAACCCACTGAGCCACAATGTGAACTCCATATCCTTAAAATTTTTAAATGAGGAAAAGTTTGGGAACTAACCTAATTCATAACTACCTTTAAGGAAGAGATAGCCAGATCCAAAAAGTAAAACTATTTTGTATCAGTGGCAAAATCTGGTGTGTGAATTTATTTCCTAATCCAAGGATCATTGCCCTTTCAATTAATTTATGAAGGGATTATACCTATAAAATTTCAAATTATTTACTTTCTCTTGTAAATGTAACTGCAAGCCAAAGACCACAAGAAGAGTCATGATATATTCCTCTTGTACCCTACAGATTGTTTTTGGTTAATCCACTAGTAATTCATATAAAGCTTTGGACTTCTGAAGAAGTTGGCTGATCCTGGGGAAAGCTTGTAGATGACAAGTTTAATGCTGTTTTTAAAATGATATAATTCCCAAGATGACCCAGTGATTTAATTAAGTTATATTTTAAAATATAGAGGTAAGAGTTGGAACCAGTGATGTCCACTTATTTTTAATTAAATTTCTGAAAGCTATGGGCCTCGATCGCTAAATGGGCTGTTATCTGCAATTCAGGGGTCTTAAATAAGGGGCTTTTAGTATCTAATTTTATATTAATAGAATAAAGCTTGAAAATTTTTCCACAGCAGCAATTGCATAAGTATATATTTTATCTGGCATTAAAAAGACATTATTGATGCAGAACTCTCTATTAAGGAGAAAGGACTACTTTTAGATGAGAAGCAGTCCAGAGGCACCACCACATTTGTCATCTAAACATATTTAGTTGCATAACATAATAGAATATGAATTATATTAATGTAGTAAGACTGGGAAACACAAGTTAAAAAAAAAGCAACTATTGAAAATTTTGGTTGGTGCAATTTGAGTTAACATTTATATTAAACTGGAGAAGTTAAGAAAGGGCCAAAGAGGAGTTCCCGTCGTGGCACAGTGGTTAACGAATCCGACTAGGAACCATGAGGTTGCGGGTTCGGTCCCTGCCCTTGCTCAGTGGGTTAACGATCCGGCGTTGCCGTGAGCTGTGGTGTAGGTTGCAGACACGGCTCGGATCCCGCGTTGCTGTGGCTCTGGCGTAGGCCGGTGGCTACAGCTCCGATTCAACCCCTAGCCTGGGAACCTCCATATGCCGCGGAAGCGGCCCAAGAAATAGCAACAACAACAACAACAAAAGACAAAAAGACCAAAAAAAAAAAAAAAAAAAGAAAGAAAGGGCCAAAGAGTAGAGCAGAACCTAAGGTGCATTTCCTCAACAAGCAATAAGTGCTCACTTACTATGCCCCGGGTAATGTACCAGGCACTGACAGTAAAACACAGACATAGATTAGTCCCATTTTTCGAACTAGTGCAGGAGATTTGCAGTGATAAGACTATACTATACGTAGGTTGTCAAAGCAGGGGGCTTGGCCATAGGAACTACTCAATGGTTTCATTAAGGCACCACTAGAACAAATAAACTCCAGTTGTTCTTTTCTCTGTTTGTGTCACTCCTCTCATAACTGAAATTCTCTGGAATGTAAGGGGTAGGAGTTTCCAAAAATGACCCTGGTACTTACTCTGGACTGCTTGAGGTCACTTCCACCCTCTCAGCCAGAACACTGGGCTCAGGCACTGCTTGAGGTCACTTCCACCCTCTCAGCCAGAACACTGGGCTCAGGCAGTCTCTCTTAGCACAGGTGTCTCCCTCACCGCCCGCACCACTGTGTAAAATCCCACTGGTCTCAAGACTTTCAGATACTGGGCATCAGGCATCCATGGGCAATTCCTACAGCAAGACTGTTGAGCTTCCCATGCTTTGGGCGTGCCTTTACTGATAAAGGTCACGTTTGCTTGTAAGTGGTACTGGTGTACTGTGGGGAGTTAGGGGTCATTGCCCTTGAAAGAAAGAATGTTCAGCAGATCACCCTGGTCCAAGCACACCTTCCAGAGCAATGGGGACCAGACTTGTTTTCTTTTTCACTTGTCTGACCCTTGTCACAGATGTAGCCCCAACAACTCTGTTCCTTAACTTGCTGAATGTTAGTTGCATTTGAATGTGTACCTTAAAGAATTAATAGGGTTTCTTTCGTCTAGGTAATTGGTTACACTTCATGCGTTGAGTTTATAATGAAATTATAGGATATTCAAAACCCAGAGCAAAGACCAAAAGGTTGACTCAAAATTTCACTATACTAATGCAATCTTTGTTTATCCATTTACCTTTTGGTTACATGGCTATTATTACAGTATACAGTCTGATTTTTCCCCTATTGTCTTTAATGGGGCTATTTAAACAAACAAGGGCTTTGCTTTATAGTTTTATGAACTTGGAAAGGTTATAGAACTTCCTTATGCCTCAGGATTCAGGTGTATGGTGTTGATCTTTGAGTGAGTGTGTAGCTGTGTGTTCATATGCCTCCTGGTTGTGGGTGAAAGGTTGAACTAAGTGACTTACTGGCATTCTTTTCAGTTCTAAGTTTTATGATAACTGATGATTGATGAACTTGCCTCTTAGCTTTATAGTACATTGAAGTAGCATTTTACATAAGCTCTACATATGTGGGAATATTATAGAAAGGAATAACTATCTTTATTTCTCAGTAATATTGGTTAGAAAGAGGAGGATGGGAAAGAAATGAAGAAAGGAAGTAGAGAAAACTACCTGAGGCCACAAGTGCATGAGACAGCAATATACTATTCTGCATAGACTATGGTTCAATTCAGCAAAAAATCAATTGTCTGAATGACAGTTATGGTCATTTGTTCAATGACTAATGTATTTATTTTATCAAATTGTTGATTTGTCAAACATTCATTAATGCTAAATATGTATATAGTTTATAAGAAATTATTATTTATTCCAGTGATTTAGGCAACTTTGAATTGGTTCTGTTTGGAAAAAGTTTGTTTGGATGCACCACGGCATAGGTAAGTTCCCGCACCGGGGATTGAACCCATGCCATAGCAGCAACCAGGCCGGGGCAGTGACAACGCCAGATCCTTAACCTGCTGCACCACAAGGGAACTCTCTTTCTTTCTTCCTTCCCTTCTTTCTTTTTTTAACAAATTTTTAATATTTATAAAGGTATATTTAATCAGTAACCAAAAAAGCAGGATGACAACAGAATCTTATATCTGAAATACTTTCATCATGAATATGATGTTTGGAAAGAACTAAAAATATATGGCAGATTAACATTTTAACTACTAAATAGCTAAGAATCCAGTATTAAACTTGATGCAGAATTGAGTAGTCATTGATGAATCAATAGTAAAAATCGCCCAAAATTTAGCAATATTTAACATTTAAAGAATTTGGGAGCATTCAAAGATTGACACAATCCTGTCACCAAAGAATAACTAAAATGTAAAAATCTGAATGGTAAACTGACAAAATTAAGTTGAATCTGACTTCTATGAAACTGGTAGAAGCCTACTAAAAAGAGGTGAATTTCAAAGGAAAAGAATATATGTAAAAAATAATTGAAAGTATCCTAAATACTCCAAAGACTAATAAAATTCTGAAATTCTAGGATCTAAGAAGGAACAACTGAGATACATCAATTTGGCAGCCATTTATTGAACAATCTGGTATGTGACATAACACACTGCAATCTGGCAGGAAGGAAGCATGTCCAGAATGAACTGCTCTGATGGCATCATGCGTGGGCCAGGTGTTAATCACAAAGACATAATTGCAATGGTAGGATTTAAAGTATCTCAAAAATCACAAACATAAAGCAAGAAACGATAGCGATGTCATAATTTTCCAAATCTAATCTTAATAAACTAACATCAACTTTATAGATCAGCTGTTTCTTTCTTTTCTTTCTTTTTTTTTTTTTTTTTTAGGGCCACACCTGCAGCATATGGAAGTTCCCAGGCTACAGGTCAAACTGGAGCTGCAACTGCTTGCCTTCACTACAGCCACAGCCACACAGGATCCGGGCCACATACTTGACCTACATCACAGCTCAAGTCAATGCCAGATCCTTAACCCACTCAGCCAGGCCAGGGCTTGAACCAATGTTCTCATGGATACTAGTCAGGTTCGTTATCACTGAGTCACAATGGGAACCCCTATATATCATTTTTTTAAAACTCTTTGAAAGTATTGACGCAACTATAAGTTTTTAAAGGATTCAAAATGAATTGATATGAACTTAAAAACTGCATATTAAATGCTAACTTTTGGGTTCTGGTAATGAAATACTATTTTTTCAATATTAGTGCACTCATAAAAAGATAATCATTTTATGGCCCTTTAACTTCTGCTAATTGAATATTTTTAAAATATTTCAATATAAACAAAATGAAATTTACTCAACTAAATCTGTGCAAAACTTCTGAGTTAGCAAATCGTTCTCATATAATGTTTATTATTTTAATTTTTATAATATGTTTGTAATTCCCACATTTACAGAAAGTTGGTCACTTGGGATTTGGTCATCAATGAAATGTTCTTTAGATGGACGAATTATCAGATTTTTCTTTTTGAAGAAATAGTCCACTTCCTTATAAAACTCCTTATCGATAGAATGAGCATAAGACAAGACTACATCATGGCCCAATAGTTACAATAGGAGTTCCCGTCGTGGCGCAGTGGTTAACGAATCCGACTAGGAACCATGAGGTTGCGGGTTCGGTCCCTGCGCTTGCTCAGTGGGTTAACGATCTGGCGTTGCCGTGAGCTGTGGTGTAGGTTGCAGACGCGGCTCAGATCCTGCGTTGCTGTGGCTCTGGCGTAGGCCGGTGGCTACAGCTCCGATTAGACCCCTAGCCTGGGAACCTCCATATGCCGCGGAAGCAGCCCAAAGAAATAGCAAAAAGACAAAAAAAAAAAAAAAAAAAAATAGTTACAATAATTTCATCCTCTCCACAATTGGCAACATGAGGTTTCCTAAGAAGTAGAAGTCAGCAGGATTTGCGAGGGGCTGACGTCCAAAGCCAAGAGAGACCGAGGATGAAATCGACACTAATGTATACTGGGCCATGGAAAATAGACAACAGATTTCAGTAACTGTCCAAGAAAGGGAGTCAGAAACTATCAAACAAAACCCCCGGATTCAGAGTCTTTTATAGACCTACCTCATTCTATCAAACTTTGCTTTATCAGATTTGGCAGATAACGCATTTTGCACACAGGGAAGGTTTGTGGCAACCCTGTGTGGAGCAAATCTACTGAAGTCACTTTTTCGACAGCCATTGCTCACTTTGCGTCTCCGTGCCACATTTCGGTAATTCTCTCAGTATTTCAAACGTTTCATGATCACTGTGTCTGGTGTGGTGACCTGTGAGCGCCAGTGTTACTACTACCATTCGCTGAAGGCTTGGCTGCTGGCCATAGTTTTCAGCAATAAACTATTTTTTAAATGAAGGCATGTACATTTTTTTACACATAATGCTATTTCACACTTAATAGACTACAGTACAGTGCAAACATAACTTTTATGTGCACTAGGAAACCAAATAATTTGTGTGACTCACTTCATTGCAATATTTGCTGTATTGTGGCGGTCTGCAACCGAAACCACAGTCTCTCTGAGGAATGTTGTATATGATTTCTTAAGTCTGTACAGCTTCCCCGGGTTTGCCATATTTTAACAAATACTGCACTTTCCCCATTTCATCCTTTAATAGTAGTAAATAAAAGACTTCAAAAGCTCGTGCTATACAGGAGACAAAGGGCTATAAGGGCTATATTTTATTTCTATAGAAACCGAAGAGGCCAAGAACAGGGTCTTAAATGTAGTAGGTATATTTTAAAAAGCCATTCATTTAGTTAATGTCCACATGAATTAACTGTGTGCAACCCAAATGAGTGAATGATCAAATAAATACTTGACTTCCTATAAGACGGGTAGAGGGACAGAGAAAGATACCATAACCTACTTGGAAGCCATATTCTGGACTACAGAAACCCCAAAGGGTAAGCACTTTCATTCAGAGGCAAAAAGAAGAGAAGACTACACCTACGAGGAGGGAAGAAAGGCAGTGGAGACAGTCTGGGTTACAAAACCAGCCCCCAGTGAATCCTAGAGTACTCCCAACAAAACCCTGAAAAATGGAGACTCAAATTCCTCAAGAATCAGATGGGACCACAGATAAAAGTATCCTTTTCAACTAGGGAGCTCTGGAAAATTGATTCTCGATTTCAAAAGTAAAGCAAGTTTTATTTGATTCAAAGGCATCTTCAGAGGGCAAGAAAAGTTTAATGTGTATACAGTGTGTTTGAAAGACTTTTCTAGGGTCCAAGAAACTCTCCTTTGGGTACCATAGGCTGGTTTATTATCCATTATCTATAACACAAAAATAATGAAAGTGGTACAATTCTCTGTTCAGAAAGCCCATGGGAATACCAGGTTTTGACAGCCATGATATATCTCAGTTAGTTTTTCCTGTATAAAACCATCACAAATCACAGAGTAGACAGGGTGTTGGTTAAAGAGGCTACACATTGAGATGATGAAGTTATTCATTTATCTTCCCTGAAAGAACTCAGACGGCACTATGGTTGATAACATAAATCTTACCCTCTACAAGATAAGGATCCTCTCCACTAATGTCTCTTAGCAATTTGATTAAAATTGTCTTTGTTTTCCAGGACTTCATAGTGATCTCACTTTTCTGATTAGTCACTGAAACATTCAACCCAGTTTGTGGTGCTAAAATCTGGAGGATGATTCGATCTGAATAAAAGGAAGAATTAAAAATGCCCTTGAAAAGGGGGGGGGGGGGTTGGTGATTAAAATAGGTAAAAGCATAAACAATTTAAGTTCACTTGGAATTCATGTTACTGTTTCTCGTACTTCATTCAAGTGAAATATCATTTCTTCAGAAACTATTTTTCTATGCACAGATACTCTGATTGATTTGAGAGCTTAGTGTTAGCTGCAAAAAAGTCAAACCATGCAGAGTGAGGAGAAAGGCAGTCTGCACAGTCAGATTGATATCATCATCGAAGTTTAAAAAGGTAATTATGGGACAGACCATCAAAATATTGGAAAATAAAGCAACAATATAAATATTCTTGAGTATAGATATAGGAAGAGAAAATGCAAAAAGCCAACTTAGTGAAAAGCTCAGTGACCTTAGTGAAGGGATGAGGGAAGGAAGGAAGGGAAGAAGGGGGGTGGGAGGGAGGGAGGAGGGAGACGGGGAGAAGGTAGAAATTGAAGGAATGAAAAAAACGAGAGGGAGGAAAAGAAACTACCTCCCTAACCTTCACTACATGCCAAGAATGTTCTAGGCAATGACTTATCCATTACCTAGTTTAATCTTCACAGAAAGGGGTTTTGTTCATTTCTTTAACCTCTGATTTACATTCAAGAGAGCTGTTTTCTGTTTCTTTGAAAGAAAAACAAATAAACAAAACAAAAAAAACCTCAGAGAGAAAATAAGTGAAAAGACACATCCAAAGTCTACATATGCGAAAATCACTTCCTCCCATTCAAAATCTCCTGTCCCTTGTCTCTTTCTGTCCCTTCTACGTTCATTCCTGAAGAAGAGACTAACCCGCATGTGCAGGTGGCTCCGATATGAATATCTGTCTTTCCTCTGGAGACACATCCTCCACTAAACACTGGATTTTTAGCTCTTCCTCCTGAACACTTTTCCGGGTCACCCCGTCCTCGGGGCACCAACTGTCACTGCCATACAGTTTAGGGAGGACACTCTCCCCTTCGAGACTAAACACCACGCGACTCTCTCCACTGTCTGCGATTTCCACCCTCCCCAACCCTTCAGGCTAGGTCAGAAGATAGGGGCCTTCTTCCTTCCATCTGGGACTCTGGCCATCACTTCCCCATTCGCATCTCCTTCGACAATTCTAATCCCTCCCTCTTAAATCCCACTCGGCAGGGAAACCAACAAAAATAAAAGCAAAGGACATTACAATTTCATCCCAAGATCTCAACGGCTAATTCAGTCATGCCACTGAGACATAGTTCTTTTCCTAGATGGGAAGGTTGATTAGATATTTCCTTAGCACATTCAGGGGTCTTAGTAAAAGTTCTCACACCACGCCATCCATTGGAAGTCAGTCTCAAATTCCAGGGTCCAGACCAGATATAACGTCATGTCACGGAACCAAGATAAATTTTGCTCCCTCTAAAGATAAAATGGTGAGGCAGAGGCAGGTAACTGCAATGATCATTTCCCTTCAAGAAGGGGAAGAGGAGTTCCCATTGTGGCTCAGTGGTTAATGGATCAGACTAGGAACCATGAGGTTTTGGATTCCATCCCTGGCCTTGCTCAGTGGGTTAAGGATCCGGCATTGCCATGAGCTGTGGTGTAGGTCACAGACGCGGCTCAGATCCCGTGTTGCTGTGGCTCTGGTGTAGGCCGGCGGCTGCAGCTCCAATTGGACCCCTAGCCTGGGAACCTCCCTATGCCGAGGGTGTGGCCCTAGAAAAGGCAAGAAAAAGAAAAAGAAAAAGAAAGGGAAGAATGGGGCACAGCAGACCACCATCTGCAGAAAATGCACAGTCTGTTTCGGCGAATGCTATAAAGCTCCCTATTTCAGGCGTGGGGAATTATGTGACTGGGCCTTAACTGTGCTTCCTGAGTGTCCTTCTGGTGTGTTCCTCAAGACCCGGGACTCCACCTTCTGAAGGTCCTTCCTTCTCCGTCCTCCTCCACATTCACTTGGGAAGGAGACACTGGAAACTTGCTATGGAGCCAAAATTTCAGCCCGATTCCTCCTTGCAAAAAGCTGAAGACCAGGAGTTCTTTCCAAAACTGACCAGTCCCGTTCCTTTTTAACTGAGACTTATGGCACTTTCACTTGTACAATCCTCTCAAAATTTTTGTGAGCTTCCTATGAATTTGCTCAGACACTTACTCTTAGACCCTTAAACACTCCGTTAAACAGATGTCACACCCAGGACGTGTCTCTTTATCTAGACTGATTGACTTCTGTTTTTTTTTTTTTTTTTTTTTTTTTGTCTTTTTGTCTTTTGTTGTTGTTGTTGTTGCTATCTCTTGGGCCGCCCCCGCGGCATATGGAGGTTCCCAGGCTAGGGGTTGAATCGGAGCTGCAGCCACTGGCCTACGCCAGAGCCACAGCAACGCGGGATCCGAGCCGTGTCTGCGACCTACACCACAGCTCACGGCAACGTCGGATCGTTAATCCACTGAGCAAGGGCAGGGACCGAACCCGAAACCTCATGGTTCCTAGTCAGATTCGTTAACCACTGCGCCACGACGGGAACTCCGACTTCTGTTTTGAAAATGTCTTGCTCATTGGAAGCATGCCCCTGAGATTCCTGGAGGTTCTTTTGTCTAGAAGAGAGAATTGACTACATACTATTTTAATTCATTCAGGAGCCTTAATAAAGAGCCTACAGCAGAGCGCCAACCTTGCTTTGACTTTTATGTCAAATCAATGTCTTTCTGGTACTGCCCTGTGTTTTATATTTTACCATCATAAGAGGCCAGAAATGATAATCAGTTTTAATTGTTACAATCTGTAATTTTTTTTTCACCAAATACAGACACTTTAAATTCCATTTGCAAATGTGCCAGTTTTTAATGTAAGTTTCTCTCCTTCTTGTAGTTCCTTATCATGTAAACTCCAGGCAACTTGATGACTCAACATTGTGCTTGGAAATCTTGTTGCTCAAATCCAAAAATCTATTTGGGTTAGTGGTTCTAATCACTGCAGATGCTTTTATCAAATGTCCTATATTACATGACATGGATTGAAATTTTTCTTTCTTTTTTTTCCACACCCATGGCATGTGGCCAGGGATCAAACCCACACAACAGGAACAACCCCAGCCACAATCTGACAATGCCAGATCCTTAACCCAGTGTGCCACAGAGAACTCCTGATCGACATTTTTCTACTCCTACAATTTTCAAGCTATCTTCTAAATATCCATAAATAATTTTCTCATCTTTTCTTGTTCTTGTACTAACAGTTTCTTTGCTATTTTTCTAGCCTCTACCCACTATCCAATCTCAAAGCTAAAGACAGTTTTTTTGTTTTGTTTTGTTAGATCACTCCTATTTTAGTACTGATTTTATATCTGTGAGCTATTTTCTATGTAGCCAAACATACCAAAACAATATCTATTTAATATTTCTCTTGAACCCATAAGCTGGTTGTGTGTGCTGCTGATTAGGCCCCAATCAGCTGACTTCAGAATGGCCCACTCATGCTTCTTATCAACTCACTGTTCATCTGGGGGTTGACTATTCTAGGGTGGCTTTGGATTATACAACACAGCTTTCCTCCACATTTATATTAATTACCCTTTTCTATGTAACAAAGCACCCTAGAACGCATTAGCTTAAAACAGCATCCATCTTCCATTATCCTGATTGTGGATCAGCAATATAGGCTATGCCCAGCCAATCTGATTTGAGGTACCCAGGGGTTCAACTAGGACCAAAGAGTCTAAGATGGCCTCATTCACACATCTTGCAGTTGGTGCTGGCTGTAATGATTCTCTCTCTCTCTCTCTCTCCCCAAATACCTTCTCAACATCAGAGGGGCTAGTTTGGGCTATTTGAGAGGTGAGACACTGCATTCATTGCAAGAAGGTGAGACTGAACGCTCTCAGGTCTTCTTGAGGTCTAGGTTTAGAAGGCACACGAGTACCTTTCTACTGTGTTCCAGCAGTGAAAGCAAGTCACAAGGTCAGTCCACATTCAAGGGATGGTGAAACACACTCTGTCTTTTGATGGGAGGAACAACCAAAAATGTATAACCATTTGGAATTTTCTAGGACATGCCTTGCAATCCCTCCTGAAGCATGGCACTTGCAGAGATGCAAAAGAGAGCAAATCCAGTGAAACAAGAATGAAAATAGCAATGCACTCCACATGTTTCAAGACTCTGCTTATGTCCCCTTGGCTAACTAACCCTAGAATGCATTAGCTTAAAACAGCAAGTGACCCAGCCAAGTGGGCCAGCAGAATCTTGTGACCCAGCAGAATCTTGTGTCAGGATAGAGGGGAGAACACTATAAGCTCACAGGAAAAACCACAGAAATATAAGGAGGCTATTAATTGGAACAATTACCACAACCTATCCAGAAGAGCTAGTGACTGACAGTAATAAAAATTAGACACAGTCTCAACTTTACTACAAAGCTGGCATCATAGATTTAGCTTAACTAAGTAATTTAAGAACTTTCACCGTAAGAATAGTCTCTTCAGTTTAAAACACTCTTCACAGTTGGAAGAATTTAAACTATAGTTTTCCAAGAGAAAGTTGTACAGAATCAAATCCCAATTCTGTAATAACTGTTTGATCTCAGGCATATTAATTTAACTCTCCCAAGACTCCGTGTTCTCATCTATAAGAAGTTGTATCAATACTGACCTCAATAATGTTTAAATTAAATAATGATGGATCATGAGGTCAAACATTTTAATATCTTTTGTTTCACTGTTCTGTCCCAAAACCTGGAGGATTCTTAAAGCGCTGTTATTCCCATGACATCGAGATAATTCTTCTCTAATTACCCTTCAACTATATTGTTCTACATGTATCTCATTAAGTGTTCCAGCCTTTCCTCAAGGCTTCCCTCTGTCTCTCTCTCGAAAGAATGGCGTCTCTTGTTCTGCTCATTCATCTTATAAGGGAAACATCTTCATCAAAGACTTTCTGAACCATTTCCCCGAGCCGAATCCATATTTTATGTTTCAGCAGTTTCCAGAGATTTCCAGTACAACTCCCCTTAAACTTCACAGTGTTTATTTATTCGTAACTTGCTTCCCTATCTGGACCCTGAACTTCACTAGGGTAGACGTTGAGAGTCTCCGTGTAACCACTTTTTTTGAAGAGTTAAAACTTGGGACTGTTCCATTACCAAATTATTTTATTTCCTATCACTACCCTCGACCACGTTCTTTAGAATTTCCCATTCCTGTCTCATAGCATTGCAGTCCAGCCCAAAGCTTTTGGATGGTTTTCAGTAATTAATCAAATTCACTTGAGTTTTACCCTTTTCGGGTTCCTAGATTCAATTCCAATTCCAGTGTATGTGAATGAGTGTGTTGGATGGTTCCCCAAGCCAACAAACAAGTCTCAAGACACCAGCTGAGTGTCCTTCCATTCAAATTCATTCTGACACTGCCTACCAAAGAGAGCATCAGATCGCACAGGTTAAGGGTCCAGTCCTACAAGACCATCCCACAACCCTACTTCAGATGCTGGCTGCAAGGCTAGGTTGTTCCTTGTGCTTCTGCCTCACCAGCTCTAGACTGGAAATGTCAACTAGTGGAACCTATCGGGGGGGGGGGGGTGGTGGTGGTGGGAGGGACTGACTCTTCCAATCCTTTAATCATATGGTTGGTTCTCTTGGCAACCAGCCTTCATCCTTAGATGCCTTACAAAAGTTACCTCCTTATTAGAACAAAAGGCAGCTTTATCACTTTTTTTTTTTTTTTGGCCTTTTAGGGCCACACTCATGGCATATGGAGGTTCCCAGGATAGAGGGTCAATCGGAGCTACAGCTGTCGGCCTGCGACAGAGCCATGGCAACACGGAAGTTGAGCCGTGTCTGTGACCTACACCACAGCTCATGGCAACGCCAGATCCTTAACCCACTGAGCAAGACCAGGGATCAAACCCGTGTCCTCATGGATGCTGGCCGGGTTCATTAACCACTGAGCCATGATGGGAACTCCAGCTTTATCGTTTTTAACACTTAGGGAGTCCCAAGTGTTTTAGGAGCTGAGAGCCAGGAGCTTTTGGCCTTGCGAAAGACCAAATATATAAATGTATTTCTTTTTGTCAATGGTTGTTCAGTAGTTAGTTGTGATTTTGGTGTTTTCGTGAGAGGAGATGAGCTCAAGTCCTCCAAGTCTGCCATCTTGTCTCCAGCTCTGAGGCCGGGAAGACCAAGATCAAGGTGCTGGCAGATTCAGTGTCTGATGAGGGCCGGTTTCCTGGTTCTTAGCTATCTTCTTGCCATGTTCTCACCAAGTATATAGGTTTCTTACAAGTTACAACATTGCAACCCCTGCCTGACCCCCTGGTCCCTTCCTCCCTGTGCAGAGGTTGTTTGGAGGGCAGTCAGCCCCTTCTCTTCTCTTTGGCTCCTGCTTCCTCCAATATGGGAGAGAACAGGACACATTGTCTGAAAGTGATTTTCTTGTGTAGAGAAGACACAATCATCAAACAAGGAGGAAAAAGCCAGGAACCCCACCCCAGCAAAGGACTGCCTTCTGCCCCACACGATCTTGACAACAAGGGATTTCTAGGCAAACGGAAGTGTCAACGTGGTGAACTGTAGCCAGATTAGGGAACACACACTAAGCCTTGGAGGTAACATGATTCTCATATTCATATGAGAGTCACAGTTCATCTGAGGCTGTTTTAAGGCAACGGTTCCCAACTCTGCCCGCACACCGGGATCACCTAGGGAATATCACAAAGCACCTCGGATAACTCTGACTTGATTCATCTGTGGTGCAGCCTGTGGATGAGAATATTTAAAATCTCCTCATTTTACTATAGTGTGGAGCCCTGGCAAGAACCACTGTGAAGGATGCAATGCCTTGCTTCGCTTCTCTTTTGACTTCCCTCGCCCTCTGAGCCAGTGGTAGGGAAACAGACACCATCCTCTCCCACGTCCCCTTACACGTCCACCCTCAATCTAACTGTCAACCCCCAAGCGACTCCTTGCTCACCGAAAGGAGCAGTGCACTGTAGCTGCTTCTACGACTTGTGAGTTTGAGAAACAGCTTTTCTTGGTTGACTTAAATTCTGAATCTCTGTACGTCCCACCGTGGGGGTTTACACAGAGAATGGGCTTAATAAACATTTATGGAACTGAAACAAAATGTGGACACAGTTGCTGCTTTTATTTTATTAGCACTATTCACACTGGAGAAAAAAAAATTGCCATGATCGTGTATGTGTATAGTGCTTTATAATTTACAAAGCTTTTTTCAATGTCAGTGTTTCCTCTGATCTTGATATCATTCTATGTGTGGGTTTCAGTCTTCCTTTTAAAACCTAAGGGGGAACTGAGGAGAAATGTGTAATGATTAGCCACCCCAGGGTTCAGAGTTAGAAGGCGTAAAACAGAAACCTGAACCCTGATCTTTGACTTCCAATTACATATACCTCTCAGGAGGCTGAGCCATTAATTTCAGTAGTTTCTACGAATGCTAGCATATTTTTTTTTTAACCAAACCTCCATAAAAGCTCCACAGGGAAATATGATAAATAATATAAGGAGAACTCACTTCCTTTGGTGAGATTATGTCACATCTCACAAGTAGAAAAAGCAGGAACCAATATCTAACAAAGAGAAATAATAAGTTAAAAAAAGACAATTATATCATAACAACCCACAAGGTGTTACAATCAAGCAAGTATGGTTAATAAAAGCCCTTTGCAAATGTAACTTATTGTCTCATTAGAAAAGCCCAAAGGAAGAAAGAGGAAATTAATCCAAAATTAGATGTTAATTAGAAATGCATGATGAACTGCATCTTGCAAATATATAGATATTAAAAAGAAAATGTAGATGCTACACAAGATATTAAGGAAGATATATGCCTTTTATTATATTTGGGGAAAGGAAGAGAAGATGACGCATTAATTATAACTCTATGAAGAGTTCATCTTCAATGAAACTCAAATAGGCACAATGCAAAAGTTTATCCAAACCATTTCTGTTCAATAGTCCAAGAAGAGACGAGCTTTCTCAAAAATGTGAAGTAATAAGGTATGTGGGCCTTACAGTTAATATTTTTAAATGGGGCTGGGGAGCCAGATTTATACCTGTACTTTATCTGCCAAGCTTAAAACGGGGTGAAGGACAATGAACCCCCTTACTGAGCTCTCACAGGTCACCCCTTGAACCCCAGGGCCAGGTATCAGACAACGCAGGGAAATCCTTACGCTCCAAAGCCCAGTGACATTTACTCCCAACGAGTCGGTCTAATCCTGCTTAGCCTGCCTTGATCACTCTTTGCTGCAGAAACAAAATAAAGGCTCTTATCTGCATTTACCAGTCTCTTCTTTGCTTTCTGATTGATGGCGGGAACACCCCAGCATGGGAGGCTATGTTTCCTGTTTCTAGAAATCTGTAAGTGAAAAAACTTCTTACTGCGTGACAGTCACTTCTGTGTCTGAGTGTCTTACTTTGCCTGATTAAAGCAAAACCCGGGCACATTCTAAAACAACTGGATGACGATGAGAAAACCAAAATTTCTTTTTAAAGTACTAAAAATGTTAACTCAGAACATATGTTATTATTCATTCAGAAAAGGGTTATACGTGTATAGTAATTATATTCTGAAGAAAAACTGTGGATGACTTAACATGTAGCCTTGGCCCTCTCACAGGCTGTGGGCTTTTATCAAGTCACATTGCTCTGTCTCCACAATTCTGATAAAGCATGACCCAAAGCACGTGAACATGAAACATCATTCAACAGTCATTCCACAGAGCACACCATCCACACAGAAGATGCTGGAAGATACTTCCCCTCTCACTTTTGCAATTCTGGACCTCAACCCCTGATGGTCACACCACCTGGAATAATCCTTTCCCATCTCACTGAAGCTACTAACTCCATGTATTCTTCATATGCAGTGTGGCTGGACTACTCACTTCCATGTGAGATGCCCTTTTTATATCTTCTCTTAATGCATGGGATTCGCCCGTCATTGTTTTAACTATGGCTGTTACCATTTCCTCCATAAGCAACATATTTTTCAGAAACATTATTAGAATAAAATTAAAAGCACTTTATTTCCTTTCTGCTCTCTCCTTAAAATTCGCTCATCTAGGAGAGCTTTTTTCTTGGTTTCAGTGAAAAAAATAACTTTATGACTCCTGTACTCATTCTCAGATAACTGCCTTAAATTCACTTGAAATCATAAAACACTCTCATTCTAGTCAACAGAATGACCAAGTCTTTGTAAGAAGCAAAACTCTAGGCTGGTTTTAAACATCGCTATTCTCCATCTCCCAGCCCTTGGTCTCGTGGTCTAAGAGCCTTGCGCTGTGCAGCTGACAGCGGGATGTGGAGAGTGTCTCTCTTCCTTCTCATACTCCCTCTCCCTCTCTGCTCTAACTGATGCTTGTGAAGTTGTGAAGCATGGGCAAAGAGAAGGAGGGAGAGCAAATTCACTTTCTGGGGAAATGGGAGGCTCTTGCTCCTGGGCCATTGCTGTAAACTGCTCTCTTGCAAATCTCTCCAGAGCCCATAGGAAATGGACACTCACCTTTCGCTTCTTTGAGCTACTCGGTAGTTCTGTTGAACAGGACACAGATGACCCTGCTGGATCTCTAATGCACAGCTTTTTGTTTGTTTGTTTTTAGGGCCACACCCATGGCATCAGGAGGTTCCCAGGCTAGGGGTCTAATTGGAGCTGTAGCCGCTGGCCTACACCACAGCCACAGCAACACGGGATCTGAGCCACGTCTGCGACCTACACCACAGCTCACAGCAATACCAGATCCTCAACCTACTGAGCAAGGCCAGGGATCGAAGCTGCAACCTCATGGTTCTTAGTTGGATTCACTAACCACTGAGCCACGACGGGAACTCCTAATGCATAGTTCTTGGTGAATCGTTCCGAATCTCATAAGGAACACACTCTGGGAATGAAGGTGGGTCTCCAGATGGGTACAACTCTGCTGGCTGATCCATCAAGGGTTCCTCTCCTCTGCTGAGGAAATCCTAAGTAGTAGATGCATCTCATGCACTAATCTCCCAAATGCAGAGACCAATTTTTCTCTCTCTACAAAGTCCTCTTGAGCACTCAGGCCTCCCTACAAGGTGGGAATTGGGGCCCTTGATTGGCTCAATCCCCTTCCAAAGCCCTCTATTTTAACTGCACTTTGCCTGTTTATTCCATGTAACTCTCCAGAGGCACTGGTCATACTCCACAGCTTTCCTAATCATGAAAGGGACTGGGGTGTCTAATATATTAACACGTACTTTGTGAATGTCTGCTAGGAATTTTTTTGAATTCATTAAGTAACTAAACATTTTTGTTTATTAACAACTCATTAAAACTTGATAACTATCCAAGCAAAAACAAATAAGCATAAAAGTGGCTTACTCACAAAGTGTCAAAGTCAGCTGCTTCAACTTTTGCTTCTCTAAAAATCTACAATGGTTTTTAGGGGTAAACAGTGTATATTGCAAATATCTCACTTCAGCTCAGTTGTCAAAGTATCAGAAAGATCACTACGAACATTAGATCAAAGAACATTAAAAGGTAAATCAACAAAATACACAAAAGACTAACCCACACTTAAAAATTCAGTCTTGCAAGTGAGCACATTAATTATTTCTTTTAAGGAGGGTCTTGTTTTTTGGAAGAACAGCTTATGTCAGTACAGATATTATTGGTTAGTGAAGGAGCAGATCCTACAAACCTGTCTGAAATCTGTCTGGAAACTATACTGGCAACATAAATAGGCTCCTATCTTTAGTTTCATAATTCTATTTCTCAGAATCCAACCCAAAGAATTCAGTAAAAGCGTTTTTGAAAACAAAGATTGATGTATAAGTATCTCGATTGTCGTCTAATGCATAATAGATAAGATTGAAAAACAAGGAAATGTTTACATATTATGCTGAACACAATGAAATATAATATACATTAGAAAATGTTGACCCTACCAGCACTAAAATCCTGCTCCTACAACTCCTAATTTATGCTTTATTTAGTGTGTCCCTGGATGCATGTTTATGTGAAGTGGGATGGGGGGTTGATTACAGAAGGAGCCACTGATGGAGCCTGTCCGGATACTCCACACCGGGGTTTTCTCCTTATTGTGCTGTGTTGTATAGCCATGTGTTGTGTATATTATGCTGCACTATATTCCATAGTTATTACCGTGTTCTATAGGTCAGGTATGAGACTTATGCTCTACATTAAGGAATCACATATCAATTAAGAGGCAGAAACCAGCCTACCCCTTAAGTTCCAATCTCTATGTAAATCTACCCATGTTGTTATTCTCTGAGTGGTAGAATCCAATGAATGCTTGCTGACTCCCACTGTGCTACAGGATGTAAGTAAGAAATGAAGAGATAAAACATGGTCTCTGCTTGGAGCGAAGACATGTGACCCATGACTGCAGTGGAGTGAAGGAAAGAAAATACTGACTACCTGCAAGAAGGAAGAAGAATGTGTCAAAGAAAGAAGCCATAAAATATGTATGTTCTTCCCTTTCAGGGCTCTGTATTTTAGGTGAGTGGTTGAATGCTTCGAGCTTGTGATTTTTAAACTGGAAGAATACCAGCCTCATTAGATGTTATGATGATTAGCAGTAGTCCTTCCTATAATTAAACCAGCACCAAGCCTGATCATAAGAGGACAGCAAGTGTAAGTAGTTTCCCTCTTTGCCCTGGACTACAGATATATCTACCAATTCCTGGACCCACAAGACAGCTAAAGAATGTGAAATGGGGGGGGGGGGGGGGAAGGTCAAAATGAAGCACATCAGTCAAAGAAAACAGCAGAAAGAATTACAAGATATTATTCCAGAGCCAATTTAGTCTCCATTCATTTGACAGATTGACACCTTGTAAATATGTCACTGGTTGTAACTGGGCTGTCAGAACCACAACGTGGCCTCACACAAATGCCTGCTCTAATAGGCTTACCTGCTGGCACTTTCCTTCTGCACAGACATGTGCTGGCTTTACAGCCAATGCTCCAGTGTGCCCTCGTGGATACTGGGGGAGCCTGCACAGTCAGTCCAGCAGAAGAGTTCTGTTTCTCAGATTTACTCTGTACTGATTTTCCTGATCCTTCACTAGGCTGGATATTGAGCTTTCACGTTAATGCTGAAAACGCCATATTTATATTTCATAAAAGCCCCTTTTACTTCCTGGGTGAGATGCCAATGACATCAGCTATCTGTGTCTTCTTTCATTCTCACTTCAATTATGATAACATAGAAAGGTATAAAGATGGGAATAAAGGTATTTGTCTGTGTGTATGTGTGTGTGTGTGTGTGTGTGTGTGTGTGTGTGTGTGTGTGATCTGTATTTACATCTTGGGAATGTTAACAAAGCAGTAAAAAACCATTACGATTTCTAAACTAAATGAGTGATGCCAGTGCCGGACAGGAAACTTTAACATTCCAACCCGTTATCTTTCCTGAGAAAGGACAAGATGCCAGAGGGGTAAGGGGAAGTGCCCCTGACAAAGGATTCTACAACTATCCTCGCTGAGAGGAAAAGGGGGAGGTAAAATACTGGGGAGGACAAATGAACTCCTGCCTGCCCAGGGCAGGGTCCCAGGGCCATGCCTGGTATGTGAGGGGAGGTGCAGAAGGAGAGGAGGGAAGTGGGGTGAGGTTAAGGGACAACACACAGCAAACAAGGAAAGTGAGCGCTCAGAAGAAGGCAGACTTTTCTTGGGCACAGATGACTGGACTTCACTAAAAGCAGCAAAGGAAAAGCAGATGCAAATTGCATCGCAGAGAATGTCTGTGGTTCCAAGTACCTCTCAACTTTCAGATGCTGATGCAACGCTAAACATCTATTTCACATTAACATTATGTCTGTTCAATCCAGCCATAAAGAGAACAGCGCCGAATCCTGTATTAAAAGCTGGAGAAACCTATTCAAATGGGTTTAGACTAAATACCAAACTTGGAAAATAAAGAAAAAATCACCAAACCTAAGAAAATATACTTCTTTAGAACGGCAGTTCTATGGAAGAGAAGGTCTTTGAAAATGCAAAGTAAGTTTTTATTCCCCTGAAGATTAAAATATACACAGAAATCGGTTTTACAAGCTAAGTGGAGTTCTCAATAGAAATGAAGAGGACATTGTTTCAATGAAAAAATAGAAAGTAGTTATTCAAATAATTTCTTAATCAGGAAAGGCATGTAAGCTTCACAACCAGCTGAAATATAGCTAATTTTAAGATCGTAGCTGATAAAAAAAATATATTGCACAGCTGAAACCTGGAAAAAACTTAACCAAAACAAGCAGTCAAACGTCCAGATTTTTTTCCCCAACGTAAAAGTAAAAACTGTTAAAGAACCGAAAAGGCTATGAGAGAGAATACGCGTTATTAATAAAAGAAGTAGGGATGCCATAAAGATAACAGTAAACAAAACAGGAACACTGATTGAAACTCCCTGAATAAAACTTTACCAGGTTTTGAGAGAGTAACTGGTACCAGACGTTATCTTCCTCTATAAACAACTATAAAACGGGGGGGAAATATGAGGCCACAGTTTCTAGGCACTGTGAGAAAACTGATTTCTTAAGTGTAGGTCCAGCCCTCCCTCTACCTAGGGGGACTTCTCCTTATTGTGACACAGTCCGCTTTTACCCAAGAGAGGCAGGAGAGCTTCCCCTAGCTGAGGAGGCAGATCTGTAGTGGCTGGAATTTGCAAAGCAGAACACTTGGGACAAGAACACCCAGAGAAGCTGTAGGGCAGAGGGCAGAGAGAGACGCTAAGGCTCAAGCAGCTCTGGAAGATGCTTAGGTTCTGACCCACATTGAGTGCAGGACTTCGTCAACGCTGACTGCCACCCTAACCATCCAACAGAGATGTTGGAAATTCCATGCCTCCAAAGTCAGGGCAAGACCCTAAAGCAAGGCTTTCTCTAGGCACATCCGAAAAAAGCTGACAACTGAGCCATGAGAAGATCCGAAGGAAAGACAATAGGAAGGTAAAGCCGCATGAGGTGGACAGCTTGGGAAATACCTTGGGCTTCCAAAGATCTGCCCTAACAAAACGGCCAACGAAACCTTCACAAGTTTGAGGTGATCATTCAATAACTGAACTGCCCCCAAGAACAAAATATCAGCACCTGTAGAGGATAATAAAAATCTGGAATATCTATAGTGTATCAATCATTATATCCTATATACAATCAAATACTACTGAGCAGCCAACGGACAGTGAAAGTAGAGTCTCTACTAGAAAAAGCAAGGAGTAGGGAACAATCCTGCAATATCAAGGTGTTGAATTTGGTGTAGACTCTGAATACGCTCAAAGGAGTAAAGAAGATTTTACTTATATTCGTTACGTGTGTCTGTGTAATAAATTAGAACTCAGAAGCTAAAAAAACCATTACAGAGCAGTAATTTGGGCACAGCTGAACTCATTCCTCTGCCTCAGGGCACCCTGCAAAATTGCAAACTATTGGCCAGGCTCAAGTGGGGAAAGATATTCCTCCAAGATAAATATGTTTTGGCTGCATTCAGTTCCTTGTGGGCTGTGGGGCTGGGTTCCCTGCCGGCCGCCCTCAGGTCCTGGCTGTGTGGACCCTCCATCCTGGCAGCATCAGAGCCAGCAAGTGAGAGCGTCTGCTAACAAGGTGAGAATTGTCTTCTGTAACCTCATCTCAGAAACGGCATTCTATAACCTTTGCTGCATCTCGTCTATTAGGAACAAGTCATAAAGCGAGCCCACACTCAGAGGAAGGGCACTATAGCAAGCGTATGAATGGTGAACAACCAAAGATGAGCATGTTTAGAGACCAGCTCAGAAGTCCGTACATAACATTAGCCATTACAGAATGCAAATTAAAATCACAGGGCGATACCAGTTTGCAACCACCGAACGGCTAAAATTAAAAAGACTGTAAACACCAAATGTTGATGGGCTCGTGGAGCAGCTGTAATTCTCATACATCGCTGGTGGGCGTGGGAAATGGTACACCACTTTAGCAAAACAGTTCAGCAGTTTCTCATAAAGTCAAGCAAACATTTATATTATAACCCAGTACGTGAACTTCATGTGCTTACCTAGGATAACTGGATAAGCATGTCCACACAAAACTTGTACACAGATAGGTAGAGCGGTTTTATTCATAATATTAGAAATTGAAAACAATCCAATGCCCGTTAGTAAGTAAAAGGATTGAAAGAATAGAACACTGCTAGCCAGTAAAAAGAACAAAGTATTGATACACACGGCAGCATAGGTAAGGTGCAAAAGCAGAATGATGAGTGAAAGAAGCCAGATAGGAGAATATATATTTGATGATTCCATATGTGTGACATTGAATAACAGGTAAAATTAAGCTTTAGTGAAGGAGTTAGATTTTTGTACAATTTGACTAGAAGGAAGAATAAGGTGAGTCTTTGGAGGGACAAAAATGTTCCATAATTTAACTACAGTGGTGTTAAATGGGTATTTATATTTGTCAAACTCAAAAAACTGTACACAACTACATGGATTATTTTTAATTAAAGTTTAAAAATTTTATCACCATAAAATTAAAAGGCTATGGTTATGAAGACCTAAAACTGAAAGAGTAAATATATATCAAACAAGCATAAATAAAATGAACACAATCTCAGATATGGATAACCTGACCCCCTTGCTGTACAGTGGGAAAATTAAAAAAAATATTTAAAAAAATCTCAGATATGATTATGTAAAATATTTGAATTAAAAAATAATATTCTCCTAGAAATGATATACAGGTTAAGAATGGGAAGGAAGAAAAGAAGCAAAGAGCTTGGCTTTGTGCCACACCCACAGCATGTTCTGGGGCCAGGGATGGAACTCACGTCACAGCAGTGATCCTGGCCACTGTAGTGACAGCACCAGATCCTTAACCTGCTGAGCCACCAGAAAACTCCAGTGCCAGCATATTTTTAAACAGTCAACAACAGAAGGGACCAAGATACCAACTAGCAATGTGTGAGTCCCCTAAATATGTCCTTAGACAAGCGGCCACAGATGTGCCAATGAAATATTTTCAGCAAAACAGGGCTGTAGAAGCATACCACTATGTCTGCAGCATGTGTCCTTAACCGCAGGCATGAGTAGAAGGTGAAACACACGACAGCGTCCTTGAGAAGTGCACACATCCACATGCTGTTCCCCAAGAGGAACATGTGTGCAGTCGACACATGGATATTTGGGTGTTTATGTATGTGCATATGTGTGCGTGTGTATTTGTATATGCACATACATATTCCAGTCACTGAGATGTTAAACTCTTCAAGAAAGTGGAAGTAACTTATAAAAGCAGTATATGGGGTTAGGAGATGCAAATTACTGCCTTTGGAATGGAAAAGCAATGAGATCCGCTGTATAGCCCTGGGAACTATGTCTAGTCACTTATGACGGAGCATGATGGAGGATAACATGAGGAAAAGAATATGTACATGTACGTGTGACTGGGTCACCTTGCTGTACAGCAGAAAATTGACAAAACACTGTAAACCAGGCATAACGGAAAAAATAAAAATCATTTAAAATTTAAGAAAAATAAAAAAATACAAATAAAAGCAGTATAAAATGTGTAATGAAGTGATTTTACATAAATGTACTTGTATATGAATATGTAACATATATATATTCATGCTAATATAGAAAATTATTTTAAAATATAATTGTAATTGTAATAAAATAAAAATATTTTATTAATCCAACAGCTATAAAGCTTAATAATTTAAAGGAAAAGAAAACATGAAAGGAAAATTCATGACAGAAAATTTTTGATAAATTCATCATGCTACTGAAAATGAACTTTTTCTTTCGTTCTGAGACTGATAATCAGAAACCAGTCAATCAAATATATTAGAAAATTTAAAGTGGATGTCAGTCAAATTAATAAAATGGTATATTTTATTTCTCAGTCAATAGGTTCAAAGCAAATGACACAAACAGTGAAGCAAAACCAATGGATTATAAAAATAACAACAACAAAACAAAGTATCTAAAAAATATTTTAAAGGAGGAAAACTAATAATGAGAGTTATGGAAACAACTATAAATGATTCACCTAATAAAAAAGACTTTTATGCCAAAACAAAATTCAAATATATACATTTTTGTAAACACCCCAGATAAAATATAATTTCAAAACATAATAAAGAACAAATATATACTATGATTGTGTATATAACATATGCAGAATTTTATTGACATAAAAATAAAATTTAAAATAAAAATATGGACAATTAGAACTTTAACAGGTTGAGAAGATTTATAAGCTACCATGAACACATAACTGCCCTAAACTGCAAAAGAGTGTTGTAAAGTTTAAATATTTTAATTATATCAAAAATTTTAGAAAGTCATAGTTGTCATATGAGATTTTTAACTCTCTTTCATTCTAAATAGAAATTTAGAATTAAGAATACTTAATTTGGAGTTCCTGTTGTGGCTCAGCAGAAACAAATCTGACTAGTTACCATGAGGATGCAGGTTCAATCCCTGGCCTCGCTCAGTGGGTTAAGGATCCGGTGTTGCTGTGAGCTGTGGTGTAGGTCGCAGACACTGGCTCTGATCTGCCATTGCTATGGCTGTGGTGTAGGCTAGCAGCTACAGTTCCAATTGGACCCCTAGCCTGGGAACTTCCATAGGCCGTGGGTGCAGCCCTAAAAAGATCAAAAAAAAAAAAAAAGAAAGAAAGAAAAGAAAAGAAATACTTAATTCTAAAAATACTATATTCAGAAAAGTATACAGCTACAGTTAGAAGGTAGTATCTGTGCTGCTATTCTTGGTAGTCAAAACATAATAAAAATATACAAAATCACAGCATGGTCCTATAAAAGTTATAATTTAACATATAAAATGTATTTAAGGAAAAACATGTAAGGCTTACTTATAACATTAAAAATTAAAATGAAGTTAAAATACGTGGTAAAGAAAGTAACATTTTGAAAACTTGTTTAGCTTAGTAAGTGAAACACAGCAGCTGTTATGAGTTTTTGTGCTTTTACATTATTACCAGTGAACACTGATAATGTTTTTCTGTGTCATGTTGCCCTTCATATTTTTGAATTATCTTTAATATTCTTTGTCCATTTTATATAATTATTAATTTATAAGAATTACTATAGATAGTTCTTAGATGTTTATATTTGAAATAAGCGTTCACTAAGGACTTTACCAATCTCATATTAAAGTAGCCAGAAATATTTGTAAATGGAAAAATAAAGCAATATCATCATAAATCAATTATACCAGAAGCTGAAAGGGATTTTGGCATTGCATATAAAGACACTTTATGATTTTTATGCAGATGTATTGATAGCTCCCTTTATCTTAGGAAACATTAGAAACATAGACTCAGATAGTATTTAATCAACAGAAATATCACTATGCAATTTTTAACATTATGGAAAATGCCTGTGATAGAATGTTAACAAAAAAAATGCGAGATGAAATAATAATTACAAAATATGAGCTCCAGTCAGTAAATTAAAAAAAAAAAAGTTTTAGAAGAAATGCTGAAAATGAAATAGTTCCCTTCATCATCTCAATGATCCGATCATAGTTGACTCTTTTTCTGCTTTTGTCAGATTTTGGTGATTTTTTTTTTTCTAGCTTTTTAGCTCCGCACCCGCGGCGTATGTAAGTTCCCAGGCTAGGGGTCAAATTGGAGCTACATCTGCTGGCCTACACCACAGCCACAGCAACAAAGGATCTGAGCCATGTCTGTGACCTATACCACAGCTCACAGCAACGCTGGATCCCTGACTCACTAGGAAAGGCCAGGGATCAAACCCACATCCTCATGGATCCTAGTCGGATTCGTTTCTGCTGCGCCACAACGGGAACTCCAGATTTTGGTAACTTTTTTTTTTTTTTTTTTTTTTTATCTTTTGTCTTTTTTAGGGCTGCACCTGAGGCATATGGAGGTTCCCAGGCTAGGGGTCTAATCAGAGCTGTAGCCACTGGCCTACGCCCGAGCCACAGCAACGCCAAATCCGAGCTGCATCTGTGACCTACCACACAGCTCACGGCAATACCGGATCCTCAACCTACTGAGCGAGGCCAGGGATTGAACCCGAAACCTCATGGTTCCTAGTCGGATTCGTTTCTGCTGCGCCACAATGGGAACTCCAGATTTTGGTAACTTTTATATGCCCTACATATAAACTATATATTGACACACAACTATGTTATAAGGGAAAATTGTGAAAACTTACCGCAAAGTATTTGGCATGTTAAAAAACCCCAATACTTAAGATGCTTCTTAAATGCTAACACAGATCTGTTATGTTAGGAACTTAAATAGAGCAAGAAGAGAAGTTCCTGAGTGAAGATCCTGGGACAAGAGTGGCTTTGGCTGCACATGATAACCTCTGAGACTGGGGGAACATGCTAGTCTAGTACCTCTTCAGACGCAGAGTGATTATGAGTTATTACCTCCTTGGGGAGGAGAAATGGAACACAGCCTTCAGAGTGCTACTTAATTACCAGATTTCCCGATAACTATCTGGTTATCATGGTGAAACGTGTGTGTGTTCAATAAACTCCGCTGTGCACTCCATCCAGTGTGGAGACTGAGTGGAAGAGCTTTTCTACTCAATGGATCTTGTCCTGATGACAAGCTAACTCATAGTCAGGGTTTGGGTACCATGTGAGCAGGGTCCCTTAAAGAATGTTGCCTTGGGATGGCTCACTTCTTCCCAGGCTTGGTACACATCACATCACTCCTATTCAAAAGCCACAAAGGCTTTGCTGGTCTAGCACAGCATCCTTTTGGTATTCTTTCCCCCCCAAGCTGTTCTGTTAGATCCCTCCCTCCCCACTTCTGCACAAAACTCGTTATGTTTAGAACCTTCAGATTTCCCACCATTTCCTAAAACACCCCAAATCTTCCCTTTATATTCTTCTGCTTACTTCTCCCATCAAAACTTCCTTTAAAAAAAAGTTAAACAGGGACGGATTCAACTCCCATTTTCTCCATGTATACCTCTCAAATTCTTTCCAGCTGCATTTAATATTTCCTTTCAGTGTGCTCCTGTATAACTTTACTTTTATCACAGCAGTAACCACAAGGAGTTTTATACGAGGATTCGTTTTAGGTAAGCACTTTTTTGTTGCTAACTATAAGCTGTTGGAGAAAAGAAGCTCTCTCATTAATCTCTGCATTGCTTGCAATGCCTAATCTAATGCCTTGAACACCAAAAATGCTCAATAATGACTTTTTAGATTTCAGGTTGAAAAAAAAACTGTAAAAATATTCCATTCAGGCATTTTTATATTTACTTCAATAAACATCTGTTGTGTCCAATTATATGTCAAACTCTGCTTTAGATATAAAAGAGATAAATAAGGAGAGAAGCTACTTTTAAGGAGCTTAATAACTAGGTATCATTTTGTATGAAAGCAGAAACAGAAGCCTCTTTACTGATTAATAGGCAAAAATATTTCTATAGTTGTAGAAGGTTTGGGGGCGACATGGATCCTGGTTGCCAAAGATGTAATTAAACTTGACCATGCCTGAACTTTAGAAATAGTCTAGAAGATCTGTCTTTGAATGGTTCACCTTGAAGGTCTCTTTGAGCTCTTTGTCCTCCAGTCATAAAAAAAATACATATGTATATATAGATAGACACACACACACACACACAAAGAGAGAGAGAATAAGAGAGAGTCCCCTGTCTTGTGAACAGGGTGTTACAAAGAAGGTCAGAAGGGAAGAAATCAATAGAATTTTGTCATCTCTAAACCAGAAGGGATTATTTCTCAGACTATCTCCCATGTGTATAAGCGTGTACATTCTGTTAGATTGTATCATTTGTGACAAGGGCATTTGTTGAACAGACACGCGGGTTAGATGTAAGCCAATGGAAAGAAAAGGAAAGGAAAACACACCATCAATTATTAAGCGTCATTTCTTGGGAACAGTGTTAGACACGCTCACATTGTAGGTTTTTATCAATACCATTCCCCAAAGAAGCTACAGCTCAGAGAAATAAACTAACTTGAGCATGGTCACGAATTTTAAATCATTGGACAACGATTAATTCTCAGAGAACCTATTTTTTTTGTTTTAGGAAGAGCTTCCCAACAGCTCTTCCTCCTCTACTCTCCTCCCATTCTTCTCTCTAATGTCTTAGGAACTAACTACTAATGAGAATCACTGCAGTACTTGGGGTTGTTATTCTATATTAAAATACATGAAAATATTTTTTCACCCTTCTCAGGGAAGCTGGAACTCTGCACCTGACACTCCTACCATTTCCTGAGCACAGAAAGACATGCACACGCAGAGGGAACGCGCTTAGCATGGTCTTTTCCTGCCAGCAGGAGACAGGCCTCCCCCCCTGGTCTTCCACAGAGAGCACAGGAGCTCCAAGGTCTAGCACTGGTGAGACCTTCACATTCAACTGACTGCATCCACAGCAACCACAACACGCTCTCCTCGCAAACCTTTACGGCAACCCGGTGACTTGGGGCTTCTCATTTATCAGCTATTCATCTTCCAATTCAGGGACCCGCGTCTCGGAGTAACTAGTAAGCTTGAGCTATACTGTTTTTTAACTATTATTCACTGTGTATCTTGTATCTAGTGAGCTGCCATAAATTACCATTTATTACAGGAAGCAGATGGAAAATGGGCAAGTGTTTGAAAATTCTCACCATGTGATTTTAAACTATGATTTAATCATACATTTGGGGTGTCAAGGATTATTTAGTTCATGTCTTTCACATTTAAATGAAGGAACTGAAAGTAATCGTTTATTCCATTCATTCAATTAGTCAACTAATATGAATACTGATACAAATAACATTAATGGCTGACATTTATTTATTTAGTGTTCATAGTGTGTCAGGCACTAGTCTGAGAATTTCATATGCATTAACTTGTTGAAAGATTTATTGAACACCTATTAGGTACTTATATACTGGGGATAAAGTAGCTAATATAGAGACGATTCCATCTTCACAGAACTGACATTTTAGTGGAAGAAACAGACAGATAACGAACATGCAAGCAAAGAACAAGATCGTGGGCATTTCTCCAAGCGTAGTGCCAGAAGGAAACAGAACCATAACTTAGAGATTAACTGAGGTTGGCTATTTTAACTAGGGTTGTCAATACAGTCCTCTCTTAGCTGTCATGTAAAATGACTCAGCCCTGTGCAGACAGAACTGTGAATATGCAGACCTGAGATAAATTGTTACGAGATGGGTCGTTCACCCACACTTCCAGGGTTATATGTTTGAGTTTTAGTCCAGATTTAATGGAGAAATAGTGAAGAGTTTTAAGCAGACAAATGCAATGATGTAATTTAAATTTTGAATGAACACTCTTATTGCTTTGCGGAAAATGGTCTGGGGAGAAAAAAGCTTGAAATCCACAGAAGCCAATTAGAAGGCTATGTGATGTTCCAGGCTAAGGATAACTGTGCCTTGGGCCAGGGTAAAAGCTACAGAGAGAAAAACAAGTCATGGATTGATTACATTCTGAAACTCAGTTAATGGCTTCGGAAATAAAATGTGTAAGGGCTATGAGGAGGAAAAGAAATATTAAGATGATTTTTGCTTGAGTAACTGAATAGTTTATGACGAAACTTACACAAAAGGGTAAAGACCAGGGGAGAATCAGGTATAATAAATGGGCGATCAAGAGCTCTCTGTCTCTTTTTTTTTTTTCTTTTTAGGGCCACACCTGTGGCATAAGGAAGTTCCCAGGCTAGGGGTTGAATAGAAGCTACAGCTGCCAGCCTACACCACAGCCACAGTAATGCAGGATCTGAGCCACATCTGCAACCTACACCACAGCTGACAGCAACACCAGATCCTTAACCCATTGAGCGAGGCCAGGGACTGAAACCCCATCCTCACGGATATGAGCTAGGTTTGTAACCTGCTGAGCCATAACAGGAACTCCCAAGAGCTCTCTTTTGAATATATTCACTCTTTAACAATGTAAGTAGAAACACCAAACAAACAAACAAAAAATTGAGACCTATGGGATGGGGGCTCAGAAAAGAGTATGAAGCTTAAACTAAAAGTCTGAAATCATTAATGCATAGACAACATCAAGACCACAGGGCTCACCTCACTATGGAGAACAGTATGGAGGTTCCTTAAAAAACTAAAAACAGAATACCATATGATCCAGCAAGGCCAATCTTGGGCATCTACCCAGAGAAAACCATAATTTGAAAAGATACGTGCACCCCAATGTTCACTGCAGCATTATTTACACTAGCCAAGACACGGAAGCAACCTAAATGTCCACTGACAGAGGAATGAATACAGAAGATGTGTTACATATATACAATGGAATATTACTCAGCCATAAAAAATATGAAATAATGCCATTTGCAGCAACATTGATGGACCTAGAAATTATCATACTAAGTGAAGTAAGTCAGACAGAGAAAGACAAATATCATATGAGATCACTAATATGTGGACATAAGAAGAGATGATACAAAAGAACTTATAAAACAGAAACAGACTCAAAGATTTTGAAACCAACTTTATGGTTGTCAAAAGGGAATTGCGGGGGAGGAGGGATAAATTAGGGGTTGGGACTGACATATACACATTACTGTATATAAAAGAGATAGGTAATAAGAACCTAATGTATGGTAACCTACTCAACATTGTGGAATAATCTATAGGGAAAAAGAACCCAAAAAAGAATGGATATAGGAGTTCCCGTCGTGGCGCAGTGGTTAACGAATCCGATTAGGAACCATGAGGTTGTAGGTTCGATCCCTGGCCTTGCTCAGAGGGTTAAGGATCCGGCATTGCCGTGAGCTGTGGTGTAGGTCGCAGATGCGGCTCGGATCCCGCGTTGCTGTGGCTCTGGTGCAGGCCAGCGGCTACAGCTCCAATTAGACCCCTAGCCTGGGAACCTCCATATGTCACGGGAGTGGCCCTAGAAAAGGCAAAAAGGCAAAAAAAAAAAAGAAAAAAAAGAAAAGAATGCATATAGGCACATGTATAACTGAGTGACTTTGCTATACACCTGAAACTAACACAACTTTCTAAGTCAACTATACTCCAATAAAATTTTATTTAAAAAAAAAAAAAAAAAAAAAAAAAAAAAAACAGCACGGGATTGATGAAATCACCTAAGAAAATAGTATAACACAGGAGGAAAGTTGGGTGGGATCCAGGACTCATCATTCAGAAATTGAGAGATTTGTGCTATTGAGTGAGAGAGGATTTCAATAAAATAACATAAAGTAGTACCTTCTTGAAAAGGAAACAGAGGACTAAACTAGTCTAGTCACTTATGATGGAGCATAATAATGTGCAAAAATAGAGTGTGCACATGTATATGTAACTGGGTCACCATGCTGTACAGTAGAAAAAAAAATTGTATTGGGGAAATAACTATTAAAAAAATAATAATAAAGTTCGCCAAATATCACAGAAACTACAATAAAAGGATAAAATGTATTGTATATAAATTATACCTCAACAAATCTGTCTACAAAAACATCATCTGTGCAGTTTTCAGGTGGTGTGTGAATCTGAAAGATGCTTCCTGAAGTCCAACGTGATGGGGCAGAAGAAGTAGCTTTCTTGATCTCTTTTCCCCCATGTCTACACTCCAACCTGGGTTTATGGGGTGTCCCATTCCACTAATAGGAGGGGAGGGAAGGTGTCTATGGTTTCTCCATCATGCCTTCTTCCCTTATATATATCAAACTTTAATCTTCCAGACTTTTACAAAGGCAGAACCTCTCAAAGAGGAGACAGCCTAGGTCTCTGAGGGTGCAAAGGACAAGAGAGGGAAGAAACGGTTGGAGCGAGGAGGAAAGAAATGAAAAGTGATTTAGTTAATTATAAGTTTGCTTATTAATTAAGTACACTTATTTTCCCTCTCCCCTAAAATAAACATTACTTAATATCATAACCAAAATTACATTAAAGAAGTGTTATCCTTTGAAGATAATATCCTTGGAAGACATTTACAATGGAAAACAACACAGAAGATAAGAAGTAGACACTTCTGTACAAGACAGCTATAAAGAAACTGGAATTCCTCATCCAGAAAAACTATCAACTAATACAAAGGCTAAAATTAAAAGGGATCCCCCAATTCACTGGCTTTTCACCTATTGTTAGGAATCACTACAGGTTTATCTTCCACCAAAATAAGAGATTAAAAGAAGAAAGAGGAAGGTGTGGGATTCTGCAGAGGTTCTAAGACAAATAGAAGCAAAAGGATTTTCTGCAAACCAGATTTTTAAAAAAATGCAGAAGAGATACGAGGCAATTACTAACTCTAGAAAAAAAAACAAAAACAAAAAGTTTTACAGAAAGAGCATGTAAGTATAAAACATACATGCCTATGCTGAGTAGCATAATTATATAATTACAATAAAAACACAAAGAAATAGTAGCATAAGCTTGCTGATTAAAAATAAAGCAGGAAATACAAGCCCTAAATACTGAAAGTGGCTCCTCTTTGAAACAAAATTTGAGGATGAAGTGGAGGGGGCTGTGGACTGTTATTTTATTTCCCATCATTCTGTACATTGTATTTGGAAACTATGCGTATTTAGTGCATGGTATTTAAAAAAATGATTTAAAAACAGTATGGGTAAATACATCAATGAAGGAGCTAGAGTTTCCTAACCCTTCACCACCATGCAGTGCCTGCCAATTTATTTCTCCACTTCTCCTTTTAAGCGTTCTTTAAGGCAGGGACATGTCATATTGACCTTTTGGTGCCTGCATAACATGCACAAAACTAACAGAGCATGTGCTCAGATGCTTCTCTTTGTTTCTAAGCAAAAAACCATATAAAAGAATGAATAGCTTGTGGCTACTGTGAATTCACAAAATAGCAATGAATACATAAAAACCAGGCCAGTAATTGAGGCAACAGAGTGACTGACTCGAATCTTCTCACTAAATTATAGCTTTCAGCATCTCCTAGGCTGAGGGCATAAGGCTTCACATCCAGATCTTTTTAAATTCACAAGGGTCCACCTCTCTGTCAAAAAACAAATACTCTCTTGATGTTTTCTCTGTAAGTGTTGACGAACTTCAGAAATCATCCACAAATTACCCGCCTCCCTTTGTCCCCTGTAATTTCATTAATGGAACCCTTACACCTGGTGATAGTTCAGCCTTTATTATTCGCAGCTCTCATTCCTGGCCTTCTACCTATAGATTGATTAGGAGTTAGTTCAGCAGTATTGCAATTCTAAGATTCCCTTTTAATAAAATTTTATTTTAAAATGATTTAGACTTACACGCAGTTGTAATAGACAGAGAGCCCATGTACCTTTCACATGTCTCACAATAGCACCTTGCATGATGATAGCACAATAACAACCCAGAAGGGGACACGGATATAATCCACTGACCTTATGCGGTGTCACAATTTTACCTGTACCCATCTGTGTGTCTGTAGATTCCTTTTCCTGACAGCATCTTGTTTCTTTCCATGAAAACATGTCCATTTGTGCCATACGTGTCCCCGCGTGAAGGTCTCACCAGGCCAGTGGCCTTGGGACCATTTTCTCATCCAAGCGTCTATATTTAAGCAAAATGTGGTTGAATCGTGGCTCTGTCCCGGACACTTGGCTCTGAATTACTTATTTTCCTTCATGGTATCATCCCCAACAGCCATATAAAAGTTAGAATTACTATTACTTTGCCAATGAGAATGCTGAAATTGGACAAAGTATATGTAGGACTTGCACAGAGCCATGTGTTATTAAGTGGCACAGGGAGTATTTACAGTTGTTTAAAAACAAGACCTCAGGCTCCAAGTGGAGTCACAGCTCAGCCCCATGTCACCAAACCAAGACTTAGCTTAATTACAGTTCTGGATTCCCCAGAAATGAAATCTTCAACCAGTCAGTTGGCAATTACCTTATTAGCACTAGTAGGTAATCTGTCTGTGAGACCCCTGCTATTCCCTAAAGCAAAGTAACCTCATCATAACCAATCTACTTTTTTGCCTAACATAGCTTCTTGTTGCAGGTCCCTTCTGCCTGTAAAAGTCTGTCATTTCCTACCGCTCCTCGGAGCTCTTTTCTATCCGCTATATTGGATGCTGCCCAATTAGAACTGATTTTTGCTCAAATAAATTCTTTGAATGTTTGATATGCTTTAGTTTAACCTTTGTCTTTTTTTAAATTTAATTTTTTATTTTAGGGCCACACCTACGGCATATGGAGGTTCCCAGGCTAGGGTTCCAATTGGAGCTGCAGCTGCTGGCCTACACCACAGCCACAGCAACACCAGATCCAAGCCACGTCTTCGACCTACACCACAGCTCATGGCAACCCTGGGTCCTTAACCCATTGAGCGAGGCCAGGGATTGGACCTGCATCCTCACGGATGCTAGTCAGATTCGCTTCCACTGAGCCACAAAGGGAACGCCTATTTTAACTTTTAACACATTTTATCTCAAAGGTCAAAATTTTTTCTGCAGTGTGAGGAAAATGTTTAATGGTTATTTCAGTTATTTCCTTTTTAATAATGCATTGTGAATGGACTGTATATTGTTAATTTTCATCCATTACACATCCCCCAGCCTCTCCCCACATACCTTTCCATCAAGGCTGAGTAAACTCCCTTTGACAGACATTTTAAACTCCACTAGGTATCTCAAAAAACTTGAAGTATGACCTTCAAAGGAACTGAAGCTCGTCTCTGGTGTATCATGGTTTTTTATTTATGACTTTTACTAGCCTAAAAAAAGAAATCCTGATATAAAAATAAGCACTTACGGTCACCGAAACCCTCCTCTTGTGATGAGCTATAAAAATATGCCCATTTCAAACACACCCTGAAATAGTAACAGAATCAGCAAGTAGTTCAATTCCAAGAATTCCAAGGATGTTTTTCCACTTTCATTAAAATGCACGGCAATGAAGAAATTATGTGAATATTATTTAAACCTTTACAAGAAAACTCGTTGAAATTGATAGTTATAAGTGTGTACAATACAAATTCAGGGTGATTACATGATGCTTATCACCTGCTTATCTGTCTCTTAAGAAACCATACAATCTGATTCCAAACAGCGAAATCTCTTTGCATGCCTGACCTTGATGAGCTTGACGCTGAGTGTGGTGCCAGGGCTTTTTAAATGAAGATTTTATTATCAGAAGGCAACAAGTGATGACTTGCTATTTTCTAATATTTACCTATCAGGACAACAGCAGAATATTTATACCTACGTGTAGCCTACTTTGGTTCCAGGTATCAAGTTTGTAACTTCAGGGTAACAACAACTACAATACCAACAACAATATTTTTTAGTGTTTGGTACATGCAAGGCAATATTATAAGCACTTTTCTTGGAATTAATTCAACAAATTATACACTTAAAAACAAAAAAACTGATGCAATTGTAGTGTTCTTTAAGGGAAACTTGGGATCAAAGTCTAGCTTGTCAATCCTAAGGGGTGATGACTTGATTTCTGCATAATCCCCACATGTAAGTTCTTCACTCCAGCCTCTAGATGGGGCTCAAGGCCTCTTCACGTCAAGGGATGTAGAAGCTGGATGTGAGTCAGTAACGGTGTCTAGATAACGGATGATGTTCTGCTGTGGGCCATCCCATTGCAAAGGGTGCCTGCTGAGACGAATGAAGGCTGTCGTTCATCCTGTACACCGAACGTTCTCTCTGTTTACCCGCTTTTGTCCCAACTACTAGACTCAAGCATGATCAAGGTAAGGCTCTAAGAGATTGGAACGAGAAAATCCGAAGGTACTTTTTCTCTGTGCCATGTAAAAAAGCCTTTGGCGTCTAATTTGGTCCAGCGTAACTAACAACATATGAGATAGAGCTGCAATTCCGGTCATCAAATATATGGCTCATTCTCCTGTCCACACATAAAACACACTCGCCCATCCTCCATTCACCAAAAGAGGTAATAAGATAAATGTATAATAAGACACCTACATTTATGACATCAAGCCTCCCTCTCACAAGGCAATCTTTCTATCAGGTGTGATCGTCCTTGCATTTGGAAGACCTGAAAACTAAAGGGGCCAGTTATCTCCATCACGAAACCCCAATGTGAGGTAAGGGACTAAGAGCAGGATAACAATCCCATCTGGAAGGAGAGGTGCGAGAAACATAGACCAGACGTTACTCTGTAGAAATTTTCATGTCCCTCCCACCTGCTTTAGACGTAGGGAAATACACCTTTCTCAGTAACTTAGTATCTCTTTTTAGTCTTTTATCATCAATGCATTCGAATTGCATCAATTCCATTTGGCGATTATCACATACACAGAGACACACAATCCTTTTGAGACCTAATCTTGACATCTATTATATTTATTTGCCTACTCATTTCACTACTTGCCTTTAACTTTCTGTTCAACTACGCATATATTCCTGAGCCCATCGGCTTGCACGGGAAAGTCACTCCTTTTAGATCTTCGCCCTGAGCTATTCTGCCCAATTAAAAAGATCTACTGGGTGCCGTGATATTTTTATTTTATTTTTAAACTTAAAATAATTAAAGTATAGGTGATTCACAATACTGTGTTAATTCCTGGGTACTATAATATTAATTGAGTCTTCACAGTCCCATGGGGGTATGGGTTCCAGTTTGAACAGCAGATTTATTGAGATTATGAGTGGAATCATAAAATTAACAGTTTTGAGTATTCTCCTAAGAGTAATACAGCTGATGAATGAAAGGGAGAACAGACTCGCAGAAAGAAAGCCAGTTCAGAGAAGGTCTCCATTCCTTCAGCAAATATGAGTGGTATATATCCACTATATTTCAGTTATTATTCTAGAGTTTGGTGATTTAAAAAAAATGTTAACAAAAAAGACAATAATTTCTGCCATCTTGGAGCTTATGTTAGTGAAAGAATGAAGCACTAGTTAGGTGGCCAATTTGAAGGCGTTTCTCTGGCCCGGGCAACAGCAGACACTCCAAGACCAGGGAGTTTCTTCTCCTCCTTCAGGGCTTCCAGCATCCCGTGATCCTGGGTGAGCATCACCTCCTTCGGGCTGCTGGGTTCCTTTGTCTGATCCTCTGTCCCAGTGTAGAATAAGATTCATTAGGATAGGGTCCTCCAGATTCCTCTACATTGGATGAAATTCTCCCAAAAGCTCAGCTTCCTCACAGTCTCTTTGACATGACTCCATCTCAGAATGTCAGAAGATTCCAATTTCCTCAATAATCAGAAAGGAGACCTTTGATGAAATGACTGTGAACTTTATGAATTGTAGGTAAACTTTTAATGGGCTGCTCTTATTTCAATCACAGTGTCTTTCACATTTGATCATTCTGTGTTCTTTCTCCTTTTCAAAATAGAATGTGGTCTTTCTGGATATTCAAAATGCTCAAAGATAAATTACAATGATCCTCAAGGGAAAAGAAAAAATGACAAGGGGGAGCAGGTGGAGAGATGGTTACAATTATGCAATTTTAACACGTTTTATAAACTGATATAAAGAATTCCCTATAGGGTTTATTGCAAAGTAACAGCCTTTTTCTTCTTTTTATGAGACTATTAAAAGTTAGGTATGCCATGACTTTTAAAGTGCTCTGTGATGATAACTCTTAAGGAAACTTTCTAGAATCCTAAGGCTACTGATTGACACTGCTAGAAGATGCTATGTTCTAGGATCAAAATCTGTAACATTCTGGATAACATCAGTTTGATATGTGCTGGAACAAAATCTAAGGATGACACTGGCTAATTATTGGAAAACTTTTATTAGTTCCTCTTCAGAAGCCCAAGCCACCAAGAGGACCATCCTCTCTTGAGGAGAGAACATCCGTGTCTTTGGCAGAGAGAACGAAGTCGCTCCAGAGACCAGGGCCTCGGCTGCTTGGAAGTGAGAGTGGCTGATGACGGGAGTGTAAGAGACGTCAGCAAGTCTAATGGAGAAATAGCATTGCCTTGAGGAGGACCGGGTGTCACGGTTTATACCGCCATTCAGTCTGCAATAACCAGAACTGTTGACCAAGTTTGCTGATCATGCTGAGCGGCAGGGCGCGAGGCTTCCATCCTGCTGAGGCAAACCAGAGCAGGAGAAGCCTGGTCCCAGACCTGCCAGCAAGAGCAGCAGACTCTGGATTGCACGTGGATGTGGACCCTGAGCAAACAGCAACAGTGGCAGCATCTAGACTGGATAGAGCTTCAGAGGGTAGGGTAGAGGGCAGGTCTCCTGGTAGCCCTGTTCTCAAGTGAAGCTGAAGGAGCTATTTCTGAAGGCTGAATCTAGAATCAGTTTTTTTTTTTTTTTAAACCCTAGAAATAACTTTGTAAACCATTTAATACCCCATAATAAATCCCTTTAAGCTTTAAATAGCCAGGGCAGATTCCCTCTCCGCAAATCATATTGTTAAAATCACCACTATTCTCATTAGAAACTAGTACAAGTACCATGAATAATTTCATTTTCTACAATTCTAAGTATCACTTGAACACTCACATTTTTGACCACAGATACTGTTAGTTGTTTCCTTGAAGTGAGAGGCTCATTCCATTCATTTTCCAGAAAATGTCTGCCTAACACACAAGTCTGATAGTCATCACTTCCTATTCCAAGAAGAAAACTAAAACAAAAGAAAAAAACCCCAACCAGCCGATGTAGCTCCTAATGCAAACCACCTCACAAGCATTTGTTTCTGGAGACATCCATCAGATTTCAGAGGTGTTTCACGCACACTCTCTGTTGTGTCACCCAGACTATCGAAAAGCTATATATTCATGACTTGGGATTTAATTGAATTAATGTTTTTATTGCTACTGCTTCATCAAATATAATGACTGCTAGGACCTTTTGGTGTCTTGATTCATGCTGAGGCGCCAGTTGTTTTACCATCATTGCTCTTGTGTGATCATAATTGCAAATGTCAACACAGCGAAAAGTAATTAACATCTTAATAGTGTTATGAAAGGAGTTTTCACCTAAGGGACGCCCTGAAAGAACGCTGGGGACATTCAGAGGTCCACAGACCATGCCTGGGGAATGGCTAGTCTACTTCTACGTCAGGCTGAGCCCACACTCGGGACTGTGTACAACAATTCCGGCAATTTTCGGTAGAACCCAGACAATGCCAATATTTGTTTATGATGCACAGCTGCACTGACTACTTGCCATAAAAAATACCTTTATTTATTTTCAGTCTTGTAATATCTGAATTTGCCCCACTGTGTAGAGGATCCCTAGAACTAACTGTTGAACAAGAAGCCCTTACAAAAGCAGATGTAGTTAATTCACAAAGGTAGACTGTATGTAACTGGAGGAGCTATTACCAAGGGCTTTTTCTAATAGATATATTTTATATAAAAATTGCCCCATTATAATTTTGAGTATCATTATTAAACAGATATTTTTGTTCTTATGCGTGTTATTTTATCTTAAAATTACACAGGAAAAGTGGAACCCAAATGATTACAACTCCAATAGCAAGAAGAGGCAACAATTAAAACAGAAAACTGTATAAAGCACTGTTTTCCCTAAAATCATGAGTCCTGCCTCACGTCAGCCATAGATTGGCTCCCATCTGGCTATTTATCACGGGTCTACGGGAACTTTCTTCTAAAGATAAGGAGGCCTTGCATTTTCTCATCCCATTGATAGCATTAGAGAAAAGATATTTTTAAAGAGTATATTTTAAGGAGTTCCTGTCTTCATGGCGCAGAGGAAACAAAGCCAACTAGGAACCATGACGTTGCAGGTTCAACCCCTGACCTCGCTCAGTGGGTTAAGGATCCGGCGTTGCCGTGAGCTGTGGTGTAGGTCGCAGACACGGCTCAGATCTGATATTGCTGTGCCTGTGGTGTAGGCTGGCAGCTGTAGTTCCAATTGGGCCCATAGCTGGGGAACCTCCATATGCCTCCGGTGCAGCTCTAAAAAAAAAAAAAAAAAAAAAAAAAAAAAAAAAAAAAAAAAGAGTATGTTTTAAGACTAGAGTTAAAATCAAAAAATCCCAGTCCATTGAGTCCAGAATTTTGTGTCCTTTTCTTCCAATCTTAGTTATATTTTTTTTCCTTTTCTCAGTCAGGATGAAAGAGGCCTGGAGTTGTCTACATAAATGGATTTTTTTCCATTAATAGATTTTTCTTCTCAGTTTGGCACATAAAGAAGCTAAGATGCTTAGACACGAAATGACTTTCACAATCAAGATGATACCTTTAGTATGGGTTAGGGTTGATCTTAAGTTTCTAATATCTTTTATTTATTTATTAAAGTATAATTGATTTACAATGCTGTGCCAATTTCTTCAAAGCAACTCGGTTTATATACAGACATTGCTTTTTAATATTCTTTTCCATCCAAGCCCAGGAGATTGGATACAGTCCCCTGGGCTATATAGTAGGACCTTGTTGTTTATCATTCTAAAGATAACAGTTTGCTTCTGCAACCTTCAATACATTTTTACAAATTTTATTTCTGTATCTTTTAAAATGGCTGGAAAAAGAAACGAGTGAATGAACAAATAAATGAATGTGTATATACAGTCTGGTTACTTTTTTGTATAACTCAAACTGCTGCATTTTTTTTTCTAATGCACAGGCAAACTATTTCAGGCCAAATATCGTCTTTATTCCATTTCAGTCTTTTGACATCTGATTTTCTTCACCCTCAGTGGAAGGGTCACTCAAATTTTACTCCCCAACCATCATTGAAAGAGCAAATGCTGTTAATTCTTCAAGTCAAATTGAGTTTAACTAGAGGAGCAGTTACAAAAGGCTTTTTGTAATTGCTGTGTTTTACATAAAAGCAGCAATTCCTCCATTCATGGGCTTTTAACATAAAAGGAACTGCATTTGTATGGAGACTACAATTTGCCTGGCAATTTTTTTTTTCACAATTGGCGTCCTTCATCTTCTAGAAACAGAGGAGGGCTTTACTCAAGCTACTTTAAGTCACAGAGGAGGTCCAAAGCAGCCTTTAGGAAGACAACAGCGCTGGAAGTGTTTATGTCTTCCTTTATGTGCGCTGTCTAAACTAAAATGTTTTCCCAGGGGTACTGTTATAAACAGATTTTAAGTCATAGAAGGTGAGCTATCAAAATGTAGACACTGGAGTTTAATTGTACATATTTATTCTCTAAATTCCATGCTAGGCTGCAACAGCAATTTATTTATTTTTTATTTTTATTTTATTTTATTTTATTTTCCCACTGTACAGCAAGGGGATCAAGTTATCCTTACATGTATACATTACAACAACAGCAATTTAATTATTTAATCTCTATCAAGAACTTTTGTCTGATGTACATATTCTTTCCTCAACGGAAAATGTGTGCACAGCTCTTTATTTTTCTTATCCTGGAAAACATACCGTGAGAGCTCTCAAGGACAGCAAAACACAGTGCCTACAGAATAAGAATGAAAACTAATCACTGACCTTTACCTCTTAGTTGTACGGAATGGCATTTCTGTGCTTCCGAATTAATTCCTGCACTTGTTTATTGAGCATGTGATGCCATCAGAATGAGTCACTTGACTCTGATGAGAGCTTAGGACTTTTACCAAGAAAGGGGGATGCCATTCCCACAAGCTGAAAACACTGTTTTACAGATCAGGAGACTGAGAGTCACACAGGTTAGGTAACATTTTCAAGTCTTCCTAGTGCTGTGATGGGCTTGCTGGGCAGGTCACAAACCCAGGAAAAAAGGAAGGGGCTGCTGTCAAGAACGTGGGAAAGGAGAGTTGAGTTTCTGCAGGTAATTGAGGGAAGATAAAGTTTCAAAGCAAGTTAAAACAGAACAGAAGATGAATGAGCCTAAGTGCTAAACGGAGGAGGGACATTGTGCTGAAGATCCGCAGAGCACTCCTGGGAGTTGGAGCCTGGAGGGACAAGGCATTCAGCATCACAGCAGCCTCTCTCTGGCAGCTGAGGGGAGGCTGGCCCAGGGGCAGCACAGACCAGAGGCGGAGAGAGCAGCTGGGATGACACTTACAATTCTGCTACCTTGTCATTTATCCTGAGGGGTAAATTACTTTGAATCATCATCATAAACATCGGTGTGAGTCTTGGCAATGACATTCCAATCAATTGTGATTAAAGACAGCGCTGCTATTCTGGATTCCCGGGACATTTTCTCTCAATCTCTCAAACTTACGTTCTTCCAGAAGACACCGTAAGCACAGCAGTTTAGACATTCTCTGGGCAGAGAATAAAACACACAAATGATGAAATAATAGGAAAGAAGCATTCGAGGATGGCTCCAGGGGCAGAATGAGGATATATCACTTTGTTGACATCAGTATATTTTAGAGAAAGATACCATGATGTGTAGACAGCAACAATGGCAAAATCAATTAATTCTCTTTCGAATCTAAAGAACATGCGATATTATGCAGCCGTTTTGCAGAAAACAGATTTCGAAGGGTCCCTCTTCAAATGGGGTACTGTGTCATCGGCCTGGCCGCATTAGAGATGCAGCTCTAACAATGGACTTGGGCTTCTCACCCTCATCTGCTGGTGCCTTCGGGCCCTTTCTCAGCTTTGCATTTCCTGCTCCCAGTTGATTCCTAATAGTGAGTCGCTCAGGTGTTGAACTTCACATTAGCACTTCTCTGTGAAACACAGACTGGCGACATGAACAGCTCTCTTGACTTTATCAGACCTGCCCCCCCACCCTTTTTAGGCTTTAAACAAGCCGACTTTGCATGAGGCTACCTTCTCAGGGTTACACACTCACTGTCACACTCTTCCAGCCTCTCTATGTCATTGTCACTTTGTGTGAGTCTATCACCTGCTTCTGATTTCTTCCTTTGGTTCTCTGTATAGACAGTCTGGTTACCAGAGCCTGCTCCTTTACAACCAGCCTGCTTTAAATGAAACCAACCAGTGATTTTGAGCAACTTTATTTTGCAGTGAGAAAAAAAAGTTTATGTATGTCATCTCAACAGATGCTTCTAATAATCCCATAAAAAGGTATTATTATAAGCTTATGTAAATAAGGAACATGTGACTCTGAGAAGTAAGGCATCTCATTTTAAGAGGGTATAAACACCTGATAAAGAAAGGATTCAGGGGAAAAGACAGGGTTCAAGTCTTCGAGTGTCTGCTTGGGCAGCTGTGAGACCTGGAGTAACTCTCCTTCCTTGAGACTCATTTATTCATATAATAGCGATGATGACGCCTAGGAATCTTGAAACTGTTAAGTTCCGGGGTACCAAGTCATCACTGCTTCTTCTATGTTAGGTTTCATCTCCGGATATGAGTTTAGGTCATGAGCTGCCCCTCTATCCTTTGTCCTAAGAAGGTATTAGTGGATTTAAATTTTCAAAGCTATTGTAGAAGACGTAAGAGGCAAGACAAGATCAGAAACTATCACATTATACAAGAATTTTTTTTCACATATTAGGGTTTGCTTTGAGGCCACTGAGGGAACCGATGATTAACGACAGGTAAGCCTTCATGCCTCATTCTCTTTTCTTAATTCAAAGCAACCAAACAACCAAATAAACAAAATTTTAATAGAAATAAGAGAGATTTGAGATAGAGAGACAGAGGGGAAGGCCATGTGGAGGTGGGGCAGACACAGTGATGCTGCCAAGCCAAGGCACTCCTAGAGCCACTAGAAGCTGAAAGGCACAAAGAAGCTTTCTCCTGCAGAAACTCCAGCGAATGTGTAGCCCTGCTGATGCCGATTTTAGATTTAAAGCCTCCAGAGCCATTGGAGAATAAATGCTTACTATTTCAAGCCCCTTAGTTGATGGCAATTTGTTGTGGCAGGTATAGGAAAATAATACATGGAATTAGAAACATAGGCCCGGAATCCAGCAGAGAAATTAGAGCTGGAGATACGACTTTCATGTCATCACTGAATAGAGAATCCTGAAAAGTGTAATACCGGACAGACTTACACAGGGAAAAATATGGAGAAGAGAAGAGATGAGAGCAACGGATTGAGCTCTGAGGGAATAGAATGTTTTAAGAAGTGAAGAAAATGAGAAGGACCCAGACAAAGATACTGAAGATGAGTAAGAGAAAGTAGAAGAACCCAAAGGGAAGAGGATCCTTGAAACTACATGAAGTAAGACCTTCAAAGAGGAAAGGCCCTGCAATGGGTCAAATGCTGCTAAGTGTCAAAGTAATATGAGGGCTAGGAATTTAATACTGGATTTGGCAAGTAGCAGTATCAGATAACATAAATAATGATAGTTTCAAATACAAAGACCCAGCTGGCTTAGGCTCAAGAGAGATTATGGATTAATGTTATGAAACTGCAAAGACAGAGAATATACCTGAAAGTTTTCTCAGAAAATAGAAGCAGAAAAATCATGTAAACAGTTTATGCCATGTTTCATGCTACCATTGCACAATTTCTCTGCACTTACTTAACAAGAAATGTCCTAAATGTGTCTATATTTTCAGTAATAAAGGGGGAAAAAAGCTCAAACTTTTATCTACTATTAAGTAAGAGGACGTAAATAGATGAGACAGGAAAGTAAACCATTAACTGTCCTGTGATGTGCAGTCTGAAGAGTATGGAATATAGCGTACAAGTGTTGGCGTTTACAGATTCAAGAGGACGAAGTCCAGTTCACATTTTCAAGAGATGTTTATGTACACCTGGGGTCAGGAGGGATGTTTACGTACACGTGGAGTCTTGCACAGGGTGAGTAAACACGGACAGTTTTCTTCAGTGTGCGAATGTCACAGATGCTCAAAAGGTCAAGTCCACTATCTTACTTTACAACAATTATCGTACCACCTATTGGACATGATGTAGTCTTTAAATTAAAACAAGATCAAAAACAAAACAAAAATTTCAGTTTTAAATGGAACCCAGACATCTAAGGAGGTGAGAGATGTGAACCAAGCTACTCAGCATCTCTCTTAATTTGTCAAGTGTAAAGGATATCCATCTGAAGAGGTGGCGAGTGTTACCACTGCCTTAAACAGAGTGTCTGATTCGGAGCAGGGAAAATAGCTTTGTGTAAACGGATCTGAAGACAAAGGACGTGATTCCAACCCTACCCTTACCTCTTACCACCCATGAGACTGAGATACAAGCATACAAATTCTTCGAACTGCTGTCTCATTTGAACAGGAAGATAACTATCAACCTCAAGTGGCTGCTGTGAACAAGCTGAAGAACATAATGAATTCGAAACATGTAACATACATTACGTCATAAATGTTAGCTCTCATCATTCAAAAATCAGTTACTTTATTGACTGCTGTTCTCATTCCTGCCTTCAAGGAGCTCACAGTCCAGAGGCAAAGAATTTTGTAAAAACTAAGCAAGTATGTGGCCGAACAGCCTAAGGAGTCTAATGGAAGGGGTTCAGCGTTCAAGCAGGCACGAAGCTCAACCGGCTGCAGTGCTCCGTCGAGTGCTCCATTAACTTCGCAACATATCTGGAACTGCAATAAGTTTGCGCAAGAGCAGAGAATGATTTATGGAGTCAAGCTCTGCTGCTCCTACAGGACTTCATTTGCATGAGAAAAGCACAATTTGAGCCTTCAGTATGTAATTTTCAGAGAACTGCTGTCCTTGAGCCTTACTCTTAGTTTGTTTTCACTTAGGAAGAAATTAGTCATTTTTGAAATACATATCGTAATCATGTGACCACCGACAGGAGGGGAAGGTTGGAGAAAACAATTTCTGGCCCTGAATCCCTTTCTGTTTGGCAAGATTGAGTTGCTGGTGGCATTTAAATAGGTGTGTCTGAATAAGGGTCTTCCACACAAACTCCATTTGTTCAGTAAATTCCTGTGGCCTAACTGAACAGTCTACGATTCGAAAGGTTAAACCAGAGAGGGCGCTGCATGCAGGTGGCCCAATGATCGCCCTCGGAGTTGCGTGGAAGGGCACTGAATGGGCACTTCTGACCCAGACGATCTCCTTGGGGTAGTGACAGTACCCGAATCCCCACTTTATTACCGTGTCCCCACTGCCCTTAGTCCATCCTCACCTCGTTCAATCCATTCTTATGCTACGTGGGACAATATTACTGATTTCCCTATAATCCTTGAGTGGTTACTCATCGGCCTCAAGATACTGAACATACAAGGTCCTCCATCACCCATCTTCTCATAGCTCCCCAGCATTTTCATTTTTATTCTCATCCTGGTTAAAAGGAAGTGCTTGTAGCTCCCCACAGATACAGTGTGGAGCGTATCAGTGCCTCTGCTTCAGCTGCTCCCCTCCAAGGTCATTTTCCTCCTCCTGGTTTGACTTCCCCCTGGTTAGGCAGGTGCCACCTCCTGCATGTGGCCTTTTCCTGATCTGGGCTTTTAAGTTTCTCCAGGTGCCTCGATTTCTGCTCTCAAGCATTCTGTTCTCATGGATGACTCCACAGCTAAGCCAGTCATTCGCAACATTTGGCGAGTCACAAATACTGTGTATCTGTTGAGATTTACAGAGGTTCATTCTCCCCAGAAAAGCAACTTTGCATAGATACATGCTGCCTCCAGCTTCAGTGTGTCCTGGGATTCTCCTCAGACTTATCTCTGGATGTATTTTGGGGAACTCCTCCCTCTGGATCATGCATGCTTAGGGTCAGGTACTGCGATTCTGGGATAGCACATCTCTGAACCTGAAAATATGTGCTCAAGTGAATCAAGTAATAAGCGCAGCAACAATGACTAAGGACCTCGTACATGCCCGTCACTGGATGCCAAGGAGTCAGAGCCAGCATACTTAGATACATAACTCTGTCCTTTGGCTCTACTGAGATATTTTTTCATGACTACAGTGGAATATGAAGGTGTACACTGACAGCTTTGGGCTGTGGAGTGGGAGTGGCAGTCAAGTCCTTAATTAGGCCCTCTTATGTTATGGGCTCACCATAAGTGATCTTGTAAATCAGCATGGTTCAATTCTTGCTTTATGTCAATTTACGTCATTTAAATTCTTAATTTGCATTTTAACCGTAAATGTTCTCAAATAATTTCCAAACTTAAATAGTTTCCAAACTTTCATATAAACAAATACAAAATATAAGTGCCTTCCACTACCTCCAACACACTAAACAAACAACAAAATGCTTAAATGTGGCTTGATCTCTAAATCGTTAGGTAAGGTCAAAATCAAAGATCTGTTGGCGTTCCCCTCATGGCTCAGTGGTTAACAAACTTGACTGGTATCCATGAGAACGCAGGTTTGACCCCTGGCCTTGCTCAGTGGGTTAGGGTCTTCAGGTCTTCTGCCCATTTTTCAACTGGGTTGTTTGTTTTTTGTTGTTAAATGAGTTGTTTGTATATTTTGGAGACTAAGCCCTTGTCGGCTGCATCATTTCAAACTATTCTTTGTGCCATAATTACTGTCTGATAACAGCAATAACAAAAAAGGAATGAGCAGAAAATAGCCTGTCAGTGACGCTGCATAGCACAGCAAGTGCTAATGCTTCTATGTGAGGCAGGAATATTACACTGTCCATCCAAAAATTTTCAAGTTGCCTGCCTCCCTTAATCCTATACTTTCAAGAATGCCCAACACTCTCATGCCCCACATGATTGCTGTAACATAGTTAGCCACAGTTACTCAACAGTTTATGAGATCAAGATAGGAGAGAAAAAATATTAGAGAAAGTATCTATAGCAAAGATGAGTCTTTTTGTTGTTGTTCTTGTGTTTGTTTTTTTTTTTTTTTTGCTTTTTAGGGCCACACCTGTGGCATATGGAGGTTCCCAGGCTCGGGGTCAAATCGGAGCTGTAGCTGCCGGGCTACGCTATAGCCAGAGCAATGCCACATCCTTAACCCACTGAGCGAGGCCAGGGATCGAACCCGCATCCTCATGGTTCCCAGTCAGATTCGTTTCCACTGTGCCACAACGGGAACTCCAAAAGATAAGCCAATTTTTAAAACTTTCCTTTTAAAAATTATATTTCCTAAATGGAGAGATGATTTTATTAAACCATCCCACAGACCCTTCTTATTGGTTTCTGGTCTGTTCTAATTCTTGATTTCTGTCTTGGTTTCTGATCTATAGAAATTATTTACAGCTGTTTCTATGGCTGCTAATTCTTCAGTTGCCTCATAAATACTTTGCCTAAATGTTTCTTTATTATTTCTTTATCTAGTTTTGTTTTCCTACCCTAATTAGACTCCTAAGACCAAACTATTTAATACTGATTTGTTACGTCCTCCTGAGAATCAAATTGGACAAAGACGAATCAACACTGTCAAAGCAAAAATTGCACTGGATAAAGTTAAAGAGTCAAGGAAGATTTTATTCAAGGCTATTTCAGGAGAAGAGAGAGATCAGAACTAGGTCTGAACTCAAATCTGCTGAAACAAAGGGTGGGAGTGTTTTTATGGGCTATAGTGAGCTAGCAAAAAAGTACTAGAGAAATTTAGGAGGAAGGTGAATCGGTGGGATCTGTTAAACATATTGAGTTATTTCCTTATTTTGCAGATATTTTTATCTGTGATTAGAGCATCTGTGTTTGCTAATTGGCACCCACCAAAGTTTGGCTGCTACCCTCCAGCAGAGACTATGGGATAGGGGTAATATCTTCTTTGATGATTACACTTCAAAAGGATGGCTCCCAGGTCCTTGAAAAAGACCTTCCTGATTTGTAAAACTGGCAAGAGGCTTTTTAGCAATGAGATCCTGCTGTGCAGCACTGGGAACTATGTCTAGTCACCTATGATGGAGCATGACAATGTGCGAAAATAGAATGTATGCATGTATGTGTAACTGGGTCACCATGCTGGACAGTAGGAAAAAAAATGTATTGGGGAAATAACTATTAAAAAAAAAAGATTTACCTATATCTCAAGGGGCCAGAAAAGAATTTACATTGCAAGTATTTTAAAGAAAATACTTCAGAAAACAGAAGTCAGTGCCTCAAATCAAGAAGAAGCCTGTCTAAAGTTTAATCAAACTTAGGGAAATGTTAAGACATTCGTAAACAGGAAACTGTGTAAAGTAGGATCTCCCATTCCTCTGCAAGGTTCTATGTGTTTGTTTTTGTTTTTCTTCCCAATTATTCTACTGCTTATCTCCTTTAGTTATTAGTAGATCGTACACTTAAAAACAAACACACATTTAGTGATAAAATCCATTTTGAAAATGTAATATTGAATACAAAATTAAATAAATTTATTTTGGGGAGACTTCTCGAGTCTCACTTAGGCTGATGTGCATTATGAATTTTACATAGAAGATTCTATTGTTCAGTGTTAACAGTGGATTATTTTTAATAGAAATATCTTCAGGTTTAATTTTACATAGAGTTAAATATGGGAACAGTTATTCCAGAATATACTATCTTCTAAATTAAGCTTTGCTAAGTTACTTCATTTCTCTGTCAGGACAAGAGAGAAGAAGTACTAGAGAAAGTACAATGAATTTTCAAATTTCATTTTTTGGAAACTTTGTTTGCTAATACAGTAATCATTTGATTAAGTCAGGCCTGCCTGCATTTGACATGAATCCTGTAATAACTTTTCTATACAAAATATAAAACATCAAAACTAAAAGTGCATAAATAATCAAAGAAACATGTCTTCTTATTTTTCAACTTTTCAGCAGGCATTAATCAAGCTGAGGTAATGCCCCCCTATTTCTGACTTTTTCAGAGTTTATACCAAGAGTTAAATGTTGGATTTTGTTAAATGCTTTCTCTACATCAATTGATGGGAATATAATACCATGAAGGTGATGTCTACTTTTTAGGTTGTGGTTTAAGTGATTTTCAGAGCCTTTATAATGCTATTTTGGCCTTTAAAAAAAAAAATCGTGTCCCTCCAGGCGTTCTATTAGTTCCTAATGGTTCCAGGCTTGGATCCTGGTTCCAAATCCTGTTCTGAACCACTCTACATACCTCCCCTTAGTGCAGAGAGACATGGAAGTGTGGGAAGCCCATCTGGAAATCAGGCACAGCTTGGGTTTCTATTCTGGTCGCTAATTCTCTGACTGACTTATGCAAGTTGTCATGTCTTCTCTAGGTGGCATTTTTCACATGAAGTTAAAAATATAGCTTCTACTATTAGATAGACCTGAGTTTAAATCCTATCTCTATGACTGTGGGCAAAGTTCTTAATCTTTCTGATATTCTTTGCCTTTCAAGTATATCCTCCTTAAGAAATATTTTATGTATTAGGTAAGATCACGCTTGAAAAGTGTTTTGTTCATCACTTGGAACACAGAAAATATACAATATAGTATATTCTTTATTTACTTCAAAGTACAATAAAGGAATTACAAGTGAACAATTTGTCTTGGAGATTTTATGAAACAAATATATATATACATATGTATATACACACACATACATATATATATAATATTTAAAAAGCCATATTTAAATCACTTCCAAGATCTTTATCATTGCAAAGATTTATAAAATACATAGAGTTGCAACTTGTCAGTAAATTTGTCAGGAGAAGTCACCGTAATTACCTTACAGTGATGTTATTTTAATTTAAAAAGCATTTAGTGAGGATCTAATATGGGTTATATATTTGAAAAAAAGTAAATATAACTATGAATCTGGAGAAAATTCTATTCTTACTAAAGCAAAGTCTGCAACACAAATTCTCTCTGGAGCTACTAGCATGCCTGGTACAACTTTCTGTGATGACGAAAATATGTTATATCTACTGTGCTGCCCATACATAGTCTCTAGCCACGTGTAGCTACTGATCACGTGAAATGCAGCTACTACAACAGGGCAACTGATTCTTCATTTTATGTAGTTAATTTACATAACAGGTCTGGGGAAGAAGTGTACAATAAGCATGTGACCTTATAATTTAAGAAGACAAAGCAAGGAGCAGGCAAAAAGGCAGAATAGTGGAATCTACTTTCTTTTCTGTGATTGTGTATGTGCTAAAATGATTTCTGAAAAGGTATGTACAGCCTCACATTTTCAGTTTAAATTATAAAAACTTTTATATTGGGTTAAAGTACTTGCAAAGGACATATGAAATATTGGCATTTTAAAATTAAATTGCTATCTTATTTTAAAAGGAGCCAAATGAAAGCTAAATACCAAAATCCATTTAGAGCAACTAATAAAGTTCCTTTTAATAGTCTTGAATATTATTATAACATTCATTTTCTCCTAAAATGTACAGTTCTACTTAAATTCTGTCTCAGAACGTCATTGTAATGAATATTTTGTAGTTCAAGTATTTCATCAATCAGTCAATACCCACAGTTCTCTGCAACATTTAAAAATTTTTGTTGATCATACCCTTAATGCTAACAAAATTTTTTTAAATGATTGATTGATTTATCATTATCATTATGAGAATTAACAGCATATCAATGAAACAAATGCACTCGCCTGTTCACTGCAGCGTTATGAACAATCGTCAAGATTTGAAAACAACCTAAGTGTCCATTACCACATAAATGGATAAAGAAGATCTGGACGGACAGGGCGTCTGGGGTTAAGAGATGTAGACTCTTGCATCTGGAGGCGATAAGCAATGAGATCCTGCAGTAGAGCACCAGGCACTGTATCTACTCACTTATGAGGGCGCAGGATGGAGGATAATGTGATAAAAAGAATGTGTGTGTGTGTGTGTGACTGGGTCACTTTGCTGCACAGTAGAAATTGACAGAACACTGTAAACCAACCATAACAGAAAAAATAGAAATCATTTTTAAAAGATGTGAGAGATATATATATGTTTGTACATACCCCCACACACACACAATTTAATATTTTTCATCCATGAGAAAGACAGACATTCTGTCATCTGCAACAACACGGACGGACTCTGAATGTGTTATGCTAAGTGAGACAGTTAAAAGAACAAAGTCAGGTAGTCAGTACTACGTGATTGAATGATATATCACTTATATGTGCAATCTAAAAAGGCCACACCAGGAGTTCCCGTTGTGGCGCAGCGGAAATGTATCCCACTAGGAACCATGAGGTTGCAGGTTCAATCCCTGGCCTTGCTCAGCGGGTTAAGGATCCGGTGTTACTCTGACCTGTGGTGTAGGTCGCAGACGCAGCTCGGATCTGGCGTTGCTGTGGCTGTGGCGGTAGGCTGGCAGCAACAGCTCCGATTAGACCCTGAACCTGGGAACCTCCACATGCCGCAGGTGTGGCCCTAAAAGGACAAAAGACAAAAAAAAAAAAAAAAAATGCAGACATTAAAAAAAAATACAACAAAATAAAAAGGTCACATCAAAACAAAAACAAAAACAGAACAGAAGGGGGGTTACCAGGGCCTGGGGGGTCGGGGAAAAGGGGAGGAGACGGATGAGGTCTGAGTCTAACAGACAGCATGGTGCTTATACTTAAATGCTGTTTTATAATCTTGAAAGTCACCAGGAAAGTAGATCTTAAATGTTCTCACCACAAAAACAGAAATGGTAATTATCGGAGGTGATGGAGATGTAGCTAACGCTGCAGTGGTAATCTTGCAATACATCAGTAGCTCATGTCAACACTCGGTTCACCTTATATTCAGCACAGTATTATATGTCAATTATCCCTCAATAAAGCTGGAGATTAAAAAAAATTGCATCAAATGTGCTCAAATCATCCAGCCAGTAAGCTACAGGACCAAGCTGACAACACAGTCTTTGTTCAAAGACTGTATCTCAACGATGCGATATGCCCTGGTGGTATCTATGCCCCAGGATGATACCCTCTATTAAGTGTCTGGGTAGGGGAGGGATGGGCACTTGTGCAAAGTGGAAGGACACTGTGAAGGGCCCGTGGGGAAGGCAAGTCTCCTCCACAGGCCGTTCCCAGGCAGATCAGGATTAAGAAAGAGGAAATTAGGACGATCTTGTAATCAACCCCTTTAAAACTATGACGCTATCCACTGCCACGCAACAGGTGCCCCTGCTCTGTGCAGATGCCCAGATGCGGCTCTGGAGCAGCTGGCTGTCTGGTGTGACGGGCACATAATGTACAAGCAACAAGAACTGGAGGCCTGGTTATGACTGTGCCACACACGTGATCACACACAGCCTTTACCAAAATCATACATCACTCACACGTGTATGCATATGTGCGTTCAACAGGTTTTGTGTTCACGTGTGTGCCGGGCACCCAGCTAAACCAGCAGTTCTTAACCTTGAAGGTGAATCAAAATTACAAACGGAGATTTTACAAAATCAAATTACTGAATCAGACCCTCAGAGGTTTCTATTTATATATCCTAAATTTATAAAGAAAAACGGACCATGCAGACAGGAAGAGCAAAGTATACAGAAAAGGGCACGGGAAGACAGTTCAGAGCCAGTCGTGCGTAGGAGGCTCTCACAAGCGAGACGAGAGAGAACGAGGGAGACGGGAGACGGCAGACGGGAGACAGCCTCTCAGCAAAGAGGCCTGCCAGCACCAGGACGGTACCTCCGAGCATAGGCTCTGCTCCACCTCCAGGCTGAAACTTTCTGCCCCATCCTGTCTGTCCAGCCACTTCAGGACCTCACTTAGGACACGGGGAGTGGCAGAGTGGGAAGAGACTGGTTTATTTAATGAAAAGAGGTAAATAAGCACTTTTCACTTTCATAAGGTGGCCGGCCACTCTGTACAGTTCAACTGAATCTCAGCAAGATTGCTCCTGCCCCAAATTGCTTAGATACAGTTATATTTATCATGTATTATCACATTCTAAATTACTTTTCTATTTCATCTGCCTTTGTCCTTAATCGTCAGGTGCCTCATCCCAGTCAGTGACAATCTCAAGGAAGATTTTCTGTCGCATGTGTGTAGGTATTAAACTGAGATTCTCTTAAGGTCTTTGGCAGATGCATGGATTCATTTATTTTTCCATCACTCACTCATTCAATACACTCCTCCTGTGACCCTGAGCTGGATGACACACTAAGCTGGGAGTCCAGGAACAAAGAAAAGAGGATACACACCCCCTAGGTAGGCAAAACCCCTTCTGTTACGAGAAATCTGGGGTTTAGGGTGGTGTGACGTTACCGACGTTACATAGCTCAGTGGTGGCTAAACAATGATAAACATATTTTACATGTCTCTTTACCACATATTTATGTTAGGGGCTGTGGATGCTTATCATGAGGAAGTAGACACCGATGAGAGAGATCCAGGGATGTGCCCGCAGCTCCTGGGACGATGAGTTGCCAGATTTCTATCAGAGAATGATCGCGCCTTTCTGTTGCTTGACAACCATGCACAGCTTTTGCAAAGTATGCAGGGCACAGTTTGGATTACTCGCTTCCTAAGGAATCCTGTGACAGTTACATCCTAACCTTCTCCCGTCGGCTCTTCTCTCATTCTACCTCGCCTGGACCTGTGTTTCCGGAATTAGAAATTTCAGGCATTTCTGATGAACCAGGCACTGCTCTGTTACACACTTTTGTAAACACTGTTCCACTCACCTTGAGTCCCATACTTGCTGCACTACCTACCATGTGGGGAAGCCCGACATCCTTCAAATTCGCTCCAGTGCTCTTCTCTGAAGCGTCTCTGGAGTAACTTCCGAGAGAGTCAGACTCTGCTCTCTAGGTATACACACCCCTTCAATACTGGGGAACACTGTGCTGTGCCCCACTCACTTCAACTTTCACTATTCTTCCTATTTCCTGGGCTAGTCAAAGAAGAGAAATTCTCCATTTTCTTCATCTCTTTACTAGTTATTAGTTTATAAGCTAACATCATAAATAACCCCCCCCATATTTTTTGTGTCTAAAAAAACCCATCGGAATAGAAGTTTATTTGTTTTCATATTAAAATACCATGAAGGTGAACAACAGATCACCAGGGTGGGGAAACCCCTGACAGCAGGCTGATGGGGTACTTTCCTGTTTGTTGCATGGCTTCTGAGGTCACCCTGGGGGTTGTTCCCCTCAAAACCAGCTGCTACAGATAAGAGCATGGAGGAAGGTGCATGAAGGTTTTAGAAACAGGTCCCATTACTACTGTTCAACTTTCAGGGCTAGAATTTGGTCATGAAGACACTCCTGAATGCAGGAGAAATGGGGCTATATAGTCCAGTCATGTGGCCAGAAGAACAAATGGATTTTTGTCCAAAGCTGTCAATCTCCGTTACAGTGCACACTCGTGTTCACCAAACATTCCTTTGCACCTGCCTTCCTAAACACAGAACACTGCATCGTCCTTCCATAAAGGAGATGGCCCAACATTCATCCCAGGTACCTTCCCCAACTAATAGCTCAGGGCTTCTGGGTAGAGAGCTCATCTTCTCTGTTAGGGCTAGATGTGGTTCACCGTGCTCGAGAAAAGTAGAAACTACAGAAACTACGAAGGTAGGCGCACTTCACTCTCCAGGCCCAAGCGTTCATGCACAAACGTACACACACTCTCACACACACACATTAAAATAAAAACAGGAAAGTCCACTTTTTAAATGTCCGTTAAAAATACAACAACTACATATACCAGACAAAAGTAAGTGTTTTATATTTGATGTGAGGTGTTTATCAGTTTTCCCCTGGATGAGTTAAATTCGTAGAGTCAGAACATGAGGTCTAGCTGTCCTTCTCTTCCATACGGTAATTGTCTTCCCATCGCCAGTGTGCAGCAGGCTTTGATTTAGACACAGGATCTGAGCTCCCGGCCTCTGCTCCTCGTCGACTCCTGTGCATTAGCTCTTTCCCTTCCCTGTAATCATCCTCCCCCATCTCTGCTGGTTCCTTCTTGCCATTCAGTTCTCTAAACGTAAATGTCATCTTCTCTGGGCACCCAATCCAAGGTCATCCAGCATTAGCTATACACCACATCAAATTTACTTTCAAAGAATGTATCAACATTGAAATGATCTTCTTCATGTATTTGTTTGTTGTCTGTCTCCTTGCAGCTGAGGCCTGCTCCGGGGCAGCAAGGCTGTGTCTATCTTATTCACTGCGTTTACGCCCATCACCTGGAAGGGGACCTGATGTATATGTGTCACTCCGTAAATGTTTCTTTAATTAATCAGTTAAGCAATAAATAAGTCAATCCTCTATGTTTAGCCTCAGTAGTTTCATTCTGGCTTCATTCACATAAACATTCAAACAGTCCATCAACACACTGTAAAGTCTAAAAGCGTATGTTTTCAAAAGCAGTACAGAGGAGTGGTTCAGGGATGCACTTTACTGCCAGTTATCCATGGGTTATATTGCCAGCTGTCACTTACTATGATTGGCCACAGGACAGTTATTTCATCTTGCTAATGTTCCTTATTTGTAAAAGTGGAATCATTAAAAAAATATTATCCACAATAGGTTGTTACATGAAATAAATGGTATAATACATATGAAATACATAGTTGCTCAATAAAGGTTAGCTTTGATACTATTCATATTTTAAATTTCAGGATCTCTTCATCTCTAGGCTCTTTTTTTACAGAAAACATGAATGGTAGAATCTGAGAACAGTAGGGTAGCTGGTCAAGGCATGGGCCAGCCATTAACGCACCAGGAACTTTAGTGTCCACTAGTCTTTCCTAGTGAGGTCAGCGGCTGTCCATGAAGACCTGCACTTGTAATGACTTTGGGGATGCTTTCATCCCCAGGAGGCAGGCAGCTGCTCCTCTAACTCTGGGTACTATAGATGCCTTTAGATTATAAATAGAGGGTGTTCTGTCTCATTAATTATGGGTTTAATAATCACTTCCTATTGAAGTAACAGACAACTAATTGTGCTAATAAGTTTAAATTGGATGTGTGCTTATGAGCTTCAGTGTTTTACTATTGGCATGGTTTCAAGCTGCAATTTAGCTACTAGGGAGAAGGAAACCAGCTGGTTTTGTTTTTGTTTGTTTTTCTGTTTTCCCTCTTTTCAATTTGGTAGTGGCCAGCAGCCTGTTAGACCTAGCTCTGAACCTTGACCTACTCCAAAGACTATGGTCTCAGGCAAGTAACAACTCCTCTTTGAGACTCGCTTTCTCTAACTTTCAAGTGGAAGTGAGTGGTAACACTAGCAAATGTTTTGAGTTTACTATCTGCTAGGCATTGTCCTAAGCACTCTACATGCATTTACTTTTTATTTAAACCATGTTAACAGTTCTATTAAATAGGTTAATATCATTACCCCACGTCATAGACGAGAAAATGGAATTACACAGAGGATAACTGACTGCATAGCAAGGAAAACGTAACGTCAGCACTCAAACATAGGCTGTCTGGCTGTGACTTCTGTGTCCTTGACCATCATGACACAGCGTCTCTGAAACGAACCATCCACTGAAAGGAGACATGAATCCCTGAACCTCAGATTTACACTTCTCTATTCTACCAACTTAGGTACCCTTCTTAGAAGACAATTACAAGGCTTTAAGTGAGAAGTCATAGGTGAAAAAAACTTGAGGAGTGCCTTCAGCACATTTTTGTTTCCTTCCCCTGCTTGCCCTGCAGGTGAAGCGACAGACTGGGAAAGCAGGGCACACTTAGAAGCATTCGATCCCAGCCCAACACCTCAGCTAGAGTGCCATAATGAATTCGGACAGCCCTCTAACACATCGGAGAGACGCACTAGAGCACTTATCTATTCCATGCTTATGGAATGATACCATCTTTTTTAGCGGCCCCCCACCTTGGTGCGTCAGGGTAGAGGATGGGGAACCTGTCCTCATGCCATGGAGATAAAGGGCATGTGGCATCAAAGTCGAGCTGCACACACTGTGTGACCTGCGGGCCTTTGTTTGAAAAGACCTTGTCCACATCTCTTGCCTCACTGGAACCAGGATAATCTGATACAAGGGTCATGGGATCACAGTAGCTGTGACATATCATGTGGGCACTTTCTACAAAGCTTACACTTGGTACCTCTGATGTAGAACCCACTCTTCCTCTGGTGTCTGTTCATAACAAATAACCCAGGGGGAACCTTCCAGTATATTCCGTGACTCTCACTTCTGGGACACTCTGTATCAAGCGTATAGCAATCTGTTAAGTTTTCACCTCTACTGTCCCCCCACAAAATGGAAATGTCCAAAAGATCCAAATTTTAGGGAATAAGGAGAATGAACTGAGGAATGCGGTGAGAGGATTTCGGCTCTGTCGTGGGGCAATTTCTTTTTTCTTTTTTCTTTTTTCTTTTTTTTTTTTTTTTTTTTTTTGTCTTTTTGCCTTTTCTAGGACCGCTCCCGTGGCATATGGAGGTTCCCAGGCTAGGGGTCTAATCGGAGCTGTAGCCACCGGCCTACACCGGAGCCACAGCAACTCCAGATCTGAGCTGTGTCTGCAACCTACACAGCTCACAGCAATGCTGGATCCTTAACCCACTGAGCAAGGCCAGGGATCGAACCTGCAACCTCATGGCTCCTAGTCAGATTCGTTAACCACTGCGCCAAGGTGGGAACTCCTGTCATGGGGCAATTTCTTAAGAGCAGATTGTCAGCAAGTTCCCTGAGAGTTATCACTGGGAGGACCCATCGAGACAGAAGCCACCTGGAAGATGCTGGTTTACACGAGGAAGGCATAACCCAGTGATTTTCCTATCATGTAAGCTGATGGTGTACTATCAAGGTCCCAACATTCCTACATGGAATTAAAAAGATGGAGCAATGTGACTCAATTTCCCTCTCTCTCGCCTTCTCCCTCCCTCTCTCTTTCACTCCCCTTCCCTACCTCTCTCTAGCTTCTTATCACAGGCAGATGGAAGTCACACATGTCATAGTCTTCCCAAACTCCTACGGATCCTACTCTTTAAAACTAAACCCCTCTATCTCCACTGACCACTTACTTCAGAACTTTATCTCTCAGTCACATATTATCAAGCAATTAAAAATAAGGATATGCCCATATGATCAGAATCATCAGGAAGAACGCTGCCCTACCACACAGTACCCCATGGAGGCCAGCACAGAGGAGTCTGGACCAAAAAAGGGAGACTCCGCAACAGATGAGCCTCAAGGGGCATGGTTCATGCTGTAGTTCATGGCTGCCCCAAACCAAGAGATGGTTTTCTCTCCACTGGCAGCCTTGGATTCTTATATCCTTTGAAAGTCATTCAGATATCAATGGGGTGAACAAGTTGAAACCTCTCAACTGGGGCCAAAATAAAAGAGGAATGGAGCTAATAGACTCTTGTTTTTCTTTACGGCTCATAAAGCAATGCCCAAGGGACTGCCAGAGAAGAAACAGAGATGTCTTCCTTAACCTAATAGTCTCCAAAAGTATTTAATAAAGAAAAACTTTAATTATTAAAAACATGCAACTACTGATACCTTCACCAAATGCAGAGAAAACAGTCATGCAGAAGTCTCTGAAAAACCTCTCGGGAAATACTGTCCTAATTTAATATCTTCATTTGATAGATGAGGGATCTGAGAATCCCGAATTTTGGATGTCCTCAAATGATTTAGCCTAAGACCTAAACTCGGAACTTGTGAACAACAGGCTAGTATGGGTTTCAATTACACAAGGTTGCCTCCCTAGGCAGCATTTAATCATCTTCGCATTTGTCTTGTATGGGGTAAGACAAATCCCAAACAAAGCAGGTTTTGATCAAGAGAGTATTCACGGGACCATGAGGGCACTGCATTCTGAAGGGCAGATGGTCAGGCATGAGCCACCATTGAGGAGCAAAGCAGGCAGGGGCTAAAACAAACCTCTAGGCACATATAACATACACCACATATTTGGTTAACTGCTTTCTACATGCTATTTCAGATAATCTACAAATCAAGTCCGTAAGTACATTTACTAGCCCGAATTTACACGCAAGGATACTAAATTTCCAATAGGGTAAATTATATTATCATTTCTCCCCATAGTAAAGTTGTGAGTCTGTTTTGGTTTTGTTTGTTTTTGCTTTTTAGGGCTGCACCTGCAGCATACAGAGGTTCCCAGCCTAGGGGTCAAATCAGAGCTGTAGCTGCCGGCCTATGTCACAGCCACAGCAATGCTAGATCCAAGGCACATCTGTGACCTACAGCACAGCTCATGGCAATACAGATCCTTAACCCACTGCGGGAGGCCAGGGATCAAACCTGCATCCTCATGGATGCTAGTTGGGTTTGTTAACCGCTGAGCCACAATGAGAACTCCTAAATCTGGTTTTCAACCTTGCGACTATACAGAGACTCTGTAGGTGGAAAGATTGAATCAGTCTGCGTTTGAATCTTAATATGTGTTATGGAAGCCCCTATTGGAGAAGAGAAAAAGTAGAAGTTCTTTAGAAGTTGATTTTTCTATCCTTTTTTGTTTGTTTCTGAGGTGTTTTTGTTTTTTTTTTTGTTTTGTTTTGTTTTTTGTTTTTTTTTTCCTTAATAAACTTTCCTCTCCAGTTCTCTTATCTGGACCCCTGCACATTGCTGACAGATGTTTCAGTCTCAGTTCTCAGAGGAGACATCAATATCCTTACTGTTGTGAAGAAGCAACACAAGGCAGGTTCGTGCATGTCACTTCAGCTACATGAAGATGTGAGTGTGGCAGGAGCACAGCTGTCTCATGCAACGGCATCACCGGCATCACCGCCAGGGAGAAAATGCGATGCGAGCCTGTGGGCTCTTTCGGAATCTGCAAAACGCCCGGGGATGCCAATGTGTCGACCTTCTGCTTTACTCAGCACTCTGCAGCAGGGAGCCCTGAGCTCTCACACCAAGACACAGAGATGCTGTTGGGAAGTGCAGGCAGCCGTGCATATGACTTATTTCGGGAGACAAGGAGAGCCCCTGCCTGCCTTTTCTGATGTTGTCTTGTTGGAAGTGCTCACTTCAGTTCTGAAGATATGTTTTTGCTGAGCATCTTATGAGAATGTCTTCCATTCACTTACACCACGCTCCAGTTACACGACACTACTTGTGGATGCTGACGGGCTATTCAATAGCACATCTTTGGGCCATTCCATCCTGTCTTTTCTGCCTGGTGGACTCGTACATGCAGTGCAAGCTTTTTCAGAGTCAGTGGCCACCCTGAGTTGGTCTCTTCATTGCCCGAGTTCCCAAAGAGGAACTTGTAGAGCTCTCGTACCACTGCCTGGGTTCACAGGAAGTTCTGGTTGGCAGAGGGCAACTTGGTGCATGCTTTTTGTCCTGGTAGAGTTATTTATAATGACCCACATACACACTCAAAAGTACATAGGATGATAAATTACACGATGCCCCTCCTCTCATCCTGCTGTGGATATTGGTTTATTCCCGTCCCTAGATTGTGAGCCTCTGGTAGGTCATGAATCACATTCCGTACGTCACAGTAACATGCCCTGTGGCTACCATAGCGTTGGAGTCAATAACCATTTCATCTGTGGAGTGGATGAATACAAGTACTTCCCAGGTTATCCAGGTCCGTCTTAATCCACATTTCCTGTTCTTTACAAGATGCTACGCTGGAAATGAGACTAATTCGTGCAGAGACACTGGCTGTCATCTCCTTCTTCCTTTAATGCCCATTTGCAGTGTGACCTTACTAAGAGGCTTTCTTGATTCTCTGCTCAGAATCCCCACCTCCCTCATCCAAGATACCCCAGCACCCCGTGTGTGTGACAGACCAAATCACGCTTTGTGGCACATGTGGTGACCTGTCCTTCCATCCTTGTCTGAAATTTTCTTGAAGGCAAATAATACTGTTTTACTCCTCGGGGCACACAATGCCACAAATACATCCACTACCAATACAGTGCCAATGGTGGTTTCAGGCTTGCTCTATGTAAGGTGCGGTGCCAGGCACTTCACATGAATTATCGCATTTAATCGTCACGACAACCCTGTGCAAGGTTAATACAATTTTAACCAATTTTACAGCCAAGGAAATGGTGATTCAACAAGTTAAATAAGGAGTTCCCGTCGTGGCGCAGTGGTTAACGAATCCGACTAGGAACCATGAGGTTGCGGGTTCGGTCCCTGCCCTTGCTCAGTGGGTTAACGATCCGGCGTTGCCGTGAGCTGTGGTGTAGGTTGCAGACGCGGCTCGGATCCCGCGTTGCTGTGGCTCTGGCGTAGGCCGGTGGCTACAGCTCCGATTAGACCCCTAGCCTGGGAACCTCCATATGCCGAGGGAGCGGCCCAAGAAATAGCAAAAAGACAAAAAAAAAAAAAAAAAAAAAAGTTAAATAATTTATCCAAGGTCATAAGTGGAAGATTTAAGATCCAAACTTAGGTATCTCTAATGCTAGATCATATTTTATATACACATATATATACCTGATGAGAAGCCTTGATTTCTTCATGTATATCATACTTTTCTACAGCCACATCTATATCTTTATCTCACTAGATATTTTTTCTCCTTGAAATCTAAGTCCTGCTTTAGATGTCTTGCGGAAAAAAAAAAAAAAAAAAAAAGTGAAAATATACAGAGCTATTTCCTTTCTTCTCCTAACTGACATTTCTGAAAGAGAGGCATCTGGACAGAATTGGCAGCTGTTTCTTGGCATGTAATTTCTTCACTGGTCTCTATAGAGATACTCATTATCCCTTGATCCAAACAAAAGAAGAACCTGGTATCAAATTTTGCCTTGCCTTAGCCCTAGTGGAAGGAATTTAATTCTTGGCTTATTCCATAAAATCCACCAACACAACTTTCAATACTTTAAGCCAGAAACATTGCTAAAGAAATTGCTCACCACGGGTGCCTGGTCCATGTGGGAAGTGAGGTTCTGAATCCACTTATGAGCTGTGTTTCACATCTTATTCTATTAATGATGCTGCCTAACTGCAAAGAACTGCTCAGTGCATAGTCCCAATAGGCATCTGTTAACTTCGGCCACACACTGAACACTTGACAGTTCACAGGTTTTGTGCATTATCTCCAATGATTCTGATAAAATATGCAGGGTAGGGATTAATGAGCCTGTTTTTCAGAAAAGAAAATTTAAGCTAAGAAAGGCAAATGAAGCAATCATAAACTAATAAAGAGCAGAGGAGTCTTTAACTTTCCTCTTCTAACTCCAATTCTATTTTTCTTTTAACTCCTTTTACTTTGTAATGCTCAGTTCCAGAACTCTATCTGAAAGTGAGGCCATTTTGCAACCAGATTATGAAATATACTGAAAAACTTAAATTCATGAGCCATTTATTTAAAAGATATGTTATAGGTGCATACTAAAATATCTCCAGAGACCAGCCCATACCTGGAATAAGGGAAAAGTGCAGAGGTCAACAACTCTGCTGTGAAGGCCATCAGTATCTGTACAGGACAAGCCAGCAAAAAGCAGGAGAAGCAGGACTGAGGAGCCAGCATGTAAAGTGTTTTCAAATACAGGACAGTCTCATATTCAACCAGAATCCCTCAAACTTTTTTTTTTTTTTTTTTTTTTTGTCTTTTTGTCTTTTTGTTATTTCTTGGGCCGCTCCCTCGGCATATGGAGGTTCCCAGGCTAGGGGTCAGATCGGAGCTGTAGCCACTGGCCTACGCCAGAGCTACAGCAACGTGGGATCCGAGCCGCGTCTGCAACCTACACCACAGCTCAAGGCAACGCCGGATCGTTAACCCACTGAGCAAGGGCAGGGACCGAACCCGCAACCTCATGGTTCCTAGTCGGATTCGTTAACCACTGCGCCACGACAGGAACTCCCCTCAAACTTTTAAAATAAGTTTTCTACAAAAATAAAGTCCTGGAGTCAAACGCATTCTGTAAAATATGATATCTATATTGTGTTCATGAAAATTCTAAGTGTAATCAAAACATGACCTCTGTAAAGTTTTTCACTTAAAAAACTTCATTTTAAAATGGTTACCTTGGCTATAGAGTTTAGTATCAAAGAGTTTAAAACGGGATTTTTCAATTCATTTGATACGTATTACTACTGTGGGTGTACAGTTTAAGACAACTCACCTAAGATAGTATACCAGTTACTGAAGGACACTGAAGAGTTTATATTTCTCTTCATATTATTTTAAGTTTCCCTTAAATTCAATTGACAGAATCTGGAGTAGTAAATCTAGGACCTATAAACGCAAAGTTATAGAGAGAACAACAAAAGAGTTCTTTCTGGTATACAAGCCGGCAGGGTAAATGAAAGGTTTTCTATGAACCCCTGACAGGCACTTTCCACTTGACTGTACTGTTTGTTGCCACCGCACGCTGAAACCAAGGTAAATCCACACAGGGTAAGGCAGTAAGAGTCTTCTTTGCAGTGGAGATACCTAGACCACAAGTCTAGATACCCGAAGCATCACTTTAGGTTTCACACTTCCACGGGTCTGATGGTTCTGAGATGCGCCCGCAGTTCTCTAACAATCCCACCCAAAAGGGGGAAGGAAGCCCACTTTCCTGCCCTGGGAAGTGTTCCAACAGAGCACAGAACACGTAGCAGTGCACAGCTGAGTGTCCGTATGCTGTATTTACTGATTCTGACGAAACAGAGACTTAGAGACGCTCTTCCAATGAACAGAATGTGGCTGACCCCGGTGGCAAAGCTGTCAGCAGCGGCAAAGGCACAGTATGCGGTTTACAGCATTCCTCAGTGGAGAAATCACAATGCAGATTCCTGGGTTCTGAAGGCAGGCCATTGCATCACAGCAAGAAAACGCTCCCCCTTTTAGAAACAGTGTTCGGTGTGTTACTGGAACCTGGTAAAGATGGAGCATTTGATCCCGGGACAAGGGATCAAAGACAGGGCAGATCTTTTCTCCTCGGGGCTTAAATGAAAATCGATCGACTTCTAGGTGCTCTTTCCTTATGAATCTCCAAATGTCAGCTTCGCAGGGTATTCTTACTGGATCAATTCAACTTTTCAAGAAAAGTATCTCCGATGTCATTCTTGAGGAGGCACGTGAAATTGCTAAACTGAATGCTGGCTGTGAAGAGTGGGTCTGACCAAGTGGGGTCTGAGCAGCCTGCATAAAGAGTCACAACCACGTGTTTCAAAGCCATCTCATATTCTATGGGCCTTGGTTTTCCTCTGGAGTTTTGTCAGGGAAACTGCTTCATATTTTAAGAGAATACCCTAAGGGGTCTCCATGTTATAACTTCCTCTCCAGCTTTAATTTTTTGAAATCTGCTGTAATAATTTGTATGTGTTTACCTCCTCTGATATTACTTTGGACCTTATAAGATAACTACTTTTTAAAAAAATGAATTTTACTATAATTTTATAAGGGTGCCCAAGGGGGGAGGGCAAATGCCTGTTGTTAATCAAGCACTTTAAATTATAAGTCTAAAAAATGTTTATTTATGTTGAATTGCCTAATACTTGGCAGTGATACCCTGTACATCAACCTTTAAAATCCACAGGTTAAAAACAAACATGAAAAAGACGAGATGGCGGATCAATTTTCTGAACTCCCTTTTCTCTAACAAGCCAAGTATATGTTTTTTGGTAATTTTCGATGTCGGTCTTTGCTGAGCATCCAGTGCGTACCACTTTATTAACTGCCTCCTGATGCTGTAGCTCACCCTTGTACCACATATAGGTATAAAGTTTCAGTTATGTAAGATGAGCAATTTCTAGCCACTTGTCTTTATACAGCTGATAACATCTGCTTATCGGCTACTTTACTTCATTCTAAAGGTGTTTCCCCTTTTTAAAGTTATATTTCTGTTAGATGAGTACTGATTAGCGAATTCAATACATATGTATTGCAGACTCTACACTTTGCTGTTTGTGGGTGACAAGGACGTGAGTAAGAAACAGCTATGTCCAAGAGTTTCTGTGTGGCTCAATGGGTTAAGAATCTGACTAGTATCCATGAGGATGGGGCCTGGCCTTGCTCAGCAGGTTAAAGGATACAGCGTTGCCTTAATCTGGGGTGTAAGTCACAGGCACAGCTGGATCTGGTGTTGCTATGGCTTTGGCATAGGATGGCAGCTGCAGCTCCGATTTGACCCTTAGCCTGGGAACTTCTACATGCTGCAGGGGGGCCCAAGAAAGAAAAAGAAGAAGAAAAAAAACAGCCATGTCCTTAAAATTTTACATTTTGGTGGTAGGAAAGACATGTAAACAAATAATTACAGTATAACCATAATTGTAACAATTATATTAGTTGCAATAGTGACTCTTAACAGATACCTATTACACAAATCCAGATCAGGTATCTAATCCTTTCTAAAAGAAATGGGGACCTCCCCTCCCCTTAGGGCACAGAGTTATAAGGTACATTAATACCTTTAAATGGCCCACGTGTACCTGCAATGAGGCTACTGAAGAAACCTGAAACAGCAGGAAGCGCAGCCACCAGAGGCAGGTCAATATGGATGTGAGGCTTACACTCCCACTTAGCAAAATCAAAGTGTGGAATAGATGCCACTTTGATTTCCTAGTCTTTGTTTCACTCATCAGTACAGTGGTGGCATGAGTATCTCTGTTTCAACACTGCAATGAGTACCAGATGCAGCAACCCAACAGAACTGGCTAGCTCTAGACTTTGTGTCCAGGCTGTAGCTGCTAGGGAACTGGGGAGCAGGAGTTTATTTCCCAACAATATGGCACCTGATGTGAAATTTTACAGGGGAAGGAAAACTGCATTCAGAAAATCCAACAATGAATCTATCTACTAGAAATATTATTATCATTAAGATTTTTGCATTTCTCAGAAATGGAGTCTACTTCAGCCCTTTCTGAGAGGTTGCAAGGGTGGAGTTCTAATGCAGATACAGTTGACTCTAGAGCGAGCCTTCTTAACCACTGCACTTTCTCTCCCCCCGAGTAATCTATTCCCTGACAGTGGCAGCAGGGAATGATCATTTTGTTCAATGAGAATTGCTGTCCAAATGCAATGTTTTCTTGCTCCTAACACATTTTTAGATACACTCTTTACAGCCACTTAGAACAGTATATCATAGCCCTTAGGGGTACAGACACTAAGAGTGATGCCTGAGTTTAAATCCTAGCTCTGTCATTTATTAGCTGTGTGATTTTTGGACAAGTTATTCAATTCTATGTGTTTCAATTCTTCATATCTATAACCTGGGACATGATAACAGAGCCCACTTCACGTGATTGCTGGGAAGATTAAATGAGTTAATACATGCCAAGTGCTAAATGCAACCTATGTGTAAGACGTCATTACTCTCAGGGTTAGGGTTTGAAGTGCTGGGCAATCACAGGCAGGACTAAGACACCCAGAAGCAATGTCTAGAGAAGAGACAGCTCTTGTGCCCAGTGCAGGAGGAGAAACAGAGAACACAGGCAAAGGGTACTCCTGCTAAATGAAGATGTGAGATGAATTCCTGTTCCAGCCTCACTCCAGATGAGAAACTTCCTCCTGGGTCTAACCGTTTCTAAGAGCCATTGCTTTCTCTAAAGTGAGATCAAACAAATAAGAAAGATAATTGCTCCTCACTGAATTTCTCTAAGGTTAGTAGATCATTTTCTTTTGTGATTCTAGTGAATAAAGACACATGCATATACATAATTTAGCTTCAGTTCCCAGCAGTGGCAGAAACAAGGCTATTTTATGATAAAACTCTGAAATGACTTAATTTGAAGGGGAACTGTACCATTTTATTCTCTTTTCAGCTTGGACAGTTGGTGTATGCAAGTACATAAATATATTGAGGAAGCAAAAACAGAGTCTGCTCGCTAAACATGAGTTACTTCCAAATTTCAGTTAGCCTATGATATTCCTTAGACAAATCATGACCATACTGCCTAGAGAAATGGCGGGGGGGTAATGAAACAATTCTGAAGACCTCAACTGTGGTCTATATTCAGTCACTAGGCAGAGCTGAGAATTTGGACAAGTCTCAGGAGAGTCTCAAACTCTCAAGAGTTTGGACAAGAGGTAGAACCTCTCTCGTTAGCAGCGGCCTCATCTATTCAGAGAGTCGATGTAAATGACCTCAAACTCCTTTGCATAGTCAACCTAACTATTTCTCTGTGAGGTACTTCTTACTGGTGTTTTTTATATTATTTATTTATTTGTTTGCCACACCCACGGCATGTGGAAGTTCTCAGGCTGGTTCTCAAACCCTCACCACAGCAGCAACCCAAGCCACTGCAGTGACAACGCCAGACCTTTAACCCGCTGTGCCGCACGAGAACACCTAAGAGTCTAAGTTTTACAGCCGCTCTGCAAGGCAGATGTGATTATTACCATCTTGGACAGATGAAAAAGCCAGGAAAAGAAAAGTTAACTTTGCTAATTCACAAACCTCACACGCTGCAGAACTAGGATTCAAATGCCAGATCCTTAACCCGCTGCCACAAGAGAACTCCTGGTTGTTGCTTTTTGTTTGTTCGTTTATTTTAAACCAAGAGTTTGTAATAGTCTTCTCAGCTCTTTTTTCCTTTGGAGAACTGCACCAACTCTTCATTGCCCTCTCTAGGACTCGCAATTGATTGGCTCCTCAGCTCCACCAGAGGGGTGGACACATAATCCAAATAAGTCAGAATATGAATTTTTTCTGGCCACATAGCCTCAGCTGGACCAATCACACGCATCCCTGGAAATTCTGATGACACTATGAAAACAAACCATTATTTTTCTGCTTTTCTGAATTTTTATTTTAAGAATACTACTCCTTAGACCTTCCTGTGGCCTCATTGGCCACAGATTTGGAAAGATCTTGCCTAAGAATAAAGATACAACCTTCAAACTGCACCGTCTGAACACGTGGATTAAGCCATGCCTGAAGCAATTTGTGACTTCTGTTTCAATTGCACAAGCTAATATTTTTGCCAATTTCCTGTTAAATTTGTTTAACTTGACTCTCTGATACTTGCAGCCAAAAGCTTCCTGGCTAACACAGTTGAGTAACAGACAGAATGTACCTTTGAGAGCTGAAATTTAGCCGACAACACCATTAATGCACCAACGACGCACAGTATATTGGACAAAGCATTCATCTATAGTGAGGTTTGGCTTCTGTATTTACAAAATGATTGCCTAGATCTCTCTGAATTGTTTAAAAAATGGTGACTCTACATGTTATTAGATTTCCATTATTTGGGGTTTATACCTTATCTTATTTATGGAACTGTAAGTTTTTAAAGACATGAGTTTTTTTTTCCAACTTTTGATTTCCATAATGCCTATTGTCTAGCAGAGGGGGTATGTAAAAATGAATCAAAACACTGAACATCAGCCTATGTTATAGTTTTAGGATTTTTTTCTAGGCTCTATTATAACTCAGACAGTTGTCATTAAAATCATTTCACATTTTCCTCTTTTTTCCTGAGTATTTCATGGCCAGCGACCATGCTGACAGTTGCTCTTCATCGTGGTGCCAAACATTCCTGCAACAGATGTGTGTTATTTGGCCAAAATTTACTGTCGGTACCAAAAACATCATATAATAATCTCCATATCCCTCCCATCCAAATCTTCAAGGTAGTCAATTAATTTAAAAAAATTCAAGTTACCAGCCCTCCTACCTGATGAACATCCTGGAGAAAATGGAGCCTCCCAGAATTCCTAGGTAAGCCACCGGGAATGATGGAGAAGTATCAAGTGCCTCACATTCTCCCCGCTCTTCAAACCTGAAAAAACATTGAGTGCATCGGTAGGGGTAGGCTGCCACTTAGTGTGACTTTTCCTAAACTTTCACAGAATCAGAGCCATACATGTCACTCACTGACATGTTCTTGACTATCATCAACATCCAAGAGGCCAGTCAGCAATTAGATGAAGCCGTTTACAGCAGCAGGTGGCCAGGGAAGAAAGAGTCAAACTCCCACATGCGGTTGCCCTGGGTTCGGAAAATAAGCAGCGCAATTGCCTCTTGAGCACTTACCTGTATTTAGCCCTTGAAACCAAGCAGGGCAGCATGTGCCTGAGAGCTGGAGAAGCCCAGAGAACAAGCAGACATGAGAGGGTGCCGGGACTGCAGAGAGGAACAGCCGGGATGTGGAATGGTTGGAGCTTGTACTGGGTTTCATTACAGAACTAGCCACCCCAGCTACTGCTGCTAAACATTCTTAAGCTGAGTAAATCAATAACAAAGCAGTGAACATCCGATTGCTGTTGGATTCCTGCTGGTGGTTCTCAAACTCTACCCCTCTGAAAGACTGCATCATAAGCCCTTGAGGCAAGAATATGTGCTGTGAGATATGGCTAAAGGAAGAGTAGTCACTCTAGCAGATGTTGGAGATAGCACGGCGGATTTCAGGCTTCCCCTCCCCATGTCAACAAAGGAATCTAAACAGATCAGCCTTTGAGGTTTCTCGTCAGACTTAACTAGGATGAAAAAGAAAGGGATGGTGCAGATAAATGAATGTCGCTCTTCTAGATCAGGTCAGGGACCAACGGGTAACATACTTTCTGATCATGACAGTGTAAAAGCAAAAGGAGAGGTGTCAAAAACACCCATTAAGGGAGCTTTATACGTCCAAGAACACAGGAAGATGTGTACGCTGCGGAGGAAAAGCTCAATGGAATGATGCTGAAAGACCGCAATAACTGAGAAGTTGGGTAGGGGTAGCGCTCAAGGCTCACGAGCTGAGGGATCTGTTCCCTCTCCAGGCAGATGGAAGAGCATTTGCCCACCTCCCTTGGTTGGGTGTAGCCCCCCCAAATTTTTCTGAAGTCTCTGTATGGTTGCATCTGAGACACGTGTTACTGATCCATGTCTTTTTCCTTCATTGGACCATGTTAAACCACCTCCATCCCTCTTATTTCTGGGAAAGTTTATGGATCATCACCCTTTTCTGAAATGAACTAAAACCACAGAATTTTGTTTAGGTGATATTTTTGGTTTTTCTACCCTCTTTCTGCTGCTTCTTTTTTTTAATCCTACATTAGCCATTGATGAAGAAATATATCCTTACCATGTAGCAGTAAGAAGCCCCTCTCCTTAAGAAGCTTGGAATTTGGTGAAAAAAATAAGAATATGGAACCCTAACTGCAAAGCATTAAGGTACAGTGCTTAAGCTCCCAGGCTTTAGAATCAGAGTAACCAGGTTGGCTCATGCTCCTGCAGATTAATGTCTCGGTGAGTTTCAAATACTTACTGATAAAAAATAAAAAAGTAAGACATCGGTAAAACCCAAAAGAGAATAATTTTATTTGCTGTTATTCCTCCCCTTTAACCACCTGCACACATTTACCAGAAGACAATTCTTAAAGACAGAAATTCTGTGCTACCCGTTTCTGTGTATTCGGTACAGGGAACAACATCTAGCTCATGGGTGATACTCAGTAAGTATTTGTTATTAGATTCATGGAAAACAAATAAGAACAAACTGTGCTCATGGGTGATATTCAGTAAGTATTTGTTATTAGATTCATGGAAAACAAATAAGAACAAACTGTGGATGATGTGTTTTCTAAAAATCCTGACTTCCAGTGCAGAGGCAGCCTGAAGGTGTGGCTGTCTCAATTAATTTTAAATCAAAATTAATTTTGGAAGAAGTACAGGGATGCACTGAAAATAGTACGCTCTAAGTAAAGAAGTCTCCACTCGGCCTAGATTTGACGAGTTGGGAATGAAACGTGAAAAAGATCAAGCATTTTCAATCCTCAGTCAAAGGATGCCAAAATCCATCTCTGAAGCAGGTTTTAATCACAGTCAAATTTCTCCTCAAAATACATTAAGACTATATAAGCCTCTGGGCCCCATTCAATTGAGCAGGAACTCAATTTTTTTTTTTTTTTTGCCTTTTCGCAATTTCTTGGGCCGCTCCCGCGGCATATGGAGGTTCCCAGGCTAGGGGTCTAATCGGAGCTGTAGCTGCCAGTCTACACCAGAGCCACAGCAATGGCGGATCGTTAACCCACTGAGCAAGGGCAGGGATCGAACCCGCAACCTCATGGTTCCTAGTCGGATTCGTTAACCACTGTACCACGATGGGAACTCCCGAGCAGGAACTCTTTCTGTCTCTTCTGAGTTTTTTCTCAGTTATCATGATCATCCAGTTATTAAGGCAACAGATCATACTTAAGTATGTTCTTGACAAGATCTTACTAATTCCATGTAAAATTGGGAAATGATTATTTGAAAAGAACAAGCACACAAACTTTACTGAGACAGAAATAAAGACCTTCTACTTTGTAGAACACCCAAAAATGATGTGCCCTGATAAAATCAAAGCTTTTCTTCTCCTATTTTTCCATTTGACATTTTGCTCTCCCATGAAATGAATGTGAAAGCTCATGAAATGAATATGAATACAGCAGGTCAGGGTGCTTTATCAACCACGACTATAAATAGTGCTCTTTCTTCTTAGAAGAAAAGGAGGGCTTCGAATTAGGTTCAGACTTTGATTCCATTTCATAATAGTTCTAAGGATTAGTTCTGTTTTCTTGTCTTTAAATACTACATACTTTTCAATGCTATTTTCAAGATTTATGACAACCAGAGCGAGCTTTCCCATGAAGCTAGTATGGTTTAAATGCCAGGATTCCTCACTTGCAGGAACCCGTTCTAAAGTTCTGGGAGGGGTTCTAACAACTTGTTAATGTGGTATTTATTATTATTGTTATTATTACTTGCAAAATTTGGTAAAGAAGTCTTAACTTCAGTTTTGTTTAAAGCCACTGTTTCTGTGCCCACTGGTTTCCTTACCTAACACTCCTTTGGAGTCAGTTTGTATTGGAGTCAGTTGGTATTGGAGTGGCTGGAGGTATTTGGGGATCCAGGTAAGGGGAAGCTGAGTATAGCTTGGTGGAATTGTTTTTGGTGGTATGCAGTTACTTTGTGCCAAGGACGTTATTACTAGCATCCTGGAGAAGGAATGACTTCCAGGAATACTCCTGCCGCACTACCTGTAAACTCCTTGACACCATGGTATGGAGCCAGGCGTTCCATCACAATATAAATGTGTCCCACAGGGCCTCGTACTGAAAATAGATTCTCTAGCCTGGTATGATGAACAACTGCATGCACAACACAGCTCTCAGGTAGATAATTAATTAAAATATGTTATTTCAATAGAGAGATGTTTTGTGGTATTTCTCATGTCATGTTTGATATCGGTCATTCAACTATCTGTACCTTTCTGGGATTCCAAGTCTCCTTCTAAATAAACATCCACTTTTGATCTAATATTTACTTGTTGTACTCTGTTCTTTTTCTTAGTGAAGGGTATCCAATCTGTGAAAATGAAAACTTCAGATCCCCAAGCAGAGATCCTTCTGTGCATGTATCTTAGAACCTAGATCCAAGCAGGGTTCTTGTTACAGAGCAGCGCCATGGTGAACTGTGCCAAGGATGGTGATGAGAAGAAGGATGATGAACATCAGCAAGGAAGCACTGCTACTCACATAGCAATGCAACTGTCAGAGACAATGATTTCAGATGCAGCACAATTCGCTGCTCTCACTGCTCTTTTCGGCATACCCAAACCACCAAAGCTTGAGTCTTCCGCTTCGCCACTGATGTCTTCCTCATTCTCAAATATTTTCCTTGCCTTACAGGGTCTGTGGCAGACACTCTTGATTTTCTAATCCAACACCCATTTAGCACCCCCTGACAGGTTCCCCCATAGAGATGGATAATATATTACCATGAGCTAAGGAGGCGTTTCCTAAACTCCCTTGAAGCTAAAGGTAATTCCATGTGGCACACCTCTCCAATGAGTCATAAGCATAAGGTCACAGGGATGCATTGGGGAAAGTGGTTCTTTTCCAATAAGAGTGACATTTTTCTGGTGTCAGTCCTTCCTCTCTTATTCCTGCCTCGCTACACCTGAGGCATAACATGAGATTTTGAAAAGTCAAGACAATCACAAGACTGCTGACATCATTGAAGTGCAGTTAAAAAAAAAAAATCAGAATTTGCATCTTTTCAGCTTCTCATTACATGAAAAATGTAAACTGTGATCTACTCATCCACAGTTGTTTCTTGGTCCCTTACGGATAAAAATCACTCTTGAAAGAGTTTATCTTCCAATTTGGGTTCGTTCACATTCCATCCTTTCTACTTAGAAGACATCAACTCTTCACACATTTCAAGGTCCAGTTAAATACAACTTCTTTCATCAAACATTTCTCTGTGCCTTAAATTGACATTAACCTTTCTCTAATCTCTTTTGTCATACCCCTCTGCAATTTCACTTCTGAATGTTTGTTTACATGTACATACAGTTATTTGCATGCCTGTTTCTTGTACATGTAAGACTGCCATTATTTTTGGCATCCTTTAGAGTAGGGGTCAGCAAATATTTGATATAAAGGGCCAGGGAATAATATTTTAGGACTGAAGACCATTTGGTACCTGTAGCAACCACTCCGTATGCCATTGCAGCAAACTGAAAGCAATCATAGACAATATGTAAATGGATGGGGATGGCTAAGTCCCTATAAAACTTTATTTAAAAAGCAGATTCAGCCCATGGACCATAATTTGCCAATCTCTGTAACAGAGCTTCTATAATATCCCCTTGAACATTCTGGGCGAAAAAAATCATTGAATGAATGAAAAAAAATGTATGAATGAACTACGACAGACAATTCCTTTTTTATTTTTCTCAAGTTTATGCCACCTACTAATCCTGGAATAAGTAAGCATCAGGCAATGATAGGCAGTATTGTGAATTATTTCATTTCCCAAAAAGTGGGGTAAAAACCATTTGAGGATCACAAGATAAAACTAGGTGGTAGGAAACTTACCATTAAATAGTGTAATTCACAGTTTTAATGAAGGTCTCAGTTTAGTGCTAATTTATCTTAAACACTATAATTTTCCTGTTCAAAAAGAAATAAACCCCTGCAGACAAGCCTTTAAGCAAAGTATATTAACATCAGTACTATTTGGCATCTATATTTAAAGTTCTTATTATAAATATATCAACCCACTAAATATATTACGTATACATTTCTTATATATACATTATATATATATTTTAAAAAAACATTTAATTCAAGAGCCATGAAAAAATACGGAAGAAACTTCAATGCATAGTACTAACTGAAAGAAGGCCATCTAGACAGGTTATAGATTGTATGATTCCAACCATATGACAATCTGGAAATGGCGAAATTATGGAGACAGTAAAAAATTCTGATAGGTGGTGCCATGGCTTGGGGTGAGGGTATAAATAGGCCAAGCAAAGGTGATTTTTAGGGCAGTGTAACTACTCTGTATGATAATATAATGGTGGATACAAGTCATTACACATTTATCAGCCCTTAGAGCGAACCGTCACATAAGCTATGGACTTTGGGTGAGTGCGATGTGTTAATGTAGGCTCGTCAACTATAACAAACTTTGGTGGGGAATGCGGATCTTGAGGGAGTTTATGCACGTGTGGGAGCAGGGGGCATATGGAAAGTCTCTATAACTTCCTTTCAACTGTGTTGTGAATCTAAAGTTGCCCCCCAAAGTCTTATACACATTAAGCACCTAGTATGTAGCAGGTGATAGAAACAACAGGGGAAGGTAGGCAAGGTTCTTGTCTGCAGCTGCTTCAGATCAGAAGGGAGACTGACAGTTAAATACAACGGTGGAAAACTAGATGATGTTATGATCAGAGTGTTAATGGGAACCTTTGGAATGCTGTAGCCAGCCACGCCAATTCGAAAACAGAATTAATGGTCTTACTTTTTAAAATCATAATTAAGTGGCATGCAGGCCAAGTAAAAAATTCTAAAGGTGACTTGTGAATGACCGAAGTTAGAGAAATGCTGTGGCTTAGGGTGGACTGGATACTTTCTAATCAAAATAACCCACTTCGAATCACGGCTTTGCCATCAACAAGCTCTATGGCTTGAAGAAAATCGTATGATTGCCTAAAGCTAAATCCTGTCTTCTGCAGAAAAGATCTTAGAGGGTCAATTTACATAGTGCATGTAAAAGTTCTTTGTAAATCACTATACAATTTTCAGTTATTAATGACAAATCTAGTTCATTCTGAACCTGAGAAGCTTTCAGCAGGTTTTTCTAAATCATTTATATTTCATTGCAGCTAGTGGCTCAGACAAAAACAATCAAGTATTTTATTAAACATGAAGATATCAATATTCTGTTTCAGAATCAATGTGCAGACATACTTGACTACCTATTAGTTTAATGAAAAATGCAGGCATTAGTAACTCATTTTGGTTGTAAAATTAGTTATTTAACATATAACCACATTTTAATTTGTAACATGTTTATCAAAATGTAGTGCCTTGTCAAGAATTGCCTTCTTTTAGGAAATTTATTGCTCAGTTTTACTCTAGCCTTGTAATATTAGCAATAAATCCAAGAGTAGTATTATAGCTTTTTTCAATTGATTAAACTAAAATCATGGACACAAATTAAACGTTAGTGATTACATTTCATTGCTGATCTATAATACATAATTTATATAAGATACATTTTAAGTGGTCAGAGCACTCAGAATAGTCACAGAGAATTCATCCAAAATATAACTCAAAATATGATTTCTTATTTAAACTCTAGATAGTTTCTGAAATATCACCAAAAGTACATAAAAAGCTTTATAAGCCAAATGATCTTCCTAAGAACAAAATTAATTGTATTAATGGTGTCTGGCACCTGGTAGGAATTCAATAACTGGTAACAGTCCTGCATTAGTTTCCTACTAAGGCTGTAAGAAAGTGCAACAAACTGAGGGGCTTAAAGCAACACACACTGATTCGCTTAGCTTTCCAGAGGTGCAATATACAAAATGAGTCTCAGCTAAAACCAAGGTGTGGACAGAACTACATTCTTTCAGGAGGCTTAGGAGGAAAATCTCTTCTTTGACATTTTTCAGCTTCTGGAGGATGCCTACATTCCTTGGAGAGTCATGGGCCCTCCCATCTTTAAACCAGCAGAAAACGCCCTCAAGTCTCGGACCTCTGCTTCCATCATCACATCTTCTGCTCTCACTTCGACCCTCTTTCATTCTTCTCATTTCGGACCTTTGTGATAACAACAGGCCCACGCACAACCGGAATAACATACGCAACTCATGACCTTCAACGCTGCCACGGCTCCACCGTCCTCCCTGCCCTCCCTATGTCCCAGTGGGGAGCACACAGATGTCTTTGGTGAGGAAGGTGGTCATTAGTCTATCTATCACAAACGTCTGCAAGATCAGGATTGAATTATTAAAGTTTTCGTTATTGCAATCCACTACTTCTCTTTCTGGATGAGGACAGTTTTATAACTTCAAATACTGTCACACATATTTTCTGTCCCATCCAAAAAGATGAGTGTGTACTAACAACAGCCAGCCTTTATAGAGCACTGCTTTGAGTTATTTCCATTCATCATGTCACTTAATCCAAGAAACGGAAAAGATGCCAGATGGAATTATTGATATCTAGAAATTATAGGATGCAGGGAGAGGTTTTTATTCAAGAAGAAAACTCAAAGATAAAGTATTGCCATCTACAAGTCAACAAAGATCTACCTTAATTTATTGATAAGAAGTTTGAAATTAAAATAGAAATCTTATTTAAAATTATTCTTATGGGCTAATAATGTACACTTTAAAAGTACTAAAAAAGTTCCACAGAATATTACTTATACTGTTAATGTACTTTGTAAAACACTTACTCTTTTGTACTACAAGATAAAAAAGTGTATACTTAGTCTGCAAGAACACATATATTTGTTCTACAAAGTACACGTTTTTTCTATCAATTCTTATTTATTCTGTGCAGCATCCGTGTGAGTTAAGCCTGACAGATATTATGATCCCTTTTCTGGAAGAGTATCTGAAGTCCGTGGTGCTAAGAGATTAGTCAAAAGTTGTACAGGGAGCAAAGGTTGGATATAACTCAGACATAAATCTTCATACTCTAACCCTGTTAAGTTTTCTCCCCATGGACAGAAAATATTACTATATTCACTTAGATTGGATTATCTGTTAATCCAAAACAACTTGGCGCCAAAGGAAAAAAAAAAAAAAAAGGTAAAGAATTAAAGGAATGAGGAGTTCCTGTCTTGGCTCAGGGGAAAGGAATCTGACTAGTATCCACAAGGATGCAGGTTCGATCCCTGGCCTCACTCAGTGGGTTAAGGATCCAGCACTGCTGTGAGTTGTGGTGTAGGTCGCAGATGAGGCTCGGATCTGGTGTTGCTGTGGCTGTGGTGTAGGCCGGCAGCTACAGCTCCGATTTGACCCCTAGCCTGGGAAACTCCATAACCCGTGGGTGTGGCCCTAGAAAGACCAAAAAGAAAAAGAAAAAAGAATTAAGGGAATGAGAAGGATCAACAGCAGAGGTCAGGGCAAAGGTAGGACTATGTTAAAATGACACCTGTGACGAAATAGTCATGTCACTGTGGTTAGAACCTAAGGACCAAAGGTCCCTAATGTGAAACACCTCCCTTGCCTCTTCTAGTGTAATTAATCTAACTCCAAAAACTATATTTGAATGTTGATTTAATGAAACTGTTGTTAGAAATTATAAAAGAGACTTTGGGTTTTGAGTTAGGTCCTAAGGCAGAGTATTAGGAAGACTTTTATTAAATTTTTCAGTGGAAGCAGAAATAAAAAGACTATCACTCTCTTTCCCCACTTCTAGCACAGTGTCTTAATCAATTATATGCGAAGTCAACAAGCATCCATGATCTCTTGACAATTTTCCAACCACCTCAACACCATCTTAAGATGTAGCCCTTCCATCATAAGCACCCGCAGCCTCTTCTCCTGTGCTTTGCTCGTGATCGTTTTACTTTCTCCAATTAGCTCTCTAATCCTCGGGCTGGAAGAATAACAATAGGAAATTCCCTACAATGGGCGTTTAAAACGTGTACGCAAGGGCTCACTTCTGGGAGGAGGCTGTGCCCTTGGCTCTTGTGTTCCACTACATGGTGCCCAGCCTTCTCAATTTCCTGCCTCTCACCTCCATCTTCAGAACATGTTCTATGTCGTGAGATAGCGAATGATACTCTCTTAGGATTTCTGCTTGTATCAGCATGAAAGGCTTTTTCTATTCTTTGTAACCACAATTATGGGGCCAAATATTATATAACAAAATTAATAATAAATGCATTGTAAGAAGGGGTAGGATCAAAATTTCAAAGTCTTAGCTAAGCCATTTGCTTACTATTCATCCTTAATGACATTATTTAAATAAGGTAGCAGTCACTGCAATCACGGAGGTTTACTAGGTCACGCCATTGTCCACAGAGGTTGAGTGGGCTTCAGGCCATCTGATGCAGCATCTTAGAGAATATAGGTAAGGACCTTGTCTCCTTCTCTGTTTAGGACTATCTTCATTCCAAGTGTGGCTTTCCTAGCAACAGAACGCCAGCAGCAAATGAGACTGTGTTCAGAGCCAGCAAAAGAAAGTGTGTTTTTGCTATAGCACTGAAAGCAATAGCACTGAAAGCAAGAGTTCTAATATTTACTTTGAGGTGACCGGGCCACTCACAAATCAACCCCTATAAATAACAATAATGCTGGCTACATTTTAATGAGCACTTACTATATGTCAGGCATTATTTTAAACACAACTGAGATTTCATTTATTCTTCTCTATAAATATACAGACATGCCTATAATTATCCCTATTTCATAAATAAAGAAAATGCAGCATAGGGTTATTTAAAATGCTGTTATTTCAGCTGTGAAGGAGCTCAGCTCTGACCCAGGCAGCAGATTAACTCTGGATAAATTTTATTTAACCTTGTGCTAACATTTTCTGCTGAGCCAATTATTTAAATATTAAAGTGCTGTGTATGTCACTTTAAGGCAATCAAAGACCCCTTTCCAGAAAGCATGGCCCGTATGTAGGAGGAATGCTCAACTGAATGAAAAGACTGCTAATAGGAAAACAAGGCCACTAGTCATAGAAGAATTTTCGATTATCCGATTTCCCAAATATGCTCTGTGACTTCACTTTGTAGCTTCAGAGAGGCCGCCATGTAAAAGAGGAATAATTCAGGTCAACTTATAAGGCTTAAAGGGACCACACACAGACTTTCAGGTAAGGAAGTTCCATTTTCTAAACACAGAATGAAGTTCTAGTAAAATGTGCACCTCAAACTGACCACAGATGAAGCAACATGGTGTTTATTGCCTAGTTCAACAAAAACGATCTTCCCAGAGAGATGGCTACAGTACCTGGCTTGAGTTTAAAAGGAATGAAATGCAAAGAGGGGAGCCAGGTTAAATAAAAAACTCATCTGAGTTTTACTGCAAAGGAGAGCAGAGAAAAGAAGCAAGGGTTGAGATGAAACAAGTTATTTTTTACTTGTTCTATTTTGCCTAAGGTGGGAGACATGTCAGCTTATTTATCTTCTGGCGCATGTGGGTTAAGAAGAAGGTACATTCATAAATCTGGTGGAGAACTCAGTTTCTGAAAAAAATCAAATACAAATAAATCAGGGTCATTGACAGAGTGGGTGGAAAGGAAGGGCCTTTGGAAGTCGCCGACTGCAGCAGAAAATAGCCCGGGTAAATAGAAGATGATAGGACAGTGCTCAGGGCCCGTGTGAAACCTGCCAACTGAAACTCAATGAGATACCATCAAACCCCGGGTGCACCTCTTTCCTTCAGCCAAGCTGAGCATGAGGGAAAACGTACGTCTCAAGACGGATGTCGAACTTGTTTTTCTGGGGACAAAGGTGCAAGCAGGTGTCAGCGATTGCGAGGAAAGGTGATGCTGATGGCCTGCACTAGTCCGGCACGGCGAGAGCTCAGGACAGCGTGAGGGCCAGTGGGAGGGTGGCCCAAGCGGGGGTTCTGGGCCCGGGGGATCCTCGACATTCTGAGAACCACGGGTGGCAGGGCAGCCTCGTGGCTTCGCACAGGTTACACGGTTACCCTTTCGTTTGGTTGGTGTTTTACATGGTCCTCTCAAAGTTGTCCCAAATCCCTCTCCTGCCCCTTTTAAGGTGAACATATGATTTAAGTATTCCGTCTGCTCTAGTAGGTCTGGGAACCCCAGTTCAATGAAAGAATGTGGCACAAACTAAAGCACACAGAGAGTATACAACAATTACCCCCAGATCAGCTGGCACCACTGGCATGCCCACGCAGTAAATGAAAGTGGTAGTTCAGTGCTTCAGGCAAGACTGTGTGAGTGTGTGTGCATGTGCATGTGAGAGAGAGAAAGACGGAGAGAGGATACATTTTCTTAATGGAAAAGCCTTCACATTAAGTCACTCTCCTTTTTAATCACAGCAGTTCAATGAAACAGACCACAGGAACAAGCAGTTTGTTCCAGGTTTTCAAGATTCCATGCAGACTCTATTTTCAATAATTCACTTTTTTTCCCAGGTGTGCTGGACATTTATTGGAGCTTAATCATTTTCTCTCTTTTATAAAATTAATTTTCTAATACATTTATGGTAGAAATGAGGCTGTGAGAAAGAAGTGGTCATTACTCCCTGTCAGAACAAAAGAGGTGTTTTTTAAAGATGCATGATTGCAAAGAAGTTGGAACCAGGCATTTGCTACCATAGACAGTTTATTCTAGTAACTATTTATCTTAAGAGAGAAATAATTATAAGTAAAATTTAATATTTTTAACACCTATTTTTTTCCAGTTACTGTTCTAGACCCTGGTGATAAGAAACAGTGGGTAAAGAAAGGTGAGTAAGAATTAGCCCTGCTTTACAAAGCAGTAATAACTGACAGAACGACAGTTATTTAACAACGAATATCAATAACCATCTTGCTTTTACGATGACAACGGTAGATAAGACTTTGGATTATGACCATTGTTATTGCTGCTCTTTCGGTGTACCTTGACAGACGAAAGGACTCGGTGGTGGAATTCTGAGGAACATCGATTGGGATGCAGTTATATCCATAAGAGAGAAAACAAAAGACGATATAAGCTCTCCCCTTCCATGCACACGTAGGATTGTGGTTTTTGCAACCTTTGTGGTTGGGATGAGAAAAGGGAAGAGTTAATTGATCTTAAATAAGCTTCACTATTATACTCCTAGATATTCACCATGGTTTTTTTTCCTGTGCCGCACATAAAAAGATTTTATTATATATTCCTTGGAATCACACACAACAACATTGATGCAGGAATATACTCTGTAATTATAATATTCAAGGTATCAAAATGTAAGCTTGAGAGTAGACAGCCTTGTCTGTTTTGTTTGTTCACTGCTGTATTCCCAGCATCTGTAGCGTATCTCCAGACTAATAAACTTGGTCAAGGACATTCTCAAGCTATAACACTAAGACCTGCATCCAGACTCTACAGACAATCTAAAGAATAGTCCAACACCTTAATTTAAATTGGTATCTTTCTTTGCAGCACCTCTTCTCACAAGCTTTACAAGGTGGGATTGCATTCTTCTAACACCTGAGCCTAGCAGGAGTCTGTTAATCAGTTGGGTATCAAATGGCAGCTGACAGGGTGAATGCCGTAAAATAATTACATAATCTCATACAGACCTGGTCAGAGGAGTAATCTTAGAGTGGGGATACCTTTACATGGAGCGATAGAGTCACAGTCATATCTCCTTTTGAAGGCTATCAGAGAAATCCTCTAAGAGTAATGGAAGGACATTTTGTTTCTGTCTTGGATGATAGCTTCATGGACCTTTAGCTGCAATATACATCTACTCAGGAAAGACCATAAAGTTACATATGTGGCCTTTAAAATATGACAGAGCAGGTTTTCTGCTAAATTTCTTCACTTTCCCTAATTTTCTCAATGGATAATTCAAGCAAAAACAAACAAAAACAATGGCTAGAAAAGATTTAATTCTCACTGGCATGTGCCACTTAATTATAATGCTCTCATTGCTGGCACACCTGAGCAGAATCCTGGAGCACTAATTTCGTAGACAGTTAGCTCCCCAGCAGCCCCAGCTAGAGTCTTCAGACCTTAGGCAGGTATGCCAATTACAATAAAACACTTTTAAAATAAGCACGGTCGAGAGTGTTAAGCTGCTTAATGTGTCATGTTAAGACTGCCTTGTCCTTTATTCTTAAAAATTCAGAAATACAGCTTACAGGAAACAAACTGCTCAGATGTAGGACGTATATGCTGAGCTATTTCTCCATATGGAGTCTCAGGAATATAATGGGGAAGAGACGATAGCAAAGGCACCATTTAAATGGATTCATAGCCCACATGCTGGATTCTCATAAATACGGAACCACATCAGTTCCTCTTGTTAGTTCAAGAATCCCTGGATGATTCTAGTTTTGTTAGAAGAGAAAATAATTAGAAGAAAGGGAAAGGGTTTGGGATAAAATAGCCACCATTTATTGAGGCTTACACATGTGCTGGGATTAAGGATTACAGATAAACTAGGACCATCCAATTTCACAACGACTCTGCATGGTACTGTTTCCTCAAATATTTTAAGTCAAATGAAGAATCTGTGGTTAAATTATTTTATTATCTCAAACATATATCAATATTTTAAATCAATAACCATTCTGTGTTTTTTCAATGACAAACTGTGTTTAAAAGCTTGTAGTTTTGAAAAAGAGATGTTGGATTTGAGGACACAAAGACTCACAGTTGGGAGACCAGTTATTTGGGTACTGAACAAGTGTGGGGAAGACTGGTGAAAGATTCAACTAGAGTTAACTAGAGAAGGGAAAAGAAGAGATTATGCATGATGGGAATTTCCAAGGAGAAGCTAATATCTGGATACTTGTAGGATACCTGAGATGAAGAAGCCGTGGGGGTGAACGGTTAAATGATGATGTCTTCGGTTGACAGCTGAACCCGCAAGAACCATACTTGAGAGGAAGCGAGTGAAGTCCTCGTTTGGGGTTTACAGAGTTTGAGATGCTGATAAGGTAGCTAAATTCGACACTGTCTCCCAAAGTCATCCCCACTGACGGCAGAAAACATCATCTAGAGCCGTTCAATCCCAAAGCTTAGCCTTCAGAGCACAAACCCCCGTTCTGGGAGCCAGTCCTTGTATCTGACAGCCAGCTCAGTTACTCTGCTCAAAGATATTTAATGTCTTTTGAATTAAGCCAACCTTGATTCAACCTTAAACTTCAGAGCCAAGGTAAGGTCGACAACATGGCCAAGTTTTCCAGTAGAATCCTGTCCAGGCCGCCACCTCCAGCTTGTTTTGCAGCTTTGTTTCTCACCACTCTGATTCCCTGCTTCCCTCTCAGAGTGGCCAGCTTCTGCCATGTTGGCTGGTTGTGTGTGTCTTTCCTTAAACACATCAACCAGAGTGGGTTTAGCCTTCTTCCCTCCATTCCTCTTTTATCACATTATCTCCGAAGTGTTCTTCAGGTCTTGGGTTCACTAAGTTTTGTGGGAGCGTGGATTAGCAGCCTAAACTTGGTTAGCTACTTCCCTCCTTAATATCCCCAAGAGTGCACTACAATTTTAGTATTTACCACATCTGAATCCTGTGTGTTCAGCTGTGGTTCCATAACGGCAGAGAAAAATGTATGTTTTGTTTTCCTTTGAATTCCCAATGTTTAACAAAATGTCTAACACTTAATATGTGTTCATCAATTATTTGATGAATGATAAAAATAAGAGTAAGCCCATAGACCAAATTTATTTATGATCTCAGATATAAAAATTAATAATGGGATATTATAAAAAACACATCTAGCAGTACAGTAAAAGAATTATTCAACATAACAAAGGAAAATATATAAATATTAACGCCTACCCTAAGTTTAAAAGCCGTATAAATTATGTATGTAGTAAGAAGGTAGGTGTATCTAAGAATGATAGTTATTACAGAAGTTAACAGGATTAAAGAGTGAAATGTTAAAGCCTCTGATTACTGTGAAAAATCAAGAAAGTGTGTACTATCAGCACTTTACTCAACTTTGTCTTGGAAGGCCTAGAAAATGCCAGGAGATAAAAAACCAAAATATGTAATATGAATATTATAAAAGAAGGAACAGATGTATCTTCATTTGCATTTGTTATGATTGTATATGTAGAAAGTTCAAGAACCTTAATAAAAACAATTTTTTTTTTTTTTGTCTTTTTGTTGTTGTTTGTTGTTGTTGTTGTTGCTATCTCTTGGGCCGCTTCCGCGGCATATGGAGGTTCCCAGGCTAGGGGTTGAATCGGAGCTGTAGCCACTGGCCTACGCCAGAGCCACAGCAACGCGGGATCCGAGCCGCGACTGCGACCTACACCACAGCTCACGGCAACGCCGGATCGTTAACCCACTGAGCAAGGGCAGGGACCGAACCCGCGACCTCATGGTTCCTAGTCGGATTCGTTAACCACTGCGCCACGACAGGAACTCCAATAAAAACAATTTTTATCAAGAGATAATTTGGTGAGATAAACAGCTATAAAAATTTGAAAATATATCCAAAAACAATCTAACTTTTATTTATAAACATACTAAACATATGTCCTGTCCTAGTGTGTTAAGAGAGCCACTCCACATGATTTGAACGTGGGGTGCAATTTCAGGGCTGGAGGAGATGACATTAAACAAATCAGTACTCTGAATATCACTGACTGGGTGCTGACTCTGAGTCAGGCACATTGCTGACTGCTTTATAACTATTGGTTTATGCAATCAGCATTTTTGACAGGAATTATCTACCTTTTCAAATTAAGATATGAAGCCCTAAAATGTTTAAGTAACCCAACCACAGTCATGTAACCTGTCAGGCAGAGAAGAGGATGCAGAGCTGACCCCTTGAACCGAACGCCTGTTGTAATGAAGCGAGGTCCTGTCCTCAGAGACACGCTGGGGAGGGAAACACAGCGGCTTCGGAGGCTGCCAGGTTCCCAGGGTTTAGTGCCAGGTTCCCAGCCTGGATGGGGGCCAGCTGGGTTCCAATTATTTCCACTAGACATACAGCTCACCCAGCGGGCCTCCCCTGGGGCTCCATCATCAGGGCAGTGGGGAGAAGACAGTGTCTTGCAGAGGCATGTTAAGCAAACCAATGTTCTGGCTAGGCCTGTGGTCCCCGAAACAGACAAGCAACCTCAGGAGCTGCCTGCCTCCTGGGGAAAAAGGGCAGTGATACAAAGAACAGCCACATATTTTTCCCGTTGGTCTTATTTTTTGGCTTGTTTTCTTTTTTCCCCGAAGCTCCTTTTATCCGAGGAAATACCCTAAGCAGTCCGCGTGCTGGGGTTCACCTGCTCTAGGCTGGTCAAAGTCCAGGCTTTGCTGCAGGGTCAGATCAGCAGCACAGAGCTTCCTCACTCTGGAACATGAGAAATGCACTTCACGTTTTTCTCAAGGAAGAAAGGCTAAGGGGCAGGGATCTGGAGACAACTCTGTGGGCGAACATTCCGTGAGTAAAAGCAAGTCACTCGGATAAGCCCAAAATCATGAGAGGAGAACATACCTCCACTTGGAGGCACCTTGAGGTCACTCAACAGCACAAAGGATTCAAGAACTGAGCAGAGTAATCTGATCTACGGCTCCTGACTCACACGGAAGAGGAAAGGACAGGCCGCTCTGGTTCTGCCCCTCCCCCCATTCAGCCACTTCCATTTTACCCACCAGCTATTTTCCAGGGTCTACATGCGACCCCTCTGATGACCTGCTTTGTTTTCATTGCCATTGTTTTGCAAATTTAAAGAAATCTATATCAAAAAGGAGCTTTGCACGGCAACTCTACCTAATAATGCTGTGTGACATATGTGAAAGTTGCTAAGAGAGTAAATCTTAACAGTTCCCATCAGCAAGAAAAAAAAAAACCTGTAATGACGCATGGCGATGGGTATTGGCTAGACTTACAGTGGTGATCATGTCATAATATATACAAGTATCAAATCGTTATGTTGTACACTTGAAACCAAAACAATATTGTACGTCAATTCCACCTGAGCGGAGAATCTTTTACAAGCCTTTGTCTCACGATCTCAAATGAAAAGACGTTTCACTCACCATTAATTCAAGATCATTATACAAATAAATTATTTGTTTTATATTATTGCAAGATATTGTGGCTACCAGAAGGGCTGAATGCCTCTCACTTAAATATATTGTTAGCAAGTGCTACAAGAGGATAACATAAATCTTTCTCCTTGAAGTCATCAGGAGAACTTAAAAGAAATGAATGATTCTGCTACTGTCATGATCTCTTTAATGCTCGTCTCGGCATCAAGGCCTGTCCTGATAGAACCACCTCATGTGTCAAATTTGGGAAACAGTGTCCTAGTAAAATCCCTGATTTGCCGTTATACACACAGGGAAAATGCCACTCACACGCTGAGAGACAAGGCCACATTCCCACAAACAACACCAGAGACAAAACTAAAGCATCATCCTTGTCCCAAGATCCCCAAACACAGCCGATTGTGGCAGACTGCCTCAAAGCACTTCAGGGATGAGTTAACGCTGCTTAACGAGGCAAGATTTAGAAAGAAAAGGAGAAACATGACTAGAGTTGATATGGGGGACGTCGGTGAGAGCAGGGTTTTGTTTCTGGCTCTGGCACGGATTCATCGTTCATCCTTGAGTAGCTCGATTAATCTTCCTGCGTCTCTTGGTCCCATTTGTAAACGAGAGGTAATGAATGGGTCTTACAGAAATGATAGGAGGGATTAATAATAAGGTACTGCGTGTACAGTGCTCTGAGCTCATCAAGGAAACAGCTCTGTGTATAAATGCAGCATGTTGCCATAATCAGGAAGGCAACGGATAGGGAGAAGTGAAAAAAGGAAGAAGGGAGAGAGCAAAAAGAAGAGGGGTAAAAATAAAGCAAGTGAAATAAAATGAAACAGCAACGGAATTGAGAAAGATGGTAGAGGAAAGAAGGAAAAGAAAAAATAGCTATAATGACGGAAAGATACACTCAGAAAAAGTGAGACAAAATTCACGGAATCTGGGGGTCTTGGCTCTAATTATCAGCTGGCAGGAAACACGTAGATAAGAACATAAAACAGGACAAAAACATGACAGAGATGACTTCGGTGGTGGGTTAAGCAGATTTTGTTTCCATCAGCTCCACAGCTGTGGGAAAGTCATCTTACGGCCTCTAGTTTCCTCCTCTGTAAGAGGTTGATGGTGGAAAGTTTTAAGATATCTTTCAGGGAGACTGTATGAGTCTCAGACGTTAAGAAAAGCTGAAATGAGAATACAGTAAAAAGAACATTAGGAGGAAAAGTAAGGAAGACAAATTGCCAGACATGAAGAAGTCATTTTACTTTCTCCAGATCATAAATCAGAATTCTAACCACTTGCAGGAAAGGGGGAGCAAAAAGCACCTTTTTGAACCCTAAAGAAAACCAGCCTCTGTCAATTTACTGTTCTCAAACTCTCTGTCAAATAAGACAGGTAAAAATATCAGCTCTCTTTTCCCCCTCCTCTTTCTCTTCTAGCTACATAATTTTTTTTTTTTTTTTTTTTTTTTTTTTTTTTTTTTTGTCTTTTTGCCTTTTCTAGGGCCGCTCTTGTGGCATATGGAGGTTCCCAGGATAGGGGTCCAATCGAAGCTATAGCCACCGGCCTACACCACAGCCACAGCAACTCGGGATCCTTAACCCACTAAGCAAGGCCAGGGATCGAACCCGCAACCTCATGGTTCCTAGTCGGATTCATTAACCACTGTGCCACGAAGGGAACTCCTAGCTATATAATTTTTTTTAAAAATCTTTTTAAAACATTTATTTTTAAGGAAAAGATTTCAGTAGCAGCAAACTGATGTACTAGGAATCTATGGGTGAAAAAGGAAGAAAACATAAAAAAGAAAGAAACAAAGGAGGAAGACAGAAAGGAAGAGGAAAGAGGAGGAAAGGACTCACTTGGATGTGGCTCATGAAGATAATGTTTTCCTTTTTTTTTTTTTTTTTTTTTTTTTTGTCTTTTGTCTTTGTTGTTATTGTTGCTATTTCTTGGGCCGCTCCCGCGGCATATGGAGGTTCCCAGGCTAGGGGTCTAAGCAGAGCTGTAGCCACTGGCCTACGCCAGAGCCACAGCAACGCGGGATCCGAGCCTCGTCTGCAACCTACACCACAGCTCACGGCAACGCCGGATCGTTAACCCACTGAGTAAGGGCAGGGACTGAACCCGCAACCTCATGGTTCCTAGTCGGATTCGTTAACCACTGCGCCACGACGGGAACTCCAGATAATGTTTTCTTTTGAGAAATGGTACAGGCATGTTTGGCCTTGGCTGGAAGAAAATTCTCTCAAAAAGGAATGAACCTAAGTAAAGACAGTTAAAGAAACAGATGTTACCATTTACCCCAGTTTTCAGGACTGGATTTCTTATTCTCCTTCACTCGCAAAGTTTGCACCACTTCATGGAACTATGCAGGGCTTCTCCCTCTTTTCTAGAGAAGAGGACTGCTTTTCACCCTGTGCACTGACCTGTCCACCAGTTCCAGTGTAAATCTGGAGTTGTCCTTGTAGCTGAAGTCCTTCTCCCGTCACAAGCCTACAGGGAAGCCCAGATCTCTCCTGGTTACCTACTAACCTGGTACTGGTGCCTGCTTCCTGCCAAGCCATCAGGAAACACCTGCCCTTACATCCCCCATCCTCTTCAAGTTTGTGTGCCCACCACTTGTACCTTGGCTATGTGGCATCAAACTCCTCAATCCCCATCCCAATTCAAATGACAGTGGACCCTGGAATGACACCAGTTTGAACTGAGCAGGACCACTGCAGGCAGATTTTTTCTGATACTGTAGTGCTTCATGATCTGCAATTGGTTGAATCTGTGGATGCAGAACCACAGGGAGAAACATGTACACGAAAGGGCCAGCTAGAAGTGACCCTCAGATTCTCCACTCCAAACACCCCTAATTCTTAGGTGAACACCCCTAATCCTTACAGTGTTGTTCAAGGGTCAACTGACGTGTGATTACACATCATCTATCTTTCTATACGTCAGCCATCATGTTCTTCCTGCCAAACTGCTTGAAGAGCTCACTCTGTAACTGGAAGAACTGTGGCTCACGCATGGAGCTACACTATCCCTCAACAGAGGACCAGGCGTTCAACAGCAAGGGTGCAGTAAGCTGGCATCCTCCAGCAGCAGAACCCCTGGAGACCCGGCAATGTCTGACCAAGGCCAAGACATCAGGATGGATGGAGAAGGGAGGGTTCGCTGACTTGGGGTCACTCCCTTAGGATATCTCACTCAACACACGAATAAGGATTCCAGGGCTTAGTAGAAACTACCTGTTAAAACTGTCCCTTGAAGTCTGGGCAAGTGACAGCCCATGCTGAGCAAAGTTGAAATCCCTGAATTTCTAAAGCAGATGGTTCAGGAAGGGATTAAATGGCTGAGAAAATTGAGAATTCTTCGGTGTATGTTAAATGTCGACAGAGGACACATCAAATGACCTCCACACACCCTTCCACGGTGAGGAAACTCAGAACACTCGACCAGTGCTGCTGAGAAAGGCCCTAGAGTCATAGAGAATTGCAACAGTAGCCTCCCCCTGCAGGCCAGAGCTAACGGTTGGGACGGGTAGTCACAGAGCTGGGTTCATTGCTAGAAATGAGGATGACGGCACCAGGAAGCAATAGAGGTCAGGTGGAAGCAATAGAGGTCAGGTGGAAGCAAAAGAGGTCAGGTGGAAGGCCGGAGTGGCAGCCAAGTGGGCTCAGTCTACAGGGCATCACAGACATGATTAGCAATATACGGCACCTTTAGGAACAAAACAGAGGCAAAGCAGACAGACAGACAATGAGGGAGCTGCTTCTTATAGATACTAATAGTTTGTTTAAAATAACAGAAAAGCAAGAGGCCAAAGTTACCCTCATAAAAAGTAAAGATCTACTGCCCAAATCCAAGACCTGAAAAGATAAAAATAGACAATCAACAAACTCAAAATTTGTTCACTGAAAAATCTAACAATTTGGCTGCACCCTGTCAAGACTAAGCAGAAAAAAAGGGGGGGGGGAGTATCAATATCAGGAATGAAAAATGATGTATCAATACAGATCCTGCACATATTAAATGTATTAAGCATATTATTTAATCATAATTTCACAGCAGTAAGTTGGAGTTTAAATAAAGATACATCTTAACTACTTGTCCCCAAATAAAATCACTCCAGTCCCTATTGCTGTCAGGAATAAATATTTCCAAACTTCTAAAAAAGAAATAAATCCAATCTTACATAAACCATTCAAGAGAAATGGAACAGAAGCAAATCTGCTTTACGATGCAACATAACACTGATGCCAAAATATGATGACATCACAACGTAGAAACCTCTAGGCCTATCTTTTTATGACGACAGATGATATATTCTTTAATAAAGCATTAGCATGCTGAATTCAGAGATATACAAACAATATACCTACTAAAACACGAGATGCATTTATTCTAGTAATTAAGCTTGGTTACCGTAGGGAATCATCAAGGTAATTTCCCACACTACATAAAAGTAAGGAGAAAAATTATTTGATACGCTCAATACAAATACAAGAAATCTATGCTAAAATGCAACATCCATTCTCGGCAGTATCATCTGACCGGATATCCTTATGATTTCCCTAGTGAACAGTTACTGAGTTACAAGTTTGTTTACTGAAACTACAGAAACAGAAGTCACCACAATCAAGGCGTTGAAAATGCTCCTCTGTGTTTGTTCATCTGTGGTGGTGTTTATTCAATTGGAGATGTCAGAGTGGACCTGCTGTCCACAGCCACCACCATCTGTCCTATGGCTGTTTCACTCAGTTTCCCAAGCCCTTTATCCCAGGAGAATATCCAATGCCAGGATCTGGATTGTTCCAGTAAGCCTTTGCCTAAGGTAATTAAAAAGATCATTTCCAATATTGGAGCATATTGCTTATTTTTATAATCTGTAACTTAGATATTGTATCTGTCTCCTATTCCCACCACCTTTCCACACCAGAGAACACAAGAGTGATTTTTTTATATCTTTAGTGGTTTGGAAGCAAACAATGACATTATTTAGAAAGTGAATTTTTGTTCTGTATAGGAATTTCCGGCCTCAGAGAATTGATAATCTAGCTTCTGAATCACTTCATTTTAATTGTGGGCTACTCCTTAGAGGTCTTCTAGTGAAACCTTCTTACTTTATACAGGAGGAAATTGAAGTTAGGTGATATTATCAAGCAAGATTAATTAAGCCTGGAGAAAGGACTTAGGAAATCTGGGCTTCTTCTAATGATGTTTTTTCTATGCAACAGATGATCTTCTCTATTTCTCACTGAATTAGCAGAAAAGGTAGTTATAACATAAATCACACCTTTAAAACCTCAAATAAAATAAAAGTAACTTTATACACAGGAAACATTTTCAGACTTCTATTTGCTTAGTATTTAATAATTCCATAATTAATGGATACAAAATAATTGCCTCCAGTTAAAAGGTGGAATAATTAAAGTGTTCTCTAGGGATTAAAAAAAAAAATCAAGTTGGAGATAGGCGATATAGGATGTATGAAATGTGGATATCCCAAAGGAAAAACAGTCCTACAGGATGAAAGAAGATGAATGGTCTTCCTGACTGAGACTGTATTTTGACACAATTATCCACCACAGGGTTAAAATAAGGGCACCAATGAAAAGATTCATGGGAATATCATATTTTCCTTCACCTATTCAAAAAACATGTCTTGGCAAAAGCAGAGGAAGAGCACAAGCAAATACATATTGGAATGAAAAAGAATGAAAAGTTCAGCAAATATCAAATAACTGGAGTCTGGAAGCAGCCTATAATGGAGCTAGACTTAAGGAAGCTGGGGTGCCCTTGGAGATCTGATAGAGCAGGTTTCTGTGGCAGTCATTACGCTAGTTCTCTTCTGAACACATACTAGGATTGCATTTTCTGGCTCTATAAGATTATAGCGGACCAATACCAGTGAACAGAAGTGACATTTGAGTATTCCTGGCCAGAGTATTTGATTTCTGGTTTGAGAACCTTCAGAACTCTCTTTCGTTCTGTTAACCAAAACACTGAGGAGTGTGGCTATTCTGTTAGCCACACTGACTACGTAAGTCTATTAAGGGAAGATTCCCTGGTGACCCATGATGAAAAGACATCAGCGAAAAACAAAACTTTGCTGTTTCCAAGTTTTGATTTGGGGAGTGATTATTACCAAGTGGAACCTCAGCTGCCTGTTATAATCTCATAAGGGGTGTTAGAATTTGGGTCTATATATTGTCCAAGGACGAGTTTAGTTATCCCTGAACCATGACATGGCCTGCATGGTTATGAACTGCTTAGGTACCTCTTCAGGAAAAAAAACGTGTCGTCATAGCAACAGGCTGCATCTATCAGCTGCTTCAAGAGATTGTTTTAGCTGCAGATAAACACCTCACGCATGCTCACCTCTCTGTGACCGGGTTTATACACTTGCATATTCCAGGCTCATTCTAGACACGTGTGCTGAGCCAGTTCTGTTGCAGCACTGCAGTGGGGAGGCAGGGTTATATCCTAGCTGGACTTCTCCCACTTCCCAAATCACTTCCCTCCTCTTCCTTCAACAGCTGGATACCAAAGTGAACAATGGACATCTCCAGAAATGAGCAGTGACCAGGCCAGTGCCAACTCCCCTTGGAGCACAGGAGACCTTAGACCCCTTAGAACTGTGGCCGTCCTGGGTGGCTCAAGAGCCCTGTAGGGCTTGGAAATCAAGTGGCATCTTGAAGCCTGGCAGATCTGAGCAAGCTTGGGGGGACAACGTCAATTCTCATTCCTTGGAGAAAAGACCATCCCGGAAGGCAGCTGAGCGCCGTTGCAGAGATCAGGCCTGGTTCTGGCCGGGCCCGGCCGGCCCAGGATGCGCCTGGTCCGGACAAGAGCGTCCACGGGAGCGGCCCTCAGGAGGCTGGGGAGCCCCGGGCCCAGGTCCTCGGGGGCCCAGGTCCTCGGGGGCCAGGTCCTCAAAGGCCCAGGTCCTCGGGGGCCCGGGGCCGGCCGGGGGGAAGAGCGTGCCTGCAGGCCGGGGCTTCCCTTCCCCGACGCCGCCACCGAGCGGCCCGAACCTCCCCGAGGGAGGCGGCGGGCGGCCGGGCGGGAAGGCCCCGAGGTGGCGGGCAAGGCCGGTTCGGCCCGGGTCCCGGGGACGGACCACCCGGAAGGGGATGAGCGGCGGCCCGAACGCGGCGGAGCGGGTCGGGCCGGGACAACTCACCTCCGAGCGGCGGCGCCTCCCAGTCGGCACGGAGCTTCCGGCGCGTCTCCCGGGGCGGCCGGGGCGGCCGGGGCGGGCGGCTCCGGAGCCCGAGGTGCTTCCGGCGGGGGGCGCGGGGCGGCCGGGGTGAAGGGCGCCCCAGGAGACGTGGCGGCGGCGGCGGGACCCGCTCCAGCAGGACGGCCTCGGCGCGCGTCCCCTCCGCGTGTCCTGGGCCCGGGGACCAGGCGCAGAGCGGCCGGGAAGACGTGCACGCGGCGCCCCGGAGACCCGGCCGCTGAGGGGCTGCGGGAGGCGCGAGGGTCGTGGACCCGTCGGAGGGGCTGTGTCCCGCGACGGAGGAGGCCCAGGAGCCCCAGAACTTGCCAGGTGAACCCCAGAAGGTTCTGGGAGAACGGGGGCCGGCTGGTGGCCGACCTGCGCAGCGTGGAGCAGTCGTTCTGGCACCTCCCCGGGCGGCTGGAGAGGCCGAGGCCGGAGGTGACGCAGGGCGCGGCGGGATGAGGGCTCCCCAAGGCTCCCGGCTCCACGGCAGAGGAAGGCCTGTGCCCAGAGCGGGTGGCCCCGGAGACCCCCAGGAGGCCTTGGGGGAGGGCAGGAGAACCCGGGGCAAGAGGCTGCAGAGGACGGTGAACTGACCAGAATCTGTGCGCGGAATCACCGCCTTTCCGAGATGGAGCAGGTGTGCCCCCGAGGCCCTGACCCTGCTTCTGCTCCTTCCTGTGTGTGACCCTGTCTCTGCTAGAAGGTTTCATCTGCCTTCTTCTCTTCACCTCCAAGGACTTTAAATCCGACTGTCTTGAAAAGAAGATTTAAAAGGTTGTACTTAAAAAACAAAAGCCAAACTACTTCATACATGTGCTACATGATTAACGTTGCCTCTGAGAGAACAAAGGCAGGGAGACCACAGGCAAAAAGATGGGGTGTCGCAGTTGCATCCTTCGTCACGTGACTGACAGTGAGGACCCATCGGGGTGGTGGGTGGAGCGGCATCCTGTCACTACAGGTGCTGTGGTGATCCGGTTGCTCAAACTGCCTGGTAATGAATTGGGATCTTGTATCTGTGGGAGCAGATGTGCCACTTGATACAGTGTTTTGGCCGCTGGAGAATTAATGGGAGAAGTAGTGGCGGGGAAAATAGAAGACGGATGCTCTGAGACTGAGTTGATGATCCAGAAGACAAAAAAAGTAACAAACCAGAGAGAGGGAGAGGCTGAAAGCCACGTGTGAAAGCCATAGGGTCTCATCTTCTGCCTAGACGTTTGGACAAAGACAAGTACAAGAATTTAATTATGAGATGGCCAAGTGCCAAAGAATGTTTCATTACCAATTGAGGCCTGAGATCAGGAGCCAGAATGAGAAGGAGTGAAACTCTTAACATTTGAGATGGGGACATATGGATGCTGTGTCTTTAGGGTCTTGAATTCCCAGATGCATCTATGAATCGTCTGAAGTGGCCCACCATGTCCTCTGAACAGTGAGTATCCCTTTCCTTTTTAAAGGTGATTAAGTACAACCCTCTATCCAGGAGCTTCCCCCACTTTCCCCACAGGATGCCAAGTCTCTACCTGGTCTTAAATCACTGAATAATCCAGCCAGGAGCATATTAGGTCTGATAATAGAAGAGGACTGTGTGCCCAAGGAGATGTGAGACTTGGCCAGCATGCATTGACAACAGCTGGGCATATGGACCCTGAGGGGCGTTGTTGCTGGGGACTAGGAAGCAGTATTGGATAATGGAGAGGTCTTTTAAATTTTAGAGCATTCTTCCAAGGTAGAAGTTAGTGCTCTGGCAAAGGCCCTAGGAGATGGTTCAAACTTAATGCTAGGCTTGTTCCTAGAAGCATTTGTGATGACTCATGTTACCTGACATTTAAATATCTGGATTGCCAGGGCAGACAGTAGAAAAAGGATGTAAAAGTCCCGAGGAGATGGTCACGCCCTACCTGCAGTGTCCTGTGTCATTGGACAGGTGGCAAGGATATAAAGTGCCCAGCCTTTTTGGCTCAATATGGGTCATGTTTGTTGAACCATTTTGTTCCTAAGCTTCTCATGAGGTTGCACAGTGCTGTTGCTAAAACCTCATAGAACCTCAGCTTTTCTCTATCCTGCTTCCTTCTTATCCCTTCCGTGTGAATTGATCCCAGTCGCACTCACCATAAGCTGGGGGCCTCCATTTTAAGCGTGTGCTTCCTGCGGAAGCCAGTTTGTGACGTGTGATTCCATGAGTCTGGAGACATCTGTGGGCAGGTGGGTCGCTGAACACCACCACCTGCCAGTTTCCGTACCAACATTCATTTTATTGAGTCATCATTATCTCCATCTTACCAATGAAAATATTGTTTCAGATTAAATGAGTTGTCCAAGATTGACTAATAAGTTACCCAGTTAAGCCTCATTTTTCCATTGTAGCTTTTTTCCTGCCACATTGTTCTCTGTATAATGGTTTCTTCAAAAGAGTTCTTCAGAAACTTACTGGTTATACCAAGTTTTAATAAGATAAGGGTTAAGAGAATAAGGTTTAGGGTTACCCATTCTTCTCAAACTGCATTGAAGCCACCTTTATCCATTTTTACACTCTTTCAAATAAGATTTTGTCCAAAAGAGATGCTGCTGCTACCAAAAAACAAAAAAAGGAAAAGGAAATCATTGCCCTGTTATGACAGAGTTCAATCATTAAGCTTAGCAGAAACTTGTGAATTGAAAGTGAACTCTCTTGAAGATTTTACACACACACCCCCCTACCCCACTATGACTGTTAGGACTCTTAGAATTTGAAATCACAAAGTGGTGTTTCCTAACATCTTTCTTTATCTGTTCTTTATAAAGTTAATTTTATTGTTAATTTTTCCGTGGTTAGTTTTACCAAAGTTATTGTATCATAAGATCTTGATAATTACTGTGTGTGTATTAAAATCACTAACTTTACTGTAAAGTTTATGGGTATAAACATACTGTGAGAAAACAAGTAAATTTGAAATTCAGAAGGCCTTAGGATATAAATATTAAACTGGAATATAAAACATCTCATATTATTTCAGTTTTGGGGGTACATTTAAGGCCAATGTTGCAATGATAATTATGCCTGTAAAAGATTTATAGAATGTCTGCACATCAATTATTTTGTGAAGAATGATAATCACCTTAAAATTATATTTAAGACTCAAAATAGTACAAATTTTATTTTCAGTTAAATTTATTTCCACTTTAAACTTTTAAGATATTTAATTTTATACATCACTGAATATGTTTTTATATGTTATTCAGTATTTTAATGTCATAGCCGAAAATAAAATCAACTAGAACAGAACAAAACAATAAAACTTAGAGAGATAGGTCAACTCAGTGACCACGGAGAACAATAAAAACATTTGAGCAACCAGATGCCCACGTGAACAAAGTTTATTTTCTTCACAAAATAGAATAGTCAGTCTTTAGTGTATAACTGAAGGGTTTTGTTCATGGGAAAGTTCCATTTTCAATGTTTCAAAAATAAAATTCAGAGAGTTCCCATTGTGGCTCAGCGGTAATGAACCTGACTAGTAACCATGAGAATATGGGTTCAATCCCTGGCCTCGCTCAGCTGGTAGAGTATCCGGCATTGCCGTGAGCTGTGGTGTAGGTCATACATGTGGGTCGGATCCTGTGTTGCTGTGGCTGTGGTGTAGGCTGGCAGCTGCAGCTCCAACTCGCCCCCTAGCCTGGGAACCTCCATAGGCTGCATGTGCGGCCTTAAAAATACACAATTCATTTATCTTTATATATTTGGAAGCGCTTCTTTTGAAAAAACTTTCTGTATCATAGAAAAAGATACTATGAAGTCCAGAAAACTTCACCTTCAGCAAACCTCAGGACTTCATGCCTCTGGATCAGAAATCCAGATATTTAAGAAAGATAATCTTTAAGGTTCAACCTGAGGGAGGTATCAACCTCCAGAAACTGACCAGCAAGATCATATTCCAGGTACAGACAGTAGGCATCCCAGTATGTGAGCAGAGTTGAGAGGATGCTCTGTGAAGAAAGGGAGTTCATGTGCTTTTGGAACATGTAAGAGATGTGCTCTGGGCAAGAAGGAAAAAGATATGGAGAGAGAGAGAGAGATCTCAGGCATTTCTCCTCTAGGACAGAGGCTAGATCGTGAACTTACCCTGTGGCCATTACTTCTCTTTTATGTCTCTCTTGCTAACTATTGCAATACCATCCTAATGTTCCCAGGATCCACTCTTAATAGTGTTCAGTTCATTCTCAAAAACAGAGGCAGAATGACATTTTTTTAATGCAAACACAATTATGACATTTATTTCCTTAAAACCTTTCAAAAGCTCCCCACCACTCTCTGGAGTTATGACTGCAACCCTTGGTTTGGCCTGTTGAGCGGTGTGGGCTTTTCCAGCCTCATCTGCTTGTAAACATTCCTCCTTGCTCACTCTGCTTTATCAGGATGACTCTGCTCAGCTTTTACAAGCTGACCAGGAAATTCCCTCTGCATCTCTTTCTGAATTTATAAACTCCTATTCATCTTCATGTCTCACTCAACTCTTCAATTCTTCTGGGAGGCCTTCCATGATACCCAAAGACCGGATCTGATTCCTGATATGCACTGTCAACTTTTGATTTTTTTTTTTAATTATAAGATATATTTTATTATCACAAAGATTTTTTTTTTCTTTTTAGAATTGCACACGCAATATATGGAAGTTCCCCGGCTCGGGGCTGAATTGGAGCTTCAGCCTCTGTCACAACCACAACAGCGAAGGATCTGAGCCATGTCTGTGACCTACACCGCAGTTCATGGCAACGGCAGATACTTTACCAGCTGAGCGAGGCTGGGAATCAAACCCACATCCTCATAATTACTGGTCAGGTTTGTTACCACTGAGCCACAATGGGAACTCCTACAAAGTTTTGTTGCCCAATTAATGTCATACTCTACCAGTAAACTGTATGCTCTGTGAAGGCAGACTATATGTCTATTTTATTTCCTTTCTGGTTTTACATCAAGCACTGCAAACCTCAATAAATGTTTGGGTGATTGTGTGAATGATTCTTACTGGATATATGTTGGGTCCAGTCCAATCCTGGTTCATATAGAACTGTTAGGTTAATCTAATTATAATCTTATTTCTGTTCCCAGGAATAGAGTTCAAAGTAGAGGTTTCCCAAAATAAACTAAAACAAAACAAAAACCCCAAAACTAAAGTTGGGGGAGGAACGCTTGACCCAAGGGACAATCCAGAGCCACGTCTTGTATGAATCTGATGCTAGATCATAATGGTCTGTGCATAGGGTACCACATGGAATGGAGGCGCCGTACCTACAGTTCCTTGAGAACACAGCCCTGACTCTGTGAATGTGAACCAGTAAAATACTAGTGACCTTTAGTGCTGCTTCCCACCTTCTTTGGGCCAAATTTGAAATAAAAAGTCAAGGCAGAGATGGGAGGAAGAAGAAGACACTAAGCGGAAGAGGGAGGCTTAGATGGAGTTCCCTTCCTGGCTCAGCAGTCAACGAACCCAGCGAGTGTCCATGGGGACGCAGGTTCAATCCCTGGCCTGGCTTAGTGGGTTAAGGATCTGGCATTGCCATGAGCTGTCCTGTAGGTCTCAGAAGCGACTTGGATCTGGTATTGCTGTGGCTGTTGTGTAGACCAGCAGCTGTAGCTCCGATTTGACCCCTAGCCTGGAAACTTACATATGCCACATAGCCCTAAAACAAAAAGAGGAAGGGTTAGCTATTCCACCATATTCTGATCCAGATGGATGTAGTGCCACAGCTAACAGTGGAGAAAAGGTAGAATAAATTTCTTTTTTACTTGCCTGCAGGTCCTTGAGGAGTCATATGCTTATATTTTAAATATAAATTCAAGCTGCATGGTTATAATTACATTTTGTCAGCTGGATTTATAGTTAAGATAATCAGACTGCAATTAAATTAAGGGGGTGTCCAGTGGCCATTTATTTTGTTATAAATTGGTATTTTCTTTGGGAGCCCCAAACCACAAATGGAGTTTCAGGGACTCTACCAGGCTAACAGTGGTACATGTTGCTGTACCAATAGGAGGGTAATAGCCCTAGGTATAGAAAGGATTCCTTTGGGTAAAGTATTTGTGCTTATACATACTTCACGATATTCATATTCTTAATACATTAGATGGATAATACTTCAAAATGAAAACAAGTTCTGTGTTAATATTTATTTTCATCACCATTATCACTGCCGTTATCACTCTCTGTGTGTATATATATGTGTCAGAATGTACTACCATTTAATAGTTTGGGGCCTTTAAAAGGTTGTCTTGATGAGGGAAAGATAAGCCTGATTTAAAGATTTGGGAGAGGAGTTCCTGTCGTGGCGCAGTGGTTAACGAATCCGACTAGGAACCATGAGGTTGCAGGTTCGATCCCTGCCCTTGCTCAGTGGGTTAACGATCCGGCGTTGCCGTGAGCTGTGGTGTAGGTTGCAGACGAGGCTCGGATCCTGCGTTGCTGTGGCTCTGGCGTAGGCTGGTGTCAACAGCTCCAATTAGACCCCTAGCCTGGGAACCTCCATATGCCGCAGGAGCGGCCCAACAAATGGCAAAAGACAAAAAAAAATAAATAAAAAAAAATAAAGATTTGGGAGAACTTTCCTGTCTCTCCTGCCAGAGTCATAGGTGCAGGCAATTCGACATATCAAGCCACATCCCAAATGTAACAGTCCTGAGATGATGAGTGTAGGATTTGAACCAGTCCCAATTTAAATATACCCTCCTACAGTTAGAGAAGAAAAAAATGAATTTCAAACAGTTCTCAGGGGTGTTAGTTAGAATTTTCTAAATGGTCTCTTTCTGAGAAGAAAATACGAAGATGTTGTTATAACTCTAAGAACAGCAGTCAGTCACCAATGGTTTTATGCATCTTTATTTTTTTCCCATAAGGGAGGGAAGAAGGTCATTAATTATAGGTGGGTGATAGGGAGGCTTTAAGGAGATAATGAGGCACTCGAAGTGAGTCTCCTGGAATGAATCTCCCTGTAGTATTTGCACTTGGTCCTCTTGAGTCCCCGAAAAGGAGCTTACACTCTCTCTCCACCCCATCGACAAGAAAATGTACCCATGATCCTTCATTAAGTGGAGGAGCCGGGATTCAAAACGAGTCCTCGCATCCTCAGCCTCTATTTCAAGAACAATGTTTTCTATTGCCAGAGATAGTAAATATTAGAAATTACACGTGTTAGCCCAGTAACCAGGCAGGGGATTTAAACAAAAGGGATAAAGAAAAGTGATTGCAACCACACGAATGAGGTGAGAAAGGGACAGGTTTGGACCCAAACCAGTGGGGTGGAGACTGCCCAGGATAGACTGAGAAGGCTCCACCCTCAGGAGTCTCAATGCACAAAGGCGCCAATGCTGGTTAGTTATGTTGCAATTAGAGGAGCCACATGTGACTTCAGAGAGTGGGAAGAAAAGAGCAAAGAGTGGCAGAGGGACATGGGAGGAGTTTGGAAGAGGTTGTGATTGGGGTATGACACAGCATGAAATCAGAAGACATCAGCCTGAGTAATTTTGAAAGTCAAGAGGTGGACTTGAGAAAAATAAGGAAGTAGTTCCTAGAGGTCCAGTGCTGAGAACTCCTTAGGGACCACAGAACTAAGCCCCCCTTACGCTTGTATTGTATTTCTTCACCTGTTCAGTTAACTCATGAGTGGAAACTCCATTGCAAGAAGGCAGGCAAAACGAGTCTATGCCTCTCAAGAGATTGAAATGAATGAAACTTGCAGTTACCAGTCCTTACAGCAGTGCTAAGGACATTTGTAAACTCAGGCTGGTATTTTTAATGCCCCAATTAAAACTTATCATGTTTCTTCTCTCAAATTAGTTCTAATTGATATGTGGAACTGATTTATTGAGATTTTAGAAAATCTTGGCACTAAGCTAAGTGTTTTTACAGAAATCATTCTTGCCTTCATTTATTCGTCTGCAAACTTGATTGCCTCCAATACTGTAGACATTGTAAATGATTTCAAGGATGCCAGGAGTGGCCAGGTGTTTTTTCCTTGATGTTTTTGCTCCCGTTGCTCTTCTATGAGGACCATTTATCTTCTCTCTCAGATAAGCACATGCATCCTTGTCTTTCAAGATTCAGTTCAAACATCACTATGTGATGATGTGATTGGATCTTTCTAATGTACTATAACTACATAAGGGCAATATCCTTGTCTGATTTACTTTCTATTCCCAACACTTAAGTGATCTGAAGCCAAGTTACTGTAAAGAAATATGCTTGAATGACATATGAGATGAATATATAAATGATAAGAGAGGTAGCTGCTGTGTAGGTGGTTTATTACTAGCATGGAGAGCAGATGATTCCATCCTACTATGGTGTGAGCACAAACTGGTAAGAAAGAACAAAGAAATAAGAACAAATTCATGGAATGCAGTGCAAGGGGCACGTGCCTCAAATAGAGTGGTGGGAGAAAACGTCCCAGGTGATGTTATTTTGGCCTTGAGGTGTGATAGAAAATCAGCAGTTAACTGGGGAAATGGGAATGAAAGAATACTGAGCAGAGGAATAGCTTTTAAAGGTATTCCTTGCTAACGTATTGGGTACTCTGGGACTTCTGTGACTCTAAGTCTGTTTTGGTTTTTTGGTTTGGTTGTTTCTTCATGTTATTGCTTTACCTTACCTCCAAATCAGATATCCTTAGGTTAAAAGAAAAATAGCTACCTTCATTGAGAGAGAGCCTCGACTATATACCGCATAGAACATATGCATATAGAGATTACATAGATAAATAACCGACAGATGGAAGATGATTAAATAAACGGATATGCAAATGATAGTTCAGATAGATAGACACGTACATACATTCTAGATTCATGGAAAGACAATTCATTTTAATTCGTGGGCCAATTTACATTTAGTTGTCATAGGCTCAGAAAGGATGAGGTCTTTGACCAGACTCCTGCAGTTGGTAATGTGATTTCCCTGAAGGTTTATGTCTTTGTATTATTTACGACGAATCTTGGAAACAGATGTACTTATATATGTAGAACACATTTTAAAATCCAAATCAAATTCATACTCTGAAAAATACATTTTATTAAAATCTGCCAAATGTGACAGCTTATAAAAATAAATAACTTTATTTCGGCTTCAACCATCCTTTACCTGTATCATTAAAAACCATGAGGTTGTATTATAATATTTCTTAGATATTATAATAAACTTTCAAATTACTTGTTATTGAGGCTCAAAGAGTAAATATTTGCTAACATCCAGCTGTACAGAAGTCATGTAAATGCCACACAGCTTCTTTAACCTCGAACATGTTGTGGACGCAAAAAAAAAAAAATGAGGCAACGAGAGGACATTTTTATCAGCCTAGATCAAGATGTACAATAATCAACAAGAAACCTATTTTGGCCACGCAGTGCGCCTAAATCCACAGACTTTTATGCATCTCTTTAGAGCTTTGGAAAATGGGAAGAGTAAATCAACACCCAGTAAGAGTGATGTGAATGATGAGAACAATAAAGAAGAGCATTTAACGAGAACACCGTGTCCCTCAGAGGAAAAGCAGGATGGAAATACTGACTCCAGTTTTGATTAGGCTACAATTTCTGGCTTTAAGATTAACAGTTTGAAGAAAATGATCTATAATTAGAGTTTTCAGAAATATGCAATTAAAACAATGGCACTAGATAAAAAGACAAAGTCTCCTAATAGGAAAGATTCAACTATGCATTTAGAAGGAATGATTCTAGAGGATGAGTAAAAGTCAAGAAAAATATTTAAGGAGATGTGCTATAGTAGAACAAACTGATGGTCTCTTGACCTTACCAGGCAGTATTGAACTTACCAAGTAGCATAAATTAAAGATTAAGAAATCACATCTACCTCTATGGCCATTGCCCTTCACTGGAAAATAGATTTCCTCATATTTAGGTTTATTGTCATGTGGTAACTCAATTTCTCTGGGGAAAATAGTTGAAGAAAATGCAAAGGAAAAATTCTCTTTTTCTTACATACTGGGTAGCTCAATGGAAAATGATCAAGTTTCCAAGCTGTAATGAGTTCCTGACTTGGTAATGAATCACAATTATGTAAAGTTATAACTGGGATTTGAGCCCAGGGGTAGGAGTTAAAGAAGAATTATAATCCATAGTCTACTCTGTGATTTGTGGAATTCATTTTATTTTTTTTTTTTTTTTTGCTTTCAGTAACGTTATTCATAATAGTCCAGACACAGAATAACTCAGATGTCCATCACCAGGAGGAGGCAGTCAACTCTGATAAAGATGTATATTGGGGTATTATTAAAGTCACTCAGTCATTTGCTGGTTGAGCAGAGATACAAATGTGGGTTTATTTACTCCCCTTCTTCTCTTTCCTCAGGCCCACGGGTAATTTTTCCAAGTATCATCTAAATCTCTATATACCATTTAGTCAAGACAGCCCTGTGACTAAGACGTGGGTGCTCCAAGACTTTCTTTTATAAAACATTTCCTTCCCTCAAGGAGAGGTTCTCACCATTTTATGCACAATAGCCTCCAAGTACCTGCCACCTTGCATCTGGTTCATGAAATTTGGATCCATCTGTTGCCAGAACTGGTGGAGGAAACAGCCTTGCTCTCAGCAGGAGAGGAGCTGAGCATTCAGGTGCTCTGGTGTTCCTGGACCCTGGTTTGACCTAAGTACTCCCCCCCCCCTTTTTTTTTTGGTGCATTGTAAATGGTGTTTTTTAAATTTTCACGTACTAAGTCTTCATTGGTAATATGTGAGAATGGAATCTACTTTTGTTAAATTAACCTTGAGTGGAGTTCCCGTCGTGGCGCCGTGGTTAACGAATCCGACTGGGAACCATGAGGTTGCGGGTTCAGTCCCTGCCCTTGCTCAGTGGGTAAATGATCCGGCGGTGCCGTGAGCTGTGGTGTAGGTTGCAGACGCAGCTCAGATGCCGCGTTGCTGTGGCTCTGGCGTAGGCCAGTGGCTACAGCTCCGATTAGACCCCTAGCCTGGGAACCTCTGTATGCCGTGGAAGCAGCTCAAAGAAATAGCAAAAAAAAAAAAAAAAAAAAGACAAAAAAAATAAACTAAAATTAACCTTGAGTCTTGTGACCTTGCATTGTTGTTGTTCTTCTTGTTACTGACTCTGGGATTTTCTATATAGACAATCCTATCGTCTGTGAAGAAGTTTTATTTCTTTCTTCCCAATGTGTATTCCTTTTATTTCCTTCTACTGTCCGATAGCATTAGCCAGGATGTCATGATATTAAATAGGAGTGGTGAGAAGGAGCATCCTTGCCTGGATCCCAATATTAGGGGAAACGTATCTAATCTCTCACCATTAAGAATGAGGTTACGTTCGTTCATCTAACCGGCCCCTGTACAGAAAAGGCAAGGAGAGACTAAAGACACAGGCAGACCACTCCAAGCTGGGAAGGGGCAGGTTACAGGGCCAGGGACCTTACTTACCAGGCTTGTCTTGGGTGACCACAAGGTGAGTAGATCTCTGCACTCACCCACCAGAATCTTAAAAGTTTATGTAGAGGCCTTAACTGGGCCATCCTCATATACCATCCAGATTGTCCCAACAACACGCTGCTCTCTCAAGACTGTGCCCTTAAAAATGGCTCCCACTGTGGGAACAGTGGGCAGGGTCCTTCTGAGGACGGGGAAGAGGGTGAGGGACCTCCAGTTGCCTGGGTCCAGCTATTAGATCCACCAGTGGTCACATCCTCCTAGTGGCCTCTTCCAATAGTCAGCAATTGTTTTTTGTATATGTTCTTATCAAAGCGAAGAATTTTCTATTTCTAGCCTGTGAGAGTTTTTTTATGACCAGGCATGATTTTTCTTGTTGATATGATGTATTACATTCCTTGATTTTTAAATTTTGAACTATTTTTGCACACCTAGAACAGATCCTGGGTAGTCATAGTACAAAATTCTTGTCATACATTGTTGAATTCAACTTGCTGTTGTTTGCTGAGGATCTTTCATCTATGTTCACGCCTAATATTGGTCTAACATTTCATTTCTTGTATTGTCTTTATCTAGTTGTAGTATTATAGAATCTTGGCTTCATAGAATAAGCAAGGAAGTCTTCACACTGCTTCTGTTTTCTAGAAGAGATCATGAAGAATTGGAATCATTTCTTTTTGAACCTTTTTAGAGTCATCTGCATTTTAACAATATTATAAATGTCTTCCCAGAGTGAAATTTCCAAAAGTGCGTGGTATTCTTATCACCGGTGATACAGGAAAAGGACCCGCTGCCTCTGTGAGCCTGAGTTATGGGCCCAGTGGTGGCCCTGGGGCTTAGTTTCAGCAGGTGTAGCTGTTGGGATGATAAGCTGGACATGGAGTAGAGGAAAGCAGCAGTCAGCAGAGAGCCATCAGGCACATCTGTGTCTTTCAGTACCTATGCCTGATCTTTCCAACCTTGGAGAATGAGGTCTGCTTCACTTTCTTCCAAAACTTGAGTACATTCCCTTTTGGCCAATTCTGAACTAGACTTCTACTATGTCTACAGTTCTAGAGGGAGAATCAGGGAAACATGGTTCCCAGTCTTAGACAAGTTGGCATCCACTTCCTCCAGCCCATGAAGTGAAATAACTTGCCAAAGTTTTTTTATTTAACCTTCCACATTTCTCTTAGTTTATCCCGAATGACAAGGTTTTCCCTCTGTGTTTATGATCCTACCATCCACTCACTCCAGAAGGAGGAGGGCTGTGGTTATGGATTGAGATCAGTACAGTCCTGGAAGTTCCCGCTATGGCACAGTGGGTTAAGAATCCAACTACGGCCATGTGGGTAGCTGTGGAGGTGTGGGTTCAGTCCCTGGCCCTGTGCAGCAGTAGGTTAAAAGGGTCCAGCATTGCCACAGCTATGGCTTGGGTTGCAGCTGTGGCCTAGATCAGTCCCTGTCCTGGGAACTTCCACATGCTGCGGGCGTGGCCATAAAAAAAAAAAAAAAAATCAGTGCAATATTTGTCCAGGTGCTAGCAGGTATAAGTGTGTTGGGGTATAAATGTCATTTCACGATGAATATTGTATTTACTTTTCCTCTCTTGTGGCACTTTGTCGTATTTGTTGGTAATACTTAATATCCATGTATGTACCTTAAGGAGTTTCTCTTGGAAGATTTAAGGGAAAATAAATGTTTTCTTTACCTTGTTGCACTTTTTAGATTTGACCCCCGCCCTTTTTTCTTTTTTCTTTTTTTTCTTTTGCTTTTTTTTTAGGGCCGCACAAGCAGCATATGGAGGTTCCCAGGCCAGGAGTTGAATTGGAGCTGTAGCTGCCAGCCTACGCCACAGCCACAGCAACACAGGATCCAAGCTACGTCTGCGACCTACACCACAGCTCACCGGATCCTTAACCCACTGAGCAAGGCCAGGGATTGAACCTGTGTCCTCATGGATGCTAGTCAGATTCGTTTCCACTGAGCCACAGCAGGAACTCCCCTGTTTTTTCCGTAATCACATGAATGATAAGAACGGTAGGACAAATTAAATTTTGAACTTGGGGGAATTCCAAATTTGTACTAACTTATTTCTGTCTAATCTGCTCAAAGCTATTGGCAGCTCGAAAGAGGAGATAGAGTGGATTTTTTAACGTTGCACAAGAGGTGGTCAAAATATCAAACCGCCACCTCAAGTTCAAAAAGACATATTGGGCCACTTTTTGTAGAGATGGAATGTTTAAAAGGAATACATGTCACAGCATATAGCAGAAAGGTCCTTCCCCTCTCTCTTTGTAGCAGTCAGAGTGATGGGGCCAGGGAATGAGTCCGTAACAGAAGAGGCTGGACATTTTTGCTTTGAACTCCCATATTCTCCCCACTCCCACCTTCACCCCAGGCCGCAGGGCAGCTGTCCAGGCCTGATAAGATCTCAGAAGGCAAACAACTTTCTCTCTTTCCTGCACTTCTGTTATCTGATGAGAGTGTGTATGTATTTTCTTTCATTGGAGTGAAAAGTCGACACTGCCTGAACCGGGTTGTAAGAAACCTGCAGAGCAAGACTTCAGTTGCTTGTGTTCCAGGCCACTCATGCTCATCAAGCTTGGACCACAGAGTCAGCTTCACCTCTTAGCACTCTCAAGGGAGTTGGGGTCACAGACTTATAAATAACAACCATTAACACAGCACGTCTTTTTTGCTTACCTACCCCTTTTCTTCATGGGATGAATTTGGAAAGAATCCTGGTATGTTTATGGTCCTTTAACACAGTTTTCATCACTAGTTTTGTTAGGGTCCTACATAGTCTTATGAGGCCAATTGCTATGGTAGTAAAAAGTATGTTATTTTGTTTTGTTTTTTCCCCAAGAAGCTTTACAGAGCTTCTTGGCACAAGCTCTGTAAAGAACTTGCAGGAGTAGTGCATTAGCATCAGAAGAAAGTTTTCCCACTTTAGAAATGAGAAACCTGAGTCTGCAAGAGAAAATTCCTTCTCTCTTTCCCCACAACCATGAGGTGGTTAAACTAGGACTCAAATGCAGGTCTCTCCATAGGAACTCTGAGCTTTCAGATTTCCAGTAACGCCTCCTATACTTTAATTGATATCTCAGGAACCTCTAATTTCTCCATCCAGAGTGGAGTCCTCTAAGAAAACTCTTATTCACAAAGTGGGTATTTTAATATGATTTTGGATTTTCATCTAGTCATAGTTATCATACCTGATTTTTTTTGTATCGGAATGTATGACCTAAGCAAATCTATTCTGTAAACTGAAATACGGTTTAAACAAAAAACCCAGGCATTTCTAGCCACATGTTTTTCCTCTTTTAGGGTAGTAAAGACCCAAAAGTTGAGTATCTGGGGATTTTAGGGAATACTGTAACATTTAAGCCTTGTTTTTAAAGCAAGGCTGAAAATCTCTTCTCCATGTTTCACTTTTAGAAACTTTTTGGCATTTTAGAGGCATTTTCTAACTTTATTTGGAATCCACACAGGGCGCCAAACCTCAAAGACATGTAAGGATGAAAGGTTGAGTGCTTTGATTTGAATTATAATTTTTGGTGACATAGCACCTTTCATCTGAGAATTCAAAGCCATCCTCAAGGAAATACATTCATTATTCCAACACCCCTTTGAGACTACTGGAACCTCCTTAGAGCTGGAGAAGCAGAAACGTAAATGGGGAAAGAGAAATACGGAAGGTGTATTTTAAAAGCAGAGGAACGATCCCACCAGGTACTCCACCCTTCCATTCTGCTCTTCTGCAATTGGGACTCCCTCTGCCTAGACTGAGATGGGTATTAACGAAAGGCTTATTTCTCCAGGAAGGCTCAGTTTCTGCACTTGCCAGACTCTGTTAGGGAAGGATTCTAGAAGAGATCTGAGGAGAGAGGGTGGGAGAAAAGAGCCAGATTTAGTAGTAAAGAAACGACACAGTGATTTATCAGAAAACAGGAAATATATTAGCAACAAGGAAATATCTTTTCAGTGAACCCAACCCCTCATATGCAGCGTTCAAGTGAAATCTATTAATTCTATGTGAGCCCCGTCATGGGTACGCTTTGGTCCATCCCCATTTTCAATGAGCGTCTTGTGCCCTGACTCTTCCCGCAGCTTCTGATTTGGTTTTCCTGCTTCTGTCTCTCTCCTCTCCCACTGAAGAGGTTTTCTGAATGTCTTTTTACCTAAAATCATCATTTTTTTACAATAAAAATGATTTTGCTGCACTATGTTGAAAGTACATTGTAGACATCATGGTATTTCATTCCTAAATAACATACATCTCCTGTAAATAAGAACATTCTCCTATATACCTACCGTGCGGTTGTCACAGCTGAGAAAATGAACAGTAATTCTATGTATCTACTACGCATTCCTTATCCAGGTATCCTCAATTGCTCACCCAGTGTCTTCTTTCTCCGGATTTGTTGAGGTGTAGTTGGTGTACAAAAAAACCTGTGCCTAATTAATGTATGCAATTCGGTGAGGTTGGACGTATGCCTGCCATCTTGTTTATCATCACCAGTCATTTCTTAAGCTCTTTGCGGAGCCAGAAGGTGGCAGACACCTTTGCTTGGGAGAGAGACACCCTAACTTAAGCTGCCTCAACATAGCTTTTGGTCCACATGGGTTGACTTTCCTTCACCCTGCTCCCCATCTCCACTTAAGCGTGTGTTATCACTTGCTACAAACACTGCTTTGTGGGTTCCTATCACAGGAAACTTCTCCTTCTTCAGACTTTCAGCAGAAGCTTTTGCCCCCCCTGTAGTTTTGTGGTCATCGTTTCCTCAACCTACTATGTTGTTTTCTTCTTTTCCAGTCTTCCTCTGGCAAATCACTGTTTAGACTTAATGCCATTTACTCACAGGTCGTCTCGTTAGATCAGAAGACTAGGTCACTGGTGGGTGGGTGTGCACCTGTGTGTTTCTGTCATTTACATTAGATGCATGATGGCCTTGCCTATTACGTTTATTGAGGAGGAAAAAACTTCCTTCATTCTCCTAGGCTCTGTTTGAAAATTAAAGACCAATTAACCTGAAAAAAGCACACACATTTATTTAATATAAATTTTACCTGATACAGGAGCTGCATAAGAAAATGAAGACACCCTCCACCTCCACCCACCCCTCCTCTCCCCCGCTGCCCCCGCCCCCCCCCCCCGCTGCCCTGCAATAAACCTGACTATTTTTTGCACTAGGTTTGATGAAGAGTAGACAGCGGTGGAAAAATATGGTGAGTGTAAGAATATGAATTAAGGATGGGAAACCAAGAGAAACTTAGCAAGGCCTGTTTGTTTGGATTCTTCTAGTGTACCTTTGTCTTTGGAGACAAGGATGCTCATTTTCCCCAGCTATAGGGAGGAGACCTGTCCAAGGAGGGTTCATGACCTGCTACAGGGCGCGGGGGGAAGGTCAGAGTGAAAGGCAGAATGCCCCTGCCCTTTTCTCATACTATTTCAGCTCAAAACATTTGGTGTGCCAAGGTGCCATATTTGAGGCAGTGTGTTCTGAACCCTGTCGGCGTCTGTTGTCCTTTAGGGCAACACCATGCTTCATTCTCCTTTGTATCCTCTGGAGGGATCTCGGTGCTGCAAAGAATAGGACTAGAATCAGCATTCCTACGGCTAACATGAATTTACAAATGTGATTACTCAATAAATATATTTAAATGTCTTCTTTTGAGAAGCACACAACCCAATACCCTGGGCTTCTGTAGCAGAGACTGTGTCCAGTCCTATCTCAAAATTCAGAGCTCCCCTGTGCAGCCGCGGCTTCCTTCTGCACGTCTCTGCAGCTCTCCGCTGGGTGTCTTTCTCGGTTCAGAACGAGACTAAACTTTAGACAGTGTTTAAAGTCACCATGCCTGGAAGATGGAGTTCCCGTCATGGTGCAGTGGTTAATGAATCCGACTAGGAACCACAAGGTTGTGGGTTCAATCCCTGGCCTTGCTCAGTGGGTTAAGGATCTGGCGTTGCCGTGAGCTGTGGTGTAGGTTGCAGATGTGACTTGGATCCCACGTTCCTGTGGCTGTGGTGTAGGCTAGTGGTTGCAGCTCCGATAGACCCCTAGTCTGGGAACCTCCATATGCTGCGGGTGTGGCCCTAGAAAAGGCAAAAAGACCAAAAAAATAAAAATAAAAATAATCCAGCCTCCTCTCCCTAGAGTGGGAAAAATGCTGAAGAACATTTCATGCCATCTCCCAGCGGCTGGTAAAAGGATGGAGCCAGTTTCCCAAAGCAGTGACCTGCTTGCTACTCCACTCTTTACTAACTTACATCCCTTCTCTGTCTCACTCCCTGCTTCCCTTCCAGTCCTTAAACCTAATAACCACTTCCCCTGAAAGCCTTATTTGAGGACCCGCTTCTGAAGAACCCTCCCTAAGACAACTTGGTATTTTTAGCCCACATAGTCTTCACTGTGGACTGATAAATAGCAATTATGCTGACCTGACTTTCCAGGATCTTTCTCACAGAGTCCAGTAGGAACGTGTCATGATGCCCTACAGCAGGGAGTCTGTTTTGCATTCTTACTCCAAGCAGGAAATTACTGTTCTGATCAAGAGGATTTTAAAATATATCTGGTATTGCCATAATGTGCGAATGTCATCCAGAAAATGACCCAGGGATCCAAGCGAGTAAAGAAAAGATAGAGCAAGCAGCTGCTCAGATTAAAGAGAGCTGCACAGTGTCTCTCCGAAGGTGTTTCTGGACTTCATAGGGAAAGCAGGTAGCTAGAACTGCAGAACAAATTGGAGAGAAGTGAAGCATCAGCAGGAGTCAGTAAAGGATGTTCTCTGCACGAGGTCTTCCATTAACATTAAGAGTCAGGGTTCTGAGGCAAAGCCACAAGGACTTGAGCCCCGGAAACCTGAGGACAAGCCACACCGACTTTCATCTGGGAAGAGGCACACAGGCACTCAAAGATAAATTCAAGAGCAGGCATACCCCAGAGCCTGACGCAGTATCTGGCCGAGAGGTGGTATGTGGTAAATGCAAGAAGGGACTGATGTTCATGTGCCACCAGGACGGCGTGTCTCCGTTTAGGCTCTGCTCACCGACGACTAACACTTACTGGTCAAAATGCAAGCTAAGTGGCACCTGCAACGGAATCATAAGGAAAAAAAAAAAAAGAAGGTGTTTATAATGCAGATTACTGAACCTCATGCAGAATTACTGAATCTGAATTTCTCAGCAGTGGCCTTGACAAAGTAATGGCTTAATCTTTACAGAAAATGAATATCTAATATTTACTGAGTGTGCATTAATTGTTGGGCACTGCTCTAATCCCTTTACGTGTAATTATTTTAAAATCCATAAAACCTCTCTGAAGTAAATAGTAATATTAATCCCATTTTACCAGTGAGGGGCCTGATGCAAGGAGAAGTTAGAGAGCTTTTCCAGGGTTATGCACTTAGTGGTGAAAAAGCTGGCATTTGAACCCGAAATGCCAGCTTCTGTAATACTTGTTCTAAACCAAAATATGACATGGCCTCTCCCTAAAAATTACTCATTGCAGTATCTGGTTCATTTATGTCCCAGGGGGGCTAGGAGGGAACTTGGGATACACCTGTTAAAATGCACACGTAAGGGAGAGGCATTCCATGAGACACAGACCGTTGCTGACTCTGTGGTGAGATGTATGTATCAGGACATGAGAAGCAAAAGCCAAATGAAAGGGCAAGGTCTGCATATGATAGTGATGGTGGTCTGTAGGCTGTGCTGTAACCTCCTGTCGCATTTGTTTTTATGACCGTAAAAGACACTTTTCTCTCTTGTTTGCTACCTCTTGGTCTCTTGTATGGCCTTGAAAACCATGTAGGGCAGGTCCCACTACCATGCCACAGATACGAAAACTGAGTCTCAGCGCAATTACGTGAGCTCCTCCGGCTACACAGCTACTATGCAGAGGATCCAGAATTTAAATTCGGCTTTGATATCTGGTTGTTTACCCACTGTGGGGTAAAAGGAAGAAGTGAGTGAGTCAGAGAGTGGGAAAGGAATGTGAAAACATCTGCACTCAATCCAAATTCGGTGTTGCATGTCTATCACCAGCAAAAAGGAAGCTTGTCCATGGGCCCTTAGAGATGCTTGAAAACTGCAAGATGGATACATGACAGATCTTTTGAATTATTTAGCTGATCCCTATAGCACTGACTGAACTTTGCCTGTGGTTTATTTAGTTTACCAATAGCCGTGGTGGTGTAACCCACACTTTAGGATCTGAGGACGACGTTGTCAGAGCTGAAATGTTTAAGCATGTAGGCATCATGCTTTGGTACACAGTCTTCATTTTTAAATTCAGGCTAAGAGAGGCTTGGCATTCTCACATTTAGCACTTACTAAATACACTGATTAAACGCAGTAAATGAATTTTAACCTTTCACAAAAAGACGAAGGAAAACCAGCCTGTGTCACGTCAGAGTGTCCTGGTGTGTTCTCCTCCGTGCTTTTACAAAGTGTAACATCCCCTCTTCCTCGTTCATCACCCATCCACACGCTCATCTCGGCTTATACACCCTTCTGGTTCCCGAACTTACCGTCTGTGTTCCTCACTCTGTGTCTGCTCCTCCGATTTCTCCAAGGAAGAGTCTCGCTCCTCCTCTACCTGTCAGTCTCGGCACGTCCTTCAGCCTTTCCTTTGAAAGGCCTACCTCTCCTGCCTTCTCTCCCTCTCCGTGGACAGGTTCCACAGAGAATCCGAATCAGCTTCCAGACCACAAGGGTTGAATTCTCTGCGAGAGTGAAACCGTATTTTACGGATCCCTGTCCATGCTTCCCTCCCATCAGTACGGTTCTGCCCTTCTTGTTTCATCCCGTGCTCTCCGAGGGCAGGGGCGGAAGCTCACTCATTCCCCCGAGAGCCCAAGTGTGGCTGCTGGGTGACAGGTGCTCAGGTTCTGACTGCCTAGCACTCACGGAATAACGACACTGTGTTTTCACCCTCCTCTTTAATGGAACCATTTGAGCCATGGTAATGAGGAGTTAGAAGTAGCTGTCAGTTCCCCTCTTCATTGACAAGTATCAGGCTGATATATGATTTCCTCAGAGGATATTGGCCAAATGTGACTAATATGCAACAAATTGCTCTCGCACAGACCTTGTCTCAGTTTCCATTGTGAATTCCAAAATGCATTTGCAGGTGGCTCTGCCAACCCTGGAAGATGTGCGCATGCATAAACCGCACAAACTCATGCCTCATTGCTGATTCCAGAGAGGCAGCCCAAAGCCCTTAGTCACATTCTCTGAATCTCCAATTTCTGCCCCCATTCCTGCTGCCTCAGCTTGCTTGGTGTACCTCTTCCCTTCAGACTCCCATGCTGGGTGTCCCTGGCCTCCAAGAGGAGCTATAAAACATACTTTGCTCTTAGAATCATGTTTTCAGAAGGAGTAGGTAAGAAGTGAGTGCTGGCCACTAAAAACTGGAGTTGTACAGTTGTGAGGATACTGGGTCTTGTCTTTTTACAGTACCTTTTACAGCACAAAGTGGTGTCACATTCTCCCATGTCTGTAAGCACCGGTACAGTAAAGTGAGCAAGGGAAGCCAGCTGGCGTAAGACAGGAGGGAATGTGTGGGTACCGGCTGACTAGGGGGGATGTCCATTCGGATGCTGTCCCCCCCATTCAATTTGTAAACACCGTGTGGGCCAAACCACACGTGTTAACTATCAAGTGCATTCTCTGGATCATCATTTTGTAGCCTTACAATATTCCATAAACTTTAAAATCAGAAAGAAAAGATAATATAGGACATAGTATAAAGTCTTCCAAATAGGTTAAAAAGAAGGGTTTATATAAATAAATGAATTCAGATCCATAGTCATTCCCCAAAAGAAAACAGATGAACAGGACAATATAACAAATAAGCATAAGTGCAAATTCTGTCATTTTTTTCCTACTGCTTTTGCTGTTAATTTTATTTCTATGAATTAAAAAGGAAAATGCATAAAATGCATTTAAGATCTGGAAAACTATTAGAAAGCAAGCCACTGGGTTTAAAACAACAGAACCGTTGGCTTGAACGTCCCATTTAAGCCTCTCTGAAGCCCAGCCATCTTTTCCTCCTCAGCAGTAACTACTGTCCTGAGATTTGTGTTTATCATGTGCTTTCTTTGTATTCACAAGCTATATCTTGTTTGGGTTTGAATGTTTTTAAACTTTTCGTAAATGACGACACACCCATGTGCTGTTTTACAACATTCTTAGTTTGCTTAACTTATACTCCTGATAATCGTCCATGCTTTTAGAGTGCCTGTATTCATCCTTTTTTATTGCTTTATAGGCCACTATTTATCCATCACCTTGCACTACTGAGAAAAGTGCAGCTTAAAGCATCTCGTACATGGCTTATGGAGCATTTTTGTGAGAGTTTCTCTATGGCTTCCTAGGAGGGGAATGGTGGGGTCACAGGTATATTGGGCCCCTCCTTGTACAAGGCTGTGCAGACTCTCAGTCTCACCTGTAATTCAGAAATAGCTCTGATAAAGTCTCTTGAAAGTTGACTTGCTTTGTTTTGATAACACTGCATCTTGAAGATGCATCATGCATCCCTCCTTTCCTGCCCCTGGGTCTTCTGAAGACTCAGTGGGAGATACCTGCAGGACCCTGCTAGACACTAACTGTGTCTTCCTGTGTGGATGTCCTCAGTCTTAGGCCAGTGCACCCACCTGGAATACACAACTCTGGCTCCACCAGACAAGGGTGCACTGCTTCCAGAAGAAGCCTTTGTACCAATTTACGCTTAGCAGCAGTGCTAGGATGCTCTGCCCTTGACAAAACATAATCCTGCCAGATCCTGTGCTTTTGAATTTCACCAGCCTGGGGCCTGTGGCATGGTGCCTCAGTGGGTTTCATCACCACGCCTCGACACCAGTGAGGTTGGTCGTCTTTTCACACAGCTGGTTGCTACTCCTGTGTACACAAGTGCACTTCCTACGTGAAAGGTCTGTTGGAGGTGTTTGTCTGTTAATCTCCTTGGTTGAATTTTACTAATGGAATTAAAGCCATTGTTTATAAATTTTAAGCACATATTTTTCAGATTTGTATTTTACAAAACTGTACTCTGATGGTTTGCACCCGTTTTCTCCTTTGCTGTTTTTGATGAGCAAATGTATTTGGTTTATTGTCATGAAGATTACGAATATTTTCCTTTCCTTTTAAAATAATCTCAGAAGTTTTTAAATCTCAGAAGTTTTTAAAGTGATATGTTGTAGTTGTAGTTGAAGTTTCAGTATTTTTAAATTTATTTCATAATTGATTCTTTGGTGGGTGGGTTATTTCATATATATATATTTGTGTGTGTGTGGGGGGGGGGTCTTTTTGCCTTTCCTAGGGCCGCTCCCACGGTATATGGAGATTCCCAGGCTAGAGGTCAAATCGGAGCTGCAGCCAACGGCCTACTCCAGAGCCACAGCAACATGGGATCTGAGCCATGTCTGCGACCTACACCACAGCTCACAGCAACACTGGATCCTTAACCCACTGAGCAAGGGCAGGGATCGAACCTGCAACCTTGTGGTTCCTAATCAGATTCCTTAACTACTGCACCACGACGGGAACTCCAATTTCATATATATTTTTAAACTTATTTGTGTGTTATGGATTTTTACCAAAATTACATGTTCTCAGAAAATGTATTCTGTAAGTTACCAGTTATTTCACATTTTTGAGATTACCTAAATGGCTAATATGTGGTCCCTTTTTGCTAATGAACTTCATGTTCTTAAAAAGAATGTGTATTATGCAATTGTTAGATGTTTTATATATGGTCATTGGATATAGGGTTCTCAGATAAAATATGGGATGTCAGGTTAAATCTGAATTTTAAGTACACTTTTTTTTTTTTTTTTTTTGTCTTTTCTAGGGCTGCTCCCTCGGCACATGGAGGTTCCCAGGCTAGGGGTCCAATCAGAGCTGTAGCTGCCGGCCTACAGCCACAGCCACAGCAACTGTGGGATCTGAGCTGCATCCATCTGCAACCTACACCGCAGCTCACTGCAACGCCAGATCCCCAACCCACTGAGCAAGGTCAGGGATCGAACCCGCAACCTCATGGTTCCTAGTCGGATTCATCAACCACTGAGCCACGACGGGAACTCCATAAGTGCACATATTTTTGTGTTCCAAAATATTTGATGGTTTTCTGAATCCAAATTTAGGGAGGCATTTCTTTTTTTTTCTCTTGCTCAATCTGGCAGCCCTGCTTAGATCAATCGTATTAATTTTGTTGTTTTAATCTTCCATACTATTTTTGTCTCCTTATTAATCTGTTAGTGAGAGAAGAATGTTAAAACTTTCCCTGTGATTTTGGACTTTTCAAAGTCCTCTTGTATTTATGTCAAGTCTCCTTTTACACCATTTGAAACTATATCATTGCATACATACAAATGTGTGCATTTTATATGTTTCACATAAATTTAGTTTATTTCTTAAATTATTTATTGATCCCCTTGAGATCTATCTAGTAATGATTTTTGCCTTGTATTCTATTTTTCTTAATGTCAGAATAACTACAAAAGCCTTTTATTTGTTTATGTTTCATTCATTCATGTATGCATGTAGTTATTAGGCACCTATTATATGCTATATACCTGCCAAATAAGAAAATGAGAATTACAAATATGAAATATGTCCCTCATCTCACAAAGTTTGCATTCTGTTGGCACAAAACAAATTAGTAAACTGTATGCTGCATCATAGGACGACATATGCCATAAAGAAAAATCATCCGAGAAGAGAGATAGGGAGAGCCAAGGTTGGCCTCACAAAAATATGAAGATTGAACTCAGAGATGAGCTGTTTCCTTAGTTTGTGTTAGCGGTTCATGGAACCAAGCAACAAGAACTTCATGAACTTGGTTCTGATGATCTCAAGGAAGACATATGCGCCAAGGCTGTCAGTATGGAGGGGCTGAACAGGTACCTGCTGTAATGATGTGGAATTCTGGGCCTCATCTTCCCTTTCACTACTGACAGCTGAAGACTAGGTAATAGGCAGGCCTTTGCAGACCACAGAAATGCCTAGATTCTTCTTAATTCCTGGCCTTGGAGGCAAAGAGTGACATGGATGCCTACATAAATAGAGAGGGTGATAGAAGCAGACCACCACAAAACCTGTGGCGGTGAACATTCCTTCATCTGTCTCTCATCTTTACCGTGTGCTCCTTGCTTTTTAAATATTTATTCAACACTTACAGAGATGAGCAATGTTTAGCACTCTGAAAATGTTTCTTTTAAAAAAAAAATTAATTTGAACCTCTCTGTAAAAAAAAAAAGTACTGCAAATTTTTAAAAGTTCAAACAGTCTAGGCATCCCCATTGTGGTGCAGCGGAAACAAACCCAACTAGGAACCGTGAGGTTGCGGGTTCGATCCCTGGCCTCACTCAGTGGGTTAAGGATCCAGCGTTGCTGCTGTGGTGTAGGTCTCAGATGCGGCTCGGATCCCACATTGCTGTGGCTGTGGTATAGGCCGCCAGCTATAGCTCTGATTAGACCCCTAGCCTGGGAACCTCCATTACCGTGGGTATGGCCCTAAAAAGGCAAAAAGACAAAAAAAAAAAAAAAAAAGTTCAAACAGTATAAAAGATAACTTAACACATTCTTATAGCTTGAGAACTAAAATAATGGCATGCATGTCCAGAAATACAATGTCGGAGTTCCCGTCGTGGCGCAGTGGTTAACGAATCCGACTAGGAACCATGAGGTTGCGGGTTCGGTCCCTGCCCTTGCTCAGTGGGTTAACGATCCGGCGTTGCCGTGAGCTGTGGTGTAGGTTGCAGATGCGGCTCGGATCCCGCGTTGCTGTGGTTCTGGCGTAGGCCGGTGGCTACAGCTCCGATTCAACCCCTAGCCTGGGAACCTCCATATGCCGCGGGAGCGGCCCAAGAAATAGCAACAACAACAACAACAAAACAACAACAAAAAAGACAAAAGACAAAAAAAAAAAAAAAACAAAAACAGAAATACAATGTCGCCAAAGTGTTAGGAGTCCTCACTGGGCCTCACTGCAAGACCTTCAAAGGGTCTGACCCAGTCCCAACACTACACCTGTCATGTGCCATATTTTGTTTGTTTGACTCCACGTTGACAGCACATGTTGCATGTTGTGTAGCACGTCTTTATTTCCCAAGGTCACAAAGACGTTGTCTTAGAGTCACACCAAAAAAAGGGGGCTATACCAGGAGCAAATCTGAGTTTGAGGAGTTCCAAAGACTGACCTTCCCCCACTGCCATCAAGACACTGGTCCCATCTGACAGCACAGCCCCCCAAACACAAAAACTTCCACCCAACAAAAATGTATACACTGGAAATATGGAGTGGTCATTATTAGAGCTGTGCAGTGTATAGAGTGTGAATGCATCATTTGTCATTTCTTACTAATGAGCTAGATCCAGCCTTGGCTGAGCACGAGGAATAAACAAGTACTTGAGAGCGGTCCGCTTAGCAGAATGGAACGAATTCCACAGCCTCGGGCCCTGAGGAGTGTTCAGTAAATTATCTTTGCCCATGAACTAAATGGCACCCCTTAAAGAGTTCATTCACCTCACACGGATGAGCAGTTTACATCAGATAACAGATTCTTCACCTCCACGATCCCGCCTGCTGCTGTTACCTCAAAGATTTGTCACTGTCCTCTCGCTCACATGTCTGGATCAGGCTGGGGAATTGGACGGCTTGGAAAGCATAGAGAGTTTGGCCTTCGCCAGTCTTGCGGATATGAATGTGCATATGGTGAAGTCTTTGTGGGATGGAGAAAAAGAGGGTTTAGAAAAAGATGGGGGAATGTGAAGGACACATATTCTTATTCCATGTTGCCTATTCAGCTCACTGAAAAAAACAAACAAAACACATTTATAATTAGTGTATTGATAGTAGTAAGCTAACCTTAGGGACATTTATTGGACATTTATTTTTAGTGTCTTGTACTTTGTATTTTAAGTACCTGCATACAATAAGGTGCTTTAAAAAGATTTAAAGCACTCTATATTTATATGTCAAATGCGCACACATACACACAAATACATATATGTTCATTTGTTTAATTTTCAGTGAACAGATGGTAGATACCATTAGCCACATTTCACATACGTAGAAACTGCAGTTTAGAGAAGTTAATCATGCTTGAATTTACACAGATTGGTAAGTGGTGGAAAAGGACTTGAACTCACATTGATCTGAAGTACATGCTCTTAAATGCTGTGCCAGGGCATTGAGTTTAGTACTTAGTAGACTAAGGTAAGAAATGGGGTAGATTAAAAAGTTCAGGAAATGTAAGTTGGTTGGATGCTTGGAAAATACATTGCAGGTTATGAAATTCAAGAATAACATTAAAATAAGAGCACATGTCACTAAACCCTTTCAGCACATGAGAAACGGGATACAAGTTGAACTGGTCATAGATCAACTTAAAATGAAAGGAAATGAACACTAAAACAGTTTATGTCCTGGCATAGCACTATTCTTGGCCAGTTTCACCATAGCAGTGTAAGTGTGTGTGTGTGGATGTGTGTGCAACAGCACTTGATGAGTTATTTGGGGTTTGATTTTCACAATAAAACCAGCAAGGTAGAAATTATATTCCCTAATTTACATGAGAGTAAACTGAGGCAGACAAAAATCCAAAACATTGGGAGTTCCCATCATGGCTCAGCGGTTAGCGGACCCAACTAGCATCCATGAGGACTCAGATACGACCTTTGGCCTCGCTCAGTGGGTTAAGGATCCGGCGTTACCGTGAGCTGTGGTGTAGGTCGCAGATGCAGCTCTGATGCTGCATTGCTGTGACTGTGGTGTAGGCCAGTGGCTACAGCTCCAGTTGGACCCCTAGCCTGGGAACCTCCATATGATCCTCAAAAAAAAAAGTTTGAAAGGTCACAAACTCAACATGTAGTCAAGTCAGATTTTAAACCTAGGTCCGTTTGTATTGATGGAAAATCAAAATCAAAAAATATTGATTTTTCCCTCTGTATCTTCCTATACCTTTCTCAAATGTAGAGATGCTTGGTAGTTATTCTGAGACTCTGTGAACCAGTGAAGCTTAGAAGTGAGGCTGGGAGTTCCCGTCGTGGCTCAGTGGTTAACGAATCTGACTAGGAACCATGAGGTTGCGGGTTCGATCCCTGGCCTTGCTCAGTGGGTTAACGATCTGGCGTTGCCGTGAGCTGTGGTGTAGGTTGCAGACACGGCTTGGATCCTTCGTTGCTGCGGCTCTGGTGTAGGCTGGCGGCTACAGCTCTGATAGACCCCTAGCCTAGGAACCTCCATATGCTGTGGGAGCGGCCCTAGAAAAGGCAAAAAAAGACCAAAAAAAAAAAAAAAAAGAAGAAGAAGTGAGGCTGGCCAGGAAAATGGTGTCTATAGGCTATTCTTTGGCAAAGAAGTGGCAGATTTAACATTACTTTTATTGTTTTCAAGCTGGTTAACAACTAGGCAGGAAAAGTATGACGGAATGATTGGGAAATCCATGCCATGACTTGGTGATCCTCAAGACTACCAACGAATCTCTCTCCTGTAGTGCCACTACCTCTTTTGTTTCAAATCTTCTTAATTCCACAAGTGTTTCTCAGTTTCCATTGCTTTTGCAGATCAATTCAGGCTTTCAATGGAAAGCAGGCTCTCAAACTTCTTTTAACATAAAAACTCAACTTTTTCTTTGCCCTTTCTGGGGGATGTTTGAATCTTTTTCTGGATTAGATTTAAAAAAAAAAAAAATCCTCCCCTTCTGGGAACGGATACAAAAAAAAAAAAAAAAAAAAAAAATCCTCTCTGACCTTGAAAAATAGGGAGGGAGACCAGCTTATGTGTTTGAAATGATTTGGGCTCCAGCTTTTGCATACAATTAAAATTCTTCCTCAGCAGACAGCCAGGGCTGTTATGGGAGAAAAGAAGAAAATAGAGTTTTTAAAGGAGGGATAAAGGGGTTGGGTTCTAAGGTGTAAGAGGCAGTGAAGGAGGAGGATAGAGGGGTGGGTGGATGCCAGGAGTCTCCAGCTGGATCTGTGCCTGAGGAGCGTGTGTCAGCCGGTAGGTGCTTAGTGGTGGGTGTGCAGGAGGGCCCGTGGGAGAAGCATCACTCAGGTGGTTTGGGGTGTAGATGGCTGAGACGTGTCTTTAAGGGGTGGGTTTAATGTTCGCTTGAGCCCAGGTATATGCTAGTACCGTTTTTAAGTGGTAGAGACCTTCATGTTGCTGATAATGCTAGTGTCTGTCCCAGTTACAGACCAGTCACTTTAGAAGTCAGAGTGAGGTCCAGTTCATGCCACCGTGCTTTCCTGGGCCCCCTCCAGGCACTTTCTGAGACTGCCTGTATGCACCGTGCCTTCTCCAAATGCTAACATCTGCAAGAATGCAGGAGAGCCTGCACCCCTGTTGGGGACGGAGTGATTCTCTCATTGTACCTGGCATTGTATTGGGCGTGCATGAGCCCACAGGGTTGGGACAGTGCAGCCAGATTACAGAGACCATGGTGGGTAGGCTGTTAATCATTGACTGGGCATCATAAGGATGGAATTACAGTAAAGCCACTGTGTGCCAGGCATTGCTATAGTAACTGTATCCTTTATGTTTTTAAGTCCTTCTCTCTCTCTTTTTTTTTTTTATTTCTCAAGATTACACAATGAGGTAGGTATTTTCATCTCCCCTTTAAAAATAGAATGGAAGATTAGAAAGGTTACAAAACTTGCTTATGATCACTCTCATCCAATGCAAGCATCAGGATCAGACACTTTGTTGGTCTAGCATCAAAGCCGTCCTCTTCTTTTATGATATGACACTGTTTCTTTTTGCTAATTCTCTGAGTGGCTTTAGGCAAATCACTTAACTGCTTTGGACCTGAAACCACACAATTCGGGAGGGAGAACAAAATGATTATCCATTACAATTTCTTGTAGGCTTGCATTCCAGGAGGGAGGTCCAGAGGGGCGGGCTACCCTTGCAAGTGCTTTCCCCTTGAAAAATGCATGCTGGCATATGTTGAAATAACCAACTAAGTGAGCAAACCGTTTAACCTCCCCCCCATCTCTCTCTCTCTCTCTCTCTCTCTCTGCCCCCCCCCCTCCCCAACATACACACTTTGCTGTATGTACTTTTACTGGAGATTCTTAGAGGAGGTAGGAGTGCAGCAGGGTTCTAGAAGAAAGAGCAACCTTGTTTTTTTTGTTTGTTTGTTTTTTGTCTTTTTGCCTTTTCTAGTGCCGCTCCCACGGCATGTGGAGGTTCCCAGGCTAGGAGTCAAATCGGAGCTATAGCTCCCAGCCTACGCCAGAGCCATAGCAATGCGGCATCTGAGCCACGTCTGCAACCTACACCACAGCTCACGGCAACGCCAGATCCTTAACCCACTGAGCAAGGGCAGGGATGGAACCCTCAACCTCATGGTTCCTAGTCGGATTCGTTAACCGCTGTGCAACGACAGGAACTCCAGAGCAACCTTGTTTTAAGCTTTCTCCTTGGAGTATGAGGTAGTTATTCTTGTCCTTGACAGGTAGTGGAACTATGGTCCTTTCAAATCTGTCCTTTCACGGTCGTCATCAAGAAACAGACAAGTTCTAAATGTATTTAGGGGATACCTGATTGCTTCCTCTCTATTCTGGGTGAGTCCAGGCTTAAGGGTCATGTTTGATGTGGGAACAGCAAATGGAGGCTGCTTCTCAGCGCGTTTCTCCCAAGGAATCCTGCCCGCTCCTCCGTCACCGCCAAGCTGTCTAGTTGGATAGCTGCAGAAGGCTTTAGGGGTTGAGAAAAGATAACCAAAGATAAAGTCCACAGCATCAGGTAATGAGGCAGGAGAGGGTGAAAGACTGACGCACTGTAATGTCATTCCAGAATCCTTCCTCTGAGTCGGCTCCTGGAAGTGAAGCTCACGTAGTAGTCAAGGCAGAATGAGGGCAGGCTCTGGGCAGACGTGTCCCTCAGATGTACGTCGGGAAGGGGAAGGAAAAATAAGGGATGAGCAAACATCCTTCACAATCCCAAATCCGCCTCCTCTAAAGTGCCCCTCATCCCTGTCAGCTGCCACACTGTGGTGGAGACAGTGGTGGACACCGTGGGAGAAGTGCCATGGCACCCGCAGGAGGTGTGGTGTTGGTGGAGACGTCCCCAGAGGCCGTGTTTTGTCTAACATTGTTACATGCCCATCTGGTACCATCTGGCCGCTCTCCTCCCACATGGAAAGGTCAGAGTGGAAAAAACCCAAAAGCCAAAAAGCACAAAGCTAAAGCTTTGGCTTCAAGATAGATTCAAATGAGAGAGCAAGAGAGAGAATGAATAGGAATCTGTCTCCATTTTTAGTCCCCAGTCCCTTCACACATGTTTAAAAGTATCCTTGCTCTTGATATGATGTAATTTTATCAGCTTATCACATGCTGGCACCGCTCTTGTGTTTACTGTCTGAGCCACCAGCTTCCTCCGATGAGCCAGCGTGTTCCACAGTGTGTGCTGTGACAGTCAATAGGGAATTACAAAAGGGCGGAATGGAAAAAGAAAAAGGCTCAAGTCTTAGCACGCCATTTACTAACTGTAGATTGAAGATCTCTAGCAGCTGTGTGTGCATGGATAGAATAAGATTTTTTTTTTTTTCCTGTGGCTGGAGACACACAGAGTCCAGGTGCAAATGTGAGTCATATTTGAAGGCGGGAAGGGACACAATGAAGCATCATGTCTCCAGTCAGTTGTTGTATGGAAGACCAGAATAGAGTCCATAGTTCAGGGTATCTGAGGACAGGTGGGCAGTAGAGGACAAAGTGAAAGAGCTTAAGACGGGTATAAAGTGTCTGGTCCAAATTGGAGCCCAGGCTTTCTCCCCAAGGAAACCTAGCTTCTAGACTGGGTTGATGGCCTGGAAGCAGTGTTCAGCTGGAAATTGTAGTGGAGCTGGAGAGGAATTGAAGGATGTGGAGCAAAGGGTGATGGAAGTTCCCTTCCTGAGGACAGTTGAGCATAGTGATCCCCAAAACCATCTAGTGTCAAACAGGAAGAGCCAGTTAGGGAGACACAAATGGGTTTGAAGCAGAGAGTCCAGAGCCACAGTCAGCCAAATCTAAAGCACTGAGTGTTTCAGAAAAGGGAGATCCCTGACTACAAACAGGGAGAGAGCTTAACAGGACGCCTCGTGAGATGGAAAACATTAAGACTGGACTTGTGTGGATCTCAGATATTGGACCATTGCTCAAGGTTAGCCCAGCTGTTTAAAGGCAAAGAGATAGGATGGACCCTGAATATCTGTTAGGAAGCAATTCAGTCCCTTGAACCACAGTTTTCTCATCCACTCAATAAAAAGAAAATGATGCCCTCTAACCCCAGTTATAAGTATTACATAACACGATGGATGAAGACAATTGTATAAATAATTGAAACACAATAAGTATTTTGCTCTGTGGCAGTAAGTGTGTTTTACACATGTATTCATCTATTTCTCCAAAAGCAGAGTGCTAGTGTGTCCTTGCTACAGCCCTGTGAGTTACAAATGCTTTTGATCCCCAGGAAAGTAGGCTTAGAGAGAATCTGAGTAATTCATCACTGGTAACACAGCTAGTAAGCTGCAGAACCAATATTTGAATCCAGGAACTTAAGCCAAGCTCAAGGTCATGGCTACTAAGCTTTGTGGCTACTCATGTTCTAACACGTGGGACAGTCTGGCAGGAGGATCTGTGTAGCAGGGTGGTCCAGATGAGAGGTTGCTAATTGCCAGACAAGGTTAATAAGATATCTGAACAGACCTGTGTTTCCTGGCTGACTTACCTCCTGCCCTTCTACCGTCCTGCCCAGAGTCAGAGGCAGCATTGCTGACATGTATTTACGATAGTAGCAAAGACCTGGCTGTGGTATTTCTGTTCCATCACTTTGCACTGTAACAAATGGAATCTCAGACGGTTCTTTTTCTCTCTTCCATCATCATCTTCATGTAACAGATATTGAATAGGCTGGAACAGCTCCTGGAAGTAATGATTCGCATTGATTTGCCCGGATCCTCTAGCTGTGAGAGAGTCAGAAACTCTGTGGATGACCCTAAGACCACATCACACACAGAAAGTTTATGAACCTGTGATTTATCAGACTCTTTCTCTCAGTGTACAAGACGAAAATATGTGTTTAGAGGTTTGGTTCCTCCACATGAGTACAGACGTAAAATGCTGATGTGAAATTCAAGCAGACATTTCTGCTTGTCCCCTATGGTTGTCACTTGCCCACAGGAGATGCTGAAGCCCAAAGCTTCCATTCCCCATGCCTTGATAGCAGAAACTCATGAGCATTCAATTTTATACCTCAACACAGATTCAAATACCCAGACACAGTCTGATCCATCATAGTTGCCTTATACACACGATCTGACACACGGTAGCGCTGAACACAAACACACATCCACAGACGGACACTCCACTGCATGCTAAGAGTCACACCAACACATATAGTCAAACGCATGTAGCCAACAGAGGGTACCACTCCATCCTCTCTCTTCCGTCCCTTTGCTCTTGCCAGTGTTCTTTAATGGCTTCCTCATCTTTACACACTGCTTTTGCTTGGTCACTTGGTTGGTTTTCACCTCCTGCAAGGTACTCAGCATGCACTCATGTACGCCAATACATGACCACGTATTTATGAAGCACCCACTGCTTGGAAGGTGTTACTCCGAACATCGACACCGAAAATAAAAGTCACACACAAGTTTCTCTCCTCAGGGAGGATGCATTCTATTATTAGGAGACAGAAAAGACAAGAGTCAGTAAACAAATATCATTTCAGAGCATGAAAAATGAAAATGAAAGCAAATTATCACCCTCAGAAAGCATTTTTCACTCCGTTTCCCATTCATTCAACTATTAGGGAGCTCTTATTATCTGCCAGAAAGTCTATTAGAGGCTAAGAGTAAAATGGTGAAAAGATGTAGCATCTAGCAGGGAAAATCGCAGTAGTTCAGAGAATGGAGGGAGACTTGTACGAGCTGTATGTAAAGAGAGTGGATCTTTTCAGAAACACGGGTGTGTGAGCTGTAGACAGTTGCACTGGAGCACAGTGAGCCAGGGGACCATGCATGGGGACCTTAGTCTTTCAGTCTGTGGAGATTTTAGATGGTGCAGAGAGGGCCTCCCATGGCCTCATAAACTATCGTGAGAGTAGCAGGTAAAGTGGAGAAAGTGAACAGGGCCCCTCTTATATAAAAGTTGACCTTGAATAGGAATAAAATAGCCTAGTTGATTTACGGAGATGCAGGATGAAAGGATGCTTTTCAATGAGAGTAAAGTCTTGTGTTTGTACGCCAAGAGAGCATCACAAGAAGAGGAGGGCAGTTGAATGTTAAGGAAAGAGAAAGGGAGCAGCGTTCAAAGCGGCAGCCCATGGAGGTGTTCACACAGGTGAAGTGTCTCCCCTTCCAGAGCCTGGAAGCGAGGAAATAAAGATGGGCAGGAACATGCTGCAGCCGCACAGATGTGTTTAAGGCCGAGGAGAAAGAGACGGAGGGAGAAGGCGCAATCGACATCCTTTGTCTTTGCCCTAATGATCCTACGACCAAGGGGCCCAGGTCCCTCCGCCTCTTGGTCCCTCCTCTCTGAAACAGAGACAGTGTGCCTCATAGACTGACCCTCGCAGACTGTCGGGAGGATGTGACGAGGTGACAGGTGAATGTGCACGGAGCAAGCACAACCCGCCATTCATGGCTTGTTATTTGTTGTGTGTGCAGCTGTGTGGATCATGATGGTGCTTAGAAAACTCACTGTTTTATCAGGCCGCTCATGATTACCCCTTAGTTCCAAGTTCACCGTTTATCTCTAAACTCCAAAATAGGCCTCTGTAACGTCTCATGGCCGTTTGTACTCGCTATATCCTAGGTACAGAATTCTAAATTTAGCTCTGCCTCCAAGGCCACTGTCCTTGCAACCAAAGCAAGCTGTGCTTTTGGCATTCCTGAGGCTCAGCGTTATTAAAAGGACATGGATAACAGATTCCCAACACCCTTCTGGTTTGATTTCTGGCAACTTGCTATTTCATATGATACAAATAATCGTAAAATGAAACAGCATCCACTTATAATTTCTTAGCAGTTGCTCACATTGCCTTTGCCAGGTTTCCCAGAAGAACGTTACATATAATTAGTATGTTATTTTCAGGCATAAATAACACTCTAATTAGTCTGTAATCTGTAATTATGATATACTTACTGGCAAGGTGTGTCTATGTGTAAGTGTGTGTGTGAGTGAACTGAGGCAGTCTAAAAAAAAAAAAAACAAACAAAAAAAACCCATAGCCTTTTAAGTAAAAGAAATATAAGGGATTGTGTGGATTTTTGTGTAAACTATTTTCGGAGCGATTAAAGAATAAGTGAAACTAGATAAACCCTGTTTAATGAATTTCTGTCCTCATCGCATTCGTAGCAATACCTGTATTTCCAAAACAGCAGTAACAAATATATGTATAACTGGTCACAACTGGGCAAGCATATTATGAGCAGCAGATATGCAAAGGAAACAGGGCCTCCCTCTGTAGAATGTTCGTGTTCAACTTGAAGGACAGAAATGATGTCATTATGTAATTTAGGTATTCTCATCAAATCTTTTTTTTCCAGATGAAGAGATATTTAGAGATTAGTAAGTAAATTAATCATAAAAATCGAGCTTGACTTTGATGCAGAGGTTTTAGATTAATATCACCTACTCTTGCGACATCCGCATCGGAGGAGACAGAGCCCAGCTGCAGGCTCCTCCTCGCTGTTCGCTGTTCGGTGGGCTCTGGTCCCACCCCACCCCCGGCCCCTCCCCCCACCCCACCCCCACTTGGGTCTGATCTTTTCAGAGAGGGGAAGGGAAACCAATTGATACTATTTTAAAATATGAATCAGACTATTTGGAAAGAAAATAACTAGGAAATACTTGCCCCAGAATTAACCAAGAATTTAATCTCCTGTGTCTGGAGCCATGCATACAGAAGGGGGCAGGAGTCTGGCAGCTCAGCAGGAGGAAGGAAAGGGGGGCAGTGAGGGATGGACACAAAGGGACCTTCTTTTTTAAGGTGCTTACCAGAAACGTTAATGAAGGAACTATGGGAAAAAGCATTTTCCTCATTTTATTTAAAAAAAAAAAAAAGCCTGCTGTCCATGAAGAAAATTGGAAATATGAAAGTCTGCAGATAAAAAGAAGAGGGACTCACATGTGCCCGGGTGTAACTGAGCTTCCCTGAAAGAACCAGGAATGACATCAAAAGAGGACAATGTGATTAAGGCTGAGGCAAGATTAGGTTAATTCTAGACCATGTTTCCTTTCCCAGTAGGACTTGGTCAGAAAGACATTTCTATTCCAAAACCAGCATCTGTTCAATCTAAAGGATGATTCTAAGGGAAAATGTATTTTCTTCAACTTCTTAGTTGTCTGTCTGCCTTTCACATGCTTGGGACCGTAATTGGATGCTATCATTTATTTGTTTGCAATTTTCTGGTTGTCATGCTCACTCGCGACCTTATAATATGAATCTTGTTTATCGGGAAGTTTAAAGTTCAGCAATAGCTGTAGCTCTGCAAGCCATGAGCATAAGGTGGTGAATAATACATTTTTAATAAAATTCACATCAATAAAGCTTAGCACCAAAGACACCTGGTGTTCTTCGTATGGTATCGTATGAATGTGTCAAATGCATAAAAAGAAAAATAGATGTTTTCCTTCTTAGGATGATTGAAATATGCCAGATTATGAGTGGAATGAATCTATACGTTCAGTCAGAAAATATTCTTGAGCACGTTCTCCCTGCTTGGGAGTTAAAGTGGGAGTGGTGGTAGGTGACACTCTGTCCCGAACATTGATGTGGCATTCCATGCTTAGGACACGACCACAGCTGGGTCACAGCCATGGCTTGGGAGCAAGTGTGGAATAATGCATGGCCAGGGGATTTAAGAAACTTGGAATGTTGACGTCCAGGCACCACCTGCAAGAATTTCTAAGCAGTCCCGGAACTCAGATCACAAACGGTGCAATGCCAGGGAGGACAACCCTGCAAGAAATGTGAGCATGCAGCTGGGACGGGGACTGTGGTCATCTGGCTACTCTTCCCCAAGACACTCAGGATGGGCCTCAGAGCCCACGTGCAGAGCCTCACCAGAGCACCCAGAAAGAGCAGCAGGTTACTGAAGGGGCCCAGAGAAGCCTGGGTTAGGCAGGTGGTTCTCTTCATTTGTCTTCACAGCGAGGGCTGTGGACAGCAAGGGAAGCTGGCAGATAGACTCAGATGCAGTGGTGATAGCAGACTCAGTGGTGATAGCAAGTGACAGAACTCAACTCAGCTGACACAAATCTCACAGGGCCAAAGATCGCATTTAGGATGGGCCTCCGTCTTAGCCGAATTGGGGACTTCCGGGGCTGTCTGGCTGTCTCTTTGTTCTCATTTTACTCTCCTCAGTGGCGACTTTATTCCCAAGAAAACCTTCCCTGAAGAAAAAGTGGGACCATGAATTTTATGACCATGGCTTAGGTACTCCAGGCGACTTCTTGCCCACTAGTTCCATCGAATTTTCTGGGCAGCTCTTCCATTGCCCTGATCTTGAATTTGGTTCACAGGTTTAACCCATTACCATTGCTAGGAGGATGCAGGACCCAGTGCTGGAGCATCCAGACCATGTGTGGAGGGACCACGGGTCCTAAAGGCAAATCAGTAAATGCATCCTTTGAAGGGGATCATCAGACTTTTCTCTCTCATGTGGGCACACACACACCTGCAAATGCAACTCTTAGACTATAAACACAATTACAAATTGTCTATAAATGCTTAAGAAAAACACTGGGATTCCAGTAGGCACATGGTCACGGATTAATGCAGACCAGAGAAAATACAGATTCGTAGTTGCACGTGAAAAAACTGTGCTCAAAGGAAAGAAAATCAGAGAAACAATGAGGTAGCATTTATCAAACTCATCTCGCAATTGTTCTGCAAAATGAATGTCTGGTATAAGTGTAAATGATTGCTGGTTACTTAGGAGCATTTTATTCTTCAACCTGTGTCAATAGACCTAAAAAGTATATATATTGATCTGGTTGTACTGATTTTTGGAAATGAACCTAAGGAAGGAAAAAAAGGGAACCCATTATGCAAAGATTATTTCAGTGTATGTATAGTAGCAAGAAAATGAAGTGCATATGAAAATTAACAGCGGCAAGAATTGGTTTCTTTTATAGCACAAACTTATCGAGTTATCTAGAACAAGTTACTTAGTCTCTCTGGAGCGTACTTTTCTGATTTGTAAAACAAGGAAAACATTACCTGTTTCATAGTATTTGTTAAGAATGAATTGCTCATGTGTGTAAAACACCTAGTGCAGTGAACAGAGTTTGTTAGGAAATTATAGCTTTTATTGGAACTAGAATTAGGAGTTCCCGTCATGGCGCAGTGGTTAACAAATCTGACTAGGAACCATGAGGTTGCGGGTTCGGTCCCTGCCCTTGCTCAGTGGGTTAAGGATCCGCCGTTGCCGTGAGCTGTGGTGTAGGTTGCAGACGCGGCTCGGATCCCGCGTTGCTGTGGCTCTGGCATAGGCCAGTGGCTACAGCTCCAATTAGACCCCTAGCCTGGGAACCTCCATATGCCGCGGGAGCGGCCCAAAGAAATAGCAAAAAGACAAAAAAAAAAAAAAAAAAAAAAAAAAGAACTAGAATCATAATTAAAGCTTTATATGGTACCAAGAAGAATGTCCATTACGTACTGTTAAATATAGATGAATCAATGGAACAAATGCACAGGAATAAAAACATTAGGGATTCTTCATTATCGTCACTGTTGTGTTAGGATAGCTGCTTAGGATTAGCTCTTTTCCCTCTGTTTTCCAAATTTGTTTTGTCCCTATGTCTCATGAGGTGTTGGTGACTCTTCGAAGAACCAATGTATGTGAAAATTAATGGCGTCGGGTTCGAAACGGGAGTGACGAGGGTGAGTGTTCCAGTGAAGTGAGAGAGGCGAGGATTTGCAGTGTTAAATCAGCATGTCGTGGTAAAACGCAAAAGCGGTTCATACATAAAGTGAATATTTAAGAGTTTGGATATGTCTCCCTGCTCCCTGGAGGAGAGGGGTCTAAAGCTGGGTGGTGGGCCAGGGTCTTTCGCGGGGCAAAGCAGTGGACTTACTCATCCTTCTCTTGTCAAAGCTTCTCTGAAGGCAGATTCCTGAGGCACAGAGATGACCAGATGAGACCTTACCGGGTTATAAATCTAAATATGTTGGGCACCAAATGAAGCCAGTGTAGATGCAAGTTCAAAATGGATAGGAGAAAGTGGGGGTTTATGCACAGTAGCTCAAGCGACTGCTGGCTTTATTTGAAGCACCTGCGGCCACAGACATGGCGATGCCTTCGGTTGTTGTGAGAACAGACCAGAGGCTGAGTCCCCAGCTGACAGAGGCCAGTCATTGCAAAGAGCTGCATTCAGGAGATCTGGATTCTGACTGGACTGTGAGTGGTTAGCAAGGTAGCTTCCAGTGAAAATGTTTGATTTCTCTGAACCTCAGTGTCCTCAGATGTAAAATATGAAACAGATACCTGTCTTCCATGCGTGGTTGCTGTGAGGAACAGAGGTGATTCGTAAGGAATGCTTGGCTGTCACCATGTGGTTCCATCCAGAGAGTCATTCTGGTGAGTAAAACGTAATCTGTGCAAACAAAGGTTCATTCTCAGTAGCCTGAGTTCTTTACTTTCTTCTCTCGATAGGTAGGTAAGTAGGTAGGTAGGTAGGTAGATAATCGACAGATAGATAGATGATACATAGATAATAGACAGATAGATGATACATAGATAATAGACAGATAGATGATACATAGATAATAGATAGATAAATGATACATAGATAATAGACAGATAGATGATACATAGATAATAGATAGATAGATGATACATAGATAATAGACAGATAGATGATACATAGATAATAGACAGATAGATGATACATAGATAATAGACAGATAGATGATACATAGATAATAGATAGATAAATGATACATAGATAATAGGTAGATAAATGATACATAGATAATAGACAGATAGATGATACATAGATAATAGAGAGATGATACATAGATAATAGACAGATAGAGAGATGATACATAGATAATAGACAGATAGATAGATGTATATATGTATTTTCAAACTCCATGAAGGGAAATTAGTGTTCCTTCAAGATTTTTTTTTCCTTTAACACCTAGTACTCTCTTGAGTAACACCTGTAACTCAAAGGTGTAACATCCGTGCCTCCTTCTGTCTTCTAACAAGCTAACATTCCTCCTGAAAAGTCCAAGAATCAGTCTTAACATGTGGAACCCCCCCTCCTTAGAATTATAATGTCAGGGAAAGAACAGATAATGGTATTTACAGAAAGAAGTGTTTATGTGTAAGGTAAACATGCCAGTACTCGGTGTACACTAGAGACTCAATGAATAGTAAAGGTATGGTTATTATTAGTGTACTTCTGGAAAACCTATATCCGGATTTTTGCGTTGTCCTATTCTCTGATTTTCTCTGATTAGTAGGGTAATAAAATATTTCTCAGTGAGTTTTAATGAGGATTATATGAAATGACCTTTGCTATGTTCACACATTTGTGCATACTGAAAATTCTTCTGTGGAACATCTACCTAGTAAAGAGAATGACATGACGTTTGGGCTAGGAAATCACTGGCCTTTTTTTTTTTTTTTTTTTTTTTTTTTTTTTTTTTTTGGTGGGAGGCAGTCAAGGATCCTAGTAAAATGTTTGTGTTTTTCCTCTGAGTAACTAATAATCTTTTCTTTTTCTTCAGTGTTTTTCAATTCATCTTTGTTCAGTTGAGCATATAGGAATGAGTTACCTGCCACGTACTAGAAAATAGTGATAAAACCTAGGCGATATAGAGCTGAATAGTTGCTCTGGGTTTTGAGTACTGTATATAAAACCTATGGGCCAGAGAGAGAGATTGGTGCATCCTGGCTCCCATCCATCCCCACTCACCCCATCTCCCGTTTGCATTAACTGCAAGGGAAAACGACAGAAATACAGCCTATACTGCTTATCACGTGGGCTCACTGTCCCCTGAGACTCCCAGCCATCAGCTTCCCATGGACACAATCAAGCAAGCACCGTCTTCCTCACTGGCCGTAGATGAACACTTGCTGCTGTGCTTAACAGTTCCCTCCAAGAATCCACAGCAAGCTCTCAGACACGTGGTAGGATAGGGATTCCACAAACAGGTTGCTTGGATTTTGTTTCAAGCCACACCGCTTTCTCGCTGTACATCCCTGGACAAGTTAGTTTATATCTCTGTGCCTTAGTTTCCACATGTGTGAAATGATGACAGTAATATTTCCTGCCTCAGAGTTACTGTGAAAATTAAACAAGCCGTTAACCATGAAGTGGTCACATCCGTGGTTGTCCATTTATAATAATAAATAGTATAATGATAATATAATGTTCTCATTATCTTACCCGATGTAAGGTAAAACCTGGTGCCATGCACATCTTTCTCACGCACTTTCTCACTTCTGTACCTTGAGTATATCTTTGTTTCCTATCACCAATGTAGATATCTCAGTAGCAATGATAATACACTTAATAATTTTTTTTTTTTTTGTCTTTTTGCTATTTCTTGGGCCGCTCCCGCGGCATATGGAGGTTCCCAGGCTAGGGATCGAATCGGAGCCATAGCCACTGGCCTACGCCAGAGCCACAGCAACACGGGATCCGAGCCGCGTCTGCAACCTACACCACAGCTCACGGCAACGCCAGATCCTTAACTCACTGAGCAAGGCCAGGGATCGAACCCGAAACCTCATGCCTCCTAGTCAGATTTGTTAACCACTGTGCCACGACGGGAACTCCCACTTGATAATTTTATCAAATGTTTCCTGTGAACCAGACACTGTGATGAATGATGAGTTATGTAATTTGGGTCTCACAATATTTTTCTTAGGCAAGTCATACCGTTAACCACATTTTATAGATGAGCCTTGGAGACGAGATGAAGTCCAGCTAAGGCACACTTTTTTTTAGAGAAGTGAGTGATGGCTCAAGCCCGCTCCCAAAGTCTGTTGTTATTTGTGAATGTCCACCACCCCTCGGAGTTAGGTCCTTACATTCCCAGCTTGCGCTGTCCTGCGCCTCTCCCATGTGGTCTCTCTTCCTTCACTTCATCCTGCGTGAAGTGGATGTTGAGCAGATTGTCTAAAAGCAGATCTAACGGTATCATCCCCAAGCTTGAAATACTCTGATGAGTGTATCAACAGAATAAAGTTTAAACTGCAGTACGTGATCCAGTAGCTCCTTGTATCAGCTCTGATCCAGCTAGTGCATTTCCATCTCTTCCCCCGCCCTAATGTTTAATTGCTGTAACCCAGGGCGCTGCTGGAATATACCTTGATATTTTCTCCCTCCGCGTCTTTAGGTGTCTGTTATCTTTTCCGAGTTTGTTTCTACTGTTCTGCCTGACTCCCTTTTCCACCGTAAAATCCCTACTTAGTCTTTGAGGCTTGACTTTATCAACCAACGGTGAAGATTTTCTGACCTGCCTGAGATGAATCGAATGCTTCTTTATTAAAACTTTCAGTGTAGTCTTTTCTCCTTAAAAAGAAAAGTCTAGAGACCACGGCATCTGGTGCCCGCCCCCCCCCCCCCTTATCTGGGCTGTGTCGTTGCTCGATACAGTGCTTTGCTTCTCCTGACAGCACAGAGTTTGGCACACAGTGAGGTTTAATCAACGTGGCCCCTCTTGAATTATGTAGCTGTAGCAGGATGAACTAAAACTGTCACTGCTGCTCTTGGGGGCGGATAACTTATGTGAGACTTTAAAACACACTGTTTGAACAGAGCACACCGTTAACACCAGACGACCGAGCACAGGAAGGAGCACGCCGTGAGTCACGGTTGTAATTCGTGAGCAATACGGTGAGGCAGGTTCATCGGACGGATATGGATCGTCCATGTAGACTGCAAGGAAACTTATTCGATTAAATTAATCGTTTCTACTAGAAAATAATTTTAATGGTCGAAAATTGTTTTCTTTTATATTTTTTGGAGGAAATGTGCTTCTCTGTCACTGGCAGAGAAGTAGGTTTGTTGCCAGGAGATGAGAAATGTTTAAACAGAGGAAGACCCTACTAAACACCCTCCCACGTCTGGGGAAGACGCTATAAGACATAAGAAGGGACCAAGTCCAGGTCTCCATTAGGTGGCGGAGAGACCTTGGCAGGTCCTCTAGAAGGAAAAATGACTTCCAGGAGGCAAGGTAGGACAAAGCGCTAGGCAGGAGCTCAGCGAAGGGGTGATATTCAATTAGTCTACTCTCCAAGTGCCTATAAACAAGAATCAGATCAATTACAGTTACTGTATCCCTTTTAATGAAAGAAGACGATATTGTGTTTTAGGTGAGGGATTATAGGCAAGGAGGTATTCAGAAAGTGGATTCTTCTCTGTTCACCTGATAAACGCTACCTGATAAATTAGAAAGCGAGGACTTCCCGTCGTGGCGCAGTGGTTAACGAATCCGACTAGGAACCATGAGGTTGCGGGTTCTGTCCCTGCCCTTGCTCAGTGGGTTAACGATCCGGCGTTGCCGTGAGCTGTGGTGTAGGTTGCAGACGCGGCTCGGATCCCGCGTTGCTGTGGCTCTGGCATAGGCTGGTGGCTACAGCTCCGATTAGACCCCTAGCCTGGGAACCTCCATATGCCGCGGGAGCGGCCCAAGAAATAGCAACAACAACAACAACAAAAGACAAAAAGACAAAAAAAAAAAAAAAAAAAAAGAAAGCGAAACATCCCTAGGCAGTGACTTAGACTAAGATGGACAGACATGTGTGTATGAAACCTTCTTCCCTTTGTTCCAGCACCAAGAGCAGTAGCTGTGGACTATATTTCTTGTCTAGAAATACACGGCATCATGCACCAGCTCCATGGATTTTATAAACAGCGTGGGGATAGCAATTAAATATTAAGGATAAGAACATCTTCCGTGTACTGATTGTCTCTTTTGCCTGACACCATGCTTCCTCACGATAATATCTTCATTTGTTATATACAGGTACTACTGCCAATATAATTCCAGCATTCCCGTTGTGTAGGTTAATAGATTATGGTAGCCTGTCATCGAGCTGACTTAAGACTAATTTTTGATACAGTGGCGGAGTTGATACTTGAACCACAATCTGTTTGGTTCCCAAGCCCATAGGTTTTCTCAGTCAAGTATCCTTTGAGTACTAACCAGTTTTCTGCTGGTATTCATAAAGATGGTCCTGCCTTCCAATAAAGAGGCACAAGGCATTGCCAGATTGAGGAAGGAAGTGAGGAAAGGAAGTATGTTTGCCTGGAACCATAAAAAAGGAAGGACCAAAAGGAAGAAAGATGACAAAGAAAAGAAAAGGATAAATGAAAAGTTTCCAGCTAAGAACCCAGGTTTCTCACCAGATGGTTCCTAAGAATAAAAGGCCTGAAACGACTTAGAGAGGATTTTCCATGAGGCAAAGTTATGTCTCCTAAAAATTCTCAGCTTGGTGAGTGCAAATTAAATATAAAAATAGGCATTTTTCATAACATCCCCTATGTAATCTTGTACATTTCAAACTTCAAGAGAAAATTGGATAAAATTGAGTGGAACTGTCAAAATGTATGGGCCTAATCTGATGCAGCCATCACTAAGACAGGGGATTTGCTGGTTGGAGCTCAAACACTTCTTTTTGCCTTTAAAATCATCTTTCACGGCTCTGAGCACCCACCTCCTGTGTCCCTAGACCCAGCGCATCTTGCCTTCAGGGACCGTGATGGCTTCTTAGCATCTACTGCCTAAGCTAATGCCCAGCACACAGCTGGTTCTCACTAAACTTCCTATTTTTCTTCAAATCCAGCTTCTGCCACTTACTTTCTGTGTCATCTACAACAGGTTACCTAATCACTGTAACCCTCCTTGTCTCAGTTTCCATATCTGAGTTCAAATAGCAATGGGAAAAAAAAAAATTGTCTCAGAGAGTTGTTGACAGCAGTGTTTGAAATAACATGTACCAATGCATGGCGCAGTAGCTGGCTCTGTGCTGCAAAACAGACTCAAGGACGGAGCTTGGAAAACATGCAGGAAGGAATAAAATATTTCCACTGATTTCAGAAAATCTATTATCCAGCAGGAGGAGGGGTGCATTTAAAACAAGTTGGTTCAGTAGAATGAGCTCTAAAGTCAGGCTTGGCTTGAAACCTGTTTTTTTTTTCTCCTTACTGGGTGATCTTAGAATGTTACTTAAAATCCCTATACCTCGTGGTCAACTTACGTAAATGGAGGCCATGGTGCTTGTCACAGGGAGGTGCCATGAGACTGAGAGATATTGTGGGTTAAGGACTTTGCAGAAAGTGGGGTGTACTGTAGGTACTCACAAATCACATGCCTTATCATCATCATTAATTCAAATAGCATGAAGTCATGGAAGCAGTAACCCAAGGATGTTTATAAAACACATACATTGGGAGTCGTACATGTATATATAAGATGCTATGATAATTTAGGAGAAGAGAAGGTGCATTTAGTTGGACATGGGAGGGCATAAAAAATAGTAAGATTTCAAGCAACAGGTAGAACATGGGGAATATTTTAAGCAGAAAGAATGTCTTTAACAAAATGATAGGTTCAGGAAGCTTGGCCTGGATTTATGTAACAATAATTTGTTCGTTTTTAAACACGGAATAGGATGCATCATAACGAAAAAGACAGGTTTTTATTGTGTTTACCCCATAGGTCATGGGGAACCACTGAAGTTTTGAGAGCAGGGACAATTGCTAGTGCAGATATTTTGGAAGGATAACTGCAAGCAAGCTGCAGATTTCAAATGTGGGGAAATATACCAGGGATAAGAACAGTTGAAATAAGGTGTCAGCAGTCCAGCTAGCAAGAAAGCAGTGGTAATGGCTACCATGATTATTTACTATGTGTCTGGTAGGTACTGAGTACTTTACCTGCATTGTTTTCTACATCCTCACAATTATGTACCGTTTTAATCTGTGTTTTGTAAGTGAGGAAACGAAGGATTGGAGACATTGAGTTAAAACTCTTAAGTCATTCTTCAGCTGAGTCATTTGGAGCCTAGGATTCAAATGAAGCATGTTTCACATCAAAATCCATATTCTCAAATGGTTTCACCCACTGGGTTACATTTTTAAAATTCCACAGAACGAGACCATTTAAAACCCATTGTCCATGAGGACACTGTCTGGGCATTTAAAAGAAATGCACTATTTTGTGGTTGCATTTGTCTCCCTGCTTTGGGACACAGCTTTGAAAAGTTAAACACATGCTGATTTACTGCATAGTAAACACATAATTTTATATATGTCAGTATGTTTTTAAAAACATATATTTTTATATGTATGTGATTTGTTTGTTGAATGACTGAGTGAGCTACCATGCATCTTTTCTGCCAGACCTCTTAGGCACGGGAGGTGCAGGCACCAACATTCAGGGTCTCTCCCTCAGCTAGTAGTTCTTCCATGTCAGTGTGGAAGAGGCGTGATACCAGGCATGTTCTTGGAGAGTGACATGATCACTCTTCCTGTGTCTACTTTGTTCTTCAAATCCCGCAGTGACCTGACAGTGGTCCCTTAAGATTAAGGTCGACCTCAGGAACATGGCAGAAGAAGCCCTTTTGGCAGGGACGCTGGTTAGCTTTCAAGACTTAACCTTTTCTGCTTTTGCCTTATGCCTGGGGCCAGCACACTGAGTTTTTAGATGTTGCTAAAACATGTCATGCTATTTCATGTTTCCTTAGCTTTTTCTTGTCACTTCTTTGATCCGGAGTCCTTTTACACGCTTTAATATGGTTTTTCCTGGCAAATAAAGTCCTCTCCCTCTGCTGCCTCCCAAGTGAACTCTCCCTGGGACTGTGCAGCTCACAGCACGTGGTTGGTGGCTCTTCCTTTTCCAGCACGTTGCCCTTCCCTCCACTCCCCCCCCCCCCCGCACTGTGCCGCAAGCATCTCTTTCCTGCTTTCTCGGCACCCAACACTATGCACAACCCATGAAAGTGAGACAAAATATTCATTGAATTGAAATACTTTTATAGCACCGAACAGTGATGATTTAAAAATATTTAGTTGCCTATATATATTTATGTTCTTCATCAGAGAACTATAAACTAATCGAAGATAGTTACCTTAGTATCCATAGTTTGCAGCTGCTTAGAACTGTCTGTTCTCTAAATGGATAATAACTGTTTGGTCCTAAATTAAAGCCCTACTCCGGATGTACTGCGTGTTCACTTCATCTCACCACCACCCTAAGCACGGTCATTAGACCACCACCATCAGAATTTCACCATCGAAACCAGCAAATCGTCATCATCAGACTAACTTTGGTTTGGAGGCCAAATTATAAATGCTTTGAAAAAAAGATATAAGGTTGAAATCTGACCTACCAGTTACTAGCTTCATGATCCTGGGCAATTTGTTTATTTTTTAAATATGTTATGAAGTCCAAGCTTGTACTACTTACCACACGGCAGGCCAATAAATTGAGAGGTGGGTTTTTGGGGCAAGGAAGAGTAACTTTATTCAGAAAACCAGCATATGAGAAGAGGTATCCCAAAGAACCATTTAACCAAGTTAAATTCAGGGTTCTTTTATACTAAAAGGCAAGGGGGTGTGGTTGATTGGTGCAGACTTCCTGGTGTTGGGTCCTTTGTTTTTGCAGCTGTCCACCTAGGTCAGGTCCCAAACCTCCATCAAGACAAATGTGATTCTCTGTTCTGCAAATTTTATCTCTATATAAATGGAAAAGTGTTATACCTTTAAAGATCAAAGACTTTAGAATGGGCTCTCCTGTATATTTCAGGTGTAGGCAAAATCCTTAACTTGTAGCAAAAGCAATAGGATGAAAAGGTTATATAATAAAAGAAACAGATCCAATTTGGGTCAGATTTGTTCTTCCCTATTACAAGTGGACATAATAATGCCACATTATAGGCATATAATGGTGATTAAATTAGAAAGGACTGCAAGCGATACAGTGATAAGACCAGAAGAAGGAGTAAATGCATGGTATTTAGCATCATTTAGCATTACCCTGGTGACTCAGTGACTTCAGCACCGTTTCATGTACTTATCGGCCATTCATTTTTCTTTTTGTATAGTGCTTATTCAAACTTTTGCCCATTTTTATTACTTTTAATGATTAAATTGTAGGAGTACTGTATACAAGGTGTATGTGTGTGTATTTCCTCATTTTATGTCATCTCATTAACTTTCTTAACAGTAATTTTTGAAAACCAGAAGTTTTATTTTTATTTACTTATGTTAAATTGAAGTATAGTTGACTTATACTATTATAATAGTTTCAGGTGTACAGCATAATGATTCAATATTTTTATCGATTATGCACCATACTAAAAGCTTTATTTTAAAGATGGTAAAGTGATATATTCTAATGTCTAGATTTTTTTTTAATGTCCTAGTGTGGTATTGCCTACCTCAAGCTAATAAAAGACATTCTGTATTGTTTTCATCTAGAAACTTTTTGTTTCTAACTTTGAAGTTTAATTTATGATGCATTTGGAATTAATTTTTCTATATGGGCTGAGATAGAGTTTAAAATATTCACTTCAGATAAATGAAAGTGTTTGTCCACAAAAACTTGTACAAGCATATTCATAGCAGCATATTTAAAATAGCCAATAACCAGTAAAATAACAAGTGTCCCCCCAAACAGAAATTAATAAACAAAGAATGTGTCACACTGACACAGTGGAATACTGCTCAGTATTAAAAAGGGATGAGCTACTGAAATATAAACACTGTGCATGAATTTTAAAACCATTCTGCTGAATTTTAAGAAGCCAGGCACAACAAGAAATTAATGTATGATTGAAGTTTGTTTCAATTTGTGACTTTCAGGTGCGTACAAAACCAACCCAGTGCTAGATATCAGAAAATATTTAACCAAGGAGGTAGAATTAATTGACTGTAAAGCATCAGTGGGGGGGACTTTCATTATATGTCATATTTTAGATAGTGATGCATGAGTTTATGCAGTTCTTCAAATCAACAAATAATATAAAATCTACACATTCCATTTCAAAAAAGTAAAAATTAACTAATTAATTAAAGACAGGAGTTACTGGTTACCATGGTTTTCTGCATCCACCAGCCAGTTAATGAAAGAACTGGTGCTAAGATTTCTCCTTCCTTCAGAAGCTCCTACTTCCGCTCCTCTGTTTTGGAGGAGGTTTACTCTTCACCTTGGCTGCCTGCAAGTCAAAATCCCCCTCCTCTGGGTGTGCAGCCACAGCTCTGCTGCCCCTGGTCTTGCATGAACTGTGGAAGGATGCCAGATGTCAGGAAACCCGCCCCATCCTTGCCCTCCCCTTGTAAACTCTCATTGCCACTGATCCAGCTAGCTTCTAAAAATTAAAGTTATGAATTTAGTTTATTTATAAATTTTTCATGGAGGAAACAGAAGCTCAAAGAAGGTCAGCAAGTTTCAAGATTACAGAAATGATATTTTTAAGCACTAAAACCCAGGTCTGTGTGAGTACAGATATGCTTGTTCCACTAATGCATGACCAGAGGACAAGAGTCATCTGGAACAGAGTTGCATCTGGAGGGACTGGTCCAGTAGCATCTACCTGCTCAAAAATGGAGCAAACAATTTTAGCCTTTCAAGATTTCTACGTGGATCAGTACAGAAAAGCGAATGCATTCCTGTCAATTAGAGGAAAATTATGTTAATTTACTGTATATCAAATATGTCTTTGTCTCTAGGTCCCAAAGTGGTAGTGAGTTTCGTGTGTCCAATCTCACTTCCCTCTTGTTTATGTATTATTACTCAATAAATATTGATTAATTCATTTATCATCTATCAAACATGAATATGTGAAAATCCCACAATGACTGTATAGAAAAAAAATATGTAAAAGTATAAGAGAGAATTCCATATTCAACACATATTTTGTTTATTTTCTTCTTGCCTAACTTTATATATGCATAACATATAAAAGACCAAATCTCATTCTTTGAGCATTTACAGCTGAATTTGGGGAGATAAAAACATTTCTTTTTAATGTATTTTTTCACTTTTACACTACTTTATCAACATGTTTAAAGATTTAAAAATAACTAACAAAAGCCAAAAAGGAACCATAAAGACAAAATTAACAAGCAAGTAAAATGATCTCTGTATTAGTCAACAGAAGTCTCAAACATAACTAAAGAAATGTAAACAGGAATAATAGTAAAAAAATAAAAGTAGAGGTAGTCTTGTTCACAAAATGTATTTACCATTTCCTACAAACTTGCTATAGTTTGGCAATTAATTTCATTCTGCTTTTGCTGGTAGTCCCATCTAAGAGGGAAATACAGTATTCTGCAGTTCCATTTTAAGAGAAACAGTTGCTCAGTAGAAAACAATTATTACCAAGACCACTATCTCTTAACAAATAAGACTGCCGTGTAATGAAAAATATTGTCAGTTATATTGGAAAGAGGAATATTTTTAATTAAAATATTCAAGAAGATAGACAAAACAGCACCAAGGCATAAAGCATAAATACTAATTCAAAAAAAATTTAGCTGTGACTCACATCAGTTTCAAATATTAGTAGAAATATAATTTATCCATTCTCAGAGGAGCAGAAACACTGCAGAACTGTCTTTAAATCAGCTGAAAAATAACAGTCTTTATAACCGCTGGACACCTGTACATCAGAATTTGTGACAGATACCGATAAATTTTCTATCTGCAACCAAGATTTTAAAATTCCACCAAGACAGATGATAACTCTGAGAAGATTATAATAGGAATTAAAAGAGGCAAAGACTTCTGCTTCTGGCTCTGGAGGACTAGATTGTATCAGATTAATATTCCCAAGGAAACAATTTGAAAACCTGGATAAAATTTTTTAAAAGCATATGTGTTTGAAGCCACCGCAGAGCTACAAAGCTTGCAAAAAATGTTCTATATGTAAGGAAAACATAGAAAGATAACCCAATATGTATGCTGACTTTCCATATTAGAAATTTACTAATTCATTAGCCATGGCTGAGAGGTTGAAACGTAGAACGGAATTGGGGGAAAAACTGAAAAGCCAAAATGACTGTTCTGAAAGTCTGGGAAGATCCAAGCTGGGTGACAAGATCCACTAGGAAGAGGGTCCCTAATAACCATGTAGCCTCTCACAGGGGCTGTGGGACAGTAGCCAGACTGTGGAGGGAAAGAGACTATTCCATCAGAGAAGTAAAAATAGCAACCCGTGTCCCCTTTAGCGGACTGACCATTCTCCGCGTCTTGTCATTGCCCACCCAACCCCGAGGGCGTGTGGTCAGGTCGTGGAAAACTGGAGAAGCCTTGTCTTCCTCTCCAACACTCAAAAAAAAAAAAAATCCTGGTCATGATATTTTTTCAGGTTTCAAGTAGTATACATTTGTATGTCCTTTAACACAGTCAAGTTTGTATTTCCTTGAAATTTTTAAAGACTATTTGAAAAATACATCGTAACAGTCTGTGGATAAGTCCTCTTCTGGGAAGATGGGGGAGGTACACTATTCTTTGTTCCTCCTGCTCAATAAAAGCTTTGGGCATTATGTGTACATCAAGTAAATCAAACATAAAAATCTCTGAAAGATGGGGAGAAGAAGGCATATCGCCCAGGGACGATCAGGACCTAAGGAAAGACAAAGTCCCTGACTTTGCTTTTGACCTCACGTGTCCCCGACTTGCAGTTGAGGAGGCCAGCAAACCAGAAACACACACACACACACACACACACACACACACACACTCACTCACTCACTCACTCACTCTCTCTCAAGTCTGTTGTTTCTAAAGGACCAGGAATGGACAGCCTCACAAGGCAGAAAATCTTTTGACAAATAACTCTCAACTTCAGCCAAACTGAAATACCTGTGTCCCGCTCTGATTTACACCTGTAAAGTCCCTGTGAGGAGCCTCGACTTCTGCACTGGCCCAGCGAAACTGAGCAGCAACCTGAACATTAAAACCCACCTATCAGCAAAAAATGCATCACAGAGTTAACTTTGAAACGTGAAAGTTAGTTTTTGGAACGGCACATAAGATAAAATTCTCAGTATGTAGAATATCACAGATGTTCTTAGATTTGACACCCCAAATCATGATGCATAGAAGAAGAGGTCATAAATTGACCTTTATCCTAATGAAAAAGATATGCACTATGAAAACTCCTGTTTAGAAGATGAAAGCGCAGGCTGCAGACTCAGAGGAAATAGTTGCAAGCCACATATCTGTAGTTTCTAGTCCTGTAAAAACTCTCAAATCTCCACAGGGGGGGAAATCCAGTTAAAAAATGGGCACAGGATATAAGCAGCCATTTCCCTGAAGAGGATATAGAGATAGCAAAGAAGACCGTAGAAATCCTCTTACAATCATTAGCCACTAAACAAGTACAAATTAAAACACAATTATTTACCCCTACCCTTCCTTCCATCAAAATGACGAAAATAAAGATACGGTTACAACACTAAATGCTAGCAAAGATGTGGAAAAACTGAATTATTTGTGCATTGCTGGTGGGAATGCAAAATGTTGTAGATACTCCAGAAAACAGTTTCGCAGATTTTTAAAAGACTAAATGTGAAAACCCCCATATGATCCAAGAGCTGCCCCTTTGGATATTTACCCCACATAAAGAAGATGTTACACAAATCTGAACACAGATGTTCATATTAATTTTGTTCATAAAAGCCCCAGACTGCAGATTCCTGCAGTTAGCAAATGATTCAGTAAATGGTGGTACATCAGTGTCATGGAGCACTACTCGGCAATAAAAAGGAAGAGGTTATTGATTCACCCCACACCTGGATAAATCTCTAGAGAATTCTGTTGTGTGAACAAAAGCCAAATTCAAAATACTATATACGGTAGGGTTCCATTTCTGTAGCATACTGGAAATGAGCAGACGCTTGTCAATATTTTGGTCTATGATTTTAGAAACCAGGAACACATTCTTCACTTGACTTCCAGTGAAACGGAACGTTTGTTGGGCATCTCACAGCATAACTTCTTTAGAGAAGGGAATGAAGTCTAAAATGTGGGAAAAAATCAAGAGTGTAAACATAAGTTGATGTACATCCAGTTGATTTTAGTTACTTTGTTCCATTCAGAAGACACATACATACATTTTTATTTAGTTTATTTTTGGTGTAAGCAGTATGTTCACATGGTTCAAAATTCCAAGTGTTAAACAGCGTTTGTAATGCAATGAATCTGTCCCTCAGTGTTTTCTTTCTTGCTAGACAACCTCCTAATTTATTAATTTGTTACACATCCTTCAAAAGTGTTTTTGTCCTAGCCCTAGAGCTTCATATAATTTTAATTTATCTATGTTTATCAAGTAAGTCTCCAGATTTCTTATTTCTTTCACCTGCAGCACTTCAAGTATTTTTTTTTTTTATTTTCTTGCTCATAGTCTTCTCCTTACAATACCCTTCCCATATCAAGTGGGGTGACATCATATTGCTTACTTTCTGTTTAAAAACCTCTCCAGTTTTTTTTTTTTTTTTCCTTTTACAAAAATAAATGAAACCTAAACTCCTAACAATGGCGTCTACTTCATGTAATTTGCTTCCTGCCCTTCCATCTGGCATCAATCCAAACACTCCCCTCTCTTCAAACACAAGGACTTTGCTATTCCCTCTGCCTGGAGTCCTCCATCCCCAGATCTTCTCATAGCTGGGCTTTTCAGGCTTTCAGAGCTCTGATGAAATAATCACTTTTCTGTAGAGGCCGCCTTCTTTTTCCTTCCTTCCGTCCTTTTTTTTTTTTTTTTTTTTTTTTAAATTTTAATGGTCACATCCACAGCATATGGAAGTTCCTGTGCCAGAAATTGAACCTGAACTGCAGCTGTGACCTATGCTGCAGCTGTGGCAGCTCCAGAGCCTCTGACCCACCGCATGGGGGCAGGGATCAAACCCCTACCTCTGCAGTGACCTGAGCTGCTGCAGTCAGGTTTTTCACCCACTGCGCCACAGTAGGAACTCCATGGAGGCCTTCTTTATGTATGTCTGACATTGTCAGCCAGTCCCCACCAACATCCTCTATTCACTCTACCAGATTATTACACTGAATTTTCTTTGCAGCAGTCCACCATCTAAATACTCTTTTGTATATTGGTTTACTCTTTTTTTTTTTTTTTTTTTTTCAATCTGACTCATCTCAGAAACATATGTCTGATCAAGATCAGGATAGGAAAATCACTTGTCTTGTTGATCACTATATGTTCAGATCCTAGCACAGGGCTTGAATACCAAGGGTAATTGAGAAAATATTTGTTGAATGAATAAGTGAATAAATAAACCGCTAGATAACTACTACACAAGTTATAAGGCTACCACTTAACACTACTTAGACAAGTTATATAACCTCTATGGGATATTTTTGTCGTGTCTAAATGGGCAAAATGCAATATTACTCAGAAATTCATACTATTCCATGATATATTTAAAAAGAGATACTAAGCTGGTTCTAACTCTTTTCCGCCTTTCTTCCTAAGATCCTCATAGATAGATCCTAGGGGAAGAAGAGGAAGAAGACAGAGGCGGAGGAGGAGGGGAGAGGGAGGGCAGGAAGGGGAGGCGGGAGATGGAAGGGAGGAGAGAGAGGTACAGGGAAAGAGGAAGAGACAGGCTAAAAATCTGAGGAAATACTAAATATAGTCAGTTCATGGGGTGTGCAAACTTTCATTCAGTTATTCAATCACATAGTGTTAAATGAGGGATCCTGCCAAGGTAATGTCAGAGTTTTCACAAAATTTGACATGCGTACTTTTGTAAATTACGAGGCTTATTTAATCACAAAGAGACAGTTATTTTGAGGGGCGAGTTAGGCATTTTTTACAGAAATAAAGGAACAACCACTGACTGGTTTGGAGAGCTCTGGTACCTAGTCTGTGTATTTCAGACTACAGGCCAGCACAAGTTAGCACAAAACAGACTGAAATGATGTAGGTGGGTCAGCTTCTTTTTGCCAAAGTGTAAGTCAACTCAATTTGGAGACTGTATAAGTTGAGGACTGATTTTGGCTGCATGTGACAGAAAAATGAAATAGCAGTGGATTAAAGATGACGACACCTCTCCATCTACTCAACCCAAAATACATCGCAGACTTGCATTAAACTTACTACATCAGATTCAAACTCCAGGGTCTCCGAATGTTATGGGAACTTCTCCATCCAGTTTGCAGCTGACTCTTTGCCAGCTAATGACTTTGCAGAGAAGAATCATTTTTGTATAGATAGGCTTCTGCTTTATAGACTTGAGTTCGCCATTTATTAGGAAATGCCTATTCCTTAAAAACTTCGTGGACAGCCAGCATGTTTTTCTATACTTATTTTTTGTGCAAATAACCTCAGTCAAAGATGTTGTCACAACAATGATTTCAAATATGATAATTTTTGCCTCTTAGCCTTGAACTTCTCTGGTCCATTCCTCCTTTTCTCCTTTTAGTAGCTTACGGCCATTTGATACTTTTGGTTCAAATGAGAAATCCACTGACTCAGTGCTGCTCTTCCCAAAGTCTAGGGGGAATGCTTGAAGAGTTGGTGGGGCCTTTGAAAAAGATTTTGTGCCACATTCTTTTTTTTTTTCTTTCTTCGTTTTAGAGCCACACCTGTGGCATATGGAAATTCCCAGGCTAGGGGTCAGATTAGAGCTGCACCTGCCAGCCTACAGGTGCTCTGGTGGCGGTTCTCCAGTGATCCCTTATGACTGTTTAAAGTTTCTATACAAAAACATTTTTTTCCGACTTTATAGTGCTACAAATAACATTACTCTCAATGAGCTTAGAATACAAGCCACACACACATAGCATATCCCTGAACACGGCGAGGTTTCCTCCTTGTCATGCTGCAGAGTGGCGTATATGATATGATACGAGTTGATCTCCATCTTGCACAAGTTGAACATATATTCCATTTCACTTGGTCCTGACTTACACTTCTTGTCCAGACTTATTTATGAATAGTTCTCCCTGTTACTGTGAAAGAGTCTGAGTTTGGAAGATAAATTATGTTTACTTTCCTCTTGTCTGACTTTGCTGAATGGATCCAGAAGAAGCTATATACAGATCACCATTCTAAATGTTTTCTGTAATGTTGCCCAAGACTCATCCTTGGCCTTCGCATGGCCTGGGTCTAGAGATAAAGCAGACAGTAATTAGGCAAACAGTCTGAACCTGCTTGACAGGTCACAGGCTCTGCAGACTGCAATGGCTAGACCCTTCTGCCTGCTGATAAACCCTTTCCACTGCGTTAATACCACATTTTCGATTCTCATAGCAATAGCATGCTCTGTTTTACACCAGATTCTCTATTAGCTAGTGATTAACTTTGTGTTTAAAAAATACCTAAAGGAGAGTGACTTACACAAAAATGTTCACTTATTTCAGCACAAGGAGATTGAGTGGTGTTATCTTTCCATGCTAGGCTAGTGGTTTTCAAAGTGCACCCGTGGGCCCAAAGATCCCCACGACCCTTCCAGTGGGGTGATGAGCCTGCACTATTTCTATAACAGTACCAGGAGACTGCGTGCCTGCGTTCCTTTCGTGAGCGCGGGCATTAATGATACAAAAGAAGTGGCTGAAGTTGTTGGCATCTTGGTACTAATCAAGGCGGTGGAAGTACCTCTGCTAGTAAACATACGTCTTTTTATTGCCTGATGCTTAAACATGTAAGAAAAAAAGTCTATTTTGCTTTAAAATTCCCTTGATAAAGCAACAAAAGTCTTAGTTTTATCAAATTATGAGACTTGCATACTTAGAATATTCTGTGGCAAAACCAAAAGTACATGGAAGGCATTTCTGATGCATTCCTTAGTGGTTGCCTCAAAAAAATGTTGTGTGTTTGAATCTTAAGCTGAACTATATGCCTTTCTCTGGAACACTATTTTTACCTGAAAAAATAACTTGGAGACAGACTATTTGTTTTTAGACTTAGGTGTGTGGCAGATTTTACCTCAGGAACAAATAAGTGAATGTGTCTCTTAGAAGAAGTAGACAATTGATACTGTATCACCAGTGATAATATTTGAGTTCATGAATGAAAATAGAATTTTGGAAGAATTGTTTCTCCTACGATGAGGTTGATTGTTTCTAAATAGACTTTTCTTATGGAAATACTGGGAATATTAACAAATTTGTTTTTATGTTTTATAATTAAATATGTCAACAGTAGGAAGAGCTATATACAGTGAACTAATATTTTTAAATGACTAATGCATGTTGCAAAATCATGGATGAGTAAAAGACCTACTCAAAATGCAAGATAGACTAATGGATGTTTATGTAACAGAATACAAAGTTTTTGATATAGATTTTAGATTCCACATTGCAATTCATTTTTAAGAAACTTAACACTAATCAAGTTTGGTTTAGGATCAGCAAAAACATCCATAATTATCTAAAATGGTTATTAAAGTCTAACTGCTTTTCTGTCTGAAGCCAGATATTCTTTATTATATTTAAAAAGTAAAATAAAATAAAAGCTTACAACAAGTTGAATGCAGCAGCTGACATGTGAATCAAGCTGTCTGTTATTAAGCCAGCTATTACAATTTTCTTTCAAAAATCTAAAGCTAATGCCACTGTTCTCCCAAATACTTTAATTTAGAAAAATATAAACATGTAAAGCACATTTTGAAAATATAAACACATAAAACATGCTATTCATGTTAACTTGTGATTAATAAAGCTATTTTAAATTAATAAATAATGAATAAGTAAAATAATGAGTATATAAATAAGTTGGTTTTATTAAAACTAATAAATACATATTTAATTATTGCTTAATTTAGAATTTCTAATATGCTGATTATCAATAGATATAACCTGTATAAGCATACACTATTTGAAAATTCAGTAGAGGAATCTTGAGGCCAAAATATTTGAGGGATTCTGTTTTATAAGGCAAAGAATTACAAACTGAAAAATATGACCCTACCTTTTTTATGAACACATAAGTAACTGCAGATTGTTAAAACCAAGAAGGTTAAAACAGAAGAGAATATTTTGATGTCTACTGCTACCTTTTTAAAAGACTGAGAACCAGAAATTTTTTTAAGTTTTCCCCAAAGTAAAAATGTTAAGAGATTCAGGCAAGGGTCATTAGAATGGCCCATTTTCTCAGAAATGTATTCTTTTAAGTTAGAGAAAGTAATAATTATGGCAAAATTCTATATCTTACATGGTAATAAAATGGTTAGAGTAACTTGACAAAAAATTAATTTGGGTGTCAAAAGAGCTTTTTAAAAGAATATATCTTTTTTTGGAGGGTGAAGGAGAAAAAGACAGTTTTATTGCTTTGCCAGCAGCAGGCTAATGCGTTAAATACTATGTTCTCCCACTGGGGGAGATTAGGAGGCGGTGGTATAGTTTGGGGAGTAGAAAATAGTACTGCAGATAAGGATCAGGGTAGAGGCAAAATTGCGATGTTTCTCAAAGCTGGAGTTTGGTGGCTCCAGGGCTGGTTCTGGTGGGCCTCCTCCTTCCAGGAGTGAAGACTGCTTCATCAAATAGTGCTTCCATTTGTTGGGGGTTTTAGTTCTGCAGAAAGGCTCAGAGTTATTGTTATGTACATTCCTTGAGGAGGAATCATGACCCTGCCCCAAGGCTGCACTATTGTCTCGTGACTGCTCCTCCCTGGTCTCTGGATCCTATATTTTGACTAAATAATCTTAGTTGTAAGAGTCCAGAATGATCAAAATATGACTTGGAAGTAAATAAAACTGAAGCACCTACGAATTATAAATGCAGGTATGTTTATCATAATATCATTTATAATAATAATATACTAGAAACAATGTATATACCTGTGAGTAGTAACAATGGGATGAACTGTAGCTGGAAAAAGCAGCTTAATGAAGTGAATGTGGATACAGAATGACTTACTGTTGGGTGTGGTCATAGAGAGGACAAGACTGCAGATTGACTCAGGAGCTGGACTGGAGCAACGGGGCTCCGCAGCCCTTCCCTGTTCTTGCAATGTGTGCACTCCTCCGTTTTTTTCGTCAACAGCAGGAGCTGTTCCAAGGATGCAGCTGTGAGAGGCATGTCTGGTGGAGACCCTCTGGATGGTGTACGTCACTGAACCCCACTGAGACGTCTCTATAAACTTTTCAAATTCTAGAGGATGGGTGGAAAGATCTACGTAACTGGTGACAGGCATGCTGTAAAAATCCGCTGCTTGTTCAACCTGCTGCATACCAGCCTGCAGTGACCAGTTTCTTTCCTCAGGCTCCCCTTGTCTTCTTTGCCAACAGTGACATTAGACAGAAATGAAGACACAGCTAGAACAGTACTGAGGTATGTGTAGTTTTAAATACATCTCTGAGGAAACAAACAAAAGAAGCATAAAATAAATTACACATTAAATTCAAGATGTTGGAAAAGAGTCACCTAGCCAAACCCAAAGGAAAAGAGACAGGTACTAAAGACAGGGGCATGACATATAAAGTAGAAAATATAGCAACCAAAACAATAGCACATACTTATGCATTAAGAAGTCATACTTTAGAAGTAAATTAGATAAATTTTTGGTCTGGAATATTCATTGAGAAAAAGAGATACATCTGAGACTAAAAATTAATATTATGGACCACTATATACTAATAAATTCTAAAACTAAAGGAAATATGTAACTTTATAGATATTATTTGTCAAATTTGATAGAAAACAAATAGAACATTCATAAGCTAATACGTATTAAATAAATTAAATTAATGGTCAAAAACCTTTCCTTCTACAAACTCCAAATAATAGTATCAATAAATGTTCACACTATGCCATACTTGTCTGTAAGAGTTAAATTGTTCAATAAAATAGAAGGAAGAAACCTAAGCATATGAGTTAATGAAATTATTATTTGATTAAAAACCAAGTAAGGAAGATGCATAAAATAAAAATTAAGTTCATATATTAATATACAATCAGAAATTGTAAGTAAATATTAGCTACACAAGTTGTATATTGTATTACTGCTCTCAGGAAACAGTAGAATTAAATTAGAAATTGATAACAGAAAGATAACTGGAAAATCAAAAATATGTGGAGATAACATGTCTAACAAATGAGTCAAAGAAAAAAAATATCAAGAGAAATTTTTTTTTTGCTTTTTACCTTTTCTAGGGCCGCTCCCGCGGCATGTGGAGGTTCCCAGACTAGGGGTCTAATCGGAGCTGTAGCCACTGGCCTACGCCAGAGCCACAGCAACGCGCAATCGGGCCGCTGTCTGCAACCCACATCACAGCTCATGGCAACGCCGGATCTTTAGCCCACTGAGCGAGGCCAGGGATCCAACCCGCAACCTCATGGTTCCTCGTTGGATTCGTTAACCACTGAGCCACAACGGGAACTCCCAAAATCAAGAGAAATTTTTAAATATTTTGAAATAAAAAAATCAGGCTTTGTGAGATTCACTGAAAGCAGTGGTTAGGGAGAAATTGCTAGCACTGAATGCATATATTAGAAAATAGAAAAAGATCTAAAATCAATAATCTAAGTTTCTACCTTGGAATATTAATAAAAGAACAAATTAAATTCAAAATAAGTAGAATTAAAAAATAGTAATATCAAAAAAGCAGAAATCAGTAAAATTGAAAACAAGAAATCAATAGAGAAAATCAATGGAAACCTAAGCTGGTTCTTTGACAATATCACTAAAATCAAGAATAATTAGATTAAGAAAATAAGGGAGAGGAAACAGATTGCTAATTTTTGAAATGAAAGAAGAGACGTTGTTACAGATCCTCTAGGAATCAAAATAGCAATAAAGGAATATTATGAACAGTTCCATGCCTAAAATGTGGAAACCTGGATGAAATGAACCAATTCTTTGAAAGACACAATCTTCTAAAACTCACACAAGAAGAGGTAGACTATCTCAATAAGCCTAAATCTATTAATGAAATTAATCCATATTTAATAATCTCTCAAAACAAAGTACCAAGCCCATATGGGTTCACCAGTGAATTCAAACAAACATTTAATGAAGAAATTATACTTATTCTCTATAATCCCTTAGAGAGGGTAGAAGCAGAGGAAATACTTCCTAACTCATTCAGTAAGGCCAGCTTTACCTTAATACTGGAATGAGACAAAGATGTTGTAAGAAAGGGAAACTATAGATCAATATCTTTTGTGAACATAGACGTAAATGTCCTCAATAAAGTATTAACAAATTGAATCCATCAATATGTGAAAAGAATTATGCACCACAACCAAGTGGGGTTTATCCCATGAATGCAAGGCTTATTCAACATTCAAAAATCAATTAATGCAACAGACTAAAAAAAAAAAAAAAATCACAAGGTCACATCAATAGATGCCAAAAAAAATTGACAAAATCCAACACCTATGCATGATAAAAACTTAGTAAACTGGGAATATCAAAGGGCTCTTCTTATGCTGCATAAAGCCAGCTACCACAAACCTGTACCTAACATCATACTCAGTGGTGAGAAACTCGGAAGTTTCCCACTGAGATCAGGTACAAGCAAAAATGTCCTGTGTCTAAAGGTATCCTCTAACCACTCAGGATGAATTGGACCTCAGGTCTTACCCCTCTATGATTTAGAGGATATTTAAGATTGAGTTGATTTTGAAATGAGTTAAGACTTTGAGGCTGTTGGCATAGAATGAATGTATTTTGCATGAATTTGGGGGTACCAGAAGCAGAATATTAGGGATTGAATGTGTGTGTCCCCTCAAGACTCATATATTAAAGCCATAACTACCCCCCCCCCCCAGTGTTATGGTATTTGGGAGTGAAACCTTTGGCAGATAATTAGGGTTAGATGAAGTCATAAGGGTGAGGCCCTCAGGATGGGATTAGTGGCATTATAAGAAGAAACACAAAGAGCTTCCTCTCAAAAATCTCCTGAGATGCAGGAAAAGCAGATCATGTGAGTACACACTAGATGGCAACTACCTACAAGCCAAGACATGAGGCCCCAGGATGAAACCTCCCTTCCCAGAATCTTGATCTTGGACTTCCCAGCCTCCAGAAGTAAGGGAAATAAATTTTTTGTGGTTCAAGCCACCCAATCTTTGGGACTTTGCTATAGCAACTCAAGCTGTAGGTTTTTTGATTCATACATAGAGTGACCATGAACAACATATGTGACCCTGAGACTTGTTTCCTGGTCTAAAACAGGAATAGCAAGCAAACTCACCTGACTGTTATATAATTAAGGATGTAATGTGTGATATAAGTAAGGATGTAAGGATGTGAGCTGTGAAACTAGAGTCTCTAGATTGACTCTCTTTTTCATAATTTTATAACTATAAATATTATGGCAAGTCAGGCAAACTACTTCTCTCATTTGCTTCCTCATCAGAGAATTGGGCATTATAATAAAACCTTCCTCATAGCATTGTTGTGAAATTACAGGAATAAGTGGTATTTGTTACAGTGTTGTGCTACGTAGTATGTGCTCAGTCCATGGTACCTGAGGAGAAGTGTACATTCAGATAATACTCATTTTCTTTACTTGGCTGTATCTTTACATGTTCAACTTTTGTAATACATCCTTCAGCCTCTGACCCACCTTCTTTCGCTCCCAGCCTTCAGGGTCCTCTAATCCAGCCCCAGTTGTAGAGTCTTAGAGCACCTCTCCTGCCCACAGATGTTTGGCAGCAGCAGAGTGCAATTAAAATGCAAGAGGGAAACATAGGAAATATTTAAAAAGGGGGGGAGCTTCCTCTAATTTTAGTTTGCCTACTAATTAGCAAAGTAATTAAAAAGCACATGAGCTAAGTTGACAGATCTGCAATGTGGGAGTCCTGAGTAGCGGCTCCCTGTGGTGAGGAGGGGTGACTGATGGGCCCGCCCTTTCTTTCTTTCCTTTTGAAAGCGCCGCCGTGCTCCTTTGGGGGCTTTGGCAAAGAGTGTGTGTGTGTGTGTCTGTGTGTCTGTGTGTGTGTGTCTGTCAAAAGCCCAGATCTCAGTGTCTGCTTCAATTTCAGCCACAGCACTACTGCTTCCCCACTACTACATTAATTCGCAACCCAGGAAGACATTCAGATATGTAAATTTAACTCCCACAAGAGCCTTGTGAGATTGGCAGGGTGTATTTTCCCCATTTTACAGATGAGGGACTTGTATTCTATGCCAAATAGACCATGATCTCCTTAGGAGAGGAGGTCCTATTATGTGTACATGTGAATTCTCAAACATAGGAGCCTGGCTGGGGAAGGCGTGAATGAATTAGTGAATGCAGGCAGGAGGCACACGGATGTTTCAGGGCTGGCAGGTGGCAGACCTGTGTGTCCAGTAGCAGGCTGTCCTACAGGCTTCACCAGTTACCTGCTTTGCAGCCGTCAGCAAATGACTGTCTATCTGAGGCTTTGGTGGAGGTTTAATAGAAAATTATTAAAAACGCCTAGGACAGAGTAACTGCACATTAATGCCAGCAGTCTTCACCTTCTGCTTCACCTTGTTTCAGGACTTACCGATTTTAACCAGCAGTGTTGGCAGCTTGCCTGGTGTAGAACATGAGTTAATGTGATGGTGAGATGTGGAAATATCCTGTCAGCAAAGAGGAATTTTGATTTATTAGCTCCTTGTCGTCCAACACATGGTATCATGTGCAATTGTCCAGAAAATGTAAACTACCTCATTCAAATTAAAACTAAATATTTTAGACCCTGGCCTCATTTGGCATAAAAAAGAAAGAGCATATTTGAAGCTACTACTACAAACGAGCAAGCTCAATAATTCTTTCCACATATATGCTGTCATTCAGTCTAGTCCAGCCTGGAAAATGGGCATTGCTAACTCTAATTTGACAAATGTGTACATCAAGGGTCAGAGAGGATGGGTGTTTTTCCAAGGCACATAGTTAGAAGATGAGGTTAACATTTAACCAGAAGTGTCTTTGCTTCTCGTGTCAACATACACCTGTACACAAGCATGTAGTGTGTGTGTGTGTATGTGTGTGCAGATACTTACTGTATGCCAGTGCTTATTTGTAACTTTTTATCATCTTGAACTACTTCCATAAAAGTAATCTCAGATGTTTCTTTAATTTTGTTCACTGGGTTTCATGCTTCATTTTCTTTTTCTTTTCTTTCTTTTGTGTTTTTAAGGCCGCACCTGTGGCATATGGAGGTTCCCAGTCTAGGGGTCAAATCAGAGCTGTAGCCACTGGCTTATACCACAGCCTCAGCAAGGTCAGATCCAAGCCGCACGTGTGACCTACACCACAGGTCACGGCAACACGGGATCCTTAACCCACTGAGTGAGACCAGGGATCGAACCTGCATCCTCATGGATGCTAGTCAGGTTCATTTCCGCTGAGCCACGATGGGAACTCCGTCTGTTACGGCAGCTACCCAGCAGCCCTGCGCTGCAGCATATCAGCTCTGGCGACAGCCCCGTGGCTGTAGCGTACCAGCTCCGGCAGCTCTGTGGCTGCAGTGGATCAGCTCTTTTACCCGGCGAGAAACCAAGCAAGCACTCCGAGAGGTGGAGAACTCAGGTTTATGACGCCGGCGGGCTCAGAGGAGATGCTCTCCAGAGTCTGAGCCCGGAGGAAGGGTTTCCCAAGGCTATTGTGGGCTACATCTTCCAGGTCCAAGCTTGGCTCGTTGGAGCGGAGTGACGTCAGGCAAGGTAGTAGATGCGGAAACAAATTGACAGAAGCAGGTGCGTGGGGGAGAGAGGTTGGGGCCGTTGGCTGGACTTTGCTTAGTCATCATGGCCAGGGTCTCTCCTTTGTACATTTTCATTGGGACATTTTCTCCTACACATCATGCTTCATTTTCTTCTAAGAATGATATATCCCTTGCAGCAAGTATATGAAAATATGTTAATCTGGCTATTTTCTGTAAAGGATGTATAGTGAATTACACAGTATGATTAATAGAACAGCCTTAGGGAGGGGCTCACCTGGATTTCTCTTCCGTCAAATTCTCCTGAGCTTCTCCCTGGGTTCTGCTAAGTTCTTCTCTGCATGGTGTGAACATTTTAATGTGGGTCGGGGTCTGGAAGAGGGCACTGCAGTCAAGGAGCCTCTGTGGCTGGAAGGCAACAAAATGCCCCCTGAGAAGCTGGCCAAAGGTAGGGATGCATGATTCAGGTGAGGAAGCGGCAGAAGGATGCTGTAAGGTCCCTTATATTTTGTGGATCTTGTAAAAAAAAAGGGACATAATTCTAGCTCTGCTGCTTGCTGGCTACACACCCTCGGGAAGGATACTTAACCCTTTCAGAGCCACATTTTCTTATCTATAAGAGGGATGGAGAAAATGAAATGCATTTTGAGTGTTGTTTTGAGAATTATATATGCCTGATGTACAAAATCAGGGCTCAATAAATGTTCTCTATTTCCACAGTTTTTATTATCCACAAATTTCAATATTTACCTTTTATTGCGAGTAAAACATAAAAAGAAGGGAAATGACATGCTCAAATTCACCAAAATAAAAAATGGTAGTTTTCATAATATGCGAGTCTAACATTTACCTTCGATGCCATTTTCCACCTTGGCCACTGCTGCCAAGACCAGCTCAGCAGGATGGGGCTGAAGAACCCGTGCTGTGAAAAAAGTTAACGTAAAACAAGACACAGAGGCATTTATCTTAAGTAAAGGTGGGAACGGGGCACTCAAGATCTCGGGGACCAAGAGCACCACCTCAAGAAACCACACTGCTTTTACTGTGCTCTTTAGGATTGCATCAAGTGAGGAGGGGGCTATAGGTGCAGGATATAGGTGCTTTTTTATTATTTTATAAGTTCTTTTATTATTTTAAAAGTCACTTAGCTGGTAGAGGGTTAAGCTTCTACTCTGACCTTCAGGTATTTAACAATCATTAGCATTTGAGTTAGCTATCTATGCATAGCATTTCAGAGAATCCTCACTGTGCTTCCACAAAGGGCTTGCCTATTTGCGCCTGGTGTGCCTAGATTTGCACCTTGGTTCTCTTTGCTAATGCATATTCTGCTAACAACCGCTCATAAACCACTTGGCCATGAGGTTCCTCTTTCTCTTATTCTTTAGAGGACATGTCATGCTTGTGCAAATGGTGTGCCAATCTGCACAGGTCAGCATGCCTAGACCAACGCCTTATGTCCTCATTCAGCTGACCTGATGAATAACTTATGCCTTTAGGTCTTTGTTCTTAAACTTAAGACATTTGCCGGCACTGTGACTGTTTTTCAAGCAGGAAGATGGGGTAAAGTAAAGCAGGACAAGAGGGGGTTTTCAGCAAAGAGGCTAAGAAAATATTGTAGAAGCATGTCTCGCGACACACTGCTACTTATCTAACCTTGTTTTTCATGTTTTCTTGATCTTGATCATCAGTGGTCCATTGTCCTTCCCTGTTTTTTTTTGTTTTTGTTTTTTCCTGCAGGCGCCTGTCACTATCAAACTAGCATACTCCATATGCTAGTTGTTTTGTGTTTTGACTTCCTCTGTCTCCTTAAGAGAGTATTCAGCTCCATGAGGGCGGAATCTTTTTTTTCCATTGCCTACCTTTTGTGGCGGGAAAAGTGTTAGGCAAGTAATGGAAACCCAGTAAATATTTGTCAGTTTAATAACAGACAGATGTACAGCTTCTGAATGGTAGAAAATAAAGACAAGTTCATCTTACTGCATAGGGTAATCTAGGTGAAGTTTTATTGAAGAAATGTGGGCGAAGGAGCAAAAAGACATTCCTGGCAAAGACTCTAATAGGAACAGAACCATGAGCGTAGGCGTGGATCTGTGCATGGACGAAATGTTGCTTTCACCAGGGAAGATCAGAAAGACCTAAGATTGGCAGATGAGAGATTCTTCCCATTTTGATTTTTGAAATGTGCATTTCTTACAAATAGTCATACTTGATCACCCGATAGATCTGAAACTAAAAAAAACTTCTAAACACTGTTTCTCCAAAGTTGAATAGGAAACATGTTCTTTTTCTCTTTAGTAAGGTTAAACAGTTGGCTATCAATCAAGAATGTTTTATGAAACGAGAGATGGTACAGCATAGTCAGGCCTGATGTTTAGTGAAAGAAGGCACTTGCTTCGGCAAGGAACTGGGGCAGAGCTGCCCTCCTCACCACCCCAGCTTTCCACCTGCACCTGGCGCCCTTTCTTCCCCCGAAGGAGCCTTGATCTGCTCATTAGACATGCAACAAAGAACTAGCCTGTGGAGCATGCATTCATATTCATAACTCAGGTCTGCTGGAATTTTCTTTTCACATTTTACTCTCTGGGAGCTCATGGTAACAAGGACCAGATAACCAGGCAGCACAAATGGGACCCACACGTGGGTCCTTGATTCAGCCTTCCCCAGCCCTGTCTCCACACTGCTGTGCGGTGGTCTTTTTTAGCAAAACAATAGGACTGCGTTCCTCCTCCACTTAAAAACCTTTCAAAGGCCATATCCTCTGTAGAATAAGGTGTACGTTTGTTTGTTTGTTTGTTTGTTTGTTTGTTTTTAATATTCCATTTTAGGAGTTCTGCTGGTTGCTCAGCAGGTTAAGGAGCCAGCTATTGTCACCGCAGCAACTTGGGTCACTGCTGCGGCGTGGATTCCATCCCTAGCTTGGGAACTTCCATATGCTGTGGATGTGGCCAGAAAAATTATTTCCTCTTATTATGTAAGGATCTCAATTACCTAACCCACCACATTCAGATTTTTTTCTTTGTATTTCCATGAGTACATTTTTAATAGACTCATGGTGGTATAATCTATACAAAACCAACTGCACATATATAAGGTATATATTTGGATAAGTTTTCACCTCTGTATATATCCTGGAAAGCATTAGGATGGTCAGAATAATGAGCATACCTCCATCGTCCCGACAGTGTCCTCACAGGCCTTTCTTATCACATCCCTTCCTGGCCTCATGAAACCACTGACTAGCTTTCTTTCACTAAAATTTAGTTTCTATTTCCTAGAGATTTTTATGTCTTTTCCATTTCTACCTTTTCCTTGGTTCTCTTTTCTTTTTTAACTGACAAACAGAACTGTAAAAAAGATATGCTGCTACAACAGTTCACGGGATGTGTGTCAATGTCACTTCAATAAGAAGTGACAAAGTAAAAAATCATCTAAAAAGAAGTATTCATATGAATCATCAGTAACAAACCCTGATATTCATTATGACTTGATCGTTTCTAGCGCATTTTGTATTCATTATCTCATTAGACTCTCCTACTGGTGAGATTGTTAACATCCTCTGTTAGAGATAATGAAGCAGGTCATCTAATACTGGACTAATTTCGCCGTAGTTTGCCTTTCCCATAATGTCATTTAAACAGAATCATACAGTGTGGAACCTTTGATGCTGGTTTAGCCCGGCAGCACATCTTTGAGATTTATCCCTGCTCTTTTTATAGTTGCTTAGTATTCGGTTGTGTAGATACACCCTTTAATTTGCCCATTCACCCGTTAAAGGACATTTGGGATGTTCACAGCTTTGGCAGTTTAGAGCTGCTAGAGAAACGTTGTAGAAGTTTGTATGACTGTAAGTTTTTATTTATCTTGGGTAAATACCTAGAAGTAGAATTGATGGTCAAATGGAAGAAAAATATGCTTATGTTTATAAGAAGCTGCTGAACTGTTTTCCAAAGTGACACTACCATTTTGTCCCATCAGTCGTGTGTGACGATTCCAGTTGTTTCGCATCCTTACCAGCACTTGGTATTGTTGTTTTAAAATTTTAGTTTCGACTTTGTTTGCCATTCTCATAGATATGTAGCAGTATCTTATTTTGGTTTTAAATTGCCTTTCTCTAATGGCCAGTAATCACAGCATATTTTCCTGTGACTATTTGCTATCTCTATATCTTCCTTGCTGATGTGTTTGTTCAAGCTTTTGCTAATGTTTATTTTGGTTGGGGGATTTTTTTTTTCTTATTGCTGAGTTTTGAAGATTTTTATGAAAATGAGGGAGGGATTCACATTTGACTTATGACTTTGGACTTCAGACTATATACTCTCCCCCCTCTCTGACTTCTTGACTTAACCTAAATCCCCCAATGTCATCACAATTCCCATTATGCTTCTGGATATATCGCCCAGGTCCCCTGTATGAATATCACCTTTCACTTTAAGCCAGTTTCCAAGGATCCCTCACCTGAATAGAGACCCCCTGAATGATGCCTTTTCCAGCTCATACAGAACTTGGAGATGATATTCAGTTAAAATAACGCTTTCATAGCCGTGGACTATCAGAAAGTAGGGCAGAAGGGTTGAGTATCAGTGATGCGCTGTTATAGCTGGCTTACACTGTACATCTCTCTGACTCTGTTTGGTTACGTCATGTTGGTAGCTTGACATTGGTCATAGAGGTGGCATTTACTCCCGTTGAGATCTGAAAATGTGACCAATCATAGCTCGTTTAAATGGAGTGCTATGGGCTGAGTTGTGTCCCCGCAAAAAGTCTAAGAGGAATTCTTACCCACAAGTGACTATATGAGCAGATAAGGCATTTGCAGAGGTAATTAAGTTAAAATGAGGTTACTTGGGTGGGCCCTCACCTAATAGGACTGGTGTCCTCATAAGAAGAGGCGATTAGGACACAGCCGTATAGAGATCACATTAAAATACTGCGAGAAGACTGCAATCTACAAGCTAAAGAGTGTGACATTAGGAGAAACCAGCCCTGATGGTATCTTGATCTCAGAATTCTAGTCTTAGAGACAGAGAAATCTAATTTCTATTGTTTAACCCACCTTGTCTGCAGAACTTTGTTCCAGGCAGCCTTAGCAAACTAATACAGAGGATAAGTTCTTCAGATTTATCAGCACATCATTGCCAAAAACCCTTCAAAGAGTATTAAAATGATTCTGCTAATAATAAACGTCACCTTTAAAAACAATGATGTTGGCCATTTCCTGTGAGAGAGCTCGTTAAATGCCAGCTGCTCTGCTTGAGGCATGCTGTCACAATAATGACTGTCCCCCCCTCCCTCCGCAGGGGCAAGGTGGGTGGGATAAGAGGTGGGTACGAGCAGGAGGCCAGAAGCGATAGCACAGAAGTAAAAGAGGAGTACAGTGGGCTTTTGTCCTTTTCCACTCATTAGCTGTGCAGCACGTGGCTATTCCGTACACTCTGGTCCTCACATTCCTTCTCTGTAAAATGGAATTGTGAGATTTCATGAGGCTGGGACCACATGCACCTACAAGCCCATTCATCCTTATCATTCTTTCAGTCCATGTTTCCGTGATTTTAAACAAGGGCCAGTTCTCAGTAACACCTGGTACAGGTAAAAGGCATAGCTCCTTCTCTCACGGTACTTACAAATAATTGACAAATAATAAAATACTGATGGCCATGCCTTGGGAAGTAGTATGAAACACGCTGTCAACAGCGTTATGGAGACAAGCAGCCTTTGGAGTCCCTTCATATCTTTAACCAGCTCTCCTCCTCCACCGGTGGCCACATCTGGTACCAAGCACTTCTAGAAAGCACAAGGCAGTTTCTTTCATTCCCTTGAGCGGGGTTACTGTCACCTACTGCCTGGTTTCCCAGATTGCGTTTCTGCAGCAGCCATCTCCCAGAACACTAGTTATTGGTTGCTCCACTGGGCTGCAGAAATACAGCATATCCCACTTCACTGCAAACATGACCTCAGCCTCTGGGATCAAGGAGGTTCTGCCAGAAGCAAATCTGTTTCTTTTTCAACCATACACCATTTCTCTGGATGATGCCTGCCTCAATTCACCATTTCATTCCATGTCAATTATTTCAGAAACTGCCTGGTTGAAATACATTCTACAGGGGTGTGTGTGTGTGTGTGTGTGTGTGTGTGTGTGTGTGTGTGTGTGTATTTTTCCTTCTTCTTCAAATTTTGTATTGGTTGAGCCTGGCTCTGAAACTAGGTTACTTCTGGTAAGCCTCTAGAATTTCATCCAGGGCTTATTTTAGACTGTCAAAGCTATGAAATTGGACTCCACTCTTGTGAGAACTGCCATCACCAATAGAATTTTTAGTAGTTTTATTTTGGGTCAGATGCAAAAAAAATTTTGAGGACAGCTTGTCTGTTGGCATCAATTCTGATTTAATACTGAGGGAGAGTCACAAACATATTTTTTAATGGAATAGATATGAGTCCTCTAATCATTCTATCACTGTAGCAATCCTTTATTTTCTACCATGTTCCAGGCACTGTTCTGTGTCTTTATTATATAAAAATAACTGTGCCACCATCACTTCTTCCAAGTAAATAAAACTCATATCAGAAGTATAGATGTATAAATAATCTCATGTACATGTCATTGATGCATGAAGAAAAGGGCGTGCCCTATTATACAAGAGTGAAGGGACTCTTTATAATGTTTAGGTGAGTCACATAAGACTTCACAGAGAGATGCCTTAACAGATATTATCATTAGGTTAATAGCATAACATAGAAAATAAGATGTGTGGCATACTATCCTATTTTACAGATGAATACCAAGACAATCGTGGCATAAAGGCAGGAAAAGAGCACTGGTGTCAAGAAGACCTAGGTTCAAATCCCATCTCTACCACTTACTGATATAGTACTTCTCAAATTGGGTTGCATGATTTTTAGGATGGTTTACTCTCCCACAGGGTATGGTGTCATTTCATCTCCAGAAAGTGGAAAAATGCAGTCCAGCGGGGTGGCAGTGGTGTACAGATTTGGGATGCTATTCGCAGGTCACCTCAGCCCTTTGATACCGCACATGTTGCAAAGGGAGTAACTGCCTTTCACCTCTGTCCAGTCAGCATGTTCTCCATCCTTGCCTTTGATTCATTTCACTCCTCTAAGCCCCCTCTCCACAGCAACTCAGCCCCTCCTCAATGGGAGTTTTGTTCTCACAATGGCTGGGAATACGGGGACCAGTCATGCGGGACGGGCCACACATAACTTGAGAGAGCCAGATTCTGGTTCTTTTTCCCTGTGACGTTGTACGTGTGGTGGTGGATTGCATTATTGGCAATGCAGCACTATTATAACTTAGCTCTAAGTCTCCAAACCAGGTAGAGCCTCCAACTTTTTTCTTCTTTTTCAAAACTGTTTTATTAGCCTATGTTCTTTGCATTTCTGTGTAAATTTTTAAATCAGCATGTCTTTATAAAACATTGATAATTTTGATAGGCATTGCATTGACTGTATATCTATGTTAAAGTTGAGAAGAATTGACGTTTTAACAACTTTAGCCTTCAAGTCCAAACATGATATATTTTCCATGTGCTTAGAACATACTTTCAGCAGTGTTTTGTAGTTTTCAGTTTAATGTCTTTTGCGTATAGACCTATGGAAAAGAAGTCCTGTACGAATGAATACCTTCTATGGATCAGTTCTAAGTATCATTCACATTCCTTGACTCCCTAGAACTTCAGGCAACACAATAGCATTTTCACTTGCTTTGTTTGCTCCTATTTTTGCTGCTTGTCCTAAAAAGAGAAAACAGCTGCTAATAGACAAATTAACGCTAGCAATTAAAAGCCAGTGAAAATGCAAATATTTTAGCAAACTTGAGAAAATGCATTAGCACTGGTCTCATGCCACCAAAAGTGCCACACATTTCTTAATCTTCTGGAATTTTTAGAACAATATGTTAAAACATTTGCTTTATTTTGAATTTTCCTTTTCTAAGAGAAACTTGTATTTTCTGCTAAGATTCTTCTCCTTCTTCTTCTCCCTCTTCTTCTTCCAGCTTTGAGAAGTGATGGATATGTTTATCGTCTTGACGTTGACAGTAGTTTCATGGGTCTATACTTATCCCTAAACTCATTGACTTGTATACATTCAATGTGTACAGCTTATTTGTATGTCAATCATAACTCAATAAAAATAAACACAAAGATAAAAACTATCTTTTAGAAATACCTATTCAAATATTTAAGGATCAAGTAATCCATCGCCAGCTCCAAGGTGATATGAGATGGGCACTAGGTGGAGATAGAGAGAAAACATGGTTTGCGACTAGGTGGTAATTATTGAATCTGGGTGAGGGACGTGGTAATTAATTCTCTCTAGTTTTGTTACAGCAGCTACCCAGCAGCCCTGCGCTGCAGCATATCAGCTCTGGCTACAGCTCTGTGGCTGCAGTGGATCAGCTCTTTTACCCGGTGAGACGCCAAGCGAGCACTCGGAGAGGTGGAGAACTCAGGTTTATGACGCCGGCGGGCTCAGAGGAGATGCTCTCCAGAGTCTGAGCCCGGAGGAAGGGTTTCCCAAGGCTTTTGTGGGCTACGTCTTCCGGGTCCAAGCTTGGCTAGTTGGACTGGAGTGACGTCAGGCAAGGTAGTAGATGCGGAAACAAATTGACAGAAGCAGGTGCGTGGGGGAGGGGGGTTGGAGCCATTGGCTGGACTTTGCTTAGTCATCATGGCCGGGGTCTCTCCTTTGTACATTTTCATTGGGACATTTTCTTCTACAGTTTGTGTATGTTTAAAGTTTTCTACAGTAAATTTACTGAGTTCTCAAAAATATATACAACACATGGTTCTTAGTACAAAAAAAAAAAAAGAAAAGAAAAGAAAAAGGCTTCATAAAGGAGAAAAAATTTGATAAGTGGATTTGAAGGATGCAACCACAGAGGAGAGAAGAGGACCAAGGAGCCCTGGGGAGACATTTAGTTTGCAGAACCCATATTTTATTTGGCAGCAGCCTCAAAGGTTTTGTTTTTGTTTTTCTTATTTGATGGGCTCTTTAAGAGCAGGTGGAGTGGGGAGAAAAAAGCAAAGAGAAAAGAGACATGGTTAATTGAGGAGTAGCAAGGACCTTGCAAAAATAGCTGCATCAGAAATTGGATTAAGCAATGTGTCCTCGAAAAATGAGATCACATTCAGATGAATAAAGCTAGATGACAAGCCCTCAGTAGACTAATTAAGAGAATGGGTTAATAAAATTACAGAGTCATTTAAAGTTACTTAGGAAGTGTGTGGTATAACTAGAAAAACAAAGAAAGAGCAAGAATGAGTATGCTAAACACGTATGTTCGTATACATGTGTGCACATACACGCATACTCATACAGCTTACCTGATAGTGGGTGTCCTCGAATCAAATTGACACTTTACTTAGTCTCTAGGTTGGTGATATCCCTTGTTGATCAAGTTCAGAATTAGTAACAGCTATTTCTTCATTATACATGTTTTCTTAAGTGTTGGCTTTTTTATCAAAATTGGAAATCAGTATATCCTCAATTATTGTGTAAAGGATTTTAAATATTTTAGAAACAAATTTTGCTAGATTAAATGGGTTTTGAATTCATCTTTTCATTCTTCAAAGCACAATTTATTGACCTTAATATTGAATTTCCTTTCTTTGCATTTATATAGTGGAATATTTTTTTCTGAGCTTGAATCCCAGCATCTTTTTAATAAGTTGCTTACCAAAATGTGACATGATCTTAAGAGGTTTTGGTTTTCTTTTATAATGGGCATGTACCGCGTATGACGACTTATCGTTTTAGTGTTGGAAAGGGTAACAGGAGGCATCAGGGCGGAAATGAGAGACACTGGAGAAGGTGAATGAGAACAAAAGGCTGGAAGAGGATGCAGGACCCTTAACATAGTAAACCCGTGATTCTAGCCAGGTGTTCTCGCCTGTCTTTTCTGATGTGTAGCTAGCTCAGTTCTTCATTCCCATTTCACGGATGAATAAAATGAATTCAGAGAGGTAAGTCCATTTTCACGTACAGTAATAGAGTCCAAGTCAGAAATCAGGCATGCCTTTCAGCCTTTTATCAAAATGAAACGATCGCTTTTTTACTATAAACATTATTTTCCCAATCAGACTAATAGTACGAGTAATCTGTAAAGATTCCATTTTCTCCTGCTGCTACTTTGATTTTTTTTTTTGTTTTGTTTTTGTTTTTGTTTTTGTCTTTTTGCCTTTTCTGGAGCCGCTCCCGCCCCGCGGCATATGGAGTTTCCCAGGCTAGGGGTCTAATCAGAGCTGTAGCCACCCGGCCTACGCCAGAGCCACAGCAACGCGGGATCCGAGCCGCGTCTGCAACCTACACCACAGCTCACGGCATCGCCGGACCATCAACCCACTGAGCAAGGGCAGAGATTGAACCCGCAACCTCAAGGTTCCTAGTCGGATTCGTTAACCACCGCGCCACGATGGGAACTCCCTCCTGCTGCTACTTTGAGATTGCATGCCCTGATTCATGAAATGCATTGATCTTAAAATCCCTTTAAACCCTAGAATTTTTCAATATAGGACTCCAAAAATTTGCAGAAAAATTTCTGGGTGTTATTTTGTGTACCTAGTAGATCTGTAGGAATTAATCATGGTTTTTTGCGCCAAGTTATAATTAAGAAAACTTTAAGAAGCACTATAATAGTCCAGGCTGTCGGCCACATGCTGGGATATAAAAATAAAGGACATCACCACTGCCTTTCACAAGTTCATAGAGTTACAATGAGAAGAAGGAAAAGAAAAAACAGGTGAAGAAACAGATTCGATGTCAGGGGAGCTCAGAGAAACAATGACAAAACTTACCTCTAATTATGTTCAGGTTGCCGTTAAAATTAAATGTTTTAAGTATTTAAATTTGTCATCACAGTAAGTCTTGGACATCCAGGGTGTGTTTTATACTTACCAGGTACCTGTCTCCTTTCAGACTGGCCCTATTTCAAATGCGCAGGGGCCATATGTGCCTCCCAGATTGAACAACGCAGCTCTGAAAGTTTGAAATTATATTTACCATAAAGGAATAGAGCAGTTCTATTATGAAAAAGGTCTAATTGTTTTTCCATAGCGATAAATAAAACTGTCGTTCTCCCACGTATTTCTTGAGTTAAGAATTAAATTTTTCTCCTACTTTAAGAATACCCAGGGGATCGTGATTGGGAATGCACTTCCACACGTGTGTGTGAACAACACGGGACTGAATCAGGGTCAAATGTTAGTGAAAGCCTAGGTTTAGGAGTCACCGCTCTATCTAATACAGTTGTCTTTAAATCCTGTTCCATTAGGCACAGTGATAAAGAAATCCGATGACCAGATGATGGGGCAAATTTTAAAAATAAAAAAGCGTACATTGTTGTCAGCTCCTGCTTCTTTTCTTTCTCCTCCATTTGGTGTCTCCACATCCTACTGTTTAGATTTATTTATAGATGCCACCGAAATTTCCAAGCCCGCTATCGTTCCATCTAAGGCTGTAATACTGAGCTAACACGCGATGTACAGCACTCTTCTGCTTACCTTCCCAACACCGCCTATCAAAATCTGTACGTCCTGGACTAAATCTTACCTACTGGTATTTCCTTATTATGTTATGTGGAAGAAGGTGGTATTATCCTCATTGTTGTTGTTATTGTGATGAGAGTAACATGATGACACACAGTTTAGGAGAATTGTCTTTGCATAAACTGCACACTGCTTATAGGAACGCATTTCGTTTCCTCTACTTATTTTTTTAAATGCACCCTGCTATCTGTCACTTTCACGCTTGGCCCATTTGATTGAATATTCTTTTGCTAACTGGTAATGTTTCGAGGCCCATCCCATGTGTAGTTTGTTCCCTCCCACATTTGATACCAGTCAGGGAACAAGTCAGAAGAGGAGGAGGCCCTTGTTCCGGAATCCTTAGAAGAAGAGAGCTCAGACAGCTCAGTCTCCCTTCTCTCTTTCTGCCGTGTGAGGGCATAGCAAGAAGTGGCCGTCCGTAAGCTAGGAAGAATCTTTACCAGAAAATGAATCTCCGAGCACCTCCATCTCAGATTCCCTGCCACCAGACTGTGAGAAGTAAATTCTTGTGGTTTAAAGCCCGCAGTCTTGCTCTTTTGTTACGGCAGCCTGTGTCGACTCATATGCCTTGTACCCATCCCTCCTCCTCATCTAAGTCTCAGCTTCATCATCTATAAGGTGGATGTCAGCCACTCTATCACATCTTCTTTGTAGGGCTGTGTAGAGAAACTGAAAAACAACCAAAATCATGTCCTAAACATTGCTTTGCAACTTGTACAGAAACTACATAAGTGAAAAGGCTGACCATCAGTGGTGTTTCAGTTTATCTTGTTTTTCCTCTGGAATTCTCATCTTCCCACACTTGGCCATCTGCTCCCATGGTCACTGCTTATTAAGGAGTGTTGCGACATTAAAGTAACATGATCTGTGATCAGAACATAGATTAAAGAGCTGCAGGGGCACCACTGGCCGAGTGGTGTTTAAACTGAATTAGCATCCCATGGGCAGCAGGAGCACCACAGAGAGTCCACACAGCCCATCCGTCAGTGGAGACTATCAGCAGACCTGGGTCAGAAGCAGCCCAGCACTGATAACCCTGTGTGACCTTGGCCAAACCACTTAGCCTCTCTGAACTTGAGTAGTAAAAGCTGCTAAATCGTATTAATAAGAGCTCTTATCTTACAAGCCTGATGTGAAGAAAAACAGAAAATCCTCCACAGCCCTGACAATTCATCTGTTTCATGGAGAGGCCATGAACAATGTTCTATTAGGAGAAAGGGGAGGGGCAGCGGCGGCCCAGACCTTGGGGAGGTTCTGGAGCCCATGTCAGTGGACGCACATCCGAGGCGGGAGTTTTCCACTTACTGACGCATCGTTCATGCACTTCATTTAACAAATATTATGAATTCTTTTTGGAGCTGGGGTTGCAGAACAGAAAAAATTCTTATCCTCATGAGAAAAAAACAGAAAACAACAAAGTCTATCAAGTAATCTATTCCATCAGATGTAGGAAGTACTATGGAGGAAACTCAAATAATAATGACAAATATACAAATGATGTGTGAAAAGGAATTTTGCAGGATCAGCACTAGAAGCCTTCTAAGAAAGGAAAAGTCAGTTGCAGGAGCCCTGGCAGAAAAGAATGTAATGTTTAAGAAGAAAAGCCAGAAAGCTGGTGTGACGGGAGCACATGGTGTGAGGCGGGTTGCGCCAGGAAATAAGCGAAGGCAGTCAACTTCAAGTTCATCAGCTTTGGACAGATTCTTATACATTTTAAATACACTTCTGCAGAATTTTGTATGTTACGCTTAACAGACTGGGGTTTTGTCAGGATACCATGGAATTCTGTATGCAGAAGCAAACTGCATCCTGAAATTATAAGAAACCTTTTAAATGGTCAGAAGTCAGCTGAGCATGCCTCCTGGTTCCAGTTGCATTCTTTTCTGATGAATAACCCACCAACTACTCTTCTACTTTACGTCTCTGAAACACCTTGAAAGAGTCGTGCACATTCAGGCCCATGTGGAGCATAATGATTCAATATCTTTATAGATTGTACACCATATAAAATTATTATGCAGTGTTAATTATATTCCCGTGATGTACGTTATGTTCCCGTGACTTAGGTGTTTTATAACTAGTGGTTTGCACCTCTTAATCCTCTTCACTGAGATCACCTCTCCTCCTAAACCTCTCCCCTCTGGCAACCAGTAGCTTGTTCTCTGTATCTGTGACTCTGTTTTTGTTTTGTTGTATGGTTAATTGGTTTTGTTTTTTGGAGTCTGCATATAAGTGAAAACATAGTATTTGTCTTCCTTAGTCTGACGTATTTCACTATGCATAATATCCTCCAATTCATGTTATTGCAAAGGGCAATGCTTCATCTTTTTTATTACTGAGTAATATTCCTCTGTGTGTGTGTGTGTGTGTGTACACCATATCTTCTTGATCCATTCATCTGTTGATGAATGCTTATATTGCTTTCATATCTTGGCTGTTGTACACAATGCTGCTGTGAACATTGGGGAGCCTATACATTTCGAGTTAATGTTTTCATTTTCTTTAGGTAAATATCCAGGAGTGAAATTGCTAGATATAATGGTAGGTCTATTTTTAATTTTTTGAGGAACCTACTTTCTATAGTGGCTGTAACAATTTGCATGCCCCACCACAGTATTCTAGGGTTTCCTTTTCTCCACATCCTCGCCATCACTTGAGGTTTCTTATCTTTTTGATGACAGCAATTCTGACAGGTGTGAAATGATACCTCATTGTGGTTTTGATTTGTATTTCCTTGATGAGAGTGATGTTGAGCATTTTTTCATGTGCCTATTGACCATCTGTATGCCTCCTTTAGAAAAATGCCTGTTCAAGTCCTCTGCTCATTTTTTTTTTTTTTTTTTTTTTTTTTTTTTGTCTTTTTAGGGCCTTACCCGTGGCATATGGAGGTTCCTAAGCTAGGGGTTGAATCAGAGCTGTAGCTACCAGCCTATGCCACAGCCACGGCAATGCAGGATCTGAGCTATATCTGTGACCTACATCACAGCTCATGTCAACTCGGGATCCTTAACCCACTGAGCAAGGCCAGGGATCAACCCCACGTGCTTATGGAAACTAGTCAGGTTCATTAACCACTGAGGCACAACAGGAACTCCCTCTCTGCTCATTTTTATTTATTTATTTATTGCTTTTATTTATTTTTTTTTTATATAATAATTTTTATTTTTTTCCTTATAGCTGGTTTACAATGTTCTGTCAGTTTTCTGCTGTACAGCATGGTGACCCAGTTATACATACATGTATAGATTCTTTTTTCATGCTCCATCATAAGTGGCTAGATATAGTTTCCAGTGCTACACAGCAGGACCTCATTGCTTATCCATTCCAAAGGCAATAAATTGCATCTATTAACCCCAAGCTCCCAATCCATCCCAATCCCTCCCCCTCCCCCTTTGCAACCACAAGTCTACTTTCCAAGGCCATTTTCTTTTCTGTGAAAAGGTTCATTTTTGCCATATGCTAGACCAGATATAAGTGATAACCCTAACCCTAACCCTTTCTCTTTCTGACTTACTTCACTTAGTATGAGAGTCTCTAGTTCCATCCATGTTCCTGCAAATGGCATTATTTCATTCTTTTTTATGGCTGAGTCATTGTGTGTATATACCCCATATTCTTAATCCAGTCATCTGTTGATGGACATTTAGGTTGTTTCCATGTCTTGGCTATTGCAAATAGTGTTGCAGTGAACATGTGGGTGCGTGCGAGTGTCTTTTTAAAGGAAAGTTTTGTCCAGGTATATGCCCAAGAGTGGGATTGCTGGGTCATATGCTAGTTCTATGTATAGTTTTCTAAGGTACCTACATACTGTTCTCCATAGTGGTTGTACCAGCTTGCATTCCCCCCAACAGTGCAGGAGGGTTCCCTTTTCTCCACACCCTCTCCAGCATTTGTTATTTGTGGACTTATTAATGAAGGCCATTCTGACTGGCATGAGGTGGTATCTCATGGTAGTTTTGATTTGAATTTCTCTAATAATCAGTGATGTTGAGCATTTTTTCATGTGTAGTTGGTCATCTGTATATCTTCTTTGGAAAAATGTCTGTTCAGGTTTTTTGCCCATTTTTCAATTGGGTTGTTGGTTTTTTTGCTGTTGGGTTGTATAAGTTGTTTATATATTCTAGAGATTAAGCCCTTGTCACTTGCATCATTTGAAAGTATTTTCTCCCATTCTGTAATATGTCTTTTTTTTTTTTTTTTTTTTTTGTAGTTTCCTTTGCTGTGCAAAAGCTTGTCAGTTTGCTTAGGTCCCATTGGTTTATTTTTGCTTTTACTTCTGTTGCTTTGGGAGACTGACCTGAGAAAACATTCATAAGGTTGATGTCAGAGAATGTTTTGCCTATGCTCTCTTCCAGAAGTTTGATGGTGTCTTGTCTTACATTTAAGTCTTTAAGCCATTTTGAGTTTATTTTTGTGCATGGTGTGAGGGTGTGTTTCAGTTTCATTGATTTGCATGCCGCTGTTCAGTTTTCTCAGCAACACTTGCTGAAAAGACTGTCTTTTTCAAATCAGGTTTCTTTTTTGATGTTGCATTGTGTGAGTTCTTTATGTATTTTGGATACCCCCTTATCGGACATCTTGTTTGCAAATGTCTTTTCCTATTCAGTAGATTGCCTTTTTGTTGTATGGATGGCTTCCTTTGCTGTGAAAAAAAATAAATGGAAAGATAATCTGTGTTCACATATTGAATGAATTAATTTTGTTAAAATTCTCATATTACCCAAAGCAACACACAGATTCAATAAAATCTCTATCGAAATATCCATAGAATTTTTCACAGAACCAGAACAAATAATCCTAAAATTTGTATCAGACCACAAAAAAACCCAAACAGTCAAAACAATCTTTAAAGATGAAGAACAAAGCTGGAGGTATCATGCTACTTAACTTCAAATTATACTACAAAGCTATGATAATCAAAAGAATATGGTACTCGCACAAAAACAGAAACATAGATCAATGAAATAGAACAGACAGCTGAGAAATAAACCATGTAGGTATTGGGTAAACTAAACAGCTACATGTAAAAATATGAAATGTAGACCACTTTTCACATCATATACAAAAATAAATTCAAAATGAATTAAAGCTTAGGGAGTTCCTGTCGTGGCGCAGTGGTTAACGAATCCGACTAGGAACCATGAGGTTGCGGGTTCGGTCCCTGCCCTTGCTCAGTGGGTTAACGATCTGGCATTGCCGTGAGCTGTGGTGTAGGTTGCAGACGCAGCTCAGATCCCGCGCTGCTGTGGCTCTGGCGTAGGCTGGCAGTTACAGCTCCGATTCGACCCCTAGCCTGGGAACCTCCATATGCCGCAGGAGTGGCCCAAGAAATGGCAAAAAGACAAAAAAAAAAAAAAAAAGAATTAAAGCTTAAATATAAGTCTTGAAATCATAAAACTCCTAGGAGAAAGCATGGGCAGTATGCTCTTTGACATTGATCTTAGCAATGTGTTTTTTTGGACCTGTCTCCTCAGGCAAGTATAACAGAAGCAAAAATAAACAAATGGGGTCACAGTTGGTTTTGTACTTAAGAATAAACTTGTGATTTTCTTCCAGCAACATCATTCTCCAAAAAATGAAATAGTATTCTACCAGTGTCTGAATTTTCACCATCAGTGTTTTTGATGTATTCGAAAGTACATTCTATGCAGAGAAAAAACACTGAAAGTTTATTTTGGCTTTAAAAATTAATATTTAATGCATCAAAATCACAAAATCAAAAACCCCGTTTTTGTGCTTTTGAATTTACAAATAATTTTATTTTCTTTTATAAATCTAAAAAAATTAAAAAAACTTTGAAGTCAGCCTTTACAACTTAAAGTCCATTACATGTTTTACACTTTATCAATTGAATGTGTTCCTATTTATTAAGTACTTCAATTCTCTAGTAAGCTAAGCTTCCCACTTAACTAACTTCTATAAATCTCATAAATCAAAAGTGTAAGATATTCTAATACTTTTCATAGATGTAGTAAAATTTTCTTAGACTATTCAACTTAGAATGACAAGCAAAATCAAAATTTCAGTTCCACATTTTAAGTTGGCATGAATTTAATCTGCTAGATACTCTACAGTGTCAAATTATACTTTAATATGCCAAATTCTCCTAAATTATAAGTGATTAAAATGTCAAATAAGCTCAGATTATTTTCAAACTTAACATGAAAATATTAACACCCTGAGTTGTAATTCACATCATCATTTTCAGAGTTAAGTCTGTCATTTCCTGTGGTTAAACTACTCACTCACGCATCAATACATTCCTACAACCATGAGTACCTACCATGTGCCAGGCACTACTTAGGATGCTGGATCTAAAAAAGAAATATCTCCAACCTCATGCAACATAAATACGAGGGAAATGCAAAGGCAGAGAGACTAACAAAAAAAACAAAATAACTGGATTAACATGAGAGAAGGATCACCATGAACAAAAAGGCCTTGGGCAGGGAGTCCCCGAGCTACCAGGGTGGCACAAAAGATAACAATTGGGAAAACACCTGGAAGAAATTAAAGAAGTCAATTTGGGACCTGAGGCCGATGGATTCCAGGTGGAGGGACGAACAGAGGCGGAGGTTCTCAATGTGACAGGCATGTAGGAGGACGGCCAAGGTCAGTGCGGCTGGAACAGGTGGTGGCAGGAGAAAAGGAGGGGCTGGGGTCAGGGAGGGGACGGGGTCCAGGCTGTGTGGGGCCCATCTGGCCAGTTCTTCTGAAGGAGAAGGAATCTCAGGGCAGAGTTAAGGAGTGTCACAATGTGACATGACATAGCAGGATGCCTCTAGAGCTGCACTAAGACAAGATTGTGTGGGTATGGAGTGGGGAGTGCCAGGGCAAAAGCTGGGAGACAGCTGAGAGGACTATGGGCAGCAGTGTTGCAGGTGAACCGCCATGGTGGTTTTAACCGCAGTGGAAACAGCAGAGGTGTAGAGAAGTGGTTGATTCTAGGTACATTAGAAGGATCTGCTGGTACTTTAGGGGTGAAAGTGAAGAATGACTTCAAGATAGTAGGCCTGAGCCACTGGCAGGAGGAGATGGAGGAGACCACAAGAGAGGGGAAGGTGGAGGGCTCCATGTTTGGGGCATGTCAGGTTCGGGAACTGAGCTGAACATCGGGTAGAGAGGCCTTACCGGCGGTTAGATCGATGAGCCTGGACAGAAGAGGTTCTGTGCTGAGCAAATTTGGGATTATCTGTTTACCAAATGAACTGGAACTACATATTAACCCACAATTTTCATGGGAACCTGAGACTTGGAGCTTCAGATAGTAGGGGTGATTTTATTCTCATCCTCTTTCTCTATGTGGATGGACGTGGGAAAGACCTCTAAGGCCGTGTCCTGACAGTGGAGTCTTAGATCCCATGGATTCAGCTTGTACGTAAGCTAATGCTCAAGCCAGTTTGTGTGTGTGTTTAAAGCCACTCAATAGAACTCAATTTATCTCTTTATTGTCTGGCCCTGTTTTGAAATCTTTTTTAGGTCCTTCCCCTCTGACAGGGCCACCATTCTTATGGATATTTAAACGGATGTGGTTGGATTCTCTTTCTATCTCATGATCTTTCTGGAATTAAGGTCTCATCTCTAAAAACAGCCTAACAAAAAAATCACCCACATCACTTTCTTTTTTTTTTTTTTTTGTCTGTAAACTCTGCTTTCTCCAGAATTCTGTATGAAGGTGCAAATACTGGGAGTGGGGCAATACTTCAAGATCAATCACACTTTGTTTTTTTCTTGATCTGAGAGAGCTAAGGTAGAGAAAAAAATCTTTGAGCTTTTCCAAGTTTCGTGTGAATCCACAGGGTGTTCAATGATCGCCACGCTTATTTGGAGGAAAATGAGCTTTTGCAAGCCGTGCGTAACATAGTGGGAACATGTATCCTCTCTCTGAGCTTAGTCACCTGGCTACTCAACCACCTCCACTGTGAGCCATGTAGCCAAGAGGGAAAAAGGCTTTCCTAAGTGTCTAAGCGGTGTTATATAAATCCATTGGTGCCAACCTGTGCCTTTTACTTAAAATACATCCACCCCCAAACTCCCCATAAGGCCATCTTGCCACAAGTTTACGAAGTCCCTGATGATTAGAAGAGGGAGAACTGTTGGAGGAAGGGCTGCTGGAGCTGGAGGGGAGATCTGAGCAAAGGCAGAAAGGAGAAAACTTAAACACAAGACCCCACTTAGGTCAGGTCACGATCAGACAGTATGGGTTCCTTCAATGCATTAAGAAAGGTGAGCTTGCATTCCGTATCGCTTACATAAGAAAACTGAACCAGGAGCAACCAAGGTGCATATGGTAAAACAAATCTGGTAAAAAGTGGCGGAACAAGTTTTAGTCCTGAAATGAGTACATTTTCCACCACTTGGAAAACTATTTTCTGAGGATTCCAAATAGCAGAAGTTTTGCTGTAGAATAGTACAATATTATTTCTAACAGAAAGCTTCAACATCATTTACTTTAAGTGGAAACAGGTCCAGAAAGAGTCAGGGATTTTTCCAACATCACACAGCTTGTTAATGTCAGAACCTCAATGAAAATTCAGAAAAAAAAAAAAAAATCTCCAGGATGGAGTTTTATTCAGTCACTTTTCGAGTTAGCATTTAACTTTCTATTCTTTTTTGCTGATTATTGTGTGATTTTTTTGCTTGATTATAGTGTGATTTTTAAAAAATAAGTGAAAATGATATTTGTGTGATTTTTTTGCTTGATTATAGTGTGATTTTTTAAAAATAAGTGAAAATGGTATTTGTCGTTTTCCTCATTTACTTCATAAAGTGTTTTATTTTCATTTATTTGTGATCATCTAGATCAAATTTTATCTATCAAGGAGCACATGACCTGAGGCCAATTTTGAACATGGCTATTTCTGCCACATCTTTAGTGTTCTCTAATGAGCCACACTGCTTTCTTTTCTTTCAAGGCCTGGTTGTAAAAGCATCTTGTATGCAACTTTGTGCATTTCCCCATTAAGTCAGTCTGTCTTCTCATTGGCTAGTTTTACTGCATTTGCACCAGTCTCTCAAGTGAAGAAGTTCAAAACCTTCTTTCTTTTAACGATGCCCTGTACATCTTCGTGGGTATGTATTTTCCTACATTTGCATTCTCACTCTTTTATTCTTAGTATAAACTTTTCTAACCTAGCGATAAATTTAGGTATAAAAAAATAAGAACAGGGTTCTTGTGTTTAATTACTACATCAGGACTTTATTTTTCAAGTAGCTATCTTGTTTGCCAGTGAAATATGTAATTACTATAAATCTAACATTTTCCCGAACATTTTGTTACATTTTATTTTGGGACTTTGGAAGGCATCTTCCTAGAACATTTTCCTGTTCAATCTTAAAATAACCTAATATAATAAACACCATTAGTTTAATCTGGAGGATCAAGCACTGCGCACTAAGTGGCAGTACTGAAGACCAAACGCATTTCTCACTTCCTCCAAAATGTTCCAGGGTTCTGTGTGTGGACCAGTGGTCATATCTGTCTCAGGCCTCTTCCAAAGACAGTAATTATGATGAAGAATTGATAGAAAAAGCACTCATTTTTAGTGGATATTATCTATCTGCTAAAAGTCAGTTGCTTGAGGGTTTTTTTTTTTTTTTCCCTCATTCTGAACATTCATGATGTAAGTTATAGGAACTACACCAAGCAGTTACAGGTGTCTTAATAAAGTGAACTGCACATTCTGTCACCTTTTTGTGACACCTCGGGATCACCATCATGAACAGTAATTATCAAATTACTGTGTCTAACTCGTGTGTCAGCTCCACTTCCAGTCATTAAAACTCTAGATAAGATCACCTGAAATTCCATTCTATACATTGTGGGAGCTTTACTGTTCTAACCAAAACTTAGGCAGTTCAGAGCCATGAGTTCCTCCTTCTTCCGAATTGTCATTTCAGGTGATTTGTTTTCTCTACAAGTTACTCCTCCTCATTCTTCCTTCCATGAAATGCAAGTATATATATATATATATATATATATACACACACATGTATTTTATATATATATATATAATAGAGAACACACATATATGTGTGTATAAATATATCACACACACACACACACACACACACACACACACACACACACACACACACACACACACACACACACACACACCCAGAGCTGAGTTTGAGCGCAGGAGCTGAAGCGAGCTGAGTTCTCAGAGTAGTAAGTCTGTGCTCTTGCATCTGCTTTACGGGATGCAGTGGGCTGAAGGAACCCGAGTCTTTTCCCCACATTAACACTTTCTAGAGCGGAGGAGCCTTTGTTTTGGTAACATGTGGTAGCACTCATGGGTACTAGCATTTTCAAGTTTAACAAAGAAAATCTTCCAGTTCCCAGCTTATTTTCCTCCGTTTTACTTCCTTATCTAAGGAGTGGGTTTCTCTGCTACAGTAATTTCCAGATTTTGTGATGCAGAATCTGGCTTGGGGAGAGAAGGGCAAGACCAGATCTCTTGTGTTAATTATCTCATTTATACATCCATGGGTCTTGCCTTTCTTTCCTATGAGTGCAGAGCCGCATCTGTTTTGTTCATTTTTCAACTTCCCATGCCTAGAATTGTGGTCAGCATATAGAAAGAATTTAATAGTGAAAAGTATATTTTTCAATTCCATTTTTTTATAAAGCAATTACATGTATGTTGTTTCCTAACCATGAGCATGGAGAAAATCAGTTTGCCTGAAGAAGGAAAACAGGATGGCAGAAAGATCTATCATTTCTTCTATGCCCCCTAGATTTCAGGCACTATGTTAGACATATTATATTTACCTAAATGTGTAATTTAATTCTCCTAACTTCCCAATGGAGTAATCACATTTAGAAATAAGAAAACATTAGCTTAGCTATGTTAGGTAGGTACTCCAAAATCTCATAGATGGTAAATTGCAGAGTAGATAAGAATGCAAAATCATTTTTCCTGATTTATATGGTTTTCTCATACTGATTTTCTAATGCGATCAACATAACAACACTGCAATAGCATGTATCTATTTGCTGACAAAGAAACTGAGACCAGGAGAGGAGAAATAACCTCTCCAGAGTCGCATGGCTGGCATGTACTTGAACTCTGAGTTCTGGTAGAGGCAGACCTCTAACGATAGGTTAGGGCCCCGTTCCTCAGCTGCGGCAAACCATCAGCATGAGCAGCAGCACACGGCAGCTTACTGAAATGCCATATCTGAGGGTCCACTCTCGGAAGACTCGGAATCGTCCTGGGAATTTGTACCTCAGGATCCAAATGAGGTTTCTGTAGGATGTGGATCCAATAGGCCACATAACCCAGATCGTATCTGACAAGAATGCCAGCTCCGCACACCAGCCTGAAACCTTTCAGTCATTTGTGCTGATTCCTTAGACCATCGCCAGTTTAAACTTCAGAGGTGGTGTGAAGACACTGGACACATTAGAATGTAATGTTTGGAAAACCTTGGCATGTAGCTTCGGGACCAGACACAATGTATCACAGGAATTATCATTTCCCTGTGCTTCTTCTCCATCTAAAATGAGATAAAAGACGGATGGAAGATGCTCCTGGCACTCTCTTAATGGATGCTAATTCCAGGCTTGCTTTGGACAAAAGGAAACAGATGAAGAAGGCAAACACAATAGAACTCACAGATGGGCTTCTGGAACAAGCAAGGTGGGCTGGAGAGGGCTTTGGTGATTAAGACACAACACTATAGAACTTGCAGCAGTTGAAGCTGTCTGTTTCTCTTCTAGACACAGTGTGAAAGTAATTATTCAAATGTAAATTGTATGATTTTTTTTTCTCTCTTAAAATGGCCTTATTCACGGTAAACACAAATTCTGACAAATGAATCCAACTGAACATTATTCTGTAGATTCTTCTTTATTTTCTTATCTCTCTTTTCTGCTTTTAATGGCACTCTCCTTTTAGATGTGACTTTGCAAATAAAAAAACATGTAACATCTGGAACTGCTTAAAATCAATTTCTTTTCTCCTTTATTTTTTTCTGTTCTATAACTAAAAATGGACTTTCCAATTTGCATCATGCTTTTCTCCTCTCTTTCCTTTATAAAATAAATAAATAAATGCCATCTGGTCTAACAGCTCAGTTGCCAATTACCAGCCTGAGGCAATCCAAAACTGCCAGATAGTCAACGCAGAAAATATGGTTTCAAGAAGAAATGCTAACAGAGCCCTTGCTGTAGTATGGCTTGGCCCCCTGCCAAATTACCACCCCATGCAAACACCATCTTATCTCCTAGCGACTTGCAAGAAATCCTCAAAATTTGCATTATGGTATATCAGCACCTTGATTTAGCCTAATGAAGATGTCTTAGAAACTCAACTGTTTCATAGTTAGTGAAACATCTTGACAGCTCGGAAAATCAGATCAGCATTCTTCTGACGAAGCTGTGAAGTTTGCAAGTGACTACATTTTCAGCTTGTTAATTTTCCTCAGATCACAGTGTCTTTTTGGTCAAGGCCATTGGGAAAGGCAGCTCCTCCCTGTTGTATCCAGTTGCACTGATGTCGCTGGGTCCACAGACAGTAGTCAGTCTCATCAGGAAATAATCACTTAGCTACCTGACCTAGGGACTAGTTTGGCTGTTTAGTTAGATTACTTCAATGGAAGGTTTAGAGTTACCGCTGAGCCTTCACTCCCCTTTATCCTGCACATCTAAAGCCCATAACTCCTAGAAAGTCTCCTCCCAGTACTGACCCCTTCCTATCCATTGTCTTTACCGCTATCTAGATTCAAGCTATTAAAATCCTTCTCCTGGTTCCCATTCGAAACCTTCTGCCTGGCCTTATAAAGCCTGTTCTCTCTCCATCATGGCTGTGGCCTTTGGAAAATATACATCACCTGCTTAATATGAGGGAATGTCTTTCCATTGGAAGAATAAAATCCAGAATCCTGAAATTGGTGAAAGGTTCTCTATGAACTGACTTTGGCTCTTAAACCATCTCAGTCCTTTCACTGTTTTTCTCCACAGATTGGCCTGTTGGATCCAAAGCAGCAGACGCTGTTCTACTTTGTCCAACATTCTCGATTCAGCCCCAAACAGTGCCCGGCACTCAGTAGTCATTCCACATGTATTCTTTGAAGTAATTCAGATTGAATGTTCGTTCTTACTCACTTTGTAATATTAGACAACGACAATTCTTAGCCAAAATTATCTTATCTATAAGACAAGACAACCAATTACTTCCTAGAGTTTTGTTGGGAGAATTAAAGGAGAAAGTGCTGGGAAAGCTCAGCTAGCGTACCACATTCCAAAACGTTGGTTGAATAAATTAATATTAGACCATCCTTTAATGCTGCATCGTCCATCTCCTACTGCATGACTTTAGGCAAATTCCCCTAAATGTTTCAGGCCTCATTTCCTGTCTATAGAGTGTGATAATAATATCTTCTGAAGATATTTGCTTGGCAGAATTAAATGAGAAAAATATTGGTAGAGAATAGAGACTGGTACATGGCAACGGTTCCATAAATGGAATAACCACGGTTGTACTGCTATTAATTTATGGCCAGAAAAATCCATAAAAATGTACAAAGTCTTTGTTCCACTAGTTTGGGAACATTTCACCCTTAGAGGGTATTTCCCCAGGAGCAGTCATCCGTCTGCCTCTGACTCCCATCCATCATCTCCACACAACTGCAGGTCAAAAGCCTTGACTAGTACGGTGTGGAAAACTTCAGGAGCCTAAATTTGTGTTTCTCCAAGAAATCCTTATTTTGTTGTTCCACACATATACCCATCATTTTCTGTTGCTCTTATCCCCCCTCTCACCCACCACTCATGTCCTTTACTCAACACACACCATTTTTATTCCTTGCCTCCCAATCAATACCTTTAATCCGTGCTCTCTTTGGGGCTTGCTGTCTTGGTTTTACCTTCAAAGTCTCTTCAAATTATGTCTTCTGACATCACTTTAGTAACTCCTATTTCCCAATCTACCTTAGGTGTCAGATATGTGTTCTGTCTTTCCTTGACCCTGGCACACGTGACGCTACACAGGTATGCTAAGACCTATTGAGGATAAAGACTCCTTCTACGTTGTCCATCCAGCCTAGTGCCTGCTAAATAACTCATAAATAAATATGTCTTAAAACCACGAATTTGAGATACCCCAACCTCATGTCTCAAACTACCTATGTGGAATATTCCAGTTCTGTCTGAGCCAGTCCTTCTTACACCTGATAAGACACATGTTTAAACACTGGGGAAAAGCAAAACAAAACAACGTCACCTTTTACATGAAGAGGTGAATATTGTAGCCATTCTTCCTGTGAATTATTAAAAGAAGAAGGTGAGGGACCTTACATAACTTCCCAGGGCATCATGTCTTCATCCAAGTAATAGAGTTAAAAGTAGCCAACACATACAATTATGTGGATTAAATCACCTGTACAGTACTTATCTGAGAAATGTCCATTAATTTCCTTCTCCCATCTTCTTATATTAGAATGTGAAGACAGTATCTTACACAAAGTTGCAAAATATGCCAAAAACATTTTAAGTAGACCCATTGGTATCCATACGCCCATTTTATTACAGAGCAAGTTTAGAGTTCCCCTTCTCCTTGAAATGCTGCAGGCCTTCCACATCATACTGTACCTCCAGGTCGAGGCGAGGGCTGGGAGGATGTCCTTCCTGCCACTCACAGAGAACTGCTCTGAGCTTTAGGCGCAAGACCCGGTTATCCTTATTGTCTTCCTTTGCATAGATAAAAATGTTGTGATTTCACACAAAATTAAATAGTATCCTCTGCATTCTGTCAACATGGATTGGCTCGATGACTTAAAAGAATTTGAAGGATAAAATGGAAGATGAGAGATGTAATGAATTACAGGCAGTGGTTATCATAGCCAGGAGTCTTGTTTTCACACTCCAGGTGTTTCGAGGAGCATTTTAGTATACCATAAATCAATAGAATCATAATTATAGTTGGAGGACTTGCATTATGTTTGTTCAGTGGTTTGGTTATCATAAATATTATGACTTTTTTTCATTTCACAACCAACCAAACCTAAATTATCTGTTTCTTCAGGCAGCGATGTCGCTGTCCATTGTTTACTGGGACGTCATTGGCTTCATGAGTACGGTGCCTTCCTATGAGGCAGCTATACAAAGCACAGAATTATCTTGTTCATTAAGTTGTAACTGGAGAGAACATCTGTTAGAATTGTAGAAATTTGAATGAAAAAAAATAGGTAATGCATTATTTGTCACCATGGTTTTCATGTGCATATTGCTACTTCAACCAACAAACTGTTTTGACTTGAGTCCATTTCACGGACCTTCTTTACCGGTGAGACGAACTTATATCAGTAACTCATTTCTTCAGAATATTTTTATGGACCTACTATGTGCTGGCCACCGTTCTAGTGACTGAAGATACAGAGATGGATTAGTCATTTTCTTGGCAAAAATGGTGATGTTTACTTTGGAGCTAATATGTGCATTGATAATCATGCATATAGTATTATGTAGTAACTTCTGTAGCAGAAGTGCTAAGTAAGAACACTGAAATGGCATAGTCATGCAGGAGGGCCCCAGAGACCTTGGGGAATCCAGAAAGGGGAGGTTTTTAAAAAGAAAATATTTCTACTGAATCTAGATAAGAAATATCAGACTGATCATGGGAAAGTTAAAGTGCCGGGGCGGGGGAGCGTATGTTAAGCAAAAGGACAAATTATTTGGAAGGCATGGATGTGTGGTTATGCTATTTTCAGGGAATTTTAAGTCACTTCTTCTGGAAGTAGAATGTTATATTTGTAGTAGAGCATGGCAGAATATGGTGCTTGATGTAATACAGACAAAAATCATACAAATGATGAAGGGCCTCCTACATTAAGGGAGGGGATTGGGGTTTTTGTTTGTTTGTTTGTTTCCCAGAAAGCTATAGGGAGTCATCCAAGGATTTTTAACAGAGATGAGATGGTATTGGATGTTTGTTTGAAATGATTAGTTGGACAGATGTGTGGAGGGAGAATGGGGGAGATCCAGGTGAGAGGCAGAGACCAGATGGAGATATTGAAGTAGCTCAAGCGGGAAATGATGTCTTTCGGTATAGGGATATGTGCATTTAGGAAATAGATCCTTCATGGTTTGGACATTAATCAGATGTGATATTTGGCAAGGCTTGGAATTGGACAACTAGATGGATGGTGTTACTATTGTGAAATGTAATAAGTGTGGCAGATTTGGATCCCTGAGTTGAGATTAAATATTTTATCTGAAGACATGCTTTATGGTATTAATTATAGTTGCAATATGAATTTCTTAAAGTAAACCGTCCTATATCTTATCCACTCGTGAAATCATTGGGTTCTAAGGTATTGCTGTTTTGCCTTTGTTATATGAAGGAATTAGTGATTTAAGGGGAACTGAGCCATCATGTACTCCATCAGCCACATTTTGCAGATGAGCAAAGGTTCAAGGGGAGAAAAAAAAATAGATCCAGCTTCCAGGATTCCTGAGATTAAAACTCAAGGCTTCCACCACACTGAAAACTGACCAAATTATCTGCAAATCCAGTGCCCATTAGAGATCACGGAAGCCTGTTTCTGATTCTTTACCTCTTTCTTCACCTCTTCCCGATACTCTGAAACCAAAACTACGCATGGAGTCTTCTCTAGTTCTTACCTCAGGCCCTGAATCCATCTCCCAGCCTCGAAGAAAGCTGGAGAAAAACTAAACAAAACAAACATGTTATGTGATTTCCCAGCTCAAAATCTGTCAACGGACAGAAGGCAACACTTCCAAGTGTGCCTGGAGCCCCACTAGGATTTGTCTTTGGCTGTGACCTGCAGTGTTGCATTTTCAGAGATAACCCTTGCTTCCCCAGGTTTCAGCCACAAGGTGTTGCTGGCTGTGAGGTTCAAATAGGCTGGAGTTCAACTTCCTGGGGTGACCTTGGATGAGGTCCTTAACTTCTCTCAGTCTCAGTGTCCTTTTCTATACAACAGGGATAATCAAGGGCCACACCTCTCAGGAGGTGCATTTGAGACAGTGGAGGTGAAATGGCATGGACTTTGGAGCATGTAAATCCCCTCCTCGCACGTTAACACTTTTTTACTATTAATAACTTCCTAAGATTTTCTTTTTGTCATTGAGCCCCCAAGTTTAGGTTAACCCCTCTTTCTCTGTACCCCTCTATTGCCCTCTTTCATACCTGTGATACTGTGATGTCTAATAAGAACTGCACATTAGGGCATCAATCCCATTTCTAACAAGGAGCTCTTAAAACCCTAGGTGTTTTTGGAGTTCCTGTCGTGGCTCAGTGGTTAGCGAATCTGACTAGGAACCTTGAGGTTGCCGGTTCGATCCCTGGTCTCGCTCAGTGGGTTAAGAATCTAGCGTTGCTGTGAGCTGTGGTCTAGGTCACAGACGTGGCTTGGATCCTGCATTGCTGTGGCTCTGGCGTAGGCTGGTGGCTACAACTCTGATTCGACCCCTGGCCTGGGAATCTCCATATGCCATAGGTGTGGCCCTAGAAAAGATAAAAAGACAAAATAAATAAATAAATAAAAATAACTAAAATAAAAAACCTTAGGCATTTTCAAAGTGAAGAAAGCCATAAAGATACCTTGTTCTTTTAATTAGGTAACTTTTGGACCACACCTAGGGATGGTTGCCAGGAGAACCAATCACGTGATTGGAAGGTTGGAACTTTCAGCACCACCCTTGACCTCAGAAGGAGAGAAGTGCTGGAGATTGAATCACCCACCAATGACCAATGATTTAATCAATCATGCTTATATAATGAGGCCTCTATAAAATCCCAGGACTGGGTTTGGAGAACTTCTGAATTGGTGAACATGTGGCTCATTTGAGGGGAATGAGGAACTCCCAGAGGGCATGGAAGCTTTATCCCTTTTTCCCCAAACCTCGACCTGTGCACCTCTTCCATCTGATTGTTCCTGAGTTATGTCATTTTTATAATAAGCCAATATTCTAGTAAGTGTAATGTTTCTCGCACTTCTGTGAGCTGCTCTAGCAAATTAATCAAACCCAAGGAGGGGATTATAGGAACCTCTTGTTTATAGCCAGTTGGTCAGAAGCTCGGGGACACGCTGAGCTTTCCATTGGCACCTGAATTATGTAGGGCTTTAGTCTTTATGACCAAGTCCTCAACCTGCAGATAGATAGTGTCAGAATTAAGCTGAGTTGTAGGATGTTCATCTGATGTCAGAAAATTATTTGGGGATGTGAGAGAAACTCTCCCTTCCCTCAGCTTCCAAGTTGAAATTGGGTCCAGGAACTCAAAAGAATACCCTTACTGGGTACCTAGTTGACTTTCCTGCAGATGTGGGTTATTGGTGGTTATGTACGGTTGATGGATATTGGTTATTGGTATTGAGTAGCTGTGCCTGGACACTAAGTTCCCTAATGACCACTGAACTCATCATCTGTTGGTCTCAAAATGACCCCAAAGCCATTTTTATTCTGATTACAGAGCCTCAAAAGGTCTCTCTGGCCAGATGCTTTAAAAACGTTCACCAGGTTACTTCTCTTTAATCCATATGCTGTCTTTTCTTTCTGTTGCCCTTGGAATAAAAACCCCTCAGCAAGGCAAGTCTCATTCTTCTCGCCTCTGCTCCAGACTTCCTTCTGAGACCCCCCAGCTTGCTCACTGTGTTTGAGACACTCAGGCTTTCTCTCCAGTCCTTAAACCTGTCATCATTAGGAGAGTCTCAGAGACACAGGGGCTTGCTCTTTCCTCCAGCAGGTAGGGAGCCCCCACATATGGTCCCAACCCCACTGTAGCCCGAGTGCCTCAGACGTCACTACCCATCACACTCTGTTTATCTCCTTGCATTATTCTCTGCAGACAACTTTTTACTCTCTGACTTATTCAGTTTTCAGTAATAGTTGCTTTATTCACTTACCTGTAATTTACTTATTTATTTATACCATCTATTTCTTTTTCCTTTGATATGACGGCTTCATGTGCAAAAGGATTTAGCCTGCTTCAGGGAAGCAGAGATGTTAAACACACAGACACTAGACTCGCATGACCCAGGACAGATCCCTGGTCTCACCTCTTAGTAGTTGTGTAGTTTGGGGTAATTTGTTTAACCCATTTCTCTTCTGGAAAAATCAACTAATTACAAAGCCCCTGCTTTAGTGTTAGTGTACCTAGCACATCGTCCATTATCTGTAAATGGTGTTATTGTAGGCGTTACTGTCATCCCCTCACCTATAAGAGGGATAGGCACAGAGAAGGCACTCGACATCACAGGCCCTGGCATAGTGCCCGAACCACAACCAGTGTTCACCAGTGGAGTCTGCACATGTTACTGTCAATAATAGTGCTAATGAAAATGTACTAATAACCCCTTTGTTCATCAGCAGCAACCTCAGGAATGGTGAGTGTCGGGATTTTGAAAAGATCTATAGAAACCAAGAGCTGTACTACTCTTGCTTTATTTTCCGTATTTTCTTTCTCTTCATACACAGATTTCAGTGCCTATAAGCCATTTCTAAAAAGCTGGAAATAGAGAGGTTCGTCAGCCAGAGTCCTTGTCCACAGAGCTGACACTCCAGTACAGACACAGACATTTAAAAAATCACCCTGCTGGTACAGAAATAGGGATAAAAGTGCTATGGAATCTTGAAGGATTCCCCATTCTTCCTAAAGGGGGCAGAATGTTTTCACAGAGTCAGCACCAAATGCATTGCAGTTGGAATAAAAATGAGGAATTCTTCAAGTAAAGAAGACAGGAAGGCAATTCCAGGAAGATAGAAAAGATTGTGATGGTTTAAAAAAACCACTATTCAGAGAAGCATGAGATATTAGGAGGAACTGCAACCGTGTATAGGGGGTAGAAAACAGACTGGGGTTCAGTTGCTGTTGAGGTCAAATAAGCAACGGTAACAGTTTGGGGATTGAGTTTTGTATTACAGTAGATAGGGACTATCAGAGGTTTTTAAAATATGAACGTCAAATGATCATATTTTAATTAATTTATTACCTTAAATTATTATTTTAATTAATTGTGATTAATTAAACAAGAATGGTGGATAGTGGGGGTCTTTCGGATGAGCGAGGAAAGAGTAGCAGTAAGAATATCACTGTGAGGAGTTCCTGTGGTGGCTCAGTGGTTAATGAATCCGACTAGGAACCATGAGGTTGAGGGTTCGATCCCTGGCCTCACTCAGTGGGTTGGGGATCTGGCGTTGTCGTGACCTGTGGTGTAGGTTGCAGACTCGTCTGGGGTCCTGCGTTTCTGTCGCTGTGGCGTAGGCCAGCGACTGCAGCTCTGATTTGACCCCTAGCCTGGGAACCTCCATATGCTTTGGGAGCGGGCCTAGAAAAGAATAAAAAAAAAAAAAAAAGAATATCACTGTGAAAGCTTTTATGATATTCATAATTGGAACTGGGCTCAAGCTGCACTGGTGAGGAAGATAAAAGGGAAGCAGATTTTAAGAGTATTTAGGACAGAGGGTCAAATAAGCTTGGCAGCCCTGGGGATATAGTTATTAAGAGAGAGAGAAAGCCAAAGATGCTCTGATATATCTGTTTTGGAAAATAATGTCTTTCTGCCAGTCATGTATGTAGGGAATACAAGATTAGAAATAGGTCAGTGACATGCAAGTCTGAATTTGGGAATGTTACTTTTGATTTGCAAGGCATTGATTTATACATTTTTAATTTTAATTTGTTAATAACATATTAACTATTTCCTATGTGAATATATTTGTGCAAGGTTTTATATGTAGGTAACTCCATCACTTTGGTTAGGGCAGTGGTGGTTTTTGTTTTCATTTTGTTCTGTTTTGTTTTTGGCCGTGACGGCAGCATGTGGAAGTTCCGCAGTCCAGAGATCATCAGGCATGGAACCTGCACCGCAGCAGCAGCCTGAGTTGCTGCAGCGACACCACCAGATCCTGAAGCTGCTGTGTGTGGCCAGGAACACTAGTGCTGGCTTTTGACTTATCGTCCTGGAGGAATTATTAATAACATCCCCTTTTCTTCATTAAAGTATCCTGGTTTGCGTCATAATTATCTGGTTCCTAAGATAAAAGGAAATACATAGCTGAAGAACTGAGAAGTCAATAGACATTTAGAATCTAGTGTAGGAGGTAGACATGTTTGAATAATTTTTTTTTTAATGCTGCCAGAATGAAGGAGAAGAGGAATAAAAGTATCAAGATCCCAAAGTCAAGAGCCACTTTTATTTTCTATCCTAGCTTTCTGGGCAATGCATTTTTTTTTTTTCTTTTTTTTTTTTTTCAGGGCCACACCTGCGGCAGGCATATGGAAGTTCCCAGGCCAGGGGTCAGATTGGAGCTTCAGCCACTGTCCTACGCCACATCCACAGCCGGGAGGGATCCAAGCCACACCTTTGACCTACACCACAGCTCAAGGCAATGCCGGTCCCCGACCCACCAAGCAAGGCCAGGGGCTGCACCTGCATCCTCATGCGTACCTGTCAGATTCGTTTCCGTTGTGCCTCAACAGGAACTCCCTGGGCAATGATATTTTGATGTTGAGTAAGTAAATGACACTTTTTACAAGAACTTCTTATTATTGTTCGAGGAGGATGGGCTCCAGAAGGGACAAGCATGATGCACTAGATACCCTGAGAATCCTCCCAGACATAGGGTGATGTAGGCCTAACTGTCCCCACTTAGAGGTGATGAACCCAAGACACTGGGGGGGTCACATAACTTGTCCCATGGAGGCAGCACCTGAATTCTCCCAGCCTGACTGAAAAGCTTGCTTTCCTTGTGTGCCACCAATTTTCTTCTACCTCGTCCAGAGAAAGTGAGTGGAGAGAGGCATGCGGCCAGGCCTCGCGTGAGAGCCCACACGCCGTGTCAGTGCGAGAGAGGAAAAGATGACTGCTGTCAGCAGACTTAGTGAAACCCACTCAAAACGGGTTCAGCTGGGCTGACGTCACCGTCACTGTTATCCAGGAGAGGGTTATAAGCAACAGTGTCAAAAGTGGCATTCAGATCAAGCGAAATTAAAAGACTCAAACTGTCAGACACGACTGCGTTAATAAACCAAGACAAAGAAACTCAGAAAAGGCTGCCTCTGCCATGAGTGAAGCCACAAAAAGCTGGATTTAAATTTCTCAGGGAGACCGTGTCCCTTTCTTTGCCGTAACCTGCCACCTCCGGCTGTGAACGTTCCTGATACAAAAGAGCACGCACGTCTGGTACCTGATCAAATGACTACCCATCGCACCGTCATTTATCGCCCGAGACTTTGTTGTTCCCTCCAAAAGAGTGACGGGCAAAATCCATTCACTGAACAGTCATTTGTTGATTCTTGACTCAGACAAGCACGGTAGCAAGCGCTGTGTGTGCAGAATACGCCCTCGCCTCAAGGTGCTGACAAACCTCGTTATTAAACTTGGTGAATTATACAATCTTTCGTAACAAAGGAGTAAGGATATTTGAAAACACTGAAGAAGGACTGGATACGGGCCTTAGAATTCCCTTTGAGAAGAAAGGGAAACAGCAACTCAGCCAAAATTTCAAAAGACGCCTCCGGGGAGGGGTCCTACTCGGTGAGGCGTCCGTGGCGTTTGCCACGTGTCTTAGCTCCCCGCTGCTGACCGAAAATGCCATGAGCGGGGCCTGAGGGATCGCAACCAATAGACGCATATTCCTAGAGTTCTGGACGCTGGAAGGCAGGGGGCGAGGTGCCAGCACGGTCAGTGTTTGGTGAGGGTACTTCCAGATTCGGAGGCCGTCGTTCCCTTCGCCCTCGCGCAGCAAAGAGCCGTCTTTCCGCGTGTCTTCCGCGTGGCAGGAAGGGCTCCCTGTGCTGCCCTACCTGTAAGGGCAGGAACCTCATCCCGTCGCCTCTCAGAGGCCCCTCTTCTGACACCATCACGGTGGGGGTTCCGACTTCAACATACGACTTTTGGGGGAAACAGAAACCCTCAGTCCAGAAACATCATCCAAACTGGTCTCTGAAGATAGAAAAGAGATGTGAGTGCTCACAGTAGGGCAGCAGACACACACTGGCACTGTCCCCATTAGGCTGATCGGCAGGGCCCCCGTGAGTCACTGAGTGTGAGAGACCATCAGTCATTCTCCAGGGAGAGATTTCTTTGGGTTTGTCAGGTCAAGGGCAGGTCCCGTGTACGCCACTCAACTTGTCTTTTTCTTTGTCCCAGACCCTGCTGTTATACTTCGATGGAATTGAGTACTCAGGTCTACCCTCCTCTCAGGGTACTGTTCTTCCTCAGCCCCTTCTTCTTCTTTTTTTTTTTTTTTTTGGCCTTTTTCTAGGGCCGCTCCCACAGCATATGGGGGTTCCCAGGCTAGAGGTCAAATTGCAGCTGTAGCCACCAGCCTACACCAGAGCCACAGCAACGCGGGATCCGAGCCACGTCTGCGACCTATATCACAGCTCACGGCAACGCCAGATCCTTAACCCACTGAGCAAGGCCAGGGACCGAACCCGCGACCCCATGGTTCCTAGTGGATTCGTTAACCACTGTGCCACGACGGGAACTCCCTCCTCAGCCCCTTCTAACTGTGATAGGATGTAGGAGGAGATTCCGAAGGCTGCTTGCATTAAAGCCATGATCCTGTTATAGCCCTCACTTAATCCATCACTGGCCTTCCCCCCAGGATTTTGGACCCCCCAGCCAAAGGAATTCCCGGCAGATTCTTTTGCTGGACCAAAGATGTACTAAGAAACCCCCTGCATTTGTTTCATACCATAGCCGGTCAAGACATTTTACAATCTGGATTCCGTCTTCCCAGGCTCCTTCTACATTAATGCCTAGTATAACATGCCGCAGTAATAAAATTATGCTTGCATATTATAGTTATTATGTCATTTCTGTTATCCGCGTCACAATGATATGTGAAATTGACACAATAACATTATGTGAAATTATGGCTTTCTTTTTCTGTTAGCGTTGTCAGGAAATTTCTGGGTATGAGGAACTTGGGCTCAAATACAAAGAAGTTGTTTAGGATGTGGAGGGCAGTTTCTGTAGAACCACTGGTCCTCAGGTTAAAATCAAATGTGGTCCTGCTACATAGAACCTGTGTTAACCCTGGAGTGTAACCCATGTAACTCACCTCTGGCAACGTGGATATTTATGAGAGTGCTGCTCCGAGAAGACTAGTCCAAGCCGTGACTGATGGATGTGCCACCAGTCCAATAAAAAATTTAATTCTGTATCATTCATAAAACCCATTCTTATTTTGGAGTTTAAAAAAAAATCATTTCCTGATGTATAAATATTTAATAACTCCTTTAAATATTAAATGGCTCCGCTCAGTACAACATATTCCAAAAATGCACATACGTCAGTGAAAATGGCCTGAAATTTTTGCCTGTCTCCTGAATCCTGTTTTCAGCAAACCTATCTCGTATTTAGCTGTATCTTTCCCATAACTAGACCTGTGGTGCTGAGATAACGTCCATGGCGATACAGTGATCCATACAATATCCAATTATGTCAACCCTATGGATCTCTTCCTTCTCATCCGGATGCTCCCTGGGGTGGTTTTCAATACAGCCCGAAAATCCTTTGATAATTAGTAGCTGGTGGACTACATCTGTCCCGGGCTTGGGTTTCAGGGTGAATGTAAGCCCGGTGCGCTTATGAGATGGGACTTTGGGGTTCTTGGTAGGGAGAGGGTTTGCTTTGCGTTTGAGAGGCGCATAAACAATGCATGGCCAGAGGGATGACTGTGACTGTCTTAAAACGTGACCTCAGAATGCTTTGGTGATCGTCTCTGAACAGATGGGTAAGCGTCCCTCCCCTTTGACTCTGGGCTCTGTGACTGATATACCAACAGAATATAATAGAGGCCACGAGCTTCCACTGTGGGGGCCCATGCCTCTGGGAACTGCTCGCTCAGAACCCAGCCTCCATCCTGTGAGGAAGCCCATGGAGAGGCCAGAAACAGGGGCCCAGCTATGAGCTAATAGCCAGAGTCAATCATCGGGTGATTCGTTCTCTTGCCTCTGAGTCTTCCAGATGAAATTCTAGGTATTATGGGGCAGATATAAGCCCTACATGCTGTGCCTCATCTGAGTTCATGACCCAGAGGAAGTAGGAGAGACAAACAATTATTTTAGATTGATAAATTTTGCGGCAGTGGGTTGCATAGAAATGGTGAGAATACTAGTGCTAACTTATCTCAAAAGTCTCTTATCTTCCAGAAAAAAAAAAAAGAAAAAAAATTCTATTATTTCCACCCTTTGGTTCTCAACCTTCAAAAAGCTTTCTTTACTTCATTGGCTCGAAATCCTCCTCCAGCTCTTTATTTTCTGTTTAATAATGTGGTGCCACAGATAACGTGCTGTTTACCAATCTGACTGTAGCAATACAAACTATTGAAATTTTGTCGTTTTACTCTTTTAGCCAATCACAGCAGTTGCTCATATAGTAAATAATAAATCTGAATTGAATAGATGAATGAATAAATGAATGTGTGATCTGAGCCATAAATTTGTGAAAATCCTTTTTGTAAGAGTAAAGTGAAATATAAAATTTAGGCATTCTTTTCAGTAGTTCCACCATTGTAGTAACACAGTATTTGAAATAAATAAATAACTTTCATGAATTACATATATTTCTTAGCTTCTTAGTATAGAAGATACCTACCTGAGTACACGTTAAGTCTGATCCTTCAATGTGCTTTAATTTTAAACATATCCTTTGTTTAAACCAATGCTCTGACCTGTATCTTTAAGGCAGTGTTTTCCGTTTTCCTCCTTTTCCTCCTCCCTTCCTCCTCCCTTCCTTCTTCCTTCCTTCTTTCTTCCTCTCTCCCTCACTCTCTTTCTCTTTCTTGCTTATTTTCTTCCATTCTTTCTTCCATTTTTCTTTTTTGCTGTTGTTCTTTTAGGGTTCATCTCAGTTAAAAACTCTTGGGTGTGCATTTTTAATTAGACTTTTTATCTTGGGGTAATTTCAAATTCACATTTACTGGTAAGAAATCATATAGAATGATCCCATGTCCCCTTTACCCGGTTTTGCCCAGTGGTTAACATTTTGCAAACGTATAGTACATATTGGACACGGGGGATGTTGAATCATGTCCTCCAAGCAGAGAAGGAACTCAGACTGAAAAATGAAGCGGGCACCTCCACCAAGTGCAGTTGTGAAGTTTCCTGTGGCTAATCTACACACACACAGGATGGGGCAGACAACAGTCCAGAGGCATCTGCAGCTGTACTCACCCCTTCATCAGGGGCTGCAGGGGGACCTGACGGGGCCAGAGATGAAGAAAGAATCTCACTGCTAAGGGAGAAGCCCGTCCACATGGATGGGAGCTGGTTTCCCCCCACTCCTTGGGAGTCTCAGGACATTTATTCCTCCAGGGTCAATAAGCACCTGCATCAGTAAATGACATTCTTCCAGCTTCCCTCTCAGATGATAGGGCACTTACCTGGCTTGGGCACCTTCCTTGCGAGTAGCCTAAAGCTCTGTCACATAGGAAGGGAGGGGTTAGGACTGCCGGCCCAAATGAAACTGACGGAAAGCAGTGCAGTCCGTGTGGTGCAGCCACACAGTGCCATAGCGCAACTGGGTAACTGACCCAGAAGAGTCAAGCTGTGAAGCATTTCCGCCACCACAGGGATCCCTCATGATACCCTGGTTCAGCCATTCGTTCCTCCCTCCAGCCCCATCTTCTCCTTAACCCTTGGCAGCCATGAAGCTGTTTTCTGTTTCTATAGTTCTTTCACTGGAATGATAATAATAATAATACTGGAATAATAATAATATTCCATAAATAGAATCGTTTTAAGATTGGCTCCTTCACTCAGCATCCTTCTGTGGAGGTTGTGGCATTTGTTAGTGCTTTATTCCTTTTCACTGCTGCATGGTACTCCATGGTATGGACATTCTACAGTTTAAGTGTCTAAGGACATCTGGGTTGTGCCCAGTTTCTGCTGTTACACATTAAGTTGCCAGAAGGAGTTGTGTGCTAGTTTTAGCTTGACTAGGTTTTTAAGGAGACTGCCAAATGGTTTTTCACAGAAACTATGCTCTGTTATATTCCCATCAGCTGTGTGTGAGTGATCCAGTTTTCGCATATCAAATGTGAAAGTATATGATACAGTCACTAATTTTTATTTCAGCCTTTCTGATAGGTGTGTTGTGATATCTGATTATGGTTTTAATTTATGTTTTTAATGGCTGATGATATTGAAAAATCCTTTCATGTGCTTATTTATCCTTTGTATATCCACTTGGGTGATATTCTAGATACTAGTCTTCAAATATGTGATTTGCAAACATCTGTAACTCATCTTTCTCTGCTCTTCTCAGGGTCTTTCGTGGAGCAAACATTTCTAATATTGATGAGGTCCAGTTCCTCTATTCTATCAATCGATTTGTAATATTCGTGTTATTTTCCACATGTGTTTGGTAGAATTCTCCACTGAAATTGTCTCAGTCTGAAAGATTCTCCTTTCAGAAGAAGGATTTTGTAATTACAACTGTATGATAGCCTTAATAACTATAAGGCTGTTCAAAGTTTTTATTATTTAATAATTTTATTTAATTCTGCTTTTCAATAAAGTCGTCCATTTCATTTAAGTTGTCAGAGTTTTTCATTTTTATTTTCATTCAGTTCAGTGCATTTAAAACATCAATCAAGGGGAGTTCCCGTCGTGGCTCAGTGGAAGCAAATCTGACTAGCATCCATGAGGATGCAGGTTTGATCCCTGGCCTCCCTTACTGGGTTAAGGATCTGGCATTGCCATGAGCTGTGGTGTATTTTGCAGACATGGCCCGGATCCTGCGTTGCTATGACTGTGGTGTAGCCCAGCAGCTACAGCTTTGATTTGACCACCAGCCTGGAAACTTCCATATGCTGCCAGGGCAGGGCTCAAAAAGACAAAAAAAAAGTCCACCAAGGGATTGAGACTTTGTTTTCATCTCTTGAAATATCTAGAATTGTGGTATTTAGTCTCCAGTGGTTTGGTATTTCCTGTAAATTATCCATCTTTGCCTCTAGTTTATTTCCAATGTCTCGCATCATCCTTGGCATCAACAGTCTAGTCTTTTTCCTGGAGGCTGAGAATCATCTGATCACTTAGCTGTTTTTCTGCGGTTTTTTCTTTCTCCCTCATCTGAGTTATAGTTCTCTGTCTTTTCATTTTTATAGGTTTTTGGTGTGGTGACCTTTTTACAGATAATAGAGTTGTAGCCTCTCTTACTTCTGGTGTCTGCCCCCTTTGTGGCTGAAGTTGGAATGGGGGCTTGCTGTAGGCTTCCTGATGGGAGGGACTGGTGCCTGCCCCTTGGAAGGTGGAGCTGATTCAGTCCCTCTGGTGGGTGGGGCTTTGTCTCTGGGTGAGATTAGAGGCAGCTGTGTGCCTGGGGGTCTTTAGGCAGCCTGTTTACTGAGGGGCGGGGCTGTGATCCCACCTGGGTTGTTGTTTGCCCTGGGGCTTCTCAGCATTGATGGGTGGGGCCATTTTCCCAAAATGGCCCCATCCAGAGAAAGCCAGCTGCTGAATATTCCCGAGAGCTTTGCTTCCAGGGTCCTTCCCCCACAACAAGCCACATTCACCCCTGCTTTCCCAGGAGGTCCTCCAAGAACTACAGTCAGGTTTGACCCAGATTCCTGTGGAGACTTTGCTTTGCCCTGGGACCTAGTGCACGTGAAAGTCTGTGTGCACCTTTTAAGAATGGGGTCTCCGCTTCCCCCAGTCCCGTGGAGCGCCTGCGAACAAGCCCCACTGGCCCTCAATGCCAGATACTCCAGAGGCTCTTTCTCCCAGTGCCAGATCCTCACACGTGGGAGTTTGATGTGGGGCTCAGAACTCTCACTCCTGTAGGTAAGTCTCTGAGAATCAGTTACTTTCCAGTCTGTGGGGCTTCCCACCCGGGAGGTATGGGGTTGTTTGTATCAGTAATCTACCCTTCTACCTCTGGATGTGGCCTCCTCTTTGTCTTGCGGAGTAGGATATCTTTTGGAAAGTTCCCGGTCTATTTGGTTGAAGATTGCTCAGCGTGTGGTTGTAAATTTTGTTGTTTTTAGGAGAGAAGTTGAGCTCCAGTCCTTCTACTCCACTATCTTAATGCCACCTCCCTCCAGTGCTTTGGTGTTTTCCTTTTATCTTTCTGTGATTAATTTCTAGTTTGATTGCAGCCTGGACAGAGAATACATTTTGTATGATTTCAGTTCTTTTTAATTTGTTAGGATTTGCTCTACCTCCCAAGATATCACCTATCCAGATATACGTGTCCCATGTGCATTTGAAAATAAAGTGTTTTCCCCTGCTGTGTAAAGTAGTCCATAGAAGTAACGTAGATCTTTTCAGTTGATAATGTTTACGAGTTCCTTTGTATTCTTGTTGACTGTCTGCTACTTGTTCTATAAACGGTTTAAAAACAGATGTGGAAATCTCCAAATATAATTGGAGATGTCTGTTTATCCTTTCAGTTTTATCTGCTCTTGCTTCATATATTTTACAGTTATGAGAATTGTGTGTCACCCTTAGGACTGCTGTGTCTCTTGAGGATTTGACTCTTCTATAATTGTGTAATATCCCTCTCTGTCTCTGGTGAATTTCCTTTGCTCTGATGTCTAGTTTTATTTGATACTAATGTCTACTGCTGCTTTCCTCCATGTAACATCTTCATAATATACCTTTCCCTGTTCTGTTCCTCTCGGCTTTCCTATATTGTTATATTTGAAGCAAGTTTCTTGAATACAGCATATTGTTGGTTATACGTTTTAATCTACACTGGTGTATAACTTTAAAAGAACAGCAGCAGAGTAGCAATTGAAGAAACGCTTTATTAATATCAACCAAATAAATCCCCAGACAGGGAGCCCCAATATGAACTGGACTGGAGCACACCTTGAAGTTAAAGTTAGAAGTCAGGTCTCCTATTACTATTTCAGCTAAACCAGCTAGGCTCAGGCACTTCAGAGAAGGAGGGATAGACAGACTCCAGGCTGATACTCTTTTCAACTTACGTGTAGGTAAAAACATGGAGAAAAAGTGAACTGGATATGTCTGCTGGGACAGACCGTGCCCCAGTCCCTTTAGGAAGAATGCTGATTTCCAGTGGATCAGAACTCTTTTTGATGATAAACTTGGTCTCACGAATGACCTGGCCCTAGCAATGAAGTAACTGCTAAGTCGTGGATAATGGTGCACAGACTGGTGAAAGGAATTTAAGAATCTTCTAACAGGAAACCTTTTTTGTTATGGCCGACTTTTTACTCTTCAAGCTAAACTTCAGAATGTTACATTTTCCTGTTCCTTTTCATCTTTTTATACTTCGGACTCCCTCTAGAGGCACTAATTCCGGTAGATTTTCCAATAGATGTTGGGGTTTAGTCGTCTTCCTTCTCTGCTTTTCCCTTTTGCGCATGGTGTTCCAGGGCTTTCCTGGGACGATTAGGTGCCCATGATTCCCGCTCACGGCAGAGAGTGGCCTTCGCTAAAAACCCCACCTGGGCTGCATCACAGTTGTATTGTGCTTGAGGCAGTTGGCAAGGGCTCTTCCGTCGCTTCCACTTAGCTTGGACACTGCACAACCAAGCAGTGGTAGAGACTGAGGTTTGTTTTATCACTGAACATTCCCTGGGTGATCCAGCCCCACGTGTCCAAGGTGGAGACCAGCAAAGTCCCTCAGACAAGTCTGTAATGATTCTGTGAGAACCAGTTAAGTCAAGATCAATTTATAGCAACAGCCAACTGATCACATTGGGGTATCTCCCAGGAAGTATTGAGGAGAAACACACAGTAGAAGACAAGTAAAAGATTATCTGTAGCATCTGTGATAAATCAGTGATTAGTTGATCAGAACAATCCCAATTCAGATATTCATTCTGCACCAGCTGTGGTGATTCAGGAAGACTCCAAAGAAAAAGGGACACCATCCTATCTCCTGAAGCAGAAAAAGTCACTCCATGACAAGTGCATTCATACTTAAAGATTTTTAATTACCTTTATTAGAAAACTAAACTTGAACCTTAGAATGGCTATATGAGAGGGACAGAATGTGAAGTATTATGATGTAATGAAATTAAAGTATTAAATGACTCACTCAAGGCACACCTGTTTAGGATTGATAGTGACTGAATGTGAACCCATACTGAACTTCAGCTTCCATGCTCTGCATATGTCTGTTAAAACTGTGTTAAAAAGGGGGCAGTGTTGGAGTTCCCGTCGTGGCACAGTGGTTAACGAATCCGACTAGGAACCATGAGGTTGCAGGTTCGATCCCTAGCCTTGTTCAGTGGGTTACGGATCTGGCATTGCCATGAACTGTGGTGTAGGTTGCAGATGCGGCTCGGATCCTGCCTTGCTGTGGCCCTAGTGTAGGCTGGCAGCTGCAGCTCCGATTAGACCCCTAGCCTGGGAACCTCCATATGCCACAGGAGCGGCCCTAGAAAAGGCAGAAAGACAAAAATAAAAAATAAAAAAATAAAAAGGGGCAGTGGAAGGAAGGGGGGGGGGCTCTTCTTGCTAAAGATCGCTCAGTAAGAAACACATGGGAAGATATCAAAGGCAACATCAAATTACAAAGAAGAGTGGAGGAGTTCCCTTTGTGGCTCAGCAGTTAACGAACCCGACTAGTATCCATGTGGGTTCGATCCCTGGCCTCTCTCAGTGGGTTAAGGACCCAGCATTGCCATGAGCCATGGTGTAGGTTGCAGACTCGGCTCAGATCCCCCGTTGCTTTGGCTGTGGTTATGACAGATTTGACCCCTAGCCTGGGAACCTCCCTATGCTGCAGGTGTGGCCATAAAAAAGCAAAAAAAAAAAAAAAAGAATAGTGGAGTAGGCAAAAGAAAATGGGGGAGAAGCAGAAATCATGACTCACACACAAAGTTAATGAGTAAAATGTGAGTAAAAATTACTATGTTAAGCTTTGAAAGTATTTCAGGTGTCATATGAAGTTTATAACTCTGAGGCACCCAAGATAGGAACCACAGTCTATGTAGAGTAACAGAGTGACCACGTTCCCCTGGTTTAACTGGGACTCTTCCAGGTTTGGCGCTGACATCTCATGTCCTGGGAAGAAGCTCTGCAGTCCTGTGCAAACCAAGCCACCTGGTCAGCCTAGGCAGTAGAGAAAGACTGAGAGTTCACAGAGATGCTTGGATTCTATTGTCAGTTCCAGTCCAGGACAGACATGCATATTAGTCAAGTCATGTCAACCCTCTGTCCGTTTCCTTATCTGTCAAATGTAGATCACTGTACCCCGCTCAGGTGTTGTGAAAGTTAAATAGATCATCTCTGGGAAAAAGCTTTCATCCAGAAGCTCAGTGCTTTTGTGTTTCAAGGCTGACAAGAAAAGTTGCAGGGCCGCAAAAGACCCCATATTTGGGAGGTGATGGCTTATCAAGGGGAAGAAGAGAGCTCTCCCATTGTAATCGCTGGGGAAGAGAACCTTCCTTCCTGGGAGCGAGCAAGGTGAGGTAGTGGAGGTGACGGCAGGTGAGAGGTTTAGGAACTGTACGGACATGTGCCCCACTTGCCTGCTGCCCCCCCGCCCCCGTTATCTAGGGGATGACTCTGGATGTCAGCACAGGCCTGCAGTGAAGACCTGAGGCCTCTGAGAGCTGGGCTGAGGGTCTCTGCCCAGCACTGAGAGCTGAGGACCTAACTACAGTGCATGGTGCTGGAAGACGTCAAGGCAAGGATGGGGTCCACAGTGAATTCCTATTTAGGGGTGTGATCTTGGCACCAGGAAAGGTGGGGATATGACAGATTGAATTAGCCACTGCCTTGGGCAGTGGGGACTCAGATCTGATTTGACTTAAAACACATAGAGTGACTAAATTTTCATTAATCTAAACATTCTAAGACAGACTTTTGTAATCTACTCAAAGAAAAATGAGACATTTTTCTGGACCACACATGTGCTCAGAGAATAGTTTAGGAGGTAGACACATATATAGTCAATTACCATGTAAGAAGGTGAAATAAGATGTGTCAGGGGACAAGGGGAATGGGACAGCTAAGGGGGGAGAAGGGGGTACCTGCTTATAAGTTTCCAGAAGGAAAGGTGGCCAAAGCAGCCCTGAAATGCTCTCCCATGGTAATCACAGGGCAAAGGACTCTTTGAGATCAGGTGAGCCAGCAAATAGAAGCCGTGAAGAACAGGCTCAAAATGCCATCTTTCTGCCTAAGAAAATAAATGCTGATCCATAGAAACAATGTTGCCTGAATGTTAATCTTTCCATCTCCTGCAGAACTTCCCTGCCAGGATAGAAGAGGAGAGAACAGCTCCCTCACAGAACACTTCGTGTAAGTAACGCTCTGGGATGCACCAGCCCTCCTGATCTGAGGAACGAAAAACAACTACAGACCCGTCAAATGTCAGAAAAGTCACTTTGTTCCAAATGGGCTACTTTTAACCACATTTATTATAATCTATTGCTAATTCCACTGAGAGTGTAAGAATTAGCTTCCCCTTAATTGGCAATTGCAAAGAAGTCTCCCCAGGAAACTTCCTTCTAAGGGAAAATTTTAAATTCCATTAGTGACAATGACAGCACTATAGCTGAGAGGAGGTAGGGTTGGTCTAATCTTTTGTTTAAAATATTCAGAATAATTGACATCAGAGAAGGGCAGGGAGGGAGGGAAAGAGAGCGAGCCTGTGCCTGCATTAGTTGAATGATTGATAATGGAATGTTTCTAATTACATCAGCCCTTTCCAGAAGAGACAGGTCATGGGGAACTTATAGATCCACAGCTACAAGTTTGAGAGTCTTTGACAAATAGCTATAATTTAAAATACAATTATTAAAAGATAAGACAGATGGGAACAGCTTGTTTCTTTTTTCATGCGTGAGTCAGATGGGGCAGAGAAATTTTCCTCCCCTGATGGAACTAAGAGTTGCAACTTCAGTGAGTGGTTTGGTAAAGTTAGATTACTAAAAGTTGAAATTGAGGTTGCCTTTAACTTCACAGGGAGAAAAATGTATGTCTTCCTATTTTTCATCCTCTAGAGATGACTTATTTTAAAATAGTATTATATTTTCTGGCTGTAAATGGCATACACTCTCCTTATAGAAGTCAAAATAAAATGAAATAAAGTAAAAAATAAAATATAGGCCACAATCAATCCTTAGAACTAACTACTGCTATGGCTTTTTCCTGAGTACCTTTATATAGTTGAGATTTTATGTAATCCATGTAGAAACTTGATTTTCTTCTTATTTAGTATTAAGATACAAATGTTTGGCAATGCCATTAAAAACATTTTCTACATATAATATTTCAAGACGTTTGAATTTTCAAAGTCTGTTTCCAAATTTTATAAAATTTAAAAAGTAAGCTAACAAAATTTACTTCCTAAGATTGCTATGGGGCATTTCATTTGTTGACTACTGCAAAATAATTCTCTGAGAAATTAATTTTAGTGAGTAACATTAGTTTTGTCAAATTGCTTTCTAAAACCTCTGTACTTGTTCTGTACCTTCCCCATATCCTATCAAGCAAAAATTAATTTATATATTTCTTCAACCCAAGTTCCCAGATAAGTTCTCCATAAAGGTGAGTTACTAATTAGCAACAGCACATTTAGGTCAGGAAAAACGTCTCTCTTTCAGTTCAGTTGAGTTCATCATGTTTGCTGTTTTAATCCTATTCCTCTGAAAATTCCGGTTTCTCTGTAAAAGCTTTCCCATGCCAATTGTAGGGGGAACAATGGCTCTTGGCCTTACCTTAAATCATTGACAGTTCTTTCCATGGTCAGTCTAACTTTAGTGGGCTTTTTTCTTTTATTTATGGGTTTGTTGTTTTGGTTTTGATCATTGTATGCTCTTGGAAGAATGGTGATTGCTAACTCATAGACCAGAACTTTTCACTGCTAGATATCATTTTTGCTAGTTATTAATACAAGGAGTGGCTAAATTATATTGTGTTCACTATATGCAGGCACCATGCTAAGGAATACATACATGTTTTTCCTCCAAAATTACTTCTCACAGTAAATAGTGTTATTTCTGGTTTATAAATGAAGAAGCTATAACTCATAGAGGTTGAGCGCCTTCTCAAAGTCACACAGCCACAGGAGTAGATGGAATTTAAGCCAGGCGTTGTGACACCAGCAGTCATGCACGTTGAGCAATACAAATTCAACAGTTTGAAATACAAATTCAACAGTTTCTATTTCAGTAATGTTCTGGATGTATAAAAGGCATTTCTTAGACTTTTATCTCTAAAACTGCCCTTGGCCATGGCAAGGAACAAGGAAAGGGGGGTAGTTTTGCTCTTGTATGTCTTAGATGTCTGTTCTGAGTCAAGGATGTGACTGTTTGGGGTGGCTCTTCCTCCTATCCAAATCCTTATGTTCCTTCTACCCATTGGTATCAATTCTTTAAACAGTAAATCTTTGGGAATCTGATTATCTCCTCAGTAACCAACTGGAAGGTGAGATCTGAATATATTCATTTTAGGAAAATAACCACTATTAATAGGGATATGGTACAGTATAAACAGTTGAAATGCTGGTTCTACCAAGCCGAGCCTTGATAACTTTGGCTCAATCCCTGTACCTCTCTGTCCTTCTATTCCATACTCTGAAACATGAGGACAGAGGTAGATTTCTCACAAGTTACGAGGATTTTGTGAAATAATGGATATGAGTGTGTTTTATAAAGCATAGTGGCCTGATAAACCTGTCAAAAGACGAGACTGTCCTGTTCTCTCATTCTGGTAGAGAAGGGAAATAAAGCCTAATGTTTGTTCTTACCTAGGCTAAGTGTGCTGCACATGCTCTGGCAGGGAAGCCTCAAAACACTCTCTGAAATAGATCCTGTGTAGACGGGGAATCTGAGGTCAGATTAAGTCAGTGCCCCCCCCGTTCATACGTGTCCTGCATAACCTGTTCCGTATTTGAAGCCAGTCCCTCTCTCTCTAGAAGATTCACACTCTGCCCCCATGCCCACGGTTCCCTTTCTTCATCCCAAAGGCACTTTCTTCTGCATTTGACCACCTTCCACTTCTGACCAGGCCAGTTCTTTGGTGTCTCTCAGAAGGCAGTGCAGCCCCCACATTCAAGACTCGTTCCCCACGCCCTCGGTGTGCATCTCCCCTGGGTGCTGGCTCTTCAGTCCTGTTCCAGTTGTAGAAAATATCCTCCTTGGTGAGTTCTCCTCTCCCTCCTGCGCAGAAACTCTGCGTAATGGAAAATCCCAGCAGTGTAGGTTCCCATGATGTGTAGGATCCATCCCTAACCACAAATCGCGGAGTGTAATTCAGCATAAGGAAATGCGTGAGTCAGTCAGGCCCTAAAGGAGTTTCTCTACCATCGTCACCCCCTGCATTCATTCTCTAATTAGACAACTGCACTTGCTCTTTCCATAGGCCCAGTGCAGTATGTTAAATAAAATTGATTGTATTTAACGTACAGCTTATATTTGAAATCCAAATAGCTGCTGTGGGTGAAAGGGCTGGAGAAAGGGGACAGAGACAAAGTCCTTCCTTTCCAAAACACTACTGCTTCCTTGGAATATGTAGTTCAGACCTCTAGATGATCGCTGTATTCTTATCGGCATCTTTCAGCAACAGCACCTTTAATACCAACTCAGCATCTTGTCACCCATTTGTTCATCTAGTCAGTAGATAAACCCTGACCACATGTGTGCCAGGCACTGTCCCCTGCGCTCAGGATGGATCAGTGAGCCAGACAGACACGGTCCTTTCCTTTCAGGATTGGTACCCCAGCAGCGGAAGTAGGCACTTCATTATCCATCATGATACCTGTCTCGATTCTATGGCGTGTTGGGATGGACATGTGAATCGGGGTACATGGCATCATGGGTGGCTTGTGCACCAGTTGACAGGAGTACATGGAGCAGTCATGCGAGTCTAATTAAAGGGGCGAGGGCTTGAGCAAAGGCTTGATGGGGGCAGAGAAGGAGATTCGGCCAGGAGGGAGCTGGGAAGAGCACTTCTGACACAGGAAGACCAGGGGCAGAAGCCTAGAGTGTTTAAGAATCCATTAGGAGATAGCTGGGGCCACAGAGGGACCTGTAAGACTTGCTGCGGGGACCACTAACGATTTTTGAGTGGAGGACTGATGTGAGCTAGTATTCTATTTAATGAGAACTCATTGGTGCTGGACTGCTGTGGACCACAGTTCATATTCTGAAGCTCCAGCCTCGGTTGTGATGGCATTAGGCAGTGGGGCCTTTGGGAGGTGGTTTGTTTTAGGTGAAGTCCCTATGGTGGAATTCGTTTCTTTATGAGAAGATGAAGGGACCAGAACTCTCTCTGTCTGCCATGTGAAGATCTACAGACCAGAAAGTGGAGTTTTACTAGGGACTAAATCAGCCAGCATGTGGAGCTTAGACTTCCCAGCCTCCAGACTGTGAGAAATCAGTCTCTGATGTTTAAGCCACCTGGCATGGTGTTTTTGTTACAGAAGCCTGGACTGAGACACAGGCCCGAACCTAAGTCATTTGTATTTAATTCTCAACAACTCTGCAACAGTAGCAGCTTCATTCTACAGAGAGGCACACAAAGGTTCTGAGACATGGAATGCCAAAGTTGTGATGTTTAAGAAGGCGCAGAAGTTATTACTTCAAACCTCAGCAGAAACCCATTACCCACACCCCATACCACACTGAGTCTTACCCACATAGATTCCCAGACATCCCCACTCCTACCTTCCAGATTTTTCTGGCATCTTCTTATCTTTCAGAGCTGAGCTTAAGTGGAATGTCTTGGGCAAAGCGAATCCTAAATATTCTCTTCGGTGCTGCAACTTGCAGCCCCTCCTTGGTTCTTCCAGAGTACATATCACAGTCTGTATCTGTTTATTTACTGATTCATATTCTACCCGCTGCATTGACTATTAACTCTAAGTGATTTGCGAATATTTGCCAACCTAGCACAATGCCTGGTATTTTGTGGGTGTTAAATAAATATTTATGGAACGAGAGAGTGATGAACACTTCGAACAATATAAAAACAAACAAAAATTCATTTTTTTTGTTATTTTTACAAATGAAACAGACATGGCTCCTCCCTGTCCACAAAACCAAAAGCTGAAGCCTTCCGTGCGCTCCCTTCACGGTTTGGCCAGCGTGTGTCTTCTAGGATGGCCTGCCATCAGTCCTTGGTCATCCCACTAGAAGGTATCTCTAGGATGTCTGGGCCCTTATTTATCATTGGCTACCCTGAAAAAGCATATAATTCCTGCTGTATTACTTCTCTCACTAGAATGAAGCTTTTCAGGAGTAGCGTCTATGGTTTAATTTATAACCTCAGATTTCACTCACCCAGTGAACATTAAAAATGACTCTTGGGGAGTTCCCGTCATGGCGCAGTGGTTAATGAATCCGACTAGGAACCATGAGGTTTCGGGTTCGATCCCTGGCCTTGCTCAGCAGGTTAAGGGTCTGGCGTTGCCATGAGCTGTGCTGTAGGTTGAAGACACGGCTCGGATCCCGCGTTGCTATGACTCTGGCGTAGGCTGGTGGCTTCAGCTCTGATTCAACCCCTAGCCTGGGAACCTCCGTATGCCGCGGGAGCGGACCAAGAAATGGCAAAAAAAAAAAAAAAAAAGACAAAAAAAAAAAAAAAAAAACAACTCCAATAGAATATGTACATGTATGTGTAACTGGGTCACCATGCTGTACAGTAGGAAAAAAAAATTGTATTGGGGAAATAACTATCAAAAAATAATAAAAAATAAATAAAACACAAAAAACAAAACAACAAAAACAACGACTCTATACCTCGCTATATAAAGAGAGAATATGAAGTTGAAATGTTTGAATGTATAAAGTTAATGTCCATGTTGGTTATTCATGTTATTCTTCTGTTAACTCCACACTTGGGTCCGGCCGTTAAGTATTATTTAAGTCACCACTGCATCACCCTAGAGTCCTCTGCTGTAGATACCCTGATTCTTATCTTGTTTTAGGAACAAGGAAACTGAAGTGCAGGTGGGTAAAGTCACTTGTCTAAGAAGACTTAACCCAGTGAGGGTTTGAATCAAGGCCATCTGTCTTAAGAGTCTGGGCATTTGAACCCAACAGAGTAGCTGCCTCCTGTTATGCAGAGTTGATGGTATCATTGCCCCTGTTTTCTGGACGGGGGGGATCTGCTTGGAAAAGGTAGACGGAATACCAAAGCCCACAGTCTTTCCATTACATAAACTTGCTTGTCCCAGGTTTAACTTTGTTATTGAATGTCTCTGAGAATTGAGGGTCCTAGAATCCCCAAGGGTAGTTAACACTAAAATTTCCTCACCAAAGGGAGAAGCAAATGCAATGAATTCCATGCAGGTGTGTGCAGCCGAAAAAGCCATCACATGTATGTATCCTTCCTGGGAATTCCCAGTAGAATTGAGCATTGTTGGGCTAAATGGGGCCATAGTTTTAGAAATGAGAACTCGGAGGCCCACAGAAAGTCCGACACGTGCTCCACATCACAAAGAATGAACCTGCCCCTCCCAGTGGAACCCTGCTCCTCTTGACTTCGTCCTGAGCTGCTTCTACCACTCCTTGAAAGAGCCAGGTTGGTGCCAGGCCAGACTGAGTCATCTCCTCTAAAGTGACATTAAAGAGACAGACACGTGCAAAATGTCAAGTGACCCAGTTGAAGCAGAGACCTCACTTATTTGATTATTATGATAATACTGACAGTTGTAATAATCCTTGCCACAGAGCAGATGCTGGCTATTCAATAAAAATTGAATAATGTAGCACGGTTTTTTGACATTGCTGCCCTGCTTAATGGAAGCAGCACGTAGGAACACAAACATATATCATTATGTAGGTCTGGCTGAGAAATTACTGCAAATGTGGACAGTTGAACAGTACGTTAATAATCTATGTTCAGCCTTAAAGGATCCGAGGAGTATGAGGCAGCGGGGGGTCTGCAATGCCCCCTACCACTCCTAGTGTGAGAAATCTCCTGTGAAAAGATCCATAATCAGCATTAGGAATACTTAGCATCCCCTTCTGTCCATAGCTCTTGGCTACCTCAGGAGACCCCTGCTCTGCTGTCACAGGTGTCTGTCAGAGCCTCAGTGGGGGCTGAGGAGGGGAAGCCAGACCTCCAGGAAAGGATGAGTCTATGTGGACACAGCCAAAAAAATATATGGACCACGGCCATGGTCCATAATGAAACACTAAGGGGAATGCTGAGATTGCAGTTGCTCAGGGAACATTATGTGAAATGTAAGAGAATGGGGCAGAGACTCAGAAAGTATAATTTCTCAATCATTTTTAATAGCAGAGCCCAGCATCAGCTTTCCATAAGCCCTTTCCTAGGTGACAGATTGAATATGAAAAATTAGGTCTCTGTCTTTAAGGGTACTGCTATATATAACTGGTAGAGAGAAACATGAACAAACAGTTGCAATGCAATTTTGTTTTTATATAAAGACACTGCTCTGTGGGCTCAGAGGACCCCCTCTCTGCCTGAGGGGAGCAGAAAGATTCAACTAGTGGAGGAAAGATGTCAAGGAGTTGAATACAAGCCTAAGTCAGAGAAAGGGGATCGTTTTGAATGTGCAAAAGACATAGGGGTGGAGGTGAAAGGTTACAAAGAGCTGCCTGGTACAGGAGCAGAAATTCAGGGAGATTGGGCCAAAGAGAATCCTGAGAGAAGAGAGACTGTGTGTGTGTGTGTGTGTGGTGGCAGGGTGACTGTGTGGTCACAAAAGGGAGCCTGAACTTCTCTGGAGAGAGTGAGGGTCCAGGGGGTGCTAGAGAGACCAGGCTAGTTTTAAAGGGGAATTTGAAGGACACAGAACAGTTTTAATACCTGTGCTTTCGTTTTATAGAATGAATACTTTAAATGGCTCCAAGTGTGAAGATATAAGACTTTTTCCAGATGACATGATTTTCATTATTTTTGGCAATAGAAACATGCCATGATGGAAATATTTCAAAACACTGCATACCATATGCTCTTTTAATGATTTTTTTTTAATGGAGAAGAGATTAATTACTAAAATGTCTTCTTTTTCCTAAAGGGATATGGCTGTGGGTATTGCTATGGATATGGAAAGAGTATAGAGATTCATATTTGTATCAATATGTATACAGATTTATAGATATATTTAGCCATATATCTACTTACACAGATATTCATCTACCTGTACATGCATATAAATATATGATGATAGAGAGTTATAGTGAAAAGACAGATAGATACATATAGATTATAGATAATGATAGAGACAGCTCTTGCATAGATATAGATACTCCATCAGTCAAGTTTCTCCAGAAAAATAAGACCAATGCACACTCTCTGTGGCTTAGCATTTTGTAAAGTGACACTGCTCACAAAGGGCATGCTGGGGACAGGGAGGTATAGCATAGGCCATTGAGATGACCTGGGCAAAATAGGTGATAGAGCCTGGAATGAGGCCAAGGCAGGTGGTCAGGTGGCCGTTGGAAGCTTTACCTAATGAGCCAGCATATTGTGGCTGGCTTTAACCTGTGTTTGATAAACTCCGTCTCTGCTTCAACTAACATGTTGACCTGTGGATTATGCTCGTGGTAGCACAGCACAGTTTCCAAAGCTTCTCAACACTTGGTAACTTTCCGAAGAGAAAACTTTCTCCCTCCAGTAGGGGGTACCAGAACCAGGAGATGCTCACCTGGTGCTTGGTAAAGCATGGTGTTGGTACCTTCTACGAGGACTGCCTCCACCTGGAAAGGCTGCTGGTACAACGTTGAGCTCTGAGTCTAAGGAAACGGCCTCTGCTCTGCCTCTGCCGTTTGTTAGCTGTGCCAGCTCGAACGAGTCTCTCCTCCTCCTGGGACTCTGTTTCCTCTCCTGGCACGGCCTTCGCAGCGCAGTGAGGCCTCCGTGGGCTGCTGTAGGTGGTGATGTCGCTACACCCAGCACTCAGAGTGTGCTTCCCACCCCTGACTCCGCTTGCATGCCCCTCCCTAAACGTTGCTGATGAAATATGGGTGACCTCACCTGATGTGCTTAGAGTAGAGAACTAGCAGAGTTGCACACGCTACACATAAGAGCAGAAATTTGCTAGAGAGTTTCTGAGACTGCAAATATACATCTTAATTAAACTAACACATTCCCATTTATGCCAGCCTAGCACTGGACTTCACCTGAACCCCATTGCCCCAGCCCAGAGAGACAAACTAAGCAGATAGCTCTTGACAGTTTTTCTTGTAATTGCAACAAAGCTTCGATGTCAGCGTCTCAGGGTGACCTACACTCTGAATATTAAATATACACAGCCATATCTTGTTTTACTGCGCTTTGCAGATACTGTGCTTTTTACAAACTGGAGGTCTATGGTTACCCTGCGTTGAGCAAGTCTATTGGCACCATTTTACCCACAGCATTTGCTCACTTCGTGACTCTGTGTCACATTTTGGTAATTCCCATATTTCAAAGCCTCCACAAGGAAAAAGACTACAACTTGCTGAAGCCTCAGAAGACAGTTAGCATTTTTTAGCAATAAAGTATTTTTAAGTTATACACATTGAATTTTTCAGACATAATGCTATTGAGTGCTTAATAAGCTGCAGTATAGGATAAACATAACTTTTTTTTTTTTTTGCCTTTTGTCTTTTGTTGTTGTTGTTGTTGCTATTTCTTGGGCCGCTCCCGCGGCATATGGAGGTTCCCAGGCTAGGGGTCGAATCGGAGCTGTAGCCACCGGCCTACGCCAGAGCCACAGCAACGCGGGATCCGAGCCGCGTCTGCAACCTACACCACAGCTCACGGCAACGCCGGATCGTTAACCCACTGAGCAAGGGCAGGGACCGAACCCGCAACCTCATGGTTCCTAGTCAGATTCGCTAACCACTGCGCCATGACGGGAACTCCAAAAACATAACTTTTATATGCACTGGGAAGCAATTTATTGTGATCCTGACTTTGTTGTGCTGGTCCAGAGCAGAACCTGCACATATCCCTAAGCTATGCCTGTAGTTTGAACCCTGTAAACCGCTATTTGTGTAGGACAAAATAGTCAACTATTAGCAACATCCTATGGCTATCTTTATACCATCTTCATGGTGGATAGTCAAAGTATTAAAACTTAAAAACTATTTATTAAACTAAACGTGTCTTTTCTTTTTCCTGCCATTTGGGTTGGTTTGATAGATATTCAATGCTGACTCTGAGCCAGGCCCTGGCTGTTTCTTACAAACAGAAAAATTAGAGGCGACTGTTACTTCCAAGGAATACACAGTTTAGTGGTGGAAAGTGAGGGTTAAACGTTTGCTCTCTGGACACTGAGATCCTAAGACTTAAGTAGCTGGAGGTTGAGCTCTGTGGGAGCAGTTTACCAAGGACAGCTCGCCTGGGGGGCCGGCCCCCTTGCAGGTTATCACAACCTTGTGCAGTGGAAATGGGCTTGTATTTTTTTGGTGGGTCAGTAAACGTGTTTCAGAGTTTTGGTGAAATCTCTCGTCATTTAAGTCTTGGTGGGAGAAGAACTGTGACCCTCACTATGGAAGACAAAGGGAAAAAAACAGTCCCCTTCTGTCCGGAAAGCAAGCCCGTGGCCGCAAGATCTGAGCTCGACAATCAGGTGCTTCAAGCTCAGGCCTTGCTGCTGAGTAGTTGGCATAAGAACAAAGGGGCAAGTTAGAGTCCATGGGACAGCAGGCCGCAGCGGTGGTGGTGTCTAGCAGCCGGGTCTGGCAGTGACTGTGCTTTGGAGAAACAGTGATGATGGTGTCTTTATCAGCTTCCTAAAAGAACGCTTCTCCCCTGGGCTGTCCTTCATGACCCCAAGTCCATCTGGTTCCTGCTTGGCTATGTAGCATGGTTTTCAGCCTTCCCATAATACATACTATCAGCTTCTAGGTATCCTTCTGCTCAGTAGCTTTCCTGCTCACCCAGGGTACTGGATTTCTGCTCATCTACTCTGTTGCTTGCAACCTAGAAACATGATGATGCAAGTTGTTTGTTAAATGTCATCAGAATGTGGCCACCAGTGCACAAGGGCCTTTACCTAAATATATATATATGTATATTTGCATTTAGTCCTCGAAAACAAACCCTGTAAAGTGGACCTTACCCCCACCGCACAGGAAGAAAATGGAAGTTGAGAGATTGTGTTGCTTAGAAGTTAGGGTTGTGGTCTCTGGAGTGGAACCTCTCAGAGCAGAGTGAGTTACCATAACTTATCACCATCTAAGAAATGGAAATAAAAGTAGCATTTATCTGAAGGGGCTTGGTGAAAATTAATTGTACACACAAACCACTTAGATCTGTGTCTGGCAGTAAGAACTTCTGTCAGTGTCGGCTGTCAGGACTGCTGGGTAATTTAGCTCAGGTCTTTTAGCTGGTAAATGTCAGAACCAAGGTCAGAACGGACTCAGGTCTTGGAGCTGGTAACTCTCAGAACCAAGGTCAGAACGGACTCAGGATGTTCCTGATTCTAAATGCTGGTCTCCAGCCTTGAAAATATACTTAGAATGCTTTTCTGAACAAATCCCTTCCCTCCCTGGAGTTAAAGTTCAGGTGAATGACTCATGTTCCTATTTCCTTGATTTGTCCACATAGATGGCAAGAACAGGAAACGTTTGATAAAATAGCAAAAAATGAAAGTCAAACACTAAAAGAAGCAGCTCACATTTATTCACTGGTTCTCTGTATCAAGATGCATTAGAGATATTCACTTAATATTGACAATAACACAATGAGGAAGATAATGCTTTCTTGGGGGGGTTGAAGGAGTTGGTGCTGGAATTCTTCTACTTTGCCAAAATTCTGCGTAATTGAGGTATATAAAAAAGAAGTGAGAATATGGAGCTCAAAATAGACCATTATGCTAATAAATCTAATATTGAAAAATATATGCAGATTTATTTATAAAAGTGGACTTTCTTACACTGAGCTGCAGAGTTAAACTGACGTACCAAGCAGCAGCGGATGATAGAAGGAAACTTGAACTTGGACCCATGCAACTCTAGACCCTGAGTTCTGACCATTATGGCACACTTCTGGACAACTGCAGCTGCATGGGGCCTCGCTCAGAACACAGTCACAGACAGAAGACTGTGCTCGAGGAATAGCCAAGCACACACTTCCCTACGCAGCCGGGGGCCAGGCTTCACTGCCCCTCCCTGGTCTTCTGCCTTCTGCTGAATTCCATGTGTCGCCTTGCACACAACCTGAGCCAAGGTACTTCTTGTGTGGTGGTTAAGGCGAGCATCGCCCTCCGTTTCCCACACTGCACGTAGTTTGAGTGCCACTGCTGAGTGCCCAGAGAGACACACAGTTGGAAGCCTCGGCCAGGGTGGGAGCAGGACCTTCGAGTAGGATGAACAGACGGTTTGGATTCAGGCCAGGTGAGCCAGGTGCCAGAACTATGCCTCAACATAGAGCCAGTGTCAGATTATGAAACTAATTCAGCTGGTGGCCGGAAACCAGAGGCAAGACATTGTGTCTGTGCCTAAGAAGAACTTGGAAGGTCGTGGTTGACAGATCTTTACATTGTCTTTGCCTGTCGTTCTCACCTTTAGTCCCAGATGAGCAAGAAGCAGGGCTCTCTAATCCTTACGAAGGTAAAGTGTGTCTCAGGGCAGGTGGGCAACCTTTCCAACCTGATACACTTATTTATAGGCAGAGATGATCATTTTCTGGATAAGTAAATGCATTAAAGAGGTCAAAAGAAAACAGACTCTTCAGAAAGTTTTCCATCAGCCAAGCCAGGCCCATTCTGTCATTTCTAGCAATACAAAAGAAAGCATGGAAAATGATTCCCTGTGGTCTTCTTAATTACCACTGTTCTTTAAAGAGTTGGAAACCCAGGCATTCGCTGGACACTTAATTAAGGTGCCTACCTAATGAAAAAAAAAATGGAATTTTTATTTTAAGCCAGAAAAGTAAGGGGTTAAAGGAAAGATTTCTTTATGTATGTGGAGGGCTCCTTGTAAGTGAGAGACTAGCTTTGTCATCTGACCAGTCCAGATGGAGTTCTGACATCAGCTTAGAGGTTGTAAGTGGTGCAAATATTATGTCACTGTATAATTGTACTCTGCTTATGAAGTAAATGGTGTTTTCCTGTTATTCTCATATTATTAGGATACGCATGTTCTTTGGGACACTTATCAAAATGAACTGTCACTCAGTGGACTGGGATGCTTCCTACTTTTCCCGAGAGCTTCACAGTGCACGCCCTTATGTCTCTCAGGAAAAAACCAGCCTCTCGGTTGCACATGTCTTAGCCTGCTGCCCTAAGTGCCCACATGGCTAGGTTGCTTTGACGAGCACAACTGTCTCCATTGATGATGGCAGCCATGGCCCTACTCCAGCCAGAGGGACAGGTCACTTCCTTCCTGCATAGAGAATTAAATCCAGTTTGTATCATCGTTTGCTAGTGAGAACAGAACTCAAGGATGGCTTGTGCCGCAGGACTCTCAAACTGCTCTCCAAGACATGGATACTTCTAATAAGTAGATGTCTTTATGTTATGTTTACATTAATTCTGCCGGGCAGCTGCCAGTAAGAAAGAGAGAGGGAGAGAGGGAGAAGGAGGAGGAGAAAAAAAGAAAAGAAATGTGGATGGGGGAGCAGAGGAGATGGAGGGAGAGAAGGGAGAGAAGGAAGGGGAGCGGCAGGGAGGAGAGAGGAAAGGAAGAGAGTGGAGAGAAGGAAGCAGGTGTGTGCTGTTGCCTCGCCAGCCTGCTTCCCGGTGGTCAGATCAGTCAGGTCCTCGCAGCTGCCACAGAGCTAGGCAGCACTCATTTTCAAGCTGGCCCTGTTACTGTCCCACATTCTCTCTTCCTTTAGTTTTGTCTCCAACCCAGACCAAATGTAAATGGTGAGGTTATAAGAATTAGATTCAGGGGAAGCCAGACACTCTTCTTGGACTTAAGACTAAGCCACAGGTGCCGGCCCTGCCTTTGCAGGACCCTGCAAAGGGGTGTTTGTTGGGAACGTTCTCCTGTGTTCCAGTAATTCTTTAATTTCCGCCTCACTGCCATTTCTTGTGTCCATAACTCCCTCGGGAAGCCCGCACGTAAGTTGTTGCCGCAGTAATGTTCTGTAACACAGTAGATGAAAGGCCAAGGCATAAAACAAACATGATTGATTCTGGATCAAGTGTTTGCTGGTCAGCTTGGTGCCCAGCTTCAGACGCAGCCCTGATCTCCCCCATGTCTTCTCTCCTCCTGGGCCCAGCAGCAGCCCTAGGCAGGGGTTCCCACTGTGAGAGCAGAAGGACAAGAGATGCAAACACAGCCACTCGGTGCTTCTTCAGCCTTAGTCTTGGAACTGATGTCCAAAATCTCATGCAAACCCACCTTTAATGAGATGGCCTTTAGTGAGAGGAATTGCAAAATCACAAGGCACAAAGTTCCAATACTGGGAGGCACAACATATTGGAAACAATAAGGCAATCCACCGTAGGTAGGGCTCAGGTATTACTAACTGCCAATGGTTACGCCACTTAAAAGTGTCTAAATTAGGAGTTCCCGTCGTGACGCAGTGGTTAACGAATCCGACTAGGAACCATGAGGTTGCGGGTTCGGTCCCTGCCCTTGCTCACTGGATTGATGATCCGGCGTTGCTGTGAGCTGTGGTGTAGGTTGCAGATGCGGTTCGGATCCCGCGTTGCTGTGGCTCTGGCGTAGGCCGGTGGCTACAGCTCTGATTGGACCCCTAGCCTGGGAACCTCCATATGCCGCGAGAGCAGCCCAAGAAAATGGCAAAAAGACAAAAAAAAAAAATTTTTTTTAAATTATACCCCTTTCCTAAGATTGGCATGTAGACTTAAATGCTGTCATTCTTAACCCCCTGGAAAAGCAGGTAGGTAAATAAACTATAATAAAACCTTATCTACCTCTTAATTAGAATTTCATTAAAGGTGAAAACTCAGCCTTACCCGCTGTTGCAGCCCTGATGTTTGACATGTATATTCGGTGAGAAAATAAAGTAAAAACTAATTTATTAAACAGTTCCAATCCTTTTCCTAAACAGCTTTTCTTTTAAAATAGCCAATGAGCAACATTATTGGATAAAACTGGACAGTATAATTTTTCCAGCTGATACAGGTCCTGATTGGCAGTAAAATAAAGGAAAGCCTCCCGTGAGTTTGACCAGTATAAGAAGGGTTTTGAGTGATACATTAGCTGGGTAATCAGAAACATCAGAAGGAGATTGGACAATGTTAAATGAAAACTTCATAAAGGAAAATTAAACCTCTTTTGATTTGTTGGCAAGGGATCTGGGAACTATTAAAAGGAAATTAATTTCTTCAGAAATCTAACTTTCTAGCTCATGGCATTGTGCTTTCTTTTTCTGATCACTGTTGAAAAAACTTATGGCATTTGGAAGATGGACACCTTTTTTCTTAAGAAACATAGACTCAATGTGTAAGAGGACTGTGCCCATTAGAAACAATTAGAGGAGTTCCCGTTGTGGCACAGTGGTTAACGAATCCGACTAGGAACCATGAGGTTGCGGGTTCGGTCCCTGCCCTTGCTCAGTGGGTTAAGGATCCGGCGTTGCCGTGAGCTGTGGTGTAGGTTGCAGATGTGGCTCGGATTCTGTGTTGCTGTGGCTCTGCCGTAGGCTGGCATCTATAGCTCTGATTGGACTCCTAGCCTGGGAACCTCCATATGCCGCGGGAGCGGCCCAAGAAATGGCAAAAAGACCAAAAAAAAAAAAAAAAAAAAAAAAGGAAACAATTAGAGAATAGAAAGTGGGCTCTGGTGCCATTACGGACATCAATGTGGGGAGTTCCTATCGTGGTGCAGTGGTTAATGAATCCGACTAGGAGCCATAAGATTGCAGGTTCGATCCCTGGCCTCGCTCAGTGGGTTAAGGATCCAGTGTTGCCATGAGCTGTGGTGTAGGTTGCAGACGTGGCTCAGATCCCACATGGCTGTGGCTCTGGCATAGGCCGGCAGCTACAGCTCCGATTCCACCCCTAGCCTAGGAACCTCCGTGTGCCGTGGGTGCGGCTCTAGAAAAGGAAAAGAAAAAAAAAAAAAATCAATGTGGGAGAAATGTTAAGGGCATTGTTAAGAGAGGAGCAGGCGTAACAAGACTTTACCAACTATAGTTAGATTGTGAAGTCAGATACAACACAAGAGATACTGGATCTGGGAGAGAAGGAAAAAGTACTATATAAAAATTCAGATGCCTCTTATTGAAAAATAATCCACTAAGGACTTGAGCTAAAACGCGCTTCTCTTCTTGTGTGATTTAACTCAGGGTAGGATGCTAGATGGAGAAGTGGTCTCCCCAGCGGAAACCTGCGGATGCTGCTTGCCGTTTGCCCTCCCCTACTTCACAACCAAGAAGGCCCATGCTAATAAAAGATTTCCTAGACTGAGCATTTCACACATGTCCTCTTTGGTTACAGCTGGGGATTTGAACAGGGGGCTCTGCCTGCACGTGGGGATCAGAAGTGTCTGTTGAGAGAAGTAGGAGGATGCTAGGTAGGCATTCGGAGATTTCTGAACAGAACAGATCGCAAAATAGTTTGTCGCAAGGAGTGGTGGTCATCCAGCAAGGGAAAGAAGAGTTGTCACAGCCATTTGGGCTTTTACACGTGTATGTGCATTGTCGGCTCTGTTCAGGAGTCTTCCAGACCCTGTGCTGGGTCCAAGACTTAGGAAGGTTCAGGGTTCCCAGGTGTACCTGGGCCACGCTTGTGGGCAGTTCCTGTTTGATGAGGGGACTGAGAGTCAGGACTGAGCCTGCCTCTAGGCTTCTACTTCTCTTTCCCTGGAGCGTTAACTTTAGATAACTTTCAGATATGAATTTGGCCGGAGAAATTTGAAATATAAACTTCTCAGCCTCTTGCCATTTTTCCTACCCAGTACTGTGTCTTGTACTTTGAAATATAATCATTGAAGGAGAGCCTCCCTCCCCCGTCAGGTCGCTGTGGGAGGGTAGGTGCCTGAGTTTGATGGATGCAACTAACACTTGATGAGCTCAACACATTTACCAGCCTCTCCCTCGGATTCTCTGGTGCTTTCCCACTAGCTCACACATGCACTTTAAAGCACTTTAAAAACCTGCTGCCTCTGTTTCAGTGGAGTTGGGTCTAACCTCTCTTCCCCATTGCAGTAGCCTTGAATAGTGTCCCTTTTCTAGTGGTCTGATCCATTTTTTCCTTGACAGGGGATGCTATTAGTGAGCAAATTTGTTCTTGGGTAATCCACTAAAAAAATGCTGTGTCTGGCACCGAAGCCATGATTGACTCTGGAATGCAATAAAGAGGAAACTCAGGGATGAGAGTCACCAACTCAGAGGCCAAGTATCTGAAAAAGTAAGAGGATGTGAAGGAGGGACATATAGACGGAAGGTGACCTGTGGGGCCACCACAGGGCAGCTGGGGAGCTGCTTCTATAAACAGGGTGCATGTGTTACTTCGCTGTGGTCAGGGTTGGCCTTGATGGTTGGAGAAAATGCCCCAAATGACATTGACACTGCAGTAGATGTGAATGAAGCGGGGTGGGGGGTGGGGTGCTCCTCCGACCAAACGGAAACTTCCCATCCTTCAAGGACCTCTGCTGCTCCGCCCAGGGGAGAAAGGGCATTGACATCTGCGCTGCTCCCCAGGTGGAGCCCTCAGGCCTCCTAAAGTCTCCTCTTCTTGCCCACCTCGGTGGCTCCCTCTTGCTCCCCAGTACAGCCTCAGGGAGAGGTCAAGACTAGGAAATCAGAATCGTTCTCCTTGGATTATGCTTTTGGGGCTGAGTGACTCATGGATGAAAAGGGCAAAGTTCAAGTTCATAATTCCGCAGGCTTTCCTTTCACTTCTGTGTTAGGTTCCCCTCTTGTCCAGAAGCAAGCCTAGAGCTAAAGATGTGTCCCTCCCTCCTCCTGCTCGCATTCTTTCTGGCCCTGAGGGAAAGGGAGGGAATTTGAACTTTGTGAACTTGTAGGAAGCTCTTGTGCCCAGGCTCTAGGGATAAGAGTTTGTGTACATCATATAATGTGTTTCTCTAGCCATCCCGGGAAGGAAAATTACCTCATGTTCAAAAAGGATGACATTCAGGAGTTCCCGTCGTGGCGCAGTGGTTAACGAATCCGACTAGGAACCATGAGGTTGCGGGTTCGGTCCCTGCCCTTGCTCAGTGGGTTAATGATCCAGCGTTGCCGTGAGCTGTGGTGTAGGTTGCAGACACGGCTCGGATCCCGCGTTGCTGTGGCTCTGGCGTAGGCCGGTGGCTACAGCTCCGATTTGACCCCTAGCCTGGGAACCTCCATATGCCGCAGGAGCGGCCCAAGAAATAGCAACAAAAAAGACAAAAAAAAAAAAAAAGGATGACATTCAGACTCAGAGGACTTAACTTGTGAGGGATCCCAGAGTTGTCAGAAGCTGAATCAGGATTTCAAAGTAGGTATTCCAGGCACCGCAGCCAGTACATTGATGAGGACCCGAAACTGCAGGTCTTTTTCCAGGGTAATCCCTCCTTCTCTTGCCTCACAGGGAGACCTGGGTTCATTACGATGCTGGACCTTTACCCCTGGAGCTCAGTAGGCATTTGAGGCCTGTGCATTTGTCAGCAATTCCGGTTGGCTTGCTCTTTCTAGTAAAATTCTTTCTAGCAAAATCTGTTCCTCTTGCAAAAATTCAATAAAAGCAGAAAGGCGGGGGAGCAAGATTAGAAAGGTTGAAAAGGGAAACTAGATAACGAAGGAAGAACAGTCCCAATAAGCCTGTAATCTTTCTCATCGGAGAGTTTGTGAAAGGGCCAGGTTGGCAGGAATAAAAAGGAAAATCCTTTTTTATTAAGCTCACCTGTATAGTATTATCTCTTCAGAGGTGTTTATGAAAACATTCACACACAGTAAAACTTGCCTCCCTAGACCCAATTTTATTGAATTTCTGCAGCTCTCCATCAAATTTTAAAATCCCTGCCTATTACTCCATCTCTACATAAATCATAGCCCATGTCCATCAGACTCCAGCTTTGATGCTGTTCTCTCCAGCTCCTGGTAATTTGATACAGACTGTGCATCACGCTGCGAAGGTGCCTGTATCCTGGGCCTCCACATCACCCAGGGTGCGTGGCAGTTGCCTTGCTTCATTTCTTGGGGGGAAATCACCCAGGATCCGGAGGAAGGAGTAAGAAGGCCGCTTGCACTCTTATCCTGCAGACCCTCAATTTTTCAAGCGCCAATGAGCCATCCTCCAACTTAAAACACCATCTCGATCCTGCTGTTCGATGCTCAGAGCCTGTGCTGGGCTTTGTGTTGTTGGTCAGTCCACAGCCCTTAGGGAGGGGCAGCCAGCAGATGTGAGAGGGCATGGAGAGGTAACAGGTTGTTTTCCTAGTGAGTGAGGGGCTCTTGTATGGAGGCTTCAAGGAGGCAATGCAGGCATCCTGTGGATTCCCGGAGCCAAGAGCTGAGGACAGCCCTGGCCTTCATTTGCCCAGACTAACTCAGATTCTATTTGGAAGGGCTTTGATGGCAGACAGTGGGCTGCTAGTCTTCAAAGGTTTACAAATTAAAAAAAAAAAAAAAATGCTAGAATATTCCTCTCCCAGCCTGCTCTCCTCCTGTGCTCATTCATTCATTCATTATTTACCGATTCAGAAAGCCCATCTTTCAGTCGTGTAAGTCAGCATGAAACAAACGTCACCAGTGTGCCCGTGGAGCGTAGGTGTTAGATACAGTGGCAGAAAAGACAGACATAGTCCTTGCCCTCATGTACTTGTATTCCAGTGAAGAATGCATCCAAGAGAAGAATTTGATGTAAACTCATGAAGTCCAGCAAGCGCATCTTCAACAGAAAGTCGTAGGCAAGGCCAGTATGAGAAAAACTTGTCAAGGCTTTTAAGTTATACCCATGCATTTCCCTTCTTTGGATAGGCTGCAGATCCCACACGCGTGAGATTGTGTATTGGCCTGTGGACTGATTGTCTCCACCGAATACGTGCATCCTAACAAGCACGTTAATTCACTGGCACAGAGATCCGATGAGTGCGCTGGCACAGATCGCTGATGCCTCGCGTCGAGCTGGCCCTGTGGGGAGAGGTGGGTAGGCCATTATAAATCAAGAACCTGTATTTCCACTACTGGAAAGGCTCCTGGAAGTTCTGTTTGCCCTCACTTTCTGCGTATTCTCTTCTAGTGTAGTCATTCTCTGTGGGAATAGGAACATACCTGTCTGTGGATCCCTTCACAGCAATAGTCGCTCCCACTCTATGGCCCTTTTCATCTCCAGAAGCTCTTTTCCACAGGAGTGCGTCTCTCCTTGGTCACATTCCTTTCTTCTGCTTTCCTGCAGTTTCCCCCACCACGGTCTTCTTTCCTGCCGTGCTGTCTCTTCTGAGCCATCAGCCCTTGTCCTGGCCTCCTGGATTGACAAAGAGCTTGCTCACTGGTTTCTTCCTGCACCACTGCCCTGGACTGGGGCCTTTTCTGCTCCGTTCCTTCTTTCTACTCGCTGGGGGATGCTGTTCTCATAAAGCTAAGGTTACAAAGGACCCTGAAGCAGAGGAGAGTGGCTCTTTTTGGCTCTCGCAGTCACTCCCACAAAGATGACAGGATGGCTAGAGACTAGCAAGAGGGGCACCTCCAAAACCCAGAAGTGACTGAGTGGAAGATGCTCAAAGGAGAAAGGAGATTAATTAACCACAACCCCGAAGTAGCTCAGGAATGGATTCACTCGGAAAAGGGGTTACTGAGTTTAGAAATCAGGGTTTAGCCAGGTGGAATCTAGGCTTTGCCCACTTGAGCTAAGTTGAGCGTAATGGCCATAAGCAATGTGGTCAAGGCAAAGGAAGGTATTTTCTGTTGTAAGACAGGAGTTTTTGGTTTTTTGTTTTTTGGGTGTTTTTTTTTTGTTTTTTTTTTTGCTTTTTAGGGCCACACCTGCGGCATGTGGAAGTTCCCAGGCTAGCGGTCAAATTGGAGCTGCAGCTGCCAGCCTGCACTGCAGCCACAGCAACACAGGATCCAAGCTGCATCTGTGGCCTATAACATAGCTCATAGCAATGCCGGATCCTTAACCCACTGAGCAAGTCCAGGGATCAAACCCAAGTCCTCATGGATACTAGTCAAGTTCATTAACCACTGAGCTGCAACAGGAACTCCAGGAGCCATTCTTTTGAGGACTTCCAGAGAGCTTGGGAGAATACTCTTACCCTATAGTTGTTGACAAGGTGGTCAGCTGGGCCCATGCTGGATCCTAGCCTGGGCTGAGACCCCTGTTCTGGCCAGGGAGGTCCTTTTTCTGATCGGATTCACACAGCCAGTAATAAGACCATACTGAGACTAGAACACCCCAAATTTTATTCGACACCCAGAAAATGGAGTAGTGGGAATCTAGTTCACAGATCAACTTTTCAACCCAATTCAGCCAAAGACACCAAAGATACAGGAAGATCAAGGTGAAAGGGAGCACATGGGAAAGAGTGGGAGGAATATTCATGAGTTACGCAAGACAGGGGTGGGCTTGGACCTGGACTGATACATCTCTCCTTTTCAGTCCTTGCGTGGGCTGGTCTGGTTGTTGTCATGGCAACCGCCAACTGTCCTGAAGTTGGGTCATTGAACTGCAATTACAATGAGCTTATAATGAGGCCCAAGCTCTCCTGAAAGTCAAATCCTCCACCATACTGGCTCTAACTAGTTGTTTTTCTTTTTTCCCCCTCTTTGACACTTCCTCCTAAACCTTAGAGAAGAGTCATTGATTTCTGTTTGAGGGAGGGGCAGGGTATGATTCTGGGGCTGGGACGACAGCCTTGATGACATAATCACCAAGAGAAGTAAAGGGCACATCACTGAGGACCGTTACTCCTAGGAAACATCACATGCAGCATCTCCTGCAGTGCTCGCAGCACCCCTTCACCCTGAGGCCATTCTTCCCATTTTACAAACAGACTTCACCCGAACTCAGGAGGGCCAGAGTCGTCCAGCCATTTACCCAAGCAGCCAGGTGAAAGGGTTGGCATAGGAATTCAGGCTGTGCCTTACCCCAAAACTTGTGCTGTTTAATTGCTGGCATGATATCCACACATCTTTACTTCACAGCTAGTATGTTCAAGGGAGTTTAGGTATAACATCTCGTCTACTTTTTAATTTTTCTTTTATTTTGCATTTTAGGGCCACACCCACAGTATATGGAAGTTCCCAGGCTAGGGGTCAAATCAGAGCTACAGCTGCCCGCCTACACGACAGCCACAGTAATGCGGGATCTAAGCCGTGTCTGCAGCCTACGCCACAGCTCATGGCAATGCTGGATCCCCCACCCACTGAATGAAGCCAGGGATCAAACCCCAGCATCCTCATGGATGCTAGGCAGATTCTTTTCAACTGCACCCCAATGGGAACTCCCTACTTTTTAATTTTAATTCTATTCTCAAAATAAAAATAGCCAGGAATAGAAAAATTTCCCGTTTGATCAGAAGGGGAAATACAGTTCAAAGAGTTCGGTGAATATGTCAGTTCAGAGCACTAGCAGATGCCGGAACTAAAATTTGAATTTACCTCGTGGGATTATAGAGAGGATTAAGTGAGGTGGTGAACACCCGGACGCACCTTGTTAGCAAGACACGTAGTAGGAACTCGGGAATCGGCCACTGTTGTTAGTGTAGTGTGCTCACTTAAGCTGCTTTAATCCACTTTTCTGAAATGCTTATCTGGTCCAGCTCAGCCGGTGATCCCCTTCTTCGCTCTCTAGGCCCAACCGCATGGCATCTCCACCTGTGAGCACTGTAGGGTTTTTGTTTTGTTTTGTTGTTCCTTGGTTTTTGTTTTTAATTTTCTTTGAATACAGTTGATGCCCAAGTTGTGTTCATCTGTTGCGTGGACATCTCCGTGTGGGGTGCGTGGTCCTGACCATGACAGTGACGTGGGCTGTAGGTTCAAGCCTGTCTGCGTGGGCATCCTGGTTCCATTCACCAGCTGTCTGATCCTAGGAGAAGCCTTGGACGTAAAATGGAAATCGATACCTGTCCTGCAATATTGGTGAAAGTCTTAAATCCCAAGGGACCCACTTCAAATTTGGTGAACAGGGACTAGGTAATGATGTTACTTCCATTCTCAGCCCCCTCCCAGCTTGGAAATCATAAACACAGACCAAAAAGCAGTGTGGTTGCCATGGAGTCATTGGTGGTTGTAACCTGATTTTCCAGTTCCCCATCTGGGCACAGGGCTCTTCCCTGTCTTTGAAAGTCTACCTTGGCCGTGTGGCTGGTGGTGGCCTGGCAGGTCTATCCATTCTCAGTGGAAGCTTCACACCGTTTTCACCAAACCCCCTTTCCTCCGAAGAGGTACCCTCAAGGTGTATTTCAAGTTGGAGACACTGACAGTGAATGCTTGAATGACCAGAGTGAGCTGGATCCCTCAGTGAGCTGGGCCGACATGAGGTATGAGCTAAAATAAGGCTTTTGTTGTGATAAGCCATGGAGGTTTTATTCAACCGCAGCATAACTTGAATATCCTGACTGATACAGCAAAGTCTACCTTGACCTTCCCTTCCATTTTATTTCTTCACCCAAGAGGCTGATTTAAACTATTTTTTTCTGTTTCCTGAGACGCCCAGAGGAGCTTGGAAGCAATCTGATCATGTAAGTGAATGATTTATCACTCCCGTTTGGCCCCAAGCAAGGCTTTGCCCTGGACCATTCATCTCTCCAGATATAATTGGACTTAAAATTAAAACTGCATTACCTTCCAATTCATTGAGAGGAAACTGGTGGTTTTGACTTAAACAGCAGTTTCAAGCAAGGTATCTATTAGGAGACTGTGAAAAATTGTTCCAGCCTGTTATCCTCCGAGCCAGCATGAGAAAAGAATTGTTTTTCAAACAGTACCTGATTGAGCTTGGGTTCCTGAGGACAGTAATTCAGGATTGGCAGTAGTGGTAGGTTGGGCTCCGTGGCGCTCCCTACTTTAACATAAGCTGCTTCATAGGAACGTATGTATTCATTGAGCTCCATCGTGAGATTTTGTTTGCAAAAAACCTTTCATTGGTAATGTGAGTCCCTGCAGAATGCACGAATGAAGAGATTGGGATCCAGGAAAGTGCAAATGGACTGAGGTCAGAGCAAGCTTCAAAGGGTCCTGATAGGTGAGAGTGGTGGTGTCGACAGGCTCAGCTCTTCCTTCTCCGTGTTTCAAGTTCATCTTGATTTGTCCCTTGAGTTTGGGAAGATGGTCAAAAGAGAATACACTGGAAGTAGAACAACTGGCATCAGCTCCTTCAGAGTTTGGAAGCCACGATGTGGACAGAATGACTTTTTACCTACTTGGTACTCAGGGGGACCCTGAAGGGGGTGACACTGGTGGCTGCCACTCCCTACATTCCTCACAGATGGGCACATCCCCTTTCCCAAAGAAGGTCTGAGCAGTAGCCTCCATGTCAGCCACAGTGGCTCAGAAGCCTCGGCATCACCTGGGCCATGATCAGAAATCCAGAATCTCGAGCCCCATCCGAGACATCCTGCGTCAGGATCGGCAGTCTAACAAGATATCCAGGTGGTTTGTTATCCAGGGTGTCAGAAGCACAGAATTTGATCCAAGGAATAAAAAGAAGGTGGTCTAGGTTCTATGGCTGGTCAGAAAACTAGAGTTCCTAGAGGTCATATCAGATCGAAACTTGATTGAAGAATTCCTTACAAAAGTTAGACTGATAAGACCGCTGGAGGAGCTTGCTACATGTGTAAGCCCCAGACGTCAAACCCAGAGATACTGAGTTAGCACACCTGGAGGGATCCCAGAGCTCTGCCTGTCAGCACATGCCCAGGTTATTCTGGTAATTAATCAGTTCTTTAGCCCTTGGCAGACCCTGACCTGTGCCTGGCCTGGCCGCATGCTCTAGCTCTAAGGCTTTGGACAAATTGATTATACTTTTAGTGTTTCAGTATTTTCAAGTAGAGAAATAGTTCCAAATGGTTGTACTGGGCATAAAATGATAAAACTTTTTTTTCACTTTTCTCCTATTAAAGAATAAAATAAAGAACTAAAAACAAAGGTAAGTTTGTTTTTCAATAAGAAGAGAGAGGGTCACTCCAACAGTGTGTTTCATCTGGTCTCTGATGTTGAAAGCATAGTGCTAGATAAAGAAGCAAATATTTGTGGACTTATTAATGATGGCCATTCTGACTGGTGTGAGGTGGTACCTCTTTGTAGTTTTGATTTATCTTTCTCTAGTAATCACTGATGTTGAACATTTTCTCATGTGCTTGTTGGCCATCTGTATATCTTCTTTTGAGAAAGGTCTATTCAGATTTGTTGCCCATTTTTCAATTGGGTTGTTGGCCTTTTTGCCATTGAGTTGTATAAGTTGTTTGTATATTTTAGAGATTAAGGCCTTGTCCGTTGCATCATTTGAAACTATTTTCTCCCATTCTGTACATTGTCTTGGGGTTTTTTTGGTTTGTTTGTTTCCTTTGCTGTGCAAAAGCTTGTCAGTTTGATTAGGTCCCATTGGTTTATTTCTGCTTTTATTTCTGTTGCTTTGGGAGACGGACCTGAGAAAACATTTGTAAGAGAATGTTTTGCCTATGTTCTCTTCTAGGAGTTTGAGGGTGTCTTGTCTTACATGTAAGTCTTTAAGCCATTTTGAGTTAATTTTTGTGCATGAGGGTGTGTTCCAGTTTCATTGATTTGCATGCAGCTGTTCAGTTTTCCCAGCAATACTTGCTGAAAAGATTGTCTTTTTCCCATTTTATATTCTTGCCTCCTTTATCAAAGATTAATTGACCAAAGGTGTCAGGGTTTATTTCTGGGTTCTCGATTCTGTTCCATTGGTCTACATGTCTCTTTTGTATCAGTACCACACTGTCTTGATGACTGTGTCTTTGTAATAGTGCCTGAAGTCTGGGAGAGTTAGGCCTCCTGCTTGGTTTTTGTTCCCCAGAATTGCTCTGGCAATTCTGGGTCTTTTGTGATTCCATATAAATTTTTGGATTGTTTGTTCTAGTTCTGTGGAAAATGTCATGGGTAATTTGATAGGGATTACACTGAATCTGTGGATTGCTTTGGGTAGTATGGCCATTTTTACAATATTGATTTTTCCAACCCAGAAGCATAGAATATCTTTCTGTCTTGTATGTATGACTGGGTCACCTTGGTGTACAGTAGAAAATTGATAGAACACTGTAAAGCAGCTATAATGGAAAAAAATAAAAATTATTAAAAAAAAAGAGAGAGAGAGAAGCAAGTGAGGGAGCCAGAAGAATTCCAGATGTGAATTTCTGATTGGTTAAGGGTAGAGGATTGAGGGATGATTTTGGGACTGGCCATTGTCCTAAGTCACAAAAGCACTGGCAAGCTTTACAAAGGGGTCCAAGAAGGGCTGTGGAACCCAGGGTTTTGTGAGACACGTTTAGATGCACATGCTTGGTCCTGAAATTCTTTCTATGGTCTTGATGCAAACTCATGTGAACACTTACATGGTGTCAAGCCTTGAGATAGATAAGTACCAGCAGTGCTATAGAAACCCCTGTGTCCTTGCTGTCGGGAGCTCGAGGCTTGGGAAGCAATGGCTAGAGGTAAGTACAGGCTGTTATGGGAGAGCCAGAAGGCATCACAGAGAGAAGAGGTAAAGAGAACAGACTGTAAAGCCACACTTCTTTTCCTGAGCGATGGCTCGGATTCTTTTTAGCTAAGAGACCATAGGCAAGTGGCTTACTTCTTTATCAAAGCAACATCACCTGCAAAATAGGAATAATAGCAAGCCTATTTCATAGGACTTTTACAAATACTGAAGGAGCAAGTTTACATAATCACTTAGAATAGTGCCTGGAATAGGGTAAGCATTCTTACATAGCTGTTATGCTAACAATTACCCATTTATTAAATAGAACATAATTCAGTCACTCTAGATACCTCGGGAATATTACAGGTTAAGGGAGTCCACGGATGTAATTCCAAGTGAAGCATAAGACAAGGCTGGATACAAAATTGCAAATATTAAGCTTCAGGAAGTGTTAGCTATTATTATTGCTTAAATCAGACTGAGAAAGTTGTCTCTGACAGGTACATAATAGGGGCTCCTTAAATGCCCATTTCCCTTCTTTGAATTTAAGCATTAATTTTCCTGACTATCTATACATTGCATTTAATGCTCCAGCAACACCAAACCACTTTTTGTCCCCATAATATACTCTATGCTGCTTTCTCCTTCCATGCCTTTTTTGCTCATGATTTTCTGTTCCCGTCAGTACCTCTGATGCTCCCTTATCTGGAGGTGAATCCCGCCTGGTTATTACGACCCAGTGACAGGATAGCACTTGTCAACTTTTGCTTTCCTGACACTCACCATGCAATGTTGTAATGGGGTCTCTGAGATTCTGTGTCCCCCCCAGACTATAATCGCTCTGAGGTCAGAAATAGAGTCTTCCACTCTTGCAACTCCAGGGACTGCTACTGGACTAGTCTATAGTAGTTTCTCATCTATAACTTTTCTTAAAAAAAAATTCTTTACAATGTTTTAATTTTTATGATCACACCCATGGCACATGGAAGTGTTGGGCCAGGGATTGAATCTGAGCCACAGCTGCGACCTACACCGAAGTTGTAGCAACACCACATCTTTTAACCCACTTTGCTGGACTCGGGGGTCAAACCCACACCTCCACAGTGACCTGAGCCCCTGCAGTCTGATTCTTAACCTGCTGCACCACAGCGGGAGCTTATAGAATAAATGCATGAACCTGACTTCATGCAGGCTGGCCATGTGCTCTTTCAGTCTTGCTAATTTCATCTGTATCTTTGCCTCAGTTAATTTTTCAGCCTAGATTACTCTACTCTTCCTTGTCTCTCCTGTTCATTTCAAACCCAACCCTTCCTTAGAAAGTCAGTCCATAGTCTGTTTCTCTATGAAGACAGGCCTGTGAGACAAGCAGGTAGTAATTAAAAGCTAGTGTGGCCTGTTCTTGCCAAGTCGCCTTAGACAAAGCTGCTCAGCCTTCTCTCTCTCTCCTTAGTTTTCCTCTGTGGGGAAAGTAAGGAAGAAATGAAAGGGAAAGATAATTTTTAAAAAGGAGACAGTGTACCTGTATCACCTAAGGAGAACAGTATGTAACAGTGCAGTGTCCGACACAGAGTTTGTATTTGAGCAACAACTGAAAGTCACTGCTGAAATGGTTAGTATGCCGTTGTTTCCCACAGCACGTCCAGGACCGTTCTTTCCCCTAAGCTCCCTGTACACATCCCTGCATAGCTCGTGATGGCCTCAGATTGAACATGTCCAAAACTGCACTCATCAGCGTTATTCCAAACCACCTTTTCCCAGTGAGCTAATGCTGTAATCATTTTCCCTGCTGCTCAGACTTGACAACTAAGGTATCTTAACACTCTCCCTCTCTATTAGTCAGAGTCCTTGGTTGCAGATAATAGTGACATAACAGGACCAGGCATCTACGGGAAGAGTCTGCCCCAGGGAGGAGAAGTATGTTATCATTGAGCTCATCTAGAATCACTGGGCACTTGGTGATTATAAAAAGTAGGCTAACTTTAGTTCTCTTGTGGCCTAGTGGGTTAAGGCTCCAGCATTGTCACTGCAGCGCCTCAGGTCATTGCTGTGATGTGGGTTCCATCCCCTGGCCCATGAACTTCCACATGCTGCAGGCCAAAAAAAGAAAAAAGCAAAAGCAAAACCCAAAAGTAGGCGAACTTTCTGTTAAGTGTATAATTGAATTTTAAATTATTTGCAAATTAAATTAGCATTCCTCCTTTTGCCCTGTACCTGGTGCCGACTGCTCCCACCTCTCTACCCGTGAGAAGTGTGCTGTTCTTAGGGAAGATCTGAGAGCTCACAGACTGTCTGTGATGGCCATAAGGTTATAGCTAACCTGGTCTTTCAAGAACAACACCCACCACGATCTGATGTGTGAGGGGATGGTATTGCCACAACTCCAGTAGAGAGCTCTTCTGCTGCACTCAGAAAGTAAGCAAGGTCACCTACTGCCTCTGATCCCAAAGCCTCTCTGCTTCATGTCAGGGATGCTCCAGTGTCAGAGGAACCAGTGTCCTGAGCCCAGTCTGCATCCCCACGGAGCTCGCTTCCAAATCAAAGACCTATGGAGCTCATTAAACCAGGACAACCTAAGTCTCATGTCTGTAGCCAAGTAGCACATGAAGCCGTGGAATCTAACACACACACACATACTTTGCATGCCTCTGTGTTCACCAAAGCTGCTACATGTTGGAACTGTGTCCCCTTACTGCACAGTGCCCTGGAATTGCATGGAAATGTGCAAATTGAGGACATGCCCCCTCTACGTGAGCTTCCATCAACACACAGTGGCCTGCTGAAGTGAGAGGTAGCTGTATGACCATTTACAAGACTGGTGCCACTAAAACACAGGGAAGTGATTCATGAGATTTAAACATATACAAAAGATGGGTTTCTACCGTATCCTCCCAACATTTTTTGCAGTTATGTCACACTCTGTCAATTTTACCTCTTTTCTGTTCTTCTCCTAACACCTCAGGTCGAGCCTTCATCACCTCTTGCTGACCACTGCTGTGCCTCTGTCTTGTCTCCTTGGTCCCTGCATCTCTGCTTCCAGAGTAAATTTCCTAACACGCGACTTTGATTATGTCCTACTCTCAATGAAGTGACTATGCATCCTTTGTGCGATCTGTGTCCCAGACTTTTGGTGACACCTTATTAGTTTAAATAGATCTCCCTTAATTCAAGAAAGGAGTGGTGTTTATTGTAAGGATTATTGAGGAGCTTCCTGAATAAAAAGAATGAATGAAAATTCAAGCATCAAAAGGTAGAAATTAGTGTAATCCAAGGATCCCAACGGTCTAGAAAAAGAAGCTAGGTGGTCTTTGAGTCCACGTCTAGCTCTGGACTAGTTTAATGCTTTTTCTCTTCACCCTTTAGTCTGTCTTATTAAAGATTGTCTTTTTCCTCAGGACAGGTAGACCTGGTCCCCAGAAGCACTTGGAACATAGATCCTTGATTATAATTGCAACATCCATTAAAATGATAATATCAAATTCTTATAGCACTATTTAAATACTTGTCACTGTTTTAAGTTGTTTACCCATGTTTATTCATTTAATGCTTACCAGATTTTAGAAGATAGATAATATTATCCTCACGTTACTCTAGGGAAACTGAGGCATATGGAGGTTAAATGGATTCCTCAACTGGGCTCTTGTATTCCAGACCACCATTGCTTGTTCCAAACCACCTCACTGTGCTACTTCTCAAGGGCATTCATTGGCCAGGTTTAGAAGTCCTGCCTTCCAACCCAGTCATAGGCATGGTGAGTACTATTACTGAGAAGTGGTTGGCTCTCGTTAGAATACATGTGGGACACGTATGAATATACACTTCCTGAAAGAAAAGAAAGGTCCTGAACAAGCGCATTGCAAGTTCCATACATCGAATGTGTTAGGCAAGGCCCTAAACGCTCTTCCATCTCCAGTCCACCCATTCTCCTCACTGCCCCTTTTAATGGCCTTCTCGTCCGTCTAACCCTCCGGTCCTGCCCCAGAACAAGATCCTCATCTTTCTGGAATGCCACCCTCACACCTTTCTGCCTGTGAGGTCCCTTTCCGCTTCTTCTTCGATAGCCACGTTTGACTGGCTCTTCACCACTAAGTCTCCTATGGCTTCATGAGTGGACTGAGCAAGGTTGGTACCATGTTCTTTTTGCATCTTGCACATCTAATCCCAAGGCATTGTTGTTCCCCAGTTCTTCCACTGGACTGTGTCCCCCTGCCCAGAATTGCTCATCCCTGAACCTCCAACTGTGTGACCACATCAGACGGTTAAATAAAGAGATGAAAAGAGAAGTCAAATTGTATAGTACCTGTTCAGTAAAGTCCATTTTATTTTATTTTATTTTATTTATTTATTTTTTTATCTTTTTGCCTTTTTCTAGGGCTGCTTCCGTGGCACATGGAGATTCCCAGGCTAGGGGTCTAATCGGAGCTGTAGCTGCCAACCTACGCCAGAGCCACAGCAACGCAGGATCCGAGCCACGTCTGCAACCTACACCACAGCTCACGGCAACACCGGATCCTCAACCCACTGATCAAGGCCAGAGATCGAACCCACAACCCCATGGATCTGTTAACCACTGCGCCACGACAGGAACTCCAAAGTCCATTTTAATCATTGGTTTATTCTTTACATGTCAGGGATGCTGGAAAGGTATCCATTGTGCATATTCTCAATTCTGTACCACTGTGCAAACTTTAAATTAGCTTTATTGAACCTTCTCTGTAATCAGCAATTTATAGATGGGAAAAAAATGAAACTCAATGAAACTAAGAAAGTTGCCCATGGATATACCCTTGTGAGTCATAGATATACAATTGAATTCAAGTCTAGACTCCAAGAGATGATTTCATTATATGATACTGCGTTTTACACTAGAAAAGCCATGTCTCCTTTAAAGAAAAGTGACATTTATGAACTGAAAATCTCCCAAACACTTTAAGCATATCCAACAGAGATAAAATATGACCATCTATTTTAGCCACTGTATTGATTAACCAATTGATAATCAAGAAACCACACAGTAAACCCATTAACGTGGACATGAAAGCACAAAGGAGGGCCTGGTGTTTCCAGAAATGTTGCTATTGATTAAGTCATAGTCAGTCTGGCCTCCAAAATGCGTGAACGTTATGTGTGAATATGGAGCCACCATGCTCTGAACAGTAATGCTGTCAGAGCACTCAAAACCCCGGGTGCAATTACAGCAATTACAACGCTGACACCCTCGGCCGCCAGGGCTCTTTGGTGCAGAAAGAGTTGTTCGGTTCCTGGGGTTCGTTCTTCTAGTTTTCACTTAATCAGTCTGCCTTCTTGTAGTTTCAAATAAGCTCTAATCTCTCTTTTTGTTTCTTCCATTGTGTGTCTTCAGTAGAGGAACTCACCCCACAAGGAATAAGCTGCTAAGTGAACCTGCTGTTAACAATACCAAGTCCGGAATGGGTCCTGTTTTACACTGGCTTTTATTTATTTATTTCTAGGCTACTGCAAGCACTTGCTGTGCTGCTAGAAGTAAGAGTCCAGGTGTAAAAGTACAAAAGCTCTACTCGTGAAAGTGCTGGAATAAGAACTTTTCAAACTGGAATAGGCAGGCAAGCATAACTAGTAAAATTCAAGGGGAAAAAAAAAAACTCCATGAGTCAACTGAAGCAAAAAAAACATCTGGTTGCACCAGTTTCCGCCCTTTAACAGAAAATCTTATTATGCTTCTTCCATCAACAAGACTTAAGATGCAGACAGAGGAGGAGCATCCCATGCTCAGAGATGAGGGTATAAAGGCAGAGCTGCAGCCATCCATGCCCACCTGGCCGATGCTGGGAGATGCTTATGGGAATCGGGAAATGAGGGGAGGTCATCTGATGGATTCAGGCATGGGGGAGGGGGGAATACACCTGTTTCTCTGTGTATTTTCTGACGGCAGTGTGAGCACAGGAGTTCAGCTGAGTGAAACTGGAGGCTGGCAAGTGATATTGGCAGGGTTAGTTGAAAACAATATAAAATATCCGGCAAATTTAAGAAGGAAAGGTACTTATTAAAGGAAACTAAAGTAACTAACATATTTCTGGAAGGTTCAGAGTCTCTGCAGTCAGGAACAAAGATTTCCTTACCTGCCCCCAGACTTCCATTCTGACTCACCCACCACCATCCCAGTTGTAAAGCTGAGAGTCTCCTGTCCCGGGACACCCCTCCATCGCAGGCTATCCTACCAACTCCACCCTGCTCTCACAGTGGAACTGAGCCGGTGAAGATACCACTGTCAGTGAGCATAGAAACTACGGATTGTGCATCTCTGATATGAGAGTAACATCTGCTCCTAGAACCTGGATAACCATTCTTCCCAGACCCAGTTGGTTGAGTCCACTGCAGCTATGTCATCACCACAGTGTTGAAGGGTCCCTGCTTTCCACTCTTCCTAGCCCTTGATCAACGAGGTCTACCTCCGTAATAGGTCCTCTGATGGCTTACTGGAGTTTTCTGTTTAAGAGGGCTCTCTAAACACAAAGGAGGATCAAACGTTGCATTTCCCTAAAATAAGGACAGCTCTCAACTCTGGTAGCTCTTGAAGGGGCTCAGATAGAGGTGGTGAAAAGCTGAACTAAGGCTTGGAAAGCATATCAATTAATAGAGAAATATTTAGAAAGAAAATTGTAAGGTCAACTCGATATGTGTAGCTAAGGACAAAGAACTAATTGTTATCCAAGGATTTCTAGATGCGGTAACTTAATGCCTTTTGTTGCAGTCAACTAAAATTAAGACTTCAGGAGAAACAGAGTGTATATATAGAGAGAAATAATGAATGTAGGTATATATAGAGAGAAGTAATGAACTTAGTTTCCACTGAGTTGGAGGTGACTCTGGGACATGCAGGTGGAAAGACCCATTCTGCCAAAGCTGGCAGAAGTGAGCCAGTTCCTAAGAGAGGAAACTGTCCTTAAGGACAGTGTGTAATGTGGGCAAGATAGTGTTTACACCCAAATCTGATGCCAGGTCCTTGCTCTTTCCAGTACTTCTTACTGCTAAGATGATTTATATATGTGTGTGTGTGTTCTGTGGCTTAAATGTATCTTTCTGGCTTCAGAAGAGGAGAAGGGAAGATAACAGATAGTTAATAATTGTCTTGGAAGAAGTGACTCTACGTAGTAACCATCTAGAATGAATTAAAATGAAATATTATTTTACAAATGATGAAAGTGCGTTTCCAAGAGATGAATTTGCTTGACATTACACAGCTGGTAAACTGAATTCAGTGAGCTTTTCTTTCACTTGCTTGTCAAGTGTGAAGAGCTTATGGCTTATCGTGGTAGTTCTGGGAATGTGGACCCAGGACCAGCAGCATCAGCATTGCCTGGAATCTTCTTAGACATGCAAATTACCTGGCCCCACCCACATTCTATTGGATCCCAAACTCTGGGGGTGGGGCCCCCAAATCACCTCTCTGGGGGATTCCAATACTGCTCAAGTTTGAGAACTACTCGGTTATTGTATCATTCCAGATATGAGAAGGAGAACTTTAAAAACTTTTTTCCATTTTTGGATGAGATAAATAATTTAAGTGAGATACCATTTATAAAATCCTTAGCAGCTGTGTGCCAGGTATGTATTAGATTCTCAATGACTCTAATTGAAATATGATGAACCTAATAATTCAAATAGCAGAACAAACTTCACCAAAGACATTTTAATATCCTAAAAGCAAAAAAAGCTTTAGTTGGAATTTATAATGAATTTATATACTTTACATATTTTGACTCTCCATTTGTTTTTTTAATAAAACTTTCATGGCTTCAAATAATTTAGAAATGTTGCATACCTCAAACTATTTTTTTAAGGGTTTTTTTTTTTTTTTTTTGTAATCAAGTCTGCTAACAACAGAAGTTAGGAAATTAAAACTGGGCTGTCTGAAGGTGATTTGAGGCAATGAGATATATTTATTCCTCTCTCTGTTAGTGTTCTGATCCCAGCACACACTCATTTCTCTTAAAATTAGAAGTTAAGCTCTCAGAAGTAGCACGTTTCTTGTTAGTGAAGATAGTTTTTAAAAAGGCGTAATGGTCATTGCATGCTAGTAATCCAGCGGGGATGTACGAATTGAATATAAGAAAGTGCCACATCCCTTCTTGGCTCGCCTCCAGACTTGAGGTTCCAGTTTTCAGTGAAGCGTGTGTTAGAACCTCAGGCACACTGGTCCGTCACATCTCCCATGTTCAGAGCGGAGTTCTGCTTCTGTCTATGTGGGAAGCCCTTGGGCGATAACTTGGTGTCTCTACTCCTCAGTCTTTCTTTACGAAATAAAATGCTTAGGCAGCAAGACAGCAAAGATTCCTGCCCACACTGGCGGGAGTCTGGAAAAGATTTACCAACTCGCAAAGGAATATTAGATGAGGAGAGGGAGCGAAGCCATTGACTAGTGTGTTGCACTTTCCGAGAGAGTGTAAGTTGTTCCCCTGGAGATACGGACGTCATCCATTACACTGTGGATAAATTCGGAAAGGTAGTTTGCCCTGATTTAGCACTATGCTTAATTGTTTTGAAGACTAATGTGATGCAGTCATCCCTGCGTGCTGCTTTGTTGTTATATTTAAAAATAAATGCTGCACTGATTTGCTGTGAAGTTTCTCTACAGGAAGAACTTCAAGTTTGTAGCCTCAAGACTCAGAAATGAAAGCATCACCACACTAGGGGATCCAATTATAAGAGCTACGGTTTCTGTTCTGGTTTTTGTTTTTTGGGGTTGTTTTGTTTTGTTTTTCCTTCCGGCACATACTTTGGGCCAGCCAAGTGCTAAAAGTCAGAAAGCTAATGTATTTTTTCTAATCCTCAGAAAAACTGTGGAGAATTTAACAGTCCATATTGCACAGTAAGACGCCTATCTCCAGGCAGAGGCGTGAGTTGCTGTGTGTACCCTGGGAAATAAAACGTGGAGTTTGGATCCAAAATCATTTCCGCTTGACTCTTTCCCCAAGAAAAACAAACAAGCAAGCAGACTTAATTGAGCATGTACTCTTTGTTCAACACCAAGTCTTTTATATTTCTTTAGCTCATTAGCTGCAGCACCTCTCTGTAGGTCTATTGTTAGCCCCATTCTACTTCCTAGGAAGCAGTTTGCTCAAGGTCACAGACGTTGATCTGAGGGACGTGACTCTGCACCTAAGGGCTGGAGTCCCAAGCCCACGCCCCTAACGCGGTGCAGATCAGATACCGAAAATGAAGAAAGAGCACTGGTAAACTAACAACTGACATCACCATGAAAATCAACCTGCCTTCATCGGCTAAGCAAGGATAAAAATGGTTCTGTAACTATTCTCACATATCATGACAATTTGCAATGTTAAGTAGTAATAAATCTTGGGAGTAAATCCGCATTATATCCTAACAGAAATTTCTCAGAAGTGCTCTTAGGGTTGGCTGCCAGTCTCTTGGCTGATATCAGGTAACCCTTCTCCCAGGCACACAGCTTATGTTTCAGATAAGAAAAGCACTTGAGGAGAGATGTCTTGCCTCTGTGCTATTTCTCTTCTGACCACATCTGTTGAGAAACACTGAACACCATTCCACGTCGTTTTGAACAACAGTGGTCAAATACCATTAGGGAAAACTAAAAACCACCGACTCCCCCTTTTTTAATGGAAATAAATAAATTAGATAAAATTTGAGTTTTTCATTTAAAAGTGTATCTTTTGAGGAGTTCTCATTGTGGCCCAGCAGAAATGAATCCGACTAGAAACCATGAGGTTGCGGGTTCAATCCCTGGCCTCGCTCAGTGGGTTAAGGATCTGGCGTTGCCATGAGCTGTGGTGTAGATTGCAGATGTGGCTCGGATCTGGCGTTGCTGTGGCTGTGGCTGTGGCGTAGGCCGGCGGCTACAGCTCCGATTAGACCCCTAGCCTGGGAACCTCCATATGCTGCAGGTGCGGCCCTAAAAAGACAAAAAAAAAAAAATGTATCTTTCGAAGTTACTGTTGAGATTATTGGGATAATACAATTTTGAGTCTAAAAATTGGGGGTCTGTTCCTTCTGCACTGATGCAAGGAAAATGGCTAGATCAGCTATCTCTGGGTCACAAAACTAGTTAGGAGTTAGGCTAAGAAAGGGACACACATCTTTAAGTGTGAGCTTCTTGTTCCATTAGACTTGACCATACCACAGATTGGAGTATTACACTGCAGTGAAATGTAAAACACCACAGTTCAACTTCCAACTTCACTCTATAAGCATTTTACCTACAACATTGAACTATTAAACTGTTAGTTTTTCATTAAGATATATGAATAATACACTCCTTATAAGTTTGTGAAGATTAAATAGATCATGTTTGCAATATTTCTAGCATGACAAAAGAACTCCTAAACTTTATTTTATTTTCTCTTTTTAGGACCACGCCTGAGGCATATGGAGGTTCCCAGGTTAGGGGTTGTATTGCAGCTGCAGTGGCCGGCCTACACCACAGCCACAGCCACACGGGGTCTGAGCCATGAGCCATGTCTTCGACCTATACCGCAGTTCACGGCAACGCTGGGTCCTTAACCCACTGAGCGAGGCCAGGGATCGAACCTGCTTCCTCATGGATACTGGTCAGATTTGTTTCTGTTGAGCAAGAATTCCAGAACTACTAAACTTCTTTGTTCTTCTTTCCATTTTTCCCTCTAAGCCACAAATAGTTACAAAGAGTAATATCTAGCCCAAATAGCAATCTGAGTCAGCCATGGCACAGGCATGCAGCAAAAGCTGTTATTTTTAAATAGGAATGTCTCCTTGTATTTGAGAAACTTGTAGTAAACCTCTCCTGACAGAAGAACTCTCCTGAAGGTGTGTTTATCTCAGAGAAGCTAGTCCGTGATCTGCACAGTTAAATTGCGAAGGTAACTAAGAACCATTTGATATGCTAAGTACAGATGACAAGTGCTGATGAGGTTAAGAAAATGATTTAAAAGGGAATCATGTAATCTTCATTGAAAATGAGAGTAAACCTCAGGGTTCTGTACTCCTCAGAAGGGTTTTATTTATAAAATCCATGAACAAAAGTCTGAGTAGAGAAGAAACAAGGCAGTAGTGAGTTGGGAAAAACTATGGGCTCTGGTGACAGAGAACTAGAATATGAGTCCCGAATGTGTCAGTTGTACAAACTGTAGAACAATATGTGGGTGTATCAGTTAGCTAGTGCTGCATAACAAAATACCTCAGAACTTAGTGGCCTAAAGTTATAGCCACTTTTTACTTCTCAGGAATCTATAGATGGGAATTACAATTCTAGCTATCTGAGTTGAACTGGCAATGCTCACTCATCTATCTTTGGGCAGCTGCAGATAACTAAGCAGCTTTTCTAATCCTGGTGCAGCTTTCGCCCAAGTCTGAGGTCTCAGGTGGGATGATGTGGTATTCAGGTCTGTTCCAGATGTTTTATCTCTCACTGTAAGAATTCATACATGCCCTTACAGTGGACAGAGAGGAACAATGGAGAGAAAAGTCCACAAGGTCTATTGAAACTTCAACTTGGAACTGAGAGATACTGGTGTTCCATATTCAAGTCAGTCTGCATGAATGAGACTCAGACACATATTTTGTGATTATCTCTTTCTTTCCCTGCTGGCTGTGATTTACAAGTAGGTTTGAGGACAATGTCTTTGTCTTTTAAATGAATCATCTATTGATCATAATACTTTTTTTTATTAAATGTTGTAAATAAGCCAAACAGAAAGTGGAACAAACAACAACCAAAAAAAGCATCTTTATTAGCTCTCACACCTGAAAATTTCAGAGATAAATATGATTTCTATCATGACCAGCCATAGGGCCCCAAAGATAAAATCTCTGACTGTTTCCTCGGCTTTCCATCGTGGAAGTCACATTGTGAGCACAGGGTCTTGGTATGTGGTGGGGAAAGTGGCCGTCAGCAGTTTCAACAGTCCTTAGAACTTTATTAACTACAACAAGAGAGAGAGGAGAGACAGAGACAGACACACAAAGAGAAAGCTTCTCTTTTCTGAAATGCTGACAAACTCTACTATAAAGACTCCTTTATACAACTTGTATCACATGTCCAGCCAGGAGCTTGGAATAGTGTGTGCGACAGATGTAGACTAAGAACAGAGAAGGTGTGCATTCCCCAAAGGAAATCACAGTGCTATTACCAAAAGAAGAAAAAAGCAGAGACTGGACAGGCAAAAAAATAGCAGATATCTACAATGAATGGTATATCCCACATCTGTTTTTCCACAGCATGCTCTTACATCCCTTTCATTCTGTTGTAATCATGTGTTTTATTCTGACATATACACTGTTCAGTTATTTTCCTGAGTACAAGGAAAATGAATTTTATCTTGTGATGTCAGTATCCCTAGCACTGTGTATGACTCTTAAGTAGGCTGTTGTTATGTCTACTTTTTTTTTCTTTTGTCTTTTTAGGGCCGCACTTGCAGCATATGGAAATTCCCAGGCTAGGGGTCAAATCGGAGCTGCAGCTGCCAGCCACAGCCACAGCAACAGAGGATCCAAGCCGTATCTGTGACCTACACCACAGCTCACGGCAACATCAGATCCGTAACCCACTGAGAGAGGCCAAGGATTGAACCGGTTCCTCATGGATACTAGTCAAGTTTGTTAACCACTGAGCCACAGTGGGAACTCTCTATTATATCTACTTTTAAAAGAGATTGTGTTGGGAGTTTCCATCTCTGATTCCTTCTTAAATTGTTAAATTCATAAGGGGCATATGCATGATTCCTCTTTTTCTTTAGTTTTATTACCTTTGGATCCAGCTCTATATTTCCATTTGTTCTGCAGCCATGCGTGAAACAGAGTTGGGTGAAACAGAGGCCCCCTTTTGTCCTAGAGACTAGACATATTCCACTAGATCTATATCTTAATCTTGGACAGATTTAGAAGTAGTAGGTTGAGGTAGTAGCCAATAAAAGAAGATAAAAAATTTTAAAGCCTGGAGCAATCTGTTCCATGCATCCTGCTTCCATTTTGTGTACCCTTTGGTGCATTAGTCTCATGTGGGATCTTCTTTTAAACAGGGGTTAGGATCGTCTGACCAGGAAAAATCTGTGTAACTGGTGTCACAGTGGAACGATGAAAGCAAAGCACACAGACACTGGGCAGACTAGATGTTAGAGAAGAGTAGACAACAGGGAGAAAAGAACTGTTAATGTTTTCACTTTGTCAGGAAAGTTTCAGATACTCTATATGGCATAACTTTGTGCTCTTCCTCCAAGTCAGAATCCACCTCCTTGTCTTATCCCACCCCAAGTCCCATGTTGACTCTTGCCCCATCACCACCATGATTCCCAATTTCGTGAGAGCTCCATTTGATCATTCAGAGGTGGCCACGTGTAAGTGGCGCTTATACCAGCTGATGTAGGACAGAATTCTGACTCCTGAGATATCGACTGGGATTCTAACTCTTCTAACTCTAGCATTGCTAGACCTGAGTAAGGTGGCTTACCCAACGTCTCCTGTAGGAAGTAGGGGATAACCCACAGACACGCAGAGCAGTAACCCTGCATCAGAGGTTACAAAGGGATCTCGTAGACAGAGGGGGACTCAGAGATCGATCCTGCCCTCTGTCCTTCCCAAAGCCAGCTCCTCCTCTACTGGTCAGGATCTACTCAAGATACTGAAATCCCACCTGCAGTATTGACAAAAAAAAAAAAAAAAAAAAAAAAAAAAAAAAAATATATATATATATATATATATATATATATATATATATATATATATATAAAACCATAAAGGTTTCTCAATTAGATAAAAGTAATTGTATTCCTCTGCTTGGGCTACAAGAGGAATTGTATTCCTCTGCTTTGCCGTCTCAAAATACCAGACTGGGTGAGTTAGACAACAGACGTTTACCGTCTAAGTTCTGGAGGTTGTAAGTCCAAGATGCAATTTCTGGCTGATTTAGTGTCCAGTGAGAACAATCTTCCTGGCTTGCAGACAGCTGCCTTCGTGGTAAGTCCTCACTTGGAGCTTGCAGGGGCAGGCTCCTACACATCCTCTCCCCAAGGCCATAATCCTATCCCATCACCACCCCACTCTATGGCCTCATTTAATCCATGTTACTTCTCGACTCTAAATGCAGCCACCCTGTCTGTCTGGGACGGCCTGTTCTCGGACCCTAACGTGGAACCAGCTGGCAAAGGAGAGATACAGTTTGCAGAGTCTGGTCCCCCACAAGCAGGGCAAAGCAGAGTGGCTTAGAAGCTGGGAGACAAGAAGTTAATTATTTGCAGAGTCTATCCTTTGGGATACGCAGCATTCATATGTACCCCTCTGCACAGCTTTGGACTTCCGTACAAAAGCAGAACGGCTCTGCTTTTACCTGACAAGAGGCTGCTAGCCCCTGTCCCAGTGTCCGGGCTGGCCCGTACTCCCCCAGGACAGGAGACACACAGTCTTGGCAGTCATTGTGTTAATTGCTGACTATATTATTTACTGCTCAAATTAATCACAGTCCCATTAAATATTCTAGTACTAAGTTATACAATGAAATTTATTCTGCAACAGACTTGAATAAAGGGAAAGAAAAATTAATATGTAGAAATAATTATGTGCACAGAACTAAAGAGAAAACAGACAAATTGCCTAGAGCTCTTGTTTCTGCAGTGGGCACGAAGGCCATAGTTGATGTCTGTGACTTCCGTCTTTCTCCTCTTCAGTCCACATTCCCACTGCCTTCAGCCAGGAGCTCGTCTTGCTAATGCTCTTCACTGAGGGAATAACCCACGCCTTTACTTCCGAAGGGCCTGAATATTTTATGGTCATCTTATTTTGGTCGTGGCCATTTTCCACTAGCTTCTGCTATTAGCAATGGAAATATTAATCATCCCAGAATATCCTCTGGTTTTCTGACACAGCTCTCCTTATCTTAATGTGTAGCCACTACCTAGTGTCCTCCTAATAATGCGGATCAATCATTCTAGTCAATATAGTAACTCCCTTCCTTATTTTTTCATTTAATTGATTATTCTTCCTTTTGGTTCAATGGCATAAGGACCCCCAGTCTCAGCTTTGCACTCATTGGCTTATTGGTGTTATTGGAAACATTTCCCCCTGTCAAGCTAAGGCCTCCAAACTAGCAGAGTGTTAAAAAAATTTTTTTTTTTTTAAAAACATTGCCAGGATTGAAATCAGAAATTCTGTGTGGGTTATTATGTATAATAATGACAAGAGCTACTCCAGTGCCTCCTTTTTCAGTCTCATCTATTTTAGCTATAAGAAAGAAAGCACCTTATAATATGAATCGGAATTGTTTTAAGGCATGTATGGTACTCTGTGATAAACAAGACTTCAATTCTGTTAGAATGATGTCTCCAAACTGATATTATAACTGAGTCCTCAGTGAGCCAACCCTGTCTCTCCGTCATGCCAATACTTCAGAATGATGGGCTGTGTGATGAAACCACTTAATTTCATGGACATAAACATTGCTGGACTTCCTTTGTTGTGAAATGACTTTCTCGATTAGAAGTAATGCCATGTGGACTCTTATCACCATGAATGAGGCATTCTTTCCATCCGCAGATGCTAGTGCTGAAGAGGCATTATGACCGGGAAAGATAATGCTACATTCAGAATGCGTGGCTGTTCCCAAAGAGGAGGACTACAAGACATGTGAGTTCGTGCATGGTGGGAGATAGAGATGGATTGTAGGAAAACTTAGTTCATGGAACCACACTACAGGCCTGCATCTCTATGAGGCTGTCAGGATTCTTCTCTCTGTGAATTGGTAACTCATAAAAGAGTTTAGACAAAATGACATCATCACATACTTATTTCAGAAAAAATCTCACTGGCTGTTCTATAAATAAAAATGGATGTGAGCACGTAAGAATTAAAACAGAAGAAGAAAAAGACGATTGCAGTCATATGAGTGAGCCTAAAGGTACCTGTAACTAAGGGAGGCCTGAGGAACATGGAGGGCCAAGTACTTAAAATCCAGAGATTTTAGAAGATTAAATCAATAGAGCTTAGCAACTAATTGTGCATATGAAGGGTGAGGGAGGAGGGCCAGAGTAAAGGATGAATAATGGATAATGACAGGTGTCTAAATTTACTACTTAGAAGCTGTAAGGCAATGAGAATTATCAGAGAAGTTTCTGTGTTGGAGATGGCTATAACCTGGAGCTCTAAACGCCAAGTGTCATTGATTCTTTATTGGTTTTCCTGCAGCTGAGTGGTTCGTTGGTTCATTGCTAGCTCATTGTAAGCTCGCTAAGGATAAAAACATTACAGTAAACCCTTGGGACAAAGCTTCTCCTGAACAATGGTCTTTGGTTTAAATTTTAAGTTAAGCAGAGAATTCAGGAGTCAGGACTACAGAGTAGAGAATTAGAGAAGGCTAAGTGGACTTTCTAGAGCTTGTGTACAGGTGATAGGACTCAGGAAAGTGGTGAGCTGTGATTGGCAAGGTGTAGAGTCAGGGGTTGAATCAGGACTAATCAGATTTCAATGCTTGTTATGCTCTTTTATCTGTATTAAACATCTTGTAAGTCAAAAAGGCTGTCACAAGTTTGTAATACTAATATCATTAGCATGCTCAACACAGGAGTGCCCACATGTATTTCCAGGAGTTGTAGGCATGTCTCAGAAAGGGAAAATGATAGATTTTACTTGCTCCTTCTTCTTCTCTCTCTTTCATGGGCCATGATTTTTATAAATGGGTAAAGCCTTTCTTTGTATAGCCTATCAGAAGTGGCCAAGTTACTCAGCAAAGCTCATGCACTGAAGAGGCATCACTTACACAAGAATAAGTCACGGTTCAGAGCTGATTAATCAAATCTAATTAGGTGGCTCACTAATTGATCCCAGAGGCTATCACCATTTGACCTCTGGTAAAAGGGCTCAATATATTCAAACTCCTCTGGAGACAAATGAATAGAAATTCCTGTTGGTTGAAACCACATAATTCGATTAACCTACTTAGTGACTTCAAGGGTTGGTAAAATCATTGAAGTGTATGTTGGGTTTCCGCAAGAGATTGAATTGGAATTTACCTTTTTCTAGTGTTTTGGTGAAGACTGTCTGGATTGCAGCATCTTAGGTGCAAGCTTCAAGAAATGATAAAATATGGTTGGTCACTACTGCTTTGGAATCTATTCCTTATTTTCCTTCTTCCCTCCCTCTCTCCCCCCCCTCCTTCCTTCTTTACTTCTTTTCTTTCTTCTTTCATATTCAAAATCCCACAAATCCAGATTCTTTGGTAATAGAACAAGTCTAGATTAATCCATCAAAGAAAAAAGTGGTTGGAATCCATAACCACCCAAACTTATAAAATAAAAAGGTAAATTACAAATTGCTAACGTATCTGACAGACACTGAATTACTTAATATATGAAAACCCCTTTGCCAATAAATGAGGAGTCATAAACATATAATAGAACAACGAGTAAAAGGTATGACTATTCCAGTCAAGAAGTAGTAAATGGAAATAAATAGCCAGTGTAAACATGGGAAGCAGTCTTTGAAATCCTCATTAAAGAAACGCAGATGAAAGCATTAGTAAGGCCATACTGACGTCAGAGGGCTAACTCACTGGAAGCTTCTAACACATTACCTTCTGGAAAGGTTGTGCTTCTACAGGGGCGTTGAGAATACACAGTCCCGGTGACCCACACAGAGTTAAGTGTGTGCGTCCATGAAAGATATTTAATTTTTATCAGTTTAAAAGTATGGAAAAAGTACGTTAAAGTGAGACTACAGAATACAATAGCATTTTGTTAACTAAAACAAAAACTCAGATGTGTAGGCTAAAAAGGTTCCAAAAAGCTAATAGTTGTTCTTTCTGAATGGTAGGAGTAGAGATCTCTTTTACTTCTTCTGTTTGTTTATTTCAATTTACTGCAATATTCTAAATGGGTGCTACTTTAAGGATTGGAAAAGTTATCTATTTTATTAGAGCATTTAAAGAAAAAGTCAATGGCAATGCCGACAAACATCTCCATGGAATTTTACCCTCTCTTCTCCCATCTGAGTGTCTTATCTGAATCTCTCATTTTCCTCTTCCTTGACTGCCCAGTTTCCACTTGTCTCTGTACAAGGCCTTTGATTTTTTTTTCCCCCTCAGATACGTATAGATTTTTTAAAGTAAAGTTTCAATATAACGATCACCCATGAAAAATCCTGGTCATTCCTGCTCTTCTTTCCTTCTCCCCTGGGATTCAGTAAAATTGACTTGGTCTCTCGACCAAAGAGTGAAGCATCCAACTAAACAACCTGAAGAAAAATATAGAAACTGAGTGCCAGGGAAGAAAAACAAATTTAATTTACTTTTCCGACTCTACAGAGAGATACTTTGCCCTGGTTCTGAGAGCAGAACTTGCATTAACAAGTAAAAGGTAACTGAGTAAGGTTCAGATTTAGTATAAACATTTTCCTCCATAAATCAATTTCATTAAACTAGAATAAATTGCCTCAAGAAATTCAGATGCAACACATACTAGAATATAAACATATTCCATGCCTACTCTACTGGGGATTTAGTTTGTAGTCCTATTTATTCCTTACAACCATCTGGTGAATTTGGGCCCTATCTGCAAGTATTAGCCCAGTCAGTGGTGCTCAGAATTGGGAAGTGATTCTTTAGGGTCCCTGAATAAGTGGCATAGTCAGAATTTTGGGGGGTTCTGAAACCCTGCATCTTTCTCCTACTCCACGAGTAATTCCAAAATTACTTGTCAGTATCAGCACGGTAAAAGTGAAGCCTATAGAAGGCAGAAAAGAAGAGATAACCCCAAACAGAATAAAAGTAAGGGGAAAAATAAAGGTTCAAGACTTTTACAGCAAAAGCAGTAAGAATGGGAGTGATGGGATGGCTTCTCAGAAGAGAGGAGAAGAGTGACTATTCAGGGCCCCCGCCCATGACACTACTGGGGCTGCCATAACAAGAACTACAAACTGGGTAGCTCCAACAGCAGCACTTTGTTTTCTCACTGTTCTGGAAGCTGGAAATCTCAGATCAAGGTGTCAGTGGGGTTGGTGTCTTATAAGGTCTTTGTCCTTGGCTCGTAAATGTCCATCTTCTCACTGTGTCTTCGTGTGGTCTTCCTTCTGTGTATGTCTGTGTCCAGACGGCCTCTTATAAGACAATGATCATCCACTCTAATGACCACATTTTAACTTTAATGACGTTATCTCCAGATACAGTCCCATGCTGAGGTTCCAGCGGTTAAGGATTCAACAAGTGAATTTGAGGGGAACGCAATTCAACCAAGAGCATTCTCCTTCTAGGTGGAAAAGGGCAACACTACCTCTAATATTTTTCTTTACCAAGGAAATTTTCTAAGACTTCATTCCCAATATTATAGTCATTGGCGTAAACATTTAATTATGTGCTGTCTTCTATATGGATTGTTTCACTCTGAATCAGTATTATTTGTTTTCAGTCTTATCAGAATTTCAGTTCCTTAAGGATAGATCCAGTGTGTTATCTTTATTACCTAGAGAAGTGCAAGTACACACACACAGTGCACAATGAATGGTTGTGAACTAAAGCAATAAATAACTAATTCGTAGGAAAACAAATGAAAGTCTGTGGAAAGGCTCCCGAGGAGTCACTAAGCCCCTCTCTGAATCAGACTCTCCCTGTGTGGAGACAGGCCTTAGAAAGCTAAGAATGGACCTCAAAATGAAGGATAACCATCAGTAGAAACTCAAAGTTGAAGAGGTAGACTCTGTATGAGACACACAATTCAGGGACAAAAATAAACACTCACAGCCTAGTATAGGTCATGGAAAATGACTTGTTGAATCCATAGATGAATGAGACAATGAATTAATCGACAAAAGCAAAACAAAAACAAAAACAAAAAACAGTGAAAGAGAGAAGAAACAGTCAGAGACATATAGGACAATTTCCAGGAAGGTAGCCCCAAATCACATCCCCCTTCTGTGATCTGTTACTAAGTTCTCCCAAATAATTCTGATATATAGACCCTGAGTCCCCTAGATCTTCTTTGCAAGTGTGTTTACAAGGTGGATGGCTTAATTATCTGAAAGCCCGCCTTGCTCGTCCACCTTCTTTTGCTCCTACAGACCAGCTCTGGCCGCCAGATTTCTGAAACGAGCACCTTGGAGGAGTTCCATGGCAATCTCCCTGGAGACAGAGGGAGGATTGTTAATATACCTTTGGAAATAACAGCTCTCAGACACTGTAACTCACATTAATGTGCAATATCCCGGCCGCTCACTCTGTGGATGGGAATGCAATGTACTCATTCTGGTTTATTATAAAAGCATTAAAATGGGCTCTGTTGGTTAATCATGATGACACTTTCATCTGTTTGGGGGGGGTTGAGTTGTTTTTTGTGGGATTTAATCATCCCCTTCTTGAATTTTACCTTCTGGAAATGAGTCTGAGACATGTGGGGCTGGATCTAAGCAATGCATGTCTTCAGCATATGTTTTTTTTTTTTTTTTTTTTTTGCAAATTGGAGCCTCAATCAAAACTCCTTTCAGAATCATGGAACGTTATTTAATCAGTGTGCACCCACTTGGTGCTAGATAATGGGGGGGGCATATGTGGACCTTGACAGTATAATCTCTCATCTAAGCCTCAAAACAACATTGTAAAGGGAAAGAAAATTTTAATGTATCCATTTAAAAAACAAGAAAACTGAGCCTCAGGAAGGTTCATACATCAGCTCACATCACTGAACCAGTTCCTGCCATCCTTCTCCTTCACTCTCTTGATTTCAAGTTCTCCGTAGGCAAACTTTGGCTTTTTTTGGTTTTTTTTGTTTGTTTGTTTTCTGTTTCTGCTTATTAATGCTGCTAGAGCATTTTTTAAATTCTTTTATATAATGATTTTTATTGACATAGTAATTTTAAAATCAATAATAATTTTAAAGTAAAAGGCCAGGAAAAAGTTTAGGTGTGGGACTTAATTCTTTGGACATTGCCATTGAATTATAAAGATATCTTGAAGCATGTAATACTTCATAGATTCTCTGATATCTCACCTTATCCTCCTACCCCCTGTCCCCTACTCCCAGTTACTATGTCAACTTAGAAGTTAGATTTCAAAGTGCTTTACATTCTATTTGACCCTCAGGGCTTCTTGAAGTCGGCAAGATGGACAAACCCTCCCTGTATGATTTAGTTGAAGAGCTGAGACTCAGTGAGTTTCAAGCAATTATTTATGGACACAGGGAGAGAGGTTCATTTAGTAGTGAATGCCTCTTTTCAGATTTAATAATCAGAAAATATTATTCAAATTGCCTACATATAACAGGCAATGCTCCAATCCAGGGGTGAAAATTCTAAATGCATGCCTGTATTAAAGAACCTTCTGATTTCAGACTCTTATGTAACTACTGATACCTGGTATCAACAAAATCTTCTCAAATTTTTTTTTAGCTTTTTATTAATTATTTTTTTTCCCGCTGTACAACAAGGGGATCAAGTTATCCTTACATGTATACATTTTTCCCCCCACCCTTTGTTCTGTTGCAGTTTGAGCATCTAGACATAGTTCTCAATGCTACTCACAGGATCTCCTTGTAAATCTATTCTAAGTTGTGTCTGATGAGCCCAAGCTCCCGATCCCTCCCACTCCCTCCCTCTCCCATCCCAGCAGCCACGAGTCTTTTCTCCAAGTCCATGATTTTCTTTTCTGTGGAAAATCTCCTCAAATTTTTATGTAGTTGATCATTTAAAACACTGCCAATATTTTCCTAATGGAGTAGAAATTCATGTGTGTATATAATTTTAGGTATTCAACAAATGTTCACCTTCAGCATCTTGGGTGATAGTTGCTGAACTGGGCCCGGAGGTCTTGTGACAGTTGGGTCCGTGCTATTAAAGTCCTTCCAGCCGAGGGGTGGGCTCTCAAGGATGAAATGTGTCATGGAGAGAAGTATCTTTGCACAGATTTTGATAAGTGTTATGAAGAAAAAGAACAGGAATCTATAGGAAAGTATAATATACAGAAGATGGAGAATGGTTAGGGGAAAAAAAAATCTCTTTTAGGAGATCTCATCTAAACTGAGACTTGAAAGATCAGTAAGAATTACCTAGTTAATTACATAATTGTATCATGGAGTCAGAAAATGCTCTTGGGACCCATGAAATACATGAATTTAAATCTGCCTCTGTTAACTTAAATGCCTCCTTAGTTTAGTTGAGATTCATATGAATTGATTGATTGTTAAAATAATACTGATCCTGCCTCTCTCTGTGCCTTGGTTTCCTCATGAGATGAAATGGGAGTAGCTGATTCTTTTTTTCTTTTCTTTTTTTTTTTTTTTTGGTCTTTTGTCTTTCTAGGGCCTCACCCCCAGCATATGGAGGTTCCCAGGCAAGGGGTCCAGTTGGAGCTGTTGCTGCCGGCCTACACCACAGCCACAGCAATGCAGGATCTGAGCTACGCCTGTGACCCACGCCACAGCTCACAGCAACGCTGGATCCCTAACCCACTGAGCAAGGCCAGGGATCGAACCAGCAACCTCATGGTTCCTAGTAGGATTTGCTGACCACTGCGCCACCAAGGGAACTCCTGATTCTTCTCTTTTGAGTGAGGATTATGGGAGTTAATACATCCCAAGCACTTAGAACTCTATCAAGGTTATTTTAAGTTCACTAAATGTTAGTAGTTATCACTGTTGTTATCTTTATTAATGAATATAAATCTTCTGCCACATTTATTGAGTTTGCACTGAGAATAAAGACGTAACTTTTCCAGATGAGTGAGACAAAGTCAGTGAATTAACTTATACATGTGATGCTCATGTCTCTTCTGCTGGTGTGGTCTGATTTCTCTCTCTCATGCCAAGAGTCAAAGTGGAAAGAGGGGGAGTGGAAAGAGGACTTGGTGAGTCGTTTCGAGCAAGTCAGAGTGCATCCGTAGTGAAGAGTTTCAGAGTACCTCGGGCGAATGACAACAGGACTGGGTCCAGGAAAGAATGGCAGATTGAGCAGTCCAGTCCATCCTCAGGGGTTTGCAAAGTCACATGCATGTGCAGCAGGATAGACAGTCAAGAAGCGAAGCTACATGGAAATCGGAGAGTTATTAGAACAAACATTAAAAATGGAAATAGCTCTAAAGTGATCTTCAAGGTTTGAGTCAACAACACCCATTTGCCATGTGTGAGTCTAATGTAAAGAGCTCCACAAGAAGTCAGGTGACAAAGCATTTGTAAGGTGGATGTCAGAGAGTGTTTTGCCTATGTTCTCTTCCAGGAGTTGATGGTATCTTGTCTTATATTTAAGTCTTTCAGCCATTTTGAGTGTATTTTCGTGCATGGGGTGAGGGTGTGTTCTAGTTTCATTGCTTTGCATGCAGCTGTCCAGGTTTCCCAGCAATGCTTGCTGAATAGACTTTCTTTTTCCCATTTTATGTTCTTGCCTCCCTTGTCAAAGATTAATTGACCCTAGGTGTCTGGGTTTATTTCTGGGTTCTCTATTCTGTTCCATTGGTCTGTATGTCTGTTTTGGTCCCAGTACCACACTGTCTTGATGACTGTGGCTTTGTAATAGTGCCTGAAGTCTGGGAGAGTTATGCCTCCTGCTTTTTTTTTTTTCTTCAGAATTGCTTTGGCGATTCTGAATCTTTTGTGGTTCCGTATACTACTCAGCCATAAAAACAAAATAATGCCATTTACAGCAACACGAATGGAACTAGAGACTCTGATCCTAAGTGAAGTGAAAGACAAATACCATATTATATCACTTACATCTGGAATCTAATATAGGGCACAAAATAACCTTTCCACAGAAAAGAAAATCATGGACTTGGAGAATAGACTTGTGGTTGCCAAGGTGGAGGGGGAGGGAGTGGGGTGGATGGGGAGCTTGGGATTAATAGATGCAAACTATTGCCTTTGGAATGGATTAGCAGTGAGATCCTGCTGTGTAGCACTGGGAACTATGTCTAGTCACTTATGATGGAGCAGGACAATGTGAGAAAAAAGAATCTATACGTATACGTGTAACTGGGTCACCATGCTGTACAGTAGAAAAAAAGTTGTACTGGGGAAATAACAATTTTTAAAAAATGAAAAAAATTTAAAAAATAAATCAAGCGATGGTCATGGGGAATAAATAGATAGACAAAGGGCAAAGGATAGATTGGAGAAATCATTTTAGGGGTATATTATAGCACAAACCAAACCCAAGAATGTGAACAAAAGATAGCAGTGGAGAACCCCACGTAGCATGGAATTCCTGGAGTATGTGGTACACAGAGAGGAAACAGACAGAGATGAGGCTAAAGAAGCAGACGGGGGCTAGATACTGAGGATCCCTATATGTGATGCTACGGATCCTATTAGGTCCAGCTATGAAAACACCCTCTTGAGGATTCGAGGGTCAGTTTTCTCTCAGAGTGACCCCAAGCTCCTCATTCAAATGGACAGGAAGAGTTGAAGATGGTAGAACTGTAGTTTTCCCCATCTCCTAGGAGACAGCTACAGGGACAGCTGACAAAAACTGTACTATTGCCGAAACATCACAATGTGAACACACAAATACACACATGCACGTGCATGCGCGTGCACATGCACCCCCATCCGGCCGATTAACCATAAAATGATAACTCTAACAATGGCCAAGGAACAGAGGGAATTAGTTAATTAGAATACATTTCACAAGATGTTCCAGGTTTTAGGCTTCACATTTGCATCTTTCAAAGGTGTAATTATGTCAGATAATATACCCAGTGCCAGAATTTTTACATAAACACTTGTGGTCTAGTTCAGAGTTATCTCTACTGCATGGAACAGCTGTTGGGAGAAAAAATATGAGCTATTAAAAGCAGTTTGAATTAGATGCGGTTTACTTGCTTAAAATATACAATGCCTAGTCACTTATCAAGCAGAGGAGTGAGTTACTATTTATTTATTATGCAAAATGTGTGCCTGGATAAGGTATACAAATTAAGTGGCTTGCAGAAGAGTGTGTCACCAGTGCTGCAAGAAGCTTAATAGCAAGTCACTTTAAATATGCATTGCAGTCCCAGGTAAAGTCTTTATTCACAGGCCCACAAATGAGAAACAAATATTGGAGGCCCCAGACCAGAGAATGAAGCAATGGGAATGTCCTCCCTTCTCCCACAAAGGTCTTTTCATTTTACTTGGTGATCATAAGCACGGTTGCCCTGCTTTCACCAAAGCAGTCTTTAGAATATAATGTAAGAGGTATTTTTACACCCGTCCAATTAAGGTTCAAGCGGGGTAACAGAAGTAGTATGTGTATTATGGAATAAGAACTTTATTCCAGGAAGTAGATCTTACACAATTGTAGGAGACACTGGGGAATGAATGTTCTGGAGAGAGTCAGAGAGTGGCCTCAGTCAGTTCTTGGGAGAACGAACCACACTTCCCAGGACGATGGGCACCTGCAGCCGCAGGAGTGCAGCCACGAAGGGCAGGTGTAGGAGTTGGTCGGTGGTCAGCGGTTGTCATGGCTCTTCTGTGGCGTCACAGCTGAGCATGTGATGGGCTTGGCGTTGCTGTGGACCAGCACAGTGGAATTGAGGGTGGATTGCTGGATGGAGGCTGGGGAAGGTAAGGTATTCACCACTCACTTGTTCTAGGAAAAAAAAAAATCACAATTTTCAAGTATTTTTTTAATTAATAGAATTTATTTTTTAAAGCAGTTTTAAGTTTACCCAAAAAAATGAACAGAAAATACAGAAAGTTTCCATATACTCCCTCTTTCCCACCCCACACTTCCCCTGCTTTAAATATCTTGCTTAATGTGGTACATGTACTAAATTGATAAACTTATATTGAGTATTATTATTAACTAAAATCTGTGTCTACATCAGAGCCTACTCCTTGTGCTGTCTAGTTCTATGGATTTTGACAGCTGCATAATGCAGTGTACCCGATATTATGGTATCATACAATTTAGCTTCACCACCCAAAATCCTCTCTGCTCTGTCTATCCACGTCTCCCTGACCTCTGCCCTGGCAACCACTGATTCTTTCGCCGTTTCCGTAGTTTTTCCTTTTCCAAAAATACAGCCTTTTCAAGCTGGCTTCTTTCACCTAGCAATATGCATTAGTCTTTCCTTCACGTCTTTCATAGCTTGAGAGCTCATTTCCTTTTATTGCCGTACAATAGACCACTGTATGGATGCACCACCATTTGTTTATCCATACAGCTACAGAAAAGCATCTTGTTTGCTTACAAGTTTTGGCAGTTATGAATACCACCTTCCCATTTTAAAGGCTAATACATCACTTCTACCACCCAAATCTCATACACTTTTTTTTGTATGGCCAGTACTAATTCTGATTGATATAGGAAAGGGAATTTGGGAAAAGTTAGTTATAGGTTAGCCAAGTTAACACAGTACAACCCCCCCACAATCTAGTCTTGTTAACTTGCTATCCATATTTACCTGTTAAGCTAGTTAACTCCCAAATAAAGATACTAGTAAAATTGTGCTTTCATCTAACAGAGGCGACTTTCCCTCTAGGCTATTTATAGCCCTATAAATAAAAACATGCTAATCCTCTCCATTAAAGAAAATATCAAGTCTCACATTAGTTTATTCATTGTGGGGTACCATTAATTCCTTTTCAAGCTGTGTCACATTACCTGTTAGATCTCATTTAATGTAAATATTGAGATATAATGTTAACCACTAGTAGCATATCTATAATTAGCAGATGGGAAAGTGAGAATTTAATATATTCACAAGTGTATCCATGTTAAAATCAAGAAGAAGTACTGGTAACCAGTGTAGTGCATATTCCTGTAACTGGTCACGTGTTTATAACTTATAATCTCCTTGTATCTCTACTATTCATATTTCCTTTGGTCTCATCAAACACACTAAATATCTGTGGTTCCTTAACTAGTGGTTCCAAATCTTAGTTTCTAAAGATACTAGGCTATTAGCAATCCTGTGTGTATTGGCTCATGTAGAGTTCCGTCAACTTTTATCACGAGAGATGAAAGTATTGAGGCATCCAAGGAGACTGCCTGCATTCCAGAAATAATCTTCTCTATCATTATTGTATAGAGCCACCCAACTCTCCTTTATCCTTATTTTGTATAGTTAGGGCCAATCACCCCAGCCAGGACAATAATTCCATTTTTTGACTTTGCTCCCTTGCCTGAGGAGTACAAAATGAGCAAATGACACCCTCATTTTCCACAATAGACTATTGCTGTGTTCCCGACGAGAGCATTCCTTTTTTTAGTAACAAAGGTCTTCAAACCAGCAGATTCCAAGGCTGTGGAGGTAAAAATCACTAACGAATCTTTAGTATTAATAGTGAGAGGGTCTACTCCTATTTCCTCTTTTTGATTTTAGACCCACGGGTCCTGGCTAGGGGAGCTATAGCTCCATATACTGCTGGTCGATTTGGGAATACATACATCCTAAGGATATTACGTCAGCCTGTAAGTTATTGCCGCTCAGCTGGCAATGTAATTGAGCCTCCAGAAAGGCCATTCAATTTGTTCTCAGGCCCTCTGCTTGCAGGTGATGGGGAGCATCAAAAGACAAGTGAATTACACGAGCAAAAGGCCATTGTTGCACTTTATATTCTATAAAATGAGTTCCTTGCCCATAAAGAGTCCTATGTGGGATACAATGATAATAAATAGAGAATTCTGTATGTCCAAAGAAGGTAGATTGACACAGAATTTTGGGCAGAGTCAGTGCCCAGAGTATGTAGTAGAATAAACTATCACTGCCCATAACAGATATGGTCAGATATAATCAACCTAGCCTGAGGTGACCCACCGACCCTTCTGGGGAATGATGTTTGGTCTGTGGTATTGGCAGGTTGGCCACTCAGTAGCAGCTGGTGTCAGATCGGGTTTGGCAAGAGGCAGCTGTGTGACTGAGCCCATGCATGTCTTCCAGTGCTGTCGTCATTTCCATTTGGACCATAAGCTCATTGTGCAAGGACATATGTGCCTGGGAAAAGAGGTTAATTCATATTCACAAGATGGATTAATTTGTCCAGTAATGATTATTTTTTTCTGAGATTTTTCTTTGGTAAATATATATATATTGCTTCATTTTGTCTACATTTTAAAATGTATGTCTATATATGTGTTATCCCTACATCTCCACATAAACCAATTTTCCAATTTTATTCTTTCCAAGTCATTGACATTAAGCCAAACCACTAGCCACTATGAATCAGTATACCCATACTTCTGGCTGCCTCTCTGAAGAGGAAAATTAGAAACCTGTTCACTAGACCTAGAGCTGTCTAGCTTATCCTTAGAAACAGGTTCACCAGACCTAGAGCTGTTTAGTTTATCCCAAATACTAAAACTTTAGTAGGATGCCCACTACTTTTTGTCTAGGGACACAAAGATCAATTAGTCAATACCAATGACCTCTGCTGGTCAAATCACTGGTAATCACCATGTCGTGTGAGCCCTTTGGCCCATTGTGGTAGCTGTTTCCACTCTTCTCTTGCTCTTAGAGGATGCCATTTTGCCCCTGAAGAATATTATCATCTCCATTGAGTTCAGGGTGCCCAGGCTGAAGGTGGCACTTCCTACTAGCTTGCTGAGAACAACTGCAGCACTCTTCAAAAAAAATGTGTGCTCTCCACACCAATGTGTCAAAAAATAAATAAATAAAACCATGTGGATTTTTAAAAACGTTTTTGTATGGTTGTGGCTTTCTGAACTATGAAAATTGGATGCTATGAAGGTAGAGAATGACTCCTTTTTTCCCCCAGAACTATTTTTTCTTTTCATTGTAAGCGTGATAGACCTGGAACCGTGGGTCTCCTTTTTGGTGTAAACATGTACTTTCATTTCAAAGGCAACACAACTTTTCTTATATCCCTCAGAGCTAAACACTTACATTCTGAAGCAGGGACTTTACTTTCTCCAGAGAGGATCTGTGTACCTTAAAGAGCAAATGTTGTCCTCCTTCTCTCTAGATGTGAGGAGGGGTAGATACGTGGCAGCTCCTTTGTAAACTCTGAGTTTCATAATTTTGAGGTCTTCTTGCTGTAGTACTAACCCCTCTGTATGTGAAGAGTGACACCTCATCACATCACCCAAGAGAAGCACTGGAGCATGGAGAAACTGCACGGGATAAATATCCTGTAATTAAATAACAGATCTGACTCTGACCCAGTTTACTGCCAAGATAAAATAAATAACTGTAGATGTAAGAATGTATCAAAATGTACCTCTCAAAGTCTTGGTGGAGGTCTCTGATAGATATATTGGTGAAGTCAGGTGACTTTGCTCTATAGGCAAGGCAGAGGTCAACAGATCTTCTATAATAGATCTTTTTTTGCTTTCTGATCTCCCTAAACCTTTGAATATCTCCCTATACAGTGATCAATAAAGTTCTGTAATTTGAAATTCATCTCGTATAGATCAACTTTGGGTTCGGGTTTTGGTCAACCAAGTAAGCACACTCCAAGTAAGCACACTCCGAGCCCCTCAAGGGAACACACTGAATCCGGTATCTCTGTTTAGTGCATCCATATCACTAGCTATGCCTGATGAGTGTTTGATTCCTCCCCCCTGAGCCAACACACTTCTATTCCATTCCCTTGCAGGACTTCTGTTGTTTTTGAGTATAAATTGGCAACACTGTGTGTATTTTTGGTATATTTTTCCCTCTCACTTTGTGTGCCCCACCCCCTGCTCCAGGGAGGGTATTCAGAATTGACTGTGCTTGTAGGTGTAGAGCAGTGAGTGGTGGTGGAGCAGGGCCCCAGGCCTCCCTGCCTGGCTGCTGGATCAGAGAAGGCCATTGCAGGTTCTCCAGGAGAAGGGTTTTACTTCTACTGGCAAAGGCGATTTAGTGAAACTTAAGGTTAAAATCGTCTCACCTCATCAGAATCTGTCCCTATGTCTCTGAACTGATTTTAGGGTTTTATTTCACTCCAAACAATGCCCTTTCTTTAGCATAAGAGAAACTGAACCTCTGTGAATTCAACCTGTATTGTAATTCAGGTGCCACCCACCCAAGAATGAAATTTTGGATTTTGCTTTCAGGAACTCTCAGCCCTGTGGCTACAAAAGAGAATATTTCTCTTAGGGCAGTCCAAGAAAGGGAAGGAACCAGGTGTTGAGATTAGGGCTTAACTATCTGGGCTAAATATTTTCTTACTCCAAGCTCTTCAGCATACCAGTGAGCAATCCAGAACTCCATGTTACTGCCCGAAGTGTTCTATGCTGGTAAGTCCTTGGACAAGCAAAAGCTTGCATTCTGTGAAGAATTAATCATTTCAGAGGAGATATTTTATGTCACATTCCGTCACTATCCGTGTCCCTTTATCACTAGCAATGTGGGCATCACCATATTTAAGTGTCACACTATCAGAGAATCAATTCCAAATTCTCATCTTTAAATTTCCTTTTTTTCTGGAAACACTTTTAGGACCAGTAATTAAATGAATAGAGCTCGCTCAGAGAAGCGAAATAGCTGAACATTATACCACAAGTAACAACATGAAATTTAAACATTGCACAATTGTGAGAGGAGCTGAGGAAATAAAGGTCAGAAAAGAGTAAGAAAAATGGAGAGCAGACTTGTGGTTGCCTGCGGGGGAGAGGGGAGGGAGTGGGATGGACGGGGAGTTTGGGTTGGTAGATGCAAACTCTTACACTTAGACTGGATGAGCAGTGGGGTCCTACTGTACAGCACAGGGAACTATGTCTAATCTCTTGCGTTAGAACGTGCTGGAAGATAGTATGAAAAAAATAATGTGTGTGTGTGGAATGGAACTGCTAATGGCGGGTAAGGTTTAACAGGTGTCACCTCTGATCCTCTGAATTTAGAAGGACACAGCCAGCAGTGCCCTCTCGCAAGCCTGGCATTGTAGAAGGAGAGCTGGGTTTGGAAACATTAGGTGGTAGAAAATCACTCACGTATAATGTGGGCTTAAACAACGCTATCAATCAATTTGGTCTAATTTGTTTTTATAGGACATTCTACGCAAAGACGTAGAATACCCATGCTTTTCAAGTATATACAAAACATTTACCACAAACCCCCATATTCTCAGTTATAAAAACAAGTCAATAAATTTGTAGTGATTGAAATAAATGAAGCGTGTTCTCTGACCACAACTGAATTAAGTTAGGAATCAATAAGAAAAAAAAAAAAAAAAAAAACCCTCCAGAAACATATTTAAATACTCTAAATACTCTTATAAATACCTAAAAATTTTTATAAATAATCCACAGATTGAAGGAAAACTCAAAAGAGAAATTAGAAAATAAATCTACTAATGGATAAGTAATCTCATCTTAAGAACAACTTCACAGAACATTTAGAATAATGTTTGACCAAGTATCTGGGTACCACGACCTAGCCAATTTGACAGATATAATTGTCACAGTGCGTATTTAACCTATAATCAACTGCCAAGTTATTTCCAAAGCACTGTTTTAAACACCCATTTACAATATATGAGAATTCTTATCCAGTGATTCTGCATCCTTTGCTAGCACTCAGTGTAGTCATTTAAAAAGTGTATGGGTTTGTATGTAAATTATTCCTCAATAAAGTTGTTTATAAGTTTTTTTTTTTTTTTAAAAGTGTATGGGTAATGGTGTCTAGTCATGGTTTTCAATTGGATTTATTTGATGAATAATTACATTGAATTTTATGGTAGACTCACTAGCCATTTGTGTATCACATGCCAATGTTTTTGCTGTATTTATTAGTCGTATTTTTATTTGAAGCATTTTTCAGCTTCATAGTGGTCACTGTGCCGTGGACCACAGCTACTGTTACTCTCACAGAATGTGCTGTTTTCAAAATCAACCTACACAAAACTCAGCTATAGACTTTGCATTGAATAACACATTTGTATGACTGTGTGACAGAGGCATGCTTATGTGTGCAGAGATATGTCTGAAACATGCAGCATCTCTTTCAGCATCCTCCGTTCCTTAACACCCAAGCATGGCCAGTCTCTAAACTCTGGATACATGGCTGAGGTTTCTTAGAACACAGAGTAAAGAGTAATCCTGTTCCAGATAATTGGTGAATTTGGAGTCTGCCTGAGCAGCTGCCATTGACATAGTTTGAATCTAGTGGATGCAATTGGTATATGAAAGGCACATTTTAGAAGGCACACTCTGCTATTGTAGTTTCTAAGTCTCACTACCAAGAAAGAGGTTTCTCTGTAGAAATAGTTTGGTAATTAATGTCTCCTAACGTTATTATGCTATTTGCAGTTAACATATTTTTGTATCTATTGTATTACTGTTCTCCCTATTTTATAGAAGGAGAAAAACCTCCAACAGTTCTAGCAATGTGCAGAGGTAGATAGTAATTCCGTCCTCCGTGATGTACATATTTTTGAGTAGTTGCTGTGTCTGTGTCTGAGCCAATTAGGACCAAGAGTCCAGTAGTGATGGCTATGGTGTAGCTCTTTTCCCCAAGTAGCTCTTAATCTGTTAGGAGAAGTAGGCTTGTGTAGGTCCATTTAGGGAACACAAAGGGCAGAGACAAAGCATATAGCTTTGCTTGGCAGATGTAATTATCCACATTTTACAACAAAGAAATCAAGGCTCAACAAGGTTAATTGACTTGTTCACAGTGCACAGCGTGCTGGCACTGGAAGACAAAATAGAATTTATTTCTGATTATTGGAAAGACCACACGTTTTATCTGTTCCTTCCTCTCACTCTTCCCTATGTCCATTCCTCCTAAAATCCTAGCCAATGGAAAGTCCCCGACAGGGTCGTGGGCTCCTTTTGCATTCTTGTCTTTCAATTAGATTATACTGTTCTTGGGGTGTAGCACCTTTGTTTCATGTGAGTTTTGATATTACAGACCATGATTTGTGCTAATTCTGCTTCTCCTGTAGCACTAGTGCTGAATGCATGGCTGACAGTGAAAGCAGCTGTATTAAGATAGGAAGATACACAGAACAAACAAATGAAAAGCTGGATTAAAGGCCAGTATCCCCATGGGAACTACGCAGACTATTTGTAACTTCTTTGATTTTATTGTTTTCTTTCAAAAAATGCAGCTAGTACCATTTGATTCGTAACAAAAATGATGAATGCAGTGCCTCTGGCTTGTCGTCTATACATCACATGGAATTTTGGAGGCTGACTAATTATTATGAGACTTTGGTCTATTCTCATTATCTCTAAGAATTTCAATTTGTCCAATCTGTAAAGTTGGAGAAGGAAAATCTCCTGGCCAGGGTTGTTTGTAAATTAAGGAAATAAGTATTAATAAAGTGTTTAGCACCCCGAAAGCATGCGCTTAGGTAGACCTTCCTACTCCCTCACCTACCTCCTTTATATAGTGGTTGAGGCATTCACATGAAAAAATATTTATAAAAGGCTTTACAGCAGGTAAATTGCTATCTGCAAAACCCGTTTGTTAATTAGGAAAATATCTGAGCCTAGCCAAGATGGGGTAGGGGTTGTGAATAAATTGCAAAAGTCATAGTGTGTTACTTTGTTTTGTGCTGTGAGTCCCATAAGGGTCGTGCTCCCTGCCTCCTGAGAACAGACTCTTGCAGGAGATTCTCAACACTTCCCAGAATAGCTCTGGACCAAAAATAATTCTGGAACAGTTGGTTCTTCTGAAACTACTCCCAGTGGGAAGGGGAGGGCAGGAAGCAAATAAACAAAGTACCTGCGAACACAGCATATTCCTTAAAATATGTCTGTTTGGAAATAAGTTTTCCTGTTGTGTGGCAATATACACGTTCTCTGGCCATTTCAGTCAGAAGGCTCACTAAACTCTGGCTCACTGACGGTCACCCAATTTTTCTTGAGACAGAAATGACCCCCTGAAATAGACTCTAAAATTGACAATTGTATTTTTTTCTTAAGGTTGATTGTTTTAATCAGGATTCAAATAATATTCATACATTGTTATTGCCTGTTTTATCTCATAGGTGTATTTTAATTTGTAGATTCATCTGCACATCTCTTAAATTTTTTAACTTTTAAAGTTTATTTTTGGAAGAAATCAGGTTTTTCTTTATAGAATTTTCCAGAGTGTGAGTTTTACTGGTCGCATTCCTGTTGTGTCATTTATCATGTTCCACTGTTCTCAGTATTTTCAGCAAATTGGTTCTTGGGTCTAGAGGCTTGGTCAGTCCCAATCTTTCGAGCAAACTTCCTTCATCCAGCAGGAGGCACACCATGTCCGATTGCCTCTCTTATGCTGAAGTCTGCAGTCATCAGTGATTATTGGCTAAATCCATTCTTTCATTAGGACTTTCAAAATAATTGTATTCTAAATTTTTTGTTCCTCCTTCGTCTGAGGGGTAGTCATTACTGGTCAAAGAGACACAAGCAATTTCCTCTGGGGACAGAAGCAAGATAGGCTTCTAGGTAAGACACTCCTTCCTAATTAAAAGAGGCAGGTGCCAGAGGAGTGTGTACTTATTAATACCTTTCCATTAGGTGTTGCCTTATGAAGCCCCAATCCTTGGAGCTGTCACAACCATCTTAACCATGTCTTAGAATCTCTGGAGACATTGCCAACCGAGTAAGGAGGCAGATTTTTTTTTTTTTAATCAGAACAAAAACTGGAAATTTCATGACACTTTTGAGTTATGAACCAAATCTCAGAACTCACTGTTGTCTCATAGAATAACCCATGTTATTTTAAGCCACATTGATTCAGTTATTATCTCACCTGCAGCCAGAAGCATGCCGAGTAATACAGTTTCAGAGGCAGACTGGTTGTATTCCTACGGTGTCCTGGTACACAGGGACACTAATGCCCATCACTCACCCACCCCGTGGTAATCCCCATGGCAGTATGCTCTTGGACTGGAGTTGTGTAAGTGGAGCCAGTAACTAACCCCGTCTGTATCAGTTCAGACCCTCGCCACGAACACCTTTGGCACTTGAGTCATATGATCGTAAATGACAAGCATCTTATTTAGAGCCAGATGCCTTATTTGGACCCCAAAGATATCAAGAGATGTGATCCTCTCATTATACAGAAGAAGACCAAAAGAACAGAAGGATGGCATCCCTGAGTGTGGGACCAGTAGGATTACGATGTGGTCCAGTGTTCCATATGGTGATGAGAAATGTTCAAACATGGTGTGATTGACGTTGGGTCTGCGCCTCCTTTTAGGTCATTTCTTCGCCAAGATGTCTGTTTTTATTGAATCTGGGTCCACCTATCCTCAGTTTCTGACTCTGACATCCCATTCACATATCTAAGGCCCAAATACTAACTATCCTATCACCCAGCAGAGATTCTTAGAATCCTTGCTGAGTCTGAGATAGTATTTTTTTTCTGAGAAAATAACAGATTCTTTTGAACTAAAAATAAAGAATCGATGCAGAGGAATTTATAAATTCTTTGGGAACACACTCCGTTTCCCCTCAGTTATGATAGAAGATGACTTTCTAGGTTTTTTCCTTCCCAGGCCTGTCTGCCCACTGCCTCATGGATCACCCTCAGAGGAGAAGAAATTTCTAACTTGATGGATCAAAATTTGAAACTCATTAGATCATGTTTAGCAACCGCAGGGCAACTGGGTCTTAAGGAGCCAGAACAGAAACTCTGCCTCTGCCTCTGTCTCCAGGACTTCTCAGGACCTCCCTCACTCTAGGCAGCCAGATAACCAGCTGAACCAAAGCCTTGGTCTCCCTAAAGCATAGCTGTTTTCCTTTCCTTCTCTCTTCTGTTCCCTTCCTTCATCTGCTGACCGACACCATGGCACCATCCACAGTCTTAGAGTGAGAAGAGAAATAGAAAGTCAGATCACAAACTTCCAATATATCACTCAAACCAGACTTTATGAGAGCTGTACATCATAGTTTAAGCATTTGGGTGTCTCTCAGTAAAAAGGCAGTGTGGAGAGTTCCCATTGTGGCTCAGAGGGTTAAGAACCTGACGTAGTGTCAGTGAGGATTCAGGTTCAATCCCTGGCCCTGCTCACTGGGTTTAAGGATCTGGCATTGCCGCAAACTGCAGCATAGGTCGTGGATGAGGCTCAGATCTGGTGTTGCTGTGGCTGCAACATAGGCCAGCAGTTGCAGTTCCAATTCAACCCCAGCGCAGAAATTTCCATATGCCACAGGTATGGCCTTAAAAAAGAAAAAAGGGGGAGAAAAGAAAGAGAGGAAAAGAAAGAAAGGAAAAAGAGGCAGCCCGAGTCTACCTTGTGAAGCTTTGTTTGTTTAGCTTCTACTGGAATTCCATGAAGAGGAGGCTGATATTTTGGCATTCCTTGTTCCCTGAGCATAATTATATCACAATAAAAATAAAACTCACCCATGATCTATATCATATTTGTTCAAGACATGGAAGCAGAGATGTAGAAAACACCAGTAGCTGGTCTTCTCTTGTGGGCAGGTCAAAGCTCTGGTACTGGCAAGTACGGATCAGGGCTCTCTTTGGGCAACATCCTACACAAAACTCCCCCCAAACAGGTAGAATGTTGTTAGCGTGGCTAGTAGTTACCCTAAAAATCTCTTTTGGAGAGGAAGAATTTTCGTAATTTGATTTTCCTTGACTGCTGCCTACTCTGGTTGAATTATTTAAATAAACTTTATTTTTAAGGTTAGTTACAGAAAGTTAGGCAAATAATACAGTTCCCATTTACCCCAGACTCAGTTTCCCCTATTTATGGTACACTAGGTAGGATTAACGATATTGTTACAATTACTGATATTGATACATTATCATTACATAATGTCTACACTGTATTCATATTTCCTTAGTTGTTAACTTGATGTCCTTTTTCTGCTTCTGTATCTCATCCAAGATGTCTCATTATTTTTCCTTGTCATGTCTTCTCAGGTGTCCCCAGGTTATTGTGACGGTTTCTCAGATTTTCCCGGCTCTAAGTAACCTTGACAGTTTTAAGGAGTATTGGTTAGGTATTTTGTCCAGTGCTACTCTATCGGGTTATGTCCATTGGGTTGTTTTTTGTTTTTTGTTTTTTCACCATTAGACTGGGGTTGTGAGTTTTTGGAAGGTAAACTACAGAGGTAAAGTGCTGTTCTCATTAGATCATCTCAAGAGCAGATACTCGCACTGTGGCTTATCCCTGCTGATGTGAACTCGATCACCTGGCTGAGGGAGCGTTTCACAGCCTCTCCACTGCGGAGTTAACTCCTTACTTCTCCCCTTTCCGCACTCTATCCTCTGAAAGGGAGTCACTGCCTACAGCCCACACTGAAGGCAGGGGTTGGCCAGGGGTTATGCTCTGCCCCCTTGAGAGGGTAGTATCTATATCAGTTATTTAGAATTCCCATGGACGATTGACTCTTCTTCTTTATTTCTGTAGTCATATATTTTTATCAGTGTCAACACATGGGTATTTATTTTCACTTTAGATTATAATCTAATGCTACTTTATTTTGATGCTCAAATTGTTCCAGATTTGGCCATTGGAAGCTCTTTATTTGGTTGCTGTGGTCCTTTGACGTAGCCCCTATTGTAGTTTTGTTTTTGTTTTGCTTTGTTTTATCACCTCTTACCTTTTCGCACTATAAGATGGTTCAGGCTCATCTTGCGTTTTTCCCACCCTGATCACAAAGTGAGTTATTTCTCCAAGGAACCTTTGTGCCTTTCCTTAGAGAACAGTCTTAGAGATTTTTGAAACCAAGATCCGGGTGCTGGATTTGCTTCCCAGTTACAGTTCTGTCTTGTTTCAATCATGTTTTCTCTCCTGACTGTTTTCGTGTTTTTACTTAATGTTAATTTAAAAAATTAAGTTAGAATTTAAGAAATCCTGCTACTTTCTCTTTTATTCTGCTTCTCATTCAAAATTAGAGTTGTGAGATTTAGCAATTAAAAATACAATCTGCCAAGACTGGAACAGACGTTTTTCCAGAGAAGACATACAGATGGCTAACAGGCACACCACAGGATGTTCAGCATTGCTAATTATTAGAGAAATGCAAATCAAAATCAAAATGAGGTATCACCTCACACCTATCAGAATGGCTATGATCAAAAAGAAAAATCTACAAATAGAATTGGCACAGCATTGAAAATCAACTATACTTTAATAAAAAATGTTTTAAAGTCTAGATATAACACATGCTGAAGCAGATGTGGAGAAAAGGGAACCCTATACATTGCTGGTGGGATTATAAATTGTTGCAGCTACTATGGAAAACAGTATGGAGGTTCCTTAAAAACTAAAAATAGAACTTCCATATGATCTAGCAATTCCACTCCTGGGTATAAATCTAGAAAAAAAAAAAAAAAACCAAAAATGAAAACACTATTTGGAAAAGATACATACATCACCTCAATTTTCATAGAAACACTGTTTACAACAGCCAAGACACAGAAGCAAGTCAGGTGCCCTCAATGGATGATTGAATTAAGGAGAAGTGGTCTATATATGCAATGGAAAATTACTCAGCTGTAAAAAAAGAACAAATTATTGCCATTTGCAGCAACGTGGGTGAACTTAGAGAACATTTGACTTAGTGAAATAAGCCAGACTAATACTGTATTATATCACGTATATGTGGGATCTAAAATATAATGCAAATGAATGTATAAGCAAAATAAAATCAGACACCTTCAGATATAAAAACAAACTTATGATTACCAAAGGAAGGAAGGACAAGGTAGGGTTATGAGATTGACGGATACAAACTGCTGCACGCTTTTACTCTATGTGAGCAGAAGAAGCCACAAGGGCATTGTGTACCACTCAGAGGCCATTATCTCGTAATAACCTATAACAGAATATAATCTGCAAAAATACTGAGTCACTGTGCTGTACATCTGAAAATGACAAAAATTATAAATCACTTATATTTCAATTTTTTAAAAAAGGATATAAGAAAATTTTAAAAATATAGTCTTCCAGCTAAATTTGAATTTTAAATTTAAAAAAAATTTTAAAGAATAAATAAGTCCCGGAGTTCCCGTCGTGGCACAGTGGTTGACGAATCTAACTAGGAGCCATGAGGTTGTGGGTTCGTTCCCTGGCCTTGCTCAGTGGGTTAAGGATCTGGTGTTGCCGTGAGCTGTGGTGTAGGTTGCATATGCGGCTCAGATTCCACGTTGCTGTGGCTCTGGCACAGGCCAGTGGCTACGGCTCCAATTTGACCCCTAGGCTAGGAATGCCATATGCCGCAGGAGCGGCCCTAGAAAAAGGCGAAAAAACAGGAAAAAAAAAAAAAAAGAATAAGTCCCATCCATTTTGGGATTCGTGCTTTTAATTAATTCATCAATTGTTATCTAAAATTCAAATTTAAATGTCTCCTATATTTTATTTGGCAACTCTGTTCAGAGTTGCAAATTCCAATGGAAACAGGAGGTACATTTTTGGACTACTGCAAAAAGAGTGACATGCACCAAGTCCCAGGAACTTAAATTCTGAGTCAAGGGTAAGATTTGAGGAACAAGGATGTGGTTATGAATGTTTTGCTTAGGAGAAAATTGACAGAACACTGTAAACCAGCTCTAATGGAAAAAAATAAAAATCATTTAAAAGTTTTGCTTGAGGGGTAGGACGCTGCTGTGGTTGAGTGCAAACTGTATTCAGATAACATAGTTTCTTTCTTTTTTTAATTGAAGTATAGTTGATTTACAATGTTGTGTCAATTTCTGTTATACAGCAAAGTGATTCAGTTATAAATATACACTCTTTTTTTTTTTTTTTTTTGTCTTTTTGCTATTTCTTGGGCCACTCCCGTGGCATATGGAGGTTCCCAGGCTAGGGGTCGAATTGGAGCTGTAGCTGCCAGCCTACGCCAGAGCCACAGCAACACGGGATCCGAGCCGCGTCTGCAACCTACACCACAGCTCATGGCAACGCCGGATCGTTAACCCACTGAGCAAGGGCAGGGACCGAACCCACCCGCAACCTCATGGTTCCTAGTCAGATTCGTTAACCACTGCGCCACGACGGGAACTCCAATATACACTCTTTTTTAATATTCTTTCCCGTTATGGTTTATCATAGGACATGAATATAGTTCTCTGTGCTATGCATAGGACCTTGCTGTTTACCCCTTCCATGTATAATAGCTTACATCTTCTAACCCCAACTGCCCACTTCATCCCTCCCCCAACCTGTGTTGGCAACCATAGATCTGTTCTCTATGTCTGTGAGTCGATTTCTGCCTTGGAATAGATTCAATTGTGTTATACGTTAGATTCCACATATAAGTGATATCATATGGTATTTGTCTTTCTCTTTCTTACTTCACTTAGTGTGATATTCTCTAGTTACATCCATGTTGCTGGGAATGGCATTATTTCATTCTTTTTTATGGCTTAATAGTATTCCATTGTATGTATGTACCATATCTTCTTTATTCATCATCCATCAGTATACATTTAGGTTGTTTTCATGGCTTGGCTATTGTGAATAGTAGTGCGATGAACATAGAGGTGCATTTTTTTTTTTGAATTATAGTTTTATCTGGATGTATGCCCAGGAGTGGGATTGCTGGATCATATGGTAGTTCTATATTTAGTTTTCTGAGGTACCTCCATACTGTTTTCCATAGTGGGTGTACCAATTTACATTCCTACCAACAGTATAGGAGGGTTCCTTTTTCTTCACATCCTTTCTAGAATATGTTATTTGTAGACTTGTTAATGATGGCCATTCTGACCAGTGTGAGGTGATATCTCATTGTAGTTTTGATTTTCATTTCTCTAATAATTAGTGATGCTGAGTATTTTTCATGTATCTATTGGAAGTCCCAGCCATAGCAATCAGACTAGAAAAAGAAAAGTATCCAAAGTGGAAGGAAAGAGGTAAAATTGTCATTGTATACAGATGACATGATACTATAAATGGAAAACCCTAAAGACTCCACACAAAAACTACTTGAAATGATAAACTAATTCAGCAGGATAGCAGGATAAAGATTAACTTACAGAAATAGGTTGCATTTCTTTACACTAACAATTAAATAGTATAAAGGGAATGTAAAAAAAGCAATAACTCCTAAAATTGCACCCCCCCAATCAAATACTTAGGAATAAACTTGACCAAGGAAGTGAGAACTGTAAAACATTAATGAAGGAGATTGAAAATGATTTAAATAAATGGCAATATATCACATGCTGTTGGATTGGAAGAATTGATATTGTTAAAATGGTCATGCTAAACAAAGGAATCTACTGAGTTACTGTAATTCTTATCAAATTACCCATGACATTTTTGACAAAACTGGAACAAATAATCCTAAAATTTATATGGAACCATGAAAGACCCAGAATCTCTAAAACAATCCAGATGAAAAAGAGCAAAGCAGGAAGCTTAACCCTCCCAGACTTCAGATAATACTACAAAGCTACAATAATCAAAAGAGTGTAGTATTGGCACAAAAACAGATATGGATCAATGGAACAGATTAGAGATCCTAGAAATAAACCCACACACCCCTGGTCAATTAATGTTTGAGGAAGGAGAGAATAATATACAATAGGAAAAAGACAGTCTTTTTCAGCAAGTGATGTTGCAGAAGTTGGACAGCCACATGTAAATCAGTGAAGTTAGGACACATCCTCTCACCATACACAAAAACAAACTGAAGATGGTTTAAAGACTTAAGCATAAGGCATGGCACCATTAAACTCCTAGAAGAGATCATAGGTAAAACATTCTCTGACCTAAATCATACCAATGTTTTCTTAGGTCAGTCCCCCAAGGCAATAGAAATAAAAATAAAAATTTAAAAATGGGAGCTAATCAAATTTATAAGCTTTTGTACAGCAAAAAACACCATAAATGAAATGATAAGACAACCTACAAAATGGGAGAAAATATTTGCCAATGATGTGATTGACAAGGGCTTAATTTCCAAAATAGAGAAAAATAGCTTATACAACTCAACCACAACAACAAACAACCCAATCAAAAAATGGGCAAAAGAACTAAATAGACATTTTTCCATAGACTACAGTTTCTTACTTAGCCTCTGACATTACAGACATAGGAGGCTGAACAACAACAGCTCAAAACTCAGAAGGCCTCCGTTTCTTGCGAGTAGAGAAAACATACAGAGCAGCATGATTGCAGCCCTGATGGGAGTACCCTGCACTGGCATTAAATCCAGAGGACGTGGGTTGGGGGCTGATTAGGATCTAGGAAAAGCTGAAAGCAAGAGAAATGTCCCTTTTGCTATTTTTTTAAATTCTGTTATCTTCAGAATAACATTGCTGTCTTCCCTTTGGCTTTGCCTGGTGAGAGTAACTTCTGCTGGGTAGTGGTTTTACTTTGGAAAAGCGTTTGTAGTAGGGTCACATTTGATTGAAAACGATGTGTGTGTGTGTGTGTGTGTGTGTGTGTGTAAGTTTTGTGTGGTTTTGTGGGTGTGTGAATATAAGCATAAGTGTTGGAGGTTATTTGAAGGTTCCTGGACCCAATTCCAGCATGGGGGTGGTGGGTTCTCCAATAACAAAGAGCAATTCTCTGTAATATGAGCTGAGTGTCCTGCAATTCCAGTCCATTCTGACACTGTCCACCCAGAGACAGCATCAGATTCCACGATACAGGGCTCAGGACTGACCCCTCCCCATGCTCCCACTTCAGTTACAAGCCCAGGTTGTCACCTGTACTTCTGACCAACGGGCTGGAAATCAGAGATTCCCATGACTCCCCTCCTTGGGTTCAAATGATTGGCTAGAGTGGTTCACAGAACTTGGAGAAACATTTTACTCCCCAGAGGACTGGCTTCTTACAAAAGGACAGGACTCAGGAACAACCAGATTGAAGAGGTGCACGGGGCAAGGTATGGGAAAAGGGCAGAGGGCTGCTACGCCTTCTCAGATGTGCCACTCTCCCAGCGCCCCCATGCGTTCACCACCCCAGAAGCTCTCCTAACCCAGTCCTTTGGGGTTTTGTGGAGGCTTCGGTACATAGGCAGGTCTCATTAGGTCATTGGCCTTTGGTGTGTGTTTCCACCTCCAGGTCCTCTTGCCTCCCCCAAGGTCAGGGTGTGGAACGGAAAGTTCCAACCCTCAATCACGTGGCTGGTTCTCCAGGCAACCAGCACCCATCCTTGGAGGGGCCTGAAAGTCATCCATTGACAACAAAGGAAATGCCTTTGTTGCTCTCATCACAGAGGAAATTTCAGAGGATTTAAGAGATCTGTGCCAGAAACAAGAATGGGGACAAACACCAAGTCTATATTTATTATAAATCACAATATCACAGCGGTGAATAAAGAGGAAGTTTGTGCCTGTGTGTCTGTGAGTGGGGTTATTTGTGGTATCCAAGGTGGCAGGAGGTGTTGGTGTCTGTGTGTGTGGGGGTGTGTGTATTTAATGCAGAGTGGAGGTACGCAGGTGTGTGGGCTGCTGTAGGAGACTGCGTGGCAAGCAGTGTGATAGTGTTTTTTCCATCTGATCTTTTGAAATTATTGAAGAACAGCTTCAAAACTTCACAAAAGAGTCTCTCCGGTTCTCCTTGGCTACTGAAGCTTAATTAGAATTTTATTGAAAAATATGATTCGTACTCCTTCTCTTCTGTCTGGTCTTTGTGGCTTCAGCCTCTTTCTTCTTTTATTGCCCTATTCTATGAACCAAACGTTAAACATATAAAACCAGGCAGAATAAGACCATCCTGACCGATCGTGTATTTTATCTGAGAGAAGAGATGTGGTTAGAAAGCATGTTCATCCTAGAAAATAGGCGCCTTCTGTCTGAAGTTTTGTGACTGAGGCAGGAGGCTCTGGAAAGAAAGTCTGATATTAAATCGTGGAGTCATTTGGACAGGATACACCAGGTACCTTCAAGCTACAAGCAACTCAGCAGCCAGCTCCACACACATTTGCCACAGAAAGTTAGTATTTAAGTAAACACACAGACCTTTCATCACACTTTCTCTTTCATTTTCCTCCCCTTTGAAATCTTCACAAATTTGAGGTGGCAAAAGATATACGGCTCTATCTGAAGGACAGCTGTAAGTTGATGTTTATGTCACTTAGAGTGCATAAGACCAAAACATTAGTTATTCGCAGTATAAAATATAAAGTGTTAATATTTTACTTTATGTCGAGCACCACGTGGTATGTAAACGGCAGGTGCTGCAATGAGTTCCAGAGGTATTTGAAGATGGCGTGTGATATTCAGTACCAACAGGAAGCATGTGTTGTCCTTTAAGCACAAAATACCCATAACCCAGAAGAACTGGAATCAAATTTACAAAATACATTTAAAGGGCAATTTAAAGTTCTTTTAATAGCTGCTTAATTCCTAAGTCTTCCTCTTGACACTGGATGGAATCATGAGCTGTGCAAAGCTGGGGCGGGAGTGGGTAGGACTATCAGGAGCAGAGGCGCCAGATGAACCAGAAATTCCAACTCAGAGGCAGTACAGGTACCCTGTCTGCAAACACAGCCCAGTAAAAGGTAGAGAAAATATTAGTGAAGGACTAAATTGATTTAGAACATAATTCACTGAAGCAAGAAAAGTATCAAAATCTGAAGTAACAGAGTAAATTAAATTAAGAAGTGTTTCATACAGTAATTACATAATTTAATTCATATTATTTTACAGTTTTATATATTGCAGATTACAGAAGATGCTTGGAATAACTTCTCATAAGAAGGCCTATAAATGGTTTAGATATAATAAATTCCCTCTTCTCTTACACGTCTTCATCCACTAAAGCAAGGATGGAGACTATATTTTATCACCTCTATCCTTGCTTCATGCCTATGTCTATGTATGTTATGTAAATACATAAATACGTGTTTGTTTCAAGGATTTATGTACTTCATTTTAATTGTGTAAGAGACAATGATTTTTTCAGTTGCTTTCAAGTAGGCTAAAATTTGAAAATCTCTCTGGTTAGTGTTTACAGCTATAATCTATTTTCCATAATTTTTTATGATAAGGATTAATGATAGTTCATATAAACTTTCCATTTGAATAGAAATATAAAATGATACGTTATCAAATTTCAATCCCAGCAGCATTTTTATGAGACTATGGATATCAATTTCATCAACTTGCCAACAACTTATATAACTCAATTTTTTTTAAATGTGCCAATCTATTTTGTAGAAAAAGTACATCATAATTTTAATTTTCTTAATTAGTAGTTAGGTCAAGATCTTTTAAAATGTTATTTACAATTTGTGTTTTCTTTACTTTGAAAGAAAATTTAAATTGTGGAACTTTTAAAAGTTATATGTTTTTCAGATTTATTTGAAGTACTGTACATACATATTTTTGACAACTTCATATAGTCTAGCATATATTTTCCCTCAGCATTTTCCTTGTCTTTTAATATGTGTTTATGAGATCATTTTCACAGAAATGAAGTTGTTTGATTCAATTGACTTTTTCAGTTTTTTTCCTGTATTGATTTTGCCTTTTGTGTCTTTTTAGAAACAGCTCCTTTTACCGACATTACAGTCATATTCTCATATAATTTCTTTTAACTTTTTGAAGTTCTTTGCAAAGACCGTGTTCCTATTTCATTCATTTGTTTTAAGTATAAAGTGTTGATCAGTTTTATTTGTTCTTCAAACATGTGGCCAAATGATCCCTAAACCACATAATGGACTAATTTACTCCTTTGCTATGGCTCTGAAAGACTTTTCTTGCCTTACCCTGCAGGTAATTCATGGTGCACTTCACTAGGGGGCACCATGCACACAGCCTTCCACGTGGACTGCGCCTCTTAGGGCTTGTATAACCAGTATCTTCCTCTTCAATGCCTGCCATTAACAGAATTAACAAATTCAAGAGAACTTACTAGTAGACTCTTTTACGTGTTTTAATGATCCACGTGTATGCAGTTTGTAGTTATATCACTACCCTATAATTATTACTTAAACTTTAAAATATTTTATTTCTGATCAAACTAATCCCATTTTTGGTTGAAATATTAGCTAGCTTCTATTTTTTTATTGAAATATCATTGACATACAACATTATATTAGTTTCAGGTGTACAACATAATGGTTTGATGTTTGTATAATTTAGAAAATGATCATCACAATAAGTCTAGTTACCATCTGTCATCTTTCACCATATAGAATTACAGATATTTTTTTCATGTGATGGGCATCTTTAAGATTCACTTTCTTAGCACCTTTCAAACTCGTAATACGATATTACTGACATTAGCACCAGGTTGTAGTGACATCTCCATGACTTATTTATTTTATAACTGGAACTTTGTACCTCTTGATAGCCTCTGCTATTCTTAAACAATTTCTCTTCCTTGTGAATGTTAAAACACTTGTCAAACTCCATGAAAAATCCTATTGGGATTTGATTAGGATTGCTTTTGATGTAGGGATCAATTTAAGAAGGAAGAAGGTCTTTACGATATTGATTCTTGTCATCCTTAAACTAACTAGATTTCTTCATTTACTCAAGTATGTGTTTTAACTCTCTAGTTAGATGAGAATATTTTGTTTTTTCTTCTGTGATATTTTAAGGAGATGAAATACACCGGTGCATTTTCTAATGTGGAATCTTCCCTACATTTTTGGAATTGAAATTGTTTCATTTAAGCTTGGTTTTTATTGCTTTTTAACATATTGCCGGTTGTGTTATCAATGCAGGGACACTCATTATCTAAGCATTCAAAATGTGAGTCGGCATTTGAGGTTGCCTAGAAAGAACCAAAAACAAAAGAAAACACTCCAGTGATCCGATGAATTGTATTAATCCCTGTTGAACCATCCCTCTCCGTTTAACAATGGATTTCTATCATTGCTCATATAGTAAAACTTATTCTGTCTCTAGCGATCGGCAGTCTAGTCATCTAATAAGTACAATATGAATGTAAACAGATTGCAAAATAAAATTTCAGACATCAGAGATGATGTAGACATTTAGAGTTAATAAAAGATTGGTAGAATGCCCATATCATTAATTCATTCAATAAATGTTAATGAATCAACTACTATCAGGAATCATTAATTTGTCAGGGTCAAATAGTGAAACCAAATGAGTAAGATCCCAGCACCTCGTAGGGATTATATTCTACTGGGAGATAGAGATAGTACATTAAGTATTAAAAAAAAAAAATAGTTCTTGTCGTGGCTCAGCAGAAACAATCTGACTAGCATCCATGAGGACGCAGGCTCGATCCCTGGCCTTGCTCAGGAGGTTAAAGAACTGGCATTGCCATGAGCTGTGGTGTAGGCCACAGATGTGGCTTGGATCCTGCATTGCTGTGGCTGTGGTGTAGGCTGGCAGCTACAGCTCTGTTTCTACCCCTGACCTGGGAACCTCCACATGCCGCAGGTATGACCCTTAAAAAAAAAAAAAAAAAAAGACAAAAAATAAATAAATAAAGTACCAGTTAGTGATGGATGTTAAAAGATCTGCAACAGCAAATAAAGTCAAAGTAAAGGACGAGTGTGAAGGTGAGAGGGGGCTACTTTAGAAATAATAAGTGGGGCTACCACACAAACACTGGAAAAACATTTTCTTCATTCAACTAGATGAAAAATAAAAGGGAATGGATGATGAATGAAGGATAAATATTTTAACGTCAAAATATTAAAAGGCCTTTGGAAGGAAGGTGTTGCAACTCCGAAAGTGTTCTGCCGAAAATATGCCTTTCCCCGGTGATAACTTCCAGCAAGCAGACATGGAGTGGCCAGAAGGTAGAACCATGGCATGTCGTGGCTTTAGGAAAATGGCAACGATAACGGCAATAATTAAATCATTTTGAGTTTTAATATAAAATAACTAATAATGGCGTAACCGTAATCATACAAATTTTAAATATATAATAACATTAAACTGTATTTATAAATGCAGATGCCTTTTTTTCAAAGCAAAAGCTAAATAAATTCAACTTTATGGTTTTCTCTGAAATGTTGATCATTGTTTCAATTTATGGCAATTTTGTAGCATTCCTGAGTCCCTACAGACTCAATCATGAAGGTCTCTGAGTTTTAACTGGAATTTTTGAATTTGAATTTGTAACTTACGTTGGTTTATGTTTCCCTTTTTGCTGTTTTATTCCAGTGTGGGCATTGAAGCCTTGCAGGTCTTGTAAAGTGTGCAGTGGAACTTTTCGTTTTTTCTTTCATTCTAAAAAAATGTATGTCATCTAGGATACAAATATTTTAACACTTGATCCTATAAATCTTATAACCTTTTTGGGCCTGGGTCACTCAAGGGGTTAAAAATTCACTAAGTTTTTAAAACTTTTCTTTTTTTCCCCTGTATTCAAGTGTTCTACTTTGAACTGGGTAACTCTGGTAATATTTTATTAGCATAATGCGACTGACTGGGTAAAAGGTAATGCTATATTACTGTGCATGTTATTATCTTAAAATACCAAACTTTTTAACATTATTTTTTCTGTCTGTGGTCACACCTGCAGCATATGGAAGTTCCCAGGCTAGGGGCTGAATCAGAGCTGTACACCACAACCTACACCACAGCCACAGCAACACCGAATCCTAGCCGAAACTTGTGGCCACACTGGATCCTTAGCCCAGTGAGCCAGGTCAGGGATTGAACCCACATCCTCACAAAGACAATGTCAGGTCCTCAACCCTCTGAGCCGCAATGGGAATTTCCATGATCCAAAATTTTTAAAGTAAACTTTCTACACGTTGAAATGCACACATCGTAAGTGTGTATTCTCAACAAATGCATATACCCATAAAATCGTTCCCTGTCTCAAGATATACAACATTTCTGTGCTGTTCTTCCTAGTTAATTCCCATTCCTCCTGATAGGCAGCCACTTTTCTAAATTTTTTGTTAAGTTTATTCTAGAACTTCACATTAATGGAATCATCAAGAACGTACTCTTTGTGCGAGGCTTGTTTGATTTCACGGCAATTCCTATGAAATTCATCCACACAGTTGCTAATTCACTGGCCTCTCTCTCTCTCCAAATAGCAGCTTAAGGTTCTCTGTTCTTTCAGTTTCCACCTTCTGTGTCCTCACTGGGTCCTTTGACCTGTCCCAAGATCGCTGATGGGTAGTTTCTCCAGCCAGAGATTATAGCATGGGGTTTTAGCATTTCTGCCTTGGGTCACTCCTTCCCCTTCACCCCCTCCCCTCTGAACATCCCTCTGTCCTTCCAGACTTTAACTCTTCCCTTTTCACCACAAGTCAGTACGATTTTAACGTTCCACCACCCAAACAGTGTATGTAGACTGAAGAATAACCTCGTGCCAAAAGAAAAAAAAAAAAAAAAAAAAAAAAGGCCAGGTACTGTCACATCTACCTTGGTACAGTTGACAGACATCTTTCTCCAGTTTCTTCCTGCTTTTCGTTACTTTCAAAAAGTGTTGTTGTTATTGTTTTAATCTTTTGCCCAGATTTTATGTGTTACTTGTGGGCACCGCAGTTTGGCCAAACCACTTTATCATGCCTAGAAGCTCTGTGTACATTACATTATTTATAAAATCTTCTTTGCGGAGAGTAATCTGTAAATGTTTCCTCTCCAAGTATCCATCTCTTTGACTTTTTGTTTTATTTCCCAAGGGCTTTCTTTGAATTTGTCTTTAAACTGTTGAATTGATATTTATTCCTATTTCGGATGATATTGTTCTCGTTTTATAGAAGCAGTACCTGCCCCAATCTTCCTGGGGACATCAATTACTTCTGTAGAAGTTTTATTCTGTATTACACATAAATATTTCACATGAGAGGCAGCATGCAATGGGAGGCTTGGGAATTCAACCTGGGCCTTTATTTTAGTTTTACCTCTAAAAATCTCTGGGAATTTGGGAAAGCTGCTGTATGAATCAGAGCCCAACCAAACAAGATAAAATATGAGCCATAAATAATGTAGACGGGTTTTGCACAGGGACCTGGATTCACAGGTGATGAAAGAGGTGGAGCAGCTCAAGGAGTGGAGACTGAGGCAACTAAGGGACTAGGGGGAGAGGAAGCTTCTGTTCCCTCGTGATGGGGCAAAGGAGGGGGGTATTGTTCCCAGAGTCTCTGCAGTAAACCTGAGAGAAGGAAGTAAGGCAGACCTGCCTCTGAGAGCTGAAGCTTCACCTTCATACAGCCTGAGGCAGAGAGGCAGAGAGAAAAAGCCCTTGTGTTCCTGTTGTCTTGCCTTTCAGTATATTCTAGTGCCTCCTGTTGGCCAAACCTGGAAGATATCTGGCACAGCTGCTTGGGAAAGGTGGCCTGAAGACAGGCATCAGAACAGGGGAAGGGCCAGGAGCGGATATGAGAGCAAATAGTGCTACCACAGCACCTCTATTTAAAACTTGACTTAGGGAGTTCCCTGGTGGCTCAGCAGGTTGAGGATCCAGCATTGTCATTGCTGTGGTGCAAGTTCAATCCCTGGCCCAGGAACTTCTGTGTGCCATGGGCACAGGCGAAAAATAAATAGATTTTTTAAATTAAAAAAAAAACAAAAACTTCTTTTGCTTTGAAGTGGGGATCTTAATACCTACCATTATGCATTTGAGGGAAGATTATATAAAATAACACGTGTGACTTCCTGGCTCAGACCTAATGAGTGATAAAGGTTAGGTCCATTTTCCTCACATAAACTGTTTATAACTGTTTATGTTTGTCATAAGAGGGTATGTATTGTTATTGAAAGCACATTGCATGTGTATCTGTGTTGTAGATTGCAAAAACAAAAAATGACTGCAAATTCCTCCCATTCCATTATGTATACTCTTTTAAAATATTGATACCCTTTCTTTCCAACTTGATCTAGAGGTTGAAAACTTGTCCCAAATAAACATGTGAAAAGATACTCAACACCATAATAGGTTATTAGGGAATTGCACATTAAAACAACAATGCAATGCCACTACATATTAACTAAAATGGCTAAAATCTAAAACATTGACAACACCCAGTGCTGGTGAGGATGTGAGCAGCAGGAACCCTCATTCATTGTTGGTGGGAATGCAGAATGCTACAGCCACTGTGGAGGACAATTCAAGTTAATTCTTTTAAAAAATTAGTTGGTGTTCTGGGGGGGAAAATGTGATTTTACTGTGTCTTTCATCAGGAGTTAAAGTTTGTCTCTTCATCCATTAAATCTGGCCTTGGCCTTATGATGGGATCTAACCAATAGCACATTAACCAGTGTGAAAAAGCAGAGGTTTGAAATGTGGCCGTGGCCTGGGAATTAGCTTCTCTACTACCAGGAGCTCTGTTACCACCGGGAGGAGACGCCCGGGCTGGTCTGATGAAGGAGGTGACACCACAGAACAGAGACAGGCTGTCCCAGCTTAGGGTCCTAGACCAGCCAGCCCGTTAGCTGACTAATTCTGCTGAAGTTACTCTAAATGAACCCAGCAGGAAAAACCCCCGGCTGAATCCAGCCTAAATTGATAACCTGTAGAATTAGGAGTAAATGGCACATGTTGAAAGCCACCGAATACAGGACACTTTGTCACACAGCAAATGAGAACAGATACCTTTGCCTACAGAGTCCAGGTCTCAGCTCTTCCAGCAAATTGTAACCCTGAAGAAGTCACATTAAGATATGTTTCCTGGTTTTCTTGATTGCAAGATAAAGCAGCAGAGCAGAGAGCTAGGAGAGGCTGCACTTATTTCTAGTTTTCTTCCAACTCTGAAATTCTGTGATTATGCAGAAGGGAATCTGTATTTTTTTTCTCTTTTTTTTTTCCCGTAAAGTTATTCAAAGATCCATTTTCTCTTTCCAAAGAATCTAGCTTGGAGGATGGTTTATAAATATCTCATTATGATAGCGCAGATCTCCTGTCAATGAAATGAGTTCCAAATGTCCACATTTAAAAATTTACAAGAAGTTCAAAGAACTCTCAGAGCCGACAGCTACATCAATACTAATGGTGTCTGTTTCCAATGCTGTCATCATTATAGCATACTGCAAGAAAAGGCTTGGTTTTAAAATCTGAATGATTTAGGTCTGAATACCAGCCCTGTGGTTCTGTGATTCTGAGAAAATTACTCAATATCTGGTTATTGGCCAGAAGATACATATAAACATATGAGGATGTCTTCCTCTGAATTAGTATTCAGGGAAAGACAATAAAGATCATAAAACATCATTCCTCTGCTATTTAAGTTGTAAAATTTGAAAGTAAAAATTCTAGTGGTTAGAAAGATTGTGCATCAATAGAGTGTCTAAAAAATACCAAAAAAAAAAAAAAAGCTATGGAAATTTCTCCAATACTCGTTGATAGAAGAATGGAAAAATGAGCTAATATACATTAAATACAGTGTTAAAACTGCCAAAGTGGACAAACCACCCCTCCCTTCAATGGTGTGAATGCAACAGAGCTGGATAATTTTTAATAAAAAATATGTTACAAAGGATTACATACCTTTGAGGTCTTTTATATTTTTTATTTTATTATTTTAGGGCCACACCTGCAGCATATGGAGGTTCCCAGGCGAGGGGTCGAATCAGAGCTATAGCTGCTGGCCTACACCACAGCCACAGCAATGTGAGGTCTGAGCTGCATCTGCAGCCGACACCACAGCTCACAGCAAAGTGACACCAGGGACTGAACCCGCATCCTCATGGATACCAGTCAGATTTGTTTCCACTAAGCTGTGACAGGAACTCCCATGAGATCTTTTTTTTAATAATGTTAGGGGGGAAAAAAGTACCCAAGTGTACTGTCTTGAGTACATACAGATGTGAAAAATATTCAATTTGCAAAAGCAAGGGGGCAATGAATGCAAAACTTAGATTAGTGTCTACTTGGGTGGGGACAGAGAACACAGGGAGTGGAGGGGGTCACATTCAGGGGTTCACATTTTTTTGTTGGGTGTTAAGCTGGGTCTAAAACTTTTAATTACACTTATTATTAACAGAGAGTAGAGAAAAGGCTTTTAATGCACCAATGATGAAAGTGTCGCATATCAAGAATTAAAATTAATTTTCTGTGCACTCATTGACCTTGAACCCAAGAGAAAAAAAAATAATGACCTAAAACTGTGGAGACTCCTAATTTTGAGTGGGAAAAATGAATCAGTGATATGTTTACTAGGACTCCAAAATCATATAAACAGTGGTGGGGTAGAGAAAGGAAATGTGAGGCTCTGGTTCCTTTCTTCATTTGCCCCCAGATGTTATCTGGGATCTGGCAATAAATGAAAAGGGGTTTGGATGAATGAGACTGTTGGTTTCTGCTGCTTTATATTTTACTGTCAATCTTCACATACTTGAATTTGAAAAAAAATTTTTTTTTCCACCTCTCAGTGACTGGCTCTATGATCAGTAAATAATAATAGCTAAATTTATCGAGTGCTTATAAGTACTTCTTATGCATTAATACATTGAATTATCATAAATATTCTTTTTTTAACCCTCATTTTACAGAGGAAGGAAAAGGCTCAGAGAGGCTAAGGAAATTGCCCAAGGTTATATTGCTAAGAAGTGACAGAGAGGGGATGTTATTCTAGGCAGTGCACTCCAGAGATTACACACTCAACTGCTGCATCCCCTGCCTCTTGGTACCACATGCACTTAATATTGAATAGATGGATAAAGAAGCCCAGAGTCCACCATGCTCTGATGAACACGGAGAGTTTTTCCAGCAGAGAAGTTGCATTAATTGTCCCCTGAATTCTCCAAATGAAATCCGTCTCCTCCACCTGGAGCTCCTTGCTGATGTCCCAGCATTCTTTGTGCCCATGTTTACATACCATGTAACACACAAAATACAGTCATGCTTCTGAGTACTTTTTGAATGAGTGAATAGCTCGGTGAATATCTGTTCCCTGGGGCTAGTATCTGGAGCTACTGTTGTCTCAGTGAGAAGGGAACATTCAGCCTATGGTGTGAATGACCTCTTTTCTCAAGGATGTCAGTAGATACTGCCCTCGTGGTTTAGATGCCCTGAGGCCATTAGTACTCAAGGTTCTTGCTAGAATCTTTCTGTCAATAGAAACATCTCTGGCAATCCATGTTCCCACTTTTAAAAAAGTATATCCAAGAGGAAAGGAACCATAGTATCAAGCAGTAGCTGAAATCTATAATGTATCATTACAGACACCGGGAAAGGCACTCCCTTCAGCCTCACCTGCTCAAGAAATGGGTTTTGGGGTTCTGGATGCTCAGCCTAGGTACAGAATCAAGAAGGCCTCCACTGCTGAGACCAGGTAACCCTTCACATAGCAGAAGGCAGTGCTGTGTTAAAGGGAGCCGGGAGCGTTGTAAGCAGGTATTGAATCCCAGCAACTCCATCTATTGGCAGCTTGTACTTAAGTTAGATAGCCTTTTGCAGCCTCAGTTGCTTCACTTTTAAAATGAGAATCTCATACCAAACACAAGGTTTTATGAAAACTATGACAAAGTAGACCAAGAAAATTAAGATAACATTTGTCCTAGGAAACTAAGACAAATTACTTCTTTAAAGTAGTTTTGATGCAGTGACCTGCCGATTTATTTACGTGCTTACAAATACTGTGGAAATGAAGTCTCTGTAGAACTAACATCCTAGATGGAAAACTAACAACAAGAAAATTATATATATATCTATATATCCATAAAATATAAAATACAGTAGATAATATGATTTGGAGAAAGGAATGGTTTTAGACTTAGACACACATTCAAATCCTAGCAATGACTTTTGCAAGTCTGGGCAAGTCAGTTTGCTTCTCTGCCCTTAGGGTCGCCTTCCAGGTTGAATGAAAACGTGTCAATGAAAACATGGAGCCCAGCTTCTGACTCTTGGTAGATGTGATAAATGCAGTTTCCTTTCCTCACGCCTTTTGCCCACAGAGGAACGGTCTAACACGTTGGCAGGCATCCAAGGCTCTTGATTATCTGAGCCCCACCCCCTATCCCTTTGCAGTTGACCAGCTGGTCATGATAGTCAAGTTAATCCTTCCTCTGGACCCAAAGAGAGCACGTGTGATTTGCAGAAGGCTCCTGCCCCATGAATCAGCAGAAATCAGGGGAAGGATTCTGTGGGTCTATCCTTCCCACAGGGGCGGACCGGCAGTGGTTAACGAATCCGACTAGGAACCATGAGGTTGTGGGTTCGGTCCCTGCCCTTGCTCAGTGGGTTAACGATCTGGCGTTGCCGTGAGCTGTGGTGTAGGTCGCAGACGCAGCTCGGATCCCGAGTTGCTGTGGCTCTGGCGTAGGCCGGTGGCTACAGCTCCGATTCAACCCCTAGCCTGGGAACCTCCATATGCCGCGGGAGCGGCCCAAGAAATAGCAACAACAACAAAAAAGAAAAAAAGACAAAAAAAAAAAAAAGAAAAAAAGAAAACTACTCTGGTCTCTTTGTAATAAAAGAGGAATCTGAGGCTTAGTGAGCTTAAGTTACATGTGTAATAAACGGTTGGATTTGAACTCAGCTGACTATACTGCACTACATACTCTGCCAGAGTTTTCCATCCATGTCATGTAGTGTACAATTTAAAACCTGTCTCTGGAAAATCCCACTGTCTCTTCTAAGACTGACCTTTTGTCCATCAACCTGCGGGGTGAACTATTATCACTTTAATCCTTAAACATAACCCTAGCTCTTTCTTACCTCCGTCTGCTACTGCATTTTCTTGTCTTTGATGTCTCTCCTTTCCCTGGGGACACCTTCCTTCACGTGCCATCCCCACTTTATACTGGCACCATATCAACAGCAATTACTGAAGCATCCTTACCAGTGTAGAAGTCCTCATCCCAGCAGACTCCAGAGCTGGTTCCCACGTTTTGGTACCCTCACTCCACTGTTCCTGCACCTCCCTGGAGGCGTGTCTTAGTTCTTGGTGTTTTGCAATTCAGATCCCGTGCCTCTTGGCTCCAAAGCTAAGCTAATGCTCATCCTGCTTCCATGAGTTTCCTCCCTGGTAGTAACATGGGAGTGCCTGCAATCAGGCTCAACCCTATGCAAAGTGCTTTCATCTATAGTAGATGCATATTAAAGCTACTATACAAGACGGAAGACAATAAGAAAATATATGGAAGGTATAAATTTAAGAAGACAAAGAATCCCGAAGAAACTTACCAGAAGTGGTTTCCACTTGATCATTGCAGCAGAGGTACTCATGGATTTTGGCATCGCATTAGTTTAAGATCAAATGTGTTTTCCACCTCTGCCACTCACCTGCTGCATGACTGGGTGGAAAGTCCCTTATCTTCTGTAAGTTTCCGTATCTATTCAACAAGAATTGTATCACTCTTTCCAGGCTACAACGAAGATTAAATCATTTAAATATAAATAGCTGCGGCATATGTCTTCTACATGTTTTTCTTTTCTAATGGAACCAAGAACTCTTCCCATAAGCAAGATACCTGAAGCACCACAAGGCTAGGACTCTGCAAGTTCGTAGGAAACGTTAGCCTTCTTTTTGCTAAAGCAGCGGTCAGCAAACTTGGCTCATGGGCCAGATCCTGCTTTCAGAAATCATGCACTGCTGGCACCCTGGCACTCGTTTGTTTATGTAAAGTCGAAGGCTGCTCTACGATGGGAGAGCAGAGTGGTGGGGGCACAGAGACCACATGGCTCCCAAAGCCTAAGCCACTTGCTATCTGACCCTTTAGGAACAAGTTACCTGCACTCTGGTCCACACCAGGCTGACCCTGCTCTGCATCACACGGTGTAGTCAGGGTTGGTCCACATCAGAGTCTCGTGACAGCCCAGGCGACACAACGTCCCTCAACTTTCCTTGACTTTCTAAACTGTGCCTCTCAGCTGGGCTTCCGAGACACCTGATGTTCTTGGTTGAACCCAGGAGGGAAATCAACTTGGCTGTGTAATTCTGTTTGCACCGGCTTCTTTTTCTGACTCCAGCAAAGTCAGGAGTCAGGGAAGCGGGGCAAAATGAAAACTTATATATCTGCAAAAGATGGAAGAAGAAAAAGGGAAAACACAAAAGGAGACTTAACAAAGGGTTCGTCTTTCTTCCCTCCAGACCTTGCAGGGGTGTCTGGCTGGGGCGGCATTTGGCTCTGCTAAGTCTTCAGTAAGACAGTCCCAGGCAGCAGCTGGAGCCCTTGGTTATAACGGAACATGTGCTGCTGGCTGTCAGGTTCCTGCTCCTTTATTAAAACCATGCTTCCCTCCAAACCTCATTTCTCCTCCCTAGAGAGTGAGAACCAGTGTGTCCTGTCTGCCCAGTGTGTCCTGTCTGCCCAGAATTACTGGCAAGCTCCCTGGGCATATCAAAGAAGACTGGTTTGCCTATTTCAAGAGGCTTCAGGGGTGTTCTTTGCTGTAAGGCATGTGAAATTCCTTTGAAGACAAATGGCAAAACATCCAAATGGGGGGAAAAACATAAAAAAACAACTTAGGGAACAAGAAGTGTCTTTGAACATTGATTTATTCACCCAGTCATTCATTTGATGAATACTTATTGCATAGTTATTCTGTGTGAGACACTGTAATGGAACCGGGAGAACATGCAAGTCCCAACTCACAACATGTATGTTGAGTGGGAACAGATACATTTTTTAAGTATCAAGAAGTAACTGCTTAATTAGATTTGTAAGTAGAGCTATACAATAACAAATAAAACCAGGATGTTTTGATTTCAAAAAAATCTTGACTTTAAAATATGATCAGGGGTTAAGAACAAAGAATGGATGGTCCATGAATACTGGATGCCCAAAGTCCTAAGACATGATAAACTGGACATGTAGAGGAATAGAAAAAGTGAAGGCAGTGATATATTTAGTGCTTTCTAGGTTACGTTACGTACAATCTATGAATGTATATGTTATGTGTGTGTGTGTCTAGATGCACAAAGATGAGTGGACCTTTAAAGATTATCTAAATTTACTGTGTTCGATATCTGATTCAGCTCAAAGAATCCTGACACACTGTCATTCTACCTCACTTGAAATCTCCAGGGATAAGTTTATTTCTCTACAAAGCATTTGACTTCTTTCAGAGGTATTTTCTACTGGAAAGTTATTTCTGAAGTTAGGATAGATTTAGGTCGCCTGGATCTTCTTGGCCTTGACCCTAGCTCTGCTTCCACTCAGGAGGTCAGACTCATCGAATGTGGTCACCTTCAGGCCGTTGGAGGGAGCCTTTAGATTCAGCTTCAGGCAAAGACCAACCCATCATCCACACTGAGAATTTTCTTTTTTCACAGGTTTTCAGTGTGCTGTTTGTGCCATACTGTCATGGGATGGGAACACAGGTGACAGTGGAAACAGTGTCTTACTGGGAGAAGTTCACACTCTGGATGGGCAGTGACGCACACACACCTGTACATTATTTTATGTTACTGTTTATGCTGCTGAAGAGGTAACGTGCCATCGGGGCAAAAGAGCAGTGAGTGTCTCATTTCCAGGCACTGGATTCTTTATGAAATGGCCACATAGCAATGCCCCGAGGAGGCCCTACCGTGACGCTTGAACTTTCAGATTTAGGTTCAGTGGGAAAGAATGGAAACAAGAACCATGTGAGAACCATGGTAGTTCCAGGAAGTATATTTGTGCCTGGATTATAAAAATGCTTCTGTACTTATCCTTCTTCCATGGACAAGCAAACTTGCTAATGGGGTGTGTGTGTGTGTGTGTGTGAGAGAGAGAGAGAGAGAGATACAGAGATACAGATAGAGAAAGATCATGTTAAAGGTACAGAAAAAGTTGTAGAGGGATGGAAAATAAGTATAAGCTGTACTTTTCAACACTTGGGTGTTCTCCACAATTGGTCAAAGTGCTGTATTTGTGAGTGACAAAGGTACCCACTCCCATCTGTTAGCTCAAATATGTGTTCACCAATACACATTCCCATGGCTGATTTAAAATAAGCTCAGGCTGCAGAGACATATTGCGCGTGAGAAATATGTTACGTTGCTTATATAACGTTTCTTTCCAAAATTACCCTGTGCATTGCCAGCTCAGAGGCAAGCCACCCAGGAAGTGGGTCCTGCCCCTGGCGATGTGGCAGAAATGGGCAGTGAGGTCAGCACCTTAGGAAGCAGGCAGATCTGAGTTCAGATACTCTCTCTGCCATGTATTAGCTCCCTGACCTTGGTCAAATCACTTAACCTCCCTGAGTTCCACATTTGTAAAAAGCCTTGAATGTGCCATGAAACTCTCTGGGTGTTATTTTTCACACACACACAAAAAAATGCCGAGATTATACATATTGAAATGCAATGTGATAGAAGATGCATTTTAGAAAGATTTCCATAGCTGTACCCTATCTCAGGAAGGGGGTGGGCACTGGTGATTAAAAGAGATTGTAGGCAAATTTAAAGCCTATTTCTAGTTTTCTAGGTGAGAATCTTTAAAGAAAGTATGGGTTTTCTGAAACCACTACACGTGGTTACCTGACTTCTAGCAGGGACACAGAAGCCACTGGAACCAACTTTGCCTGAAACAGGCATGGTTGGCTTCACAGGAGAGGTTATATTTAACCAATACTTGGATGATGAATAGGAGTTTTGTAATAAAGAAAAATAAGATGAGGCATTCCATGAAGGTAGAAAGAAAGAAACTAAGGAGAAAATGTACAGAAGTGTATATGCCCTATTAGGATAAGGTGCAGTTATTCAGAGAGGCTGGAGTGCATGAGATTTAAGAAGTACGGGGAGAGTTTGGGGAAGGATGAATGCAGACAGTAGTGGGATTAAAAATGACTAGAAATGATATCATATGGTATTTGTCTTTGTCTTTCTGGCTCATTTCACTCAGTATGAGATTCTCTAGTTCTATCCATGTTGCTGCAAATGGCATTATGTCATTATTTTTTATGGCTGGGTAGTATTCCATTGTGTATATATACCACGTCTTCCGAATCCAGTCCTCTGTCGATGGACATTTGGGTTGTTTCCATGTCCTGGCTATTGTGAATAGTGCTGCAATGAACATGCGGGTGCACGTGTCTCTTTTAAGTAGAGTTTTGTTCGGATAGATGCCCAAGAGCGGGATTGCGGGGTCATGTGGAAGTTCTATGTATAGATTTCTAAGGTATCTCCAAACTGTTCTCCATAGTGGCCGTACCAGCTTACATTCACACCAGCAGTGCAGGAGGGTTCCCTTTTCTCCACAGCCCCTCCAGCACTTGTTATTTGTGGATTTATTAATGATGGCCATTCTGACTGGTGTGAGGTGGTATCTCATGGTAGTTTTGATTTGCATTTCTCTTATAATCAGCGATGTTGAGCATTTTTTCATGTGTTTGTTGGCCATCTGTATATCTTCTTTGGAGAAATGTCTATTCAGGTCTTTTGCCCATTTTTCCATTGATTGATTGGTTTTTTTGCTGTTGAGTTGTATAAGTTGCTTATATATTCTAGAGATTAAGCCCTTGCCAGTTGCATCATTTGAAACTATTTTCTCCCATTCTGTAAGTTGTCTTTTTGTTTTCTTTTGGGTTTCCTTTGCTGTGCAAAAGCTTGTCAGTTTGATGAGGTCCCATGGGTTTATTTTTGCTCTAATTTCTATTGCAAAGACAAATACCATATGATATCACTTAAAACTGGAATCTAATATCCAGCACAAATGAACATCTCCTCAGAAAAGAAAATCATGGACTTGGAAAAGAGACTTGTGGCTGCCTGATGGGAGGGGGAGGGAGTGGGAGGGATCGGGAGCTTGGGCTTATCAGACACAACTTAGAATAGATTTACAAGGAGATCCTGCTGAATAGCATTGAGAACTTTGTCTAGATACCCATGTTGCAACAGAAGAAAGGCTGGGGGGAAAATGTAATTGTGATGTATACATGTAAGGATAACCTGACCCCCTTGCTATACAGTGGGAAAAAAAATTAAAAAATTATTAAAAAAAAAAAGAATATACAAAGTAAGAAACCATAAAAAAAAAAAAAAAAGACTAGAAATGGGGCCAAGTTGGTTAGAAAAATTCTAATTTGGCGGCTTTTTTTTTTTTTTTTTCCTAAGACAGGCCAGGCCAATTCACTTCTGAATACCTATGCTGCAGACTTAAAAAAACAATTCCAATTTCCATATGAAAACTTGGGTCAGCACACCCTCAACCCCACCCACCACCACAATTATATTGTTCTTTCTTTTCTGCCTTTCTCAGCTCACACACACTTTATCTTGCCCCTGACTTTCGGAACTGCTTCTCTCATCTCCCTACACTCCTGATTTTGGACCTCTCACACTCCCCAACCTGCATGTTTCTACTCAGGACAGCTGGGCTGGAGGCTTTAAGATGCTACAGTCCCACCTGCCCAGACGAGCTGACCCTTCAGCAGTTCCCACACCCAGGCAACCGCTTCCTCCCACCCACAGAGTCATCTTCTACCCCAACCTCTGTCCATTAGGGGAAGAGCCACAGAACTTCCTTGGTGTTTCCTTTGTCCTTCTGGTCTGATCACAAGTGGAGGTGGGAGGCCGTGTGTTGGTAGAGCTCAGGGGAAGTGGGCAGTGGGAGCAAACACACTGGTCTCCTCCGACCCACACTCCCCCTTGTGAGTTTGAATTCCAAAAATTCTGTTCTTTTTTATTTTATATTCACAGCTGCACCTATTGCATATGGAGATTCCTGGGCTAGGGGTCAAATCGGAGCTATAGTTGCCAGCCTACACTACAGCCACAGCAATGCTAGATCCAAGCTGTATCTGCAACCTATGCCGGATCATTAATCTATTGAGTGAGACCAGGGATCAAACCCACATCCTCATGGATACTTGTTGGGTTCTCAATGGGAATTCTTCTGTTCATTTTTTTTTAAACATGTGATATATGCCTTTTATTTTATTTTATTTATTTTTAATTAGATTATATTTATAATACATATAGGATGCAATATAATATATATGTAGGATTCAAAGCTAAAAATGGTATAAAAATAACCTGAGAATTTTTGCTCCTGTCATGCGTCTTTCTACTCTTGCCTCATCCACACCCATGCTCTATCAGTAGCTGGTTTTATTAGTTTTTTTTTTTAAGTTATTATAGTTGATTTACAGTGTTCTATCAATTTCTGCGATACAGCAAAGTGACCCAGATTTAGATATATAGAAGATAGATAGATGATGATAGATAGAGAGGTGATAGATAGATGGTTGGAGATAAAGATACATACATTCTTTTACTCATATTCATGTTCCATCACAAGTGATTGGATATAGTTCCCTATGCTGTACAGCAGGACCTCATTGCTTATCCACCCAAATGCAATAGTTTTCATCTACAAACCCCAAACACCCAGTCCATCCCGCTCCTTCCCTCTCCCCTTGGCAATCACAAGTCTCTTTCATGAGTTTGTCTCTGTTATGTAGGTAGGTTCATTTGTGCCATATTTTAGATTCTACACATAAGTAATATTATATGATAATTTGTCTTTCTTTCTGACTTAGTTCACCTGGTATGAGAATCTCTAGTTCCATCCACGTTGCTGCAAATGGCATTAGTTTGTCTTTTTTATGGCTGAGTAGTATTCCATTGTGTATAGATACCACATCATCTTAACCACTCATATGTTGATGGACATTTAGGTTGTTTCCCTGTCTTGGCTATTGTAAATACTGCTGCAATGAACATAGGGGTGCAAGTATCTTTTTGAATGAGAGGTGTGTCTGGATATATGCCCAGGAGTGGGATTGCTGAATCATACAGTAGTTTTATATTTACTTTTCTGAGGTACCTCCATACTGTTTTCCGTAGTGGTTGTACCAATTTACATTCCTACCGACAGTGTAGGAGGGTCCCCTTTTCTCCACACCCTCCCCAGCATTTGTTATTTGTAGACTTGCTAATGATAGCAATTCCGACTGGTGTGAGATATTACCTTATTATAGTTTTGATTTGCATGTCTGTAATAATTAGTGATGTTGAGCATTTTTTTCACATGCCTGTTGGCCATCCATCTATTTTCTTTGGAGAAATGACTGTTTAGGTCTTCTGCCCACTTTTAAATTTTTTTGTCTTGTTTTGTTTTGTTTTTAGTTTTCTTTTTACTGCAGTTGATTTACAATGGTCTGTAAATTTCTGCTAATTGGGTTTTTATTTGCTATTGAGTTGTATGAGTTTGTATATTTCGGAGATTAAGCCCTTGTCAGTCTCATCATTTGCAGTTGTTTTCTGGCATTCTATAGGTTGTCTTTTAGTTTTGTTTTTTTGTTGTTGTTGTTGTTTTAATGGTTTCCTTTGCTGTGCAAAAACCTGTAAGTTTGATTAGGTCCCATTGGTTTATGTTTGCTTTTATTTCTATTGCCTTGGGAGATGGAACTAAGTATGGTTGATGTCAGAGAATGTTTGCCTATGTTCTCTTCTCTTACATAATGTCTCTTACATAGTGTCTTGTCTTATGTTTTAGTCCGTAAGCCATTTTGAGTTTATTTCTGTGCATGGTGTGAGGGTGTGTTCTAGTTTCATTGATTTACACGTAGTGGTCCAGTTTTCTCAGCACCACTTGCTGAAGACACTTTTTCCCATTTTATATTCTTGCCTTCTTTGTTGAATATCAATCGACTATAGGTGTCTTGGTTTATTTCTGGGTTCTCTATTCTGTTCCATTGGTCTGTCTGTCTGTTTTGGTACCAGTACCTGTTGTCTTGATTACTGTAGCTTTGTAATATTGTCTGAAGTCTTGGAGAGTTATACCTCCTGCTTGTTTTTTTTCCCCTCAGGATTGCTTTGGTAATTCTGGGCCTTTTATGGTTCTGTATAGATTTTTGGATTGTTTGTTCTAGTTCTGTGAAAAATGTCATGGGTAATTTGATAAGAATTGCATTAAATCTCTAGATTGCTTTGGGTAGTATGACCATTTTAACGATATTCATTCTTCCAGTCCAGGAGCATGGAATATCGTTCCATTTATTTGAATCCTCTTTAACTTCCTTGATTAATGTTTTATAGTTCTCAGCATATAAGTTTTTCTCCTCTTTGGTCAGATTTATTCCTGGATATTTAATTCTTTTGGGTATAATTTTAAAAGGTATTTTTATATTCCTTTTTATAATATTTCACTGCTAATATACAGAAATAAAGTAAGAGAGTTCTCGTTGTGGCTCAGCAGTAACGAACCTCAAGGTATCCATGAGGATGTGGGTTAGGGACCTGGCATTGCCATGAGCTGTGGTGGCAAGCAGCTGCACTCCAGTTTGACCCCTAAACTGGAAAATTCCATATGCTGAAGGTGCAGCCTAAAAAAAAAGACACACAAAAAGAAATAAATTAAGAAAATGTATGTTTTCTTCCTGCTCTTCCTGAAGTAATTACTGTACAGGGTGCATGTGGGGGGGAGGAGCAGGTGACTCATTTTTCCTGGAAGGTGCTCTCTCCACCAGACTGTGCTCTTTAATCATATTTATATCTCTTATCCTCACATTATTCATCATGGATCATGGAGTAAAGATGTCATTGATTTCTGTACCCATGCTATTCAAGATAAGAAATCCGATCATTTTCTTAGAGCCTGATTATTTTTTTTTCCATTTACCAAAAAAGAGAGGAATGAATGAAATCATTATGCTTTTGACTTTGGGAGTAGGGCATGATGAGGGTTTAGAATCGTGTGGATAAGTACATATTTGAGACAGTAGCGACGGCAGAAATGAAAACAATTGTCTCAGCCATTCTGAATGAGACAGAAGTAGAGGGTGAAGCCAGGACATGGATCCACAGAGATTATATCAAACAAGATAAATTTTGACAGGAGGCAAGACTGTTTATAGTGTACTCTGTACAACACTAGAAGACAAGAACAAGGCTAAGTGTGCGAGGGATTCTTGAAAGCTTTATGCTTAATCATATAACTGTATTACTCCATTTTATAGAATGTGCTTCATGGAAAATGATGATTTCATTGTTTAAATAAAAATTATCTGTCACTGACTAAGAAACTGAGGTTTTTCACTCATTTGAGAGAAAGAAAAATCTGAGCTGTTTGATAAATGTCAGTGATGGTGTAGGCAAGTAGGTATGGATTCACTGCTGGAGGAAATGTAGATTTATGTAGCCACATTGGAATTCATTTTGAAAATGATATTGCAGTATGAAATTCACAGACAACATAGTCATTCCTGCTGGCTACCCTTGAGAACAACAAGAAAAAATGTACAAGCATGCTCATTAAAGCACTGTTTATAATACTGAGCATTACAAATTGCTCTAAACGTCTAACACTAGAGAAATGGCTAAGTACGTATGTGTATTCATTCTTCATAATATCGTGAAACAGCTAAAAGTAATGAGATAGCTGTGTATGCTGAGATAGAAAATCATCAAAATGTTTTGTAGAGTGATGGACACAGGTGGAACAATACATGCAATGTGATGCAATAGCTAGACATACATTCATATAAGAAATACTTCATGTATTTTACAAAACATATGTAAAGGCCCAGAAGGGTGTGCACCAACTCCAAATAGAAGGAAGTCTTCAAAGGGGATGTTCACTTGAGATGATTATACTATGAGCCCGATTCTCCCTCCTCCCTCTGCCATGCTCTGGGCATAGGGCTTCTAAGTTATGCTCACTAATGGGCAAGATGTTGTACTTGCTACATGGCTCTGGTTTAGCTGTGCTTACCTTGGCTTGTACAAAGAGGTGAAGGTAGCTGCACCAGGTCTGAGTCCAGGCCTTAAGAAACCTTACGTTTCTTCTTTCCCTCTTGCCTCCTGTCATTCCAATGAGAAGAACAATTCTGGGACAGCCCACTAGTCACAGATGAGGGATGAGAATTCCATAGATCAGAGCTGAGCCAAAGAACCTTCAGCCCTTCAGAAAGAAGCAGAGTAGAGCCCAGACCAGACCAGCTGAGCTGGACCCACCAACCTGCACATGCAGGTGTGATAATAGGGTGGCTTTTTTCTTTCTTTTCTTTTCTTGTTTTTTTTTTTTTTTTTTTGCTTTTAAGGGCCGCACCTATGGCACATGGAAGTTGCCAGGCCAGGGGTCAAACCAGAGCCACAGCTGCTGCCATAGCCACAGCAACACAGGATCAGAGCTGCATCTGTGATCTGCACTACAGCTCATTGGAAACACTGGATCCCAGACCCACTGAGCAAGGTCAGGGATTGAACCTGCATCCTCATGAACATAGGTCAGATTCGTTTCCACTGAGCCCTGATGGGAACTCCTGGGGCAGCTTTTTCAGTCACTGAGCTTTGGGCTGGTTTGTTATGCAGCATTATTGTGGTAATGGTTGACTGATACATAGGCTTATCTCAGATCTTTATTTTCTAGACAAAGAGAATAAGACAAGGGATACAAATACCATACAGAAAAAAATTAAACATGAAAGAAGAAAGCTAAGGTGTCTACTTGTTTTTTTAGAAGCTTATTGTCGTATTCGATGTGGGTATGTCAGGCTGCCTTTTAAAAGCACAGGGTAGAGAAGATGATACAGAATAAAATGTGTACAGAAATTTGTATGTGCAGGTACACATGTCTATACTTTTATCTCCGACCACAGTAGTCTGTTTGACCTTGTACCAATCATTTCTCACTGCTGGAGCTTCTTTTCTCTGCAGGTGAAATAGAGGCCAGAGATTGAGCTAATGATCTGTATTCTCTAAGAGGATGTGCATGCTAAGATGCCCCATCCAGCCCAAAGTTCCACGGTGGTATAGACGATTGTTTGGCTGTTGGGCCTCTGTGTTCTGTACTAAGAGAAAGTGTGGGAGACAGTCCATTTTGACATATTTTTCCCATCTTATGACATGATTTCCTATTTTCAGCCCTCAGAACCCCCTTTAAATCAAAACTTGAATATAATTGTCTTGCTTTTTACTTTCCCACAAAGCCACCACAATGCCATTTTTTCATGAGACAGAATAAAAAGCACATGTGTAGCCTTCCTCATCATATTAGGAATAGAAACTAACGCATCTATATTTACAGAGTTCAGTGTATTCGCCAGGGGACAGGCAAGAGCAGGTGACATAGATTAAAAGCAGCGTGACACAGTTCACACCAGGTCTGGGTTTGAAATTAAATGGTGCCTCTAACCAACATAGACCTTTGAAAATGTACTCAGCTTCTCTGGGACCTATTGACTGATTTGTAAAATGAACCTAAGAGGACCATCCACTTCAAAGGGTAGTTAAGAGCCCTAAATGACATAAATGCAAATTTAGAGTTTAGAGGACAACTGGGATGTAGTACCAGAGACTCAATGGCTCTGTCCCACCTGTGCCTACAACAAGCCTACGAGGGGAATTTTATCAAACACTCTTTATAGATAAGCTGCATCCTCATGGAACACTAAGGTCTGTACCGTACCAGCTACAGGAAATAACCCGAGGTCTGCAGAACTGACCTTCTCTAAGCTGGGAGCGGCAGTCACTCTCGGTCAGCCAGCTGATGCATTAGGTTTTGTTGCCTGTGTTTCTGGCTTCCAGCCCCTCGACCTTTCCTCCTCCCTGTGGGTTCAAGGTTCACATTAAGGGCTATCCAAGAGATGCTACGTAGTCCGAGGGGCCCAGCACAAAATGAAAGTGTAGGTCCCCTTGTTTGAAAATCATTACCCATTTCAAGTCAGAACAGTAGAGCTTTAAACCAAGGAGGGGCTCCTCAAATCCTGGGGCCCCGTGTGACTGGGCAGCAATCCCATGGCACTGACCCTGGGACTACCTGGTCTTATTAGGAACCCTCCCCACCCTTGGGCTGATAAAATTCAAGCCCACTTAAATCCTTAGTTAAAATGCCACTCGAAGACCATGCAGTCCGTGCTAAGGGCAGGCGTTCTGAATTGGTTTCTCTTTCTTCCAGTACCCCTAACATTACGCTTTACACATTACGCGTTACACTTTGTAAACCTTTAAAGAAAGGGAGACGGATGGCTACGAATTCACAAGAGGAGGATGTGATCTAGGTCCCCTACTCAGTAGATTTGTGTCTGGCTGAATCACTTAAACTCCTATATACTTATATCTTTGACTCCTACAAATGAATCGAATCCTTATGTAATAGAGATCGTGTGTGAGAAAATATGAGATCGTTGTCTTACTGGTAAAAAAATTATACAGCTCTTAGAGCATGCGTGAGTGGCTTGGCAGACACACAGCTGCTGTATGCCCTCGCTGTACTGAGTGTGGAGGGGGCGTGGAGGAGACATGTTTTTCCTGCACTGGTGCCATAGCCAAGTCTACAACACATGTCCTGTGAGTCTTCCCATCAAGGCCACAAGGTAATCATATCCACCTCAGCCTGAATTGTGTTAGCCAGTATCAGACAGAAAAGTAGTATGAGTCTTCTTGCAGTAATGGACACAGGATGGCAACACGACTTGGATAAACAACTCCTGGAGTTAGCTGTGGTTCTTTTCAGGAGCTCTGCAATCCTCAGCGTGTAACCTAACCTTTCTGAGCCTAACAGCACAATGTGCTGTGAAGACTAGACACTGCGCTGAGTGCCAAAGTCTCCGCTTTAAGTTGGAGCCATCTACAGAGTAGTTTATGTACCCACCACCACCACCACCACTTCGCAACATATATGATGAGAATATTTATCTCTACAGTGAATTGCAAGTAGTAGCCTATTCGGCACTGGACCCCATTGCTCATCGTCTCTCATAGAATCAAACTTTCCCCTTTCACTTTTTCCATTCTTTGAATTTATGTTAAAATAATGTAACGCAACAGAATTAAAATGTATTTCTAGTTTTCTCTTATAAGTACCTGTGTTATCCTATTGGTCTTTTCGGAGCTGAAGCGCCTGGGTCTTACCCATGATTTCACTCGTTAATGCCTTGTTAGAATTCTTATTAACGTGACACTTAATCTAGCTCTGAGGTTTCATAGAGCAGATGGTGATTATGGTGGCGTTTTTTATGCTGCGAACCTTAAGTACATCATTTTGCACTTTTAAAGTATCGTTTTAAAATCAGAGGTCACTTTGCCCGTTATGGTTTAAAGTACAAAGGGTACAGTCAGCATGGTGCGTTCATGTATTTTCTTATGTTAAATTTATTCAGGAGTGACCATCACACTTTCCAAATACAGAGTTGAATTTTCATAGAGAGTCACATTCAGAGAAAAACAGTTTTTTCATTCATGCATACATTCAATTTAGTCTTTCATTTATTCTTGATTCACTCAACAAAGATCTCTGGATTATATTTCCAGCACTGTTTTAGGTATTATTTAGACAAATGGATGGACATACTTGGATTTTTCTATAAATGATTTTGCAGTCTGGCACAGTGTGATCGGAGCTCTAATGAAGCCTTTCACAAGTGCACAGAGATCACAGAAGGAGAAATGCCTGAGTCTGCTCGAGACTTCAGAACCTAAAACTTGACAACTGAAGTTTGGAGAAGGCAGAGTAACAAGGGGGATCATTCCAGGCAGATGGCAGGCAACATGAGAAAGTAGAGTCTTAACCCGTAGCAGCTGGGTCTGCATGGTGGTAAAAGAAAAGGCCGTCTCATGAGGCAACGGGCATCCTGTGTGTAGGGATGCTTATTAAACAACGTATATCTGTTGACCTAGCAGACCTGCTACAAGCCCCCACAATCATTTTAAATCCTGAGCTTTTATTTTTTTTTATTTTTATTTTTGTCTTTTTGCCATTTCTTAGGCCGCTCCCGCAGCATATGGAGATTCCCAGGCTAGGGGTCCAATTGGAGCTGTAGCCACCGGCCTACCGAGCCGCATCTGCAACCCACAGCACAGCTCACGGCAACACCGGATCCTTAACCCACTGAGCAAGGCCAGGGATCGAACCGGCAACCTCATGGTTCCTAGTCGGATTCGTTAACCACTGAGCCACGACAGGAACTCCTAAATCCTGAGCTTTTAGACAGAGCTGTATTGGTATGCAGTTTACTCCAAATAAGTATTGGGAATCAAGCCAAGGAATGAAGTGAGATCAATTTGAGGAGTAAAAGCAAGAGGCAAGACCCAAGGTGTTGTGCTGAGGATGGTGATCAGAAAAATGAGTCAGAGCCAGAAAGCAAGAACGTCCAGGATGTTCTTGTTGGCAAGACGAGAAGTTCTGAACAGAGAGAATCCATAATGTGAAGACTTCAAGTGCTCCGTTATTACGTAGCGTGACTATTCTGGGGGTGGGTGTGGGGGTAGGGCATAGACCAGACTTCTTTTTTTTTTTTGTCTTTTGTCTTTTTTTCTGTTGTTGTTGTTGTTGTTGCTATTTCTTGGGCCGCTCCCGCGGCATATGGAGGTTCCCAGGCTAGGGGTGGAATCGGAGCTGTAGCTGCCAGCCTACGCCAGAGCCACAGCAACACGGGATCCGAGCCACGTCTGCAACCTACACCACAGCTCACGGCAACGCCGGATCGTTAACCCACTGAGCAAGGGCAGGGACCGAACCCGCAACCTCATGGTTCCTAGTCGGATTCGTTAACCACTGCGCCACGACGGGAACTCCATGACCAGACTTCTGAGAGGCATGGAGAAATACAATAAATCTATAGTTGGCTGAACAGAGCTTACAGAGGTGAGCGACTTGGGGATATGGAATTATGGGTCGTATATGGGTAAAATAAAGAGTGTATCCAACATGGATCATCGTGTCATCATCAAAACACTTCGGAACACACCAATCGCGTCTAGTCGGTCCCATTAGCCTCAGAACCATCCTGAGACGTGCACGGTTCTCTGCAGTTTGGTATTCCTCACGTTTAACTGTCAGTGCTGTCCTAAGAAGTGTGAATTATTGTCTCCCCTGAGGGTGAGCACATTGGCCCCACAGTGTGTGTGACTTATTCAAAGTCCTGCAGGGCTTAGGCTTCCCTGCCTAAGATTTCTATCATTAGTTCTTAGAGAGTTTCAGTTAATTCATTTGTTCAGTGGAGATAAAAATAATTACTAATCCGATTACGTCAAAGATTGCTGAGAAGATCCAGTGAGATGATGCATTTAAAAATGTTTCACAAACTATAAATGGTCAACCCCACATGATTAGTGGGGTACTGGGTAATGCCAAAGAAGGAAGATGAGGAGAAAGGAGAAGAGTTTAGGGTGTTTCTGCTCTTTTCTGTCCGTGGTCAACACCCCCTCTTTCTCACGTATTCCGTTCTGTTGTCATAGGGAGTTGTTCTGGGTGAGTTGCTCACACCCACCTTCCAATTCAGCATTTCAGGTCTGCTCTTTAACCCAGGTTGTTATTAGTGTTAATTTCATTGACTACAGTTTTCATTTTTATTTGCCCTTTTGTTCTTCTTACCCACTCATCTAAGGGATTCAGTTACCTATTTTTTATCTCTTTGAATATCTTAAACATAATTGTCATATAGTTTAGACAACATTATCTGAATTGTATGGGGGACAATTTCATTAGTCTCTGAATCTGCAGATTTACTGCCTTGGGGGCTGAAGTTCAGCAAAAGTGAAGAGGCATCTAATTTGAAAGGCAGAAAAGGCTTTGGATTGGAAGGGAGGGGTGTGTTTATGTGCATGCTTAATAAAAAGTCTCTGGAAGACTCCATTAGCTCCAATTTCAGGAGCACTTAGTATTGTTAGGATAGATTTGATGCTAGGAACTTCCATTGCAATAAATCATTTATTTCCTAAATTCAGTGAGCGCTAAACCGCCTCAGTTTAAATCTGAGGAGGCTGGTAGTTCCCGTCGTGGCTCAGTGGTTAACGAACCCAACTAGGATCCATGAGGTTGTGGGTTTGATCCCTGGGCTCGCTCAGGTTAAGGATTGGGCATTCTGGAGTTCCCGTCGTGGCGCAGTGGTTAACGAATCCGACTAGGAACCATGAGGTTGCGGGTTCGATCCCTGCCCTTGCTCAGTGGGTTAACGATCCGGCGTTGCCGTGAGCTGTGGTGTAGGTTGCAGACGCGGCTCGGATCCCGAGTTGCTGTGGCTCTGGCATAGGCTGGCAGCTACAGCTCCGATTAGACCCCTAGTCTGGGAAACTCCATATTCCGCGGGAGCGGCCCAAGAAATAGCAAAAAGACAAAAAAAAAAAAAAAGGATTGGGCATTCTCATGACCTGTGGTGTAGGTTGCAGACATGGCTCGGACCCTGGGTTTCTGTGGCTGTGGTGTACACCTGCAGAGACAGCTCCGATTCGACCCCTAGCCTGGGAACTTCCATATGCTGCAGGTGTGCCCCCCCCCAAAAAAAGACAAAAAAAAAAAAAAAATCTGAGGAGGCAAAGGACAGAGAGGTTAATTCCCGGAAGTTCATTTAGTGGGAACATTAAATTTGAACTCAGATATGTTCCTCCAGGTTACAGCTTCTTAATCACTAAGCTATCAGCTAACAAGTCTAACCCGAACCAATCGCAATTCTCTGAAATTTTCTTTCCAGGCCCTCGGAAATATGAGAAAAGCCAAGTTATCTATTATAATGAATATCGTAGGATTTTATTTAGCAAAAACTATTTCCATTTTGGAAACATACAGACAGGTGTCAGAGAAACCTTTGCTCCTTTGCTCTACCACCCATTGTCTTGTCAACGTGTGAGTTACGTGTTGAGAAGAAAGCCCCCAGCCAGGTAAAGAGAAAGTACCCTTCTGCTGTGGGGGATTAGTGTGCTGAGGACAACAGGGGAAAATCTCTCGCATCTTGGAAAGGGGATTTCGTATAATGGGACTTTCCTAGAGGTCTCACACTCAAATTATTTTAAATTAAAATTCATCTAAACTAGAATTAATTTCACTAAATTAGAAAAACTCTAAAGACCTCAGATTTTTTTTTTATATATATATATTTATGATGACGCAATGGTTGGTTTGAACTTTTGAATGATTGATCAAACAAAGTAGAGAATGCACAACTGGACCATCTGTGGGTGGCAATGCAAAGCCAGCTGGACTCCTAAGAGGAGAAAGTGTTGTGACTCTTTTCTGTTTGGGACACCCCATGGCATTAGCATTTGAGTTGCTGCTGATAAACTGTTGAAATCACTATCAGAAGAGAAAAATAAACAGTAAATAAAGATAGCAGCTTAATGACCCACATCATTAAGTTGTGAATGGGCACAGACATTCCCTCACATTCCAATGTAGTTGAAGTCTCAGTTTCTTAATATTTAGAACACATGCTTTGAAACAGATTGCTTCCAGCCCAAACAGACATATCAGGGGTGTAGGACTTGACACATGTAGGAAGATGTATTTCAGTGGTTCCCGAGCAAGCTCATACAAAGTGGTCATGGAATTATTAAGAGGGACGCTGGAGCTATTTTCAATAATTTAAATAGCCAAATGGAATAATGTATTTAATCTTAAAAAAAAAAAACCCTTAATAAAATGCCCAGTTATTTCGTCTTGGCGATAATTATCACACCTTAGTGGGGTAACCTCCATTGTCCCCTGCTGACTTAAAGATCCAGTAAATAGCACATATGTCTGATGAACAATAAAATTATGGAACTAAAACACTATTAACTATTAAAAAGAGCTTAGTTTTCATATTGTGTGTCTTTGTTTTTAATAAAGAGAGAACTTAATTTTGGTCAATGTAGAGGGAGCCTGCTCCTGTCACCCATACGTTTCTTCTGGAAATTGTTTCATATTTCAGAAGTCACACTTATATTTGTTCGAGCAATTCTATCTCCAAGGACCTATGTAATGAAAATAATATGAAAGGGAAGACTCCGTGCATGGGAATGTGCACTTTCCCTGGAGCACTACACATGGTATCAAAACCTAAGAGGACGTAAATGACCAAGAGGGGGCTGGGAGACCGGTTCTGCTGTTAGCATTCCCTGTAATGTTCTGTAGGAATTGCAAATGTTAATTAGAAACAGCACATCAAAATACAGAAAATAATTATTACAGAATGTTTAAAATTGAAAAGCAGATATTACATATGCGCTGTTTATAACTATGCAAAACACGCATAGGCAGTAGACTGGAAGGGGAAACAAAACACAACATAATTTTTTAAATTAGTGTAGATATTAAAATAGGCACACAGAGTGTGCATAGACATATAAGATGGACTAGAAACAGAAATTCACATTAGGAACTAATTCTTTATGACTTGGGTATTAGTAATAGTATTGTTCCTTTTTAATTAGTGTGGAGATCAGGGTTTTTTTAATAATTAGTGTGGATTTTATTTATTCATGTATGTATTTTTCTTATTTTCTCAAAAAGTATGTAATGTCTTTATATTAGTTTTGTAAGTAAACTATTAAAGTAAAAATGGCAATTATGTTTCATTTACAAATACAGTTTCATTAGTAAAAGACTGCAAAACATGGGGCTAGTTTGAAGGCATATAAGATAATTTATGATGCAGGGAAAATGGACAAAGTTATGTTGTCTGTGTCCTGGGACCTCTGTTACTCACATAACTTTATATTTGGCAAGAAGCTTTCACCTTCATATTCCCACACTGTATGTGTCTCAGAGATAAGGTTCAGTGTTTGCTAGATGAATGCTATCAGCTTCCTACTACTAAACCCTTCCCCGTATGAGACCTGAATTACAGGTATGACGGACACTCCTGAAACCATAGCGTGGGTCACAGTGGCCATAGGAGAAGGAAGCCTGAATTTCCCACATTCTTCCCCAGCAGTGTTTCCATTGCACTCAGCTGACACCTTCTGCAAAAGTCGTTTCCCCTGAAGTGACATTATCATGGGGAAATGCTCACCATTCTGGAAAAAGACCCTCTTTAAAGTTTAATACCCTTTCCCAGGTGAGAACACTTGTCCCTTCAAACGTCATGACTTTTTGGTTGCAAAAGATGAACTGCCCTTTCAAATTATACCAACAAAAATTGATTTTACATGTGTCAGAGTTCTTACCAGCTCGTGAAGTTCTGCATGTTCTTCCAAGACAGGTGGGATAGAAAGGTGAAAATTATAGGAACCAATACAAAATCAGTGGTGGTTTTCCATCTCAAGGGATTAAAATGGGAAAACCCAGTGTGTTCACGGCTCATCTAAGTTGTGCCATGTGTCTGTACTTTGTTCCTGTTTATCGTTGAACAAAATCCCATTGTACTTATGTACCACAGATTTATGTATCTGTTCATCCATTAATGGGCATTTGGGTTGTTTCTACATTTTGGCCAGTGAAGAAAAAAAAAAAAATGGGAAAACCACTCCACACTCTATCACCTGCTGCCTGGATGTTTGCTTCTGTTGTCATTCTTCCCACACATGAGCCTCCTGGCATCATCTCATATGCTCTACGGAACCAACATGTGTCTGAGTCAGGCAGGATCACTGGATCGTTTCACTGAACAGTTCCCTTCAGATCCTGTTCAATCACTCTCGCTTTATCCGAAGATCTCTATCCTGGTTTTTATTCTTTCGTTCAGTCACTTATTCAAACTTACTGTGTCTCTAGCGTATGCACGGTGAAAGGAAGTGTGAACCTGCCACTGGAGCAATGAGTCAGTGTCCATAGCCTGCACTGGGGACCTCAGGGGAGGCATTCTGCAGTGAGCCTGAGCGATGACTGAACAGAGGTGTTGACTGCCTGTGCCTGTGGAAGGTTCATCATCTGCTTGAAGCTGAGCATCCTGTAGGTATGTTCCCTCTCTGAGAGGTTTCCATCAAGTCTTTGGCCTTTAAGACATAATACTCTCTGATATTTGCTATTTGTATTCTTTGTGATGATAGCCGTTCTGAAAGGTGTGAAGTGACATCTCGTTGTGATTTTGATTGACATTTTCCTGATGATTAGCTACATTGAGCATCTTTTCATGTTCCTGTTTGGCCATCTGCATGTCCTCTTTGGAAAAATGTCTATTCAGTTCATCTGCCCATTTTCTAATTAGGTTGTTTTGTTTTGTCTTTTTCATTTGATGTTGAGTTCTCTGAGCCGTCTGTATATGTGGATATTAGTCATTTATCGGTCATATCATGTGCAAATATTTTATCCCATTCAGTAGGTTGTCTTTTCATTTTGAACACAAATAACAAATGTTGGGAAGGATGTGGAGAAAAGGGAACACTTGTACACTGTTGGTGGGAATGTAAATTGATGCAGCCACTGTGGCAAATAGTATGGCAGTTTCTCAAAAAAATTAAAAATAATAGATTTATTATATTTAGACTGGATATGTAATGATGTCCTACTGTGTAGCACAGGGAACTATATCCAGCCTCTTGGGATAGACCATGATGGATGATAATATGAGAAAAAGAATGTATATATATATAATATATATATATATAAAATATATATGTATATGTATATATGTATGAGTCACTATGCTGTACAGCACAAATTGACATAATACGGTAAATCAACTATACTCTAATTTTTTTTTTTTTTAAAAAGAACTATCATACGAACCAGCATTTCCACTCTTGGGTATATATCTGAAAAAAAATAAAAATACTAATTTGGTAAGATACATGCACCCCAATGTTCATAGCAGCATTATTTACAGTTGCCAAGATAAGGAAACAACCAAAGTACCTATCAACAGATGAATGGATAAGGAAGATGTGGTATGTATATTCGGTGAAATATTACTAATCCATAAAAAGGAATGACTTGGAGGGCATTGTGCTAAGTGAAATAAGACAGGCAGAGAGAGACAAATACTGTATGATGAAAGTTATATGTGGAATCTAAAAAATACAACAAACTAATGGATATGACAGAAAAGGAGACTCGCAGCTATAAAGAACAAACTAATGTTTATCAGTGGGTAAGGGGGTGGGTGTAAGATAGGCTCCAGGGTGTATTGTACAACACGGGAAATACAGCCAATGTTTTGTGATAACTGTAAATGAAAAGTAACCTTTCAAAACTGTTTACAAGTTTTTAAATTTAAAAAATAACAATATATTAAAAGTAAAATATAACCATTAAAAAAGCCACACTACTCTACTCTCTTATGCAACACTTGGCTTTAAATGTGGTTAGGAAAGCAAAACAAAAGAAAACAAAAAGGTCTTGAGATATCTGAGCAACTTGTCCTATATTATTTCCCACCTACCTGTCCCAAATGTAATTGTGTGTCACCTGACATCTACTTTCTCTTTTGATTGATTGTGGTTGATTGTGTTCATGCTCTTTGTGGCTTCTGAAAAAGGACTGTAGCCAGTTCTGTATGATGGCTCTTAAAACATCTGCCTAGACGCCCACTTTTGCTCATGTGTCACTGAGCCAAGAGAAAGCACGTGGTTATCGTATGGTTCTGCCACAGTTCTGTTCCCATCTGCCACAAGAATGGCAAAACCCAAGGAGAAGCTACCCTTCATTGTATGTTCAGATTGCAGTGGACGTAGAGCAGAGTCTGAGACAATCCACTGTGGACACACGTACGGGCGAGAAATAGAGCATTGCTGTTGAATGACATAAAGACGTTGGATTCCTTGTTACTGTGGAATAACTTAGCCTAAGATGACTCATACATTCTTCATGTCTCACTCCTCTGGACATAGCATAGGTATATGGTTTTTCAGATAGTTCAACCCAGATCTTTTAATAAACAGTTTTATTCAGGTTGTTCTTCGTGGGTTCTGGTGGCATGTCCTACCTTATGCAGGTGCTTTAAATCCCAGATCCATAAGTAAAGAACCCCCCTCCTGATGACCACTGTTGATCGATTGGGCATTCTTTTTTTTTTTTTTCTTTTTGTTTTTTATTACTCAAATGAATGTATCACATCTGTAGTTGGATAATGATCATAACAATCTAATTTCACAGGATTTCCATCCCACAGCCCAAGCACATCCCCCCACCCCCCAAACTGTCTCCTCTGGAGACCATAAGTTTTTCAATGTCTGTGAGTCAGCATCTGTTTTGCAAAGAAGTTCAGTCTGTCCTTTTTTCAGATTCCACATGTCAGTGAAAGCATTTGAGGTTGGTGTCTCATTGTATGGCTGATTTCACTTAGCATGATAGTTTCTAGGTCCATCCATGTTGCTAAAAATGCTGGTATTTCGTTCTTTTTGATGGCTGAGTAATATTCCATTGTGTCTATGTACCACATCTTCTTGATCCACTCCTCTGTCGATGGACATTTAGGTTGTTTCCATGTCTTGACTGTTGCAAATAGTGCTGCAATGAACATCGGCGTACATGTGTCTTTGAGAGTCATGGTTTTCTCTGGATGGATGCCCAGGAGTGGGATTGCTGGATCAAATGGGAGTTCTATGTTTAGTTTTCTGAGGCATCTCCATACTGCTTTCCACAGTGCGATTGGACATTCTTAAAGTCAGGTCATCTTACTCTGAAGGGGATGGGAGAACTTGGATGTCATATCCTTTCTGCATAAACAGATTCTTCTTATAAGCCCAAGGTCATCACTCTTTGGGCTTATGTCAGCTGTCAATTATCTTCAAATAAATCACAATGAAACAAAAAATTTATGTAAATCAGACTTAAATACTTGAAATAAGACCAAATTTGTTTAAAAGTCTCAGTGATTAACCCTTCGTAGTCATACCCATTACATTTGTATAATGTGTTGTCATTTACACAGTGTTTTCACATGCGCACTTTTGTTAAATTCTTATAATAATGCCACGAAGTACAAATCTTTAGTATTATTGTTTTTACAAGTGAAAAATCTTTCAGGTCTCCAGGACATGTTCAGGAAAATTGTCCTGGAGTCACAAGAGAATAAATTAATTTTAAAAATAACCCTACAATATTTTAAAATGGGATTTGAGATACCTATCTACATAATTATCCAAATATGTGCCAAGTGTCATGCATTGGGGATTGTAAATTAAATAAGATACACATAGACCTCGGCTTTGTATGATTTACAGGTCAACAGAAACACATTTTAAAAAACCAACTTAAAATGTTCTAAATTTAACTATTTAATTAAATTATGATAAAGCAGAAATCCGGGGTGCTATGGAAGTGATTTTTAAGGGTCTGACCTGATCTGGAATGAACAGCAAAGATTTCCTTACAGTTACTGAGTTTTGAAAGACATGAAAATGTGCCAGATGACAGTGCTGAGCAGGCAAGTGAGACAATGTCTTCAGTTGATGGAAACAGTATCTAGAAAGTGACTCAGGTGGAGAGGAACATGATGTGTGGAGGAAAGGAAAGGAAAACTGATGCAGCTGCAGGGCGGGCAGTGATAAGCTTAGAACTGTTGATGCTGGTAGGAAGACGTGACTCTGATCCAGCCTACCTTGTGGACCAAGTTGAGGGTACCAACTTTTCCTTAGAGCAATGGGAGGTCATTTCAAGCAGGGGAATGTCATGATTAAGTCTGCATTTTTGAGAGCTCATTCCTACTGTTGTGAAGAAACAGAGAGGAGCAGAAATAAACTCTGGCAGACAAGGCTGGAGACCAGGCACAGACATGGTCCCTACCATGAAGAAAACAGTTTTATTCAGAACTAGCCATCAACTCCATACGTGATTGTGACGACAATATTGTCAGAAGCCAAGCAAGGCTTCAGAGAGCTGTTACCTCAGAAGGTAACAGCTCTCTGAAAGATGTAGGTGCCAGTGGCTGCTTTCCTTGATTTTCCCTTTTATTTCTGGACACATCTGATGAAAGACGTGCATCATGCTTCCTTTTTTTTTTTTTTTTTTTTTTTTTTTTGGTCTTTTTTAGGGCTGCAGGTGCAGCATATAGAGGTTCCCAGGCAAGGGGTGGAATCAGAGCTATAGCTGCCAGCCTACACCACAGCCACGCCCATCATGCTTTCTTTATTCTCTGCATTTCCGATGCTTTGCCATCTGGGGCCTTGCTGACACCGGAACTGCCTTCCCAGGGCTGATGAACTCCTAGAAATATTAAATGAAGGATCCATGAGTGTGCCTTTTATGTGCAAACTAACCAACATAGAACCCCTGCCCCAGCTGCCTCCTTCAAGGAGCTGCTCTCCTGCCCTCATCACCAGGGCTGGCACCAGATAACTAGATTCAGCCCCATGCCCAGAACCTACCAAAATGATTGGCATTAGCCCATCGGACACTTAGGCAACCTGACCTGTTCCTTCCCACAGAAGCCTACATTCTCCTTCTACCCCCTCCGCCCCTACAGACCCTGGTGCTCCCACCCCCGCCCCACCCCATGAGGTCCTCTGTGCTGTGGGTGCCTCCTTCCAGTGGGACTCTGAGTAATGAACTGCTTTTTAAAGGCAGTTGTCTTCTTATCTGTCGGCCTCACCCTATCTGACTTATAATAAAACCTATGTTTTAAAACAATTGGAATCTAATATATGGCACAAGGAACCTTTCCACAGACGAGAAAATCATGGACTTGGAGAATAGACGTGTGGTTGCCAAGGGGGAAGGGGAGGGGGTGGGAGGGACTGGAGCTTGGGGTAAATAGATGCAGAATGCTGCCCTCGGGATGGATTAGCAATGGGATCCTGCTGTGTAGCCCTGGGAATCTGTCTAGTCACTTATGATGGAACACGTAATGTGAGAAAAAAGAATGTCTACATGTATGTGTAACTGGGTCACCATGCTATACAGTAGAAAAAATATATATATAAATAAATGATAAAAAAATTTTACTCTTTACTATGTAATTTGGTTGAGAATGAGACCACAAATAAAGAATATATAGTCAGGAAAAAAAAAAAAAAAAAACAATTGTAACATAAAGCCTTCAAGTAAAGCTCAACTTTCTGGGACATAGTATCCAACATTTACAGGGGGCGTGCTGTGTGCTAGGTCTCGTTCTAAACACGGCCTGCATTAACTCAACCAGTCCTCACAACACGCTACTGTTTAGGGGTGAGGGTGTCACAGCCGTCAGAGATTGCAGCCACCTCCCCGCTGGTGAGTGGTGAGCCCTGAGGAAGCTTAGGATGTGGAAACTCAGGCTCTGGCCCCAGATGGCTGAGGTGCATATGAAAGGAATGATTTCATTGAGCCTAGACTCTTGCATCTTCCCCGACGTAGAAAAACCCTAAATCCTTTAACTTGAGTTATCTGCTTTTCTTTTATTAACAGTAATCTTTTGGTCCTACTACCTGCCCTTTGTAGCAAAACTCCTATATATCCCAGGTCCCCCCCTCACTTCCCTGGAGTGGTTTTTTAGGGTTACTTAAGATGCTGCCTCCTGGGCTTAAGTCCTGAGTTTGGTCCACCGTAACTCTCACCTTCTAGGTGAGGCGTATTTCATAGTCGACGGGGGACTAGTCTCACCCGATCTTACAGGTGGGCAAATGAAGGCCTGGTGGGTGAAGTGACGCTCCCTACATCACATAGCTTGTAAGTGGCAGAGCTGGGCTCCAAGCCCATTTCTGTTGACTCCAAAGACCTCCCTACCGATGTGACAGCTAATTCCTCTGGGAAATGTGGAGGAAACAGTAGAGAACCTTCTCTAGGCTATAACGTGCATGAAAGAGAGCGAGAGAGAGCGAGAATTGCTGCAGAGGATGCCTGGTCATGGGGCCGTGGGTGAGAAAGTGGGGAAACAGGAGCCATGAGAATAGTTGTTCACACTCAGAGAGGAAAACTGTGCCCCCGGCAAAGGGCACGTAGTTGAATTTTCCTTAAATGGGTACCAAGGCCAATATGGTCACTCTCAGAGGCCACATTTGCCTCTTGGCCAGTTCTAATTATCAGCATTGATGCCTTCTATAGACAATTATCCAGGCTTGGGGAGCTGCCTCAGTAAGTAATTGGAGTGCAGGGAGCTCTGGCAGGTTATTCACACAGACTTCCTCCCCCCACACCCTTGCTCCAAATGCAGTCAGCACAGCCTGAGTGGGAGCAATCAGGCCTCTGCAAAGCCAGCCCAGGGCTGTCGAGCAAATTGCAAAGCTGAACTCTCTGCATTAAGAGAAACCCATTAGCACCACAGAGCTATTGTAGCTGTCACATCACTGGGTGCCTGGCCATGCCTGCCTGCTCTTCCTCTGAGCCTGGCTGTCAGGGATTGGCTATGCCTTTGAGATGGATCAGAGCAAAGTTGTACTCCACTCGCTCTGACTTCTCGAGGAAGGAGTTCTTACCCAATAAAATAAAAGGCTGGTTTTCCTCCACTCGCACCTCCTTCCCATTAAACACTTCTGAGACTGACTGCCCAGAGTCAGCACAGATGCCAGAGGTTAAGGGCCCAGTGCCACAGGGCTGTTACTGACCTCAGATGGGCAACGGCAAGTCCCGGGGGGTCACCTGTCCTTCTGGCTGATAGGCTCTGATTTGGGGGTTCCTGATACTCCCCTTTAGCTTGATAATTCGCTGGAATAGCTCACAAAGCCCAGAGAAACAGGGGACTTACTCTTGCTGACTTATTACAGAGGATACAGGAACAGCCTAATGGAGAGGTTTGTGGACAGAGGCACAGAGATTCCAAGCCCTCTCCAGGTATGACTCTCCCAGGACCTCCGTGTCCTCACCAACCCGGAAGCTCTCCAGATGACTTTGGTGAGGGTATTTATGGAGGCTTCTTTAGCAAGGCGTGATTGATTAAAGCAGTCATCACTGGTGACTAATTCAACCCCCAGCCTATCTCCCTTCCTTGGAGCGGGTGTAGCACTGGAAGTTTCAACTCTCTTGTCATCTCTAATCCAGAGGTTGGTTCCTTTGGCAACCAACCTCCCATTTATAGGAACTTTGCACAAGTCCCCTCATTAACATAAACTTGAGTGTGGTTGAAAGGAGTTTGTTGGGGGTAACAAAAGACACTTTTTTTTTTTTTTTTTTTTTTTAAACCTTTACCACCCCAGAGCAATTTCAGAAGCCAGGAAGGAAAACCAAATATACATTTTTTATTATGTCACAATATCGCATGGGATCAGGGGCACGTGATAGGAGTAATTCAATTACTTTCTAACCCTTCTCTGGTGAGTTGTTAGACTGTCCCAGAAAATGGACCAAATAAGAGACATAAACAGAATAAAACCAGCATATCCCAGTATTGGCCAATCCTAGTTAGTACCTGCAGTCAGGACTGGGGAGAAGCACTGGTGTGACACACATAAGTACAGCCTGGCCTGGTACCAAATGGTCAGTGCTAAGGTAAAAAATGTGACCCCCTAGCCCAATCTGCTCCCTATTGTTTGGACTTGCATCCAAAAGGAGAGTTTCAGATGTGAGACCTTAGGCTGAGTCTCCCTAGGACAGTGCGTCTTTTAGAGTGCACTTCATTTTTTTTTTCAAATACCATACGATATCACTTATATCTGGAATCTAATATGCGGCACAAACGAACCTTTCCACAGAAAAGAAAATCATGGACTTGGAGTCTTGTGGTTGCCAAGGGGAAGAGGGAGTGGGGTGGATGGGGAGCTTGGGGTTAATAGATGCAAACTATTGCCTTTGGAATGGATGAGCAATGAGATCCTGCTGTGTAGCATGGGAACTATGTCTAGTCACTTATGATGGAGCATGAGAATGTGAGAAAAAAAATGTATGCATGTATATGTAACTGTGTCACCATGCTGTACAGTAGAAAAAAATTTATATTGCGGAAATAACATTTACCAAAAAAAAAAAAGAAAGAAAAAAAAAGCTAAAAAAAAATAGAATGCACTTTAAATGTTCTCTGCTTCCATCAGCACCTTCCCGCAAAGCAGCCTGACTTCCCACTCTAGCCACAAACATGAAGCATCTCCATCTAACATGTGGCCTTCACATCTGACCCTTCTTCCCAATTAGTGTCCACCTTTCCCAGCACAATCGTTCTGGTTATCAGAAACTTTTCTTTGCCTGCTTTTCATGGTTGAGAAACATCTCCAAGTCATCAACAACCTCTCTCTTGTGTCTTTTCCTACTTCTGAATGCTGCTTCCATTTCCATCATGCCCTCCCACTTTGCTCTAATAAGATGCTTCCAAGAAACCAGCTTCCTTCTTCCGTCTGCCTGTCTTCTCACGTCCTTATTTATCTACTAGTTCGCTTCTCTTCCCTCCACAAGCTGTGTCTGGGTGGCGTTGGATAAAGACGCTACATTTTCCCACAGCATTGAAATAGACATTGTGTTCCTGAAGCTTTTGAAAAGTGGAGGTGGGTTGGCACCCAAATATCCTCAAGCATTGTGACGGGGAAAGCTGCATCTTTTTTCTTACTCAGCCAAGCCAAACACCCTTTCTGTTTGCCTTTTAATTTACATCCCGAAGAAAGATAAATTGTAGTACACAATTCCTGAAAAGTGGGTGAAGAATGACATTTTAATAAAGTAGGATTGTGGGTGTGAATCATGGCTGCTGAGGACTGACAGGCGGAATAAAATGAAAACGATTCTCTGCTGCACAGCTTAATTGTATGTCTCCGTGTTCTCCAGCATTTTCCATCAGTGGCATCCTGGGGACTCGTGCCTGAATGCAAAGCAAGCTCACCCACCTTTCCATGCCAACCTACCACCCTTGTGACATGTGTCTGTTATGTACACAGAGCGACACGAGTGCTTAAGAAACACACAGTAACTTTACTTTTGTTCCTTCATATTATTTTATGACAAAGACTATTTTGCTCAAACCACATGGACGCTTCTCTCTTTAGAAATTGTCTTTATATGCCAGTGTTTCTAAAACACTGGATTATAAAGAGTCAGCTATTTAACTGGATCTCGATAAATGAATTCAGAGCCAACACCCACATCTCCTGAAATTGGTTTGTCACTTTGTGGTTATATCACATGTTTAATGCCAGTGATGTTTTCAAGTATAATAAGATCATTGGATTCTCAAGATCCAGCTTCGTCAATCTTTTCTTAACTACACACTCCTTCCAAGCTTGAAAGATGGAAGATAGTTCACCACTGATGAAATTTAAAAGAAAATGCTTTGGAATGTTGAAACATTTTGAGGATAACAGGAGAGCTTTGAAAGGACAATTTAAGTGACATATCCAACTTGAATTAGTAAGTTATTGAATGTTCAATTTGAAAATGCCAACTTCATATCCATGAAGTTACACAGATGTTGAAAGCAGACAGTCCTGGGCTTAAAGCCCACCTCTGACCCTGAAAAAGGAAGTGGAATGATTTATCTGAGCCTTGGTTTTCCAAAGGATAAAGTGGGAATAATTGTGTACAGAGGGTAGAGCTATTGTGAGAACAGAGACACACATGAAGCTTAATCATTTAGTGTCCAGGTGTGAAAATGAAACCACAGTGCACCTTTTAGATAGAGGATCAAATACACGGACTTGGTCACCCCAGGATCAGAAAGCTGAGAGAGGAAGTTCCTGTTGTGGCTGAGCGGGTTACCAATGTACCCATGAGGACTCAGAGTGATCTCTGGCCTCACTCAGTGGGTTAAGGATCCAGTGTTGCAGTGAGCTGTGGTGTGGGTTGCAGATTCAGGCAGCTTGGATCCCTTGTTGCTGTGGCTGTGATGTAGGCCGGCAGCTGTAGCTCCAATTCAACTCCCAGCCTGGGAACTTTCCTATGCCGCAGGTGCAGTCCTAAAAAAAGAAAGCAAAAGCACAAAAAAGAAAAAAGCTGATAGAGCAAATTAAAATTATTAACTGCAAGTCAGTGACTTCCCATAGAACTGAAGGAAGAGAAGAAGAGAGGAATATTACCAGAAATGAGAAGCCAGTAGGGAGCATGTTGGGCAATTGTTGGCACAGCGAGGAAGAAAAAGCAAACTCGGCACGTTCTTGGCGTCAAAGGCCTGATTCCATTTCCCAGCGGAGCGAAGGGAGGAGAAGGGAACTTGTCACAGAGGTGAAGTGTCAGGCCCTGGGACCAGGCTGTCTGGGTTCGGATCCACCCCTGGCCTTGCTTGCTCTGTGTCTTGAACAGACCATGTGGCCTCTTCATTCTTCAGCTTGCCATTGGGGACAAGAAGACCACGCATCTTCTGAGGACTCAGTGAACCAAAACATGCACTACATGCAAAATATGTGCTAGATGCAAAGTCTGACCCATAGTCAATGCAACGTGAATGTCTGCTAATACCGTCAGTAACACTGTCCTCCTGCCATTGTCACTCTTCTCCTTGAGTCTTAGGGCAGAAGCAGCCTCCCACATGGAAAACTGGAAGAAGGTAAAGTAAATGTTATCTCCGCCGACTGGGCTTGTCCTTCCTGATGAGCTGTCTCCTCCGTGACTGTCAGCTTATGAAGACGAGGGTTACTTCTTTTTGGATGCAAAGTTTTCTGTGTTCTATAGCCCTGTGCCTGGCTTCAGAGAGGAGTGCAGCGAACATTTGCGGCCTGAGTAAAATGCATGGAAACTCCTAATTTCTGATTTGGGCAGCTGGGTGGATGGTGGCACCATTCTTTTATTTAGGGCCCTGTTGAGAGAGGTCAGGACGTAGATGGAAACTGAAGTTACACAACTGGACGGTGTTGTTCCAGGGAAATGTCTGGAACGGAAAAGTGTGTTTATTTGTTTTTACCATATACTCTGTGCCAGCCATTGTTGCAGATATTGGGGAAACGAGATGAAACAGAAGTAGACACCAGCCCTTGCTCTCATGGAGCTCACATCTTCTTGGGGCTGTCTGATAGTAATAGGATACTCTAGTAATAGGTCAGTTACCCAGACTGTTCAGAAAAAAGTGAGTGCCATGGCAGAGGTTGAAATGGTATTTATTTTCCAATTTTTTAATGAAAGTATTGTTGATTTACATTATATTAGTTTATATTAGTTTCAGGTGTGCAACATAGTGATACAATATTTTTATAGATTATACTCCATTAAGTTATTACCAGAATACAGCTATAATTTTCTGTGCTATACAATATACCCTCTTTAAAAAAATTTATTGCAGTATAGTTGACTTACAAAGTTGTGTTAATTTCAGGCATTAGCGGCGTAAATCAGTTCTGCATATACTATACAACACTCCATTGTGGCTTTTCTGTTTTACGTATCAGTTTGTATCTCTCCTAACCCCATAACCCTAACATGCCCCCCACTTCCCTCTCCCATGGTTACCTATTGTCTGTTCTCTGTATCAGGGAGGCTGTTTCTGTTTTGCATATACATTCGTCTGTATTATTTTTAGATTCACCTAGAATGGTATCACGCAGAGGCTGTCATTTTAAGTGTGATCAGGGTAGGCCTAGCGGAGGACTTTGGACAAAGACTCGGAGGGAGCGAGGGAGTGGACCCCAGGACCACCTGGGAGAGGGTGCCGGGAGGATGCGGAGGTACCAAACGTGAACCCCCTGACTCAGGAGCACATTCCCTGTGCCCCCAGCACAGCACGAGGCCTCTGGTCCCCACAAAGGAAGCAAGAGGGACGTGGAAGACGCAGTCTTCTGGGTGGGGAAGTGCAGGCAGTGGAAGACCCTCTGGGATGTGGCTCTGCTCCCTGTGAGATGGAGAGCGGGAGGGCTGAACACAGGCACAACGGGACTCGCTGTTTTAAAGGATCCCTTTGCCCACCGGTGTCACCATAGTGCTGCGGGTGAGTGCGGACAGGGCAGAGCAGGTGGGACGTGCTTGCAACACTTCACCTGAGAAACAAAAGCCAGCTTGGACCATAGTGGTCGCAGAGGAAGTTGTGAGAAAAAAGTCCGATGTGGGTAAATATGAATGCCAAGCCAAGCCAACGGGCTGTTTTAAGGGGTCAGATATGGTTATTAGAAAATAAAAGGAAGTCGAGGATATCTTAAATGCTGAAAGAATTTCATTGTGTAAAGAGCAGGGCTGTGTGAAAAGCTGGGCCTTTCCCAGCCATCAGACACACTGATATTTAAGGATGGACAAAAGAAGACAAACCATTAAAGGCACTGAATGGGAGAAGCCAGAGAAGGAAAAATACTCAGGAATATTTCCAAGGAAAACAAGAAAGTACGTGGCGGATCAGTCCTTAAGAGGGCATATGGGATAACGCCGCTGCGTATGGGATGATGCCGCTGCTCGAGGTTATTCTGTTTATCCTGGGGCTTAGACACTGACTGTATCTCAACTAATATGGAATAACTTTTCCTTATAGAGAAGAACCAAAGATTGGTGGGTGGATAGTTCAGCCTTGAAACTGATGTGAAGCAGAAACGAAAAGTGAGGGGAGAAAGAACTGAGCACGGATGGGAATGTGGTTGGTGCTGGCATGTGCACTGCCCTCTGTGCGTTGTGGTGGCAAAGGAAAAAATGAGCACTTAATGTAAATCTTTATGGGGAAAACTTGCGAGACGTTATTTAGTTTTCTTTCCCTCCTATAACAAGTTACCAGAACAACAAAGACTTGTGATCCTACAGTTCTGGAGTCAGAAATCCAAATCGGGGTTCATGGGGCTGACGCCAGGGTGCCAGCAGGGCCGTCTCCTTCTGCAGGCTCTGGAGGAGATTTGTTTCCTTGCCTCTTCCAGCTCCTAGATGCTCCCACATTCCTTGGCTCGTGGCCCCTTCCTCCATCTTAAAGGAGGCACTGGAACATCTTCCAATCTCCCTAAGTTTTACCACTGCTTCCTTTCTCCCGGCTCTCCTCTGTCCTCCAGATGGTCCCCAGACTGCATACAGAATATCCCAATGAAACAGGCCAGGCTTCAGAGGTGAGCATGGCGAGGGGGCCTTTTCTTTGTAGTAGTTATCAGACACAGGAGCTGTCCTGATTCTCTGTCCACTTGGGTACTGGGCCTTTCGAGAAGCAGGATTGAGTAGCCAGGGGAGGGAAGCAGAGTGCAAGCTTAACATTTCAAAACCAACAGCTTCCACAAAATCAAATCATGCAGTGTTATCTAAGGGGTTGCGGGGAGGGGGGGGGAGCAGATATTCTTCTACCCTTTTAGCTTCTCCGGCTGCTCTAAGAATGAAGACAGCATGCAATAGATTAATAGGCAAAAAACCAAACATGTATCCATGGGAGAGACCCAGAAAGACTTAGTAACTCATCCAAATGGCCAAAACTTAACCTTAAATGCCATCTTCAGCTAAAGACAGAAGAGGATACTGGGGTAATAGTTTGGAACTTCAAAGAGGAGGAAGGCAGTTTACATGGAGAGAGAAAGGCAAATGCTTGGTAAAGAAATGTTTGCTGAGCCAGGCAGCGACAGTGGGACACAGGAATTTTAACCGAGAGACTTTGCTGGGTTCCCCCGTCGACACGGCTAGTTCATACTGTGGTTTTCTATGGTGATGGCTCCCTTCCTGGAACAAGTCCCCGGTCTACACTCTCGAGGCAGTGAGGGAGAAGTCAGAGTTCCTTCCTCAGTCTTTTGGGTCTGGATTATTTTCAGTCCGAAATAATTTGCCTGCCTAAGAGATATTTTGGGGTGGCAGGTTTTGCTCCCCGGCAGGGTATTTAGTAGCTAAGATGAGGAAGTGAGGAAGGTGAAGGCTGCAGTGAGAAAGAGAAGACTGGCTTAGCCACTCCAAAGTGCAGACTAAAGACACGAATGTGAACACTGATGGGCCAGAACAGAGAAATGTCAGTAACTAATCACCAAGAATGATGGGTAAGAGCAGGAAGAGTCCTGCTCAAACCTCTGCAGCAGAGAAACCCCTTCCCAGCCAAGCAAAACTACAAACAAAGGGAGTTCAGTGAGCAGGAGTCAGAATTCATCATGAGATGAGAACACACAAAAGTAAATTCCATCCAAATATCAGATAATTTAGAGGCCCGGGGATGCTTGCCTTTACCCGGGCAGCCTGCAGTCAGGGACAAAGAGACTGCATCGCTCCAAGGACAACACATAGAATATCCTATCTTCATTTATTTTCAATTCACTGCTCTGCCCACAAAAGCGTCTAAGAGCAGGTAGGTGGTGGAAAGTGGGAAACGACCTGCGGCTGTGACAAAATGCAGATCATGGCGCCGAGAGGCTGTCTCATTGCTCGGGAATGTGAACCGGTTTTTAAAACCTTCCTGAGACCTGGGGGTCTGCAGCTCAGAAGTGGCCGCGAGGGTGTGAGGGAACTAACGCGGGGAGTGGAGGTGCACGAGGGTCCTGCTCGGCTCAGACCTCGGGGCGTCTCCTGGGTCTACAAAGCCCAACTCTGGGCAGGTGCTCGGGCTGCAGCTTCAGGGTGTGCGCAGAAGTCCTGCACAGCCCTCCCATGCACCGAAAATACTAAGTCCCTGGCCCCCTGTCCTTGTTAAACTCCCTTCATCTCCGAAAAAAAAGAAAATCAATAGCGAGTAACTCGCCTCTCATCACCTCCCTGCTCTCCTCCCTCGGCAACCTCCCCCGACTCAGTCAAACTTACTGGGCTGCACTTGGGGGGAGGGCAACTCTATTTGTTGTGAGCAACAATGCGAGAGCTAATGAGATGAGTGTTCGAAGACAGTCTCCTAAGAAACGTATACAGAACTCATGTAGCTCACTTCTGTCAACACCTAATCGATGAGGAAGCTAGTATCATTATTCCCATTGCCATGCATGGCTGTGTTGGAGCTCGAGTCCAAACCAGTATAAAAACCTGTAGGAAATACATACAAGATCAGCATTTATCTTACGATCGCCTGGCTCTACGTCACAAGACAAAAGGAAAAAGTCAAGGTTCCGAATGAGAAGGCATTATTCTGGGTTTGCATAACTGACATCCTTATCTGTTAGTGGCTTGAATAAGCCCAGCAGCCGTTATAAGATCATTAGAAAAGGGTAGCACAGGTCCAGAAGGCCAGTCGGTTGCACTCTAATCACAGGAGAAGCAGCAACCCTGACAGGGGCCCCAGGGAAAATGTATTGAAGCAGCTAGAAGAGTTTAATGAGTGAATCAAGGTAGGAGAATCTCTACCTGCGCACTAGTGGACACGGTCTATCACTGGGGACGCAGATGAGCTGAGGGACAGCTCGTCCCCCTCTTCCTCTTCTTGGTCCCATGGCAGCAGCAGATGTCTGAGAGAACTCAGAGATGTGAGCAAGGATAGAGGCAGAGGAGGGGAAAGCATCCTTGAATCAAATACGTCGGCTCGGCTCAGCAGACCTCAGCCTAGCCCCGAGTCCCCTCCCACCACTGACATGGGGGGTTTTAGGGTAAGTCTTTGGGCATTCATTTCCAGAACCCAGACGGGAGTGGGACTTGAGGAAGAGAATGAGAATACAGCCTCCTAATTGCAGTAGAATCTAATTTTCAAACCTCCTTTTCAGCGGGCATCTGGATGGTCTGTTTTAATGCGACCAATTGCCCGGGGTCTCTTTCCTGCCCAGCAGCCTATGGAGAGAAGTACCGGAGGAGAAAACGATGTAATGAGGACCAGGCTCAGGACAAGCCGAAGTGCCTGGCACAGAAGCATCCTGGTCTGCAGCAGGGGCCCCCTGATTACCGCAGATCTCAGGAAACCTTGGCACTGCCCTGATCCAAATGAGATGCCAGCATCAGGGAACGTTCCTTCTCCATGCATGTCTTTTTTTTCCTTTCCTCTTCAGGGTGATTAGATGTTGGATGATAAAAGTAAAATATTTTAGCCATGTTACAATTTGTAAAGCGCACCCTGCAACTACCTTGGCTGGATAAGCCTGGTTCACCCCTGCTCTGATGTTCCCCAAACCAGCTTTCACCAAAATAGTGAACACCCTGCAGTTCCTGATCTGTCTGACGGATCGTTACAACAGTGTTTTGCAGTATTATCACACTCAGTTCACTAAAGCATGCCAAGGCACAGCGAGGTTAGGAAATTCACCGAAAAAGAGACAATTTGCCGTCAAAGTTCATATTTATTAAGCTGCAGCAGGCGTGGTGATAGTCACTCTGTGGAGACAATGGCAGTAACCAACCCCCACCCTGCAACCTCTTGAAGTGGGTATTATTTATCATCATTTTCATTTTATACATAAGGAATCATAGACTGGCACTGATTAAATAACTTACCCAAACACATACACATAGAAAGATTCAGAGCTGGAATGCAGGCAGTGCAACTGCAGGCCCCCTTCTAAAATTCCTTGTTGAATTGCTAGTTCACAAAGACCTTGGCTTTGAGCAAGGTCTTCTAGGTGAGGACACAGCACACGGAATACGTAATACATCTAGATAAAAATAAAATGCTGTTTAATATATAATTATAAATTATATATTGAAATACATAAAGGTTGTAAGTATGAAGTTATTTACCGCGTGAATCTCAGTAACCTGAAGATTTTCGGTTGCTTTGGTTTGGTTTGGTTTTAGTTGGCAGGTGTGCAAGTTTGCAGCTGCTGAGATGAAACTCATTGATGGTTTAGATTCCTGGTTCTCAGAGGATAGGAACAGATCTAGACAGGAATGGATAAAAAGAGAATCGGTCATTCTGTTGTTGGCAACACTAGAGGGATTTTAGGGAGACCATCGGTATCTAATGGGAATTTGTGAATCTGCTTGCTGTGAGGTGTGCCATGGGCACTTGCTCCCATGGAAATGTCAGCAAAATTCAGAGTGATTATTATATTTGATACTTTTTTTTTTCTGGAAAATACAGACATTATAAGCCCTCTGTCAGAACTGTTGGGAGCATATGGGGACAGCCAATTTTCCCTTTTATATCAAGAGTGTAACTGACTCCCAGCCCAAAAGGAAGTTGAAAAAAAGAGCTGACCATACATGCATACTATGCAGAACAGGTATTCTTGTCACTTATACAGTAGCTTCATTATTATTTCTTCCTGCTTCCAATTTTTTAGTAATAAAAATACAGGCAGTATGATTCTCTTTGCATTACAGAACAAAAGCAAAAACAAACATGCCTGCTCTACAGAACTTCCAAGTTTATGACGGAGCTCTGTGCAACCCAGGGCCTGGGAGCTGACGTGTGAACTCAAGTCCTCTGTTCCCTGGCGTAGGTTCATTCCTCCTTCCTAAAATATGAAATCAGTCAGTATATCATCCAGTCACTCACTAAGTCATTCGCTCATTGATTTGATTAACAAACGTTTATTATGACCGTATACTAAATGCTTTCCGTGTGATATACCAATAGAGTTCCCCCTGCCAATCTGTACTATTTCACTCCTGCTTCATAGGGCAGTGAAGATGCAGAGAATTCGGCAACTTGTCTCTAAATACACAGCTGATCAGTGACTGAGGTATGATTTGGAGCCAGGCATTTGGTGGCAAGGCCCTAAGTGGGCAGCTTCTCTGTCTGAAGGTCTGTGTGTAGCACAGGACACAGATCACACCGTCACCAGAAGTGGCCAAGACAGTGTCTGTGTCCCTGCCATGGTCTGTGTCATGTTTTCCATTCTTTTCCCTTTCCCCTCATCATCTAATTCTTCATCCAGTCTGTGTGACCCAAAGCCTGAGGTAGGTTTCACACAGGATCCTCGGTCCCCTGTCACACATGGCTTAGAGTGCAGCCCATAGAATCCTGAGGCTGCGCTTCACTCAACACAAAAACAAAAGCAAACAAAAATGAGTTTAGCAAATGCATTGTAAACCCTGTGCCTCATCTTTCTTCCTTCATGATTCATGCCCAACTGGAAAAATCCAAGCAATGCATAAGAGTGGGAGGTACCAGGGAACATTCTTCTCTCGAGATGACACCGGGCTGCTCTCATGACATGTGGGAAGCCCACTATTCTTGCACAGACATCTAGTCCTCTGTAGTTGCCTCTGCTCTCCTTGTACTATTCACTGACTCGGCACGTGGTGATTTGGCTTATAGGACATTACATATCATCTGTGTCAGGGGTTGGTCAACTGTACCCCATGGGTCAAATCTGGCCACCCACCTTCTTCTGTGATAAAGTCTTACTGAAATGTAGTCATGCTCACTTATTTACATTTTGTCTCTAACTGCTTTTGTGCTATGATAACAAAGTTGAGTAGGTGTGGCAGAGACCACGTGGCTTGCAAAAGGGAAAGAATTCACTATATAGCACTTTACAGAAAATGTCTGCCAACCCTGCTGTTTGCCAGAGATAATACCGTATGTGAACATTTTACTCAAATAAATGTAAAGGTGTAAGGAGTTCAAGCAGAAGGTGGGAACTGCCTGTAAGGAGTCCCACCCCTACCTGGGGATCATACGTGTCTTGAACGATGCATCTACATGGCTTTGCCTCTGATGTACTGATGTTACGTGAGCCGAAGTGACAGGTCCTCAGCAGTTTCTATTATTATCCATAGCAAACGCTGAATATCTTTGCTGCATAAAGTGAAAATACTACAATTGAAGAAAAAGAACTGCTCTTATTGAATGGCAGCTGTGTTCCAGGCCCTTTATGTATATCCAACCTTTTATTCCACCATTACCTCAACCAGGTGAAGTGGATATTCTCATCTCAGTTTTACAGCTGATGACTCTGAGACTGCCCACACAGTGAGAAGTGGAGAAACAAGAGTTGTACACCCAGGCTCTGAAGATATTATTTTTGCTCCGCAAGATTTTCCAGTGATAATGTCTTTCTTTTGAAGTTTACACGTCGCCGTCATATGCCATCGTTTCTTTAAATCTGTGATCCACACTGCAATTTCAACAGAGCTGGCACCACTGTCTTTATTTCACCGCAAAGAATTTGAGACGAAGAATCATTGAGTTGTTAATTACAAGGTCATGTTTATGTAACACGAGAGTCTCCAATGTTTGATTCTCTAAAGAGCCCTGAGAAGCAGGAGGTTCATTATTATCCCAACTTCACAGATGTGGAAACAGGACTCAGAGAGGCCAAGTAAAATGCCAAGGTTCAGATGCCAAGAAGTGGGTGTGCCAGGACTCAAATCCTTATCTCCTGACTCCACACTCCTCATTCACTCTCCTCTCTCAGAGCATCCACTCGGAGTGTATTAGATGTTCAATGAGTGCAGAATAAATAACTTTTTTATAATATTTAGAATAGGGCAAGGACATTTGGCTTGATGTTTTTAAAAACATACTTATTACAATCCTGGAAGCATACATTTTCTTCTCAATCTATCAGCACACATTTTGGGAGTTCCTGTCATGGCTCAATGATAACAAACCCAACTAGGATCCATGAGGATGCAGGTTCAATCCCTGGCCTTGCTCAGTGGGTTAAGGATCTGGCATTGCCATGAGCTGTGATGTAGGTCGCAGACACGGCTCGGATCCCATGTTGCTGTGGCTGTGGCTGTGGCTGGCAGCTGCAGCTCCAGTTTGACCCCTAGCCTGGAAACCTCCATATGCTGTGGGTGTGGCCCTAAAAAGCAAAAAAAAAAAAAAAAAATCTCTACTCTCAGGTGAAGAGTTGTTCTTCCATCTGACTCCTGAAAGGCGATGCAGGAAGTGATAAAGCAGGGGCTAATGAACCAACTCTGAGTGCCCAGTTTTTGTAGCTCAGTGACTGAGTGGGCATGGGCAAGTTATTCTATCACCACAGATTCTTTGTCTGTAGAACTGGAATATCACACCCATCCGACATACTTAGCGTGGGAATTAAAAAACAGAACAAACATAAAATACAGTACCAAGCACCTACACAGCCAATCCCAGCTCCTCCGCAGAGCTCATTCAAGGAGATCACTGGTTTGGGAGGATGGCTGACGCTCTGGATATTTAGGTATATTTGGATTGGGAGGGAGAGCGCAGAGGTATCCATATGACGAATATCCACTGCAGGTTTACCACGTCCCAGGGTTGCTGAAGGACCTAGTTCTTTTCATGCCTGCGGAGAGCCCACCATAGGTCACACACCAGCCACCTGCCCTCCTCACTTTCTGTCCAGCCTTCCAGGAGCTTTCCTGCCTCCGCATCTGTATTGCTGCCTCCTGTGTGGAATAATTTCCCTCCAGATATTCAAGGGCTACCTGTTTCGCTTCACTCAGGTCTTTGGTCCAGTGAGCACCCATCTGAAAGGGACCCCCCCCCTTCCCAGCTCGCTACGTGTCCTGACCGCATAGCACTTATTCCCTGCCATGCAGTTATCTGTTTAGTTCTTTGTTTAACACCTGTCTCTCTCTCTGCAGAATGTAAGGGGACAGAGGTGAACAAGATACACTCTAGGTCATTACGATTCTCAAGACCCGGTAGAAACTATGAGTCAGAGGCAGATATGTGGCCCAGGAGAGGAGCTAATTGTCTGAACCATTTTGCAAGCCCCGCTAAGAGATTCTGACATTCAGGAGCCAAGAGCCCCTTTAAATATCTCTTTTCTTATCAAATGGAGAAGGCAGACTTGACTATGGAAGATTCAATTAAGCCTGGCGAATCTATCTTTCGTTGACTGTCTCCCGTGTGAGACAGACCCAGTTGTAGCCAGAGGAACAGCAGCGTAATGGGATGGTGAAACCGACTTATGGTTAACTGATGTTTGAACACAGGGGAGCAAATGAATATCTGAAGAACCCCAGGATGTGAGCTTCCTTCCACGTGATGCAGCGCTCTCCTTGGCTCTCCGCGTGTGCCCAGTTTACACCCGCCAAGGCCCATCCTGTCGGTTTTAGAAAAGGCAGCTTAAAGAGACACCCTTCCATCTCTTTGGCCCTAGCTTCCTTTACAATTAGATATAAAGTGTGTTCTGCACCATGTCCCTCTCATTCTTACCTGCCGTCGTCTCTCAGACTTTTTACACAGATGACTGAGATCGTAACGTGGGATCGTGGAACCTGATCAGAAGTCCAGGAACTGGGCTTGGGTTCGCCAGTCCCGGCTGTGTGAGTGAGGGAAGATGTTTACACCTCAGTTTTCTCATTGCTACGCTGAGATGTAAAATAAATGTACGTGAATTTGTACGACTGATTTCATAATGTTATAATAAGAGTTCTTATCCGAAGTTTATAAATTCCAAGTGGAGGCAGTATTCCACTGGATATGTGTGCTTGCAGGAACATAAAGACGTGAATGCCAGTGATATATGTTGCATGTAGTTAAGTGAATTTTTTTCCGGATTCTGTCTCCATGCAGGTGCTAAAGCCTTTGTTAGATTCTCAGAGCCTTCCTGACACAAAGAAAGCCGAGCCTTCCCGCTGAGAGATATAAGGGGGTTATGAGGGACTTGGGGAAGTTGTAGCAGGATTCTTTACTTTGGTTACTAAAAGAGGAAAAGCAAACTGTAGAAACTAGTCTTTAGAATCCCTTGGGTTATTGATCAGTATCCTCTATGTGTTCTGTACTCAGAATTCATGGACAGAAAGTTGATCAGGGGAATGGTTAATTAGAAAGGTAGGGTCTAACTTGGACAACTTGATAGATTCTGTGAGCCATGTTACCAAGTAAGGCAGCCACAGAACCCCCTAAATTCCACCTTTGCTTTCATGTGCTCATGCCCATACTTGTTGTGTTCGTTGGCAGCCGTGACTTCTTAGGTTACCTGTAATGTTTTCAGTGTTGTCATCTTAACAATTACTCCAAGAGCTTGTTAGGTTAATCGTCTTGTAAGGATGCACTAGTCAACTCAGCAAAAACAACTCAATGGACTAATGGCTTATGTTCCTAAAATGAGCTAGTTAGGAGTTCCTTGGATGAACTGCTAAATTCCAGTGATTCTCAAGCATTCCCATCTACAGAATAAGATGTTGGGACAAGATTCCTGGTACTGTCCCGTCACAAGCAATGAATCCTCTTCTACCACATTTCCACACCTTCTGCTCTCCGAGCTGCTTCTGTGTTCTCCCTGTGTTTGTCCATCCCGTTGTCTCAGGCTGGATAGTATGTCTATCTTCTCCATCTATTGAAATCTCAATCCTAAAATCTTAAGCCAAATGCCTCCCAAGTTTTTCACAACACTGTTCTTTGGCCAGTTCTACGTAACATGTAAATTTTACTTCTCTTTAGCATACATACTCCACTACACACAGGTGCTCAATATATACTCATGTCCAGACAGATATACCTTAATGTACAAGAGGAAGTCCACCCATATCTCCCTCTGTCCCCAGAAGCAGAAATAGACCTACAGTGCCTAGTGATTCATATTTATTAGTGGAGAACTAGAACCCATGCCTCCTAGTTTTAGTATGTCATGTCAGGATCTAGTAAACAGATATATACTGTGATCTAGTAAACATAGAGAAGAAAATGCAGAGCTGGACTAAGGTGAATTAATGCTTGAGAAACTAACCTGGTTGGGTGTATCCACGTCTCCGTCAAATGGACCATCTTGGGATGAGTTCTCAGTGCAACTGGGGAAGTGAGATACTTAGAGGAGGAAAACCAGCAAGGCAATGAGAAGCCATTCTGGGTAGAAGAAACTCACCCAGTGTCTTGGATGGAGGATGTGACCGAAGAGTGGCTGCTGTAATTCTCTGATTGTTGTCCTCATTCTTGGAATAATGCATTCAAGGAATATCGCCAATAACACTTAGTTTCCTTTGATACCATGTGGTGAGGTTGAATTGCTGGTTAAACTTTCCCAACGAGCTAGAAAGAACCTGGAGGGCCTAAGGGTGCATGGATTGGCCCCATGATTGGATCTAGTGTATCTGTGGTCCCTGCGATGGTCAGAGAGAAGCGCATCAGAGCCTGTGGCCTGTTCCAGCCTAGCGTGTGTTCCACTACATGGAAACCGTGTTGCCAGGCCTTGATCTCCATGGTAACCTCCCCCACACAGGAACACACCATAATCTGGATTCTTATTTAAGCGATAGCTTTTTTTCCCCTTTTCCCATTTACTTCCCCGGAGTTATAAAGTCCTGTAATGCATGATAAGTTGCATCCACCTGATATCATCAACAGACTATTCTGCCAGGAAACGAAATGCCCAATGAAAGCAAATCAATGGCCCATGGAAGCAGCTCTTCCCAGCAGTGACCTAATCTGCCTGCTTCAAAAGAAGGTGAGGAAACTATAACTCAGTCGCAGGCCGGGATTCCTGGAAGCGATCATTGTATATGCAGCACTGTCCTCATGTTCTTTTTATAGAGGCTACAGTGGCATGAACTGTGAGGTGGAAGGGAGATAGCAGTGAACTTGAGCCTTGGCCCTGAGGCTTACCTGCAGAATTAATCTGCTAAATCATGTCTCTAAGCCTCAGTTTCCTCATTGATGACATGGTAAGGGTGGAGGCTACCCAACCTACCTCTTCAGGTCTCTTGTTTTTAAGGTATTATAGGTGAAGACTGTGTACCTTTTCCATAGCTACGCAAACATAAGTTCTCACCGCACATCACGCTTTGACCCCTCTTTAACTTTCAGCAGGAGTCTAAAGCTGAGGCTCCTCTATCTTCTCTTTAGTCGAAAGAACCGCTAAGAAGGGAAAAGCATAAGCACTCATGCAGCATATTGAAGGCAGGGGTTTTATTGTTTTCCTTTTTTTTTTTTTTTTTTTTTTTGCTTTTTAAGGCTGCACCCAAAACATATGGAAGTTCCCAGGCTAGGGGTCAAATCAGAGCTGCAGTTGCTGGCCTACACCACAACCAGAGCGACGTCAGATCCAAGCCATGTCTGCAACCTACACCACAGCTGACGGCAACGCCGGAGCGAGGCCAGGGATTGAATGCATGTCCTCATGGATGCTAATCAGATTCGTTTCTGCTGAGCCATGACGGGAACTCCTATTCTGTTTTCTTTACCACCACATGCCCAGCCCTGGAACAGGAGTTAACTTGCGCACAAGTTTAGTGAATTTGCTGCATGGATATATTTTTGTCTTGGTTGGGGGTCTGTAGGAGCAGACTCTGAGACAAGGATTTGAGTGGCATTGTTCACCTGGGAAGAGCCCTGTAGGACACACCTCAGAGTCGTGTCTCCCAAATCACAGTGGAGCTGGGCCACTAAACCACCCTCCTATCTGCCAGGTGGTTAAGGGCTTCTTCCAGGAGGCGTTAGATCCCAAACTTCCTGCCCACACCCCCCAGGGACACAGGGAGGCAAGGAATGACCGCCAGTGAAGGACGGTGGGGCTGGTGGTTGGAAGTCGTGCCAGCATCGCAAAAATACTAAGGGATTATAGGCAGGGCACCAGTGGCATCAGTTTCAGTTATGCATCTGGAAGTTTGGGTAAATTATCTCAATTACTGTGATTCAGATGGAGTTTTCTGTTATTCACTCATTCTAAAAAAGTGTAATTAATCTATGATTTGATGTTTTTATGTTGGATGTAGGAGAGAGTAAAAGCTGACAGGACAGTGTCTAGATTGCTATGAAATCGGACCATCGTGCGTGTGTATTTTTTTATTTTCTTTTTAGGGCCACACCTGCAGGATATGGAGGTTCCTGGGCTAGGGGTTGAATCAGAGCTGCAGCTGCTGGCCTACACCACAGCCACAGCAACTCGGGATCTGAGCCACATGTGCACGCCTACACCACAGCTCATGGTGACACTGGATCTTTTAACCCGCTGAGCAAGGCCAGGGACTGAACCCACTTTCTCATGGGTACTAGTCATATTCTTAACTCGCTGAGCCACAGGGGAACTCCTGTGTGTGTGTTTATTTTTAATAAAAGCTGTTATCTGGGAGTTCCTGTCGCGGTACAGCAAAAACGAATCTGACTAGGAACCATGAAGTTGTGCATTCAATCCCTGGCCTCTCTCAGTGGGTTAAGCATCTCGAGTTGCCATGAGCTGCCATGTAGGTCACAGACATGGCTTGGATCCTGCATTGCTGGGGCTGTGGTGTAGGCCGGCAGCTGCAGCTCCAATTCGACCCCTGGCCTGGGAACCTCCATGTGCTGTGGGTGTGGCCCTGAAAAGCAAAAAAAAAAAAAAAAAAAAAAAAAGCTATTGTCTGTTGTGACTAGAGGTCAAGGTGTTGTGGTGAAAGAGTCAAGAACAGGAAAAAGGTCAAAAAGCCCACAGTATTTGTGTCCAGCTGCTTTCCTTGTCATCAGCGGCCGTGTGATCACAAACAATCTGCCTCTCATCATTTGCAAAATTAGAGTCTTGAACCAGAACGGAGACAAACTATATTTAAGGCCCATGCCCACCTCCACAGTTAGGGCCTCGTTGAGAAACGTGGGGCCGTGTTCAGGACTCTCTTTGTGTGCTGATGCCTCCGAGAAGCTGTGAAGGGCCGTGTCTGTGCCTTCCCAGGTCTGGATGATCGCTGCGGCCACGGAGAACTCCTTTCACCCGTCCTGGCCTGTCTAGGTTCTGAAATAATCAACTTAATAGAAAATGTCCACTCACGAGAGACAGAGACTAAGGTTTTTTCAAAAAAACCCTCAGATGTAAATAAGAACATGCACTGAGGCACCACTGTAACTGCTTGTATCTTCCTTTCTTCCCGTGAAGTTCAGAAGACCCGTCTGAACCAATAACACTCAGGGTCACTAATTTGCACAGAAAATGTCCCTGCTGTGAGGTTGCCAGGGAGGGTTGGTTAATACGATTTCTGTCGCATGACAAGTAAAGGAGCTGTCACCACAGATGGGTGCAAAGGGCAGAACTTAACAAGAGCAGAGATACCAACATGAAACAGAGGTCATGAGACTCTGGGAAACACGGTCGGATAACTTGGACCATCATGTACTCATTACATTTGTTTATAATTTTAGATAGACATTCACATGTATTTTCATAAATGGCCCTCGAGATAAGCACGGAGATAAATAATAGAAAGCCAGCCCAGGGATGCAGTAGTCATGTCTCCGTTATTCAATAGTCTCTCCCCATTCTCTAGACGAATTTCAATAAATGTTTTTGCATCAATACATTTTTCTAGACAAGATCAAGCATTTTTCCCCTCAGTTCATGCCCCTTGTCAACAGAAGACTCATTGCGTTAACATAGGTTTTCAATGTATGCACTGTACATTGTACCTATACAGAATCACCGTTAAAGTTCAGTCTCAGCTTAAATTATAGCTTTTATTGTTTGGCCTCCTTGATTAGACTCTAAGCTCTTATCTGTGGCTGTCACAGCTGGGCCCTCAGTACCCAGCTCAGAGGCTTAGATATAGTAGCTGATCAAAACTTCATTGTTGTGAAAATTTCCATTTTAATGATAAAATAAATTAGAAAAACAAACATTGAAGGAACTAGATCAAAGCCCTTTAGAAAATGAATGACAGAGGCTTATCTAGAATCCAGTTCTTTTTCCTGAGTCCTGATAAAAGTAACAAAAGCAACAGATTTTTGGCTGCCAGGGTTCCACTCCTGTCTGATTTGGACAGAAAGGAAAGCACAGTCCCCCAAAATACCAGCTGCAGATTAGTTGGGGGTGGGGGGGATTAATTGCCCAAACAGTCACCATGCGTCAAAACACTCTCAATTTGCAGTGATCTATGTTGCCTTTTCAGGTGGTCTCTGCCCTTTTGAGCCTAATGGACGGTGACTCCAAATGTCAGAGTTTCCTCTTTCTCATTTGACCCTTGCATTTCAGAGAGAATTACATTTATCACAGAAAGGTCAGCACATTCTTTGAAGTGAAATATGTGCAGAGCAGGAGGGAACGTAATGGTTAATGGGAAGTGGCTTTTCAGGATCCTTGGCAGTGGGAAGCATGTCGTCCGACCTCCAGCTTTAGAAAAGGAAGATCCAGCCACACTGCTCCCTCCACTCCCCGAACTCACTCAGTCTTCTCAAGCACAGCCTGGAAAAGAGGGCACTCAAGTCCTGTCCTGAGCCTCAATGGATCAGTGTTGTCACCTCTTTGTGTGTGTGTGTGTGTGTGTGTGTGTGTGTGTGTGTGTGTGTGTGTCATTACCAGACTACTAGAACTGGGGTACAAAGAAAATTTCCAGGAACAATTTTCAAAACGTTGATTAAGTGTCTGCAGCATATACTAGGTCTTGGGTTTACAAAGATAACTGAAGATGGCCTCTGAATTGTCAGAGCTCAGGGATCGGAGATGTCTAGAAATGCTTCTCTGTTATCTTGGGAAACGATTCCTCTTTGAAAACTCAGGCCAGAAGTCCTCTCTTAAAGAAAGATTTCCCACACCTTCCTTCAGCATCTCCTTCTACAAATGTCTTTATCTGTTGGTTTTGGATATATGTACTTGTACCTGTCCCCTTGCTAAAAGGTGACACCTTGAAGGCAAAGACCCTTTATTCAGCTCTGTATTCCCAGAAGGCTGAAGAATGTACGGAGTGGGTTTTCCATGGAGGTTAGATTTAAAAGAAAAATGTTACATATCTTTGGAACACTTAGCAAGTGGTCTTGTCCATAACTCTGTATTTCCTTTCCCCACTTCCTTCCTCCCCCCTTCCTTCCTACCTTCCCCCCCCACTTCCTTCCTTCCTCCCCCCCTCCACTTCCTTCCTTCCTTCATTCAAGTTCTTCCTGTGGGCAACTTCTGTATCTTTGTAATTTTGTGACCAAGCAAAGTATCTCGTCTTCTAAAAGCAAATGGATTTCCAACGGTCTTGGAGAGAGTGAGTTAAATTGCTGGGGGCTACTATACCTTGGGCACTCTTAGAATTCCAAGTTCCTGTGGAATTGATTTTGATGCCTGCCATTTTCAGGATAAACTGACTCTCAAAGAAGATGGTAGCTAATGGCAGCCAAAGAGGAGAGGATAACAGGTCATCTCCCAAATGCTGCTGTGAAGTAAGAGAACAGAAAGAACAAATAGCTGGCCCCTAGGCTTGCCAGAAAGGTGACGTGGTATGGCCCCTAGGCTTGCTAGAAGGGCGACGTGGTATGGCCTACCTGTAGGCATTTTGTATTTTCTCTCATCTGGAAACATCCACACCATCTGTCCCTAGGTCTGAATTGTCTGGCTCCATTGCTTTCCTGTTACACCCTCCTACACCCACTCCAAATAAATGTGTAAAATCAAACACCCATGCAGGCCACCGGGCTCATTGAACCTTTGATATGCACCTAAAGCTAATTTTTTCCATTCTAATGTTGTTGCTCATCAATCATGGCTGTGAAACGCAGGGGCAAAACCTGCCTGCCATTCAGCAGCTGGATGTGTGTGTTTCCCACATTTCGGTGGGCTGGCTGAGGACCATTTTCTTCCTGAATGAAGGAAGTCACCCTGAACACACATTCATTTCTGGTAATTGCTTTTTTCTTTTATATCTCAGTATGCCAGAGGATATATTTTTTGTTGTTTCTTTTCTGTTGGTTCCATTGCTTATTAATGGACTGTGAGTTCTGTATGTTTGGGTTTATTTCCTGTTGGTCAGGGAGTGCACAGAGAGGACAGCTATGCTTAGGGGAAACTCTTGAGGGCCTATGGAGATGGAACGTGTGCTCAGACACATGGTCAGAAAAGAAGAAGAAGAAGAAGAACCTAACTTTGCACAATGCCTTCACAGACAACATCTATTTTCCTTCTCTCAAACACTCGGAAATATTGGAAGATCAGGTTGTGTTGTACTGTTTTCCAGGTTAACAGCAAATTCTGGGAGGTTAAAATGACTTAGCCCAAGTCATTCCCATGAAAAGTTGTGGAGCTTGCTTATAACAAAATCAAATCCTGACTCCAGTCAATTCTCTTTTAATGGACCAATATAAAAGTTACAACAATAAGAATAAATCAGTTATAATAAACCAGTTTTTCACTTTACTCCAAAGATGTGCTGTGACATCCCCTGACGCCATCTTTCATCTTTGTAACCTGAAAGACAGCTACTCTCTGTCCCAAATTGAAAAGCCTGAAAGAAGAGCTCTGTTGGTCGAGCTTAATGACAAGCACAGCCCTGGACCACATGCTAAGACAAGAGGCATGAATAACCAGAAGGACATGGCTTATGCACCCAACCTGGGGCTAGAGGATGAGACGCTATCTTTGGTCTCCACCCCAAAATCACATCATTGCATAGGACAGGAGACAGTGCCCAAGAGGAATGGGGCAGTAGATGGAGAGAAGCACCTCATGTGCACTCCAGAAATGTCCTAGTGCAGTGACTGGTGGGTGATGAGAAGTGACAATGATCCAGTATTGAAAAGGTGAATGGGCTGGAAAACCAGGGAACCTGGACACTATTCTACCACTTTCCGTATGTGAACATGATTTTACCTGTCAGGGCTTAACCATCTATAACATGGGGAATCCCCAGATTGGCTGTGGATAAGAATTGTTTTGGAGATTTTAAACATATATGCTGGAATGATCTAACATGTATGAATATGTGTGTGTGTGTGTATTAAATATATATATTTAATGAGGAAAGTTAGAAAAATCATTATCTCTTGGCCAGGAATCAGGGACCACTGTACTAGATGGCTCTCCAGATCTTTCTTATTCTAATATCTTATGATTACATGAGAGAAAGAGAGAGAGACAGAGATTTTGAATGAGGGATAAGAGCCAAGTTCCATGACTGACCCCAGATAGCTGTACCAGGTACCACGCACTACCCCACTGCAGTCTCTGCTTGCTCAGAAACAGGGAAACCTGCTTTTGAGCAAAGAAGATTCTCCAATCTTTCCAAATAAAGATCAGTGGGCTCATTCTGCATGCAGACAATTTCATCAGCGGAAACACACCCCACAAACAGACTCCTCCCCACGGTTTCCTGCCCTCCAGCTTTCGGAAAGTCATAACAGATGCTCGACAGCCGAATGGAGCCCCAGACTGCTAGCAGCTGTGCATCGACTCCTGCTAATTAAGCCACCTATCACCTGACCAACGGTGCATCCCGCGTTGGGACTGCTCCAGGAGAGGCAACAGTCACACTGATCACTCACCTTGAGTGGAGAGGATTTCAGACAGGAAACAAGCTCCTTCCAGTACCACCTGCTTCTTCAGGGAGGGCAGAGATCCACACTGAGAGCAAGAACACAGTTTACTGGGGATTAGTAGCATAGCTGGTTTTGAGTATAACAATAAGTAGCTCAGAGATCATTGAGTCAAGGAGTTCTCAACCAAAGTATAAATCCGAACCACTTGTGGGTATTTGGGGGTTACCAGTCCCTGGATTGAAGGCTAGACGGTCCATAGCAGAAGCTCATGGAGGCAAACACAGAGGTAGACTTAAAAAAGCCCTATTTACTCCAATGGGGGTAAAACTGACCACAGACTACCTACCTCTGAAACAAATGCAAATACAGTTCTGTTCTCTGTTAATTTAAGAACAGAATTCAGACTTTTTGAAAATTAAATAAATAAATAAATAAATAAATGCAAGATGAAAATTTGAGGGCTGAGGCTATTGCGTAGTGTGTGTTTGTTTTCTTTCAAAACTGATTTTAAAATATGTTGGTGTATCATCTCAGTCAGGTTAGGGACACAGCAAAGGCAATGAACATGAGTTTGTAGTCATGTAATTGACTTATACTCTGCCTACGTATTCTCATTCGGAACAATATTATGAACTCACACACATACACAACTAGGTAAGAGCCTTTCTCTGAAAAAAAAAAAAAAAAAAAAAGATCTTACTTCCTAGATTTGAATTGCAACCCCATCACTTACATGAAACCTCATGCAAGTCGGTTCACCTCAGAGTCCCCTCATGTATGAAACTGGGATGGCAGTAATGCCTATGTCACAGAATGGTTGTGATGTTTAATTTTTTAAAAATCACAAATAGAAAGCACTTTGTTCCATGCTTGGCATGCACACGCTTGGTAAATAGGAGCTATGATTATTATTCAAAGCCTGAGAAACCTGCTTCTTCTTACTGTAGATACCAAAGTCCTAGGCTACCTGGAGTTAAATACTGACCATACCATTTACCAAGAGCCATGATCCACTTGTCAGCTCTGATCAAAGTAAGGACTGGACCAATGAGAGTCTGAAGGAAGCTAATAGGGAACCGGAAGGGAAGCTGGGATCAGAAGCCTTAATGCTTTCGACTCAAAGTGTGGACCGTGGAACATCCCAGCATCCCAGCATCACCTGGAGCTTGTTAAAAAGCAAGAATCTTGAGCCCTGCCCCAGATGTATTGAAACTAAATATGCATTTTAACAAGATCCCTAGGTGATTCATACATACTACATTAAATTATGAGAAAAACCGCTTTAAGGGGTTAGGTCCATGTAAGGCAGATCCTGAAACAACAGCGTACTCAGTGCAAAAATGACAAAAAAAAAAAAAATAGAATTTTTCAACCATGGGCAAGGACAGTTAGAGAGTCAACCCATTGACAGGTAACTGACAGGTAATTTTACAGGGACAGAGCCAGTAAATGGAATTCTGAAATAGAAGGTTTTACTATCTAGGGCTATTCTTTAGGGTCAGTTCACTTAAGAGGGTCTGTAATCCTGACCAGAGAGGTCAAAACACTGAGCAAATTTAGAAAACAAAAAAAGAGAGGTTCTGATTTCATGCATCAGAGGCAAGATGAGAAGCTGAGGCAAGATCTCTGAGCTGGAGATGGGTCTGGAGCAAGAGAAGAGCTGAGAGGTCAGCAGAGGAGGAAGCGGAGTGAACTGTGCAGGGAGAGGAGCTGGGTGGAAAGAGTATAATGGCTTTTAAAGCAGCGTGAGAGCGTAAGACACAGGCCAAGGGGAGGCCGCAGGTCAGCCGTGCCTTCTTTCACACACCTAAAGTGTGTGTGTGTGTGTTCGGGTGGGGAGGGTATTAAACCCCAAGCCAGTAACGGCTTACATTTATTGAGCATTTATTATGTATGTTGTTCTAAGTTTCTCATATCCGTTATCTCAGTTAATCTTTAGAAACACCTGTAAAGTGAGTACTATTATTATTTTCACTGTAGTGATAAAAAATTGAAGCATGGAAAGATTAGATATGTTTTCCGGGCTCACAGTTATGAGCCTGCAGAGGGAAAACTCAGCAAAACTAGGATTCAGCAGTCCTGTGCTTTGAATCTCTGTGCTACACACTGCCTCTCCCCTAGTGAACGCCCTGTTTCCCCTGCTTTCTAGCTAGGTGATACCGTGACCTTGCACTGGTGCAGAATTCTAGGCAAGCCCCCTCAAAATCTCCTGGTAAGCTCACAGTGTCCCACTGCAGATGGAGTTGTTAAGAGTCCAGACACCATCTACGCAATCTTCCGTCCCATTGTGGATCTGTTTGTGACGGGATGTTAAATGACCCTTCCACGGTCTTAGAGATTCTGTGGAAGTCACGAATAGCTGATTCTAAGCACACCATTGTGGAGCAGGCCTCACAAAGGTGATGGCCATGGGTAGTCTCGTACAGAACTAGCCCATCTTACGAGAGGAGGATGTCAGAGGCTGGAGGCTTGGACCCTGACCATTGAATTTTTGTTGTTGTTGTTGTCGTTCCTTTTTTTTTTTTTTAATCATGGAAGTGCCTGCCTCACCAAAGGCATCCATATCAAGGAGGCATCCACTTCAGAGAGGGGCTCTTGCATAAACACAATGCCAAGCCCGGGCTAGACAGCCAGCCTTCCTCTGACTGAGGCTTTGAGATCCTGGTTGGTTTCAATAACTGACCATTTGGGCTGATTTTTGTTTTCTCTTCCTGTGATTAAATTCTTGCTCTAACATGTTAAATTCACCAATAAAGAATGAGGCTGGAAAACCTAGGCCTCCACTCTCAACCCCAATAAAAGCGAAACCCAGGTCCACACACACTCATTCTCTCCACCCATGACCTCACTCTGTGGTCCCTGGTGTGCTGCGTAATTTCTAGGTCTTGTAAGTAATAAACCTCTATTTTTTCAGAGTTTTCTTATGCTTACTACTTGAGGGAAACCATAAAAAGAACCACAAAGGCTGGTCCAAAGCTTATTGAAACAGTGGTTTTCAATAGGCTGAGGGCAGAGCAAAACAAGGCTGGAAGACCTACTTTGGGAGTTCCCTTGTGGTGCAGTGGGTTAAAGACCCAGTGTTGTCACTGCAGCAGCTGAGGTAATTGCTGTGGCTTGGGTTCCATCCCTGGCCCAGGAACTTCTGTATGTCACCGGCATAGCCAAGCCCCCCCACTCCCCCCCCAAAAAAAAACAAACAAAAAATAAGAACAGCAAAGTGACCTACGTTGGCCAGGGCTGTAAGTCAGTGAATTCTTGCTCTCCGTGGGAGGAGGGGGGCTTTCTGCCTTTTCATCTTAAAGCAAGTGTGGAGCTTCAAGGGAAGTATCAGAGAGCCGGACATGTGTTCCTTGAAATTCAGGGGACTTACAGGTTGATACCTGATTCAAACCTCAAAAAATCTGAAGGCAAAAAGTGTCTGCTAGAGTGACCAGGATAACAACCAAAAGAGGAGAACATGGTAGAAGCCAACAGAAGCGGCCAGAGGAGGCACTGCCCATGCCAAGAGGACGAACCAGCCCTTCCTGTTTAGGGAGGTTCCACCCTGAACAGGGTTCCACCTGGGGAGGCCCCAAGAAGGAGTAGTTCACAGGGAACGCCGGCAAAACATAGCCCTGCTGGCCGTGAAACAGCATTCCCACCGTCCCGTTCCCCCGCTCAGCTCCTGGATGATCAGAGGCAGCGCAGGGAGAGGGTGAGGAAGAGACGAAGAAAACAGAATGAATAGATAAAGAAGCCCTTCGTGGCCTCTTCCCTAATGCAGGTTTTCTAGTCTGAGACAGAACAAGTTAAGGGTGGAGAAAGGCTTTATCAGATGAGAGATTATGTTGGTGGAACTAGACATTTTAATGCCTGAAAGTTACTAGCAACATTATAAGATATAGTCCAGATTCCACCCGCAGACTAAAAACACTTCAGCAGAACTTTACAGATACAAGGTGATGCAGTTGGTCTGTTTACCTCCTTGTAAGACCGGCTCATCCTTTGTCCACTTGAGAACTGGGTTGGAACCCAGCTCAGTCCCTGGCTCCACATCTTTCAAAGCCCTCTCATCCCCTAGCTCAGCGCCAGTACCACGTGTTTATCCTGTGCCTTCAGATGCCACATCACGGCTACCTGCCTCTCTTCCGTCCGTTCTCCTATTTTTCGGGTTATTATGGGAAGAGATGGAAAAAGACTAGACGTCAGGCAGCCATGTCCTGTTGTTATAGCCAGATCCATCTGAAGGCATGTAAACATGCACTAGCGTTCCGTATAATCACACATTTGTATGTATTATCATTTGCTATTAGTTTTATTTCTCCTATTTTAAACGTTATTATCCAAACAGGCTGGGCAAAAGCTTTCTGTACTTGTTCCACCATAAATAAACAAAAACGCCTAAACACAATTTGTAATATGTCATCTCCAAACCACAGCTAGGATGCTGCATAAGTAGGAAACCAAAATTAAATCCAACTGGGCACAATGCCCAGACCACTGGCTTCCGGCAAACAGGCGCAGAGGGAGAAAAAAAGCAAAGACTAAATTGCAAAAAACTGGTGGAATAGCAGAAAAACCACAGTAATTAACCCCAGGACCAGTTTTTCTGTTCTGGGACCCACCTTTAGTTACCTTTAGAAAATGAATATTGAAAATTATCCATTTTTACTTGAAGTGAATCTCCATTATTGGCATTGCTCAATTTTCTCAAAGGAAAGCTAGAGAAAGACAGTCTTTGTTATTTTGTAGGTACAGGTCATTTTCTTTAGCCACCTAATACTTCCTTAAAAATTAAAATAATAAAAAGCAGTGCCAATAAGAGTAATCACCAAAACAGCAAAATCAGTGGCAGCAGTAACAGTAACAAGAGCTGCTCCCCTTCCTGGGTTTCGGGAATCCCAGGGGTACCTCATTTCTTGCCCCTCAGCACACCTGAGTCTACCTGGAGCTCCGGTCCTTGGCCGGGAGGGCAGCTCCCTACCTCCAGCATCTGGATCTTTCATCTCTCTCCCCTGCCTCTGGGCTTTCTCAAGCCCCATGAGAGCTGGAGCGTGCTCTCCCAGGGACCGTCCCAAACCACAAACAGGAGGATCAGACACCCAAGGAACAATCTTTAATCAACGTGAGATGGGTGTCAGTGGATAAAAGCTCCAGTCTTTCTGGTCCACGGTTGGACAATTTAAGTTTCTGTAATAGGCTCTGGTAGGCTTGAACCCCAGAAGCCCACAATGGAATCTCAACCCACGTGTGCCTGGGCTTTTCTCCCTGTATCATTTTCCCTACTTCTCGAATCCCTCCTTCTGGGATCAACTCCTCAAAGTCTACTGGCCTCAGAGTCCTTGTTTCAGGGTCTGACTTTGGAGGATCCAAAATAGGACTATCTTCTGTCATGAGTCAGTTACTTTAAATATGCTTAGAATAAGTTTAGGTATTTTACATCTAGTCTCTCTAATCCTCTTTTAAACATGCTTATTAAAATTATGTTCCTTGTTGAAGAAATGAGAGGCCAAAAAACTTGTCGGAAGTTTTGTAATTCGACTACAGCGTAAACAATATTAGAATTCATCTCTGAAACCTGTACCATAATTTCTTTAGAAACGTGTTATCCCTTTACCATAAGCTTTGTTGTGTTCGAAGTCACACAAAACATATCATCACCATGTCTAATACAACCTCGGGTACTCTCAGCGGCATAAAGATTTTTTTCCTGTAGATTGGGGGGAAGAAATCAATGAATTTAATAGGTTTAACAATCGTGTTGCGCAGCATCCAAATCAAACACTGTGGTTGGGCCTGAAGATACAACGACGATGAAAATGAAAAATTTCCCCCCGAGTATCATGGCTTGCCAGGAAAAATACAAGAAATCGGTGGACGAAGCAGGGTGAGCTTTATCATAAGAGGATGAACAGAATGCTTTTCGTTATTCAAGGCTAAGTGGAGGCCACAGCTTGGACTCGCCTTTGGGACTCACCTGCCGCCAGTCAGCGGAGAAGGAGGCCAGCAGCGTCTCCAGCTACTGTCCCCTCAGGCTGTGTCTCAGCTGCAGAAGGAGGCCTTGCTTTTGCCCTTCTGAGGCCAGCCCGCATCCAGTGACTGAGCGAAGCACCCAGGACCCAGCCCCTTTCCTGTGTCCCAGGATGATGCTGATGGAAACTGCTCTCTCCCAAGCCCTATCCCAGGCTAAGGCATTTGTTGTGACCTTTCCTCTGTCTAATCCTGCGTCCTTCCTTCCCATTCCTTTCACAGATACTGATCTCTAGGAAATATTTTACACTCCAGACACCATCTCAGCGTTTGCGCTCAGTAAGCTCAGCCTGACCGTTGGTACCAAGAGTGATGCGAGAAAGCAGGTGGTAAAGTAGAAATGTGAAGCAGCACCATTCCCTGGCTGGCCGGCAAGGAAGGTCTAGTAGAAGGCGAAGAACAGACAGTCCCTGACAGGAGGTTGTGGTCTGGTTGTTAAAAAATGTTACGGGTGAATTAGGTTGCACAGAGGAAAGGAATCAGCTAATGAATATAATGTGCGGGTTATCTGAGACAGGTGTATGGGTGAAACAGTACCGTCTCCTTTACTTGAAATCGACAGATCATCGATGTTGGTAACATCTCTAAAATTTCTTCACAGTAGTACAGGTTCACGTTGAAGTAGATAACTAGATCCCATCACTTGGCCAAGCGGACAGACGGAACTAACCACTACAGTAGTTCCTTTGAGTAGAGCCATACAGGTGTCCGGTGATATCCTAACCTGCCGGCCAGCATCGAGCTTAGAGTGCCCATGGCATCCAGAAGACCACCCAGTGGTCATTTCTCTGGTCTCTGAAGTTGTGAATGACGTATTTGGTACCTTCTCCGTCCTGACAGCATGGTCTTTGGGGTAAGAGCTACCACAGTGGAGAAGGTTAGTTGGAAACCTCTGAAATGAACCAGCATCCTCTCTCTCCCCACCAAGGTTGTAAATTAAGAACAGCACTGCGCCTTAGGGAGAAGACAAGATGAGCACCACTCCGAAGGATGGAAAAGATGCAGAAGCAGAATGATCACTGTGCTGCCTTTCTTTAATTAACCGTGATGGGTACAACATAGGGCCTGGAAGAATCCTGGGGGATTACGGTAAGAACTGCAGCTCAACAGATCCCAGCTCGAGCCACCCTGAGAGAGCAGATCAGTACATCCTCAGAATGTGGATTTTGGTACTGCATTCTCTCCTATCCTTATCAGAAAATTAAACACACACACACACACACACACACAGTTTTGCTCTAGGACTGTGTTACCTCTTCTGTCTGCGGCCGCAACAGTGTAGCTTAAAGTGACCTAGACTTTCAGGATATTCTGTGAAACATCATTTCGATCCATTACATTGATGACACCAAGTTGATGGAGCTGAATAAGCAAACAGTGGCTAACAAGCTGGAGGACACATATGCCTCAAGGGTGGGAAATAAGGCCCACAGGAATGTGGAGGCTAGTCATAGCTGTACACTTCAAGGTCAAACTGTCAGGAGGTCATGAGATCATGTTTTAGGAACATGGCTTCCGCAGTGAAAGATAAGTTGCTGTGTGTCACATCTCTCCCCACGAAGAAGAAACCTCCAAGCCTGGTGGGCCTCTTTGGGTTCTGAAAAAAGACAGGATTCGTACTTAGAAATGTTTCTTTGGCCCATGTCCTGGGTGACACAGAAGGCTACCAACTTGAAGTGGGATGAAGAGAAGGAAAGAGTTACTGCAGCGGGTTACTGGGTGCAGTGTGGAAGGCGCCCTATTGCTTGGGCCATCTGATGCTGCATACCTCTGGTATTGGAAATATCAACAGTGGAGAAATGCTGCTGGGTGTTTTGGAAAAATCCAATGAAAAAAATACAACACAAGCCATTGGGATTCAGGAACAAATTCAAACCACCTGCAGCAAATAATTATAAGCTTTTGAGAAACAACTCTACATGGAGACAAAACATCTGACCATAGCACATTAAATGGTAGTCTGGGCCCAAACTGCCCATTGCAAACTGGACTCTATCAGATACACTAGGAAATAAATCCAGACAAACCCATCTCATTCATTATAAGATAAAAGTTTTACATCCAGGATGGAGCCTGGATGGGACACAGCACAAGCATACAACTTGAAGAGTTAGCCCCCACACCCCTGAATCCATGCTCCTGAAAAGAGCACTGCTGATGAGCGTGCCTGTGTGTGTGGTAGAATCCTATTCAACCCATAAACGAGGAGGAAAAATCTCAAGCACAGTTTATGGACTTCCTGGTGCAAGCTAAAAGGAATGGAAACTTTGCTGAAGCCTCATACAAAGGTTTCACTGAAAACCAAGAGGATCCTCAGAAAACTAAATATGGAACTTCCATGTGATCCAGCAATCCCACTCCTGGGCATATATATGGACAAAAGTATAATTCAAAAACACATGCACCCATTATGTTCACTGAGGCACTATTCACAGCAGCTAAGACATGGATACAACCTAAACGTCCATCAATAGATGAATGGATTAAGAAGATGTGGAATACATATACAATGGACTATTACACAGCCATAAAAATGAAATGCCATTTGTAACAACATGGATGCAACTAGAGGTTCTCATACTAAGTGAAGCCAGAAAGAGAAAGACAAATACTATATGATGTCACTTATATGTGAAATTTAAAATATGGCACAAAGGAGCCTATCTACAAAATAGAAGCAGACTCACAGACATGGAGAACAGACTTGAGGTTGCCAAGGGAGAGGGGGGAAAAAGTAGAATGGACTGGGAGTTTAGGGTTAGTAGATGCAAACTATTACATTTAGAATGGATAAGCAATGAGGTCCTGCTGTATAGCACAGGGAACTATATCCAGTCTCTTGGGATAGACCATGGTGGAAGATAATATAAGAAAGGGAATGTATGTATGTATATATATATATGTGTGTGTGTGTATGTGTGTGTGTATATGTGTGTATATATATGTGTGTGTGTGTGTATATATGACTGGGTCACTTTGCTGTACAGCAGAAATTCGCATAACCTTGTAACTATAATAATAATATACATGAAAACTAAAGAGGAGGAACAGTCCTAATGAGCAAAGTTTGGAGCAGAGCAGTACCTCATTTACTGTAAGTGGGAAGACACTTGGATTGAGATTACGTATAATCTGTATACACTCATTGGCGGTGGTGAATCTGATCATAGAAGAATGAAGGATCAAAGACAAGGAGAGCTGCAGAAGATACGTGTGGGCAAGTAAATATGAAGATTCTTTTTTTTTTAACTATTAATGCCCACCAGAGCACATCAAACACTGAAAAGATGCTAAACAGGTGGGGAAGCACAGTACTCCACTGTTTGGTGTTATCCAGCCTCTGGCATCAGCCACTTCATTCTTGTCACATTGGGCTCGTGAGCACATGCGAAAAAAGATGAAGGCCATGTGTGGTCTCCACACCATGAACTCCCACTCACCATGGCAGATCTAGCTGCTCTCACCGCTGATGGTCCAACACACCAGGAACAGAGGCAAAATCCTGGTCCTTATGTGGCACAATTCCACTGGGAGATCCAACCACGTGGTGGGAAATTAACTACATCAACTTCTCTCCTGGAAGGGCCAAGAGTTTGTCCACTTTAGGGTACACATATGTATTAGGTGCTTTCAGGATTTTCCTTACCTTCCGGAGGGCCTCTGTCAGCACTTGCTCTCTGAGGACTTTGGGTCCACCAGCATGGCACCCCACACTATGTTGCTAGGGGGCTCACTTTACAGCAAGGGGGTTTGAATGTAGGCGTGTGGGAATGGAATCCACTGGTCACACCACATGTTGCTCCTCTCAGAAGGTGCCAGCCTGAAAGAGCATTGAGATGCCCTACTCAAGGCAAAGCTGAAGTGCCAGCCTGGGGACAGTGCTTTACAAGGAATAGCCCAGCTGCAGAGGGTGTGGTCAGCAGACACTCTTCAGCTGTAATCGCCTTCAGAGCTGCTCTGCAGAGATCAGCTACTCTGAGCAGCGTGCGGTGGTGACTGAGCTGAGGGACGCATGCGAAGTTCCAACCGTGTTGGTTCAACGTGGGAGGATTCTGACTAGCATTCCTCCGTTTGGACTGGCTAAGGCTCTTGCATCACAGTTTGACCTGTTTCTCTGTACAATTCTGCCATCCCCCAACCCCACTCCTTTCACGGCACCAACCCCCGATTATCATTAGCCCCACACCACTTCTGTTTTATCATCTGCTTCCAGAAAACCCAGTCTGCAACATACCCCTAGAACTTGAAAGTGTCAGAGACTAATTACTCACAGGCATTGGAGGGAGGTGCTCAAGAATTTCCCCTGTGCCTAACAAGCAGTGGTTACTGCATAAACACTCAGAGATTGAACTTGACTTGGAAGCCGGATGTTTTAAATAAGTCATCATTTCCAGTGACTGAGGGTATTCAGAGTTGCAAGTGATGTCTGGGCACATGGCGGCCAGGGCATGGAAGGATGAATACTGTGGGCTTCTCAGAGGAAACTTCTCCAGATGGATGGATGACTTGATCTAAACCATAAATAGCAAAAAGATGACTGTCAATGGAAGATGAGAAGTTACTCTAAGAGGGGAGTGATCATAACAGTTGGTCAAATGGTTGAGCTCTTGAAGGCAGAGACCAATGGAAAAGCACTGGTCAGACATCATCCTTTTACTTCTAATAATAATGCAATAAGAAAACTACTGTTGCTTTTCATATTTTATGTGTGAGATTCTCACCCTCTGAAAGCAACTTACTCTTTGAGAAGCAGAGTTATCCATCTAGAAAACAGAGGAATGGACAGAAATAAAAATGTGCAAGTTCACTGACAAAATAGTTAAACCAATGCCAGCAACTGACTACTTCCAGACTTCTGTTTGTATGTTATATTATAAATTCCCATTTGTTTAAGCCATTTTGTAGTCAGATTTTTCGTTAGTTGCAACAGAAATCATTCCTCACTGATTAATTGGGAGTAATTGCATATTTACTCTAAATTGAAATCTAATATGCAGTTAAAACTTTACCTTTCAGCATAAGGCATTTGCAGAAATCATATGCAATTCCCAGAATCATCTTATGAAATTCCCAGAATCATCTTATGATTTGTATGACTAATGGAAAATAATAAAATGCAATTAGCAAGTCTGCCTACTTTCTTATCTTTTTTTATATATAATTATTTTTATTTTTTTCCATTATAGCTGGAAAAATAGCTATAAACTATTCTGTCAATTTTCTACTGTACAGCCTGGTGACCCAGTTGCACATACATGCATACATTCTTTTTTCTCACATTATCATGCTCCATTATAAGTGACCAAACACAGTTAATAGATGCAGGCTGTTTTCTTATCTTTGTCCCTTAAAACACATTTTATATACAAAATGCCCTTTTAGAATTATAGGTTTCAGATTTAAGAAAGTAGAATAGAGACCAGCTTGGTATAACCACTGCCTGATGCAGGGACCCCTGCATTTGAGGATTTTTGTCTCTCCTTGAACATTTCATCCATCATTAAGTGACTACTGTATACAGTAACCTGTTTCTTTGATACAGATATATAATACTCTATAAAGTTCTTTCTTTTGGGAGAGTTAAAATCTACTACCTCTCTAGAACCTCATTTGCAAATCCTGTTTCTGACCCCTGAGGCTAAACCTAAGTTTATTAATTCTCCTGTATTTTACAAAGACAATCATCTTGCCTTCACCTGCCTCAAACGTCAACATACTCTTTCATTCACTCAATAAATATTTGCTTGTCATCTATTATGTATCAGGTACTGTTTTAGAAACTGAGAATATAACAGTGAAGAAAATGGGTAATGTGCCGGCTCTCCTGGAATGGAAGCAGAGAGAGGCAGATGATAAATGAAAAAACAAGAGAGAAACATCTGTTATAAAGACCAAAATCAAAAAGAGAGAGGAACATTATAACATGCATAAATTTCCAGGGGGACATCTTTAGATGAGGTAGGCAAGGAAGTTTGATCCAAAAAGGTAAGGTGTAATCTGAACTCTGAGAACGGTAGGATATGGCCAATCACGTGAAGAACTAGAGGAAGAATTTCTTTGGGGGGGGGGGGAGAAAAATAAACTGTAACTTCCTGTAGCTCTTTTTTCTCAGGATTGCTTTAGTTGTTTAGGGTCTTTTGTCATTCTGTATACATATTAGGATTTTTTTGTTGTTCTATTTCTATGAAAAATGTCATTGGGATTTTGAGAGGGATTGCATTGAATCGTAGATTGCTTTAGGTAATATGGACATTTTAACAATGTTAATTCTTCCAATCCATGAGCACAGAGTATCTTTCCATCTCCTGGTGTCTTCTTCAGTTTCTTTCAACAGTGTCTTGGAGTTTTCAGTGTACAGGTCTTTCATCCCTAGGTATTTTACTCTTTTTGTCGTTATTTTAAATGGGATTGTTTTCTTAATTTTTCTTTGTGCTAGTTCATTGGCAGTGTAGAGAAACAAAGTAGATTTTGGTATGTTGATTTTGTACCCTGTAATTTCACAGCATTTGTTTATTGTTTCTAAGAGTTATTTGGTGGAACTTTTAGTTTTCTGTTTATGAAATCATGCAGTCTCCATATAGTGACAAGTTTACTCTTGCTTTTCTAAACTATGTGCCTTTCATTTCTTTTTGTTGCCTAATGGCTCTGACTGGGACTTTCAATACTGTGTTGAATTAGCGTGGTGAGAGTGGGCATCCTTATCTCATTTCTGATCTTAAAGGATTATCTTTCCTTCTCACCACTGAGTATGATGTTAGCTGTGGGTTTGTCAGATGTGACTTTTATGATGTTGAGGTACAATCCTTGCATACTCATTTTATTGAAAAGATTTTACATAAATGAAGTTGAACCTTGTCAAATGAACAAACGGAAGGTATCACACTCCCTGATTTCAGACTATATTACAAGGCTACAGTAATCAAAACAGCATGGTATTGGCACAAAATTAGACACAAAGATCAATGCAACCTAACTGAAAGCCCAGAAATGACCCCACAGATATATCAAGTACAATAATTTACAAGGAGGGAAGAACATACAATGGAGAAAGGCTAGTCTCCTCAGTAAATGGTATTGGAAAAAACTAGACAGCCACATACCAAAAAAAAAAAAAAAAAAAAAAAAAAGGTGAGATTAGATCACCATCTCGCATATAAAAAATCAACTCAAAATGGTTTTAGGAGTTCCCATCATGGCTCAGCAGAAACAAATCTGACTAGTATCCATGAGGACACAGGTTCAATCCCTGGCCTCGCTCAGTGGGCTAAGGATCTGGCCTTGCTGTGAGCTGTGGTGTAAGTTGCAGACGAAGCTTGGATCCCATGTTGCTGTGGCTATGGCTATGGCTGTGTGTAGGCTGGCAGCTGCGGCTCCAATCCAACCCCTAGCCTGGGAACCTCTATGTGCCATGGGTGTGACCCTAAAAAGAAAAGACAAAAAAGATCATTTTAAAACATGAATATAAGACCTGAAACCATAAAAATCCTGTAAGAAAACAGGCAGTATATGCTTTGACATTGGTCTTTGCAATGTCTTTGGGCTACATCTCCTTGGGCAAGAGAACTAAGAGCAAAAATAAACAAATTGGACTACATCAAACTAAAAAGCTCTGCACAGCAAAGGAAGTCATCAACAAAATGAAAGGACAACCTACAGAATGGGAGAATAATATTTGCAAATAATATATCCAGTAAAGGACTAATATCCAAAATATATAAATAACTCATACAACTCAACAACAACAACAAAACAACCTGATTAAAAATAGAGGGACACAGAGTTCCCACTGTGACTCAGCAGATTATAAACCCAACTAGTATCCATGAGGATGCGGGTTTGATCCCTGGCCTCAGACACGAGTTAAGGATCCGGCCTTGCCATGAACTGTGGTATAGGTCGCAGATGCGGCTAGGATCCAACATTGCTGTGGCTTTGGTATAGGCCAGCAGCTGTATCTCCAACTCTGACCCTAGCCTGGGAACTTCATTTGCCGCAGGTGTGGCCCTAGAAAGCAAAAAAACAAAAAAACAAAGAACTCATTTATCCAAAGAAGACATATATTTGAACAACAGATAGATAATAAAAGATGTTCAACATCACTAATTACTAGGGAAATGTAAATCAAACCAAATATGCTATCACTTTTTATTTTTGTCTTTTTTCTTTTTAATGGCCATGAAGTTCCCAGGCTAGGCATTGGATCAGAGGTGTTGCTGCTGGCCTACACCACAGCAAGGCTGGATCCTTAAGCCACAGAGTGAGGCCAGGGATCAAACCTGCTTCCTCATGGATCCTAGTCAGGTTTTTTGTTATTTGTTACAACAAAATAACAAATTTTGGGGAGGATATGGAGAAAAGCCTCATACCCTGTTTCTAATATGGGGAAGGTAGATTAATGCAGCCGCTATGGAAAACTGTATGGAGATTCCCCCCAAAAATAAGAATAGAACTGCCATGTGACTCAGTTATTCCCCTTCCAATTGTTTATCTAATGAAAACACTAATTTTAAAAGCTATACACACTCCTATGTTCATTGCAATGTTATTTACAATAGCTAAGATATGAAAGCAACCTATTGTTAATAAATGAATGGATAAAAGATTTATATATATATATATTATATAATGGAATACTACTCAACCATTAAACAAGATGAAATACTGCCATTTATGACAATATGGATGGACCTTGAGAATATATTTTTTTTGTCTTTTAGGGCTGCACCCGTGGCATGTGGAGGTTCCCAGGCTAGGGGTCCAATCGGAGCTGTAGCCGCTGGCCCACACCAGAGTCACAGCAACATGAGATCTGAGCCGCGTCTGTGACCTACACCACAGCTCACGGCAACACCAGATCCTTAACCCACTGAGCGAGGCCAGGGATCAAACCTGCGTCATCATAGATGCTACTTGGGTTCATTAACCGCTGAGCCAGGACGAGAATTCCGACCTTGAGGATATTCTGCTGAGTGATATGGGTTAGATGAATGCAGGTCAGTATAGTATGATTTCACTCATCTGTGGAATCTATATTTTTAAAAAGCAAAATAAATGAACAAACCAAATCAAACAAACACAAACGTGTAGATACAGGGAATAGAGCAGTGATTACCAGAAAGAGGCTGCAGAGGAGAGCAGAATTGGGGAAGAGGATCGCTGTAGTGTACTTAGTGTCGAAATATGTATTGTATATATGGAACTTTTATAATGCTGTAAACCAGTGTTACCTCAATTTGTTTTTAAAGAGGATAAATTCCGTGAGGTGTGAGTAACTGGTCTCTGTAGAGACAGCAGTAAAACAGATCTATCCAGAGAGTAATGGATGAAAAGAAAGTGAGAAGAAACACCACTGGAAGGAAAAGAGCCCGATGAGGAAATAGTTATGGGTCAAGGTGAATTTTGGATTTGATTAATTCAGGCAATGGGATCATCTAACCACTAACACTGGATTATTTAATACTTGCTTTCCTAAGCTTCCTAGAGGTGTCATCTGACAGACATGGCCAAGCTCAAATTTCAGATTTCTCATCTGTAAAAATAGAAACACTGATTAAACTATAAATTATTTTTGAAGAGACAGTGATATGTATATGTGTGATGTGTGAATTCCAGGGTGCTGTTTACATGGGTACCATTTCTTTTCTTTTTCTTCTTTTTTTCCTTTAGGGCCATACCTGTAGCATATGGAAGTTCCCAGGCTAAGGGTCGAATTGGAGCTGCAGCTGCCAGCATACACCACAGCCACAGCCACGCCAGAACTGAGCTGCATCTGCGACCTAATCCCCAGCTCGGCAAGACTGGATCCCTAACCCACTGAGTGAGGCCAGGGATCGGACCTGCATCCTCGTGGATACTGGCCGGTTTGTCACCACTGAGCCATAGCGGGAACCCCACATGGGTACCTTTTCTAAGATGACATTCTTCCTTTTCTAAACTAGATGTTCTCAATTCCTTCACTCTTCCTCATACTACATATGACATAGTTTCCTATTTCCTCTTCACCCTGGTCCCCCACGAAGGCTTACTGTATTTAGAGTAATTATCTGACAGTGTTAATTCCAAGTGTCGGTTTGCTTTGCGTTGGAACAGATTTGTCTTGGACTTTTGCAAAGAGCATGGCGGGACAGCTCGTGATGTCTGAGAGTAAGAACGGGGACAGAAGTTAAGGCCACTTGGATTCTATATCAGGCAGAAACACAGCCTCTTAGTGGAATCTGATACATAGACACTGATCTTGTGGTCCAGTTTATCCATTTGTATAATGGGGATAATAGCTATCTGGATTAATTGGATGAAATGAATGTGAACTCCAGCAACACAGGTAATGCCAGTGTTATGGTATGGTATGATAGATTATTATGTAGAATTAGTAAATTGTCTCTTAATGGATTTGTAAGTACAATGATGCAGCAATTTATTAAATGGACCCTAGAATAGTGACCATGACATCTGAATGCAGCACCTGATGCCCAGCAGGGCATTCTCTCCTCTCTCACCCATAATCTCAGGAACGTAGAATGAGAAAAACGCAAAAGAAAAACTCCAAATGCACATATGCCCCACAAAAAAGAACTTACCCTCTGATGATGGATTCCTAAAAAAAAAAAGGCACACTCGTGAGTGAAAATACTGTGAATAACTTCATGTATATAATTACAAATTACCTGCACATACGTTATGTGCAGAGTAGAGGTATATGCAGACATATAACAATCCGTACCTATCATCTATCTATTATGTATCTATCTACTGACCTGTCTAGAAAATGACATTTATATACTTCTTCCCAATTCCCAAAACAAATCCACGAGGTAGATATTATTATCAACATCTCCCATATCAGAGATAACAATACCAAGGATTAGAACAATCACCCAAAGTACCCAGCTAGTAAATGGAGGTCTTAAGATTTGAGTCTTTTTTTTTTTATGGTTTCAATGTCTATTCTTACCCCATCACTGAACTTATTTTTTGCCTTATTTCTCTCATCTTAGAACCACTGTCATCATATCACCATCATCATCACCATTATTTTTACCAGATGCCTTTTCTTGAGTATCTACCATGAAACTTAATTTGAATTCCCTGAACACACTAAGAAATGGCTATTATTATCTTCATTATACAGAACAAAGAGATGAATATTAGAAAGATATGGTTTCTTATCTCAGATTCACATCCAGCAAAGGTCGATCCTTGAAACAAACTAATTTCCATCAAGTACAAACCCCTGCCTACTGACTATAGCAAATATTTTTAAAAACCTGAGCATAAAAATAGAGAATTATTAGATGTGTGATACATTAAATTGTAGCCCGTTGTAATCAAGAAATATGTATATGAAACCATTCCTCTTAGTCTCAGATTGTATCAAATGAACCCTCAGCCAATTACTATCAAGCTGTACTGTCCCTTGGAAAGCCCGGTGGATTCCAGGAGGGAGAGATTTTAATAGCCCCTTTCCACCTGCCAACATGTTAGGCAAATCTGCACATGTTCCATGTTAGAGCTCTGAGGCAGCAAACAAGCACATCAGTAATTACTTATCAACAGCCTTTCCCCCTGCCAGTCAACTTTGTATTAGTCAGACACTACAAATTATGCTTCCCTAACAAACAATCCTCAAATTTCAGCGACTCACACACACACGAATGTGTATTTTTTGCTCATGCAAATTTTCTGTGCATCTGAGTCACTCTTCACATCCAGTGAACTAGGCTGTAAAAACCTCCATCAGCCCGTAGCTGCACCCTCTGGAATAATCTCCTTGGTTATACAGCAGGGGAAGAGACAGCTACAGGACCTCACACTGAAATGTAATGATTGACCAGGAAGTAATATGTATCCTTTCTTCTCATAACTAATTAACCAGAACTAGTCACAGGGCCCTTCCAAAGACCAAGGGTCAGAAAAATATGGCATCCCTGGGTCTTTAGAAGAGAACCAAATAATCATGAAGAGTAGAACCATCTATTACATCTTTAAAGCAACTGTCCTCCTCAGATCCTTTGTATACTGTGCACATCTCGGGCTCTCCTTTCTCTACCTTTTTTTTTTATAACATTTTACTGAGACATTATTCATACACCAAACAATTCACCTGTTTAATGTAGTTTACAGTATATATTCACGGAATTCTGCAACCATCACAGCCATACAATGTCAGAATCTTGAATGGGCATTAAGCATGGACATTTTGGAAGGCCATTATTCAGCCTACCTACCACACCTGCGATGCTCTTTGTCTCAGGGCATGCTTCTCCTTTGGGAAGAACCTCTGTGCCCCCTATACCAGATAGCAGCCCACTTCTCCTGGGGGGGCGACCCTGCTCTGAGAGGCGATGTCACACCCCGATCTTCTGTGCTTGCCCCCCTGGTAGGGAACCTCTGCCCCACAGCCACATGAGGAAAGTGGATGTTGAGGCCTTTCATTCTTAGCCTCTTTCACTTAAAGCAGAGCCTTCACCCTACCAGTGGGGGGCCATGTCAGAGACGGGCCCAGGAATAGCATTTCTGGAATTTGGAGCTGAACTAATGAGATATGCCAGCAGCCTGCTCTCCCTGGTGAGACCACAGTCCTAGACCTGGGGGGTGAGGTGAGCAGGGAACCCCATCTTCTTGCTCCATGTGCCTGGAGTAGAACATCCATCACAGTGAGCTGGGGAAAGTGGAGAGGGTTGTGAGTGAGTCATGGCTCTAACGCCTCAAACCCTCACTGTTCTTACCAAGACTTAGTAGATTTCTTGAATAAACGTTCCATTTGCTATATGCTTTTAGAACCATTTCCAGAGACTTTAAATGGTGTGTGTGTGTGTGTGTGTGTTTCTTCATGATTTTCAGCAGTTAAATGATTGTTTCATTGGTGGAAGGTCCATTATACTCCATATACCATCATTCCATCGGTCTCCTCTCTACCCCTTTTTTAGGGTGACAATCCATGATTCCTCTGACCTACGGCTCCTTCTAACTCCAGAATGATGGAAACACCCCAGAGCACTAGGAGATTTCAAATATATTATAATCACTGGTGTATAGTCCATGGATAAATGATAACCAATGGATATTCTAATAAGTATATTATACTCAATGGATCACTAACCTGCCTTCCATTAGTCCACTTACAGGTGATAGCAAATCCACGTCCAAGATATCTAAGCTGGATCCACTAAAGGAAAACCCTATAACATATGTTCATGTGCTGCTTTTCCTAGATCAGAGTTTCCTGATGCCTGCCTTGAATGATCCCATTGCTATGACACGCATTTCTTCTCTCTGAATCCAGGCACAGTTTCTTTCTTTTTCATTTTTCATCTTGAGTCTGTAATAATATTGTCTCTGTTCTGTCTTTACTTCTTCCTTTCTTTTTTTATTTTTGGCCATGCCCATGGCATCGGGAAGTTCCTGGGCCAGGGATGGAACCTGCGCCACATTAGTGAGCTACTGCAATGCCAGCACCAGGGCCTTCACCTGCTGCACCACGAGGGAACTCCCACTTCCTCCTGTCCAGCACTTCCTCCCTCTGCTGCTTCCTGGATGATGAAACATAGGTTATCTCCACATTTCCCCTCTTAGCTATTTCTCCTGTCCCAATTCCACAACTCTGTTATTCTCAGGTAATGCTAACCTTAGGATTTTAATGCCTTTTCAATCCCAAGGGATTCTGAGGTTCCAAGAGGGGCCAGAGACTCTGAGACTTACTCCAGTTCCCTCAATTGTTACCCCTCATGGACCGTGGCTTAGAATTCTTTGTAGTGTTTATCACTGTACGCACCAATCCCTCTATACCAGCATTTCAGAGGAATTTTGAAAAAACTGCCAGTTATGAGTGGGTGTTGACTTAGCAAGACTAAAGAGGAAGTACCAAGAGTATATAAACTTAAACAGAACTTTTCCAAACAGAGTTAACTGGATTAAAAATAATAATAACTAGGGGACAAACCATGATGAATTTAGGAGATTGCAAATGGCCATGGCAATTTAGATGAAATCGGAGGATATGTGGAGAAGTTTAGAGCCTGGCATATTTGGTGTTAGGATTTCAAATGTTTTCAATCAGCAGGGCCTTTTTATTCCATCCCCCCCTTTCTCTTCTCCCTCAGAAAGCATGTAGCAGAAACGGGCACATCATTGTAAATCAACTGTACGTTAATTTTAACAATTCAAAACAACATTAAAATATGCATTCTACCCTTTAAAGAAAGCATGTTGCAGAAGGAGAAACATGAAAAGGTTAACAATTGTATTTTAAAACTAGTATCAGCATCTTTCCTATGAAGACTACACTTTGTTTAGCAAAACATTCCGGCAGATCTTTTTTAGCTGTGGAAAGCAGGCTTCAGGTTATTTCCCAGGAAAGAGGAATATAAGCTAAAACCTAAACAAAACAGAAAACAAACAAAAATCTAGAATGCATTGTATAATAATCAGTAATAACAGCAATTTAGTTATCTCTTACGCTGAACCACAAATATTTGTAGGTACTTTATATGTTTACATACAATAAAATTAATTTTCTTCTGTTTTGTTTTGCTTTTTAGGGCCGCATTTGTGGTATATGGAAGTTCCAGGCTAGGGGGTCAAATTGGAGCTGTAGCTGCCAGTCTACACCACAGCCACAGCAACGTAGGATATGATCCACATCTGCAACCTACACCGTAGCTCATGGCAGTGCCAGATCCTTAACCCACTGAGCGGGGCCAGGGACTGAACCCACATACTCATGGATACTAGTCAGGTTCGTTACCTGCTGAGCCACAACAGGAATTCCCAGAATTTCTTTAACTTTTAATCATATGAAGTAGGTTATTAATATTCCCATTGGGGAGATGTAGAAGATTAATCATCGATTGATCAGCAACTTTCCTGAGGTCCCCAGAGCACTGGCAGAGCAGGAATGCAAAGCCAGGTGTTCTGGCTCCAGGTGTTTCCCCATGCCTCCACACCTGCCCACAGAAAGGCAAAGACAGACATCCACTGACCAAAAGATGCTGGGAAGGGAGGGGAGAAAACCGTGATTAAGAAAAAGAAGAAAAGAGGCGGCCCTGTCGTGGCTCCATAGAAACGAATCTGACCATGTCCATGAGGACGCAGGCTCATCCCTGGCCTGTCAGTGGGTCAGGGATCCGGTGTTGCTATGAGCTGTGGGGTGGGTTGCAGACGTGGCCCGGGTCCTGCCTTGTTGTGGCTGTGACTGTGGCTGTGGTGTAGGCCAGCAGCAGAGGCTCCTGTTCAAGCCCTAGCCTGGGAAGTTCCTTATGACACAGGAGCGGCCCTGAAGTGACTCAGGGAGAAGAATTTGAAGGGATCACAATGACTGGATTAGGGCGTAAAGAGGAGGGTCAGCTGATGAATTCTCTACGCACAGAAGTGATGAGGGTACTTGTAAAGGTATAGTTACCTAATATTAAACTTCACATCATTCTTTTCTGTATTGAGACACAGATACCCTCTAATCAAGTCTTCAGAGACCTACTATGTGTTACTAGTAACTTGGAGAAAACCAAAGACAGGAGAATCACCTTCTAGCTTCCTCTGTTTAGTTCCTTGAAACTAAAGGAGATGTAGGAGTCATAAACGCAAGAGCTCAGCAGGCTTGGTCTACCAGAACAGAGTCCATTAGGAAGACAGCACCTTACAAGGCTACGGGAATTAAAGGGAGGCTATAAAATTTCTTTGGACTATGGGGGGGGGCTCAGAAACACTTACTGTGAGCTAAGGTGCTCTGTGTCAGTGTCGAGGGCTGGAAAAGACATGAGAAGTGGTCCAGAGGTGGAAAGACCTGCATACTTGGGTTCTAAGCTTTGCCCTGGCTGCCTCTCAGGCAAGATATTGGGTCTTTGTGTCCAGATATGTAAATGGCATCTGAATTGTTTAATCTAAGTGACATTCTCCAATTAGCTAGCTGAATGGATAGAGAAATAGATGATAGATGGATGGATGGATAGATACATAGATAGAACATTTAATCAAAATAAGAATCAATCATTATCTCTTGATAAACTAAAAATGCTTCTTCATTTCTTTCAACTGTTATGTGTTCTTTCCCCATTTTTACTTCTAATATATGAATGAGATATTCAAAACAAATGTTGGAGTTCCCATTGTGGCTCAGTGGTTAATGAATCCAACTAGGAACCATGAGGTTGCGGGTTTGATCCCTGACCTTGCTCAGTGGGTTAAGGATCTGGCGTTGCTGTGAGCTGTGGTGTAGGTCACAGACACAGCTTGGATCCCTCGTTGCTGTGGCTCTGGCGTAGGCCAGCAGCTCCAGCTCCAATTAGACCCCTAGCCTGGGAATCTCCATGTGCCATGGGAGTGGCCCTAGAGAAGGCAAAAAGACAAAAAACAAACAAACAAACAAAAAAACACGAAATGTCAAATACGAACATGATTACGCATTTCTGAACAGTTGGATTACTGCGTTAAATAAGGGAAAATTTTTCCTGTAAGGGAGTTCCTGTCATGGCGCAACGGAAATGAATCTGACTAGGAACCATGAGGTTGCAGGTTCAATCCCTGCCCTTGCTCTGTGGGTTTAAGGCATTGCTGTGAGCTGTGGTGTAGGTCACAGGGTCACAGGTGGCTGTGGCGTAGGCCAGCTGCCGTAGCTCCGATTCAACCCCTAGCGCCTGGGAAACCTCCATATGCCATGGTTGTGGCCCTAAAAAGCAAAAAAAAAAAAAAAAAATCCCAGTAAGCCATATTGCCGTGATCCAAACAAAAACACTGATAATTACGTAATTTTATTCATGTCTTCACTTCTTCACTTTTGCATCACCATTTCTTGAACATATGTTCAAGAGGTGCACACTTGGCAATAAATAGTTCAAAATCCAGTGGGAAAAGTAGTAACATGTTACTGCAGTACTTGTTCTAAGGGAGCATGACGTGGATAATGAGCTGAGATGTGATTTAAAAGGGGCACAGAAGATAGCCCTGTCTTGGCCAGGGATTTAGAAATCTCCTGTTCCTTTCTGGCTCCACCACTTCCGTTACCAGAAAGGAAGTACATGCAGAGCGCGAAACGATTACTTACTTACTTACTTATCATGCAGAACTCACGTCTCGAGCCCCAGGTAGAAATCAGCAAACTCAGCTAAACCATCTGGCAAAGAAAGGCAAAATCAAAGAATGCCTGCTGCTCCTGACTTCCTCAGAGGTGCAGGGCTGAAAGTTTATCTCGGGGCACCGGTCTGCAGCTGTCTGCTCCAAGCCTTGTCTGGCTGCGCTGGACCCAGTGGCAAGCTCTCAAGGATCAACGCAGGGAATGGCAGAGAGAGTACACACGAGACAGAGCCCAAGTGTGTCCACAGGCTCAAGGGTCCATCTCTCACGCTGTGTATAAAAGCAATACTGAAGAGCAAAAGAAAAAGAAATAGTCAAGCCTAACCTAGACCCCACAGCATAACCTAATGACCCTCCTAAAACCCCTACTCCCAGTCACTGTCCTCGGACGAGCCTGGTTTGTGGCTCACTCCCCCCAAAGGGGGGAAGTAGAATTTTGGCACATACATACCCAAAAAACACCTTGATCTCTCCATGGAGGCCACAGGAACACAGACAGAGATCATTGGGCTGGAAGAACAAGACAGACTACGTGCCCCTATCAAGGCAGAGGGGAAAGTCACAAAGAAGCAGAAGTACTGCTAAGGCTCCACAATGAGCCAGGCCTCCCCAGGAAAGAGCGTTCATATAGCTGGGCTCCTGGGCAGTCTGACGGTCCCAGGACCCTGAAGCTCAGCTATGTCCTGCCACCAGGTTTTGAAAAAGAGCCTTAACTTTTCTAAGTGCCTCAGGTTGCTTAAACCAGCAGAGGCAGTTTTTTAATTAATTATAGCCCCAAATTGTAAAGCACTATAACGCTCTACCTTTTGTAAGGCAATGCTAGTTGGTAACATGATAAAAATGAATTGGTACACACACTATTTCTAATGATTAACAAAGGGGGAAGACGGGCAGATAATAAAATAGCCATCACATCAACCCACCGAGGGGCTAACGTGCCGTCCATATTTCAGGCCAGAGAAGTGAGAGGCAGAACAGTCTTTTGCCCAGCATCCTCAGTAAGAAACTCACAGCATGGCACTTCATCCCCAGGACTTGCTCATCCTAAAGGGAAGGCTGAGCCCAGCAGAACTGGAGATGACACCAAAAGAAGCCGTTTCCTTAGCATGACTGGGGGTGCTCCTCTGAGTCTTTGGAACTTTGGATCTGACCATCTTTCCATGGACTCAAATCTCTTTATCTTGAAGATGCATTTGATGTTGGAGGAGCAAGAAGATGAGTTTCTCAGAGGCCAAGTTAAGGAATAACTTGGGTGATGCAGTGTCTTCTGGGTGAAAGAAACACTGTGGATACGATGGAAAGGCCTCACGGGTATCTGATGAAACTGTTCTGAAAGCACCATTCAGTGTGTATCAGCCCAAGTATTTATGAAGGTCACTGGAGTCATCGAGGGAAATTTGACACCCGCTAAGTGGGAGGCAGAGAGCCCTGTGGACAGAAACTCTGAGACCCAAATACTGCTCTGCACTAAGTTTATAGGATGACTGTGTCCAAATGACCACCTCTTTCTCGAACGCAGTTTTTCATCCGCAAGTGAGAAGATGAGCTGGATACACTGGTCCTTGCAGATACATTCATTTTAAGGCTCCTGTTTATACTCTGCTGAAAAGTTGGGATGAACTGAATATTGGTACAGTATGTACTCTTCTCTCTCCTCTCTAGAAAAGCAAAGCACTCAGAGGAATTAAGGAAGGTGGAAAATAGAGAGAAGGGCTTAACTCAGCTCCTGCGTGGAGCCCGGGAGAAGATAAGGCGTCTTCCTGTTTGTGATTGGCTTTCTTCCCTCCCACGTAGCTGCAGTGGCAAATGAGGCTCATTGGAGCCTCCTATTGATTAAGTGTCTTTGCCTTTGGAAGGTCATCTGGGACTAAAATAAGTTTGTGGAGCAAGAAAATGCGGAGTGAGTGGCTCAGGCTGGCTCTACGCTCTTAGAGAATTGGGGGCGTGTTTTCTGTGCCCCTGGAAGTTGCAAGTGACATGGGGAGACAGGAGGGCAGGGCGAGGGTGACGTGAGATGATAGCAAAGGAATAGTATGCAGCTGCTTTGTCTGTCTCCTCTGCCGTAAGCCGACAGCTCCCAGCCTGAGGAGCCTAACTGTGAACATGGAATTATTTACCAGGTCCTGGAAATTTAACTAATCTGGAGGTTTGTGTTTAACTGTAATTGTCTGCATTAAGCCTGCTGAGCATATACACTCTTGGTTTTAGAATGGGCCCAAGAAAACCACATTCAAGCATTACAATTCTTTCCGTTATGAATACAACACCCCGGAGCAGGTTTCTGAGGGCCCTGACAACCTGAATTACTGTCTTTTCCTACTCAGCTGCTTGCAACTGAGCTTACAACAAAATGGCTTTAAACAATGTCATGCCTCTTTACCCACAGATGCAGCCTCCCGGACCTCATTCAGGGCCCAGTGGCAGCATAAGGCAGGGAGTGTTGGATCAGGAGGTACAGCGCTCAGGGTTCTCCCTGTGGCTCTGTGGCCGATGAGCCATGTGACCTTGGCAAAGGGCATTTCCCAGCTCCTGCCCACATGTCCCCTCTCAGAGCACAATGAGAATTAGAGTAAACTGGAGAATCTGAATCCCTCCAAAATCTAACCCGATCCCGCCAACATTTACAGAGTTTATACGTGTTGCTGTCACTGTGCTAGACAGCTCCCAGCTGTATAATTTATTTTTATTCCATTGAAAACTAGAGTCAGGTAATTTTCATGCAATTTTTAGCACAAAATCACTGGACTGGGAGCCACAAGCCTCAGGTTCTACTTACAGCTTCATCATTAAATATTTGTGTGATCTTTACAAAGCTACATCAGCCATCTGGGTTTTAGTTTCTTCATCTGTAAAAGGAGCAGGAAGAATGAGGGTTATGTTGAGAGTTCATAGACAGCCTGAAAGTATTTTTTGCCCGCCAAGCCGATAATAACCATGCTCTGAGTGCCCATTCTGTGCCAGCTGGTCAGATAAGAACTGGGGGCGCAGAGAAAAACTATCTGGAAAGTTATTTAGGGAAATTCCAAAGGGCGAGAAGTTGGATTTATCCCCTTTTGACTTTGCCTTGTTCAATCAAGACATCTTCCCGAATGCATGGTCAGAATTTTGATTTGATTCCTCTCTTTTTCTTGGAATCTGCGTCATTTTCTTACTTGGAAGTCTTTGCACAACAGAGAAATGGTTGACTTCCATGTCCATCCTCCCTCCAGGCTGGGCGTCTTGAGGACAAAGCCAATATATTCATGCAATTCCAGTGCAGGTTCTGCCCCCCAGTAGGTGCCTAATAAAAGTGACTCATAGCTCTTCACCTTGTGTTACTCTATTCTAGGTTGAAGTTTTCCCCAACACACGGAATGGAAAAGAGTCCTCACGAGAGAAGATCCATTTGCATTGTAGTCTCGATTCTAATCTTAACAGATAGTAAATCAGTGCATTCCTAGTTCTTAGTTGGCTAATTTGGAACGCTATGCAGTAAATATTATATCCGCTTCCTTGCGTTGTCAGGAGGCAAACATACTGTCCCTGCTTCCGCCGATGGTGGGTTTGGTCAGGCCATCGGATGTTTCTTTGGCCATCGGATGTTACCAAGCACAGTGTGACCAGAGATTTTAAATGTGATTTCTAGGAAGAGAACATGGCCTAGGGGTCACTGAGCTCAAAAGAATGAGATACACACAGAGTAGAGTTGCAGTAATTCTGGAGTTTGGAGCCAAGCCCAGCCTCAGTCAGCCAGCACCTCACCAATACTCAGATCCATGAACAAGAATAAATAATTGCTGTTTTAAGTTGTGTTTTGAGATCATTTGCTATGCAGTACCAGGGTGGTAGCAGATGACTGACGCCCTCAGAAGGCCGCCGTTGAAATATTTCTGTGTACACCATGTCTGTCTTATCAAGAAAAAACTAATGGAGAAAGCTCAAAACATTCTGGGATCTGGGTACCGAGATTAAGAACAGACACTGCCTTGAAAGAGCTCAGAATCTGGTAAGTGAATTGATAACTAAAGTACACTGTGATGTGTGCTATGACACACTGAGCCTACACACGGAGGAGACCTCAGAGGGGCCACGTAGAGGGCGCCGAACAACACCTAGGGGCTTCAGGAGAGGCTTTTAGAAGCAGTGATGTTTAAGCTGAGTTCTTTCCTTTTCTTTCCTTTTTTTTGCTTTTTTTAGGGCCATGCCCATGGCATATGGAAGTTCCCAGGCTAGGGGTCAAAGCTACAGCTGCCGGCCTACGCCACAGCCACCGCAACGCCAGATCCGAGCCATGTCTGTGACCTACACCACAGCTCAACGCCAGATCCTTAGTCCACTGAGCGAGGCCAGGGTCAGACCCGCAACCCATGGTTCCTAGTCGGATTCGTTTCCACTGCGCCCCAAGGGGAACTCTTGGCTGCGTTTTGACAGATGGGTAAAGAATAGGAGTGCCCAGAGAAATTAAAGACAGTGAACCAGAAAGTCGCATGTGTACTGTCCCTCATGTAAAAGGGAATGTGGCGTGAAGGTATACAGAAAAAATCTCAGACTTGGAGACCAGAAGGGTCGTGAGTTCACATCGTGACCCTACCACTTCCTAACTGCACTGATTTGCAGATGCTTTAAAAAGGCATCAGCCACAACCTTAAGCTTCTTCCTAGAGGATAAACAACCAGCAAGCCTCCTTCTCAGAAGTACGACTCCTTCAGGAATAAACACTCCAGCCTCTGCACCCACCGTCCTTGGAGTTGCCCGCTCAGCCTGCGTCTAACCTTCTCCCATGCTTCTCTGTCAGACCGGCCCCCAAGTCCATGTTCACCAGGACCTTCAAATTTGGGGAGCACTGTCACGTGAGGGGGAAATCTATCATTTAAGGTAATTCATGGGATCAGAATCTAAATTCTCCTTGCTCACTCCTTCTCTAATGCTCCGTCCCTCCCTCCGTCTCTGAACAAAGCTCTCACCATTCTCATCAGTGAAGCTCTGGCTTCTAGACAGAAGGACGTTCCTTTGATTCTTCACAGACAACAAGCTTTGTTCTGCCTCCGAGTCTTTGCCTTTGTTGTTCCCTCTGCTTAGAAACCTTTCTCCAGGGGTTGTTTTCTTTCTTCCTTTTAAAATGACTAACCCTTGGTCAAAACTCAGGTTCCACCTCCAGCATTTCCTCTTAGGAGAACATTTTTCCTGATGACTCATTTGTAATAATATGATTCAGACGAAGGCATATAAAATTGCCTATTGCTAAGGTACATCTGAACTGTCCCCTCCCCATTCACGGTCACTCTGATTGTAAACTCTACATGGTTTTGTAACCCTAAAACCTAGATAAATGACCAGAGATCGTAAGTGTCCCCCAGGGATTCTTACACATCCACACGGAGAACTATTCAACATAAAGGCCGAGGACACCGAGTCAGCTCAATAAAAGTCAAATTCATCTCAGCCGAACTTTCCTCAAAATGGAGCGGGGTCGTTCATGAAACTCTGAGGCAAGAACTTGAAACGAAAGGTCGGTGGTGGGCGGGGGTGAGGGACGAGACAGGAAACATCCCGGGGGTAAATCAGGTTGACACTTGGCTGTCACCTGAATATGTCACGTTTTATTGTTTAGATAATAGAGAGCCACTGGGGAGTATATTAATCAGCATCCTTGTTTAAAAAATAAAATCAATCTAGCTACCTTAAACAGGAGAAGAAATATTTATTACACTTCGGCACTCACACCATGTCTGAGGGATCAGCTTTCCTGGGAGTGGGCTACACAGCCATCACTCTAGCGGCTAGACACATCCCCAGACTGGTCTAGCAGAGACACTGCTGTGTGGAGTTCTCTGGTGGCCCAGTGAGTTAAAGTTCTGACTCCTGTGGCTTGGGTCATTGCTGTGGCATGGGTTTGATTCCTGGCCCTGGAAGTTTTACAAGCCAAGGGAGCAGCCAAGAAAAAGAAAAGACAAGACAAGAAACACTACTGTCCTCACTGTCTGTCCTGGGAAACTATGACTCTCTAACTGGATGCCAGAAACAAAGCCACAGCTGTCCCAGGGTAGGACACAAGAGCATCTACTTGGCGGAATCTCAGACCTAAAGGGAACTCTAGCTCAAGGGTGTCTCAGAAACATGGCCCTTTATCTTTTCATCCTCTCCGGGGCGGGAAGGTTTGTTAGAAGACCTTGGACAGCTGCTACATAAGCCAGCCACTCCATCCGCCACCCGGAGCTCCACTTCGGGAGCATGAGTCGCTGCGAAGAGCATGTCAGACAAAACTAGAGAGGATTCCGGAGAGGCGGGTCTGTGCACTGGGACTGGCTACTTCCTAAGTTCCTGCCAGTATTGGGATTCGTTGACTATCTGATCAGCTTCTCGAAGAGGATCTAAGTTAGCAAAACACAGTCGTTTGTTTTTTTTGGGGTTTTTTTTTTGTTTTGTTTTGTTTTTTTTGTCTTTTGTCTTTTTTGGTGGTGTTGTTGTTGTTGTTGTTGCTATTTCTTGGGCTACTCCGCGGCATATGGAGGTTCCCAGGCTAGGGGTCGAATCGGAGCTGTAGCCACCGGCCTACGCCAGAGCCACAGCAACGCAGGATCCAAGCCGCGTCTGCAACCCACACCACAGCTCACGGCAACGCCGGATCGTTAACCCACTGAGCAAGGGCAGGGACCGAACCCGCAACCTCATGGTTCCTAGTCGGATTCGTTAACCACTGCGCCACGACGGGAACTCCAAAACACAGTCATTTTTTATTGAACAACTACTGAGCTCCCAGCACAGTGGCGAGAGTCTTGCCTGCATCAATTCACAAAATCCTCTTAGATAGTCCCTGAGGTATTTGACTAAGAAAACCCTCTCGTCTTCTTCATTCTCCCTCTGTCTTTCTTTATATGTCTCTTTCTTGGGCTGAAACCCTCTGTTCTAATGGAGGAGAAGCTGAAACTCAGAATATTTGTTAGTATATTAGGCTACATACTTTTCTAGGAAACGGGGTTGTTGCTTTTAAATGTCCGTGTCACTTTCTCTCTAACATTTTCTGCTCTGATAATGAATGGCTCCTGTGTGCATGCTCTGGTCATCTAAGTGTCAGCAGCCAAGCGCAGAGACCCAGCCATATATCCAGCGCTTCTATGTGTGTTGAAAAGAGAGTTTTCCTTTAAACCTCAAGCCGCAACCATGTTCTTCTACAATCCAGTTTTTTTATTGAAGATTCTCTCTTTTTTACTATTAGGTATTTACTCAGACAGTCATAGATCCTGCATTTCTGTGTACAACTTCCTCAAATGAGAATTCTAGAGAAAGAAAAAGTGAAGGCTAGAACATGGGCACTAAAATGTCACACAGAAGAAGCTCCCCTGTGGTGCAGCAGGTTAAGAATCCGGCTTTGCTACAGCTGTGTCACAGGTCAAAACTGGCCCGGGAACTTCCACGTGCCTCGGGAGCAGCCAAATAAAGTTACACCGAATTCCTAAGAGTAGGTATTTTCTTTTATCACACCGATAGCATTTTCCCGGTTGTGATACTGTCATAGCCGCGTAAAAGGCCCCCTTTGAGGAAATTGAGGTGAGAGGCACGTAGATCCTCTCTGTGCTACTTTTGTAGTTTGAATCTCTAGTTCAAAACAGCATCTTTTAAAAAGACAATATCACGATCATCAGCAATAAAGGTAGTGAAATCACTGATCTCCTGTAGGCAGGGAGGTCTCTCTCAGTTTCCAAAAAACACAAGATCCTGTTTCTTACGTCTTCAAGGAAGAGAAACATTCTCCTTATTTCCCGAGCGTATGCACTAAAAGAGTTATTTTGAAAATAAAACAGGTCGAACTTCGAAAAAGAAAAAGAGGGAAGGGTGGAAGGAAGGAGGGAGGGAAGGAAGGAAAATAGATATTTTATGTCCACTTTCAGTTGTAGAAGCAGAACCTTAAGAGTAACTAAATAACTTAGAATTATACTGTTAAGATGCAACTGTGTTTACAAAAAAAAAAAAAAAAAAAAGAGTTCCCGTTGTGGCACAGCAGAAAGGAATCTGACTAGGAACCATGAGGTTTCAGATTCGATCCCTGGCCCCACTCAGTGGGTTAAGGATTCCCATGAGCTGTGGTGTAGGTCACAAACACGGCTCAGATCTGGCATTGCTGTGGCTGTGGTGTAGGCCAGCAGCTGTAGCTCTGATTCGACCCCTAGCCCGGGAACCTCCATATGTCATGGGTGTGGCCCTAAAAAGACAAAAGGCCCCCCCAAAAAAGTGACTGTGTTTAGATTCAAAGTTAGATATTTCTGCTCCTCTTTTATTCCCTGTGACTTGGGTGCTCTGATAATACTGTCCCTGACATTCAGGGAGGCAGCAAAGCCAGGGAAGCCAACTGTGCAGCTTCCAAGGGGACTGCTCGTAGCCAGGGAGTCTTTGATCCCTGAGGGCATCTGGACCAATGCTTGACCAGCATTTGCCTCTGTCAGAGCTTTTCAGAAGCCTGCTTATGAGCGCATCTTGCCAAGAATACACCAGCGTGAACGCCATAGATTGTAACTGTGAGTCCAGCAGCCACCTCTGTAACCTGAGACTGTGCCGTAACCTCGCAGACACTCTTGATCCCCAGGATGAAGAAGGAGCAGGCAGCCAAAAGCAAGATGTGGTATGAAGAACTCGGGAGAAATCCTTTTGCTCCGTTGGAAACAAAAACACCCTATAGTCAGGTCCCTTTTCTTTGATAAAATTTGCTCGGAGCATATCTGTTCAAAGAGAAACATATGGTGTGGGTGGGAGGTAGGATTTGCAACTCCAGGAGATTCAAGTTAACATCTCATTTGTAGGTATATTGTCTTCTGATAGTTTCAGTCCTTCCACACAGGAAGGAGGACTATTGATTCAGAGATTCGGGTTGGAAAATGTGAACAGAGGGAGAAAGTGGGGAGTTTGGTTACAAACTACGTAAAGAATGACAAGATGAGTTAGGAATTGTGGGTCCAAGACCCTGCTCCATCACACAGTAGCTGTGAGACCCCGAGACAAACCTCTTTTCAGTTTCTTTTATGCAAAACCATCTTGGAACAGGTGTGATGATTGATAAAGTAACCTAAGTGAAATAATTTATAAAAGGCAAAAACTCTGAAGATTAAAACAATCCAAATCTTTAGTACTTACTGAGCGCCACTTGTATGTCAGTTTGTTATCAGTTATGTGATGTCCTTTGAGCTCACCAGCTCTTCTCTTGCTCACTGTCTTCTCAAATACTGTTCCCTCTGTCTGGAATGCTGTTCCCACTTATATTTTTTTGTTTTCTCCTTTTATTTATTCAGTTCTTTTCTCAAAAGTCACCTCCTCTGAGCCATCTTTTCTGATCATCATACAGAAAATTGAGAGTAGCCCCTGCCACTCTCTCTCTTTTTCCAGCTTTATTTTGTTTCATATTTGTAAGCTATAATTATCTTTTAGAAATTTATTTTAAAGATGGGAAGACTGAAGTCTGCAGGCACTTCTCTGTATACTATTATAGCTAACATTTACTGAGGACTGGTTATGTGCCAAACTCTAATATAGGTGCTTTGAACATCATAACTCAACCTCTATCTGGTTAATTTGCAAGTATATTTTCTTCTTTAAGGAGTTAAACCACTAAATCGAGAAATGAATCAAAGCCAAACTTCTTGTTTTATCAGCTTGGCCAAGGCTAAGCGCCACGGGTGATGATATTTACTTGTCTGGCTTCCCACTTGATTGTGCCTTAGTCACTGTCGAACCCTTGGACCTCGCACACTGCTTGGCACGTCATAACTGATTAATGCATGGTCATTGATTGGAAGAAAAATTCATTGACTGAAAGTAATCTCATGCCATACCTAGAAGACAGTAGATAAATATCATCATGTGCATTATTATTAAGCACCTTTCTGAACCTGGCATTGCATTCTTCACTTGCAGGTGCATTATTTCATTTGAACCTGACACAACCTAATGAGTAGGTACTATAATCCACCTTTTATGTATTAACATTCTGACACTTATAAGGGTGAAGTGACAAGCAAACAAGTGTCTGTTATTTAAACCAGCTCTAACTTTTTATATCCTATACTAATTTCTCCATTGTGGAAACTCAGGTACAAACAGACTCTAAAGGTGTCTCTCTCACTGACCCAAATGTCTTTGAATGAAGAGTAATCTGTCAAAGAAAATCCATCTTTTGGGAGTTCCTGTTGTGGTTCAGTTGGTTAAGAATCTGACTAGTATCCATGAGGGTGCAAGTTCGATCCCTAGCCTTGCTCAGTTGTTAAGGATCCGGTGTTGCCAAGCTGTGGAGGAGGTCACAGATGTGGCTCAGATCTGGCGTTGCTGTGGCTGTGGCATATGCTGGCAGCTACAGCTCCAGTTTGACCCCTAGCCTGGGAACTTCCATATGCCACAGCTGTGGCCCTAAAAGGAAAACAAGTAAAATTCGATTTCGCATTTTCTTTCTTGGAAATAGCCTTGATATTCAATCAGCAGGAGATCCTGAGTTTCTACACTATGCCAGGCAGTGTGCTAATTTATTGAGAAAATCCAGATTCAGACCAGTCATCACCTCCAAGAGGCCCTCAACCTAGTGAGAGAGACCATTATGCAAAAAGAAAGGTTGATGCCATGTGGTCAGTACCTTCAGGGAAGCTGTTCCAGGCAGGAGCTCAGCACTGCCGAGATGAGACCGGTCCCTAAGCCCCTTCCGATGCACTATTATGTGACTTCTCTTCCAGTCGCCTAGTTCCCTCCCTCTATCTACTTTAGAAAAATTCATAACTTAATAATGCATGAGGGAGCATTACCTTAAGGTATAATTATGCTTTTCCTCAAATGACCTATGCAATTACACCAGAGCAGTGAACAGCGATCTCAGAGAGAAGGTGGAACAAGTGCCCAGGAATATAATGCTACAAAATGATCCCCGTTTCAATTTTCCTTCTTATAACTACATAAAAATTACATTTGCTTCTATCACAGAGATGTGCAGTAAAAAATGAAAAAGACCCATTAGATTATCCACTCCCATCTCCTCCCAGGAAGTTGCTTTTTTTTTTTTTTTTTTTTTTTTTTTTAAGCTATGATAGGCTTTCTAAGGACTTTAGTTTTTCCAAGATAATAGGGATAATGAGGCGGGAGAAGGGACCTTCGTTCAGTGTTTATAGTCTAAATCTGCACACTGTTACGGGGGGGGGGGGCCAGGGGGCAGGGGCAGTTGGGGGGTGCACGCTCCCGGCCAGAGTATAGGTAGATGGGGCTCAGGGGAAAGGTGGGAAATTTTGAGCCAGGAGACTCAAGGCAGGGCTGGGTTTTTGAAATTAGAGCCAGGGTTAGCGTTAGAATATATGATCACAGCTGGATTTTAAAAGGGGCCTAGTGAGTGGTTGTGTGGGCCGTTTCAGGCCGGGAACCAGAGGTTGGAGATAGGCATGTTTGATAGAAACACTGATATGGATAGAACATTCAGGTACATTCTTATGTCTATGTAAACATTTTATAAACTTTATAAAATGTTACAACTGGGTCACTTTGCTGTACAGTAGAAATTGACAGAACAGGATAAATCAACTGTAATGGAAAAATAAAAATCATAAAATAAAAAAATGGAAATACATTCTGGGAAGTGCTCTAATTCTGTTCCCTTAATGTAAAAATCCTTACCTTAATGAGTATTGTTAAAAAAAAAAAACCCTCCAAACAATTGCCTTAATGTTGTAGTTATTCTTTTTAATTTTTTTGAGGCATAGCTCATCTACAAAATTATATTAGTTGTAGGAATACAAAGTGATCCCATAATTTTTATAGATTATATTCCATTTAAAGTTACTACAAAATATTTTCTCTATTCCCTGGGCTGACATTGCATCCCTGTATCTTTCTTTACTTTGTACCAAGTAGTTTGTAGCTCTTAATCTGCTTCTCCTTCTCGCCAATCCCCCCACTCCTCTCGCCTCGCCAGTAGTTTGCTCTGTGATTCTGTTTCTGTTTATTTGTATTCATTACTTTATTTTTTAGATTCCACATATAGGTGAAAACATACAGTATTTGTCTTTCTCTGTATGATTTATTTACTGAGCATAATGCCCTCCGGGTCCATCCAAGTGGTTGCAAATGGAAAATTTCATCCTTTTTTATGGCTGAGTACACTCACGTATATGCAGCACATCTTCGTCCACTCGTCTGTTGGTGGACCAGCAAATCACCTCCATATCTTTGCTATTGTAAATCACGCTGGAGTGAACACCAGGGTGCGTCTATCTTTTTGAATTAGTATTTTCATCTTTTTCAGATGTATATCTTGGAGTGGAATTATGGGATCATATGGTAGTTCTATTTTTAATTTTTGAGGAACCTCCATACTGTTTTCCATGGTGGCTGCACATTCCCTCCAACATTGTATTAGGGTTCCCTTTTCTCCACATTCTTCCCAATGTTTGTTATTTGTTGTCTTTTATGTAAGAATGGTTGATTAACTTGTTAACAAACAACAAACACTTTAAATTGATCATTCTTATATATTTGTAATTGGTTTCATCATTACTTTGTGGTTGGGTGTTAAAATTTATTTCAATTTTTATCCTTTTTCTTACTTTTAAATACAACTATCATAAACATCCTTGGATAAAGAGCTTTAAAAGTGTTTATCCATTTTAATTCAGTAAACAGTTTTTCTGGATGCATAATTTAAAGAGAAGATCAGAAATGAAGTCAAAGATTTATGTATGTTTTGAGACTCAAAAAAAGTGTTGTCCGGTTTCAAAACCTGTGGCACTTACTTTTACCGTGTCACTTTTCTGTGTGCAGTAAGACTGGTTTAAAAACAAATAAACGGAAGTTCCTGTCATGGCTCGGCGGTTAACAAAACCAACTGGCATCCATGAGGACATGGGTTCGATCCCTGGCCTTGCTCAGTGGGTTAAGGATCCCACGTTGCTGTGGCTGCGGCATAGGCTGGCGGCTACAGCTCTGATTGGACCCCTGGCCTGGGAACCACCATATTCTGTGGGTGCAGCCCTAAAAAGACAAAAAATAAAAAATAAAAATAAATGAATAAGAAGAAATAGAAGATGCTGACACATATGCACTTTCTTGCTTATAGCAGAAAGCTACTTTTAGATCAGTGCATTTTACTAAAGAGAACAGACTCAGAGTCAGATGAACTTGGGCCATACCATGCCCCAAATACTTATCAGCAAGTAAACTGAAAGATTTAATCCCCTTAAATATCAGTTTCTGTATTTGGAATTTTAAACATTGATGTAATGATATCCAAAACTTCCAGGCACAAACATGGAACCCAACAAAATTAATCATTTTTCTCCTTCTAGATCCTGAAGTCATATTATTCTGTACATTCATGCATTCATTCATTTATGATTGTTTATTTTGTTTGGGTTAATTATATTCTTTAACTTTATCGATCCTTGCAAGCTTCATATTTATATTTATCCTTATTATAAACAATGCTAATCTACTCTTTCTGATAGCTGCATAATGTTATGCTTATTTGGGGATACTTTATTCTTTTTTCCACTTTCACCAGGTGGAAGCTCCTGTAATTCATTTCAGACATTTCTTCTTTTCTAATGTAAGAATCTAAAACTATGAATTCCTGTTGGATTTTTTAAATTGTTATTTAACAGTAACCAAGCAGGAGGCATAACTCTCCCAGACCTCAAGCAATATTACAAAGCCACAGTCATCAAGACAGTGTGGTACTGGGACCAAAACAGACATACAGATCAATGGAACAGAATAGAGAACCCAGAAATAAACCCAGACACCTAGGGTCAATTAATCTTTGACAAAGGAGGCAAGAACATAAAATGGGAAAAAGACAGTCTATTCAGCAAGACTTGCTGGGAAACCTGGACAGCCACATGTAAATCAATGAAACTAGAACACACCCTCACACCGTGCACAAAAATAAACTCAAAATGGCTGAAAGACCTAAATATAAGACAAGACACCATCAAACTCCTGGAAGAGAACATAGGCAAAACACTCTCTGATATCAACCTCATGAATATTTTCTCAGATCAGTCTCCCAAAGCAACAGAAATAAGAGCAAAAATAAACCAATGGGACCAAATCAAACTGACAAGCTTTTGTACAGCAAAGGAAACCAAAAAAAACAAAAAACAAAAAGACTTACAGAATGGGAGAAAATAATTTCAAAATGATTTTTTGTTGTTGTTGTTTTTCTAGGGCCGTCCCAGAGACATATGAAAGTTCCCAGGCTAGGAATTGAATCTGGAGGCCTATACCACAGCCACAGACACACGGCCTCATGGGATCTGAGTGGCCTCTGAGACCTACCACAGCAATGCCGGATCCTTAACCCACTGGGCAAGGCCATGGATCGAACCTGCATACTCATGGATACTACTCCAGTTTGTAATCCACTGAGCCACAATGGGAACTCCTGAATTCCTATTTGATTCCGTTTGAAGCATGTTGAGTGAATTCCAAATGTTCACAGAGACTTTCTAGGCATTTTAAAAAATATACTGGTTTCTAATTATATCATGATTAGAAAACTTGCATTTCAGTTATTTTCTGTGTATTGAGATTTATTTAGTTGCTTATGTTTGGTCTGCATGGGTGAATATTCCATGTTCACTTGAAAAGAATGTACATTTTGCTATTAGTGGGTGGAGTGTTGCAAAATGTCAGAGTCAACTTGAACTGGAGCATTGCACAGTTTTTCTCTATTCTGACTGACTTTTCCATTTGCTCTATCGATTACTGACAAATGTGATGAAATTTCCAATCATGGTTGTTCATGTGTATGTTTCTTCCTTTCGTGTTTGTTCTTTTTTCTCTTTATAAGGTTTGATCTGCTATTAAAAGTAAAATCTAGTGTTGTAGTATTTATATATTCCTAATGAATTAGTCCCTTTATCATTATGCAGTGCCCCTCTGTGTCTCAGTTTGCATTCTCAGTTACTTTGATACTGTCATGATCACTTGTTTTCTGATGTGTTTACCTAGTATATAATTATTTTTCATCATTTTACTTTAATCAAGTATTTGTATTTAAATAATATTTCTTAGGGGTAAATGTACATGTATCAAATTTTTAAAATCTATTTAGCAGTCTCTGCCTTTTATTTCAGGTTTTTATACCATTTACATTTAAATGCTGGCATGATCTGATTTGAAACTACCTTCTTAACATGTTTTCTGTGTCCTATAATACTTGCCCTGCTGACTATCCCATGAGCACTTGAGAAGAGTGTAGATTCTGTTGTGGCTGGAAGTAGCAGTCCATAAACCTCCACAGGTCACGTGGATGAGTACTGTTGACGCTTTCTGTCTGCCTGTCTGCAGATGTAATAGGGCCACGCTTCTGTTGTTCCTTTGAATGCTTTTAAGCCATTCTTCTTTTCTTCACTTCCCACTATTTCACTGTGACATGGCTAGGTTCATTTTTCCTTTCATTTATCCTTATTAGATTTCTCTGAGCATCTTCGATCTGTGGAATGTTCTCTTTATTTTTTCATTCAGTGGATTTCATTATAGTTATAGTTGTACAACTATCACTACAACCTAATATTCGGACATTTCCATCCCCAAACCCCAACCCACTCTTCCCTGCCCCCCACCTGTCCCCTTTGGTAACCATGAGTTTTTTCCAAAGTCTATGAGTCTGTTTCCGTTCCGCAAAAAAGTATCCTTTTTTTTTTTTTTTTTAAGATTTCACATATATGTGATGGCATATGACGTCTGTCCCTATGCTGTCACTCACATGGAGTACTCTTTAATTTCAGAAAACCATTGACCATCATATCTTCTTTGTTTTCAACCAACCCATTCTCAGGTTCAACTCCTTCTGGGATCTTAATTACTCATATTATGAGAAATTTAGCATTTCTCCATGATCTTGAATGTTAATGTCCTAGTTCCCTTTTTTTTTTCCCTTTTTATTTCTGTTTGGATAATATAAACTTGTCTTTAAGTTCACGTAAAGAGATGCTGGAGGGACTCGGTCCTTCCGTGCTTTACACTCAAGCTTAGCTTCCAGCACCTGGTCCCTGGCAGGATTCTTTTCCAGTGCCCTTTCCCTGATGTTGATTTTTATAACTACCTTTTTCATTTCTCTTCCTTCTTCATAAGGTGCTTTGTTTGGTTCATGGAATCATATTTCCCTCGTCAGAATGCCTTTTAGCGTCCTCCTGTGTTTATGAGTTCTTTAAGTTTTTCATTCTATAACTTTTTGAACCTACATTCCATTTTCTTTTAAGCAACATTCTATGGGTATAATTTACATACAATGAAATTTACCCATTTATTTTATTTTGTTTTATTTTATTTTTTTAGGTATGCACATGGCATATGGAAGTTCCCAGGCTAAGGGTCTAATTGGAGCTCCAGCTGCTGGCCTACAGCACAGCCACAGCAATGCCAGATCCGAGCCGTGTCTGTGACACGCCGGATCCTTAACCCACTGAGTGAGGCCAGGGACTGAACCCACATCCTCTTGGATACAAGTCGAGTTCCTTACTGCTGAGTCACAATAGAAACTCTTGAAATTCGCCCATTTAAAGGTTACATTTTGATGATCTTCCATAATTGTATGCACTAGTGTACCACTGCCACAATCGAGAGAAAGGAACTACCCAGCACTTCAAAACTTTATCCTTTGCCCCTTCCTAAGCGATCGTCAACCACTCACCACCCTCTTCCATCCTAAAACGCTTATCACTATGGTCTTGCCATTTTAGAATTTCATGCAAAGGGCAGCATATAATATGTAATCTTTCGAGTCTTATTTCTTCTCTTAGCAATTATTTTAGAAGTTATCCATATGGTTGTGAGGGTAAATAGCTTATTTCATTTTATGGATATACTGCATGCAATTTGTTTATTATTACTTCACTGTTCAGATATATTAGGATCGTTTTAAATTTAGGGTTACCATGAATAAAGCTACTACAACTATGTAATATATAGGATTGTATGGGCAAATGTTTACATTCCCCTTGGGTAAATATTTAGTTAAGGTATTCCTGAGTCTTATGGGAGACGTATAATTTATTTTATAAGAAATTTCTAGGAGTTCTCATCATGGCACAGTGGAAACAAATCTGGCTAGGGACCATGAGGTTGCAGGTTTGATCCCTGGACTTGCTTAGTGGGTTAAGGATCCAGCATTGCCGTGAGCTGTGGTGTAGGTTGCAGACGTGGCTTGGATCCCACATTGCTGTGGCTCTGGTGTAGGCTGTTGGCTACGGCTCCGATTAGACCCCTAGCCTGGGAACCTCCCTGTGCCGTGGGTGTGGCCCTAAAAAGACAAGAAAAAGGAGTTTCCAGAGGAGTTTCCAAAGTAGCTGTAACATTTTGTATTCTCATCAGAAATGTAGGACGCTTCCAGTTCTCCTCTATCCTTCACAACACTTGATATTAGGAGTTTTAAGTTGTCGCTGTGTTAGTGTCTGTGTAATGGTGATATCATGGTGCTTTTAATTTGCATTTCTCATATTCATAATAATGAATATCCCTCTATATGTTTTAAATCCTTTTCCTATTTAACTCATTAAAGTTTTTTTTTTGGGGGGATGCCACACCTGCAGCATACAGAAGTTGCCAGACTAGGTAGAAGTCAAATCAGAGCTGTAGCTGCCAGCCTACACCACAGCCACAGCAACACCATATCCAAGCCATGTCTGCAACCTACACCACAACTCATGGCAACGACAGATCCTTTAACCCACTGGGCAAGGCCAGGGATCGAACCCACATCTTCCTGATACTAATCAGGCTCATGACCGCTGAGCCACCATGGGAATTCCCATAACTCATTTAATTTTACAAATAAAATATTTCTAAGAGTATTCGTAAATAAATATTAGCCTTAATATTATTGAATTATTAAAGTTTTAATGGATTTTAAATATTAGTACTCTGCCAGATATATCCATTGTGAATATTTCTCCTAGTTTATCTTTTGATTTTATTAAACATGTATTTTAAATAGATGTTTTTAAATTGATGTAGTCAAATGTACTGTTTTTCTTTTATAATATTTTTTTGTGTATCCTGTTTAGAAATATTTGCCTAACCAGTTTCTAATTGATATTTCATCCATATTTTCCTCTAAAAGTGTTACACTTCTAGCCACTGCATCTAGATTTTTTACGTTTTAAGTTATTTTTGTATATGGTTTGTGGCCAGGAGTGGTTTTAGATTTTTTCTTTATGAATATTATATAGTTCCATCACTGTCTGATGAAAGGAGAAATAGAGAAAATGAATACCAAATAAAGTCCAGAATGACTATAGAGACAAGAAGAACTATTGATTTCCAAAAATTGTTAATATGCTCTGCCAGCACTGCAGTGATTCATGCTTATTTCATTTCCAAAAGTTTTCAGAATGAGGGACTGAGAGAGAGAGCTGAAAACGTAAAAAGTCACCCTTTCATCACTGGAAGGCGTTGAGTAACCTAAGATGACCATGCAGGTAAACACAGCTCAGTTAACGGTGGTCCACTTGTGTCAACTTTATTATCTAAAGATCTTACCAGAGCTCGACTGTCTCTGCCTCTACCAGTGCTTTCTCACCCAGAGTATTCTGGACAGCAGAAGTCTGGGCTGGCAGGACGGTGTTTATTCTTCCTTTCTCTTGGGTTGGCAAGGACAGATGATTGTCCCTCGCTGTCCTTTTCCCACAGTAATTGAGTCTTCCATCAAGCCTGTACTTCTCAGCAGACAAAAGGGAGCACAAGCAGTTTAAGTGTCATATGGTGGCTTCTGGGAACTGCCTGTTAAACAAAGCCATCCTGTGATATCCTTTTCCACACTCCTTCCACTCCCGAGCTTCCGTTGTAGGTGTGTTAGCTGGAACGCCTTCTCACGCCAGGATAACAAGATCCCTCACCTAGAGGTTGCAAAAGGGAATAATGAAGTTATTTTTGTTCCCAGAGGAAATTTTTTTTTCTTTTTTCTTTTTAGGGCTGCACTCACAGCATGTGGAAGTTCCCTGGCTAGGCGTCAAATCGGAGCCACAGATGCCTGCCTTAGCCAGAGCCACAGCAGCACAGATCTAAGCCGCATCTGCGACCTATATCATAGCTCATAGCAACGCTGAATCCTTAACCCACTGAGCAAGGCCAGGGATCAAACCCACATCCTCATGGATACAGATTCATTACCACTAAGCCACAATGGGAACTCCTGCCTAGAGGAATTTTTAAGCCATTATAAAAACTCTGACCACTCAAAGATGCACTAATTTATGTGAGATTGAAATAAAGATCTATTTTATATAAACCACTCTTGCATGAGATCTCTGTTGGTTACATATGAACACAATTCTAACCTACTATGTATTTTTCGATCCATTTACTTTCAACTTGCTTCTGTTCTTTGGTTTAGATGTATCTGTTATAGCAATATATAGCTGAATTTTTTTCATTCAATCTGCCAATAGTTTAGCTTTTTCTAATTCCTTTTAACTGGACAATCAGAACATTCATACTGATTGTGCTTACCGATATATTTTATTCCTAACATTTTATTTATTGCTTTCTTTTTGATTTTTATTATGATATTGTCTTAAAATTAATTATGTTTTTGGATTATTTTATATGCATTTATTTTTTCTCCTTAAAATTTTAATTTCTCTACTAATTTTGAATGTGTACAAAACAATATATTTGTATCATTTTGTTGATTACTCAAATTTAATTTGTACATTTAACTTAAAAATCTAAATTTAGGAGTTCCCATCATGGCGCAGTGGTTAACGAATCCGACCAGGAACCATGAGGTTGCGGGTTCGGCCCCTGCCCTTGCTCAGTGGGTTGACGATCCGGCGTTGCCATGAGCTGTGGCGTAGGTTGCAGACGCGGCTCGGATCCCGCGTTGCTGTGGCTCTGGCGTAGGCCGGTGGCTACAGCTCCGATTCGACCCCTAGCCTGGGAACCTCCATATGCTGCGTGAGCGGCCAAAGAAATAGCAAAAAGACAAAAAAAAAAAAAACCAACTAAATTTAAGCAATATCTTTACTATTCTCCTACAAAGCGTATGTGTTTTAAGACTCTAAATGCAGATCACCTCCTTACAAAGCAAATATTAATCTTATCCCAGATCGAAGGTCTTTCTTGAACAATGAATATTCAGCATTATTTTCACTACTTTGTAATGGTAGTGCGTGAGTAGCTGTATTCATATAGTTAACATTGTGTTTGCTCCCATCCATTCCTTTTTTAAATGGCTTTATTGAAATATAATTTATGAACCACACTCTTTACCCATGTAAAGTGTACAATTCAATGGCTTTTGATATATTCACAGTGTTGTGCAACCACAACCAAAATTTAATTTTAGGAAATATTCATTGTGCCCAAAGAAATCATGCATCTATTAGAGGTCATTGCACAGTTACTCCCATTCACCAGCCAAACCTAGTCAACCACTAATTTACTTTATGTCTCTATAAAGGTGTCTGTTCTTGACACTACACGTGAGTGGAATCATAAAATGCATCATCTTTTATGACCAGTTTCTTTCACTAACCCTGATATTTAATGTTTTTCCCCCTCTGTTATCAATTTTTCTGTCCACTCAATTATTTATTATCAGTATACAAATATGCCATAATGTCTCCCATCTAAAAAGTAGTATGACACTGAGTTCATATTCTTAGACTCTTCTGCCATATTTTTCTGTTCCTCTTCAAAGCAGAATTTGTCGAATAAATTTTCTCCTCTCACTCATCTCTCATTCTGTCTTCTTGTCACACATTTTCTCCTCCACCACTATACTCAGCTCACTCACATCAAAGGCATCAATCAATTCCATATATATGTGTGTGTGTGTATATGTGTGTGTGTGTATATATATATATATATATATATATATGGAAAAATTCAACCTCCGTGAGCCTCCAGGTGACTTATTTTTGTCAATTATTCCTTTTTTTTTTTCTTTGTCTTTTTCTAGGGCTGCTCCCGCAACTCATGGAGGTTCCCAGGCTAGGGGTCAAATTGGAGCTGTAGCCACCGGCTTACGCCAGAGTCACAGCAACGCGGGATCCGAGCTGCGTCTGCAACCTACACCACAGCTGACGGCAACGCCGGATCCTAACCCACTGAGCAAGGCCAGGGATCCAACCTGCAACCTCATGGTTTCTAGTCAGATTCATTAACTACTGTGCCACGATGGGAACTCCAATTATTCCTTCATTTTTGCAACACTTTTTTCACTCTGTTTCTGGAAGTATTCTGGTTCATCTCCACAGTTGAGGATGTTTTCTTATGGAAAAATAGCAAATCACTATGATGTCATATACCTTAAGCTGAAATAACATTGTGTGTGAATTACACCGAAATAAAAAAGAAGTTCCTGAGCCCAGAGCACCACTTGCAAAATGACATGCAGCCATGCACACATCAGCCACTGCACGCTGCCATAATGTGCTCCCAGGATGGACCTCAGATTACGTCATCTGTCACTAACATGATCCCACGTTATTTTTCCTTTATCTTTACATAGCATCATCAGGCTTTCCACTGTATTTATTACAGTCATCTCTAAAGTTACCTAAATTTCCAGCTGACAGGTTTTCACTCAAATACAGGTTTTTAAAATTACCTATGTTATAGGACCTCTGGTCCTACTGGCTTTAGGTGTAAATGTATAATAATAAAAAATGGGTAGTGAATTTGAGATGGAATGATTGGGCATCAGGCTTGTGACAGCCTTTAGGTCATCTCTTAAGAAACCTCCTCCCTCACCTCCACTCTTGTCTGTTTATTGTCTTTGTAACTTTCCAGATTTTTAAGCTATTTATTTAAAAGCAGCCACGCTTATTTAGCATTTGCTGGGTGGTAACTGCCGTTCTGGGGGTACCTAAGGGAGATTGACTTAATTCTCTTAAGAGTCTATGAGGTTGCTACAATTTTATATCCACTTCACGGTTGAGCAAACGGAGGTCAGAAAAGGAAAGTGACTTACTCAGAGTCCCACTTGTGACATGAACAGAGCAGGGCTTGCACTCAGCACTCTACCCCCGCCCTATCCTGCCTTCCTAAGTCTCGGGGACTTGCGACCACGTGCAGGGCTACTCTGAGGAGAGAAGCTGAGGACATAGTAAAAGAGGTCATTGTCTATACCTCAACAGAATTCTCCTGAATTCAGCAGGTTACAGAATAAAAGGATGAGCTAGACCCAGCCTGCGAGTTAACAAGTTTACAAAGATTTCTTATGTGATAGCTAATAGGCTGGCTGGTGGCTCTGTCCATGGGTGACAGGGGTTTGGAAATGTCTGGGTTTAATTATCAGAATGAGAGGCATCTGTTCATTAGGACAAAATGGAAACTTCGTTTTTTTTTCCAAAGATGGTGTTTACCACATTGGTATTTTAGTCCTGATAATTCAGAAGCCAGTTTTGCTAATGGCTAGACAGTGTACTCCAGCATAGCTCCAAATATGGAGGTTTAACGTGTGTCATGGAAATGAAAACAAACATTTTTAGTGCAACTGTGTGCTAAGTGCCCGGCTAATTGCTTTACAGGGAATACCTCGTTTAATCTTCTTCAGGGTTTACTGAGGAAGGTAGTATTATTAACCACACCTCAAAGAAAAACAGAGTACGCTCTAGGCAGATTATATAACTTGTCCAGCCCAGTACGATGTCATTTCCTGATGCTCGTGTTGAAATCCAGGATGCTGAGCTCCAGTCTTGTGTGTGTCATCGCATTATAGGATCACGACTCAATGTGTGTATGTGCATTCATGTGTGTGTGTTCACGTGTGTGTGTGGGGGGGTGTCTGTGTAAAAGTCTGATGAAATAATAAGCATTTAGATGCGAACAATGTGTTTTTTGAGTTACAAAGAAAAAGGTCTATGATTAAAATTGTACACCTGTATTTCTGCTCTATTTCTATACTATATACCTATATTTCTATTTTTCTACCTGTAAATAAGAATAATTATTTTATGTTTCACAGGTGTTTAAATAAACTGTGATTAAGAAACCTAAAAAAAAAACAAAAAAAAAACTTTTTTTTTTTTTTTAAAGAAACCTAAATTGTTTAGAGTTTTGCAAGCTCAGCACTACTGGCATCTTGAGCCAGCTAATTTGCTGTGGGGTGCCCTGCGCATAGTAGGATGTTTAGCAGCATCCCTGAGTTCTGTCCACCAGATGCCAGTAGCATATTGCCAGTTGTGGTGACAGAAAATGTCTCCAGACATCGTCAAATGTCCGCTGGGGACAAAATTACCCCAAGTTCAGAATTAAAGTAGAAGAGCTGATAATTTAACATTCTCAGTATATCTTGTCTCTGTCATGTTTTAAGATCTTTTTCCTACTTTTTTAAACTTTGATTCCCTTCCTCCATTAAAATTAGTCTTTCGTGTCTTAGGAAAAGATTGGGAGGGATAACATCTGGACAAAGAAGTCTCTGGAACATGGGAAACTGTGACACCAGGGGAGTCCCCTTCAGACCAGAAGGGAGGGAAGAACTGGTGCAGAAAGAAGCAGAGATGAGAAAAGGGGTGGAAGGATTAAGAGGCCAAAGACAGGCCTGCTCTGGCCCTTTACATGAAGGGTTGAAATGGTTGGAATTGAACAGGACAGTACTTCTCTGCTCCCTTCTAGGCTGAAAATACTGCCTTTAAGAATGAGGAAACCACAGCTGTGAAGTGAGAATGAATATTAAGGAACTACTTACATCCATGAGCAGAAGTTACAGCTAAGGTGTTTGGGTCCAGAGGAAAAACAGTCACTTGGAAGCAAACAAAATAAGGATTTAAAATGAAGATGGTACCTACAGGGAGATCCAAGGTCTGACACACAGGTAAGTTTGTACCTCAAGTTTCTTGTACATTTAAAAAAATTTAATTATATTAACTGCGTGCTTATTAGGAGCAATACTTTCAAGATACTGTTCCTCCAGGCATTTCTTTAGCACACAGACATCCAGAGGATCTGGGGACACTGTAAACACTCATGTCTTAAGACCCCATCCCAGGACTCTGATTCCTTAGGTCTTATTATCTGTGTTTTTAACATGATGCTTGGGCAGTTTGTCCCGTGCGTGGGTGCATCTACAACCACGTTTTGAAAAATACTCCTCTAGATACATTGACCTAAAAGTCCCAAACCTTGTCCCTTTTACTCCTTAAGGAGCCTTTTCCTTAGGAGCTTTGACCAAAATGTGTATGGCTGTTAGAGAGTGGTTCAAAATCAAGCATATGCCTATCTTGGGAACTTGGTCTTTAATCCCAGCTATCTTGATGTTATTCCTATGCATTTCAGCTAAACCACATTCTTCATGATCTAATTATAACCAGACACTGATGACTATAATGAAAGCCTCTACATATCTAACCATATTCATCACTGTCTGGTTACGAGAGTGTTACTAATTCCAAGTGGAACCATCCATCAACATGGTTCTTTACTTTTCTTTCAGACAATCCATAAGGGCAAGCTATTTTCATCTAAGAGCAAATAAAATGAATCTATAGGACAAATGAGACAAAAGGAAGTTGTGCACCTGTGCTTCTTTCTGTCAAGCCATTCTCAGTAGAAATAGACAATCAATAAATTTAGAATTAGTGTAAATAAGTCGAAACATTAAATAAACCATCTTTCTCTTTGATGGAAGTTAGCTTCATCTTGGAATTTAAAGACCACTAAGAAAAAAATGAATATGCCCTACGTCAGTCCTATTCATCTTCCTCCTCATTATTTTCTTTCTCTTTCTCTTTTTAAATTCCCTTATTATGACTATAGTTTATGAAGCACTTACGTCATGCACGTCTCATTCATCACTCTTAGCAACCTTATATCATATGCAAGCAAATATCACAGTTGAGAAAACCAAACCTCCTGGGGGGTCAGTGTCTCTGCCAAGTTCATACAGCAAGGGAGAAGCAGAAAAGATGGTAGAAGCAAAGTCATTTGTTTCCAAATTTGCTTTTCATATATCTTGCAAGCAGGATTTTAATCTTTAGGAAAGCCTTATAATAAAAGCAAAATACCCAGTGACATGGTACACAATGCAACTGGTTTGCTAGGAGAAAAAGTACTGATGAGTCTTGATATCCAGGAGGGGTGGAAGTACACTAGATTATACCCTTTCATAGCCCGGAAGGATGTCAGATGATGTCAGATGATGGATGCTTCAGACTGAGTGGATCTGAAGGTCACCCAAGGTTGGCACAATAAACAATGACCAAAGTAAAGATGTAACCCAAATCACTGCCACTGACAACTCCATAATTTCTTCATGGCCTCCCAGCAAGACATCCCAAGTGGGCCATTACTCACTGCTCTGCTGTGTCAGAGGTGAGCATGATTGTGCTTCTGACCTCTGAAATCATCTCAAGTCTTCTCTGAACAAGGGCCTCGTGTCTTCCACAAATGGTGATTTAAATTCTGCACCCTTCTTATTATGCAGGAGAGATGCAAGTCTCTCTGAGTTATTGGGACCACTTAAAAATAAAACTTGAGACTGATATTCCAAAAACATCAGATATATGACTAAATAATAGCTTCCAAATACTGAGTGTTCAATATGTATCAACAAAAGCATGTAAAAGGCATGGTACCCTTGGGAATATATGTCTTTATAATCACTCATTCAGTTAGTCGTTGACCAAGTATATATTAAACGCCTCGCTGCATGGTTGTGACAAATGTGATAAGGATGGTCTAGGTTATGAGGACATAAATATCACAACAAAATTCTCGTCCTTGACGAATTCAGAGTCTATTGCAATATGTTTTCAAATGCCATGGGAGGGGGAAGGTTAAGGCATAGCTGGCTCTAGAAAATCAACAGGCATGGTATTAAATGTCTGCTATGTGTAAGACTGTGTGTTATCTACCATTATTTGTAAGTAACTGAAAGATGAAACTTAGTAATCTTTCAAGATTCAGAAATGTCTGTGGGTCTGCAAGCTAGGGAAACATTAATAGATATACTACTTCTACTCCTTATTGACCACCTACTATACTCTGAGAACTACGGTAGATGATATGTACTTAATGAAAGTTAAAATATGGTCTGTACCCTGAATATCTCATTATCTAATGAGTTGTATCTGTCAGGTTAAATTATACTATACAACTTCTTAATAATAAAGCTTATTTCTCAGTCATGCTACATACACAGCATAGTTCAGCTTTAGCTCTACTGCCATGGAGAGTAAACCTGGTGTGCAGAGACCAGCTCAGCAGATGAGGGCTAAAGAACAGGTGCTGTGAAACTTACGGAAAAAGTTAACATCCAACAAGACGTAGAGGCATTGATCCTAATTAAAGGTGGGAACCGAGGGACTCAAGGTCTAAGGGACCAAGAGCCCCGCTTCAAGAAACCACACTGCTTTGACTGTGCTCTTTAGGATTGCATCAAGTGAGGAGGGGGCTATAGGTGCAGGATGTAGTTTTTTTATTATTATTTTAAAAGTCACATAGCTGGTAGATGGTTAAGCTTCTACTCTGACCTTCAGGCATTTAACAATCATTAGCATTTGAGGAAGCTTGGCCTTTTAACTATCTACGCAAACAGCATGCCTATCAGTGGCAAGCTGTGTGCCTAGGTTTGCACCTCGGTTCTCCTTGCTGACGCATATTCTGCTAACAATCGCTCATAAACCCCTTGGGGCCATGAGGTTCCTCTTTCTCTTATTCTTAAGAGGACATATCATGCTGTGCAAACGGTATGCCAATCTGCACAGGTCCGGCATGCCTAGACCAATGCATTATGTCCTTATTCAGCTGACCACGTGACTAACTTACGCCTTTAGGTCTTTGTTCTTAAGCTTAAGTCATTTACCAGCACTGCGACTGTTTTTCAGGAAGGAATACGGGGTAAAGTAAAGCAGGATAAGATGGAGTTTTCAGCATAGAAAATAGAAGCAAAGAGGCTGAGAAAATAGTGTAGAAGTATGTCTCTCGACACTGGTGAGAATGTCTGTCTGAGAAATTGCTACTCTTGTGGTAAAGGGAGTGAGAGATACACCCAAAGGGACACGTATCACTTACGCTTACCTTCCACTGGCCAGTGCACCTCTCCTGGCCATCATAGAACCAACAGGAGAGGGAAGGAAAACCATCCCACTGGAACAGGCATTAAGGGAAGGAATTAGGAGATTTGGTGAACAATATCTGTCTACCACAGTGAGTACACTAGAACCACAAAACCTCCTGCTGGTACTTTCCCTCATTCTCAAAACTAAAATCACTGTGGACACACTTATCAGTTGGCAAAAAGAAAACATTGTTTGTCCAAGAGCTATTTTAGTAAGAAAGACCCAGTGCAAACCTATGAAATTATCTCCACCTGTAACGCCAAGAACAATGGGTAATGGCCCAATGAGACTTGGAAAATCCTGACCCCATAATTTTAGGTTCCATATTTCTAGAGGTTCTGGTTCCCAGAGCAGGAGAAACTAGGGATCACAATACTCTGCTAAACTTAAAACTATACAATGTTAGTCAGCTCTTCTCTCAACATGTCAGTTTCTACACCTTTGAAATACTGACTATAGTTTCTGCTGCTACGGATACTACTACTGCTACGGCCATCACCACCTCCATCACCACCACCACCACAACCACCACCATCACTGCCTCCATCACATCACCACCTCCATCACCATCACCACAGCACTACCACCATAACCACCACCATCACCAAACTCCACCACAACCACCACCATCATCGCCTCCATCACCAAACTCCATCACCATCACCACCAACACTAATGCTACCACCATAACTGTCACCATCACCATCACCACCTCCATCACATCACCACCTCCATCACCACCACCATAGCCACCACCACCATCGCCTCCATCACCAAAATCCATCACCACCGCCACCACCACTACCACCATAACTGTCACCATCACCATCACCACCTCCATCACATCACCACCTCCATCACCACCACCACTAACGCTACCACCATAGCCACCACCACCACCACCACCACCTCTATAACTGCCAGCATTATTACTACCACCGGCACTCCAATGTCACCACCACCACCGCCATTGCCACTATCACTTTTTATTAAAAACTGGTGTGTGTCTTCTGTGTGTTTTTACTAAATTGAATGTACTGTTATCCTCTGAGGTAGGTACTATGGTTATGCTCATTTTATAGCTAAAGTAAATGAAGATTAATGACATTTTTAATTGCTCAAGTTTCCACAGCTAATGAATAACAGTATTTGAAATTTAAATCCAAGAATTCTGATGTCAAAACTCAGAAACCTACCTCACATCACATAAACTGCCTCTAAGTAACGTTGGACTCCTTAGAAAAGGTCTAACCTCTCTTTTTTGGGATGGCAAAAAACCAGAACAAGAGTAGAAACAAAACAGTGTTCTGCTTCTTTCACTACTTTTGGGCCGTAGTGGGAAAATCACAGGGTTTCGGACCAGAAAAAAATTTTTTTTCTGTTCTAGTTTCACTGCCAATTGACTGTGCGACCTTATAGAAATCTGTTAACCTCTCTGAGGTGTAGCTGTAAAATTGAAACAATAATCTTGGATTGCCTTACCCAGTACTGGTGAGAAAGATCAAAAAATAAATGTGACATCACAGTGTGAGCTCTAATTCCTGTAGAGGTGTAAATTACTATTATTTCTGCTTGATTTTTCCTCTCTGAAAACCTAGCCTCTCCTTAGATCACAGAATCGTAGATTATGGTCTCTCGTCTGTGGCTAGAGGGATATTTACCATATTCACTACCAAGAATAATCATAAAGACTTGAAGTTACTTGCTACTCAATAACAGAACAAGGACAGTTTTCATTCTCAGGTCTAACAGAAGGCTGTCTCTGGTTGGTCTGGGACCCCAAGAGGGCAGGGTCCTAGGGAGTCGCCCAAATGCTTCCAATTCAATGGGAGGACAGGTGATGAGGAAGGAGTGAAAGCCTCTATTGTTCACCCTAAAGAATCATTTCTAAAGGGAGGTTTTCTGACTCATGAGCTGCCAGCAGTTATTCAATTATTCAGTTCACAAATTGGCAAGCCAATTATTTCATCTGAAAAGAAAATAAAAGGAAGATTATGGAACACGCAGGACAACTTCTCATTGGGCTTGTCTTTCATAGACTGAATGGACCTGGGTCCTGCAGAGAAGAAAGACCTCAGGGGACAGCCCGCCTGGTGTGTATTCATGAATGCCTTACCGCTAGAAGGGATCCTTTGCATGAATGCTGTTGGCTTTTCTGAATAGGTGCTGAGCAGTTGCCCTCCTGAGCCACCCTGAACTCACCGTAGGCCTTTGCTGAGTCTTAACCATTGTCTAGGACACTGCAGAAGAGTCCACGTGCTTCTACAGAACCCAGGCCCACCCCCAAGATATAAAAGCTGCCAACTGTAAGACCTTCAGTAGATATGACCTCTCCTCTCGATAAAGCCTGATTTAAAAAAAATTTGAATGCAGTGAGAGTAAATCGTGGGAGGTGAAGGTATAAGAGGCAGGCAAAGGGAGGTAACTCTTCCTTTACTTTATGCAGCACGCTGCTGGGTGATGCTCAGATATTGCCTGCATCCACTTTATTGCTCTGGAAGGAGGAAATTATTTAAAAAATGGGAGCTGTGCTAGGTCCTGGTGTGGCTCAACCTTACTTGTATAAATGGGTGGATATTGGCGAGTTTGCCTATAATCTTCAGCCAAACTTTGTGGGTTCAAATAAGCAGCTGCCTAAAGAAAGGCAACCATTCTGATGTCTTTATGTCCCCACCGAGGGCAGCACTGATGTGCCCCAGACACCTCCATTTAAAATTCCTCTACCAATTTGAACACAGATAGATGTTTTTACATACTCCAATTGAAAGAGGTGAATCTACTTTCTGGCATAGAGAGCCTATTCATAGGTATGTTGCAAACTTTACCTGTTATCTTCTTATTGTGATGTGTATACTTTATCTTCTGGGCAAGGGCACCCATATCTTAATAGGATTTATCTATGAAAAACAGCTCACAGTTGCAGAACATTATCTATTTCTATTTTCCCCAAAAGTAAAGTGGGGGGGGCATATATACCTTATATAAAAAGAAAAAAAGTACACACCTTGTGAGAATAGATCGATCCAACTTAAAGTTCTTAAACTTAATTCAACTTTTTCCAGGGCCGCACCTGCGGCATATGGAGGTTCCCAGGCTAGGGGTCTAATCAGAGCTACAGCTGCCAGCCTATGCCACAGCCACAGCAAGGCCTGATCCAAGCTGTGTCTTCGACCTACACCACAGCTCACTGCAACACCAGATCCTTAACCCACTGAGCAAGGCCAGGGACCGAACCCACAACCTCATGGTTCCTAGTCGGATTTGTTAACCACTGTGCCACGACGGGAACTCCAATATGATATCACTTATATCTGGAATCTAATATATGGCACAAAGGAACCTTTGCACAGACAAGAAAATCATGGATTTGGAGAATAGACGTGTGGTTGCCAAGGGGGAAGGGGAGGGGGTGGGAGGGACTGGAGCTTGGGGTAAATAGATGCAGAATGTTGCCCTCGGGATGGATTAGCAGTGGGATCCTGCTGTGTAGCACTGGGAATCTGTCTAGTCGCTTATGATGGAACACGTAATGTGAGAAAAAAGAATGTCTACATGTATGTGTAACTGGGTCACCATGCTGTACAGTAGAAAAAAATATATATAAATAAATGATTAAAAAATAAATAAAAAATTTAAAATGTATAAACAATTGCAAAAAAAAAAAAGAATAAATATGGAAAAAAAAAAAAACCGTCCCCTAAAGGACACAGAATTTATCTCAGAAGATTCAAAGAAAAATGCCTTTTTTTTTTTTTGGCCTCACCCTCAGCATATCAAAGTTCTGGGGCCAGGTGTCAAATAAAAGCTACAGCTGAGGCCTTCACCACGGCCACCGCAACACCAAATCTGAGCCGCATCTGTGACCCACACTGTAGCTTGTGGCAACACTGGATTCTTAACCCACTGAGTGAGGCCTGCGATTGAACCTGCATCTTCACAGAGACAGGGTCGGGTTCGTGTCCTGCTGAATAACAATGGTAACTCTTGTTATGTTTTTTTTAGAGCTTGGATTTATTATAAAGAGAATGTAATATGCAAATCACAAGAAACAGTAACTTTTTATTCATAAAATTTAAAACTACAAAAAAAAAAAATCATTTCCGGAGTTCCCATCGTGGCGCAGTGGTTAACGAATCCGACTAGGAACCATGAGGTTGAGGGTTCCATCCCTGCCCTTGCTCAGTGGGTTAACGATCCGGCGTTGCCGTGAGCTGTGGTGTAGGTTGCAGACGCGGCTCGGATCCCGCGTTGTTGTGGCTCTGGCGAAGTCCGGTGGCTACAGCTCCGATTCAACCCCTAGCCTGGGAACCTCCATATGCCATGGGAGCGGCCCCAAAGAAATAGCAAAAAAAAAAATCATTTCCCATAACGTCCTTCTGTTAATGCTGGTTCCAGAGTCTTCCATGGTGGTTAAACCTGATCATCTCCATAGCTCTCTGTATAAAGGACCCTCCTCTTTAGAGAGTCAGGAGCTTTTCTTTATTTTGTCTGATTGTTTTAACTAATCACATATGTTTGCTTTGTGAAGCCATGCCTTCTGGAAAAGTTACTACTTGTGGTACTGCTTGGATTTACTTTCAAGTTACTGCTGTAAATTTTAAAATAAGGGACAGCATTTATGACTTTAGAAACAATATATATTATGATCTAGTTAAAGTTATAGGAAAGCTTTCCTCAAGGCCCCAGACTGAAAAAAAACCCAGTGTGTGCACAGATCAATGCTTATGTTCCCAACAGTGGTGCCCAGACGTGTGAATAAAATATGGCCTGTTTTGAGGGAGTTCCCGTCGTGGCTGAGTGGTTAACAAACCCAACGAGCATCCATGAGGACGCAGATTGGATCCCTGGCCTTGCTCAGTGGGCTGAGGATCCAGCATTGCTGTGAGCTGTGGTGAAGGTCGCAGGTGAGGCTCAGATCCCACGTTGCTGTGCTGTGGCGCAGGCTGGCAGCTACAGCTCCGATTTGACCCTTAGCTTAAGAACCTCCATGTGCTGTGGGTGTGGCCCTCCAAAAAAAAAAGATGAAAAAATATGGCCTGTTTTCTCCTTGTTGCTCGGGGCGCCCTTCCCCATTGTCACAGGACAAAGTCACGCCCAAGCATTTCAAACACCTGCAACACTTTCCCCTGATCCCTGTATCTGAACATTTTATTTACATCTATGTTTTTCTGTGGTACTTTCTCCTGCTTCCAAGCACCCATTTTTTAACACGTGACTGTTGTGGTTATTGTTTTTGCAAACACAGAACCTCTCTGGTTAGACTGTATGCATCCCGAGGGCAGGAATGCTGCCATAAGCAGTTTGGTGCATCCTGGAAGGGCTGGCACATTGCTTGACACTAAGTAGGTCCTTAAAATGATTACTGGACTAGATATTTTGAGAATGTGCTACCAGATGATGAAAACTAGACAAAGCAAAGGCCTTTGAGCTGCTGGCAGGCAGGTGTCAGTAACTCCCCAAGGTGCTCAGGAGACAGAGGAACGAAGGTGTACAGAGTGAGGCCTTGGGAAGTGCAGAGGGGGCTCTGAGGTGGACGGGTCTACACTGTCACATCCCTACACTGTCCTTCGTGTCCTTCCACCCCTGGCTTGCATTTCTAACACTCTGGAGAGAAGATCATTCTGAGCAACACTGGGTCACTGTCCTAGCAGAGTCCTGCGTTTACTGGTGTGAGAAGGGGGCCGGGAGAGGTAGGCATTTTCTCCCACGGAGACCCCGCATGGTTGGAGAAATGCCATTTTCCGAAAGAAAGCTGCGTGATGTTAGAAGACCCTTGGGTGCCAGAGGACTAAAACATAAATGTTTCTTCAATCTCGGCTTTTGCTTAATGAGTGGCATAGAGAAGCCACTTGATACATATTTGTTAAATATAAGTGCAGCACCAAGAAATCTTTCCAGGTATTTAAACACAGCGCCGGAGGAAGCATGGTCCTGCTGCTTCGTGTGTATATTTATGTGGCCATAAACAAGGTGTCACTAAGCCTCATTAGACCTTGAGAACAAATTGTGTTGTATCACACACAGATGCAGCCTGGTCAGGTCCATGCCATTCAGAGCCAAAGGGCAGGGCACCGCACGGAGTCCCGTGACTCTGTCCTTCCCTCTCCTGACATTCTCCAGGGAGCCCGAAGCATATGTGCCCACTCCCTCCGGGTCCCCAAGAGCACGGATACGGCTGTCATCTGCAGGAATGTGCCAGGTCTGGGTTTGCTGACACCACCGCAGCGGAGTGTTGTGCTGAGCGAGTGCTCTTCTAAGTCAGCTACAGAGCTGCGGAACCCAAGCTGGAATCGTGGCATCTGTCCTGCTGCCCTGACGGGCTTGGACCTCCCCTCGCTTCCCAGCTGGTCCTTAGGCCACCGGTGCTTTCACATCTCATGAATCATAACAAACTGAACCCTGCAGGACGGTCAGCACCTTCCTTTGTCTCAGGGGAAAGTCGTCTCCAACTGAGCCCACAAGTCTGGTTGCTTCCCCCGCGCCCCGATATGGCTGAGTCCAGGTGTATGTCTTTTTTTTTTTTTTTTTTTTTTTTTGTCTTTTGAGCCGCTCCCCAGCGGCATATGGAGGTTCCCAGGCTAGGGGTCTAATCGGAGCTGTAGCCACCGGCCTACGCCAGAGCCACAGCAACGCGGGATCCGAGCTGTGCCTGTGACCTACACCACAGCTCATGGCAACACCGGATCCTTAACCCACTGAGCAAGGCCAGGAATCCAAGCGCAACCTCATGGTTCCTAGTCGGATTCGGATTCGTTAACCACTGCGCCACGACGGGAACTCCAGGTGTGTGTCTTTAATTAACCCTCTTCATCTTGGAAGATTGTGGAGAGAGACTTGATCCTCCCTTATAGACTACGCAAGGGTAAGTGCTTGTAGCAGAAGGGCGCCTCTCACAGTAACACTCCATGGGCCCGAATGAGGGAGTGGCATCTCAAAGTTACCATCACAAAGGCCTGTCTGATTATCTTATTTAAAATTGCATTCTGGAGTTCCCTGGTGGCCGAGCTGGTTAAGAATGCAGCATTGTCGCGGCTATGGCTCAGTAGGTCAAGGATCCCGTGTGGTCACTGCTGTGGTGCAGGTTCAGTCTCTGGCCTGGGAATTTCCACATGCCACAGGTGCACCAAAACAAAACGGCCTGCCTTCATTCTCCTAAGCCTGTCCTATTTGAAAGAAAAAAAAAAAAAATTCTGTACCATTGATCACTGTATAGGAAATGATGGATATATATGTATATTTTTTTTTTTTTGCTTTTTAGGGCCGTATCCACGGCATATGGAGGTTCCCAGGCTAGGAGTCCATTCGGAGCTACAGCTGCTGGCCTACACCACAGCTGCAGCAACACAGATCCGAGCCATGTCTTCAACCTACATCACAGCTCGCCGCAACGCCGGATCCTAATCCACTGAGCAAGGCCAGGGTTCGAACCCACAACCTCATGGTTCCCATTCAGATTCATTTCTGCTGTACCACGATGGGAACTTTTGATGTATCTAATTATTATGTATGATATTTCTATCTTCTTTTGCTACATTATAAGTTTCATGAAGATAAGAATTTTGTTTTATTCCTAGACATAATCCAAGTGTACCTTGCAATTTCTGCATACATTTGTTGAGTGAATAAGTAAAGGACTTTGAGTTGCGTATTACTCTTTATTTCTCCTCAGGGACAATCATCTGGTCCTGTGACTATAGCCTCGAGACATCAATACCTGCATCAACCCAGCTCTGGGCCCAACTAGAACCTGCCTGCTTCAGGGCTCCTTAGGGTAGATTACTTCTTGGGGTTCTCGTCCTCTTCATGTCTTCCAGACAGATCTGTTTGTCTGAACCCCAATAGTGGAAATGGGCCAAGTTTTCTGCCACCATCTGAACAACTTTGCAAGGAAATTCCATCATTCTTACATAAAACAATGTATAAAATAGACATTTGGAAGGGAGAAGAGTGCACACGCCAAATGCATCTAAAACTTACATTTGCGTCTTTTTGTCCAAGTGTGATTGATTTACAGTGTGCCAATTTCTGCTGTACAGCAAAGAGACCCAGTCATTCCCTTTCTTATATTATTTTACATCATGATCTATCCAGAGACTGGATATAGTTCCTGGTGCTACAGATAAGACCTCACTGATTATCCGTTCTAAATGTAATAGTTTGCATCTACTAACCCCAAACTCCCAGTCCATCCCACCCCCTCCACCCTTCCCCTTGGCAACTATAAGTCTGTTCTCTATGTCTGTCAGTGTGTTTCTGTTTTGAAGGTAGGTTCATTTGTGCCATATTTTAGCTTCCAAATATAAGTGATATTATATGGTATTTGTCTTTCTCTTTCTGAGTTATTTCACTTAGTATGAGAATCTCTAGTTGCAACCATGTTGGCTGAAAAAGCATTATTTTGTTCTTTTTTATGGCTGAGTAGTATTCCATTGTATATGTATATGTACCACATCTTCTTAATCCATGCATCCTTTGATGGACACTTAGGTTGTTTCCATGTCTTGGCTATTGTGACTAGGGCTGCAGTGAACATATGGGCACAAGTATCTTTTTGAATGAAAGTTTTGTCTGGATATATGCCCAAGACGGGGACTGCTAGAGCATATAGTTGTTCTATATTTAATTTTATGAGGAACCTCCATACTGTTTTCCACAGTGGTTGTACCAATTTACATTCCCACCAACAGTGCATGAGTGTTCCCTTTTCTACACACCCTCTTTAGCATTGGTTATTTGTAGACTTATTAATGATAGCCATTCTGACTGGTATAGTTTTGATTTGCACTTCTCTAATAATTAGTGATGTCAAGCATTTTTCCATGTGCCTCCTGGCCACCTGCATGATGAAATGTTTTACATTTCTTCTTCTTCTTTGGAGAAATGACGGTTTAGATCTTCTGCCTGCCCATTGTGTGATTGGATTGTGAATACCATTCTTAATCTTCCTCTTGCTAAAATCTGCTTTCCCCTAATCTCATTTCAGTAAGTAATAGTCAGCTGTTGAAGCCAAGCAATGGAGTCATTATCTCTAATTTGGTTTTGGCTTCTGCCTTCAATGAGTATTTCTTGATTCCCTTCTAGATATGGTTCCAAATAAAGCTGGTGGTCCACAACTTCCATTTATCCCTGAGGACTGAACTCAACCCCAGCCCTCCTGCAGACTTGAGCTTAACGCAGATACTGACCAAGGATTTTTCTACCACCTGATCCTAAGGATGCAATCACGGTCACAGTGGACTGTGTGTGGACATGGTGTCTCTTCAGGTGGCTCTGGTCGCAGGTAGGTCTGAAGTACTGACAGCTCTGAGCTAGCCTTCCAGAAGGCGTGACTGCTCTCCCTGGGCCCCTGGGCTCTGTGCTCTCTGAGCCTGTCCTCATAACTGCATGGTTCTCCTTTGTGAAGAGAAGAGCAGAACCTGGCCGTTCTCTCATTATACATCGAATAGACTTTTCCTAGTATCTCCTTTGAGAGGTGCAAATTCTAATGGCTGGGTTGCAAACTGGAAAAAAAAAGAGAGGTGCCTATCTTTTACTCAGTGAGTCTGAGAGATGGGGCTAGTGGTTTCTTTGTGCCCTGCTGTCTGTCTCCTGAGGCCCTAACACAGTGACCGATCCACTTTGGTACCAGTACCCAAGGCAAGAGTGAATGTGCTCAGATGGGCATGGAGACAGGTGGGCAAGTTCACTCTGGAGGTCACTGTTACAGGCTGAATTGTGTCCTGCAAAATTCACATACTGACGTTCTAACCGCCAGTACCGCATAATGTGACTGTATTTGGAGATGGGTCTTTAAAGACGTGATTAAGTCAACACGAGGTCATTAGGTCAGGCCCTAATCGAACATGACCAGTGTCCTTAGAAGAGGTGATGAGGACGCAGACATACAGTGGGCGAGGACCATCTGAAGACAGAGGACTGATGTCAACAAGCCAAGGAGAGAGGCTGCAGAGCCAACCCTGCTGACACCTTGATCTTGGACAGCCAGCCTCCAGAATTAGGAGAAAATAAATCCCCATTGTTTGAGCCATGCAGTCTTTGGCACTTTGTTATGCAGCCCTAACAAAGGCAGTGGTAGACGGCATAAACTCCAGAGCTCCGTGAGCCACCGTACTGTAGGGGACTAGCCCTCAGGGAGATCCAGGCCTTTAGGGACCCAGCAGAGTAGAGGGCACGAGATGGCAGAGTCTCCAGCAGAGGAGATGCCCCACCTACTCTACAACTCTCTTATACCCACACGAAGGAACCCTGCAAGTAAGGCCAGGCGAGGACTGCAGGGACCAGGTTCTAGGCCTGACAGTGGGTGACTTGCAATGCTCAGCAAGGATGCTGTGAGCTCAGGCAGGTCCTTGGTAGAAGAGAGTGAACCATTCGAGCTTCTAGGACAAACAACTCCAGGGGATGACGGACAGCAAATCACTTTGCTGACTCAGACGTGCTCCATGGATGGGAGGGCTTCCTCTGATTATTTTCACTGCTGTTCTCATTTAACAAAATCTAACCAGCGGCCCAGGACACAGCGCATTCAGCCGCACTGATGAATGCCCCCTTCCGCCTCTGCGGTGGCCTTCTTCATCTGTTTCCGTTTCAAACACCCCATGAGCAAAGTAATTGAGTTTGAATTGCTTGGGGGAATGCCCCTCCTTCATGGATCCACACAAGGAGACGCTCACAGTTGCTAAAGATTTATTATTTCGCCTCCTAGGTGTATCCTGGGGCTTGTGTCCAGCACAGTGACTGCATAAGGGAAGCCCACCTGTGCCGTCACTTCCAATACCGACACAAATAAATCCGGGCCAGCCCTTCTGCCTTGATCACTTATGGAAGCATCTCTTTCACCCTCTAAAATGGAAACGTTTTTATCTCACAGCCTTCTCATGGGAGCTGTGTCTCAATTAACTCAGTGTCCTGAGGCGCCCCCGTTCCCCCCCAGCCCTCTAGCTTTCCACTGCTCTGGGAAGGGGAGAAGGACTCGGTGATGTTGCAAACACAGAGATATTCCTGGAAACTACAGTCCACGTGTAAATAAAAAAAGCTCACATTTTAGATTGCTCATTACACGCTAAGTTTTTACACGTCATGTTTTTAAGACTCACACAACCCCATGAGGCCAGAGTTGTTCTTATCTCTCTTCACAGGGTCAGTGGTCTTAAAACATAACTGTGAATTCTTAGACACCCCTTCTATGGTGAGGGGGCTCTCTTTCCCTCCTATCTGGGTGGGTTATGACTTTGTCGGCTGGTAGAGAAATGACATACCAGGCTCTCAGTGGCTCCAGAAACATGTCCTAAAAAGCCCACTTAGTGTTGATCTTTATTGGAAGTCTCACTCTTGGAGCCCAGAAGCACCATTTAAATGCCTGACTGCCCCAAAACCACCACGCCAGAAAATCCATGCATGCCTTTGGTCAGCAGCTCCATGGGCACCCAACCTCCCACCATCCGCACCAAAGTGCATGAGAACACACTTGTCTGGAACCTCAGGGCCAGCGATCTGCCAGCTGGAGACCATCAAGGCACCTCCTCTGACACTGTGTAGAAGAGAAGTAAAATCAGCCAAGCCCCACCCCTATTTCTAGCCCACAAAATTATGCAGAATATTAAAATATATGTTGATTTAAGACAACAATTTGGGGCCAGTTTGCACACAGCAATAAAGAACCCAAATGCCAGCTGAAACAAAGAGGCAGACAATGTGAAGAACTTTCCGAGACCTCAGTGTTGACTTGTCATGGATCCCAGGTTGTACTCCAGAGAATCCACCTCTCTAGTCTGACTTTTTAGCAATATTGCCTTTTAGTAGAAAACCCACAACCATATGATAATTATATTATTAATAATACCCAAAGAAGAAGTAGGAATTGGGTCAGCCAAAGAAGTGCTTTCTAACAGTTAGGGACGGCAACACTAAAGGCAGGGATGTTTCAGCCTTCAGAGAAATAGCTTAGTTATCTGTAGTCAACTATGTGACTGCAAATCCTTGCCCAAGGCCTTATCAGCTGCGTGACCCCCAGGACCTCAACTTCTTGAAACCTTTGCCTTCTCGTTTGTAAAGTGGAAAGATAATAACTGTGAGGTTCAAATGAGATCAAACCCCGCAGAGGGTACACACTAAATTTTAAGTGCTGGGGAAGTGCTCAGAAGGTAATTTCTTTCCTCAGGGATGGTCAGCTAGCAGATGTTGTTAACGCAGTGCTTGGGACACTTGGCAATGGATACAGTTTCCATTGTCATGATGGAGGCAGCGTACCATGCACTGCTGGGTAAAGGCCAGAAATTCTGCTAAACATGCTATCATGCACAGGAGGGTAACGCTTCCTCCCACCTTAACAAAGAATTATCTAGCCCAAAATATCCGTTGTGATGCTGTTGAGAAACAGCGTCATAAAAGAATCTATGTAATGTTACAAGTTAAAATAGGTTAACACCTAAGATTCCACCAAGATTGAAGTGCATCCCTCAAATATTCTATTATTCAGGTTTTAACAGGATAGGATTCTGACCTTTAGCAATTCTGTGATCCCTAGATTATAAGATCTAAGACTTTATGTGTTATGATTCTAAGAAGCTACAATTCTAAATCCTTGGGACTCTATTTATTACTCTAAGGTACTTTAAATCTAAGATTACTTTTCTAAGCTTCTATGATGCGGAAATCTTAGCAGGCTCTAATCTGAGATTCTAAGGCTTCTTGAGGTTAGTTTTCTAATAAACTCTATTCTAAGAAATAAGGCTTCTATGACTTTACAGTGTCATGATGCTGCCATTCTAAGACGTTAATGTGCCATAATGTGCATTTATGATTCAGTGTGTCCAAAGCAAGGCATTTATCATGTTGAAGGTGAGCAATGAGGCTGTATTTCTTTTTTTGTTTGTTTCTTTTGCTTTTTAGGGCCGCAGTCGCGGCATATGGAAGTTCCCGGGCTAGGGGTCGAATGAATCGGAGCTACACCTGCCAGGCTATACCACAGCCACAGCAATGCCAGATCCTAGCTATGTCTGTGACCTACACCACAGCTCATGGCAATGCTGGATCCTTAATCCACTGAGCGAGGTCAGGGATCGAACCCACATTCTCATGGATACTAGTAAGATTCGTTTCTGCTGAGCAATAAGGAGAGCTCCTGAGGCTATATTCTTAAGCTTAGATACCCAAGCTCTTTGACAATCTGCTTTTATAATCTAATAATGATGCTTGAGGAATGGAGATGTCCATTGAAATTCTTCTTTCAGTAAATGAAAGTTCAAAGCCTCTGTTGCAATATAGAGTTAACTGGCTCAGTTTTTACTAAGTTGCACATTCTTGGCTATAAAGAGGACACTAAAATTTGTATGCATGGCCCTGAAAAAACGTACTTGGGGGATACCATCATAAGGGAACTTTATTTTTTGTCTCCTATTGCATCTCTTCATATGCTGTGAGGGCATTTACGCTCCGCTCCTGGATTATATTTAAGGTCAGTCTCATACGCCTTCTGGGCATGTATGAGTAATTAACACACGGGTCATCATGGAGCAACTTATCCCTTCCAGTGAAATAATCAAGACTGTAAACTTTATTCGAGTTGCAGCTACTTTTCTTTCCTGGGACTGGCTCACTGCCCACTGCCCCCTGTACCTGGGGAGAGATTCCTGGTTGCCTCCTTTTTTCTTTCTCCATGTTGCTCTATTATCCCACCTTCCTAGTCCTGATTCCAGACCCTTCCAGGGCTCAGGAATAGGGATGGGGGAGAAGGAGAGGAAAGAGGTAGGAAATGTCTCGCTCTCAACTGAACTGTGGAGGGAGGGCTCAGGGCGACCCCTCCATGGAGGTTCAAGCCCTGGACAAGCCTCTGTGTCCTTGTGTTTTGAAGTAAAAGCTTTTTTTCCTTTAGCCTCGCAGGCCTCCCCTCAGTCTCAAAAGGCCGACTCAAGAGTTCACGGTCCGGAACTACTGTTCCAGCTCAAAACTGGTTCAGTCTCCGTGACGCTGTGTCCTGCCTGGGCCCACGGCCTCACTAGCGGTGGTTACTTTCCAGGGAGAGTTGTATCTGCACCTGGGGTCTTCTTCTCCTTTGAAACGCACCCCAACACCCCCCTCCTTTCGTGAGCCATCGTCACTGCGGAGAGAAGGTCGAGATGCGACAGCCCCAAGGACCACCAGAAACCGTCACCGGACCCCCTGACTCCGGCCTTGATGACTCTGAGGTGACCTCTGGAGGGAGAGGAATGCAGGCGCCCTCATCCTTATCAACAGCCCTGGTTTTTCGAGCTAAGCCTTTAAAACTCCTTGCCAGCCCCTCTCAAGGGAGGACGCCCCTTCCTTTGCTGAATAACGTGAGAAGTGTTTATCCAGTATCTCCCTTTCAGAGTAGGGTTAAACTGGATGCCGTCCAAGTCATCATCTGTAGGGGATCCAGGTTGTGAACACGGCCATCGAAAGAAGAAGAAGGTCCCAAGGAACTGCCTCTTACCCTTCGCAAGAAAGAGCGGAAGAACTAGGGAAGGGACCTTTGACATAATCTGAACTACTCCCAACCCCGTTTCCCGCTGCCCCATTTTTCCGATGAGAAACGTAAGATACAAAGGAAACTGGCAGTTACCGGTACCAAGAGACAGAGCCACTGTCTGCTGAATGAAGAGAAGCTAAAGTTCAGACTCCACACTTCATTTTCTCTCTAGCATGATGGGAGCAAAGGTAACTGAATCTTTTGCTCTTCTCCATCTTCTTTTTTTTCTTTTTTCTTTTTTTGTCTTTTCTAGGGTCACACCTGCGGCATATGGAGGTTCCCAAGCTAGGGGTCTAATCGCAGCTGTAGCCACCAGCCTGCATCAGAGCCACAGCAACACGGGATCCAAGCCACAGCTCACGGCAATGCCAGATCCTTAACCCACTGAGCGAGGCCAGGGATCGAACCCTCAACGTCATGGTTCCTAGTCGGATTCGTTAACCACTGAGCCCCAATGGGAACTCCTGCTCTCCTCCATCTTCTAAAGAATACTCTGTGTTTTCTGGTGAGACAGGGAGGTCTTGTATTGTGCTGTTCATCAGTATTTCAAAAGCTAATAGAAAGGGTTACATTTGTTCAATTGAGAAAGGCCATTGAGGCATCTCTGGAAGAAATGAGTTAATCCAGGACCTATGAGGGGGGGAAGGATATGCCTGAGAGCCCCAGCACACGGAGTCCAAGGAGGGTTGGCAGCAACAGAGAAAAGACGAAAGAACTTTGGTTCCGTTAGGAGTGGAGGCTTCGCTTGGGGTGATAACCATCCCGCATGTAGGTTTTGATGAGATACAGACTCCATTGAAGAGTGAGCCAGAGCTTCCCTTCCCATTTTATGAGGAGAACTCGTACATTTTTAACTACTTCCATCTCGCTTTTTTTATATCAAGACTGGTGTTTCTTTCCAATGTGACACATGCTAAGCCTTAACAGACAACGCTTTTTTGTTCAAACCACTTTCCTGCCCACCAGTCCCCCGACATCCCATCCGTCTCGTTCACGCGCCAATTCACACCATCACTGTTGCTTGAATTCTCCAGGGTCTTCGGCCGAACTCTTTGTCGTCTCTTGGGTGTTTTCTTCAAGAAGCCTCTTTGACCACCGTGGCTGCAGGAGACACATCTTGGTTGTGTTTTTAGCAGGCCCACTCGTGGCTGGTCCATACTAAGATTCCAGGAAATACTGCCATGTGCAACCGAGCTGAGCTGTAACCCCATCTGGGATGCTGGGGCTCCAGGTGACTAAGTCAAAGATTTCCTCCTTGAGCCTCGTGACATCTCGTAGTGAGAAGCGGCAGGTGTGAGGGAGGTACAGAGGGAGGTACCACCGAGCGTCTGACCCCTTGCTCTCACTGCTGTTCGGAGGAAAGCAGAAAGGCCACCCCCCAGCTGGCCCAGACAGACTCATTCTTAAAGGAAGACACAAAATTAAAATTCTGAAGCTCTCAGTCCATCTGCTGCCAAGTACACGGCACCGATTACACACATTCCTTGACTATAAGAGGCTTTGACAAGCAACAAGTGTGGAACATGCTGAGAGTTGATTATTCTATTGAAGAGGCTCTGGGTAAGTTGGATAAATGAAAGGCATGCTGCTTGCCTCTGAGATCGAGGCCGAGGAAATCAAGTGAAATTGGCAAATACAACATTTAAAATGAACTCCAGCTACCACTTTCCAAGACACCCAGAGTCAAACCAATATATCAGGCTCAGAGGAGACATCCGAGGTGCTCAGTGTATATTAATTGGCAGTGTCACTCCTGAGTCCACATTACATACAGGGATATTGAATCTCAATTCCAACTCAACGCACATTTATTAAAGGCTGGTTCTCCGTGTATTCATTCATCACTCATCGTACACATGTTTTGTGTGTCCAGAACTGTGCTGGGTGCTATAGAAACAGGAGGAAACTCATACTCTAGTGAGTGGTCCACACAGTAAATGATCACTCCAAAAATCAGCAAGGTTTGATCAACACAAGGAGGGAGAGTACTGGGTATGCAGAGACCGTGTAATCAGGGACCGTCCTGGGTCCCCCGAGGGCGTGATAATTAGGAAAAGGACATGAGTGAGGATGCCTTGGCGGGAACCAGCGAGGTGAGACCCTGAGTTAGGAGAATCACCCACGTCCTCTGTCGCAGGGCTGGTGGCTGTGTGTGGAGAGGGACAGAGACGAGCAAGACCCAGGATGACCCACATCAGTCATAACGCTTCAGAGGCAAATGACAAAAATCTTGGACAAACTCAAGTGACTATATGAGCAGTAAAGAAATTTACTATCTGATATAACTGGAGATCCAGATTCCAGGCAGCCTGTAGAAGTAGCCAATCCCTGATACTGTACTCGGATTCTTTCCATCAGTCTCTCTCCCCTTCTCTCTCCCTCTCTCGCCTTCTCGCTCCCTCTCTCCTGTCCTCAGCTCCAGATTCTTCCTGAATAGCAGGAGGGCTTCCGGGGTACCACGACGTCTATGCATGCTTTCTTGTTCATGTTCGGGGACAGCACAGAAACTCCTCTCTTAGTCACGAGCCGTTGGACCTATTCTTCAGTTTTCTTGGGCTAATTAAGTCATGCCCCCATCCCACGAGTTCTGGCAGTCACAGGGGAACATCACATGCAGATTGGTTTAGAGCAGTCAGAAGCCAGACTCTGGAGCAGGTCATGGAGTCACCACCCACTAGAAGGGGGAGGGGATGGTGCTGGAGCAAAGTCAGAGCCCTGGGAAGAAAGGAGAAGCAGGCGTGTGGAGCAGATGGTGCATCACCTGTCATCAGTGTCCGCTCCACTGTTTTCCATGAACTCGGAGAAAACTCGGGTCCAGCTGACAGCTGGATGTAAGACGTGAAGAGCGGGTCCTCAGGTTTGGCTGTGAGAGACTGGATTTTACCCCGGTTCCTCCAGCTGCAGGCGGGAGCAGCTGGATTAACAATGTGACATCTCACTTTCGGCTGGATCCCCTTGAAGATGGGGGGAGGGATTACAGCTGCACGGCGTCTGCTTTGGAGCACTGAAGACAAGAGTGGAGACAGTGAATTTGACATACGGCAGATAATCAATGTATGTTCCTTCTTCCTTCGCTGCCCTCCATCTCTCTGGCCCCAGAGAACGGGGGACACTTCAACTCTCACTGCTAAGCAGAATCTCTGGAGCCGCAGCTGCAAAGTGGGGTTTGACAGTTGGCGCCAGAAAGGCATGCAGAGAGCACATCTTGCATACAATACAGCACTGGAGACAGAGCGACATACCTTAACCTTGAAGAACAGAAAGACGCCAGAGCATGGATGGAGAGAGAGAGAGAGAGAGAGAGAGAGAGAGAGAGAGAGAGAGAGAGAGAGAGTGTGTGTGTGTGTGTGTGTGTGTGTGTGTGTGTGAGAGAGAGACTCCGAGTGTACAGGAGGTGAGGTGGGAGATGAAGGCAGAGGAGGTATAGGTCTGGTCTATTTACAGACAGGCACCATGCTGGCCTCAGAATCCGCCCTCCTTCTGATGTCTAAGGCCTTCTGTCTAGACCAGGTTCAGTGTGTGTCTTTTTTTCAGCAAGCATTGTTTTTCCTCAAAACCCGCACACAGAGGCTACAGCAGGCAACACCCCTCCCCCGCCCTGTTCACCGAAGTGCTAATATGTGCATCAACTATGAATAGCCATACACAGGTTTTTGTGTGAACATAACTTTTCCTTATTCTGGGATAAATGCCCAGGCAAGCAACTGCCTGGTCATATGGTAATTTTATGTTCAGTTTTATTAAAAACTGCTATTTTAATGAGTGGCTATACTATTTTACGTTTCCAGCAGTAATATGTGCATGATTCATTTTCTCTGCATCATCACCAGCACTTGGTGGTGTTGATATTTTTTTGGTTTTTAATTTCATCCATTCTAATTGGTGTGTCGTGATATCTCACTGTGGTTAACCCTACCCAGACTCACCCTCAGACCCCACCAAAGCTGCAGTAGGTGTTTAGCCAGAGGGCACTGGGGACTAATCATCCCCAGACTTATCATCTGGTTTCTCAGGTGGCAAAACCTGTGATGGAAAGACGGAATCTGGGCTACTCTTATTTCAGCAATTCACAAAAATACATAATGAGGTGATATACGAGGGGAGGGCAGAAAACATGAAGAGGAAAGAGAATTCTAAGGACAGACCTTGGATAAAATCTACAGGTCTTAGAAAATTATATAACAGCTGAAGTCCAAAATATTGACCTGGGAGAGAAAGAAAAAAAATTTGTGGGGAAGTAGAAGTGACCTTTCAATAAATAAATACATAAGTGCAGAGGTGATGGAACAAGTGAGCACACGAGTGAATACATAAACATTTTACACTTTGCTGCACACAGGAGCTCCTTCTGTGAGCGTTCTCCTACACTTGCCAGCATTTCGTGTCTCCAGTATAATAGGTACCTAAATGCATGGCAGGTTTTCTTTTTTTTTTTTTTTTTGGATGGCTGGTTATTTCTTTACAAAAGAACCATTGTCTCTGTGATTATGTAGCCACGTCAGACAGCAAACAAGAGTATTTTGCTGATCAAGAGAGGACAACAGGTATTATTCTACAGCCATTTGCTGCCAGAGCAGGAGCTGAGCCCTTAATTCACCCTGACAACTACTTTTAAGTAGCTAAAGTGGGCTGGAAACCTTCCCTTGAGACATTCACGGGAAAGCACAGTTTGGATCAGCCTAATAATGGAATGTCAACCGACTTCCACAACAAAGCAGAGGCGTGCGCCCCTCTGTACAAATCCAGTAACCTAGAGGAGCGCAGCCTTGGGCACCACTAATAAGGATTCCCTCTCGGAGGACTGAGGCCAGCAAGAAAGTGTTATTGCCTACAGGCGAAGGTCCTTAGCATCCCCCACCCCCGAATAAGTCAGCCCCGACTTCCCCAGTCACTGAAAAGACGCAGTGAAACCCCAGAAGCAGTCCTAACGAAGAGGAGGGCATGGAGCCTCCAGGGTGAGGGAACAATTTAAAGAAAGACAAGGAAGCCAGTGGAGTCCGGCAACTCCGCAATTCCATCCGCTGTATCTATGGGAGGAATTAATGATAAAATGGGGAAAAGCGAGGTCTGGTTGTGAGATGTCTTGGTGCAAGTGGTGCTCCGTCTTCTGGTCTGAACAGGATGGCACAGATGCGTTTTTCCTGGTCCCTCCCCACTGAGTAAACCCTGGAGCCGGAGCAGGAGACAACGAAGGAGACCTCGAGAGGTGTAAGAGGAAGGTCGGCAAGCTCGGGGTCCCGGCCTGGAAGAACAGCTTGGGGACGGCTGGCCTGTCTTCTCTCACCAAACTGAATAACGTCCCCGAGGTCTGGTGTTCACTAATCCCTGACCCACCAACAGAGGATGTGCAACCAGATACGTTCTATCCCCACATTAAGCTGGAGTCTCCTGAATACATCAGATGACTCAGATACCACCAGCAAGAGGGGCTGGCTGGGATCCCGCAGATAACCAGAGGACAAGCAAAGGCTTCTTTCCCCGTTGGACCTGAGACTCCTTCTTTCCGCTGACAGGTTCTGAGGAGTCAGGCAGAAAGCAGTAAAAATACAGCAAAACCAATGGTTATATCCAGAAAGCCTCTTTGTCCCCACGGGCCCCACACCCACCTTTCCCACTCAAAGACACCAGGGGAACAAGTGGGATGGGAGTGGGGGCTCCAGTAGGTGGAGACACCAGCAGGAGACACCTGACAGCTGGACTTGGGGAAAGCCCTCCTCACACTCCTGGCCGGGACAGAGAAGCCCCAGAAGCACCAAACCAGGCAGATGAAAGGAGCATTGTGGACATTCTGAAGAATCAAATTGCCATGGGAATCATGCTCCACAAAGTAAGCTGAGGCCTGCAGCTACACCTCAACTCATGGACTCTTGCTAAGATAAAAGATTGTGCTAGGACCCAAAGTATTCTAATATACAGAAAATCACCTCTAACACCAAAACCCAAGAAATCACAACTTCAGCAAGAGAAGACCATCAACCGATGCCCTTCCAGAATGAGTCAGACATGGGAATTGCACAATTGTATGAGAAGGATTTTAAAGCAGTACTTATAAACAATGCTTCAAAATTCAATGACAGGGAGTTCCCATTGTGGCTCAGCAGGTTACAAACCCGACTAGTATCCATGAAGATGTGGGTTTGATCCCTGGCCTCGATCAGTGGGTTAAGGAACTGGCATTGCCATGAGCAGTGGTGTAGGTCACAGACATGGCTCGGATTCCGCATTGCTGTGGCTGTGGTGTAGGCTGGCAGTTGCAGCTTCAATTCTGCCCCGAGCCTGGGAGCCTCCATATGCCATGGGTACAGCCCTAAAAAGCAAAAGAAAGAAAAAAAAAAAATTAAGTGACAATTTCTCTTGAAACAAATGAAGAAACAAAACCAGTAAAAGAATAGTAGTTTTATTCCTACTACTATTAGAACAAAAGAACCAAATGGAAATTAAGAAACTAAAAATACAATGAGAGAAATAAAAAAAAACCTCACTGGACGGGCTCAAATGGTAAAGTAGAAATGGCTTGTTAATCAAGACTGTGTCGTCTCAGTGAATGGATCGACACGTGGGTCAGCGGAACCCCGAGATCCTAGAAAGAGCCCCACACAAATGTGCTCAGTGAATTGTGACAAGTGTGGAAAGGTAATTTACTGGAGAAAAGACAGCCTTTTAAACATGTGGTTCTGGGTCATTTTGGCATTCTTAGGCAAAAAAAATCTTAACCTACTTGCAACGCAGTATATAAAAATTAACTCAAAGTTGATCATAGACTTGAATATAGAATATAAAAATATAAACCTTTGAGCAAGAACAAACTAACAAACAAGATGACAAAAGAGAAAATCTTAGGCTCTTGGGTAATCAGAGAGTTCTTAGTACCACCAAAAACATGTTCCAAAAAATGGGCAAATTAGACCTTATCAAAATGCTAAAAAGTTTGTTCTTTGAAGAGTCCATGTAAATAGGAAGAAAAGGCAACTTACAAACTAGGAGGAAATATTTTCAAACCTCATATCTGGTCAAGAATTGGTATTTAAAACATAGAGTGAACTGTCTAAGCTCAGCAGTAAAAAATAAGACAGAGAAATAGACATTTCACTGAAAATATACAGATAGCATATATAGCCCATGAAAAACACGCTAATATCATTAATCATCAGAAAAGTGCAAATGAAAACCACAATGAGACATCACTACACATCTACCAGAATGGATGACATTAAAAACAACAACAAAAAAATATCAATCACACCAAACGCTGGTGATGATGCAGAGAAAATGAGTCACTGCTCCACATCACTGCTGGAAATGTAAAACAGTATAGCCACTCCTTAAAACAATTAGCAATTTCTTATAAAACATAAAAATTACCATTTGACTAAACAATTGCACGCTTGGACATTTATCCCAAAGTGAGAAAGATTTATCTTCACACAAAAACCTGTACGTGAATATTCATAGTAGCGTTACTTTCAATAGCAAACAACTGGAATCAGCTTGGCTGTCGTTCTGCAGGTGAATGGTTAACACTGCATGGTACCTACTATTGTGGCTTATTACTTATCAATAAAAAGGAACAAAGACCTTGAATGAATCTCCAGGGAATTAAGCTGAGTGAAAAGGGTCTATTCCAAAAGGTTATATAAACTATTCCAGATCTTCACTGTGGAGATGGATCCAGGAACCTTAAGAGATGATAAAATTGTATAAAACTAAACATATACATAAATGCAGGAAGCAGAACTGGGGTAACCGGGATGAGATCAGAGGATGTATTAATGTCATCATCCTACAATATTTAATATAGTTTGGAAAAATTTTGCTATTGAGAACAACTGGGAAAAGTAGTCAAGGGATATCTACATAGTATTTATTACACATATATGTGAATCTACAATTATCTCAATAAAACTTTTGATGGAAAATGTTGCTTGCTATGACTCGGGGCAGATGGTGGGCTGGCTGAGCTGTAAGCTCTGGAGGAAGTATCTAGAAGTATCATGGTTTCTACTGGCTGATATCAGGAATATATTAAAGTGGTAAGCTTGGTCAATGATTGGCTGGGTTGTAAGAGGAAAAAGAAAGAGACAAAAAACAGTTCAGAAATTTGGGACCTTGAAGAGCTGGCAAAATGACTATTTCTTAGGCTCTCAACAGTAAGAAGTGTGGTTGAAAAGACAGGACTGATCAAGATGCATAAAGATTCGGACTTTCTGCAAAAAACTAGTAGTGTCTCAGGCCAGTTGTGGAAGCAGAGTCTGAGACCATGTTTTATGTTCATGTGTCTTATCTGAGTAGGAATGAAGGACTAGGAAAGCCATGCAGGGAGGGAGGAAAATTCAATCTAAGAACACTGGCCATTCCTGTGGGTGGCAGATGGCCAGTCATCACAAGGCCTTCTGAGAAGCTTTGCACAACTTGCCTCAGACTGTCTAGCCATTAAGTGTAGGAGAAGAAACCATAAGAGAGGAAAGCAACAAAATGTATCAAGCTTCAGAATCTGTCTAGGTTGTGATGACTGGTACATGTAACTGGATTTAAATAGATCATAAACTCCCTAAGTTTGGGGGTAAATTGCATTGTCCAAGATCCTTTGACTCTGAGATCTAAAATGGCCTTTGAGACTCCAATACTTGCACCAGATAGAAGTGGGCTTTATAGATTTACAGAAACTTTGAAGGCTATAGTATCCACCCGGGAGGGTAATGTACAAGGAAGAACTCCCAATGAATAGAGCAAAGATCCATGGAGAACAAGGAACAATGAGGATTCTCCCAAAGAGCAAAGCAGGATTTAGTTAAGAAACATCCCCATTTTCAAGTTAGAAGACTTCGTAAAGCCTGTCCAATGGGACGTCAGAACTGACACGGACCAGTGCCTGCTGTGGGTTCCCATTCTTCCACTTTCTGGCTGAGAATGTCTTTGCATAGGAGGAGGATGGGGAAACAGACAACTCCCTTTTTATTTGTAAATTACTGAACCATGAGACGACATATCCAAGGGGAACCATTGCAATTCTGAGCATCACTAGCCTTTGAGCAGAATGCAGTGGACAGAAGTGACCTGGCTTGGCTCTCCTAGGGAGGGCATGAGAGCTCTTCCGTGGGACGGAAGAATGAAACAACTTTTTTGGACAGTAACCAAAAGGGTAGACCGAAAACAACACCCCTGTTTTCTCTTCTTCTTTGGCACGTAACTAGACTAAATTTTCCACCCTCCCAGCAATTAGCCAATGCAATATGAATTGAAGTAATTTACTTCTATTTTTAGGTCTGACCCATTCAAATATAAATTTGCCATAGATAATTTTCAATTGTCCGTTTCCATCTGTTAGCTTAATGTAGAAATTTTGAGGAAGCAGAGCCAAAAACAGAAAGAGTCTGGTTCCCCACTATCTTTAGAGATGCTCTAAACCATTCACTTGCAACCCACATTGGACCATCATTTATGCTGTTTGGCAAAGAGGAAAAATTTTGCAGACGTAATTAAAGTTTCCAAACAATTGATTTTAAGTTAATCAGAAGGGATATTATCCCTGATGGGAGCCCCCAGTCACATAAATCCTTTATAGAAAGGATTATAGAAAGAGGGTCTAGATGTTAGAGTCTTAAAGCATCATACTTTCTGCTGTTGGCTTTGAAGACACAAGCTGCCATGAATTCTATAGACCAAGGACATGAGGCTGCCAACAGTCTGATGGAGCTGGGAAGTAGATCCTGCTCTGATTGCACCTCCATGTGACACCTGGATTTTAGCCTTGGGAGACTCTGCAAAGAGGGTATGGTTAAATTGTGTCAAGCCTTCTGACCTATAGAAATTGTGACATGTTGTGTCAAGTTGCTAATGTGTGGTAGTTCATTATGTGACAATGGAAAAGGAATCTAGTTATCTTGAATAACATACATCTTAATTATTTTTGTGACAAAAAGTTATCAGTAAGGTCTTGTCAAGGAAAAAGAGTTTTCTTATATTTTCCCTTATTTTTCAAAGTCGACCTAAACAGTTTTCAATAGAAAAGAACCTCTGGTAGTTAAGATGGTCTCAATCGCATCTTTTTCTCTATTGAGTCTAACTCATCCATTATTGGTATTATTTTTGAGAGGTTTACCACTTGTAAGAATCATCTGAGATATAATTAAATAAATATCTTTCTTTATATCTGCTGACATTTTTACTTTTGTAAAACCATGTGAAGTGTGTATTAGCGTGACACCAGTTATTGTAAGTGTCAAATCCTCAAATCTTATTGGCTTAGAATAAAATGTTATTTCTTCCTATGAAACATTCCAAAGACAGATACTCTCCAGGAAGCTCTCATGTGCAACTGGCTCCCATGCTTTGATTCAAGATACAGTTTGTTCCAACTTGTATTCGGTGGCCTTTAACTTCCTACAACTTCCAAAGTCATAGGTGGCCTACAACTTCCAAAGTCACCCTAGCATTCATCAGCCAATGCGTAGGTAAAAGAGAATGAGGAATCATGCATCAGAAGTCCCTACTTTTGAGGCCTTGAAGTAATGCCCATCACCGCTGCCTAAAGTTTCATTTACCAGTCCCAGAATACACCTAATCTCAAGGAACTGGAAAAATCCAGGAAAGTCCAAAATGGTGGCAAGGATAGGGCAAACACGGGGAAACACTAGGGTAGGGTTGCAGTTCTCAACCTGATGACTACACTTCAGGTGACACCTTTCAATGTCTGAGCCTTTTTTGATTGTCACAACTAGGGGGAGGGCTGGTGCTGACATCTCATAAGGTCAAAGATACTTCTGAGTACCCCACAGATCACAGGACAGCCCTCCCCCTGCACTGCAGCAAAAATTACCTCTCCCCAAACATCAATAGTGCCCAGATTGAGTAACCTGGTGTAGAGTAAATAGCAACTGATTTGTGAATCCTTGATATTACGTGTTCACACAGGAAAAATTCTTAAGCATATACTATGTGCTGGGTACCATTCTGTCTTCGGTGATGCAAAGTGAACAACATAGACAGATTCCTCTCCCTCATGGCACCTATGGTCTGGCTTATTACATATGTGACCCGATTAACCTGCTTGAAAGGTCTCTCTCCCTTAGGAAGGAAGAGCACAATTCACAGGGCCTGTATGGAGTTTAAATGAGACAATGTATGGAAAACATGATGCTGAAATGGTACTCCTTATGCTTCATGAGGCATGAATTCAACAGATATTACATTCCAAAATGAACTGGAGAAAGACCACCGTGGAAAAGTAACTGGTTATAAGACTGTCACAGAATGTGGATATAAAAGGATAGATGGAGTAGTGGCCAGGAAGACTCTGCAACTGGGGTTTTGGGGAAGGACCTTGGGGCCAATGAGATTGGGAAGGGGGAAGTGGTAGGAGCCTGATGAGAAAGGGTAGGAGCCCAGTCAGACTTGATATGTACCCCGGGATGGGTGCTGACTCATGAAAGGTACAGTAACCTTGGGTTTCTAGGATGCAGAGCAACATCTTGGAAGTAACTGCACTTCTAAGAGTCTATCAAACACGCATGGAGCTTTGGGACCAAATGAGGTAGGATGGGAGCATGGAGTGATTACTAAAGAACCCCTTCCCCAAAAAGCCACCTTCCAGGTGGTAACACTCAGCAGCAATGAGCTGCGGAGTTTTCTACTAAGACAGAAGACCAGAGGTAACTCAGGAGGGAATAACCAAAGGAGGTCACTCCGTAGAAACTACAGTAGCAGGGTCTCAGCAGAGCAGATTCTGGAGAACCCATCCTGGCCCTCACAAAAGAAAGGGCAACCCTAGTTATCTGCCAGATTAAAAAAAAAAAAAAAATCTAAGGACAAAGCTAGATAATCTAAGAACACAACTTTCTTGTTCCCTTTATCTCTCTTCTCTACCCTCTGCTTGGTGGGGTCAGAAAATTATTTCAGGAGTCTGGAGGAGGAGAAATTCCAAGCAGAAAAGAGAGTAGGAGGATTATACTAACCTCCCTTGTTTCAAATGAGCAGCTTAAACCCATTTGCAGCTTGTAGAAGATTTAAAACTAAATCAAGTTTAGAAAATCGGTCAGGATAGGATAGGCTCTAATGAGATAACAAGTAAGCCCACACATCCATTTAATTCACACCACAATTTTTAAAAAAATCATTCTCACTCACCCGTCTAAATTATGACAGTGGGGATGTGTGTGCTTATCTTTGGAGGGTGAGGGTCTGTTTCACATACTCACATGGGGAATCTCACCAATTGAGACTCCAGCTCATCAGTAATATCTCAACAAATGACCTCCAGAATTTCTGAAGTGGAGCAGGAGAGAGCTGAAGTGTTGTCCATGGGCTTTTATGAACTGACCTGCAATGGTACACATGACATACACCGCTTTTCTCCATATCCCAACAGCCAGAATTCAAGAACATGGTAGCAAACAACATGGCACCAGAAGCTGGGAAATGCTGTCTTCCTATTGCCTAAGAAGGACAGAGCTGGATATGCCTGGATGTCACGAGACATGTTTCTACAATATTTTCTTAGCCTCTTTGCTTCCATTGTCTATGCTGAAAACTCCATCTGTCCTTCCTTACTTTGCCCCATATTCCTGCCTGAAAAACAGTCGCAGTGCTGGTAAATGACTTAAGCTTAAGAACAAAGACCTAAAGGCATAAGTTATTCATGTGGTCAGCTGAATGAGGACATAATGCATTGGTCTAGGCACGCGGGACCTGTGCAGATTGGCACGCCTTTAACACAGCATGATATGTCCTCTTAAGACTAAGAGGAAGATGAGCCTCATGGCCCCAAGGGGTTTATGAGGGGTCGTTAGCAGGATATGCATTAGCAAGGAGAATGGAGGTGCAAACCTAGGCAGGGTTGCTACAGATAGGCATGCTGTTTGCAGAAGCACAATTGTGATTCTCTTGATGCTTTGCATAGATAGCTGAAGCCAAGCTTCCTCAATGCTAATGATTGTTAAATGCCTAAAGGTCAGAATAAAAGCTTAATCAGCAACCGGCTATGTGACTTTTAAAATGCCTTAAAAAAACCTATATCCTGCACCTACAACCCCCTCCTCACTTGATGTCATCCTAAAGAGCACAATAAAAGCAGTGTGGTTTCTTGAGGCAGCGCTCTTGGTCCCTGAGACCTTGAGTCCCCCGGTTCCCACCTTTAAGATCAATGTCTCTGTGTCTTGCTTTATGTTAACTTTTTCCTTAAGTTTCACAGCACCCGTTCTTCAGCCCTCACCTGCTGAGCTGGTCTCAACACCTGAGTACTAGACCCCTTCCCTTCCTCCAAGTCATAATCCACCAGGACCAGACATTTTCAATTGCTTTCCTGTGATTCTGGGTTTTAGATGGACCCAAAGAGGTCAGGGAAACTGAATCTCCATCCAGAAGCAGAGGAAAGCTCACCAACACTAGGTGGAAAAGAGACAGTCAGATGCACAACAATAAAGAAATCTCCATTAGATTCCACCAGTCCTACAAGTTCTACTTTCTGGTAACAGAAGTAAAGCACCAGGCACATCAGGTTACCCAGACTGGGCACCACACTACTGATGCTCCAGGTCTTTCTCTTTTTTTAACGCACGAATAAAGTGTCAATACCTTTCTACTTCCGATGTGAGAGAAAACACTATCCTATACCGTGTCGTTTTTATAACATCGAAATCTGCCATTGTTTTGTGCCTGTTCTAGATGCTTTGCTGACACCTATTTACATTTTCTTTTTTCTTTTTTTTTTGTCTTTTTAGGGCCACACCCGCAGCATATGGAGGTTCCCAGGCTAGGGGTCTAATCAGAGCTGTAGCCGCCGGCCAAGCCACAGCCACAGCAACGCGGGATCTGACCTGTGTCTTCAACCCACACCACAGCTCACAGCAACACGGGATCCCCAACCCACTGAGCAAGGCCAGGGATCGAACCCGCAACCTCATGGTTCCTAGTCGGATTGGTTAACCACTGCGCCACGAGGAACTCCTACCTATTTACATTTTCTCTTCACAGCCCTCCAGGGGGTGGCTCCAGGTTTCCACGAGGGGGTTAATGCAGAAACCTCTGCCGAGTGTGGGGGTTACGAAAAGTCATCATTTCCTTGGTTAATGATTTTACTAGAAAGTGGGTAGACAGTATCACTAGCAAGGAAGAGAGCATAGAGAATGTTATTTTTATACGAGAACAAATGTGAGCATATCTGTGGGGTTTTAGCTTTATTAAAGTATAGTGGATATACTTTCATATTTTAAAAAGTCAATTAAAAAAAGAAACTATAAATTGTGGTCACCAAGGGGGAGGGGAAGGAAGGCAGTGGGCGGACTGGCAGTTTGGGGTTAGTAGATGCAAACTATTACACTTAGGACGGATAAGCCGTGAGGTCCTGCTGTGCAGCAGAGGGAACTATAGCCAGTCACTTGTGATGGAACATGACAGGATAATGTGAGAAAAAGAATGTGTGCGTGTGTGTGTGTGTGTGTACAAAAAAATGGGTCACTTTGCTATACAGTAGAAACTGACAACATTGTAAATCAACTATAATAAAAAGAATTAAAAATAAAGAAATTATGCTCAAAATAAAAGAAGAATAGTTGAGACGCCAAACTTGTACATATTTAATGTATATATTGTGATGAGTTTGGGCATCTGCATATCATCACCGCAACAAGGCAGCAGACATGGCCAGCGTCTCTGAGCATGCCCTATACTCTTTTGTGTGTTCTGCCCCCTTTGGTAAGAATATCTAACAAGAGAGCTAGCCGTTAACACATTTTATTTTATTTTATTTATTTAATTTACTGCTTTTTAGGGCTGCACCCACAGCATATGGAGGTCCCCAGGCTAGGGGTTGAATCCGAGCCACAGCTGCCAGCCTACACCACTGCCACAGCAACACTAGATCCTTAACCCACTGAGCGAGGCCAGGGATCGAACCTGCAACCTCCTCCTAGTCAGATTCATTTCTGCTGAGCCAAGACGGGAACTCCCGTTAACACATTTTCAAGTGTACAATACCGCCTCATTAACCACAGTGAGCTCGTGGAACAGCACATCTCTGAAACGTACTCGTCTGGCAGGACACAACTTTATATCCATTGAAGAGCGACTCCCCATGTCTCCCTCCTCCTGGCCTGTGACAGCCACCATTCTGTTCTCTGCTTCTACGAGTGTAGTTATTTTAGATCCATCCCATTTAGGTAGCTCTGTGCTGCTGTCCTTCTGTGACTGGCTTGAGAACAGTTGGGTGTGTGCAGCTCATAGGGGGAAGGCATATTTGACTTGTTTTATATTTTTATTTTATTGTATATATTTTTGTTTATTACTTTCTTGTATTTCTGTGCAGAAAACTCCTGATCCCATCCCTTCCTCCCTCTCCCCACCACACTGGGGATCAGACCCAAAGCTGTCTGCACCCATCCTCTCCTTGCCCACAGCACAGTGCCCTGGGGGCGGCTTTGTTAAATCTCTCCCACACTTGGCTTATTTTCACTGAAGCTTTGGGAACCCCACCTTAGGAGAACAAGAGCAGACAAGATTCCTCCTTTTCCTCAGGGTGTTGGGGGCATCACAGAGAAAAGGGAGGAAACGCCGTACTAATAAACAGGGAAAGAGAAGGGAAGAATAAGAGTTTGACCGAAATACAAAGAAGCTACAAAGACTCTGCTCTAAGGACATGTAAAAAGCGAGCATCTGTGCCGTCAGCAGCAGCAGCATCGTCCCAGCACTTGCAGGGCTTCTCTGTGCAAGAGCATCTGCCCCACCAACGTCATTTAACCTTTCAACAGCTTTTGATGTAGATACTATTACCTGAAGCCCTGCACTTGATAAAACGGAGGCCCCGGAAGGTTGGGCAGCTTCTTCAGAGTCCCTGCAACTCAGAATCCCTCACATGGTGTCCATTCTCCTCCCTGGCCCTGCCCTGTGACGCCCCGTGGGGGTGTCACATCTCAGGTCAAAAGCTCCCAGACGAGATTCTGCAAACGCTCCCTTGCCGTCCCACCTTCCTGAGGTAGCTCCCCCTAGTCTTTTTGCCAGAGGGAAGTAATAACCTCTGATTTATTCAGTAGCATCCACGAAGGAAGATTTTAATTCCAGGCCAAACAAAACCACTAGCGGGAGAAGCCCCAAACAAACCGAAACTAGAATGATCGTTAACGTACCAGTTGTTTTAGATCGTTCCTGGGCGAGCTATAAATAAACGCATGAAATAAGAGAAGCCATAAACACGATACAAACCACTAAGAAGAGTATGAAGCTGTGATTTCTAAACCACTGCCTCATGGGATACAAGCTCAATGAAAGGAGCCTCTAAAAAACAGGGTGATGTCGTTATCTAGTTTGGAAAACTGTCGGAGCTTAGACATTCATGTTAGCATTATAAAGATGCCGAGAGGTCCGGCACTACTGCAGTTAACTTGGCTTAACTCTGTCAATGACATTTCCAAACTCATTTGGCCACAAAACCATCTTTTCTCTGTAATGAATGTCCTTGATAAAACAGACAGTATTGTGGGGTGCGGAAAATGCCAACAGGAAGCTATTTCTTTTCCCTTCTCGGCCTTTGTCCAAGCCCGTTGTGTAACACCTGGAAAACTTGCCTTATCTGCGCCCAGCACACAGCGAGCAGGAGACTTTGCGGCGCGGGTAGCAGAGCCCCAGAGGAAGTCTCTTCCCCAGGCTGCTTTCGCTGGTTTCCCTGAGCTTCTCTGACTTCTTGACCTTGAGCTGGGCTGTGTTCCTTGCCACGCCTGACCAAGCCTTTTGGATTTTCTGGTTCGGGCTGAGCTGCGGGACCCTCACCTGGCCTCTGACCTAAGAACGTCCCCCACCGGCCTCGGTTCATCCAACGTTTGGACACGTCTTTCCCGAGAGCCCGCGCGGAAGGCAGCGATGACAAGGACAGAGCTGCAAGTTCACGCCGTTTGTTCATAAATTGGAGCAAGACAAACAGGCTGTCCTCAGGCAGCAGCGCGGCACGCATCGCGGGAGGATAACGTGGGGGTAAAGAGGGGCGTCCGAACCGAGCCTGGGGGTTCGCAGAAGACTCCGAGGAGGAAGAGGCGCACGCTCGGAACCGCAGGGTGAACCGGGCTTGCGAAGTGAGAGAACGGAACGCAGGAGTGGAAGACGAGGGTTGAGGGTTCCAGGAAGATGGAGCCCCCTGGGTAAGAGTTTGAGCCAAGAGAGAGAAGGTGATCTCAGGGCAGAAACGAGCCCCATTAACTGAGACGTGGCGTAAGGAGCTGAGAAACAGGACGCGAGGCTCAGAGGACAAGAACGTGCCCCGGGGCCGGCAACCTAGACGTGGACGCTTGGCCAGGCCAGCCCTGGGGCCAGTCCTCAGCCGGAAGGGAGAAGAATTCGAGTCTCGAGTTCATGCAGCTGCGGGCCCTGATGAGCTTCGCCGGGGTCAGAATCCTGCCCTTCGGCCGAGATCTTCAGCAAGTTGAGCAGACCCCAGGCGCCTGTCAGGAGCCTCAGGAGCATCACCGAGTGGATGCAGGAGGAGAAGCGGGGGCTGAGGCCAGGGGACCGCACGTGCGGGGCCTCAACCACAGCCCTGCGCTGGGCTCTCTCTCATCCTCCTCCTCTGACCCCGAGACTTACGAGTTAGAATTTCAACTTATATCTGAGGAGGCGGATGATGAGAGATGACATAACTCACCCAAGGTACACAGGCTACAAATCACAGTTAGAACCTCAGCACTGACCCACAGAAACCCCCTCTTTCTGTCATGCTGCCTCACTTAATGCATGCTTTCGTCCTGGTTGGTTTATTAATATTAACAGCAGTCATATAATAGCTGAATTAACTGATGAAATGTCTTCTTTGGACCAGGTCTTTTATTGGGTGCTCTGTGCACATCATCTCAGGTCCGCCTAACAACGGCCTGTGAAATAAATATCATCGTGTTTAATTTGCAGAGGATAAGCCTATAGTTAAGAAGCGGTCATTTTTTCCGAGGTAAATGGTTATTACATAGAGGAAGTAAGACTGGAATTTAGGTTCTTCTCATTCCACACTGCATGTCCTTTCCATAGCCACACTCCTTCTGGATTGAAAAATGACTGAACAGAGACAAACAAAAGCATTCACGAGGGCACTTAAAAAAAATGAAATGCAGTGAATTTTCTAATGGAAAGAACAGGCCTTTTAACCTTCTTGAAACTGAAGCAGCCTCCTAACAGAGAATTTGGGGGTGTGGTGCATTTGTCCATTACAGCACAGAAGACCGAGATGCTCAAGGTTCCTCCATCCGTCGGGGGTTTATTTTATTTTATTTCAAGGTAGATGATGAGCATCCCATTTATTCTAGGTGCTATTGTTGATGACATGCTAGTTGCCATAAAATCTAAGAAGTAAGATCAATTTTATGAGCAATTAAATGGGGCCTATCCAGAGGTAATTAATTTTATGATGGAGGTTGAGCAAGGTGATAGGAGAGCCTGTTTTAGATGCATTGATGATAGGGAGGAATAATGGCTCATCAGCTATGAAACGGTTCCAAATTACCCTGCTCTCAGGTCGTTATTTATATTTTAAGTCTGCTGCCCTCCCCGTTTGCCTCATGAAGGGATAGCGTATTGTTATCCACAGCCTTTTAGGCAGTGATTCAAACTTGCTCATGTGCGTGTAATGGAAACTTGGGCTGCTAGGAACCTGGACCTGGCTTTCCTATAAGACAGGTGTTCTTTGATCTACAGTTGGAAAAGCAGTGAGACCATTTATCAGTGAAAGGAGGTGCTCCTCGCTGAACTTGGGAAATTGATAGCAAACAGCTGAGAAACAGGTGTTTTGGAGGTTATGCCCCAGGTAGGATTGATGAATCTTTACATTCACTAAACAAATATTTATTGTGGCTATTCTGTATATCCGGCACTATGCTAAATACTTGGGATAGAAAATGAAATTAACATCGTCATTGAGGCGCACGTGAGTCTGTGATAACCGTGTTTCTCCTTGAAATGATTCAGAATTAAAAAAAAAAAAAATGGCTCTTGAATAGGCTGGACCATCTCGAGATCCAATGGTCGCAGAACGCATGAGTAACGTGGCTTGCCTCCCCAGTTATGATAATGCTTGCCTTTGTCCTTAGAATTGTGTCCCTGCCCCTGAGAGAGGCAGGCTTAATTGTGATCATCAGCACAATAAAAAATGCCGGAGGACACTGTACCCACTCACCGCACTTTATCAAAGCATTACCCACCCTTCACGGCATCCTCGCAAAGCTTCCTTCCCCCCCATGTTTTCGGAGCATCCACTCCCTTCTCTGTGACCCCAGGCACTGACACAGCATATGGACTTTTGAGTCAAACTAATCTGTCAAACCCAAGCTGTCTTCATACTAGCTTTCGTTTCCTTAAGAAATTTCACCAACGATCTATCCTGCAACCAAGAAGCAGGTGGAACAAACTCTAGCCCAGTGACTGAAAATGTTCAGTCAAACCCACCCAAACTGCTGAAGAGAAAACAAAGAACGGCCTCACTGGGTTTCAGGACTGAGAAGTCACGTGGAAGTGGCTTCAAGCACAGCTGTCTCCATATTCGCATTTATGCAGAGGACTCGGTTTCACACTTCCTCCATCACTGCTTCGTTTGTTCTTCTCCAGAGGGCTTCTCAGAGGGTGACTCTGGTACCTCCACATGTACCCTGTTGCCACTGCCTAGGGTTCCACAAGGAAAAGGTCCTCACTCTTTTATTTGCTCGAAAAGACATTTCTGAGGTTTCTCTCTGATTAGTCCCATTTGGGTCTCACGTGCCACATCAGACCACCCACTGCGACGGGTCAGCTCTGGACCATACCCTCACCCACTCCTAGAAGCGAGGAGTGAGAGGAAGTCCTTAAGAACCCACAGCCACAGAGGCTGATTTCCCAAAGGGGACCACGCGTACTTCTTCCACTACGGGGCCAACACACAAAGCAGAGTCGGTACCTATTTTTTCTGAAAGTCCAGCACGGAAGCCTCATAAATTTGTGGAGAAAATTAAAGTCAATGAGTACAAAGTATCTTACTCAGTGGGTAGAACAGAGTGGGTGTTCAAAAAGTCCGCTCTCTTTCCTTTCTTTAAAAATAAAACGCATAATTTTGTGCTTTCCTGTTCCTCTCAATGGGCAACTAAAGGTTTTTGGTTTGATGCCAACTCATGTTTACAGCCTTGTGGAGACCAACGACCCTGAGGCTGACACTGAGCGATCGGGTGTATTTTTAAAGGAACAGGGTGTATGAGAGCACAGACTGGAATTTCCAGAAACACATCGAGAGATTTCCTGGATACGACCACTCCGGTGATGTCGCCGATTTAACTGGGGCTGTTCACATTCACGTCGTGGGCGCTTCAATCCCCACAGTAAAAAGAACATTATAATTGGGAAAAAAAGAGACATTCCAAATTCATATATGACACAGCAGTTTCCCTGAGGCTTGACAAACGAAAGCTGTGATGAACAACCAGGTGGCAACATGCTCTTTCAGCTGGACTAGAAACACATCTTGCGGCACCTACATAAATATAGACAGTCTCGTCCAGGATAAAAGAACAGTCAAGTGGAACAGTCTTGTCTAGGATACAAGAAAAAGCCACGTGGCTCTCTAGAACAGACCTGGTTGGACTCTGATATGTTCTCTTGGCCTGGGTTTGGTCATCTACCTCCTGGCTTTAGGATCTACAAGAAAGAATAACCATTTTGTTTCTGGTGATTACCTGTATCATGATGGGCCACTGCCTCTTGTTTGGAGCCCTAAATGCAACTGCACAGTCATTTTCTCTGCCAGATAATTCAGCAGTCTACCCTGAAACCAAGAACCAGGTGGAACAAACTCTAGCCCAGTTACTGAAAACCTTCTCTAAAACCTTCGTGATCAGAAGACGGCAATGACGAAGATGTGGAAACCACGATGAATGCCTGCAGCCTGACCTGACGTGCCCTTGTCCAGAGAGAACCAAAAAAGCAAACAACAAAAAAAAAGGAGTTGAGGGGTTCCCGTTCCTGTTGTGGCGCAGCGGAAATGAATCCGACTAGGAACCATGAGGTTGCAGGTTCGATCCCTGGCCTCGCTCAGTGGGTTAAGGATCTGGCGTTGTTGTGAGCTGTGGTGTAGGTCACAGACGCGGCTCGGATCCCAAGTTGCTGTGGCGTAGGCTGGCCACTGTAGCTCTGATTCGACCCCTAGCCTGGGAACCTCCACATGCCTCAGGTGCGGCCCTAAAAAGCAAAAAAAAGAAAGGAGTTGTGATGACTCTCAGCTTTTAGCTGTGAACCACTTCTTTCTTCCTACTGCCTAGATAAAAGTTATTGGCATCCAGTCATTGTATTACTTCAAACTTCTGACAGCAGCACACAACAGAGAAAATCCCCACTTTCTCGAAGTTTCCCTCAAATCACCGACTACAAGTCCAGATGCTATAACAAGTGCCTCCTAGCACCATCTTACTGAAAGTCCTGTGGTTCCCTAAGGTGTGTGGCATCCAGCTTTCAGCAGCTCCTAAACCCAGCGCTGTCAGGTTTCAGTGTCCTTCTGAAGGGCATTCGCCCCGTCACGGAGCACGCAGGAATGTGAGTCTCCATGTGGACTTATGAACACGTGGGCAGGTTACATTAAGGGAGCCACTCTTAAAGGTCAGGGCTCCACCCCCAGGGGCGCGCGTCCTGGCAGTATATGTGGAATCTCTAGGATGAATCTTGGGTTTACACTGACTGGATATACTTACATGAAGGAGCCTAATTTTGGTGAAGAGTAAGAGTAGTTTCCACAAATGACAGAACCGCAAGAAAGAACCATGAGTTCAGAAAGGATTGGGAGATGGGAGACAGAAATCCTGCCTGTCTTTATGGGATCTGTGCTTCCATCTTTCAGGTTTCAACTTCCAGAACCTTAGGTATTTAGGGTCTTGGGTACAAAGGACACCTACTACGTGCAGGAGAGGCTGAATGATGTGAAAAGTCCAGCCCATTAGCCTTTTAAAGCAAGCCATGTGGGCGTTCCCATCATGGTTCAGGGGGTTAAGGACCCAACATTATCTCTGTGAGGATGCGGGTTTGATCTCTGGCCTCACTCAGTGGGTTAAGAATCCAGTGTTGCTGCAAGCTGCCATGGCTGTGCTGCAAGCTGGCAGCTGCGGCTCCAACTGGACTCTTGGCCTGGGAATTTCCATGTGCTGCAGGTGCAGCTACTAAAAAAAAAAAAAAAAAAAAAAAAGGAAAAGAAAGAAAAGAAAAAAGCACGGTGTACTTTGAAAACCAGATTACTGAGTGGTATGTGACTCTTGGGGTCCCTTTTTCAGTTACAACCAGGCCTTTAGTCAACTCTCCCTTAAATGCACCAGCCTCGTCTTACTATGAGAGCGGTTACACTGAATGCCCACCCTCGGTCCAGAGGCTCAGAGAAATAACACTGCCCCCAAGGCTAGTGTGGAAGCAGAAGCAGTCAGAAGCTAGACACCAAATAACGATGCTGCTCAGGGGCAACTCTGAGGACGTTTCTTTTAATTATAAGAGAGGTGGCCATTCCTTCAGTGTGTGTGGCCGTTGCTGTCTTAAAGGAGTTTTGTCAGGAGCTCAGTGACCGCCCGTCCTGGGGTAAGTTGCTAATACTTGGGAAATAAAGATGAGGCGGGAAAGCCCTATGGCTGAAGGAATTCAGGAGCCGCCTAAGAAGGAGCCCGCGAATGGAGGAAGGCTGAGGGTCATAACCTGAAGCCGCTCACCACCCCAGGCCTCACACCCAATCCAGTTTCCACTGGCCGCTCAGCGCTGGACACTGGAATCCACAGCCCCAGTGCCCTCTGCCTTGCCAAGAATGAACGTGTCTCTGCAGACGTTTCTGTCAGTTCCTTTCTGCACTCATCTTCCGGCCTGTCACGCACAGGCAGCAAGTCACCATGGGGTTATGAGCTGCTAAGTCCAGAAACGCAGAATGTGACTTGAGCAAAGAAAACTACTGAGCGCTGTTTGTTCCTCACTGAGCAGGAGGAGGGTGCACACAGGGGGCTGGAATATCTAGATGTCTCGGAACTACAGGTGAGGCTTCACGAAGGTCACGGTGGCTTTTCTTCTCACAGAATTAAATAAAACACGCCATAGAGGTTCCCTGGGTGGCGGCAGCTTTGACAAGATGTTAAAATCACTGGCTGTGTTGTCTCCGCTGCCCCTGAAATAATTTCACATGGTTTATTTGCAGCAGTCTACTCGTAGAGGAGGCGAGTCTAAGAGAGCCCAGGGCGCACTGAGGCAGACTTGAGAGGTGTGTCAAATCAGGCTGCGTTTGTGTTACCCAGTAGGCATTTTTTTGGTGCATATACAATATGCCATCGTTTGTGTTTGGGCTTACAGAGAAAAGGGTTATGTGTCTGCCATGTATGTGCTCAGTCCTGAAGAGGCAGAGCCCGCTGGTAAACCCTGTCGTCATCCTTCCTCAATCCTTCCATCCCTCCCCCCGGCACAGCGTTCTGTCCTGGGGGAGAACAGCTTTTCACTCGCAGTGAGCAATCATTTCTCCCCATACTTGCTCACCCCTAAAATTCGACTGCTGTCTTCTCCACTGCTGACACCCTAGTTTTGGTCACCATTCTCTCTCTGTCTTTTTTTCTGGGAGAACAGAAAATTCTTCCATATGGCCAGATGGGTGCAGCTCTCATGACCCTACAATCCCTAAACTTATTTTCCACGCAGTAGCCAGACTCACTTCAACTGCCGAGTAGTTTCACTCAAGCCAACTCACAAGTGGCGGATGGGAGAAATGGTGTGCCCTTTGCTGGAGGTCATTTGATCATCTGCTATATTTTACACAAAATGGCTGGTAAATGATTAAAAGTGAGGAACATATGAAAAACATAAGAAAATGTGACTCATGATCAAGAGAGAAATTAGTCAATAGAAGCAGGTCTGAGTTTGGCTCTAATGTTGAATTAGTACAGTATGACTTCAAAATAAGTATGAAAAATGTATTAAAAGATCTAGTGGGAAAAGTTAACATGTATGAACAGGTGGAGAATTCCAGCAGGAAGGTGAAGCTAAAAAAAAAAAAAAAATGAAGATGCTAGAAATAAAAATATGATATTGTTTTATTGGCTTCAAAACAGTCTGAGTGCATCAAGGAAAGGCCCACTGAACCTGAAGACAGGTCGACAGACGTGACCTAACATAAAGCACAGAGAGACAAAGAAGATTCAACAAAAATGAGCTCCAGCATCCAAGACCTTTGGAACAAAATAATGATGTAACACAAGTAATTGGAGCATCAGAGGAAGGTAGACAGAGAATCAGAGAGTTTCCAGTAATTTTCCAAAATTGTTAAAAGACGTCCATTCATAGAACCAAGAAGCTCAGCAAATCACGAACAAGACAAATGCAAAAGAAATTGCACATACATATTTTATATCAGACTCTGAGGTCTTTAAAGTGCTGATAGGAAAAAAGAAAGTGAACCCAGGATTATTTATATAGCAAAATTACTCTTCAAAAAGGAGTGCAAAATAAAGATATTTTCCGATAAAGGGTGGGAAAAGTTGTCTACAGCTGATCCAAACTGCAAAAATGCTGAAAGATACCACATGATAGTCCAATCAGCAGGAAAAACTAAAAGATAACAAAAAAGTCAATATACCTTTTTATTATACACACATATATGCACAAATGTGTTTTTGTAATTTCTTTAAAGGCCACGGATTAACATAACTGCAATGTATTGTAAATCCATTACATAAAATATCAGTCAGGGTGGGAGTCGGATTAAGGCCAGGGTGAGGTGAGTGAGGCACAGGACATGGAATTTAAGGGGGCCTCACCCTTGGGTCACATGTGCACCTCATTCACTCCACCTCTATCCCAACTCGGAGTGGGAGAGGTACCATGGGAATGCGCCATCAGAGGAATCTTACATTTCTCCTGGGGTGGAATACTTTTATTTGAAGAAAAACGTAGTACGTTAGCATGCCTGTTGTAATATCTAGAGCAACCAATGAAAAATATGAGGTATAATGAATAAGTCAATGTGATAAAGTGGAATACTAAAAATTCAAAAATAGAAGAAAGGCATGAGATACAGAGAAATGAAAAGCAAATGCAATAAATAGAAAACAAATAGGAATGACAGTAGAATAAAGCCCCTGTACACACACACACACACACACACACACACACACTCTCTGTAAGTAAAGAGACTAAGCAATCCAATTAAAAGACAGAAGTTGTAAAATTGGATACAAAGCAAGACCTGGTTACAGGTTATTAACAAGAAACTTCAAACAGACTGATGATAAAAGGACAGAAAAAATACATTGTCAAAACATCCAGAGAAAAAGATGTAACTATTAATATTCATCAAAGTATACTTCAAAAAGCAAGAATATTACTAAGCAAATGCATTTAACAATGGTTTAAGATTACATTAATCAAGAGGGTGTAACAATCGTACTTTGCATTAAGCTGATAGAGTTTCGAAAAGTTTTACAAAGCAAAAACTGACAGAACGAAAGGGCTACATAGATAAACATACAGTCAAATACAGGGATTCCAACACCCTCTTTTGATAATTGTCAGAACATCGATAAAAATATTAACAACATCAAGGCTTGTAGAATTTTTCTACACCAGCGTTTAAAGGGAATATGAAAAACTTTAATGCTGCAGTAGAAAAGACGAATAGTATAAAGGCAATGGCCTTAGACTGTAACTTAATAAATATTCACACAAGGAAAGCAAATTCAACACACCCCAGAAAAAGGAAGACAATCAAAATACGAGCAGACATTAATTAAATACAAAAATAGCTAAAAACAGGGGGGAAAAATCAGCAGCTATAAGTTGACTATTTGAAAAGCTCAATTAAGCTGATAAAAACTTCTAAGGCTGATCCATAAAAGAGTGGGACACCAGAAAATACTTATGTGACTTAGGGTACAATGGAGCAAGAAAGAATCTGAGTTTGGTAACAGTGTAGGGCTCGGTCGGGCTGTAGTTCCGAGTCAAAACTGAAGCAGACTCATTCCAGCCAGACCACAGGGGGTCTCGTACAGCAGGGATAATGAAGTCTCTAACGGGGAGAGCCGTGGGCAGGAACCCAGCCGTCCACTTTGTGTGGGAGAAGTGACCACAGAGGGGCCTTTATAGACTCCGACCATCACCCCAATTGGTTTATTTGCTTATTTTTTGAAATTATAGTTGATTTACAGTGTTGTGTAAATTTCTGCTGTACAGAAACGCGAGCCAGTCCTACGTACACACACACACACACACATATATATAAACATTCTTTTTCTATTATCTTCCATCATGTTCTGTCCCAAGAGATAGGATACCGTTCCCTGTACTGTACAGTAGGACCTCATTGCTTCCCATTCTAAATGTTAAGCGTTTGCATCTACTAACCGCCAACTCCCCGTCCATCCCGCTTCCACCCCGCTCCCCCCTGGCAGCCACCAGTCTGCTCTCTCCGTCTGTGAGTCGGTTTCTGCTTGGCAGAGAGGTTCCTTTGTGCCATAGTCTTCACAGTCTTACCTTTAAAATTAGGTGAGAGATTCAGTGACTTCTCAAGTATCTTTCAGACCTAATAACTCAAGGACTCAGGAATTTTTCAGCCTCCCAAAGTTGCCCAGAGAGTTTCACTGGCTGGTGTATATACACACTTTTCTCTGAAGATGACAGGACAGCAGTAAACTTCCTCTCCAGATTTTATCTAAGTCTGTGAATTACTGCTCTAAAATCCATGTTCATCATTGGTAAATTATTCAAAAATACTTCACAATATTGAAAGGATAGCAAGTCATCTTCAACATGAGAAATTCAGCTTCAAAGACACTCTATAAATGGGGATAAAAGCTGCGTTAGAAGCCAGGCGCTTACACAGCTAACATTATGACTTTATAGCCAACGTTTATTGGCTGCTCACAGTAACCCACTGGTGACTGTACTTAGCATTTTCGATGGATTGGTTAACCTTGATCTTTTGAACAACCCTCTGGGAGACTCATTTTAATTACCCCAAATATTGGGAGGGAGAAAATGAGATTTCAGAAGGTTAAGCAATTTTCTTAAGGTCACATAACTGGGATTTTTACAGGCAGCTGGATTCCAGAGCCCACATTCAACATGATGCCACTATTCCCAGGGCTTGCTTGATCCCAGGAATCTACCAGAATTGTGTGAAAATAAACACACAGACAGATTTATCTCCTCACTTTACTCAAGGCCTGTTTCATCAAAACCCCCATGGGAGGTGTCTGGGGATTTGTATTTTTAAGAGTTGCTCTAAGAAGGGCTGAAATTCAGGCAGATCCCTCTGGCGTGTTTATGCCTTTTGTGAAGATTTGGAAATAATTCCATCATGTTGGTAAACAGCCTCTGCCCCAAGCCCCTCCCCACCTAACCGCCCTGCTTCCCGGGGCCCTCTGGCTTCCTCAGGTTCTGGTAAGGAACACGTACATGCCCGGTTCAGCAAGGTACCTCCAGACCCAGCTCCAGTGATACCAGTAGACGCCAGCAGACTCCTGAGGAGTCTGATGATGAGGTGAGTTTAGGAAGCCACTAGGAAATTCACAGAGGTATACAAATATGTATGGCTTTTAATTTTTTTTCTTTTTAGGGCTGCACCGCAGCATGTGGAAGTTCCCTGGCAAGAGGTCAAACCAGAGCTGCAGCTGCAGGCCTATGCCACAGCCAAGGCAACACCAGAGTTGAGCTGCATCTGCAACCTACAGTGCAGCTTGAGGCAACACCAGATCCTTAACCCACTGAGCCAGGCCAGGGATTGAACCCAAATCCTCACAGACACTATGTCGGGTTCTTAACCTGCTGAGCCACAAGGGGAACTCCAACATGTGTGGTTTTTGAATGCAGGATCAAATAGGTTCAGCTTCAAGTTCTAGACTCACTATCAACTTAACTACCTTGCATGAGGCTCTTCATGATTCTAACATTGCTTCCTCATCCGTGAAAAATGAAGCAAAAAGACTTTGGGGTTATCATGAGCATTGCATGAACTGATTATGTAAAAACACTACAGTAAGGTAGCAACACTCTACAACTGTGAAGAGCTTCTACTTTTACTCTTAAAAGAGAGAACTCAAGGAGATGTTTCTCTAATGAGATAAAAGAATAAACCCAGCTGTATTTCAAAGGACACCCTAAACTACCAAATATCCTCTTATGGCAAACAAGAGACTCTGTCACCAAAATTTCTGGATCTTTCAGTGAAATCCACTTTCCTTTTGGAGACTTCCAACTTTTCTTCCTGCCTAATGGAAGAAGTCTTGCACCTGTCATTTGGACTTCGAGAGCCTTGAGCATATGGCCTCCGACCTTTAGAGCCCTGTGTATTTCCAGGCAGGTAAAAGATTACCAGAAAGGTGTGTTGAAGACATTTCTATTAAATCACTGTATTTCCAGTGAGTGTCCCAATGCCTTACGCATATGTACTTTCATGTTTACATTCACCCTCGCACTGCTGTCTTTGTCAGGTCTCATAGGGACCCTGCGACGTAGGCGGGGACGAGAACATGACGGATACTTTCACACAAAAGCATTAGACTGAACGTAGTCCACCTAGGAGTCAAGTATCATGCTATTAATGGTTTGAGGATATAAAGGCAACAGACAGCAGTTAGATAGACAGACAGATACATACATACATATCCATATGTGTGAATTGGCATGTGTACATGTGCACACGTGTGTTTGTGTGCATGTCAGTGCATCTCTCTCTACCTATAAAACAAACCATAAATATTAGTTACTCTCCTTTTTTTTTTTTTTTTTGCCTTTTCTAGGGCCACTCCCGTGGCACATGGAGGTTCCCAGGCTAGGGGTCGAATCGGAGCTGTAGCTGCCGGCCTACACCACAGCCACTGCAACTCGGGATCCGAGCCACATCTGCAACCTACACCACAGCTCACGGCAACGCCGAATCCTTAACCCACTGAGCAAGGCCAGGGACCGAACCCACAACCTCAAGGTTCCTAGTCGGATTCGTTAACCACTGCGCCACGACGGGAACTCCTAGTTACTCTCCTTAAATCAAAGAACAAATGGTATGACTAGACTTCCACCACCCAACTGCTAGCTCTCCTAATTTACCAGTTTAAATCACTTTCCTCACGCCATAAATACACTGGAAAATGCTAAGTCAACAGTTAAATCACCGAACATAGTCTAAATGTGGCTCCTTGTATGTGGCAGCCCAGTGCAGGTTCTAGAGCCTGAGGGGGAAACTCTAAAGTGGTCGGCAGGGAAAAATGGCAGGTGGTTCCACTGGGGAGGCAAAACTAACACTTTTCCCCAGGGGCTAAAAATGATAGCCCATTCTTCCCGCACCATTGACTCAAAGGACTATAATGAAACTATAATGATTCATCATGTCGCGGGATAGTACTGTTCTGGGAGTACTTGATCCATGAACTGCCGGCACGGTGCGCTATGAAAAACCATGAAGGGACGGCTTGCCATCGCGCATGACACCGCAAGACCACAGATCCCAAAAGGATCAGCCTTTGCCTGCTAGCTCGAGGGCTCCACTGCTGAGACACAAGGATAAAGCAAAAGCAGAAGAGCGTCTTCAGACAAATCATGGCACTCTTTCTGAGAGGGGTGGGGGAGAGAGGGAGGGCGATGGAGGAAAAGAGAGGAAACTAATAAAATTCCATGAAAGCAATTAAAAAGTCCAAAGTATCTACACCGACCTGTGTCAAGGTCAGGTCAATCAGTCCGTAGTCATTAAGCCTCTAGGATGAATGAGATTTGAAGTGATACACAGGAAGCATTTCACCCTTGGTAATATAGGCTGGATGTTTTCGAGCCCCCCCAAATTCACAGGTTGAAACCCTAACACCTAATGGTATTAAAAGATGGGGCCTTGGAGAGGTAAGCAGGTCATGAGGGTGGAGCCCGTACAGCAGAGGGTTCACGGAGCTCGCGGTCTGCTCTTTCCACCAGGTGAGGCTGGAAGGAGAAGTTGAGAGTCTCTAACCTGGAAGAGAGACCAGAATCTTACCACGATGGCAACTGGAGCTCAGATTTCCAGCCCCCAGAACTGTGGAAAATAAATTTCTTGGAGTTCCTGTTGTGGCTCAGGGGTAATGAATGAACTGACTAGTATCCATGAGGACACAGGTTTGATCCCTGTCTTCGCTCAGTGGGTTAAGGATCTGGCACTGCCATGAGCTGTGTGGTGTAGGTCACAGATGCGGCTCGGATCCCGCATTACTGTGGCTGTGGCGTAGGCCAGCAACTGCAACTCCAATTCAATCCCTAGCCTGGGAACTTCCATAAAAGAACAAAAAAGAATTGCTGTCGTTTATAAGAGACCCTATCTGCGATGGTTTGTTGGGGCCGCCCACGCGGACTGGAGTGTTGGGCTTTTCCTCATGTGAGCATGTTCCCATGCAGGAGAACTTAAGTTTCCAGGGATGCTGCGGAAGAAATAAAACAGAGTCTGATAGACCTGGCTTTGCATCCAGTTCTACCAACTTCCTGCCTTATGATCTTGGGTTAAGAATTAAGCTTAAATTTCTTCATCCAAAAAATTTTTTTTACGTTATCTGCTAAAGGAGATCAGGTTGGTCTGTAGAATTTAGGTACTCAAAACCAGGAAGCTTCTCTCCTGTTTCCTACTTTGATTCATACACACCTTTTGTTCCTTCTTTTTTTTTCAGGGTCGCACCTATGGCATGTGGCAGTTCCCAGGCTAGGGGCTGTATCAGAGCTACAGCTGCCAGCCTACACCACAGCCACAGCCACGCAGGATCTGAGCCACATCTGCAACCTACACCACAGCTCATGGCAACACTGGACCCTTAACCCACTGAGCAAGGCCAGGGATTGAACCTGTGTCCTCATGAATGCTATTCAGATTTGTTAACCCACTGAGCCATGACAGGAACCACAGACACCTTGGAAAGAGTTGCTGTGCTCACTGTTTCCACTTTCTTACCTCCTGGTCTCACCTGACACTCTTCATTCAGGTTTTCATGACCAATGGTTCACCAAAATAGCCTTTCAACACCAGTGATTGTGTCCATGTTACCATATCTGATGGCCAAATCTCCCTTTTTCTATAACTTGGTCTGCCAGCGCATTGCCACAGAATTGATCACTCTTCTTGAAACACTTTCAAGGAGAGCTTGATTTCAGGACGACATACTCCCCTGGCCATCTGTCTACCTCACTGTCTCCTTTTCCGGGCCCTTTCCACCTTCCTGACCACTGGATAGAAGAGACCAGAAGAGTTCAGCCCTCAACCTCTTCTCCCTCTTTACATTCACACCTTTGATGATCCTACTCAAGCATGTATCTGTTTTCTTTTTTTAGGTACAAAAGTGTTCATTTATTTAATGATTTTTATTTTTTTCATTATAGCTGGTTTACAGTGTTCTGTCAATTTTCTACTATACATGATGACTCAGTTACACATACTGTATAGATTCTTTTTTCTCACATTCTCATGCTCCATCATAAGTGACTAGACATAGTTCCCAGTGCTGCACAGCAGGATCCCATTGCTCATCCATTCCAAAGGCAATAGTCTGCATCTATTAACCCCAAGTTCCCAGTCCATCCCGTTCCCTCCTCCTCCCCCTTGGCAACCACAAGTCTATTCGCCAAGTCCGTGACTTTCTTTTCTGTGGAAAGATTCATTTGTGCTGTATATTATATTCCAGATATAAGTGATATCATACGGTATTTGTCTTTCTCTTTCTGACTTACTTCACTCAGTATGAGAGTCTCTAGTTCTATCCAGGGTTGCTTCAAATGGTATTATTTTGTCCTTTTTGTGGCTGAGTAGTATCCCATTGTGTGTATATACCACATATTCTTAATCCATTCATCTCTCCGTGGACATTTAGGTTGTGTCCATGTCTTGGCTATTGTGAAGAGTGCTGCAATGAGCATGCGGGTGAATGTGTCTTTTTCACGGAAACTTCTGTCCAGATATAAGGCATGTGTCTTTAAATAACATATTTACACCGATGATGGTCAACTTCTCTCTCCAGTTTACCACCTTCTGGTGTTTCCATCTCTGTGTATGGTGACTTTTCACTCAAGCTTTCTAGGCAACAAAGGAAAAATCTGCCTTGGTTCCTCCATTTATCAGCTACACAAAAGCCATCTACCAATAATACCTCCCACTTATGCCTTTAAAACCGCCAGTGAAACAAAAACCAAAGAAACAAAACAGACCGAAAATCCTACTCATCACTCCCACTGCTGCTAACCTGGGCCAAGCTGCCATCATCTCTCACCTGCATAAGTGTCATAGTCGCTATATTGGTTCCTTGCTAGGACTTTTCTCCTCTATAACCAGCTTCTAGAGCATTCGTTAAAATCATAAGTCTTTTCATGTCATTTTCCTGCTCAGAACATTTACTATTAGAAGAAAACTCAAAATCCACATAAAATATGTTGCAAAGTCTTACAACATCCTACATAATCTTGCCCCCCACCTGTCCCCTCTCCTCACCCCTATGGCCCCACCACCAGTCACTGCACTATTGCTATGGCGGCCACCTTTTTTCAGCTAAAAGATATCAAGTCTGTTCCCACCCTAGAGCCTTTCTACTTATTATCCCTTTTGCTTAGAACATTTTTTGGCATGGCTTGCTTGCTCAGTTCCCAGGTTTCCTGAGGAAATTTCAGGTCCTCAGGAAAGCCTACTCTGGCCACCCCAACTAAAGCAGCCTCCCGCCACCCTCTCCTCATCACTGTCACTTGACAAGCCACAGCTCTGCATTCCTTTTTGTTGCAATCATTTATATCTGAAATTATATTTTTATTGATCAATTGATATAATAGTCTATAATAGTGTGTTACTTCTACACCCGACTTCTATAATAATGTAAGCTCAATGAGGACAGAGTCTTTTCATTTGCTTATGTTCTATTTTATGTCACGCATTCTTAAAACCATTTGGACCATATCGTGTGTGCGTGCGTGTGTGTGTGTGTGTGTGTGTGTGTGTGTGAGAGAGAGAGAGAGAGAGAGATGCATATATATGCACACATATACAATGTATTTCAATTTAGATTTATATTCACACTCCTACTAGACGAGTGAATAGAAGAATAACCCCACAGATGCCGAGTGTGCAGAAGTGACCCAGAGGCCCTGTGTCCTCAGTGTGCTGCCTTCCCTGACCACTCCGAGTCACTGGGACTGCTCCAGAATGCCCATCAGGAATTCTCTGGGCTGCAGCTAACAAGGCACAGACCTCCATCCAACAATAAGACCTTTTGGAATCAAGTCTCAGCGGGCCCTTGTGAAATAACACAGACACAGTGCTGTAAAAACAGCCCACAGAAACAGCATTTATAACTCTCTTTACTACCGAAGTCTATCATAGGAAATGCCGAGAAAACACATATAAATAAAAATGAATTCTCAGATTTATCTGCTGAGGCTGTAACAACCTAATAAGGTTTCCCCAGCAAAATCAGGGCAGGCAGGGAGGAAAAAAGCACCTTCAATTTCTTCATTTCAGCCCACAGTGAAAGCCAATCCCTGTTTCCAGCTAGGGCCTCCTGTGATCACACATGAGTGGTTCTAACTACCTTTGATTGGAGGTAAGAGGGGAAGGCACCATGCTTTTGCATTGCTTAACTCCACGGCACACGGTGCAAAGAGGCCCTCATGGTTCCCAGGGTTTTGCATCCCTCTACTCTCACTAGCAAAACTGATGTAACATCACCTAAAGGTCTGGCCATCAACACCTCACAAGAAAAAAGACGTATTTGTGTGTGTGTGTGTGTGTGTGTGTGTGTGTGTGTGTGTGTGTGTGTGTGTGTACATGCCCTGCTTCAGGCAAGAAGTTAACACACACACACACGCACTCTGCTCTACTTCAGAATCCAGTTTGCTTCAATTCATCAAGAGAGTACCAAGCCCTGAGCAGTGATGGCCCAAGATACAAAGAGTAGGTCATTCCAAATCATGGGTTGTTCTAGAAAAGAGGCAAAGTTGTGGCTCCGGTAGAGTTAGGGAGACTACAGTCACGGCACAGCAGTAGATGGTATCTTGAATGTTAGTTTAGTGGAGAAATAGAAAAAGTTGAATGAAAATACTCAAGGCCTTGGGACATATCTCAGAATCTGCTGAGAAAGGGGGAGGGGCAGCAGGTGCTAAAGCCAGAACTGGGGGAGGAGCAGGCAATCAGCCAGTGGGGGAAGAATGAAAGGAAATAAATGGGTGAGTGCTGAGTCACCAACCTGTCAATGTTTCATGTGCCATATAACATGCCGAGGGCAGTGCTGAGCTTCAGTGATGCACACGCCATCGTGAGAACAGACTGGGGTTGAGGTGGCAACTAGTAAGAAAGTGGGCAGTTTTAGGAGTTCCAGCTCAGCAGGTTAACTAGTATCTATGAGGATGCGGGTTCTATTCCTGCCCTTGCTCGGTGGGTTAAGGATCAGGCATTGCCGGGAGCTGTGGTGTAGGTCACAGACACGGCTGGGATCCTGCATGGCTGTCACTGTGGTGTATGCCAGCAGCTGTAGCTTCGATTCAACCCCTAGCCTGGGAACTTCCATATGCCTCCGGTGCAGCCCTAAAAAGAAAAAAGGAAAGCCAATGGGCAGTTTTAATATGGTGAACTCCCCAGCAAGAATTTTATTCTGCACAACACTGCCCAGGATTTCCATTCACCGTCACAGACTGAGCTGACATGAGAATTCTCTATCTCCAAGCTAAAACAAATGGAATGCTGGGCAACACCTAACCCAAACGTGTTATTTTTTATACCTAAACTGAGTAATCCAATATAGGGATGAAGAGCCAACACAGGGGATGAGATAACCAAACTAAAGGATTGATGGAAGAATCAGGACCAAATATGAACTTCCGTGCCTGGGGGATAGAATTTTCACATCAGGAGAGGTCACAACATACAGGCCAGAGACCTCTGCTCACCAGGGCTACCTGCTAAAGAAGCAAAAGCATGAGTGTTTAGTCTTTACATGAAATAGGGAACAAAAACTCTACCTGCTGGTCAAAGAAAGTAGGGAAAAAGCATACAGTCGTGCCTGATGTGACCAAAACTCAGGCTTGTCCTGCAAGAGGATATGGCCTGCATATTAAATAAATTAATATTTTAAAATGGGTTTGGGATTGTCACGGGTGCACACTCTTGTATATGGAATGGACAATGGGGACCTGCTGTACAGCACAGGGAACCTTTTTCAATATTCTGTGATAACCTACGTGGGAAAAGAATCTGAAAGAGAATGGATATGTGTATATATATAACTGAACCACTTTACAGCAGAAATTAACACAACATTGTAAACCAATGATACTTCGGTAAAACTTTAAAAAATGAAAAAAAAAAAGAAGCAAAAAGTAAAACTGCTCTAGGATCTATGAAACCCTATGCTCCCAATTCTCTGAAGTAGGTATAGGCACAAATCTGTCGAGATGAACAGTCCACAACTAGGGGCCCAGACAATTCTTCCACAGACTTAACACCCACTGAAAATGAGCTCACAACCAGAAATGATAAACCACATGAGGACAGAAACTCCCAGGGGGGCCATTAGCAGAAGGTTTAAATGGGAAGAACTTGAGACAATGTATTTATTGAGTCAACAAGTATTTATTGAGCAGCAACTATATGCAAAGGGACTACTTTCAAAGCACTACTTTAGGCACAGTGATACATAAGTGAATACAACAGACCCCAAAATTTTGCCTTCATGAAACTAAGAGTAAGAAAGACACTTGAAAGTCAGCATCCAAGAAAGAATTTACAGCTAATGAATTACCTCGAATTTATATGCTTCTTCTAAAAACAAAACAAAACAAAAAAAACCTGAGAGTCAAAAGGTCAGAGATATATCCATTCTTCAGTGTCTTCTGTTCATTTCTGAAGATGGACAGTTATAACATAGTACTGCTATGTCATTACATCTGTATGCATAGCTATATTTATATCTAGCTGTCTCGCTGTCTAGCTATAGCTGTAATTCACTAGGCTCCAAGTCTGATGATGCAGCCCAGGCACTTGGATTTGCACTTGGCTGTTTCCTCTGCTTCCATCAGGGAACATCTCTTACCCCGGGGACAAAAGTATACACAGCACTGAGGTGCAAACTGCAGAGTCAAGCAATCTCAGTTTGAATCTCAACTCTCCACTTACCAGCTAAAAGAGTTTCAAAAGTTTGCCTAAGCCCACTGTACTGTTTCCACAGTTTAAAGAAGAAGATAAAAAATAGGCAGAGGAGCTAAATGGAATTTCTTCAAAGAAGACATAGAGGTGGCCAACAGGCCCATGCAAAGAGGTTCAATATCATTAATCATTGGGGAAATGCAAATCAAAACCATTATAAGATATCCCATCACTCCTGTTAGAAAGGATATTATCAAAAAGGCAAGAAATAACAAAGACTGGCATTCCCCATTAATGGGAAAGAAACTGATACAATCGCCATGGAAAACAGTATGGAGAGTCCTCAGAAAACTAAGAGTAGAACTACTAAGTGAGTCAGATAGCCCACGTCTGGGTGTCTACCCAAAGAATATGAAAACATTCGCTTGAAAAGGTGTATGTGCTCCTATGCTCATCACAGCATTGTTTGCAATAGCCAGGAAAACAACCTCAGCGCCCATCAAGGGATGAAATGGATAAAAAAGATGCGATAAGTGTGTAGAGGACCACAAAAGAAGATTAAGTCTTGCTATCCGTGACAACATGGTTAGACCTTGAGGGTATTACGTTAAGTAAGTCAGATGAAGACATTCAAACACACGTGTAATTTCACTCACATGTGGAGTATAAAAGACAAAACCAATATAAATGGATAAAGCAAACCAAACAAAAACACATACACACGTACAGAGAAGAGACTGGTGGTTACCAGAAGGGAAGGGGTGGCAGAGGGTGAAATAGGTAAAGGGATCTACTTACTGCACTTTGCTTGACGGAAACTACATTTGTGGCGGTGAACAGGCTATAGTGTACACAGAAGTAGAAATACAATGTTGTGCCCATGGAACTTACATAATGTTAGAAACCAATGGTACCTCATAAAACTAAAATTTGGAAAAAGAGGATTTCGCTAGACTGAAACTCATTGGGCGGTTATGATTTGTCTCTGTAAAGCAGGCGGTCATACTTGGCAAATAGGAAGAACTCAATAATTATTAACTATAATATACTGTTCTGACACAAGATAAAATTTACCCACGTTAAGCTCTGATGCTTCTTGATTCTTTTCTCAAAGGACAGGATTCTTTTTAAATTCTGGAAGATTCCACCATTCCAACCCTTAAATCCAGTGAAACGAAGTCCCTCCCTTTTCACAGACCGACGATTAGGGGAGGGGAGGGAAGCGTTCATTAAATTGATGAGGGATGGCAAGGATTATTCCAAAACCAAAGTGAGTAAAACCTGTTCAATAAATTTGGATCAACAAGTCAACTGTGATAGAGAAGAAAATTGTTCAGACATGCGATTTGGAACGATCGAGGGATAAATCTCCTTTGAAATGTACATCCATTCTGTCCTCCAATACCTCCGAAGGTTGATTAACTCACTAAGCTGGGTTTTATGAGAAAGCCCCTGTGATATCTGTGGGTGAAGTCGTGCTGAAAATGACGGAGTGTGGCATCAAGGGCAGTTAATCCTACCTTGTAGCTGTTTGATGTCAGTGGAATCTGATGATGCTAAGATCTGTTATCAACGCCCAGCGAAGTCATCAGAGGCCAGTGTGACTGCCTTTTCTACGAGGACAGTGGTGAGGACAGGATGACGACAACACTGCCCTGTTAATGACTGTGTATGCATACTCTAATTTCCCACAGGCTGCTCTGGAATATCACTAACAGGATCTTCAGTCTACAGTTCAAGAAACTAAGACCCAGAGAGGCTAAGCCACATTAGCAACAATAGGAAAATCAAAATTCCAAGACAGTCAGTCTGATTCCAAAATTTCTGCATGAAAATCTGCCGTAAAATAATCAAATCAAGGAAGTCCATAAATGGATCTTTCTCCAAATCACTCTTCCTCGGTCCACAAGGAAAACACATTCAACTGTATTGGTAAATATTCTAACAAATTCCTTTTAATCATAAGATGCTTCCACTTGAAAAGTTAGTCTTGTGACTCTGATATTTTATTGGTGTATTTTTTATCTGTCCTGCATGCTTGGTTCCACAAACACTTTTCACAAGGCGTACGTGTCCCTAATAAAACAATGTAGCCCTTGCATTAGGAGCCTTCCATAAATTAGTTTGACAGCCAGTAAAAAAAAAAAAATCGTGTTAAGAAAAAGAAAAATCACGGCTTCCAAATTGTGATGGGCATTTATTTGGACATTTGACAATAATATTTGCACATCTGGAGTACACGTCCCGATTATAGTTTACAATTGTTTAGCCAGCTGTCTCATTCTGTTGCCACTGGGTGTTATCCAGACACGTATCTTAATCATTCATGAGCTCTGTGGAAACATTCCAAGAGGAACAAATAACGGGGCTACCGTTCCTGCCTGGATGCTGCCAGATAGGATACAGAGTCTTCGAATGTCAGCGATGAAAGAAACTTAAATGATCACTTGTCCAAGCACATCCTTTTGCAAATGAATAAACTACAGCCCATAAGGAGGATGCAAGCACGGTCTTAGTCAGGATAAGGCAAGGTTCAGCTGCAGCAACCAACAAACACCCTGACACTTCAGTGCTTGAAGGTGGGGGTACTTCCGTCTTATGCTCCATGACCCAAAGCAGAGTCAGCCAGATGCAGAGGCCACAGGAGGCCCTCCTGCCACGTGTCTGACACTCATCATAGGAAGACGAACACAATGCAAACTGTACCCAAGGTCTTCAAGTTTCTTCCATGAAACAAAGCTCGTCACTTCCCCTTTATCGTGTTGGCTAAAACACGTCACATGTTTAAAGGGGAGAAGGCACATATAATCCTACAAGTACTCGAACGGACGAAGCCATGTATATTTTTGAGTTGCAATAAATATCATAATTCACGTTAACTGTAGTCACGTCGCCATGGCATTAGAGTAGAATTTGGTGAAACGCATGATTCCAGCAGAGGTCAAAACCAGGAAAAAGAGGCTCGGGCAGACCTAGAAGAGCAGTGGCAGAAGGCCAGGTGACAGGTAACACCTGAAGTCAGAAGGAAAGCTGACATGTTCTTCTAATAATCTCTCCATTTGGGGCAAAGTGCTCTTTGGATAGTCGGCGCATCTGGACAGTTCAGGAAGCAGATGTCCAGCTCTGACCCTACAGATGTTGGAAGGAAAGTAATGCCAAAGTAAGTGGATGTTGGGGACTTATCAGACTCCACTGGAGGTTCAGGAGCCACTGGCAAAGGAGAATCTGAACGAGGGTGGAAAATAGGCAAAGCTGGAACTATTTGAATATTTGGCAGCTCATGATCCAAACTAAGTGTTGGGAGGGTACCAAGCAGGGAGTGAGGTGGGAGATGGAGAGCTGGAAGCGGTACAAGGTGGGGTCCAGGAGGACTCATCGAACCCAGAGAGGAGATGTGGCGAAGGGACATGCATTCCCCTCGTGTGGTCCTGGATGCGTGTGTGCTAAGAAGCGGGCAGCGCGAAGATTGGCCGAAGCCTGGCAGTTGGATCTGGAAAGCACTAGGTGTGGACTCTGGGCCCCATTCTCCCTTCACAGAGAGTGCTCCGGCTTGAGCAACTGGAAGGCAGGTGAGGCAGGCTTCTAGTCCCAGGGTAGGAGGAAGAGAGACGAGGACGCAGAGACTGCCACGGCAAGCCGACGGCCATCTCCGTCTGAGGGCAACCCCTGGCAACAGCCTTCAGGTCACTTCACAACCCATTCCCTGGCCCTCTGGGATGGGGACACTAAAGGGGTTCGTGCCTTGCTCGCCTGGCTCTGTCCAGCGGACTGGTTCATGACCGCTTCACAATGAAGACACGGATGTGTCTTGATGTAAAAACCTGGAGTTTAGGGCCTGATAACCAAACAAAATGAGCACACAGGTTAACGAAGCCTAGGGATGTGAGGGCCTTTCTTCCTTTGGCAGAATCCACCAACTAAACATTGTCTAATTTCCCCTAAAACGAGGTGGCCTGGGTGGTGCTATGTCCCAGTGAGGACACGAGATAACCGCCTGATGGACACTCTGCTCCATGTTGTTGGTGGACGGAGCACAGTTACGGGATGTTGGCAGCACCTCTGCTTTTCCTTTATCCATTTGTGAGACACTAAAGCTGGACAGGAAAAGCCTGGAACCCACTCACACTACAAGAAGCGCACGTGAGTTGTCCTGAGCCTGTGTGTGTCTGTGTGCGTGAAATAGGACAGACGTTTAAAGCTGGCCGTGGCTTAGATGCCTGGCTATAGGAGGACAAGAGAGTTCTCTCAGGAAGACAGGTGTTCTTTGGTTTAGGAAAACACATGACCACATCTCTTTCTAAATACAAAGTGAGAGCCAAAAGCTGATTAGAGGAATGCTTTAGGAGGGATTTTTTTTTCTGCATAAGAGATCAATAGGGTCAGTTCTCCAAAGAGAGAATTTTGAAGCTCCCCAGAGCAGCTGGATGAGTGGGCGCAGGCTCAGTAAGGGCTGAGGGTAAAGGGTAGAGGCCTGGCATCAGTGGCAGGAGAACCAGCCAGGACACAGAGGCCAATGAGAGTTGGCTCATGGGGCCATTTAAAGTCACGGGCCATCCTATAGTAACGTCTCACCTGCTCTATTCTGAGCCACAATCATCCGCCATTATCCTCAGAGCTCAGGAAAAGTGCACTGCAGACAGTGGCTTTCTGTTAGCAATTTGGGGACCTGTAAGCCAGGTGAACACCCTCCGTTTGGAAAAAAAAAGACACAGAGTGGACAGCAGTGTCTGAGGCCATATGGAAAGCAGACAGATGACAAAATCAAGAAAAACAAGGAGTTCCCCTGTGGCCTAGTGGTTAAGGACCTGGCATGGTCACTACTGTGGCTTGTGTTTGATCCCTGGCTGGGGAACTTCCACATGCCATGAGTGAGGCCAAAAAAAAGAAAAAACTCTTTAGAGAAGGAGAATAATGTTGGAGAAGATGAGCGACTTTGCTGGTGCCCAGGATGGGGCTTTAGACGCCACCACGGTGGACAGTGCGGGCTGGCTGCACGGCTACACTGTACACTCGACACTCCCAAACGCTGAGCTGAATTTTTGTGCCCAGAGACAGATTCACTTTGAACTGGAGCAGGCTGAACACCAAATGACAGGAATGCTGAGAAATGACAAGCTGCGAGACAACCTGTTCCTTTGGGTCTGTGAACTGGTTCTCCTGGTTTTTTTTCCATCCAGATCCTGGACCAGTAAACTTCCCAGTAAAAACCCCGGAGGAGCTATCGTTCTTGAGGGCTCCCTGCCTCAGTGTTGAATGACACGGAATTAACTCCTCTTGGTGTCTGCTTGGCCACCCTTTATTCCTGATTAGGCACCTACTCCTCTGCCCTTGGCTTTGTGGAAAATGACCACCCACCTCAGCTACTTCTCTGCAGAGATGGTCACTCACAAAGCCTGGACGATGTTGGGAAAATGTCCCACATGCTGCAAAGGAAGCTGGGCCTCATGAAGGATTAGAAATGGGAAGAAAATGGAGTTTCTTCGTGGCTCAGTGGTTAACGAACCCGACTCGCATCCATGAGGATGCAAGTTCGATCCCTGGTCTCACTCAGTGAGTTAAGGATCCAGCATTGCTGTGGCTGTGGTGTAGGCCGGCGGCTACACCTCTCATTGGACCCCTAGCCTGGAGACCTCCATATGCTGCCGGTGAGGCCCTAAAATGACAAAAGACCAAAAAAAAAAAGAAAGAAAGAAAGAAATGGGAATAAAACGACAATCAGAGGCCAAGGCACCTGGCTCCCTCTCTCCAAGTCTTTCTCTCTCCTCCGCTTTTAATCTCTCCTTTTTGCTCTCTTCCCAAATTCCTTACCTGCTCAGAAAACAAGCGAGGCCCCCACATCCACAGATGTACATGGTCTCGCAGACAAAGAGCACAGCAGAGGCCTACGGGGCTCCGGGGCCTGGCCCCCAGACCCCCAGCAGGCAGAGGCCAGTGGGCCTAGTTAGGGCTATGGAGTCACCTCTGCCTGACCAGACCAGCTGTGACCTGGAGGCCAAGGCTAAGGGCCCCCGAGGGCACCTCTCAGGAGGAGGGTAAGCGTCGCTCTTTAAGAAGGAGTGTGGAGTTCCCCTTGTGGCCTCGTGGTAATGACCGTGCCTAGTATCCAAGAGGATGAGGGTTTGATCCCTGACCCCGACTCAGTGGGTTGAGGATCCAGCATTGTCATGAGCTGTGGTGTAGGTTGCAGATGAAGCTCAGATCCCACGTTGCTATGGCTGTGGTGTAGGCCAGTAGCTGCAGCTCCAATTCGACCCCTGGCCTGGGAACTTCCATATGCTGCAGATATGGCAAAAAAAGAAAAAAAAGAGTAAGGAGTTCCAGTGTTGGATGGAGGAGAGTCTGTGTGTCCAGGCAGCATGGAAGGAACATTCCATAAACCATTTTATATAACTGTCACGAGAACCAGTCAGCGTAGCCCCTCTTAGCCCATTTTACCAATGAGGACTGAGAGATGCAGAGCACAGATGGCACACTGCAGCAGGGGTCAAACATCGGGGATGAGGCCAACCCAGAGAACAGCCACGTGGCAACTCCTCGCCACCCTGGACCTAGGCCCTAGGGTCAGGGTGAGGGAGCCGTGTTCTGGAACCTGGTGGGAGCGGCGGGGGAACCGTCTCCTCCTGGGGGCTGTGGTGCAGGTGGAAGCACCAGCTGCTACCCAGACTGGTCCAACAGGGACAGAACAGCTGGAGCAAAGACTGTGGCCACTCTCAGGCTTGTCTGCTGGCACCTCCCACTAGCAACTAGAAACAAGAAATGCTGCTCAAATGCTGTTGTCCCCAAGGCCAGCCTCCCAAGGCACCAGGCAGGATGAGAAATAGACCTCTCAGGCAAAGGGGGGATAATTAACAAGGGGTGCGAGGGCCCGGGCTTCCTTGGGTTCAGCCCGTGCTCTTCACCTTGCAGTATTTCTCGGTGCTCCCATCTCCTTTACCACTTGACTCTTTCTTGTCACATAAATGCCAGCTGTATTAAGTGACTTGGCTCCCTTATGCCTTGCTGCTCAAAGCATGGTCCGTGGACCAGCTGCAGCAGCATCACCAGGGAGCACAGAGATGCGGTCTCAGGCTCCACCTCAGATCCACTGAATCCGATCCACTTTGACTCGATCTCCCAGATGATGCCTTGAACATACAGGTGTGAGAAGCACCACCCCAATGGACCACGCCCACTCTAGCCCTGGGACCACGCCCACTGTAACCCTGGGACTTCAGACAGGAGGCACCCTCCTTATCTTGGAATGGGGTAGCACACTCACATAGCATAATTTTTAATTTGTCCAGGAACATTTTTAAAGGGACTCCTTTCTCCAGCACGGTGGGAAGGCTAATGCTATGGCTGGTCGCCCCCACCTCACTGGATTCCTGCGATTCAGGCTGATCTGGGTACACATATGTCACAGATACACTTGAGAACAGTGCTTCTAATTACTGCAATGGGTGAGTGACTACATATGTAAGAGAAAAGGGATGTGGCCCCAACAGGACCACTCAGCATCCTTTTCTGGGGACTTAATGAGGATCCTGACAGAGTAATCGCTTGTACAGGACCATACCAGCCTGGAGCAGCTTATGTTCTTCCATGTGCCTGACTAGGAAAAAATGCAAAAGAATTATCAGGAAAACAAAATATATCTGTGAGATCAAGAGAAATGTAGACATTGTCTAAATCATTGTCTAAACGCATGCCTGGACAGCTCCTTGAACCTCTCAGTTATGGCAGCTTATAAATTCCTTTTTCTGCTTAAGCTTATTATTTTGGCTATCTCTGCCAAAAAAAGACAAATGATGTCCAATTAGTTCTTCTGGATATATTATATTCATATTCATCTTTGTGGAAGAGCTTAAGTGTCACCTTCTTGGGAACCCTTTTGTGACACCACAAACAGACATTAAAAAAAGAAAATTGGAGTCCCTGCTATGGGTTAAGAATGCAACCGCAACATCTTAGGTCACTTCAGATGTGCAAGTTCGACCCCCGGCCCAGCACAGTGGTTCAAGGATCCTGCATTGCTACGGCTGTGGCTCAGATTCAGTCCCTTTCCTGGGAACTTCCATATGCTGCAGGTACAGCCATTAAAAATAAAATTATTAATATGCATAGTATGTAAAGAGCTATAATGAGTCACTAAGTTGCCAACCATCCCAGGATAAAATGGACAATTTCCAAAGAAATAGATCAAACCTTAAGAGTATATACAGTGGAACAAAACAATTATATTGAAACTTGTCAAATAGAAGACAATGAATCTGTCCACATTCCTGAATAATCAAGAACGCAAATCAGTTCAAGCGCTTTTTCTGAAAAGCGTTCCCTAACTATGATTCCAAGGGCATGAAATGAAGATATTCTTTCTAGATGTAAATTGCACTTTTGTAACCTTATAATGAAACAATTAAAATGTGAACAAGAGGGAAAAAAAGAAAGAAATGTCCCATCTCTTTGCCAACATGACTTTCTGGGCATCTCTGCCACGGCAAGCATCACACCACAGGACCACAGCCTGCCCTCCTGCATCCTTCTCGCTGGACTGCAGTAAGGACCAAGGGTAAGGACCACAACTTTTTCACCATGGAAACCACAGCCTACTGTCTGGCATATAACTGGCACTTAACATATTTTGAAGGTGAAAAAAAAAATCAGAAATACTATCCCACGTTTTACACACACAGAGGATGTGTTTTCAGTCCTTGTGAAAATTTCACATTAATAGCATTTCAGCAGAATTGGACAAATTCTCCTGGGCAGGTCCAATAAAAATAAAGGAACAATGTAATCACCCACTCTTTTCAGCTTCATTAAGTAAAGAATTGGAGGTAAAACTAAGAAGCCAGGCAGCACTTGGGGATTTGATACATGTCTTTTAAAGGACTTAAAAAGAACAATTACGAAGACAGGGTTCCGCAGTTAAAATGAATCTTAATTGAATCAGTCTGGAAAGAGAAGCCTGAATTAGATTTAAAGGGAAAGTTTAAGGGATTCTTCATAATTAGGTAAGTTAATTCAAACCATTCACAGTCTAATAGTTCCGTCCACTCCTACAGCTGGGTTGAGAGGAAAGAGAACAAATTAATAAGAAGTACCTCTATAAAATCTATACCATGTAATTTAATCTCCTTCCCTCGATGGACCTGAAGTGGTGGAGAAACTGGTGGTGGAAGGAAGATGGTGCCTCAAAGTGAAGACTGGAAAATGCAAGATCAAAGGAGAATTAACAGAGGCTATTTCTCCAGAGAAGAAGTCAATGACAACATCCAAAGTCATACGAACGAACCTAAACAAAGCCTGAAATGAAGAAGCAAGTTCAATGGTCTGCCCTGGAGCACAACAAACACACAATCTATGTATGCACACACGTATATTTGTGTACGTACACACGATGGCCCTGAAACCAAATTAGAGAATGGATGTGTTGCGTTGCCTAAGGTTGTGTGTTTCTTCCTTTAAATACACAGAAGCTGCTACCTGCCTAGTGAGCTGTCTGCATGGATTTATCACCCTGGAGCCAGGGCAGCAACAAGTCCTAACAGACGTTGTGGAATTATAGTCAAACAAAGACATATGTCACCTGCTAGCTCCTACACCACGGTGCACAGAGCACCCAGGGAAAAGCGTTTTGTCCTTGCATCTCACAGTTGGCAGCCTCTTCCTCCCGCCTCGGCTCTCGGGGACCCCTCCTGCCAGCACACTGCCCTATATTGTTCGTGCCTCCTTCTGCTTATTTATTCCTTTTTGCTGCAGCTGATTCCACTCAGGTGCCACGGGACCTTTAGTTTTCCTCCACTGGGGGGCATGCAAGTAACAATAAGTGGTTACTGAAGACCACAGATGCCAGGCTGGTTCTGGAGGGCAGGAACTGGCTGAATCCCCAGTCTGGTTTTTAACTGGCTGAAAGATGTGCTCACATCCTCACCTTGTCTCTACTCTTTTACCACACGAATGATGTTGAACATGTCTCTTAACCTCTCGGATGTCCAAGTTCACTGGGCTATCAAGAAGATTAAAGGAGACCATCCCTGTAAAATGCGGGTACCTGGTAAGAACTCTTTAAATGTTAACCTGTTATTGCGGCAGTTTTTATTATATTTACATGTAAATAAATTTTCCAATGCATCTGCACAGGGTTATGGAGGCAACGGAATGAGATAATGTATGCGTGGTAGCTGCGGTGGGGCGAGACAAATTGTAGAGGCTCAACAGAAGCTATTTCAATTTCTTTCCATCCTTTCCCTTGTCTTCTGACATCTTCCAAAAAGTGGAAAGATAGATATGTCAATGACAGAGAGATGAAAAGAAGCGTCTGCTCCGGGAAACCATTACACCCCCTTTAAAGCACGGCAGGAAGGTACTGGCTCCCACAGAAACCCCAAGACAGTCTTTACCTTCTTCAGAGGGGCCCTGGCAGTGCCCTGCTCTCACTGCCACTTTATGAGAGTCCCAGCTCAAGAATACAACCCGACTTTTCTCATTCTGAGAATAAGAACTAAAAAGAAAAAAGAAAACAAAAATAAAAACAGGAACTAGAATTTGCTCCAGAGTGTCTCATATCTGAGTCTTACTTGGAACAAAGTGTGCTGAGATTACACTCAGCAAATTCTATGGTGATGAAGGTCAGTACACAAAAGTGACAAAAGTGTGTATTTCCATTCCGTGAAATAGAGGTGTTGTTTTTGGGACCTCGCTTCTGCTGTAGGAAGGAGCCTGTCATCGAGTTCCGGCCCAGGGTGGGGACAATTTACATCACGCCTTGGCTTCACCCGACTCAACACCCTCCTACTTCCTTGTCCACCTGCCAGATGGGTCTGGATAATCAATGTAAAGCTGAAAACCACACTGACTTGGGCTTTCAAATAAATCCATGAAATAAGCCACCCTTGCCACTATCACCCATCAAAGTGCCCACTGACATGATCCAGTAACAAGCCCAAGACCAAGCTGGTCTTACGCGTGACATTCCTTGGAATCTGCTGGAAATGTTGAGAAAGAGATATCTCTTTCCGTTCTAGTTACTCAGCTTTCTGCTGCAGACTGAGGTCAGCTTATGGTCGTCTTTCTGGGGCATTAGACCAGCTTGCCAAGAGCAAAGCCAATGCCTAGGAAATCAGGACGAGCTAAGAGGTGAACCGACACGCCCATGTCATAATGGATTTTTCAGGTACATAAGCCACTTCTTCTGTGAAACAGTCTGAGCTCTTTCTATCAGATGCAATCTAGAGACGCCTGGGGAATATAATCCTATACTATGTTTATTCAAAAATTCTTATAATTCCTTTTCCTGCCATATGTCAGAGTTGCAACATGGTAAAATGGAAAGAACTCGGGAGTTTTGCTTCGCTATGTAATAGCTATGTGACCATGGATAAATTACCTAATGTCGCCAAGTCCAAACGTCCCATTATTAAATGTGCAGATAAAACTAAAACAATGTACACGGTCTCTGGGATACAGAAATGGGGTTGCTGGGTTTAAGTTTCGACATGTGGCGGAATGAGTTATACTGCAGCATAGTTAATACTCCTCTTGCATCTTACTTAGAAATAATGAATAAAGTCAGTTCTTTAACTAGTCACATGTAGGTGAACACAGAGTCCACAGGGAAAGGGCACCATGCTGGGAACCACTGCTGTGAGCGCATCCTGAAGTCTTCTGAGCCGAGAGACGCCCGTGACATGGACATTCTAGGGGCCACGGGGATGTCAACCCCATAGAAGGGAAGATTTGCCGCTTGGCCAGGACATCCAGAGAGGGTGCAGTGAGTGCCCCACGCAGATTCAGGAGGTGAGAAAACCTAGCGCCCGAGTGAAGGAGGGACCAGAGAAGCACTTCCACAGCCAAGGAAAGGGAAAGTGAAGTCTGTCTCCAGCTAGAGCTCTGGTTGGGGAGGGAGATGAGGAAGGCCACTCATGGGAAATTATGAAACACCCAAACCTGCTTGAAGTGCTGGTTTTACTCTAGCTGAATTGCTCAGGAATTTTAAACCAATATATTAACAAATGAACACATCTCAAAGCTGGAATGCCCCTGGGACATCCAGGGGAAAGAAACTCAAAATTTTTCTGAGGCAACATTTCCAAAATCTAAGGTTTGCCCACCAATACCCCAAATAAAAACACCCTTATGGGAATATTACCTCCGATATCCGTATCTGGACAGCAGCTTTCTTTTAATATAGGCAAGACAGATGCTAATTAAGTGAATGCAGAATGTATTACTTTGGATAAAGGTGAACTTATAGATGATAGAATGAATAATTCACCAGAAAGATAATATAATCCTGGACCTATGAGGTACTTAAAAGCATAGAAGTTAAAAGTTAAAACATAAAGGACATTCAATTAACTAAATAATACTCAATAGAAAGATGTTTCTTATATCTGGATAAGAAGATCATAAATCAAGCAAAAAAAAAAAAATACTAAGGATAGGAGTTCCCATCGTGGTTCAAGGGTAATGAACCCAACTAGTATCCATGGGGATGTGGGTTCAAATCCCTAATCTTGCTCAGTGGGTTAAAGGATCCAGCGTTGCCGTGAGCTGTGGTGTAGGTCACAGATGTGGCTTGGATCCTGTGTTGCTGTGACTGTGGTGTAGGCCAGCAGCTGTAGCTCTGATTAGACCCCTAGCCTGGGAACTTCCATATGCTGTAGGTGCAGCCCTAAAAAGACCAAAAAAAAAAAAAAAAAAAAATCCTAAGGATATAGAAAATAGATTGACAAATGTTTTCTCGAAAAACATTTCTGTAAATATTTTAGGATTGGGAAGCCATTTACAGTCTCTATAATATTCTCTGTCTCTCTTTCATATACACAATCCCTTAAAGATATAAAAATTATTCTTAACTCATAAGCCACATAAAACAAGTCCAAACCATGAGCTGGATTTGGCCAGTGGGCTGTCGTTCGCCAACCCTAGATCTACAAAATAAGAACATAAGTAACGAGCCTAATCTAACAGGTGTTTGTTAAATCCTGCACCAAACAAGTAAAGCAGTATGTGTAACTGGGTCACCACGCTGTACCGTAGAATATTGACAGAACACTGTAAACCAGCTATAATGAAAAAAAATCATTATATATAAAAAAACAAGTAAAGTATGCTAGTAATTTGTAGATTATCATTCATTCATTGTTTTTGAGGAAATATTAAACATCTGTAGTGATTTCACATTATAATCCATAAAATAAATGAGCCAATATCATTAAAAGCACAATTTCATACCATATTGCAATAATATTGGAAATTAATATAAAAGAATGTCCAGGAGTTCCCATGTGGCACAGTGGAAATGAATCTGCCTAAGTATCCATGAGGATGCGGGTTAGATCTCTGGCCTTGCTCAGTGGGACAAGTATCCGGTGTTGCTGTGGCTGTGGCTGTGGCTGGCAGTTGCAGCTCAAATTCAACCCCTAGCCTGGGAATGTCCAAATCCCACAGGTGTGGCCCTAAAAAAAAGCCAAAAAAAAAAAAAAAAAAGAAAAGGAAGTCCCACATGCAAACATTTAGAAACATAAAAACAAAAGGTCTAATACCTATTGGGTTGAAAAGCAAGTCATAATAGAATTTTCACAATATTTCAAATTGAGTGAACATGTAAATACTACTTGACAATTGAAAATGTACAGCCTTAAATGCATGTATGGAATGGAAATAAGGTCAAAGTAAAAAAAAATACTTAATTACATTAAAAAGATCTTACTAAGAAGGTTACATTTTTTTCTTTGAAGGCAGGAGGCCAGCACACACTCTCACCCTCGCGTCTATTACGTAGCAGGGTACCAGAGATGCCTGTCAGCACCGGAAGACCAGAATACGCAAGAAGAAATAATGTAAGCACTAAAAAGGGAGCAAGCAAATTGGTACTTGGACAGACACTGTGACAACAGATAGAAAAATGATCATCTACCAACTATTTAAAAGATCGAGTCCACTAGAGATGAGATTACAATAAAAAAATCAATAAGGTTCTAAACACCAGGAATAATCAGTTAAAATAATTATCATTGCTACTAGAGTAGGCAACCAAAGAGATCTAAATTATTAAAACATATTTCGTGCTTTGGGAGAAGACATTCCACATGGTTAAGGTTCACACGACTGCAAATTAGCTTTTATTCGAAATCAATGTGATCTTTATAGGGCACTGTGTCCCCAGTAGGAAGTATGTGTGATCAGAGAATCTAGGGGTGTACACGACACTCACAGAAGTCCCTGAGGCCCTTCCCGTCCCTGTGGCCATGGGCTACTTAAGCTAGAGGTCGGAGACACCAAACATATATGGAGAAGGACATTTAGCAGACAAAGGGTGGGTCATAAGAGACATGGCTGTGTGCTATCCTAATCCCTCTTCTTTTTTTTTTTTTTTTGCTTTGTAGGGCTGTACCCACAGCATATGGAGGTTCCCAGGCTAGGGGTCCAATGAGAGCTACAGCCACCAGCCACAGCCACAGCAACACAGGATCTGAGCCGCATCTGCCCACGGTAATGCCACATCCCCAACCCACTGAGCGAGGCCAGGGATCGAACCAGCAACCCCATGGCCACTAGTCGGATTCGTTTCTGCTGTGCCATGACAGGAGCACCAACTAATCCCTTTTCAAAAGGAGACTTGCTGCTCTTACCTGCAAGGCGTGCAGCCCAGAGACGGCCACTGATAACCTCCCGGTGTTTAACTAAATATCTGCTCTCTGTCTTCATGTATGTATGTCTCAAATATAATCTATACTATTTATAGACGAGTGAATATTGTCTTATAACATGTTGTGTTTCACAACATGTTGTATATATTTATCAATATGATTAAGCATGTTACAACAGGACATCCACGGCCACATCGAATTCTAAACTCTGAATACCTTGGAGTTCCCTGGCAGCCTGGTGGTAAGGATCTGGCACTGTCACTGCTGTGGCTTGGGTTCCATCCCTGGCCTGAGAACTTCCACATGCCATGGGTGTGGCCAAAATATAAGTAACCAAAAATAAAATAAAATCTAAATACTGTAACAGATTTATCTGATTTTGATAACTTCTTTTAACTGTATTTCCCTTCTCTGTATGGAGCAAGTTAAGAGCTTCCCCTACAAATGGCAAGGAGGAATTCCCAGGATAGACCCCCACAGGACTGGTACCCATTAAAATCCTTCCCATCACCCACACTGTAGAGAGCTGTTAAAAATTTAGGGATGATACAGCAAAGAGAGTAAACTCATTATACTGTTTATCATTTCTACTCAGCATTTTCCCAACTTATGAATTTAAGTAACACCTGCTATTCTTGAATCTGCCTCCTTTGGCCCCAAGAGAGAGTCTAGCCCCAGGTAAGATGGGCCAGAGCAGATGGGGCCTTTCCAGGGCCAATCTCTGGTGGCCCCTTTTCATCCTAATTATTGGGTATAGAAGCAACTGCACAGTATGAACAAAATAAAACTTATGTAATTCCGCTTTTAATTTATGCTTGCAATAAGTTAAAGTGGTGGCTAATTGCCTATGCCAACTACCAAGTCATACCAGGAGGAGAGTGACAATGCATTTCTAAAAATAGACTCGACTGAGACTGTCCGTGTGTGAAGCAGATTAACTCTGAGGAGGGAAGAATGGCGGTTTGTACATCCTCAAGGAACAACTATTAGGACTTCAATACACACACACGTACACATGCAAACAGATATATTTTTCTCCTTGATGATGCATCATAACATACGTAATCATATATATCATATCTAAACATACATCATATCTTACATAATCCGTGACTTTTCATACGTGTGTTTCTATTCATGTTTCTACTTGCTTTTCTGATTCAAAACATCCAAGTGACATGCCCAAGTCATATCAGTGATGGCCCTGAACACGACACCAACACATGCAGAAGGGAAGGTTCTCTGGAGACTTCAAGGAACACAGCCACGCCCAGGTCAAGCCCCCCCAAGGTCAAGCCACTTCCAACGAGACCACATAGGGCAGTGGAGTTGGGGACACACACTTCTCTACAGAGCTGCTCGCTCTCCACTTGGTCACATGAAGCACAGACACTGCGTCTCGGTCCTTGGAGAAGAACCTCTGAAGGGGATGGGCTGAGGATACGCACGCCTAGGAGGGTGGGAAAGGCAGAAATCCCGGGCCAACTGTACAGCCAAGTGGTCAACTTCCGGTGGTCCTGAAAGACAGCACCGCACCTGAACGGCTATATAAGTGCGGATAAATCACCCGACTTTGCTAGTATTTGGCTTCCTCTCTTACACATGGGAGACGTAAGGTCTGTCTCTCGGGGTGTCTGTGACAATGACAGATGATAATCCATGTAATCCATATAAAGTACTTACAGTTTTGGTTGTGAGTTTGCTGGAGCTTCAAATCAGTAAGTTCTGCCATGTACGCAGAATAAGACACAACGCTTGAAAAATGTCTTAATGTAAAATCTTCCCAACTCTGCGAGGGCATGGTCTTACTGTGACGATAAAGGCTAAGGAAAGCTGTGGTGTGAGCGACCTCACGTAATGAGCGATGGCCTGGACCTCGGGCTCAGCCTTCTGAGTCGAAGGCAGACACTGCCCTCTGCTCACACTGGAACAGCCTACAGCACACCCAGTCGAATCGCCTCCTCACCCCTTCCGCCGGATCCAAAAAACGGTGTCACACATCCCAGGAGCACAGTCTCGCTTATAGTAAGTTGTCTGTCACTTGAAAACTTTAAAAGGTAAGAAGAGTTAAAAACACTGAACCCCGTCTAAGGACAAACTATATTCTTCCCAAATTTGTAGCACATGGATGTATTTAACACACATGCCACAAACATCTTAACCATATATTGAAGACGAATGTGGTCCACAGACACACACACACACACACACACACATGCAAATGCAATATGTGTTTGTCTGTATAGGTTTTAATAAAGTTTAGGGCAAATCTTTGTTATTTAAAAGTAACACATAAGAATCAGTTAAATGTGGGTCTCAGTCCTTACCAATGTCACCTCACTATGACACCGGTTGTGTCCTTAGAACGGTAAAGGCAGCATCTGTGCAATCCAATGCTAATAGTACATTTATTTATCATGCACCTTGGCTGGGTTTAGCATTACATAAAATGTTTGTTTTTTGAAGATGCATCTCCTCAAATATTAGCCTTTATACAGACTCATACTTTAACTGCCCAGAATTTATCAACAGTCTATCTAGGTCTGTAGTTACTTTTGTCCCCAACAGCTATTTTGTCAATCCATGAAAATGAAAAAATTCAACAAGTGCGGCTCTCCTTGAATGCAAAAACATCACAATAACCTCCGTGAAATGCTATGTACGTGTTGTGGGAGGAGCTTAATCACCCTCCCGGGGATTTCAAGGAAAAAAAAAAATCACTGTCCTGGCAGACTACTGCCTGGAAAGCCCACCCCATAGCTAATGCACCTTTTCATTTTGTTGATTTCCTATCTGCTGCCTTCAAACAGTCTGCCTCCTCCCACCTCGTCGTCCACCTCTAGCCTTTCCGTCCTGCCCAGCCCAACCGCAGCAGATAGAATTATCAGTCATATGAAATCACAAAATGAGTTCCTTCTCAGGATCTGCTTTGCAATCAATTCATGTCTCCTCCATGGGAGTTAAATTGAAAACATATGAGAATGAAATTGCATTGTTCTTGCTTTTCATTTCCTGTAGCTAATGCATATTTTGCTCTAAAAATTCAAAGGTACATATGTGAGTAAATAGGAATAATCTCTAAATTATGTATCAAGTATGCATTTATACAGAAAAATACTGATAGAATTATTTATTACAAAGGAGTGAATTTTTCATGTGTAATACAAAAAATATATACACCGAAAAAATGTGAGAACAAGGACAGACGAGGTGTCTGTAAATATACAGGTTCACATACTGCTTTGATCATTTAATGAACGAGGGGGCTTCTGCGTTAGGCAGAACAAGATGTAGTGCAGGATGCAGAGCTGAAGAGACAAAGTCCCTGCCCTCAAAGAGCTCCCTTTGAAGAAGGGACGTAGACGCACAAATGGACACAGGCACGACAGAGGCTGTCATAAGCGCGCCTGCAAAGACATCAGGCCCCAAGCTTCTTGGCAGCGTTAGACCAGTTCACGTCTGAGGTCAAACAGCTCATCAGTGGGAAAGTCATCTCATTCCCCAACGAGCAGAATGACAGTCTCCTCTCAAGAGGGATAAGCTGTGAAATGCTTGGAGAAACAGTATGAAAACATTAAAAAGAATCGGGCAATAACCATCCTCTAAAAAAGATGAGGAACTATGTCAAAACAGCCTGGGATGAGGGCACTGTTTTGTTATCAGCCTTCTGTTGAGAAGCCATTCTGGCCATGAAGAAGAGAGCAACTTTTCTGGTTTCTTTAAGGAAACATGAACAGGTGCACACACACACACACTCACACACACACTTCCTCATCCACGCCGTCCCTCAGGCTTGAGAAGCATTTAACATAATGTGGTTTCCCTGAAGTCACGCTGGATAAAGAGCCTGATGTGATGGGGAAGGACTTCGCAGCAGGAAGCTGGAGGCAACCGCTCAGGGAGACGGAAGGAGCATCAGGGCACGAGTTCCAGGTGTGTGTTGTGTGTGTGTGTGTGTGGCCACAACCCTCTGACGTTTAGCAGGTTGTTCCATAAAAGAGTAAGTCTTTACTGGATTGAAGCTAATCCCTTAATCCCTTCCATTTATACGTCAATTTACAGCCCTTCAAGCACTTTTCCAACCATGATCGTGTTTAATCTTCACAAATGCGGGGCGAGAACACGGGGCAGGGATTGGTCGGTCCTCTTAATGCAAAGAGAAGACGATGTGATTTGGCCAAGGTCACAAAGTCTCGGAGGGCAGAGCTGGCTGCTACTTGGTGTTGCATTTTTTTTAGTTTTAGTCATGGCCCCCTTTTTTCACTTTTTTAAGCCTGGAGGTAGACATTAATTTGGCCCCTTGGGAAGAAATAAGTAAACAAAGGATAGTTTTATGTTTGGGGTAGATCCTGCCTGGTCTAAACTCAGCCAGAGACTCTAGCCCCTAATGGTGTGTCTTCAGTCTGCAGTGAGAAAAGGGGTGTGCGCCTGATGCCGTCAATGGTCACACTGCAAGTCACATACTTTTTCACAGTGAGGCCTGATCGACAAAGACAGCAGCACGTTGCATGCGTGCTGGCACAGACACACGCTCCCGTCACAGCCCCGGGGCCAGCCACTGGAGGACAAGCCTTTCCAGCAGCACAACTCCTGACTAAGGAAAGTAATGACACTGGCCTGATGAAACTAACGAAATTCCCTCCTGTGGGATTCTGGAGTGCCCCTTCTCCTGGTAACCACTTGAGCTCCCATGGAGAACTTTGAACCTGGGAGCTTCCTATTCAGATCTTGCTCCTAACTTCCCTAGCCTCCCCACCCTCTCAATTGGAAAAAGCACCCATTTACTCACTCTTTTGAGTCCCCGATTTTTTTTTTTTTTAGGGCCATGTCCGCAGCATATGGAAGTTCCCGGGCTAGGGGTCGAATTGGAGCTACAGCTACCAGCCTACACCACAGCCATGTGGGATGTAAGCCGCGTCTGTGACCCAAACCACACCTCACAGCAACACTGAATCCTTAACCCACTGAGTGAGGCTAAGGATTGAACCTGCATCCTCACAGATACCAGTTGGGTTCATTACCGCTGAGCCAGGACGGGAACTCCAAGCCCCTGCTTCTTGCTAGCTGTGGACTATAGGCTTGTGAGATCCACCAACTTAGAAAAGAGCATTAATGGAAGAAAGCCAGAAGGGCTAGGATCGAGGTGGGCACAGAGGCGCCTGGAAAGACCAGGTAGGCTCCCTAAACCAGGGGAGGGAGGGACGATCTTGAGGAAAGATGCATGGAAGGAGGTGATGACTATGGAGCCGGATGAGTGCCAGAACTTCGCCAGGCAGACAGTGGAGGGAAGCAAATATTCCACAGAAGAAACAGGGCAGAGAGGATCACCAGGGCGAAATACAATGTGCTACTTAGCCATGTGCAAAGCAGTTTGTTATCCAGTGGGGAGAGGGGCCAGCCACGTGGAAGGGTCCTGAGCATCAAGGCTCACAAGAGCATTTTTATGCCAAAGTAAGAGCTTCATTTTATCCTGTGGGCAGTGGGAAGCTACTGAAGTCATTTGTGCAGGGCCATGGAGGACTAAGGTCAACGTTGTTAAAGATGACCGCCCTGGAAGCCACGAGACTATTGGAGGAGGCCCTCATGGAAGGCGAGGAAATGAGCAGATTTTTGCAGCAACCAGGAGCGTGGGTTGGGCCAGGACAGAGGACAGAGGAGACTTGGGAAAGACTGAAATGGTGAAGAGGCTGATCTCGCTCATTAGTGATAACTGCGGGGTCAAGGGTGTTGAGAGCGCGAGGATTGGGCGGTGGAGCTCCTGTGTGTGTGCCGTGTGGCCCCTAACGTGCTGTCCCGGCCAGTGCTCACTCCTCTCCGTAACAAAGCAGGCATGCGAATGTCAGGAGGACCCCCCTGCCACTGTCCCTCGACCTCGGCCCTGCCCTAGCCAGGCTCTGCATAGTGACCAGATGGGGCCAGCGACACCACCTATCATGTGTGACCTCAGCACTCGCTCACAACCTGCTCACAGGGATCCAGGGTCCCCAAACAGCTTCTGGATCCCGGGCTCCATTTCTCAGTCCCCATCTCAGGCTCTGTGGTTGCACCTGTCCCCTCTGCCTCCACCTCTCCCCAGGGACCCTGGGTGGAGGGGCGATAACCAGGTGTTTCTCCTGCTTTGAATCACCTTGGCTGAGATGCCTGGTCTGCCTGCACTCAGGATGCAGGCTCGCCCTCCAGCCAGCCTCCCAGTCTCCACTGAGTGATGCTTGACCGCAGCTGTGCACAGTGTCAATGTCCCGATGGCCTTGTGTTTCTTCCCTGAAGACTATGGGACAGTCGCTTCTCTTGGAGACCGCGTGGCTCAGCAGGAAGTGTTCAGCTGCCCCGGCACAGCCCATGTCCGGCCCTGCTCTGGCTGTGTCCTGGCTTCCGCGGGTGAATACTCACGGGGCATATCTATCTGTGCCCAGTGGATGAGGCAGCAGAAGGGCAGAATAGCGTCTGGATGGCACACTCGCTCACTGAATCCTCCCAACAAATGTGGCCTGTTCACGATGGAGGAGGTGTGCTGTTTAAGGTGTTGGGGATTCGGAGGGGAGAGAAGGAGGAAAAGGTTTCTTTTTGGCCATGAAATTAAAAGAAGATGAGCGTATGAGGAGTTCCCATTGTGGCTCAGTAGGTTAAGAACCTGATTAGCATCCATGAGGATGCAGGTTTGATCCCTGGCCTCACTCACTGGGTTAAGGATCCAGCATTGCTGCAAGGTATGGCGTAGGTCACAGACGTGGCTTGGATCTGGCATTGCTGTGGCTGTGGTGTAGCCTGGCAGCTGCAGCTCTGATTGGACCCCGAGCCTGGGAACCTCTATCTGCTGCAGGTGCCACCCTATAAACAAAGAAGAAGAAGGAGAAGAAGAAGAGTATGAACAAACAAAAAAACGAGTTAGTGCTAAGTTCTGGGAAGAAAGTCAAACAGGTTAAAGAGATAAGGGCAGTGGCGGGGGAGTGGTTCAGGAAGGCCCCTCTGAGCAGGGGTATTTGAGCTGAGAGAGGAGTGGAAGCGGGGGTCAGCCTGAGCCTCAGTCAGTCTGAGAAGGCCAGTAAGAAAAGCCTTCGAGTCAGGGCACAGCCGGTGCAGACACGCCAAGGTGGAAACAAACATAGCTACAGGTAAGGGACCAATGGTGCCTGTCTTGGACATTCATGTAGAAACTAGATCTTGATTCCAAAATTCTGTTCTGGAAAAGTATCATGGCTTCTTAATTTCCCAGGAGATGCCTCTCCTTTTATTCGTTGGCAAAACATTTTGGCACCTCAGAAAGAACACAGGCTTTGGAGGAAGACAAGTTAAGTTTGTGTATCAATTCCATCTTCCTTCACCGCCATAAACTTCATCAAACAACTTAAAATCTTTCAGCTTCAGTCTCTTCATTTGTGAATACGGCTTCTTAATGGGGGAGCCCCAACCAGCTCATCTATAAAATCAGGGCAGTGGTTCTAGCTATTCCTCGGCTCCTTGTGAAGTTTGAGTGAAACGGTCTATGCAGAGGCACTTTTTTCTAAGCTAAAAAGTGGTTTTCGAGTGTACATTGCTGCTGGGACTTCTTCTCTGGGCATTCACTCAACAGAGAAAGAGGGCTTCCAGATGGAACAACGAGCAGAAACGGCGTCCAGGTAGAGACCAGAAGATAACCTGAGTGGTTTGACATCATAGCTCTTGAAGCACCACGAGGTGTTTATGAATGTTTCCAAAGAGAAATGTGAAAAATGTACTAATTGAATAAAAGCGGGATGTTTATTATAAAAATGTCATTCAAAAGGCTTCAGCAAATATGCTCAGCTAATTAGCTATTATGATCAGGTATCTATGGAAACAGCTGTATATTGGTACTCAAAATAGACAATCATTTAACCATTTAACAGAGGCACACAGAAGCAAGCCTTGTTCCACAATTCCTTGCAACACATACAGTAGGAGAAAAATGGAGAATTTTAAAGGAAAAAAAATACATAGCATTAAAATAAAAAAGATCCAGGTGGGAACAGGGAGTAGAACAGATACAGGAAACCGTGTGCATGGCCGAAGACCATACCTACTTTAGCTGCATCGACAGCCCTTCATAAGGCAATCATGTGTGGGGATAGTTCATGTATCTTATCAGCAATACAAAAGGACCATTTCTTACATTCTCTAGCGACACAAAGATGAAAAGGACTCAATCTCTGTCCTTGAGGAGCTCACAGTGTGAGGATCAGGAGAAAGATTTAACAGGAAAGAGATGCACATGAAGCGTTCTGGGAACACAGATGGAGGCGTTCTAAGTGCGGGGCTGGACCTGGAATCCAGCAAGAACCACAGGGAGAAGTGGCCTTGGAGCATGGCCTTAAAGCTGGAAAGATATTCAGACAAGTGGCGAAGATGGATAAGAAATGGTGCCAGCAACATGCCATGGCCCTGAATTATGAAGCCTGGGCAATGACCAAAGTGGCAGACTTGGAGATTCTGCTGAGACTTTGGACACCTTCCAAGTATGTCCCAAGCTAAGCCTCGTAACAACCCTTATACTGGGTATTATTACCATCATCCAAAGTTGACAAGTAACAGAACAGATGCTCAGAGGTATTAAGTAACCCATTAACTTGCCCACGACTGTTCTGCAAAGAGTCAGGATTTGAATTGATAACTGCTTGACTTAGGAGCCTGGGGTCTCATCCAGCTTCCCATTCAGATCTGCTCTTTGTCTCTGATTCTTTATTGTCCCTGCTTTTCCTGCCTCCTGTCTGGGATCTTGCATTCAAATCATCCTAAGACAAAGTCATCTTCCAATACAGAGCATCTCTGCCAAGCAGAGTGCTCACGGGAGCCCATGACATAGGATGCTGGTCCTCTTCTTAAATCTAGTGTATATGTGCATTCAGACTTGCAGTCTAAGAAGAAGTGGCCAGGACCACAGTCACATGACATGAGGTACAACTTATGATCAAGTGATTCCCAAGGAATGCTGGGCTAAGAAGGTGTCTGTGGGCTGGAAGGACTCCAGAGTCTTTAAACTGATCCCCAATATAAATTAGCTCCTGTGGACAAGAGTTGAGCCCAGTGATAACTTCCTACCTATAGAACTGTAGTTTCTCCATCTGCCCAGCCCATCACACTGGTCTGTACACATGCAGTGATGCTTCACATACTCCTGATCTGTGTTGCAATACTGCATTGGGAATAGAGCTTTGATAGGAATACCAACCTGACTGGCTGATGTCCAGAATCCCTGACAATTTCTACGCCATTTTCACAAGGGATGGAACTTCAGAAGCTCCATCTTAATCTAGAATCTTCACTTGCTCATGATTTCTTTAACAGCATGTGTGACTTTCCTAATGGCAACTGCTGGCACCCAATTGATCATCCTTGGTCATGAGTGATCCTAAATAATGATGACAGCAGCAGCCTGGCAATGGCAGGACAGATGAGCTCCAGGAAGAGGAAGCAGGAACGACAGCTACTGATGAGAGTTCACCTTTGGAATGAATGAAACTTCACTCTGGTCATTTTTAGTCTCCTTCGGATGTATGTAAATGTAATACATATGAGAAATATAACCTAAGGGAAGAAGGTAAAAACACGTATTTTGCTTGAAATATTCAGTCTAAACTGACAGTGAAAAAGGATGGTGGGTAAATACCTTGTATTCCCCAAAGCAATCACTATGAAAATCGAAAAAAAGCATAACACAAAAGCCCATAAATTAGTTAAAATGAAATGCTAAAACAGATGCAAAGAATCCAAAAGAAGAAGTCAAAGAAGAATGAAAGAACAAAAACCAAAGGAGACAACCAGAAAATAAAGAATTAAGTGATATGCTTAAATTCAGTCCTATCAATAATTACAATAATTGATAAATTCAGCACCACTTATTGAATAAGCTGTCCTTTCTCCATTGTATATTCTTGCCTCATTTGTCAGAGATTAGTTGGCTGTAGGTGCGTGGGTTTAATTCTGGGCTTTCTATCCTGTTCCACTGATATATTTCTATCTTTGTGCCAGTACCATACAGTTTTGATGATTGTTTCTTTGTAGTATAGTCTGAAGGCCAGAAGCCCAATTCCTCCAGCTCCATTTTTCTTTTTCAGGATGTCTTTGGCTATCCTGGGTCTTTTGTGCTTCCAAACAAACTTTAAAATATTTTGTTCAAGTTCTGTGAAAAATGTCCTTGGTAATTTGATAGGGATTGCACTGAATCTGTAGATTGCCTTAGGTAGTATAGTCATTTTTATAATATTAACTCTTCCAATCCAAGAGCATGATATGTCTTTCCATCTATTTGTGTCATCTTTGATTTCTTTCATCAGTGTCTTATAGTTTTCAGAGTACAGGTCTTTTGTCTCTTTAGGTAGGTTTACTCCTAGGTATTTTATTCTTTTGGATGTGATGGTAAATGGGATTGCTTCCCTAATTTCTCTTTCTCATCTTTCATTGTTAGTATATAGAAATGCCATCGATTTCTGTGTATTAATTTTGTATTTTCTGCACAGCAAAGGAAACCCTAAACAAAACGAAAAGACAACCCACAGAATGGAAGAAAATCTTTGCAAATGAAACAACCAACAAGGGATTAATCTCCAAAATTTATAAACAGCTTCTGCAGCTCCATACCAAAAAAAAAAACCACCCCATCAAAAAATGGGCAGAAGATCTAAACAGACAGTTCTCCAAAGAAGACATACAGATGGCCAAAAAACACATGAAAAGATGTTCAACATCACTCATTATTAGAGAAATGCAAATCAAAACCACTATGAGGTACCACCTTACACCAGCCAGAAGGGCCATCATCAAAAATGTCTACAAACAATAGGTGCTGGAGAGGGTGTGGAGAAAAAGGAACCCTATTACACCGTTGGTGGGAATGTAAATTGGTGCAACCACTGTGGAAAGCAGTATGGAGATTTCTCAGAAAACTAAACATAGAACTACCATTTGATCCAGCAATCCCACTCCTGGGCATCTATCCAGAGAAAACCACGACTCGCAAAGACACATGTACTCCAATGTTCATTGCAGCACTCTTTTCAGTAGCCAAGACATGGAAACAACCTAATGTCCACTGACAGAAGAGTGGATCAAGAAGATGTGGTACATATACACAATGGAATATCACTCAGCCATTAAAAGGAACAAAATACTAGCATTTTTAGCAACATGGATGGACCTAGAAATTATCATGCTAAGTGAAGTCAGCCACACAATGAGACACCAACATCGAAAGCTTTCACTGACGTGGAATCTCAAAAAAGGACACAATGAACTTCTTTGCAGAACAGATGCTGACTCTCAGACTTTGAAAAACTTACGGTCTCCAGAGGAAACAGTTTGGGGGTGGGGGGATGTGCTTGGGCTGTGGGATGGAAATCCTGTGAAATTGGATTGTGATGCTCATTATACAACAGATGTGATAAATTCATTGAGTAATTAAAAAAAAGAGATTTAGTACTAAAAAATAAATAAATAAAAATAAAAAATAAAAGAAAAAAGAAAAAAACTCACCAGAGATCAAGAAAGATATTATTAATGATAAAATGAGGATTCACCAAGTATTTTAGTTCGCTAGGGCTGCCATTACTAACTGGCTTAAACAACAGAAATTTTTTGTCTCACTATTCTGGAGGCTAGAAGTTAAAAATCAAGGTATCAGCAGAGTTGATTCCTCTGAGGGCTGAGAGAATTGGTTTCCTGCGTTTTTGCCGAGCTTCTGGTGCTTTGCTGGCAATATTTTGTGTTCACTGACTAGCAGAAAGATGCTTCCAATTTCTGCCCTCATCTTCACCTAGTCTTCTCCCTGTGTACACGTCTGAGTCCAAACCCCCTTGTTTTATAAGATCACCAGTAGTACTGGCGTAGATGCACACTGTACTACAGTATAACCTCATCTTAGCTAATGACATCTGCAACCATCCTATCCCCAAATAACGTATCATTCTGAGATACAGAGGGCTAGGACTGCAACATATGGATTTTCTGTTGTTGTTGTTGTTGGGGGAGGCACAATTCATAGGATCAAGAAAACATGATACTAAATGTGCATGAATATAAACTCAGATTTTCAAACTACATGGAGCAAAAACTGGTAGAACTGAAAGGAGAAATGGACAAATCCCCAATTATAATTTGAGACTCATGAGGGGCAGATTAAAGCTAGGCGATGCCATAAACCCAGACCAATGACAGTGACCCTTGAACCTGCCATTGGATAAAATAAGGAACTTAAGTTGTGCGTTACCCAAATCATTTGATGAGTTAAACGGTAGGCTGATCCAGGCAGCTCTGTTTACACTTGATAGAAATGAAATCCTTAAACTTTAGTCACTCACTGTGCCAAAGGAAAGAAAACGTTTATAGCACTTCACCTTAAAATTGGGCAGATAAAGCCAATTACCAAAAAACAAAAACAAAACAAAACAAAACACTAAAGTTCAGTGTGGCAATGATAGCCAGGAGAAATAAATAAGTCAGCTCTATGGTACATTTTTGCCTTTGTGCCCAAAGCGCATGACTATTTTGCTTAATGACTAATCCAGGGCTGAGACTTATACGTCCTTTTCTTTATAAGTGATAGAAAAAAAGAAAGAAAGAAAGAAACTCTACAAGCATTTGGAAGCCCTAGGCAACGTTACCAATTGACCCAATAGGCATTTCTACTACACTCCACCCCACAACAGAAGACATGTTCTTTGAAGGGTCACATGAAGATTCACAAAGGTCAACATTATTTTGAGATACACACTGTACATAAGCTTTTTAAAAACAGGATAAAAGAAAATAATGTGATTTATAAAATATGTTCTCTGACTATAATGGAATAAATTAGAGAGCCTAACATAAAGAGAGCTGGAAAAATCCCCCCAATACTTCAGGCTTATGCAACACACTTGCACTATCTGACATGTCAATAAATAATTTTCGGGGACATTAGAAATTATTTTGCATTGAATGAAAATGAAATGCAACATATGAAAATGTGTGGGATGCACCTAAATCAGTGTTTAGAGGTAAATCTATACCAAAAAACAAATGTCTCAAATTAATCATCTAAATTTCTACCTTAAGAAGCTTACAAAAGGGAGCATCAGAGAGAAAGCTAGCAAAAGGAAGAAAATAATAAAGATGAGAACAAAAATTTGGAAATGAAAACATATCATCTATAGAGAAAAAAATCAAAGAATTCAGAAGTTGGTTCTTTGAGATCTATAAACCTGATAAGCCTGTAGCCAAATTTATAAAGAAATATATTAAAAAATGCCAGCTACCCATATCAGGAATTAAGTACAAGACTGTCACTATATGCTCAAGAGATATTAAAAGAACGATACGGGACTGCTGCAAACAACTCTACATCCATCATCAATTCAACAACTGGAAGAAAAATCAACTAATTTCAAAGATGTGAACTACCACCACTCACTGAAGAGGAAACAGATACCTTAGTAGTTCCGTATCTATTACAAACACTTAGTTCATAGTTTCAAACCTGCCAACAAAGAAAACTCCAGGCGCAGATGGCTTCACTTGTAAATTCAACCAAACATTTACAGAAGAAATAATACCAAGTCTAGATGACCTTGTGTAGAACGGAACAGAGAAGGGGCACAGAACACAGAAGCTCATCCTAGGTGCTGGCATTATACAGATGCCAAACCTGGACAGACACAGCATAAGAAAACGAAACTACAGACCATCATCCCTGATGCACAGAGAAGTAAAGGTCCTTGTCAAGATTTACTAAGTTGAATCTAACAATATTTAAAGTGAATTAATACCTTAGGACCAAATGAGCTTTATCCCAGGAATGCAAGTAAATTCTAATATTTGAAAAATGAGATTCACGATCTTAACAGAATAAAGAAAAGCAGTATACCAACAGACATATAAAAAACATTTGACAAAACTTAATAGCATTCATGAAAAGAAGGGAACTGTCTTAATCAGATAAAGAGTAACTATAAAAACCTGCCGCTGACATTTGCCTAACGGTGAAAGACTGAATGATTTTTTTGTATACTTAAGAATAAGGCAGGGAGGTCTTATTCAATATTATAATGTGTAATCTACCAAGTATTTTTAGGCAAGAAAAAGAAATGAAAAGCATACACATTGAGAAAAATAAAAAGAAATCAAACTGTCTTTGTTCACAGACGGTATGATGCTTATGTAGAAAAATGTGAAGGAATCTACAAAAAAGGCTCCGAAACTAATGACTGAGTTCTGCAAGGTCACATTTTGCAAAGGTAACATAAATGCCAGTTTTATGTCTATAAACTAAAAACAAACAATTGGAGATCCAAAAATGTTAAAGTCCTATTTACTATAGCATCCAAAAAGGAATTACTTAGATGTGTCCTGAACAAAATATGTGCAGGATCCATAGGCTGAAAACTACAAGTCCCTAATGAAATAAACTAAATATGATCAAAATAAACAGAAAGAGACGCTGTTTTGTAGATTATAAAACTCCATTTTGGAACCCCCAAAATCATCTGTAGAGTCAATGCAGTCCACTTATAATCCCATACGTTCATCTGTGAATGCAAGTCTCACCTCTAACGTGGCACTTTAAATCACAAACCAGAAAATAAAATAAGCGGTAAAAAAAACTAAGCATGTTATGCTTTACAGAACCTCCGAATATATTCAACTATGTTTCTACCCAGCATAACCCTGCATGAAATAATCTCAATAATTATGACTTAGAAGGTTTCTGAAATGATAAACACACACATATGCACATAAATATACCACACGAACACACCAATTATTATTTATCAATGCATATGCCTTATAACCATATTGAAAATGCTTTAAAATGCACATATGTAGATGTGAATTTTATTATATATAAAATCAAAAAATGAATAGATTTAATAGCTAGATTTTAGTATAAATTACAAATCTAGAAATAAATTATGCACTCTCAAGGAAACACATTGGTTGGAATTATAATCCTTGTGTCAAGAGAAAAGAAATAACTAATACAGACCTTCCGAATATACCAATCCAAAGTGTGTATAAAGATATGATATGATCTGGTTTGGAATTTTATTTTCTTAAAGCAATGTTTTGACAATTCCACAAGCTCTCTGAGATGCAGATTCTTCATTTATAAAACAAAGGAGGTAATAATTACTTACTAGTGCCCTCGAGTTTTGTTTTGTTTTGTTTTGCCACCTCTGTGGCATGTGGACATTCCCAATCCAGGGACTGAACCCGTGCCACAGCCGTGACAATGCCAGATCCTCATCAACCCAGTAAGCCGCCAGGGAACACCTCTCAAGTTTCTATTGAGTTCTTACTCTCCAAGCACTGTTCTGGGAGACATATATATTTACCACCTTTTGATTCTCACATAATCCTATGAGGTAGATATTAACTCCGTTTCACAGATGAGGAAACTGAGGCACAGATGCGAAGTGACTAGTCCAAGGTGACATTATGAGTTAGTGCTGGAAGCATGATTTTAAGCCAGGGCTCAGGATTCACCTGCCAATCACTATTTCACTGAGACTAGACTCTGAAGTGCCTGAGTGTATCCTGCAGCCGGAACACTCACACGTTCTTGGTGGAAACACGAACTGGTCCAACAGCTTTGGTCAGCTGTCTATATATCAAGGGTGGGATATACACACACCACGAGCCAGCAATTCCACTCCCAGACGTACCCCAACACACACACACTTTCACTCACCAGAGACGATGGCCAAGAACATCCGTGGGAGCAAGGCCAACAAAAAGCATTTTTTTTTTTTTTTGGCCACACCCAAGGCATATGGAAGTTCCCAGGCCAAGGGTCAACTCTGGGCTGCAGCTGTGGCCATGCTGTATCCTTAACCCACTGGTGCAACAGCGGGAACCCCAAATGAAACCTTTACACTGCCCACACGTTCATCTACAGGCTGATGGATAAACGGTGGAATGTTCACACAATAGAGTATTAGACAATGACAAGAACTTTTCAGAAAACACATAAATTCCCTCAAACCATTGATGAATCGCACAAAAAGTATATTGAGTGGAAGATGCCTGGCATGAAAAATATAAGATATATGTATATATGTTATTATATCAAGCTAAAAAATAGGTAAAACACATACATACTCTTACAAACCAGGGTTCATGGTTACCCTTGGAAGAGGTGTGATTGTATGGGGGGTAGGAGGACCTGCTTTCATTCTGGTGATGCTGTGTTTCTGGATCCTGGGGTTGGTTACGCACATGTATTTAATCTGTGAAAATTCACCCTAATTATCTGTGCACTGTTTTTGACATATGTTGTATTTCACCCCTGGGGAAACAAAAGGTGTGGGAGGGGGGAGTTCCCATCGTGGCACAGCTGAAACGAATCTGACTGAGACCCATGAGGATGCGGGCTTGATCCCCGGCCTCGCTCAGTGGGTTAAGGATCCGGCATGGCCGTGAGCTGTGGTGTAGGTCAGATCCCGCACTGCTGTGGCTGTGGTGTAGACCAGCAGCTGTAGTTCCGATTCTACACTTAGCCTGGGAACTTCTGTACGCTATGGGTGTGGCCCTAAAAAGACAAAAGAAAAAAAAAAAAGGAAGTATCTTTTCCTGCTTCTAAGTTTTCAGTACACACTTAGCAATTTCTGGAGACACTCTGCAAATGCGCGCACACACACAAGCACAAACTCCCACATTCATGTGCCTGACAACTATTCATTCACACGCGTGTACACATGTGTACAGACACACACACACACACACACGCATCCATGGAGACACACATACATCTGGGTTTTCTCCTGTGTGTCAGGACACGTCTGTCATCCCAGCCTTCACCCTCTGCCCAGCCTTGGCTGCTAGGCTCTGGTCACACAGGAATTCTGCACCTTCTTCTTGCTTGTCCCCTGCTGGGTCTGCCTCTTTGACACACAAACAAATAATTACGTGTTAACTGCTGACACACCGAGGCGCGCAGAGTTAAGTGTTTACTGCTGACACACTGAGGCGCGCAGAGTTAAAAAGCTTTGGCTCTTAGAAATCTCGACCCTAGAAATTATAGCAGGTGGCTTCGCCCGGAACTCGTGCATGACCACGTTCTGGTCTCTGCACAGCTTAGAGGAAACATAAACAGATACAATGAAAAATGCTCCAGGACAGATAGAAGTCTGTCTTGGTAGCAGACATGCCTTCTTTCTTCACACTTTATGTGGATTTGCTGAGGAATCTACTCATGCACAGATGGCAATGAGCTGAAGAAAGGTCTCACGTCAGATCTCTGGGTGGAGAAAGAAGAAAACAGAAAGCGGATGAAGGAAGAGGGGAAAAGGGAGCAAAAGAGGAGGGAGTCAAAGGAGAGAAGCAAAGGTTTAAACATTTAGTTGCGTAAAATAACTTTGGGATAAAATCATGACCAAGGACACACTTTTAAAACTTTATGTTCAGTGATGAGTTGCATTACTTTTGTAATTTGTCTTTTTATTTTCTATTTTTATTTTACGTGATTTACAATGTTGTGCCAATTTCTGCCGCACAGCAAAGTGACCGAGTCACACATAGATATATATTCTTTTCCTCGTAATATCTTCCATCGTGGTCGATCCCAAGAGACTGGCTATAGTTCCCTGTGCTGTAAAGCAGGATCTCTTTGCTTATCCATTCTAAGTGTAATAGTTTATATCTACTAATCCCAAACTCCAAGTCCATCCCACTTCTTCCACCCTCCCCCCTGGAAACCACAAGACTGTTCTCTATGTCTATGAGTCTGTTTCTGTTTTGCAGATAGGTTCATTTGTGCCATATATTAGATTCCACACACAAGTGCTATCATACAGTATTTGTCTCTTTCTGACTGACTTCTCTTAGTATGAGTATCTCTAGTTCTATTTATGTTGCTGCTACTTGGCACCATTTCGTTCTTTTTTATGGCTGAGTAGTATTCCACTGTGTAGATGTACCACATCTTCTTAATCCACTCATCTCTCAATGGACATTTAGGTTGTTTCCATGGCTTAGATATTGTAACAGTGCCGCAATGAACATAGGGCTGGATGTATCTTTTCGAATTATAGTTTTGCCTGGATATCTGAGTGGGATTGCTGGATCATATGGTAGTTCTACATTTAGTTTTCTGAAAAACCTCCATCCTGTTTTCCATAGTGGTTGCACCAATTTACATTCCCACAAACAGCAGAGGAGGGTTCCCTTTCCCCACACCCTCTCCAGCATTTGTCATTCGTTGACTTACTGATGGTGGCCATTCTGACCAGTGTGAGATGGCCTTACTTTTTGATGTTCTCGCAAAGGGCAGTGGCAGAGCGCACAAAATTGGGAACAATCCCATTAACCTTCTGAACCACCGACAAGGCCACGATGGCTGCAGCACAGAACCCCCAGGCTGTGTTGCCAGAGCACATCGACGTAACGTCAGATCAGGGCGACGATGATGATGATGAACCACAGTGGAAAGCTTGCGGATCTGCCCTTACCTGGGGGTCTCTCACCTCTCCTGCATCGCTGGGGTTTCCCTGGAGACGCTTCACCTGTACTTTCAGGCCTGATCCTCTCGGAGATCCTGTGGTACCCACTCTTTTCCTCCCATGCCTGCCTTCGCTGCTTGCCTGGATCTCCAGCCAGACTCTGACAGCTCCAAGTCCATCTTCAAAGAGCCAGAAGCCAAATCCCTGTGGAACCACTTCCTGCTGCATCCAGGGTTCCACTGCCTCTAGGTTTGGTCCCCATGGCATTTAAAGGGTGAGATGACTCCAAAGGTGGGGGGGATTGTGGCCAATCCCAGAAGGACCCCGGGGAATCAGGCACTACTGTGTAATCTCTATTGGTCTCCGAGGAGCCTTCCCCAAGACCACCAGCTTTCTCTGTGCTCCTTTGGTGTCTGTTTCATACGATGATATCATTTAACCATCAGAGCATCCTGCTGATGAAGGATACCTTACTTTCTTGTAAAAATAGGACAACTGGGAGTTCCCTTTGTGGCTCAGCAGATTACAAACCCAACTAGTATCCATGAGGCCAGCAGGTTCGATCCCTTGCATTGCTCAGTGGGTTAAGGATCTGGCATAGCCTTGAGCTGTGGTCTAGGTCACAGACATGGCTCAATCCTTCGTTGCTATGGCTGTGGCATAGGCTGGCAGCTGCAGCTCTGATTCAACCCCTAGCCTGACAGCTTCCATATGCCACAAGTGTGGCCCTAAACAGTGAAGACAAAAAAAAGGAAAACTGAGGTGCAAAGAGACTGACTTTTCTAGAGTCACACAGTGGTGACTTGGCTTCCAACTTTGACCCCAGAACCTGTTTAATTAAACACAACTTAGTGCTTGCAACCAAAATGTAATTCTTTCTCACTCTGTCAGTCTTCCAGGACAGACAATACACGGTCTATGTCATCTTTTGGTTCAACTTACCCATTGCACACCCAAAACACCAGCACGGACGATGCAATATGGTTAATCCTTTTCCATGTGGCTAAATCCCATTTAACCTTCAGGCTTATTAAACACGACATTCTCAGGAAGCCCCTTCCTGACCCTTAGCTTCCTTGAGGATCTCTGGTTATACAGTCCCACAACTCTGTATGTCCCCTGCCATGGTACTCGTCGTATTTCACTGTAAATACCAATGTCTTAAAGAAGCGAGTGTCTGCCTCATTCACAACTGCACCCCCATTTCAGCGCCTGGCACTAAGAATATACCTAATATATATTTACACAAGACAGGAGTATTATATGTTGATGCATATAATAATTACTCTGGAAGTTTATTAAAAGTGTAGATGTGTCAGATTCAGTGGACCTGAGATGGGACCCTGAAATCTGCACTAGATCATTTTTCAGGTTTTGAAGCTGAAAGATGGTTTGCATGTTTATTGAGTGAGTTAATGTCTAAGTGGATGGATAGGTCAATTGATAACAATGAATAACTACATCACTTAGCCATTTAACTATGAATGGGTAGGAGTTCCCTGGCAGCTTAGTGGGTTAAAGAGCTGGCATGATCACTGATGTGGCTTGGGTCACTGCCGGGGCATGGGTTTGATCCTTAGCCCAGGAACTTCTGTATGCCGTAGGTGTGGCCAAAAAAATTAAAAAACAGAGCGAGGACTTGACAAGACCACTTTAACAAAATGAATGAACGGACAAATAAATATATTTCTATGTTGGGGTGAGGTGAGTTAACCCCACTACCATTCATTCTCCCTTTTCCCGAGGCTACAGCCTAAGCCGTGAGCCTTCGCCCTGACATCACTTTAAAGCAAACGCCCTGGGATAAACAGTTCTCTGATAATCATTATCATATTTTGCACACCCCACTGACACTCCAAATGAAGCCTTGGTGCTTAATCTTTATAGCAACAAACAGTTGGGAACTAGGAAAAGTCTTAATCAACTCGAAAGTAAACACTAGGTTGCCATTTAAATAACCATCATCTCCCCACACATGAACTGCTCAAGACCAACACTGAATAAACGCAGAGAACACATCTATTAGCGGAAAATGAATAAAATAGTATTTATGAAAGGGGTAATTTGAATTTGATGAATGTTTATAAGTGTGTTTACATAGGAATTGAATATTAACCTATAGCTTGAAAGCATTTAATTAGCCTCAGAATATTGTTTTGGAGCACAAGGAAAAATAACCAATTCACAAAGGGAAAGGCAAAGGAGAGCTGCATGCACAAATGAGGTCAATTAATTAGGCAATTTGCATACATTTGAATGGTTATTTTCAGCCCCACCCCCCCACCCTTTTGACATTTGGCGCTTCCTATTCCCATACTGTGTTTTCAACATTCTATTTATACAACACATCAATCACTCGGCCACTCTGAGTGCATCTGACTGGCTCAGGTGAAGCCCCAGAGGCCACAGTCTTCCTGAGAACTAGTCAGCTCTGCACAAAAGACATAATTTGTCCAAATAAGCTCTAGAATGTCAAGGGGAAGAAAGCAGTTAAACTAAACCGATGAATTTGAAATAGGCCCATAAAATACTGGTCTTCAGCCACTGGAATGTAGCAGAAGCTCAGTAATTATTTGTTAAATGAGTGAATACATGAATGAAAGCTGTCTTGGATTTCGAGAAGCACTGAATGCAATGGTTTTTACCTTAGAAAATAAAATAAAATGACTGCAATAGCAGCATTTAAACCTTTTAAAACCCACTCCTTCAATAATGCGCTAGCCCTCTAGAAGCTGCACAGAACCTTGTCTCAGAGGGATTTTGCGAAGTCTCACTATATTCTAGTTGCTTTATGAAAATAAAGTGTATAGGAGTTCCCGCTATGGCGCAGTGGGTTAAGAATCCTTCTGCAGTGGTTTGGGTCACTGCAGAGGTGCGGCTTCCATCCCTGGCCAGGATCCAGTGTTGCCACAGCTGCAGCTCAGACTCAATCCCTGGCCCGGGAACTTCCACAGATCATGTGTGCAGCCATTAAAAAAAAAAAGAAAATTAAAAATAAAATGTATATTTAATATGATTTTACCATTGAGTTATCTTGGCCCTGCAGGGTTTGAAAATTCCCATCAATGATCTTCTACCCTCTCCATATCAGGGCAGTTTTATTGCAGAGGGGCCTCATGAGAAGTCAGACAGCTAGTTAATCAAATAATGATAAGATTGACCCTAGAGACAGTGAGACCGAACCTCTACTTGCTACTTTTTTTTTTTCCTTTTAGGGCTGCACCTGAGGCACATGGAGGTTCCCAGGCTAGGGATCAAATTGGAGCTGTAGCTTCTAGCCTACACCAGAGCCACAGCAACACAGGATCCAAGCTGTGTCTGCGACCTACACCACAGCTCACAGCAATGCCGGATCCTTAACCTACTGAGTGAGGCCAGGGATCGAACCCACAACCTCATTATTACTAGCTGGATTTGCTTATGCTGCATCATAACAGGAACTCCAAGAAGGCCATTGTTGACCACAAGTCCAAGAACTAGAAGTCATGAGAGGAGAGAATAATAGCACCATCAAGAAAGACCCCATTAAAACAAGGGGGTGGAGCTCCTGTTGTAGCTCAGTGGTAACGAACCCAACTAGGATCCATGAGGATATGGGTTCGATCCCTGGCCTCGCTCAGTGGGTTAAGGATCTGGCATTGCTATGAGCTATGGTGTAGGTTGCAGGTTCGGCTTGGATCCGGCATGGCTGTGGCTGTGGTGTAGGCCTGCTACTACAGCTCTGATTGGACCCCTAGCCTGGGAACCTCCATATGCTGCCGGTTCAGTGATAAAAAGCAAAAAAATAAAAATAAAAAATAAAAAAAAGAAAGAACCCATTTTCTCATTGGTTTTGTAAGGGATCCGACTGGACTAAGGGCCACTGTTCATTATCAGTTTGTAAAAGCAGCATAAGGAAGCAGTCACTGTCCTCATTTGAAACAGGAGGAAACGCGTTCTTTTTACTGGAGTGGACCATTTGGGAGCATCATCGCTGCCACCCTCAATGCTGATCCTCAAGCTTGCTCAGCCTGTACGGCCAAGAAATGGTGCAGTGAGCAGCGCAGAAAGAAAATCCCTCGCTCCAAGTGGGGTCAGCATCTAGTGTCACAGGGTGAGCAGCCCCGAGTGTTGTGTCATGACTGTAACACTAGAAACTATTCTGCCCACCCCACCTCAGCGATCTAAAGTCTCCCTAATTTTTAAAGAAGACATTTCTTTTTTTTTCCTTTGTAGGGCCGAGCCTGTGGACATTCCCAGGCTAGGGGTCTTAAGCCCCGGTCACAGCAACACCAGATCTGATCTGCATCTGTGACCTATACCGCAGCTTGCAGCAATGCCAGACCCTTAACCCGAGTGAGGCCAGGGATCAAACCTGCATCCTCATGGACGCTAGTTGGGTTTGTAACCCAATGAGCCACAACGGGAACTCCAGATATTTTTAAATAGTTAATAATGGACAGTGAGATAATAAGAACAAAGGAGAAAACAATGCCAGGAACAACCACTGTTTACACCAACAATAAAAAATTACGGGGCGAGGGGTACTAGGAAAGTAGGTCTTTCCAGAAGTTTTGGTTACGGGACATTTAGGCAGAGACTGGCAGAAATAGATTCTTCACATGAGGTGAGTGGAGGCAGTGTCTTTGAAAGAAAAAAATAATTCATGAAAAGCATTACACTAAACCGAAATCAATCTTTGTGCCTTCTCCAATTTCACCAAGATCATGATCTAGGAAACCTTTCTTATTATCCTGTGAGCCAAACAGTTGGCCTGAGCACTGCGTTAGGTGATGTGAATGCTTGCGAGGGGAGGGAACAGGCACTGAAGCTGGAGTTACATCACTTTGTTAAAAAGAGTGGAGGGTTAATATATTCAGATCTTGCAGTGTGCCAGGCACCACTGTACTTGGTCCATTGCCATGCATGACCTAACTGAACTGTCACAGTAACTCTCAGAGGAACAAATTATATACGTTTTGTATTTATGTTGCAACGAAGGTTCATGGAATGTTTACATGTGTCCAGTTTCCCTTAAGCAATAAGCTGCGGAGCCAAGACCGGAGCTCAAATCTGCCTGACTCCAAATCCCAGCTTCTTACTTTGGGCTCCACCACCTGCGTACTGTGGGGTCCACTCACACAGCTTCACTCAGTACCCTGGGCTCTGATAACTTAGTCCCAGAGCATAGACTGCCTATCCCTGGCTCTGAGAAAAATACAACCTGAGACTAATTTCCACCTGCCTCCCTACTTTCAGGTCGAGAATTTAGACTCCAATTTCCCAGAAACTGGAAAGAAATGCTTCCCACACCTGCCCTGAAACACAGGCCCTCCAATTTCCGGTAGCTGTAATCCTGATCTTTCCCTCCCCACGCCTCCATTTTCCTTTGATTATCCATGGCCCCGGACCCTCGGCCCCTTCCTTGCTAGTCTATGAAGGCAGCACAGCACAGGCTACAGACTTAGAATTTGGAGTCACAGCTGAAAGGCTGGTTCCTCGTGGGATGTTGGGCAGGATGAGCTCTCTCATCCTTATCTTCCTCGTGCATTAAATTGGGCAAATAATATCTCAACCAAAGTACTGTGAGAGTCAAGTGGCTAGTTTGCAAATTGAGCTATTATTACTTTCCTCCTTGCCTCCTGAAGCTCAATTCCACTCGGCAAACACTGGGGGGCGCATTACATTAGATGAATGACCAGGTTAGGATTTGGCTTTTAATTTATATCGGTTCAAGCCATTAACCCCAAGGAAAAAGAACACCTGGTTTGCTCCCTGGCACATTGCTGCTCACCTCTGGTCTCTGAGGCTTGCTCTTGACTTTAGGGTGTTTTCTGCTTTGTTTTGTTTTTTTGTTTTTTTGCTTTTTAGGGCTGCACCCATGGCATATGGAAGTTTCCAGGCTAGGGGTCAAATTGGAGCTGTAGCTGCCAGCCCACACCACAGCCACAGCCATGTGGGATCCGAACCTCATCTGTGACCTATACCACAGCTCACGGCAACACCTGGTCCTTAACCCACTAAGCGAGGCCAGGGACCAAACCCACAACCTCATGGATATTAGGTTCATTACTGCTGCACCACCAAGGGAACTCCTTGCCCTTGGCTCTGGTTCCCTGCCTCCCACAGGCCCCAAGCACCTAAGACAGACGTTGTACCCCTCCTTTGCCCAGCCTCAAGTTCTCTCCTTGGTGCTAACCTCCCGCCGTGTCTGTGGCTATTCTGGGCTCTATCCTATCCCAGGGCTTGACATCCTGGGGTTCACTCTCTGGAAGGAGAATCACCCCAAATGTGCTAAAAAAATAAAAAAATAAAATATTCAAGGAGCTCAGGGCTAGGCTCTAGGAATTGTGATGACTAAAACACTAATTTTGGTATTCAAAGATAGAAGGGGTATCACATGCACCTGCTTTCATTGGCCTCTTGCAGATTTCTCTCCTGTGAGCTTGCCTTAGAAACAGATGCCAATACAAGAGCTCTTATCCAAGGCTGGCTGGGATTCTTTCATTGTTCAGTTCCACCAAAACCTCACAGGTCTTAGTTTAAGTAGCCAGTTTGTTTAGGTAGTTCTTTTTTTTTTTTTTTTTTCCTGGCTGTCTATCTATCTAGCTTTCTTTCTTTCTTTCAAAGAGAGAATAGGAGATAGACGGAAAACCAGTAGCTGAGAATCCGTTCACCATCTTTCCTTCTAAGACAGACACCTTGGTCTCAAGAAACTCCTTTTCTAAAGGCTGCAGAATCAGCCCATCTCTTTCACACGGCTCTGTTGATTCATTCATGCTGACAAATGTCAACCAAAATGCCCATACATTCTGAGAAATGAATCCCGTGAAGTTATCTCCAATCACAACTGCCTAAAGTCTTGACTAAATCAATTTCACTGACGTTGGGCCATTCAAAGCTGAAATATATTTTTCTAAAGTAGAATCCAAGCAACTATCAACCATAGGAAAACAATATTAACAAGTCCATGTTTAGTTTAAGATTCAATATAAATTCTAAATTTGTATTTATTCTTTTTTTGTTTTGTTTTGTTTTTGTTAGGGCCACGCCCGTGGCATATGGAGGTTCCCAGGATAGAGGTCAAAGAACAGCCACAGCAACTCGGGATCCGGGGCACATTTGTGACCTACACCACAGCTGATGGTGGCAACACCAGATCCCTGACCCACTGAGCGAGGCCAGGGATTGAACTCACATCCTCATGGATAGTAGTTGGATTCATTTCCGCTGCACCACAATGGAAACTCCCTAAATTTGTGTTTATTCTGATCAACCTTTTGTTATTTGTAACAAGCACTTGCAGAAGAAACAAATTCCTATGGACTAAGTATTGCTTCCAGACATCATATTGTAGAAAAACCATGGAATTCTTATTGTGGCTCAGTGGGTTATGAACCTGACATAATGTTTGTGAAGATGTGGGTTCGATCCCTGGCCTTGCTCAGTAGGTTAGGGGTCTCACGTTGCCACAAGCTGCAGTGTAGATCACAGATGTGGCTCAGATCTGGCATTGCCATGGCTGTGGTGTAGACCCCAGCTACAGCTCCAGTTTGACCCCATCCTGAGAATGTCCATATGCCACAGGTGCACCATAAAAAGGAAAAAAAAAGGAAAGCCAGAGACATTGATTTTTTAATTCAATTAGCAAACTGAATGGCAGATACTAATCAAGTTTAAAGGATTAGGTTTATTAAATTTTATTAAAACTTAAAGTTTACTCATTATTAAACTAAAAAGGTTAATTATAATAAAACATGATCAGATTTGACAAGAAAAATCGTAAATCAGTTTTGGATGAATTATTAAAGCCTTAACTAAGTGAAACTAGTTAGCACGTGGTTTTTTAATGATTTTTATTTTTTTCAATTATAGTTGGTTTACAGTGTTCAATTTCTACTGTATAGCAAAGTGACCTGGTCATATATATATATATATATATATATATATATATATATTCTTTTTCTCATATTATGCCCCGTCATGTTCCATCACAAGTGACTAGATATAGTTCCCTGTGCTACACAGCAGGACCTCATTGCTTATCCATTCCAAGTGCAACAGTTTGCATCTATTAACCCCAGACTCCCAGTCCCTCCCAGTCCTTCCCCCTTGGCAACCACAAGTCTGTTCTCCAAGTCCATGAATTTCTTTTCTTTAGCACATGGTTTTTAGCTGTATGTGTTTTACTCATTCGTTCATTCATAGGCCAATGAAATATGTCCTGTGCTCTACATCCAGGTTCAGGAATGCGCAGAATGCAGAGACAGGAACTTGCAAGGAATCCCCACTGAGTTGGGAAAATGATTCTGGTATCATACAGTGGAGCCGGCCGTGTAACTGTAGTTCAGGAGTCTTTCTTACCTAATCCTGGTCATGGGGGAAGCTACTGTAGGGCAGCGCTGTTGTACTGGGAGTGAGGGCGTGTTTGCCAGGGGACCTGCTGTAGGGCAACCAGCTATGGGAACGGGGAGCACGGGGGGCGGCGGGGGGGGAGCCATACATTACATATACCTGTGTGTTTCATACAGGGATGTGGGCTTGCCGTCTCTAAGAGTCAACTGATGGAGGAAACGCTTCCCTCATCCTCCCCTTCTTACACTTCTAGGAACCAGACCTGGATGGACCACGTGATCAAACGTTTACCAGGCCTGGCACGGTGAGACTAGTGATTAGAATGACGAGAGGCAGACGCTCCACTTCATGGCATACTTGAGCTGAGTCGAATATGATATGGGTCAAACTCTTCCTGATTGCTTCTAAAATGGGTTACGGGTAGCTATGAATAAACCACTAGTGTCCGTAAGTTGGCTGGGGGCTCAAAATACCCAATTTCTCACAATTTAATCTTGCATCTCGCCTACCTGTTCCAACTGTCTTCAGCAAGATGCCCCTCCAGATACCTCTTCAACTATCAACTAGTTTTCTACCCACATGTGACCAGAGGGGACAGAGCAGTGAGGAAACCTTGTGTTGTTAAGAGTCTATTTTGAACCAAACTCTGCGCTGGAGGCTTTCATAAGGCTCTCGTGTCATCACACCAAGCATCTGCTCCTTGGGAGCCATTATGCCAGTCGTGCAGACGGGGAGGACACTGCTTTAGCAGATTCCCCAGGGAGCGCAAGATGCAGGGTACCGGGTCTGCTTAGCAGCAAAACCTACAACCTTGATTCTCAGGACACAGCCCTGAAGGGTCACTTATGCTTGCTTTCTGCAATTTATTTATATTTTTTTTGTCTTTTTAGGGCCGCACCCATGGCATATGAAGGTTCCCAGACTAGGGGTTGAATTGGAGCTGCCGCTGCCGGTCTACACCACAGCCACAGCAAGGCGGGATCTGAGCCATATCTTCGACCTAAACCACAGGTCACGGCAACACCAGATCCATAACAGAGGGAGCCCAGGGATCGAACCTGCATCCTCATGGATGCTAGTCAGATTTGTTTCCACTGAGCCACAACGGGAACTCCCTGCTTTCTGCAATTTGGCATTTAATCTCAACTATGTAATTTGCCTCTACTTCACGTGTATTGCCTTTATATGCCTAAAGAAACTAGAAAACATCCTGTTTTATTGAATACCGTTACCCAGGAAGCAGTGGAGGTTACCATGGAGGTACAAAGTGCGAGAGAGTGAGGAGCGGAGAAACTTCATCAGGAACTGATTTGAGAAGACAGTTTTCTGTATTGGACAAGAAAATGCTGCTAGCATGAAATCTAGACCATGAACCAACTGTCATTAACAGGATCTTCTAGGGAACTTTGTCTTCAAGTCGCTCGTGTTATAGGAAATCTCATTGCAATATAGTTGTTTTTTTCAAAAGTTTTCTCAGCCTAAGTCAATGAATCCCTTTATTTCAATCAATACGATTCTTTTAATGTTCTAGGCTGGCCCTAATTCATACTATTAATCACTGAAGCACTTCTACAGCCATAAAAATCATTTCAATAAAATTAAGAAACTCTGCTTTCCTAGACGGGAACGCATAATATTTTCATTTTCACTTTTTTTCCTGATTTAAAAAAAAAGATCAAAAAAATGATTCCTTATTGTTTTCAAATGTATGGTCTTTCCTAAGAAACCTATGTGCCTGAATCCAGTATCTCAGCTCAACTTGGTCCTAGGCACATGACCCTGGGCAAATCATTTCACCTCTCTAAACCTCAGTTTTCTTTTCGATAGGATGGAGGTAATGACATCTTTTTTTCAGAGTTGTTTTTTTTTTTTAACTGTAAATACCACATCGAATCTCTTAACATAACATTTAACACATAGAGTTTGGTAAATATTATCTTTGAGACAAACTTTTGGTGGCAAATCTTAAGGCGAAGGATTTCTGATCATTTAAAATTTTGCCTCGAAGCCCATCACTCTGAATTTGTCATGCCTAGCCTCAGCACCCCAGCATGTCAAGTCTTAGTTCACGGTTTCTCATTCATAGTGATGAGTAACAAAGCAGTGAGTGGTTACCTATGATGATACACATACACACACACACACACACACACACACACACACACACACGATCATATGTTACACAAATGTTTACTTTGCTCCTTCTCTGCACAAAGACCTATGGGCAAGACAAAGATAAAGCAGATAAGCATCCGGTTGTCAGGCACTTACATTCAAGCAGGGGAGACAAGAGCCATAAATTACTGGAATGTAAGGTTGAAATACATAATAGCCACAATCTATTGGTCATCAATGCAGCTAGTATTTTTCATTTGGCATTTCTGTTTCAGAAATCAAACTTTTTTATTCCTAAGGGGAACTATTTTCCCTTCCCCATAGTCCCTGCCTTCTCCAATCAACAGGGGTCTTCCCTGGCCCCTGGCACACTGGCAGAGATACTGAGGAAGCCAATCAGGTACCAGAAAGGATGCTGAAGTCCTGGGAGGGATGCTCCCACTTTCTCTCCGCCCCCGTTCTCCTCAGGCTCCAAGATGACAAAGAGCATTTAGTCCACTGGACCAAGGTACCACAGACTGCCTAAAAAAATAAGACAAATCCCACCACGTAGGTCTCTCTCACTCTTTTGCCTTGTGGGCCAATGAACAGAGCATGTATTCTCTCACCTGCCACGTCCACCCCTCCAAGTACAGGACTAAAGGTTTGCCTTCCAACATTTCCCTCTTCCTCTTTCTGGAGTTCTGCTTCTGTCTGTGACTTTAGTCTGAGCCAGTAAAACCAAATGAATTATTCTGCGGCACTGTAATGTTTGGGCTGCATATTTTTACATCACTGCCATGCAGAAGGTAGCCCTGAAGACGACAGAGTGGGTCAGTACCTGCCATCACCTTCAACTTATCGAGTGTTTATTAAGCACCAGGAATTGGGCTAAGTGCTAGCCACACAGGAGGCTCACAATAGCACTACAAAGTGGCTAATGAGAAGTTCCACTTGACTGAGACTTTTCTCTGGGTTCTAAGGTTCGATGGGTGGAGGAGAAAGGTGATGCACTGATAGTGATTAATGAAGCAGGATTCACAAACACATGAGGGGATACGCTGGCCAGCAGAGAGGCAGGAAACAGGGAAGAAGAAAGGTGAAACTTTCAACTCCAGACTCTTATAAACCTCTCTGTGAGACAGTATGATCACTGCAAGATTTTTTGCTTCTCTGAAGACCCATGACTACAATTTCCAGGGGAGGGGTCAATTCCATTTTTGAGCATTTTCTGAGCACCTACAGCATTTTACACAAAGCATGGCACATGTGATCATCTATAATAGGCATCAGAGAATGAGCATTGGGTTCCGCCAGAGCTGGTGGGCAATAAATGGTAGTTAAGCAGAAAGGCTCCAGGAGCATACGTCTTAGGATGGTTGGGAGAAGTCAGAATTGATGGGTGTGTGTTTGAATTTAAATATGCAAAGTCAGTGCAGGAAGGGAAAGCAAGTGATATCAGTGTAGTCTCGAAGAGTCCTCTACAGTTCACAGAACAACCCCACCCCTCCGCCACCTTGATTCTCATCACAGCCTTACGAGATTTGTAAATAGGATATAACATGGTTTTTATTATTATTTTCAGGGGCTCAGAGAGCAGCAAGGTATTTCCCAAGACTTCCAAATTTTAAAGTGGCAGAGCCAGGATCTAAATTGATGCCATGATTCTCAGATAAAAATCCAATCCACGCAAGCCAATCAGAAATTACAGTTTATCTGTTGTGCCATTCGTGTTTGTGATTAGACATCCTGGGATGAGTCAGGAACAAACAGCAGGTGCCGAGGGCCTGGAGGAGGGCCTGGGGAGGATGTTTCAGGCTCGGTGAGAGTTGGGCTTGCAGGACACCCCACGTCTTCCTCAGCTGCCTTTGTAAAATCAACCTCTCATTCTGCGCCCTGAGGTCTGGGGAACCAACAGGGGGCGCTGTGGCTGACAACATCAGCTCTTGACAGGTGCCATCAGAGACCTTCCTGGGGCCCCAGTGGTGAGCCCCTGGCAGGGTGAGGGCTCCACTGCCCGCACTTCTGTCTTCGCATTCTGTCTGGTTTCCATTTGGCATCAGAAAGGAATCTCATGCTGGGGTCAGGGCCACCTGTGTCAGCCACAGCCAGAAACTCCCGTTTTGGTGTAGGGGACTTTTTCTTTCAGGATCCCTCAGCCAAAAAGAGTAGTCACCTGGGTTTCCTAATGGAAGAGGTGACGGCCATGGGGTGTTTTTTCTAAATATGCTCGGGCCATGATGTTGTATTTCTCCCCTCCTTCCCCTTTCCCATCCTCCCTTTCGTGCTTCTTCTCTTTTTTGCATGATTTATTCATTTATTTTCATTAGCGTATAGTTGAATTTCTGCTGTACCACACAGTGACAGACGTATGGACACATCCTCTTCCTCACACCATTTCCCTCATGCTCTGTCCCAAGAGGCTGGATGGAGTTCCCTGTGCTGCAGAGCAGGACCTCACTGCTTCTTCGCTCGAAATGGCATAGTTTGCATCTACTAGCCCCAAAGTCTGCATCACGGCAACACGATTCACAATCGCTTTTTACCTGCTTTTCTTTAGGGAATGTAACTCTATCCCACGCACCCCATCAGGTGCTAGAGCATAAAGGGAAGTTGGGACTTACCTCTTTTCTCTGAGTCCCCAACAGTTAACTGGGGAAGACAGGTCCCTCCAAACTCATGATGCATGGTGGCAGCCTGATGACAGGGCTGTGCCAGCATGCTATGTGGCAGCTCAGAACACAGTCTCGGCTCTTGGCGGGGAGAGCAGCAGAAATGGAGGAAGGCAAAGCATCCGGTTTAGACGGTGCAGGTGTGCGAGTGAGCACAGAGGAAGGCGGAATGCACGCAAGGTGTCCCAGGCACCAGGTAAAAGACCTGAGACGTCAGCCTTGAGCTGGGGGCTTTATGGAGAAGAGCAGCGCCATCAGGCAAGACTTACAGGAAAACGACTGTGGTGTCAGTGTAGACGGTGCACTGGAATCGGGTGAAACAGGAGCAGGGTCCTGTAGACACTGGAATGTGTGCAAGGCAATGACGATGGATGGACCAGGGCAGGGTAACTTCCCATAGACGCCCTCTGCCCTGAAAATGTTCCGTATCCCTCCCATGCCCTTACAGAGAGTCCAAAGGTAGATATAAATACAGTATTAGGACATAAAATGGAAACGCCCACATCTATGGTGAGATTAAAATGACTTTCTAGGTTTTTTTTTTTTTTTTTTCTGAAATGGACAGTTCTGTACAAGCTGACTGAGGCCGAACTTTTCTCATTTTCTTTTATGAGCCCTGCTTGAGGCTCCCTGAGCGTGAGCTCAGTGGGTGTGAGGGAGAGACGGTCCCTATGGGACCCCCTCCATGTCCCCTGCTAGTCTCATGCCTGCAGAAAAACTTGAGCCTCCTAGGCCTTCCCCCAGTGCCAAAGAATGAATTTCATCAGAGAAGTGAGAAAATGCAGAAACAAGGGAAAAGAGTCAAGCAAGACAAAATAAGAGTAGTTTACCCATTAAACAAAGTCAAGGCCCTTCAGTTCCTCCTCGAGGGCTGTAGATAAGATTCTGAGCCTTGTCCTTTGAGCTGTTTTGCAGATGCTGAAAACCCCATCAGGGGGAACAAGTTAATTGTACGCTGCCCACAAGCACATAGGTAATGATGCTGACTCTGGATGACCTCACCACCAGCCAATCAGAAGAATGTCCACCAGCCAATCACACACTCCCCAGCTCCCCGCCCTCATGCTGTCTTTAAAAACCTTTCCCTGAAAGCCAGCGGGGAGTTCAGGTCATTTAAGCACTGGCCACCTGGACTCCTTGCTGGGCGCCAGCACTAAATGCTTCACTTTCACCACAACCCAGCATCAATGGATTGGCTTTACCGTGTGTGGGCAGGTGGACCCTAGTTTGGTTTGGTAAACTTGGACCCCAAAGGGGCAACAGTTCCTAGTGGGCATCTCACCCATGGCACATGGGCCCCCGGCCAGTGGCAGCTCTTGGGTCCTGTCCAGCAGCTGCCCCAAATGCCTGCCGCTGACCAGGCATCACCAGCCCTGTGCACTTCCAATTCTGCATTTGAAAGCATAAGGCTTCAGCCTCGGTCTGATCTGCTCTAGTTTGTGAGACGTCCTTGGTAAGTAGCAGAGCTCACGGGTGATGCGTCACCTTGAGAACACCTTGCTTTCCTGTATTGCAAACTCCAGGCAACTCTGTTGCAAAAATCTTACACATTTCTGTTCCTGCCACTGGAACATAAGCTTCTTAAAGGAGTGTTTTGTTTGTAATTTTAATATGTCATGGATTTCCTGCTGTGCCACACTGGGTTGAGAATCCAACTGCAGCGGTTCTGGTCACCGAGGAAGAGTGGGTTTGTCCCTGGCCTGGCGCAGCAAGTTAAAGGATCCAATGTTGCCACAGCTGCAGCTCAGATTTGGCCCTTGGCCTGGGAACTTCCACATGCCATGGGTGTGGCCATAAAAAGAAAAAAGTAAATTTTAATAGGTCATGGCGGTAACACACATCATCAGTTTAATAACGTTTTGTTGATTTAAAAAAATCCTTCTTTAAGATATATAAACAGTGATTATAAAACACACTCCAATTTCACAATATCAAGCCAAAATAATGCGCCACATTGTATTGAGAAAATACGGCTTAGGAAACTCTGTCCTCTTAGCACCCAGCATGCAGTGGGGACAGCAGAGGTGTCAAGGCCCCACAGAAGTCCCTGGCCCAGCCTCCCCTCCCAGTGTCCACACCACCAGGGGCTGTCATGTGACCATCATCCTCCGACGCAACCCAAGCAGAGGTGAGAGGCGGTTCCCCGTGAGTGAGCCTTTCCACGCCCCCATTCTCGAGACTGGAAATGAAGGGCCTGGGGTGGTGGAGTTACGGTAGAAGGGTCTGGGTCTCTGCTTCACCACATCCAACCTGCACAGGACCGACCAGTGTTAAGTCATGGGGGTTCCTGTTTCTTCCTACTCTTGTTGTGTAGTTGTTACCAGGCCACCATCTAGCTCGTCTTTGCTAATCCCATAGGTCAGAACAAGTGTTTTCTAAATAACTGCTTGAATCCTACAATTTTCGAATATCAATTGCCCTGCTGAAGTCAGATGAGGAAATGGTTATGCGGGAGCTTTCTAAGCTCAAAGTCATGCGCAAAAGTGAGGAGCTTTTCTATTGGGAAGGCAATGGCTGACGTTTATACACCATCTATTTTAATGGTCACAGCCATGCAGGGGATGCCCCCTTCCTGGGCCGGTGAGGACTCCGTGCTTTAGAGTTTACGTGTCTCATTCAAAGCTATTCACGCGCAGCTAGTTATGGGGTGGCATCCAGATTCCCCACCATCCTTCAATGTGAAGCCCTGACCAACTCTCAACTATTCTGCCAAGGAAAAAAAAAAAGAGAGAGAGAGAGAAAGCTTTTGCAGCGCTGACATCGCTTTGGGTCACCAGGAGTGCCAGTTTTGTGCACGGGAAGGAAAGCTCACATAGGGAGAGAATTTCTAGACCAAAACATCCCAGTTGCTCAGCAGGAAGATCATGACTTAGCTTTTCCTGGGAAAGGGACAGAGAGAATTAAGTCATAGAGAATTACGGTATGTGTGGGAGTTCCCGGCCTGGCTCAGCAGCAACGAACCCGACCAGTATCCATGAGGATGTGGGTTTGATCCCTGGCCTTGCTCAGTGGGTAAAGGATCCAGCATTGCCATGAGCTGTGGTGTAGGTGACAGACATGGCTGCGATCCCGCATCGCCGTGGCTGTGGCATAGGCCAGTGACTATAGCTCTGATGTGCCCCTTAGCCTGGGAACCTTCATATGCCACAGGAGCAGCCCTCTAAATACAAAAAAATACTCAGGGTTTGTGAATTAGCCCGCCTCGCACAAGCCCCCATCGCAACCCCTATTATCTGTACAAACTCAGCTACTTTTTATGTGAAATGAAGTTAACCCGACGACTTCCTTTATGACGCCGACGCGGAGGTGAGAATTAAGGAAGCTGTTTCAGGTGAACCCTGACAAAGTGACATCTACATAGTAAGCCCTGAGGGAGAGTTACCTATTAATCATGCTGTGTATGACCCAGAGGTCCAGGATGCCACGCCAGTGTGTACCAGGGGACATCCCAGTATGCGCCGTCAGGAAAGCTTCCAAGGAGATGGCAGTTCGAGTAAGAGCTGGAGGAAGAAGGGTGATTAGCCCAGGAGACTTCTAGACGTGCTTCCTGGTGCTCCAAGTGGCAGCAAGGGCACGAACGTGAACTTTAGGCAAAATACAGGTGCAAATTAAAGACGCAGAGGTAGGAGTTCCCATTGTGGTGCAGTGGAAATGAATCCGACTAGGAACCATGAGGTTGCAGGTTCGATACCTGGCCCCGTTCAGTGGCTTAAGGATCCGGTATTGCGTGAGCTGTGGTGTAGGTCGAAGACTCAGCTCGGATCCAGCATTAATGTGGCTCTGGTGTAGGTCGGCAGTTACAGCTCCGATTAGACCCCTAGCCTGGGAACCTCCATATGCCGCGGGTGCGGCCCTAAAAAGCCAAAAAGTAAAAAAATAAAATAAAGACGCAGCGGTAGGTGGGCTCAAGTTACGAGGAATCTGAAGCTTGGTTATACTTCAAATGTGCCCCAGACACAAGATGAGTCCCTGAAAGGCTGTGGACTTGCTTTACCTCCTGGGCAGCTGCTACTGGATTTTTCCAAGGCCGAAAGGCTGCTGATTCCCAGTTTGAAGAGCTTTGTCACTCAGGCTTTCCTTTAGCGAGTCATGCCGCGTATCTTCAAAATTCGACCAGATCCCCTTTCTCCGTGACCGTGAACTAACACAGTCTCTTTTCTGGATTTCTGTACCTACCTCCTGAGCCACTTTCCCTCACACAACGGCCCCAACAGCTGTGCTCCGCCACCGCTGTAATCTCTCCAAGGCCTGATCAGATTATGGCTCCCCGCTTAAAACCATCTCATCATTTTGCTTTTTACGTAGGAAAAAAAAAAAAATCCAAAATCCTTACCACGCTCCATACAGTCCTACATAAACTAGATTCCCCCCTTCTTTTTAACCTTTTCAGTTTCCATTTGAAAACCTGCTTCATAGGCAGACTTTGTCAGAGAACTCCAGGTCGGAGAGCTCTGTATCTGCCCCTCCACAGAGCCAAAGGCATGGCTCTCCACGCCCAACTGCTGGTACAATTTTAAGCGACTTTATCAGCCTCCGGATCAAGCTCCTGCATTCATCTGTCTGCAGGCCTGTATTTGTTTTTCCTTCTCTGGAAGATAAATTCTGATGGGTGGGAATTCTGTCTAATCTTAAACACCTGGAAGAAGTTATGGCGCAAATTAGAGGGGACTGGGAGACAGTGAAGCTGTGATCATCAGTCTAAGTCCCAGACCCTTTTGGGTCTGAAGTACCTGTTATCACCACTACTTCTTTTTTTTAAAAAAAAAAATTTATTATAGTTGATTTACACTGTTCTCTCAATTTCTACTGTGCAGCAAAGTGACCCAGTCATACATCTATACACACCCTCTTTCTCCTATTATCTTTCATCACATTCTATCACGCAAGTGATCGGACATAGTTCCCTGTGCCATACAGCAGGACCTTATTATCTGTCCATTCTCAACGTAACAGTTTGCATCTGTTAACCCCCGAACTCCCAGGGGAACTTGGATTTTAAACAGCCACCTTCAGGTGATAAAATGTTGACCTGATCTAATTACATAATCACACAGATGCTATTACATTGATCTAAATTGACTGATTTAATTTTTCACTGCAGTTGACCCTGAAACAACGCAGGTTTGAACTATGCAGGTTCTACTTATATGCAGACTTTTTTTTTAAATTTTTTTCCTGCCGTACAGCATGGGGTTACACGTATACCACTACTTCTAATCACTGTCACCACCACCACCCTCATCATCACCAACACCCATCTTTCTTTTTGCCTTTTTTTGCTTTTTGGCTTTTTAAGGGCTGTACTTAGAGCATATGGAAGTTCCCAGGCTAAGGGTTGAATCAGAGCTGTAGCTGCCGGCCTACACCACAGCCACAGCAATGCAGGATTCGAGCCACATCTGCAGTCTACACCACAGCTCAAGGCAATGCCGTATCCTTAACCCACTGAGCGAGGCCAGGGATCGAACCCGCATCCTCATGGATACGAGCCAGGTTCTTAACCCCTTGAGCCACAACAGGAACTCCCACCACCCGTTTTTTATCGGCACATTCAACAACACCATCTTATAATAACAGCTGCCTCTAGCCAACACATGTCATGTGCCAGACATTCTGCCACTTTCTTATTTAATCTTCACAATGAGAGCAAGTTGACACCACTTTCTTTGTTTTTCGGTGGGAGAGACTCAGCGCAGAGCTCAGAAAACTCAAATGAATTGTTCAAAATCACAGAGTTAAGAGGCAGGGGAATGGGTTTCAAGCCTCGGTCTGCTTGAACCCAGAGGCAGTGCTTTCCGCAAGGCAACCCTGCGCTCCCACTTTATTCCAGGTTAGCTCATTTCATGACCACTGGCTGGATCTCCAGGACTCCAGCTCCTCCCCACCCTTTGGGGTTTTTAAGCTCATTTCATCCCACTCTTTCCTTCTGCAAAGACAGTGGCTTGGAATTGACGTCTGGTTCCTGTGCTCTCAGCCCCCCTCCTGACTCTTTATCATGAAGCCCTGAAACCAGGTCCACCCCAGTTCTCGTTCCAAGTGGGAAATATGAGAACATGTGTGCAGAGCTGGGTTGGCGAGATCAAGTCATTAAGACACATCCACTGATGGGCTCTCGGGGTCCACATGTGGTCTTCCGTTGTCTTAGCTAAGTGCTGGCCGTCTTCATTTTCATGTGAAAGATTGACGCCAGACAATCCAGTGTCTTGATGGGCACATCCATCAGAGCCAGAGACTGGCAAGACTCCTGCTTGCCAATTCCCTTGCAAAGACTTCCTAATAGAAATTAAGAGATCTTCTTGAAACGCACGTGATGGGATGACGCTTTTTGCTCTCATTATGTTAACCACATTAGAGCCCAGTGCATTAAGCCTTGCTTTTGGAATTACACTAATAAGAAGCTGAAGAGCTGCAGATTTGAGTTAAATCTTTGACATCTCAAGAGGAAAAAAAAAAAAATCATCAGAAAAACACGCCTTACATTTTCTCTCCCTTGTCAGACAAATTGGTATTCTGTTGATCTTGTTTTTGAAATATCTTGCATTTCAAGCCATTAGAGAGAGAAAACACTTATTTGTCATCACTTTCCTAGGATGCTTAGCTGTGCACTGTCAAGGATGATTTTTCAGACATAATCCAGCCATGTGGGGATTGCTATTTGTGTTAATTAGTATGTGACAGCTTGGATTTCTCCAGAGGGCCTCCCAATGCTTGTGGCTTATTTAAAGCAAGGAGAACCAAATCTACTGGGCAGAAATCATTACAGGCCTAACATTTCTTCGGCACAACCCTTTCGCCCTGGGTGGTTTTAGAAGATGTTTATTTCAGTTACAGCCAAGTATGTTTTCATGTGGTCAGGCTCCCTTTCCAAGGCTCATAGAGACGGTCTCTTATCTGCAATTTTGAAATCCGAAATTCTGAAGGCTGATGATTTTTTGTAAGTATCTGGCAGTAAAACATTACCTGACTTGACATGAGGCTTTTTATAGCCTCTCTCCCTTTAGTGTGTATGTGTTTGTTGTTAATTGCATAACTATCCATGTATTTGTTGTCCCTGGCCCTACTGGGGACATGACTTTCCTAAAATTAAAGGAAAGAAAGGAAGAAAGAGAGAGAGAGAAGGAGAGACTGAGAGAGAAAGCAAGGAAGGAAGGAGGGAGAAATGGAAGAAGAAATGGGGGATGGAAGACGAATTCTAATGTTTACTTTTTGTTTTGTTTTGTTTTATTAAAGTACAGTGAATTCTGCTGTACAGCAAAGGAGCCAGTTATACATATATATACACACACACATATACACACACATATATACACATATATATATACACATACATATATATACATACACACACATATATACATACATACACACACACACACACACACACACACATATATATATATATATATATATATACACACACACACACTCTTTTTCTCATATCATCTCCCATCATATTCTATCCCAAAAGACTGGACATAGTCCCCTGTGCTGTACAGCAGGACCCCATGCCCATCCATCCCAAATGTAGTAGTTTGTATCTACTAACCCCAAACTCCGCATCCATCCCATTCCCTCCCCCTCGGGAAGAAAGAATTCTCAAGCGCAAGCCCTACAGCTTGACTGAGACACTCTTTCCCTGCTGATGACATTGTAAGGATATAAATGAAATCTTCATCAGTATTCAACCCTGAGTTCAACTGGTAGACTGATGACCGACTGCCAAGTTGGTAAAAACTCAAAGCTTATCTTCGGTTTCTAGGCAACCCCTCCTCCCTTCCCTGTCAACATAGCCTCCTCTCTTCTCCATAACCAAAAACAAAACAAAATAAAACAAAACAAAAGCCTCTCCGTCTCGTCATATTGCAAACCCTGAATTCACTCCTCTATGAGGCCTTCCTTATCTCCCTGGCATGGTCATCTCCACGTCTGTCCAGGAGAGCCAGGCAGGAACCTTGACCACACTCAAACTCTGACTTGGCATTACCTGCACGTCTCTCCTACTTGACTGCAGAGTTTACTCATTCATTCATTCTTTCATTTATTCAGGATATTACTGAAGTGTTATTCAATGCCAGGCCTTAGAGCAGGTACGTCTATCATTTTATTCTTTGAATAATCATTGCCGAAACCTTTCACACACTTACTAACGCCTCCATTTTCCCAGAAGAAAACCTGAAAACGGAGGCTCAGAGAGTCGGGACAGCTTTTCTAAGGACATGTGGCTTGGACGTTGTCGAGTTAGGGTTTTTAACCCAGGTCTTTCTGACCTGACCATCCGCAGTGTGCAGAGGCTGCACGGTGCTTGGGGGACATGCTGTCCTTGTGCTTTCTTTCGGTCAGGCTGCGGCGCTTACTGAAGTGGTTTTTAAATAGGTAGTTAGACCTATTGTTTGTTTCTGCCATTAGATGACTCAGAAGAACAGAGATCGCCCACCTACCTGCCTGCTGAAGGAGTTACGCCCTGGTCTTAGACTTTGACCCAGTGTTTCCCGCACAGACCTGTTCATTGACTTTTCCTTTTGGGGCATGTTCCAGAAGGAAAGATACAGCCTAAAATTAAAGCTGCTTAAACACAAGAGAATGCATTATTTTTAATTTGAAGGATAACTTTATGACTGGCTACCATGAGAGTCAGTGGAAAGTAAGGCCCCAGACTCCACCAGTCAGCGGCTGGCATCTCCCCAAGTCCGCACCTCTGTTGCTGCAACACAATTATAGTGAACCTACTGTTGATCCTCCAGGATATAGGCAAGCGAGGGAATCTGGTTTCTGTTAGTCCAACCCGATTTTTCCACAGTTCTCTTGCAGTTTATTTATTTGTTTTTTGCTCAACAGGACGTAATGTTTATATATAATCTTTGTTGATTTGTGTCGTGGCGACTGAGGCTGATTCACTGCTGCATGGAGTGTCACCATCAAAGCGTCCCGCAATTAATCGCACACGGAGGTCTGTGGAATGACTGATCAACAGGGACCTGCTGTAGAGCACAGGGAATTCCACTCAATATTCTGAGATCATCCATATGGGAGAAGACTCTGAAAAAGAACGGCTGTGTGTCGATGCATAACTGAGCCACTTTGTTGCACAGCAGAAATTATCGTAACATTGGAAATCAACAAGACTTCAATAAAACTTGAAAAAAAGAAGTGTTTCAAACAGAATGCAAAGGGCTTAAGTAAGCAGGACTTTGGACCATTTGAAGCAAGGTGAATGGGCCATAGTGCCTGGAACCAGGTGACTGAGGGAGAGCGGAGAAAATGAAATCAAATGTTACAGGGAAGGTGAGACCTGTAGGACAGTGTGGCCAGGCCAAGGATCTTTGCTTTTGCTCTAAGTGGGATGGGAAGTCCTTGGGGAGGACTGATGAAAAGAGTGGCATGGTGTGATTTCCGCTTGATAGAATCATTCTGGCTGCTGCTTTGAAGGTGAACATTTATTTTGTTTTGTTTTGTTTTGTTTTTGTCTTTTTGTTTTTGTCTTTTTGTTGTTATTGTTGTTGCTATTTCTTGGGCCGCTCCCACGGCACATGGAGGTTCCCAGGCTAGGGGTCGAATCGGAGCTGTAGCCACCGGCCTACGCCAGAGCCACAGCAACGCGGGATCCGAGCCGCGTCTGCAACCTACACCACAGCTCATGGCCACGCCGGATCGTTAACCCACTGAGCAAGGGCAGGGACTGAACCCGCAACCTCATGGTTCCTAGTCGGATTCGTTAACCACTGCGCCACGACGGGAACTCCTGAAGGTGAACATTTAAAAATCCAGGGATGAATCAAGGAGTCTCTGTGGGAGGTACTGTGAAAGTCAAGTTCATGGATGATGGTGCCTTGTACCTCTGCAGTGAGAAGTAACCCCATTGTATAAATAGAGTAGTATACTAATATACTAGTGGGTTTGAGTTTTCACACCTCCCTGTGTCCAGGCTGACACTGACTTTGGACTTGACATTTGACTTATATTGACCAAAAGGATGGTATCAAATTGAGATACACGAGAGACTGAAAAACTGCTTATGTGTTGCTACTTTCTGGTCACCTTAATACCAGCAGGCCTGGATGAGCCTGTTTGAGGAATGTGAGAGATGCGGAGTAGAACTGAGTCAGGGAAGCTAAAGCCACCAAAGCTCATCACAGGCTGGCCACAAACATGTAAAACAAAGTAAGCCAAGCCAGGTCCAAATAATTAAAACTGCTCTTTTGACCCGCAGGCTTATGAAACACAGGAAGCCATGATGTGCTAAGGTCTGGAGGAGTCTGTTATGCAGCATGCTAACTGATACACATATGAAGACAGAGCAGATGTGTTGATGGTAGTCTTTTCTGTTTACTTCTATTTGTTCATAGCGATAGGAAATACGAACAATGATTGTGGAGTTTCCATCGTGGGTGGAAACGAATCCAACTAGGAACCATGAGGTTGCAGGTTCGATCCCTGGCCTCAACTCAGTTGCCGTGAACTGTGCTGTAGGCTGCAGACACAGCTCAGATCCCGTGTTGCTGTGGCTGTGGTGTAGGCCAGCAGCTACAGCTCTGATTAGACCTCTAACCTGGGAACCTCCATATGCCACAGGTGCAGCCCTAAAAAGACAAAAGACAAAAAGTAAAATAAAATAAAAATAAATTTAAAAAGAACAATGATTGAGAATGAGGATCAGAGAAGAGGTATCAGACTCTCGAGGAGGAGGTTTTTGAGTGAGAAGAAGGTATAAAATATTCATCTAGGAGAATGAGAACGAAAATAAACAGTAGAATTGGGTAGAATAACTTAGACTAAGATCCCAATTAGGATTAATGCCTTAAAATATGAAGAGACACAGGGCAACATGCCTGTGTGTTTTTCTTCGGGGAAAAAAACCATGAGATAGAAGGCAGAGACTTGAATTTAACCAGGCTTATTTCAGTTTTGTTTTGGAAAAAGGAGGCAATGGTGTCAGGAGTTAGCAAACATTTTCTGTAAAAGGAGATACAGTAAATATTTTAAGCCTCCTGTGCCACAGAGTCTCTGCAGTGACTACTGAACTCTGCCGCTGCAGGCACGGGCAATATGGAAACACATAGCGTGGCTTTGTGTTCCAATAAAACTTTATTTGCAGAACACATGACCAGTCCCCAAGTCTAAAGAGTTGAGGGTATCTGGAAGGGAATGAGTATCGTGTTAGTCAATGTAATCAAATTGGGTAAAGAGGAGGTAACTGACCACATGAAGAATGAACACTCTTCCACGTATCAATTGGTATGTGTGTATGTGCTGAAATAGTACTCACCCACCTTGTCAACCTTACTAGGTAAAGACAACTTGTTTTCCTTACTATCTACACCACTTTATCCTTCCAAGAGCCGACTGAGAAAACTAATTTCCTTGAATCCTTGTCAAGAGTTAATATGCACAGATGCCTCTCTTTCTCTTTGCTAATTTTGTGGTTATGAATGGCATCAGATTGTCATTTTAACACCACATGTTCTTGGCTCACCATTTTTTCTGGACTCTCAGAACCACCACCTTGTTCACTGACCATCAGCTCCGTGGAACGGATGCATGTAGAGAGAGGCTGCACGCACGTGCCAGGTCCTCTGTTCACTGGCCGTCAGACCTCCTCACAACGTGGACACACGGATGAATCCCATGCACCTGTCCGGGCCTGTTCCAGGCCCAAGGCCAACCCTGATCAGGATGGGATGTAGTTTGTGGCCTGAAGCCAATTATTTGATGGACTCTAGAAATAAGCCACCGAGCTCAAATGCATTATTTATTGGGGGACTGCAACATCTTCTTAAGCATCACCATGGCTCTACTTAGGCTTATGAAAATGGCTCCTATGGAGGGTGCATATTTCTCAGTGTTAATAGAAATATGAAATTCCACAGTGACTTGGATCTTCCCTTTATAGCATCCATTTGCAGATGGACTTAAAGAGAGGGTCTCACTGCCAGCATGCCTCAAACATAGAAGCCCATAAATATTTTATTATGTCTCCACTGCAAACGTCACATTGCGAGCACTTTTAATACTTATATTACTACAAAAATAACTGCTCCTTCTCAAAAAATTTAAAAACAGGGAAAATGACAAAAAAATAAATTCTTTTTTTTTTTAATTTTTTTTTTAGGGCCGCACCTGCGGCATATGGAAGTTGCAAGGCTAGGGGGTCTCATCAGAGCTGCAGCTGATGGTGGCGTACACCACAGACACAGAAATGCAGGATCTGAGCCGAGTCTGCGACCTACACCACAGCCACAGTCATGCTGGATCTCCAACCCACTGAGCGAGGCCAGGGATCAAACCCACATCCTCCATCCACGTTGGGGAGGGTGACCTTTGCTCAGTCGCCCTCAGATTCACATGCTTCTCTCTTCTGGACACAGACACACCGAGAAATAACGTTCTAATAGCTACTTGGGCATCCCTCAGCCCCATCAAGTGAATACATAAAATTAACCGTCACGCGGGGCAACAATATCTTCCAAAGACGGATGAAATAATACAATAGCTAAGTCTACAACACCAAGCAATGTCTCTGGCTCACAATACGTCCTCAGGAAATATTCATTCCTTTCTCTCCCTCTGCTGAGGAATCAGGCTTTCACAGTTGATGCCACTATCATCAGCACAACCCTCCAACGCAAAAGAAAATTACGTAGAATGATGCATGAGAGGAGAAGAGGAGAAATGAAGGGCACATATCCATTGTTCCCACAAGCCCTTGATTTGAGTCAGGCAGGGATTCTCGGGGAAGTGATGCTCTCGGAGGAGTGGGTCTGTCTGACCACCCACGTTCACCAACCTCACCGCAGTCAAGTTAAAGTTCCCAACAGCACTTGTTGTTTAAAGGCAACCTTCCAAAACTAATGCAAAAGTCAGAAGGGCTGTGAATGGGACACATGTCTGCAGCTGGGTGGTCCCAGAAGCACATCCTAGACACAGAGGTGAGTGCATTTAAGTAGAAAGGGGTCTCAGGAAGCACCATAAATGACCAGAACTGAGGCGAGGCTGGAAGGAAAACAGTGTATCTTTCATTAGTGAGCAAGCACCTGCTGCAAGCAGGTTGCGGAGGCGGGGGGGTCCCCTACCACTGAGGATGTAGGAAGACTGGACGGAACCCATCGCTGAGTTATCTCACTCAAAGGAAGGAATCTGGGGTGTGTACCCACCACTCCTGTCTGTCATTGGTTGGGGGTTTTTCTCTGGGAAGTTGCTTCCCAGCCTTCTGGCTGCCTCTGTCCTGCTTGTGGGCAGACCATGTTCTGGCCAGCAAAGGACTCAGCTAAAGAGCCCCAAGTACTTATAGAAAAACGGCCTCAGGGTAAGGAGATGGTGAGTGAGAAAGGCATGGGGATCAGACAGCAACAGCTGCTACAAATAAAAGAGGAGACGTGCGTTTACGATAACAAAAAACTTCAGTCAAGATTAGCCTCATCACAGTGGCAACAGAAATGCCATCACTAAAACACCAAAACATGCAAAAGAAAACGTCAGCATGAAGATGGAGGGGTGAAGAACGACGATTAAATTGGGGGACATGACAGCTCACTGGAACAGGTTTTGGACTTCTTCCCTGAAGCTTTTCAAGAAATATGCAGTGTGGGGAGTTCCCACCCTGGCGCTGTGGGTTAAGGATGTGTCCACGCCGCACCTGTGGCATAGGTCGTAGCTGCACTTCAGATTCCTTATGCTGAGGGTGTGGCAAAAAAAAATACAGTATACTCCTTTTTTGCAGCTACATCAAAGGACCTCTCTAGTTTCCTATGTGAAGAGTATCTGAAGTGTTGAATAAGCTAAACAAAAGGTGCTTTGTATGTACACACACACACACACACACACACACACACACACACACAGAAAACTAAAAAGAATCAATAAATCCAGGTTCCACATTGTTTTCTTCACTATGTTTGTTTTCATATTACGTATTTAATTGCAGGTTTATGCCATAGTATTGTTTTTAATAATGCCTTCATAACCCAACTCTCAACACCGAGCTGAGCTGATTTCAAATCCTAAACTCAATCGCTCCCTACCTGGGAGGGATTTTATACTCACCTGTCTGGACTCAAAGGCTACCATGAGGATTTTAATTCTCTAAATTCTATTTTTTTTTATTTTTGGGTAAGAGAAAATATTTATCCCACTTTTCTAGTTTTTCTATTTTTTTTTTATTTTCTATGTATAACTGGGGTAAAAAATAAACACATAAGACTGACCGTTGTCACCATTCCTAAGTGCACAGTTGAGTGCTGTTAAGTCCACGCACAGGGCTGCGCAGCGACCACCCACCTCCATCCACAGAGACTTTTCATTTCACAAAACAGAAACTCTGACCCGCCGACGAATAACATCCCATTTCCTTCCCCTCCGGACTGGAAACCACCGCTTTACTTCTTGCATCCATGAATTAGACTATTCTAGACACCCCCATACAAACAGAATCATGTCATACAGTATCGGCTTTTTGTAACTGACTTCTCTCACCCTGCAGAACATCCTAAAAGTTCATGCATGTCTAGCATGTATCAGAATCCCCTTCCTTTTCTATTTTTATTTTTATTTTTTTGCTTTTCAGGGCTACATCCACGGGGATATGAGAGTTCCCAGGCTAGGGTTAGAATTGAAGCTGCAGCTGCCAGCCTACACCACAGCCACAGCAACCCCAGATTCGAGCCGCATTTGTGACCCATACCACAGCTCACAGCAACACCGGATCCTTAACCCATTGAGCGAGGCCAAGGATCGAACCCGCGTCCTCATGGATACTAGTCAAGTTTGTCCACACTGAGCCATGATGGGAACTCCAGAATTCCCTTCCTTTTTAAGGCTGAGTAATATTCCATAGCGAGGATATACTGCGTTTTGTTTCTCCGTTCATCTGTCAAGGCGCACCTGGGTAGCTTCCACCTTTTGGCCACTGTGAACACTGCTGCTGTGAACACAGGTACCCAGTCCCTCGTGTTTTCACATGGGGAGACAGGGACTCCCCAGGAAGCAGGAAATGACTCGCTGGTTCAAATGGCCACAGGCGGCAGGACTTGGGCTCTGTTCCAAGTTGCTGAAGTCCAAAGCCATGTTCTTCCCATACCACCAACCAATTTGTTTTCTGGTTACTTCCCGTGCCTGGGATGCTGGGGACAGAGAAGTGAGTAAAACAAACCCAGGCTTCGCCTTTTCATGTTTCTATTCCAGGGAGGGAGACGTTGAAAACTGGCCAAACACACTACAGATTGTGATGTGTTTTATGCAGAAAATATGTTGGGCTCTGGTCCCTGGTGAGCAGAACCTCTCCACACAGGACAGGCCTCTTCAAGGGCATGACCTTGAGCAGATGATCAAAGGACGAGGAAAAGCCAGGCAGGAGTGGAATCAGAGACGGCGCCTTCCAGACAGAAGGGGCCGTACGCACGCCTCTAGGAGGGAAACAAGCTTGGCCTCACCCAGGAACACGTGTGACAGCCACTCATCTTGAGCAAGGAGATCAGGAGTGTGCGCTGAGGACGAAGAGGCAGGCAGGTGCTGAGTCACGCAGGGATGCTATTGAGGATTTTACGCTCAGAGCAACAGGAAGCATGGGTTTCGAGCATCAGACGCTGCGATCTGATTAACATTTACCACTCTGACTCTGTAACACTGTTACTACTAACCATCACCCTCCTCCCTGACGTTTACTGTACATTTACTATCTTCAGGTATTGGTTTAAGCTCATAGCAATGTCTTCGTTATTGTAGCACTCCTCAGAATCTACTACTGTCCGAGACTCAGAGACGTAAAGTAAGCTGCCCAAGGTCACACAGCTTATAAGTAGTAGAAGTAAGATCCCAACCTTTGCAATCTGACTCCAGTAACCAGACATAAAGGGAAGACATAACGTCGATGCAATACTTGGGTACCAATCTGTTTGGATGCAGTTTTTCATTTGCGTATTTTGCAAAGACTTATTGCACGGGGCTTTCCAGACAATAAAGACTGAATACCATCTTATAGCTGTAAAATATTTTTTACTGAGCACAGCGTCTTTCTTTTCTGTTTTCTAAATTTTTACTGAAGTATAGTGGATTTCCAAGGCTGTGACAATTTCCACTGTACAACAAAGCGATTCAGTTATACGTGTGCACACATCCATTCTCTTCAGATTCTTTTCCCAGATGATGAGCACAGAATATTGCGCAGAGGTCTCTGTGCTCTACGGCAGGTCCCTGTAGGCCAGTCATTCTACATACCTCAGTGTGCATATGCCAACCCAAGCCCCCAGTCCATCCCGCCCCCCTCACTTGTCCCGTTGGGTAACCTTAAGTTTTTCAAAGCCTGTGACAGTGTCATGACCTTGACTGTGTCTAACCCTCTCGACATCCCTATGAAACAGCAGACATGAAGGGACTCTTGGTGCCAGATGCAAGTGGGCAGGATAAAAAGCCTCTTTCCGCATCTGGCACCTCCCACCTGGGCAGGCAGGTCACTAGGGCCACAGCCCTGGTTTCTCTCTGCATTGCTGCTCTGGGGACATCTAGAGACTTCTTATCAGCATAAATACAGGAGAAACGCAAGCCTTCCTAGCTCACCCACTTTCTCCTCTTGAGAGCCGCTGTCAATAGGCAGCTGGAGGCTCTGCTTGCTCTTGGACTTGGGAAACCTGGGCAGCAGAGACTGAGAGAAGGCTGCTCCATCCAGGAGTCTGGTGCCCAGGGGAACGAGCCTGGCTCATTCCCTGGATCTGAAGCCTAACTCAGGTTCTACAAGCTGAGTTCTGCAGTCTCTCCCTGCTGATGCCTGTAAGAGGGATATGGCGACTTTCCCATCCCCGCCTAGGTTTCCTTTTTTCACTCCTCAGCTGGTTTCGCGCTCAGACGGGGGATGAGGCATGGCATCCGCTGACCTCCGATGGCAACATTAGGCATATAGTAGTGACTTGGTAATGTGCGGGTCACTTCTCTTTTTCAGAGAGGCTCAAGGACCCCTATCGAGTCACACGACTCACCAGTGATCGTTGACATTCGAGCTCACATTTGTCTGTCCTCTGTGCCCCAGGGATTTAAAAAAATCAATGAATGAATGAACGCACATAGAATTCTTGGCTTAACAGAGCCCCGTTGGTGCCCGCCACAAAGCACCCACTTTGTAAGGGTTTCCCAGATCTAGAACCCGCCTACTCATCTCCAAGGGTTTTCTGCAAGGCAGGGGCACCTCCAGGGGTGGCTCCAAAAAGCCATGTGCCTGGCTCTGAAACCCAGCTCTGCCGGCTCCTCTAGCCAAGAGCCATAATAGCTCCAGGCACCGCTAGCCCAGTGCAGAGGCTGCTATCAATAATTCAAGGAGCCAGGGAAGCTGAGCGTCTGCTGTTTTGCAAAAACACTGCCTCGTTCTGCGGCTCACAGCACGTCAACCCTCTGCGGTCTTACTGAGGCAATTGCTTCTTTGTCGGGTGGGAAGCAGGCAGCCTAACCCAGAAGGGCATTTTCTCTCCTACGCGAAAGAAGTAAAAATAAACACTGTCAGTGACAGCTGACCTCAGATCATCCTGTGACATTATCCAAAGGTCGGAAGGTGGAGCCAAATGTCAAAATACTGGGAGGAAAGACTGCTTTTTGGATGTGGACATCTGCGGACTCCGCCGATGTCTCCACGCTACCTACGCCTGATTGCCTTAGAGTTCGGGCCTCAGGAAAATCATCTTTGACTTCATCTCTGGATGTTTTTTTTCTTGTGCTCGACAGAAGAAACAGGAAGTAGGTTCCATTTTTTTTTTTTAAATGAAACTCATTTTTGGGTATTGGTTAAAATAGCTGCTTTTATCATTGATGAGAAATGGATGTCAGAAATGTGTGATTGCATTGTGCACATTTTTACTGGAAGAATAAAGTGAGGTAAAAGAATATAGGGTAGGATTAAGAGGTACAGAGGACTATATATAAAATATGCTGCGAGGATACACTGGACAACATGGGGATAGAGGCTACATTTTATAATAACTCTAAATGGAGTTTAACCTTTAAAAATTATGAATCACTCCGTGGTACACCTGTAACTTACAGAAGAGTGGACACCCGTGATGCTTCAAATAAGACAAAAGATTAGGGTTATAATGAGAGTCTATTTCTAGAGTAATAAAAATAAATCAACTGCAGGTACATGATTTTGACCGCCATCCAACTGCCTTTCTTCAGTACAGACCATGTCATGATGCTTTATCCTATACAACCTGTAATTAGTCTCCGTTCTACAGGATAAAATACCGAAGTCACGGTCCCCAACGTCTCAAATCTTCTCGAGTTTTTATTGTGTTTCCACCATCCTAGGCAAAACTTCCAATAATCTGTTCCTGAACTAGATTCGGAATACAACATACAGGACTTTTCAACACTCTGACATCTGGGCTCAGCTTCCAAAGTGCCTCCCCATCCTCGTCTCTTTTCTTTTCTTTTTTTTCTTTTTTTTTTTTTTTTTGTCTTTTTGTTGTTGTTGTTGCTATTTCTTGGGCCGCTCCCGCGGCATATGGAGGTTCCCAGGCTAGGGGTCCAATCGGAGCTGTAGCCACCAGCCTACGCCAGAGTCACAGCAACGCGGGATCCGAGCCGCGTCTGCAACCTACACCACAGCTCACGGCAATGCCGGATCGTTAACCCACTGAGCAAGGGCAGGGACCGAACCCGCAACCTCATGGTTCCTAGTTGGATTCGTTAACCACTGCGCCACGACGGGAACTCCCTCTTTTCTTAACTTAACGTCCCCAGAGCAGGCCCCTTGCGGCCAGGCAGTGGCTGGCTCTCAGGTGCCTTCATTCATACACCTGGACTGGAACACCTAGGGCTCCTCTGCTCTCTTTCACTCGCTCTCGCTCTCTCTGTCTGACTCTCCAGTCTCTGCACAAGGTTGTGACGCTTATTGTGTGGCTTTTCCCAACCCAGCCTCAGACATCACGTGGCGTCGCTTCTGCCATATTCTGTTAGCCAAGGGAAGTCCCAAGCCTGTCTGGGTTTAAGGGGAGGGCAGACATGCTCCCTCATAATGGAAGGTGAGTCAAAGAATGTGTTGTCATGTTACAGATGCCATATGTGGCCCATTGACTAAATATCTTCCATGCCCAGAAGTGACACTTAACCTTATACTAATCTTTTTTTTTTAATGAAGGTTCCCAGGCTAGGGGTCCAATCAGAGCTGCAGCTGCCAGCCTACACCATAGCCACAGCAATACCAGATCCGAGCCACATCTGCGACCTACACCACAGCTCATAGCAATGCTGGATCCTTAACCCACTGAGCAAGGCCAGGGATCAAACCTCATGGATGCTAGTCAGATTCATTTCCACCGAGCCATGATGGGAACTCCATAAGTGCACATACTGATCTTTTTTATCCTCTTAGCAATCTCACTGCAATGACTGTGTACCCATTTTACAGAGGAAAATGGAGGTGCTGAGTGGTTAGATAACTTCAGAGCTGGACGTGGTCAAACCAGGCCCATCTCCAGAGCCTTGGATGCCTTGTGCAAGGTGGGTTCTCAATGCATCCCATGTCCATGAGTGAATGAATGAACATTGGATTTCAAGTCCTTTAAACATTCTACACTGGCTAACACAGCTTCAACAGCACAAACTTCTGTCCTGGGCTCTAGACCCTATTTTTATATTTCGAATCACTGACCTGGATCATTTATTTATTTATACAAGTATATCTCCATCTTGGATCTATTTCAGACTTACTGTCACCCAGACACTCTGCCAGGAGCTAAGGAGAAGCAGCAGACAAGCCCAGCCTCCATCCCTGTCATCAGAGAGTTTACACAGTAGAAAGGAGAGCAGCATTTAAAGAGACCAATACCTTGGGTTGATGAATTACAGGTGTGACAAATATCACAAAGCATAATCTTGAGGTTGTGATCTAAATAGAATGGTTCTCCTCAAATGATGACACTGTTACTGGGAGTTTCATTATTACCCCGAAAGAGGAGCTGATGTCCCTTAGCTGGCCTGATTGAATCATCCTTGCTAACAATACTGGCTTCCAGCCAACTCAGGTGGACAAGATCCCTTGGGCATAACAGTCTGCGGTGCTGCCTATGGGTGTTTGTTCTGCGGTTGCTAGACTATGATTACCGTGTGGTGGTTAGTCAATTTAACTGACCATTGGTCAAAGCACAATTTCTCAACCTTGGGTCTAGTGGCACATTGGCAGGATAATTCTTTGTCATAGAGAGTGTCCCAGGCATTAGAGGGTGTTCAGGACACCCCACACCTCTACATGATGCATGCCAATAGCAGCGCCCTCCAGTTGTGACCATCAGAAATGTCCCCAGGTGCTGTCGAATGTCCTCTAGGGGACTCAACGGTTTCCAGTCGAGTCCTACAGGGTCGGAGGCAAACTGACAGTGGTGTAAACCCAGGGACCTCTGCTTCCCAACTGTGAGCATTTGGAGAAGTCACTTAACCCAGCCAGGCTCAGTGAGAGCATCTTTAAAATGGGCACATGCATAATCATTTCCTCCCAAGGTTTTTGTAAGAACTGCAATGCTTTTCGCTAACATGCATGAAGTGCTCCGTATAATCTTGGTATTATTTTATGGGTTTTTGCATGTTAATTCACTGAAAGCCACAGAAATCTCATGCAGTAAGTATGATTCTTTATCACCATGTAATTATACAGGAGAAAAGTGAGAGAGTTTAGCCCTCTGGTTGATGGTCTGTAAAGTGCTTTGTAGAGAAGACACTATTTTTAACCACAATAGGAACCACTACTAGCTTATTCAAATGGCCATTGCTTGCCTGACAGATGAATCCACAAGAGCAGTAAGAGGATTTCTGAGAGATGAAGTAAAAGAACAGGTCAATGGAAAGGTTAAAAAATCATAGAAAATCTTCTCCATTCTTGGCATCATGTCAAGGGCTGGGGACCCAGAGATAAAGGGGGCTACTCCCTGTCCCTGAGCTCCTCAAATTTCTCTCCAACCTCTGTAATTAGGGGCACAAGCCCCCTCTGCTGGCTGTAGGGTCCTCTGGGGGCTTAGACACTACCAGGATTGTGTGTCCTGGAGCTGATGGGTCAGAGGAATCAGGGGACGCACCTGCCCGCCAAGCAAATGCAGAAGGTCCAGTCTTGAGAAAGGGTTGGACAAAAAGGGAGTTTGAGAGAAAGGAGGTCACCTAAGGAAGCTGTCACCTCAGTCAGGCACGGACCATGGGAATACCAAGTGCAGGATCTTACAACCTCTGTGACTTGGGAAGTAAAATCTTTTCTTTTTTCTTTCTTTTTTTTTTTTTTTTCTTTTTATGGCCTCACCTGCAGCATATGGATATTCCCAGGCCAGGGGCTGCTGGCCTACACGACATCCACAGCAACACAGGATCCGAGCTGCATCTGCGACCTACACCACAGCTCACGGCAATGCCACATCCTTAACCCACTGAGCAAGGCCAGGGATCGAACCTGCGTCCTCACAGCAACAATGTTGGGTTCTTAACCTGCTGAGCCACAACAGGAACTCCTGAGAGTAAAATGGTTTTGAGTCTCAGTTCCATCATCAACAAAATTGTGGCAATGGTACTAATTTATCCAGATGCCACAAAGATCAAGCAGGACCAAATCAGATCACGCATGTAACACAGGACAATGACGAATTCTTCAATCAATTCCAGCCACTATTATAATTACTGTACAGCACAGAGTAGGCCTGAACCATCGAGTAGCTTTTCCTTGCCCCACGCTGTTAGCTCATGCTTCCCATCCCTCCCCTAGTGCCCTGAGGATAACGCTATTGCAAACACTGACCTAATAACAAAGATGCACAGAAACCTCTTTTCATACACGGAAGCGATGCAAAGCAAAACAAAACCCAAAAAGGCAAAGCAATTCTCTTTCATGTTTTGCAAGTTCCACTGGGATTCCCTTTCCAAACGAAGATATTCTATTTCTATTCCAGGAAATAAAGATATTGAAAATAAGAAAGTTCCCCTTAAGATTTGCTATTCAGTAGCTCAGCAGTTTTCCCTTCTTATTTTCTCATTTTCCTGACTCACATTCACTCTCCTGTGTTCTCTTGCCAAGAATATGTTGAATATTATTTAAAGAGGGGGAAAAATAGACAGCCACTCAAATCAAAGCATCCAAATCTCACAAACACTGTTTCTTCAGTCTATTCATTCAGCAAGTAACCACTGTCTGCCTACTGTGTGCGGGCATGCTCTTGGCACTCGGCAAACACAGATGCTTGTTAGAAAGCTTCTGCTCTCATGGTGCTCCTCCTTGAGCAGGGGGGGAGCACATGCAAACGCATAAGCAATACTATTCCAGCGAATACTTAAGGCTATTCTTACAAAAGCCGACGGCCGGGACGGCTGGGAGGTGGGTGCTTCCTAAGATAGGGGACGATCAGGAAAGGCTTCTCTGCAGAGGTGGTATTCGAGTTTAAACGTAATGACCTCGAAAAGCAAGCCAAGCCACGGGAAGCTCAGGGAAGCGCAGTTCAGAGAGAAAGCAGGGGAAGCACCCCCCCCCACCCCACCCATGTTAGAACCTGTCGGGGGTCTTTGAAGAACAGCTGCCCATCAGGTGGGGTAAGAAGGAGTAAGAACACAATGGTGGGGGTGACCCCAGAAAGGGGCAGAGGGCGGGTCACATAGCATCTCTTTGGCCTTTATAACAGTGTTGGATTTTTTTTTTTTTATCCTGAGAGAGATTAAAGGATAACTCAAGAGGAACCAGAAGGTTCTGTGGGAACGACTTTACATTTCTTTTTTTCCCCCAATTTTTCTTTTTCTTTTTTGATTCATAATTATTTTATTTTTATTTTACTTTTGTCTTGTTAGGGCTGCACTCGTGGCATATGGAGGTTCCCAGGCTAGGGGCTGAATCAGAGCTGTAGCTGCCGGCCTCCACCACAGCCACAGCCAGAGCCATAGCCACAACAATGCCAGATCCTAGCTACATCTGTGGCCTACACCACAGGTCACAGCAATGCCGGATTCTTTAACCCATCGAGTGAGGCCAGGGGTCGAACCCACGTCCCCATGGATGCTAGTTGGATTCGTTTCCACTGCACCACAATGGGAACTCCTATTTTAATTTTTAAAGTGTTATTGAAGTACAGCTGATTACAGTGTTGTAATAATTTCTGCTGTACAACAAAGTGATTCAGTTATACATGTACACATGTCTATTCTCTTTCAGATTCATTTCCCACATAGATGATCACAGAATATTCAGCAGACAGCTTTACTTTTTTTTTTTTTCCTTTTTGTTTTTTGGCCTCCCCACGGTATCTGGAGTTCCCAGGCCAGGGATCAGATCAGAGCCGCAGCTGCAACCTATGCTACAGCTGCAACAACACAGGATCCTTAACCCACTGTGCCAGGCTGGGGATTGAACCTGTGTCCCAGTGCTCCGGAGAGCCAATCCTGTTGTGCCACAGCAGGATGGGGTGACAAGTCCTGACTTAAATCTCAAAGACATGATTCTGACGGCTGTCTTGAGGGGCAGAGCGTGAGACGCCCAAGTCAAAGCAGAACGAGACCAGGTAAGAGGCTATTGCGACAGCCCAGGTGAGAAAGGAGGGGGTCTCGGGCCATTGTGGGGCCCACAGAGGTGGTGAGAAGAGGTCAGAACTGGCTGTATTATGAAGGGAGAGGAGCTGGCAGGGTTAGCGGAGAGCTCAAATGTCGGGGATGAGAGAGAGAGAGAAGAGCCAAGGGTGACTCAGGGATATCAGTCTGAGCAACCAGGAGGCTAGTGTCATCACTGGCGGGGCTGGGGAGACTGTGAAGGGCAGGTCAGGTAAGTTATGCTTAAACTGCTTCCTGGATGACCACGTGAGATCACCAGGAGAACGACCTACCTTGGAGGGGAATTAAAAAGAACCAGACATTGGAGTGGGAACTAGCAAACTAAAGCTAAAAGGCAGAGTCCTGCCTCCACATACCTCACCGTGGACAGGAGGTATTGAAGCGGCTCTAACAAGGTGTGCCTGCCTTGCGGGTCCTGGGCCACAGGGAAGGAGCATCTGCTGGGGGCAGAATTCCTAGAGAAGCAGTGGCTTAAAAGAGTCTGCAAATTCATCGGAAGCCCTGGAGCCAATAACATAGCTCCATCATAGTGGGCTAATGAATCAAACGAATCAGTTTAAAAGAGAATCACAGAAATGGTGCATACCTACTGTAAACATTCTGTAGTAACTTAGAACATAAGCATGTGCCTCCTTCACCAAAGTTCAGGTGGAGGGTCAAGGCCTTGAGCTGAAGACAGGTACCCCGTTGATGGCAGTACCCCCCAAATCTTCTTTGCATAAATCATACTCATCATGTATGGTCTTGATTGCCAATCTAAGTTTCTTGAAAGTAAAAAGTGTAAAGATACTTGGAGAGCAAAATGAATACAGACTCCTGGATTTTTTTTAAATTTTTTATCCCCAATCTTTTATGGCCTTAGCCATAATGTTTAAACTACTCGCTTTCATTAAATTCATCCCAAAGCATTTACATTTGTTTTTATAGAAATAACTCTCTTCTTTGCACTCACATTTTGTCATTTACACTGTAATTAATTCAAACTATAAATACAATAACAGGTACAACTGATGCAAATGTAAGGGCTCTTTAAGAAGCAAATTCCCCCCTTGCTGGCAGGAGTATGCAGGTGTATAGAGAGCAAATTATGAGCCGAGAGCTATCGAGCCTGCCATATCCATCATCAGTATCTTTTAATAAGAAGACCTAGGTGCTATTTAACCAGCAATAATTAAGTAAAACCTACTTTAGAGACAAATTGGGAAAGAAGGAAAACACTGAAAAGGTTCTAAAATCAGCTCCATCCACCTGAATTTCTAACGCCACTTTTGGCTGCAGCGAAAGTGATGAATTTAAAGTGAATATATGAGATAAAGGAAAATCAAATCTACAATGAGGTACCACCTCAGACCAGTCAGAATGGCTACCATTAATAGGTCTACAAATAACAAACGCTGGAGAGGGTGTGGAGAAAAGGGAACCCTCCTGCAGTGTTGGTGGGAGTGTAAATTGGTACAATCGCTATGGATAACAGTATGGCGATTCCTCAGAAAACTAAATATAAAACTACCAAATTATCCCCCTGGGCAAATATCCAGACAAAACTATAATTCAAAAAGATACATGCATCCCTATGTTCATGCAGCACAATTCACAAGAGCCAAGACATGGAAACAACCTAATGTCCAATATTTAACATTTGACATCTGACAAAACAGATAAACGGATTAAGAAGATATGGTACATAGATACAGGGAAATACTATTCAGCCATAAAAAGAACAAAATCATGCTATTTGCAGCCACATGGATGCAACTAGAGATTCTCATACTAAGTGAAGTAAATCAGAAGGAGAAAGATAAATATTGTATGATATCACCTATATGAGAAATCCAAAATATGGCACAAATGAACCTACCTTCAAAACAGAAACAGACTCATAGACAGAGAGAGCAGACCTGTGGTCACCAAGAGGGAGAGAGAGGGCGTGGGTGAAGTCTGGTGTTCGCAGATGCAAACTATTATATCTAGAATGGATAAGCAGTGAGGTCCTGCTGTACAGCACAGGGAACTATATCAAGTCACTTGTGACAGAACATGATGGAAGACAATTCAAGAAAAAGAATGTATATATAAGTATGACTGGGTCACTGTGCTGTACAGCAGAAATTGACAGAACAATGTAAGTCAACATAATAAAAAAGTACAGTGGATATATAATTTGGAATACACTTGCTATAAATTATTTAAGTTTTCTTCTTTTGCTTCAAGGTAATATGGAGAGTTAATTTTCCTTGAGTGTCCATGACATCCAACTCACAGTCCCAACCACCTTCTATGCATTAACTCACATCGTCCTAGAGAACCCCCAGAGGTGGTACTACCACTATGCTCATTTATGGATGGAGTGGGGGCAGGGCACAGAAAGGTAAAGCCCAAACGCCATAGTGGCATCAAGAGTCTTATTTCCTGTCTTCTTTCTTTTCTCTTTGCCTGCACAGGCACAGAACTCTAGAAGAGGAGGTGGCTAACCTTTCCGTAAAAGGACAAATAAATACTTTCAGCATGATGGACTATAAGTTGCATCACAACTGCTCTACTCTGCTGTTGTAATAGGAAAACAGCCCTAGGTAACAGACAAACAAATGAGTGTAGTTGTCTTCCAATAAAGCTTTATTTGCAAAAAAAAGATGGTAAACGGGGACCATGTACCACAGTATGTAGATAAAGAAATAAAGAGAATTATTTCACCATATCTTCAGCAAATCACACAGTCTTCAATCAGACAACTTCCTACCCTGCCTTCTGAAGTTCAGTTCTTGTTCAACTCTGACTGCATGGCTCTACTGTTTATTATTGTTTTATATTAGTTCAGGTGAACCCTAAACTTCCTTGGCTATCAAAGTAGAAACTTCTTCCTTACACGTATAAAGTCCTAAATGGTTGTTCTAAGAGCAGACCTTTTTCAAGCGGTGGCTATTCAGGCACCCAGGTTCTTTCCATATTGTGGCTCTACCATCTTCAACGTGTGGGTTCCATGTCATCTCAGCCACAGAACTAGAGACTGCACAGGCTGGGGGTGTGGAGAATAGTCACAGCTTCATGAAGGAAACTTCATTTATCAAGAGACTTGAAAACCAGGTGTGATTTTAGGAAAGTTGTGGGGAGAGGGTGTTAACAGCTACGGTAAGAGCATTAGCCAAACTAGCGCTCTGCACAGTCAGAAGGTTCTGGCTGGAGTACAGAGACCATGACGAGTACTTGGATGCTGGAACAACCAAGAAAGAACATATGTAGTATTTAAAAGTCACCAGCATAGACAGTATTTACTGTAGTCAACCATACATAAATATTAAAGAATTCTGAATTCTGGTTCAAGACTCTCTGGTCCTGTTCAGGTCAAAAAAAAAAAAAGTATTTGGAGGAATTTAAACAAGAGAGGATATTAAAGGTGGATGAGAAAGGGAAAAGGGGGTGAGAAGGCAGTGCAGTAAGAGGTCATAACCATGGCGGCGTTCACATGACCATGACCTACGTTCTCCTCCCTCCGGTTCTGGGATGGACGAATTCTGGGAGCAGAATTTTTGCAGTAGAGCAGAAACTGGCACAACATTGCAAATCAACTATTCTTGAATTTTAAAAAAATGACAGTTACCTAAGCAACAACGGGAGGGACATGAGGCCATGGAGGAAAGAGCATTGAACATGAAGGCAGAGAGCAGACTTAAGGCTTGGTTCTGATAAGAAGCAGCTGTAACCTTGAGAAAAATCACTTCTTTCCAGGATCCAGTCTTTGCTTCTCACAGAAGGGAGTCTGGGTACAAGAAAACAGAAGCATCTTCTCTCAGCACACACATTGAGTGGCTTGATGAAAATTAAAAATAAACAGGGACTCTTGTTAAATCTCTACCACCTGCAGTCCAGGGGAAGCGTCTCATTGCAGATTCAAGAAGACTCAAAACTGCACCAAAATGAGACCCTCCTACACGTGACCAACTGTATGTGGCCCGAGAAAGGTGGTAGCCTCAGAGCAAGGATGAATGTGCTCCTTCGAGAACACCTGTGGGGATCTCCCCTCCCAGGGAAAATAATGCCCATTAATTTACTCAGCTTGCTTGCACTGTTCTTTTCCTATTGTCTGGAATCCATCAAATTATTCTGCCCTCTCACAAGAACTGCTGATAGCAATTGATCGATTACTTTGTTTACAGAGGCTTGCAGTGTCCCAGCTTTAAAATAAAATTAAAATGGGGGGAAAAAGTCCTAAAACAACCCTGCAGCGATCGAGAAATTAATCCTACACTGGTTTCTAAAACATGCTGGAGGCTGAGATGAAAAAGCATCCACAATCCCCCTCATAAAATCACAGCATATAAGGGCCTCCACTCACCACCAGAAAATGACGCCGGAGTTTCCAGGGGAAGCGGAGCAGCCCCTTTTCTCTGCGGCCCCTCTCAGAACCACCCACCAGGCCACTCAGCCCAGACACTGATGAGTACCTGAGGGCTGTGCTTACCCCAAACAGAGCAGTTTGGAAGCCATTTTGATAAATGATACAAGGCTTTCAACAAGGGCAGGACACACAGGTGTTGTCACTTCTAAGTGGACCTAAATTGCTCAGGATGGTTAAGGCGTCATTTATGTTCTAGGAATGTTTTGTCTGATTCTGAGACAGGGAGCTGCTTCAAACGCAGGTATTCAATTCAAGAGGGGAAGAAAAACAACTAAATGTATGCTATTCAACGGACAGCGTGGACACGACTGCCCTCGACGACACTCGATAAACTGGCATGACCGGCAGGAAGACAGAGAAGCTTGCCAGGGCCAGGCCTGACAAGGGCTGGTGTCAGTCTTCCGATTCGAGCAGGACCCAGGCAGGATGGAAGCCTGGAACTGCGGCGCCTATTCTGTCCTCGGTGCTGGCCTTTGACGCTTTTGTTTTAATTAAAGTAAAATGGAGTTACAGTGTTGTGTCAACTTCTGCGCTACAGCAACGTGGCCCAGTCACACGTACACATTCACCTTCTCCTACCATCTTCCATCACCTTCCATCTGAAGAGCCTGGATGCAGTTCCCTGCGCTGTACGGTAGGACCTCACTGCTTATCCATTCTCCATGTGAGCGTCTGCATCTACTAACCCCACAGTCCCAGTCCATCCCACTCCTTTCCCCATCCCCTTGGCAACTCACAAGTCGATGAGTCTGTTTCTCTTTTGTAGATAGGTTTATTTGTGCCATATTTTAGCTTCCACATAAAAATGATATCATATGGTATTTGTCGTTATCTTTCTGACTTACTTCACCTAGTATGAGAATCTCTAGTTGCATCCATGTGGCTGCAAATGGCATGATTTTGTTCTCTTTACAGCTGCATAGTATTCCCCTGTGTATATGTACCACATCTTCTTAATCCACTTGTTGATGGACTTGATCAGACTCTTTTAGGGTCGTAAGTATCCCTCAGGTAGTGCTAACACTAGGAGCTTTGGAATCGCAGAGGGTGTGGGGCCTCGTTCCGACACTCATGGGATGTGGGACTCCATGCAAGTTATTCGATTTCTCTGTATTGCAATTTTCTCATCTCTAAAATGAAGACAAGGGAATGCTTCACATGACTGTAGGGCTAATTTTAAAAGCCTCGCCGCATACCACATTGCTCTTCAAATGTCCATTTATTTCTTGTCACCATGATGTTAAGAGGGGAAATATCTTCAAAAATTAACATTTTATAAATTAGAAAAGTTTAGAGTAATTAGGAGAACTGGCCAGAGTCCAACAGTTAGCTGCTTTCAGAGTCTGACTAGAACTCAGGATATCTAATATTAAAGTCAATTTTAATATTAATAATTATATTAGCAGATATAAATTGAGTGCTGCATTTTAAACTTAATCATACAGGTAATTAGTTTCCAGTAAGTAATCCATTAAGTTTGTTCAAAATCAAAACTATAAAAAGTATTACAGTGAAAAGATTCTCTCCTTTCTGTCTCCCCTCCCCCCAATGAACACCAATCAATAGTTTCTTATGTATATTTCCAGTTTTCCTACACATAAAAAAGCAAATACATAGTCTTGCTTTTCTTCATCTTTATACAAAAGAGATCATACTCTGTAACTTACTTTCTTAGAGGTACTACTGCATTTTAGAGAGAGTTCCACAAAGACATTTTCATTCTCTTTTGTAGCAATTTCGAATTTGGTTACATGGAAGCATCATGATTAATTGTTGTACAACGTAACAACAGCGCAGCCAATAATCCTGTGCTTCAATCATCTTACAAGTGAGCAGTTAACACAGTAAGATGAATGTCAGAAGTCAGATTTCTGGAACAAAAAGCATATGAACTTATAATTCTGATTATAATTTCATATGGGATTCTGCATTTCTACAAGCAGTACACGAAAGAGTCTGCTCTCCCTCAGCTTTCAATATTTGACAACGTGGTAGGTAAAAACAGTAACTCAGTATAGTTTTTTTGTTTGTTTGTTTGTTTGTTTGTTTGTCTCCCTGCCATTTCCTGGGCCGCTCCTGCGGCATATGGAAGTTCCCAGGCTAGGGGTCGAATCGGAGCCGTAGCCACCGGCCTATGCCAGAGTCACAGCAACATGGGATCCGAGCCGTGTCTGCAACCTACACCACAGCTCACGGCAACACTGGATCGTTAACCCACTGAGCAAGGGCAGGGATCGAACCCGCAACCTTATGGTTTCAAGTCGGATTCGTTAACCACTGCGCCACGACGGGAACGCCTCCGTATAGTTTTAACTTCCATGAGTCTCATTGTAAGTTATGCTAAAGCATCTTTTCACATGTTCAAGAATTGTTTTGTGAACTCGCTCTTCATATCGTTTGCTATTAAGGATACTTTCTTTTACAAAATGGATTCAAGGTTTTTTCCCTTAGTTTCTAATTCTTTTTCTTTTTTCTTTCTTATTTTGTTTGTTTGTTTGTTTGGACAAGGCAAAGTCTTCATAAAACCTCTTCTCATTTCATCCAAACTTGACTCAGAATGCGGGCCTGGAAATCCAGAGTTGGTTCTGCTTACAGACCAAGACATGGGACATGGGGTTTCTGAGATATTTTCCTATGATGAATGATTTCGTTGAGATTTAAATCCTAACTCTTCCTTGGTTGCTTTGATTTATCTGATCTCCCCCACTCTGGATGTCTGGATATCTGGGGAAGCCAACTCTGGATATTTGAGTAGGAAACATTCACTCTACAGTATAGAATAGACGATTAATGAGAACCTACTCTATAGCACAGGGAAATCTACTCAATCGTTTGTAATGACCTACATGGGAAAAAAAGAATGGATATATTTATATGTATGACTGATTGACTTTGTACACCTCAAACTAATATAACATTGTGAGTCAATCATATTTCAATAGAATTTTTTAAAAAATTGGAGTTCCCATCATGGCTCCGTGATAATGGACCCAGCTAGTATCCATCAGGACGCAGGTTTGATCCCTGATGTCGCTCGGTGGGTTAAGGATCTGGCGTTGCTATGAGCTGTGGTGTAAGTCGCAAACGCAACTCGGATCCTGTGTGGCTATGGCTGTGGCGTAGGCCGGCAGCTACAGCTCCAGTTCAACCCCTAGCCTGGGAACTTCCTTATGCTATGGGTGCAGCCCTCAAAAGACAAAAATAAATATATTAATAAATTTACTTTAGATCGATCCAGACCTGCAGCCAGCTCCCTCTATGCTCCACCTGCAGGATGAAGAGTCAGCTGGTGGATCCAGGGCAGGTCCAGTCCACTGTCTTTCGGATTCGATGCCCATTCTCCTCTAGTTTCTTCTTAACACAGCTGATAACCCGTCTACTCCAAACCACTGAAAGGCTCCCATTTCACTCAGAGTGAAAACATAACATTTGACCAGGTCCTACAGAATCCGGGCTCCCCTCCTCAGCGCTCTGGCCGTATCTCTTACCTTTCCTGGCATCTCCTTCAGCCACCAGGGCTGGCTGACTATTTCTCAGATGCTATGAGCACACTTCCCCTGAGGAGCTCAGCACCTGCTTCTCTTTCAAATGTTAGCTTTTCAACGAGGCTGTTCAAGAATCCATTCCTTACAACTGCAACCCTGCTCCGTCCCCTACTTTCCTCCCTGCCTTAGGTTTTTACAACATGTCAACATCTAATAACCACACATAGGCATACACATATTTATTTAATTTTAATGATTGTCCCTCTTCCCACTATAAATTCCATGCAGGCAGGGATTTTGCCTGTTTTGTTCGCTGTTGTGTTCCCAGCAACTCAAGTGATGTCTGGCATATATTAGGTTCTTAATAAATTACAGTTGAATGAATGAATGAACAAAAGAGCAGCCAAGAGAGGCTAGTGAAATATTAAAGAATATTCTGGCAGATCCTAGAGGGTGGACAGATAAGGAACCAGTTAAATGAGATTTGGGTGGTCAGATTTTGAGTTATGAATGACATATTTGTAAATGTTGTTGGACAGTGAGTAGTTAGAGAAACTTCTACTTGCATTTTTTTAGTCCTAAGGAAAAACCAGGACCGACCCTTTCCCTTAAGGAAATAGCTCTAGCCTAGAACATAAGATCGTCTGAAATGAGAGCCACTCAATATTGATGTTTCCAGGAGTTCCTGCCGTGCCTCAGCAGAAATGAATCTGACTAGCATCCATGAGGATGCAGATTTGATCCCTGGCCCTCGCTCAGTGGGTTAGGATCTAGCGTTGCTGCCGTGAGCTGTGGTGTAGGCCGCAGATGCGGCTCGGATCCCCCCTTGCTGTGGCTGTGGTGCAGGCCAACAGCTACAGCTCCAATTGGACCCCTGGCCTGGGAACCTCCATATGCCACAGGTGCAGCCCTAAAAAGACAAAAACAAAACAAAACAAAACAAAACAAAACAAAAAACCCTGAGATTCCCAGAGTGTAGGTTATGTCCTGTGGTACAATGAGTAGGCTACTGACTTTGACGTCAAGTAGTCCAGACTTCAGTTCTTGGCTCTGCTTATTATGATGTGCATAAAGAAATTTACACTCTCTAAATTTTAGCATCCTTATCAGTACTATGGCAACGCCAACACCTCAGGAGGAATCAGTGGAACAACACAGGTTAACTAGAAAGAGCTCAGTGAAATAGAAGTTGTTTTAGTAGCAACAATGATGATGAGACAGTCCAAAATCCCAGAGCCACATTTCCAACATCTGAAGCTTTCAGTAAAACTACTTAATGGAACAATTTAACATGAACCCACTGAGTTGCAATACCTAATCTGGACTAGTAAGAGGCTGTTTATCATCTTTATTCATCCTACTAGCTGTCAACATTCCCGAGTTTGTGTCAAGAATACGGCTGTGTTTAATGGCAGAGTGCTCTTCCAGACTCTTCGGAAGATGTACGGTAAAGTATACCCATTCATCACTTCCAAAATAACAATTAAAAGAAGAATTTCCATACATATCTGACTCCAAGGAGCTTAAATACGTGACTTTGAACCTGTATGTTTACGAACAGGTAACTGAAATAAACAGGATATTATGAGGTTCAGAATTTGACATCATTGGGGTGATGTGCTGAGCAGCACACCTTTCTTGGTTCTACAATGTGTGTATCAATATTTGATTGACGATGTCCATATTACTGGATATGATTTACTGACCGTGGCCCTGCTCTGGAAGAGCAACCTGAGAATGTCTACTTCTGAAAGTATGGGAACGCAGTGATGGTTTCAGCAGAGAAGATTTAACCTAAGAAGTCTGACCAGTGAATTGGGACATAAACTAGAGGATGAGTAACTGGATTTCATGGACAATCTTCACAATTTTGGTGGAAGTTAGTTATTTTATTAAAGTCTTCTTATGGAATCAGTCCTTCCATGGGACCAGATCTTTTGCTCATCAATCATCATCTTATACATCCAAATGCAAGAATGGATTTGTCCTCCAAAGATCAAGAATGCAGGACTCAGAGAGGGAGACGAAATCAGACTAATGGCGAAAACTATCAAAAAGACTCAGTAGGTGAGTTCCCTTGTCTCATAGAAGCACTGATACTTAATTTGCAATATAAAAGAACACCACAGCTGGCGTGGGACAGGCAGGGAAGACACGCTCATGAAAGACAAGACTATGTGGGAGTTCCCTGGTGGCACAGAAGGTTAAGGATCCGGTGGGGGCTTTGGTCTTGAGTCTCTGCTGTGGCGCAGGTTCAATCCCTGGCCCAGGAACTTCCATATGTTGCAGGTGCAGCCAAAAGAAAAAAAAAAAAAAGCTTTGTGTTAAGTAAGCTCAGAAAGTGAAAGTCTTTACTCGAATGAACATGAACATGGTTGGAGTCTGGATGACCAGGAAGTCCATGAAGTAGGACTTTTCTGGAGGGAAAGCATAATGTTCAGATGGCTGACAGTGACTCCCAGATCTGTCGTGCTTAGGACCTCAACGCTTAGCCATCATTCTTGCCCTAATTCCTGAAGGAGGGAAATAGCAGCCACTTAGGCCAAGATGATCAGGAGGTAGTTTGGGAGGAAAAGTCTGCTGGCACATAAATAACCAGGTCTAGGATGGTCCCACTGGAAACGCAAGGTTTTAAAGTGACAGCAACATCACAGAGCAAAAGGTAGGTTCTAAGGAATCAAGGCAATTAGACGGTGGAAAGGCAAGTAGACATTTGAATCCTGAGATGGGAAGTTCTAAGCAATGAGAAGACAGAAACTGTTCCTTGCCCTGGTGCTGAGCGTGGAGGCAGCCCAGAAAGCTTGTCTCCCCGTGTGGGAACCCTGTGGGTTCTGCCCTCCTCGTTCTTAGCAAAGACAGGGAATGCTGCTCCCTGCCTGAAAGGGTCTCTTTTCTGCTTCCTGACAGCATCGTCCCCTCCACCAAGAAGACTTCCTGTCAGCCCAGGACACACACGCGTCCTCTCTCCCCCAGCTTGCACACTCAGTCATGGCATTTCTCCTGTGTCAGTTTCTGGAACATACTGTGTAGACCTTGAGGGCTGGGATCAAGCTGCATCTTCACAGGTCCAAGATCTACCAAGGATTTGGCCTGCAGAGGACACGCTGCCCCAGATAGGCATTCCCTAAAGCCAGTGGATTCAGCAGCGCTGAATCCAGACGGTCTCTGTCTATTTTCACATGTGTATTTAGGAGCCTGGATATATTTCTCCCACCCGGTTTCATCTGCTGATGAGTAATCAGTTCAACCTGAAGAAAACTATTTTATTATTAGGGATTTGATTAACTCTTGGCTCCGTGGGTGTGTGGACACTGTGTGCCTGATATTGGGTTAGAATATCAGCATTGGGAGCTCATTTAATTTCGATGTCTCATTTTTCTCTACTTTTCCTCCTCAATAAAGTGTCAACACATTGAAAGTTCATTCTGCTGCTAAAATTACCCAAGGTATGCAACAGATTTGTTTGCAGGAAATACAGACAGGCAATCACCTGATTCTGCAGTGTGCTTTGCAACAGGGCTGATTGGACAAACGTCATGATAGGCTATTACTATTTTTAAAATCTAGTTCCATGTGTTAGCACTGATGCAGTCAGTTCTGCTTTTTCTCAGCAGAATAGGCTGCACTGCTCAGACCTCTGGCTAAGAGGAGCTTCTTTGTCCTAGGGCAAATGCTGGGAAAAAAGATGCCTTTGTAGGGTGGGGAATTGAACATCCATGGATAAGGGCTCCATATACATGGATGAAAAGAGGAAGACAGGGAGGGGGGAGGCAAGACAGGACAGAGATGAAAGCCAGTTATTGAGTATTGACTGGGGTCAAGAATCTTACACTTTATTATCACTTATTGGGTCCTCATTATACACTTTGGGAGGTCTCTTGTAAGACAAAGAAACGGAGGCGTAGAATCGGCCTGTTAAGTGGTCCAAAGTCTAGCAGGCATCCCTAGCACGTGACCCAATGGGGACAGAACAGAGGTCAAGGGCAGTGAGTGGATGCAGCGCTGAATCCAGGACGGGCAAAGTTGACTCAGTCAGCATATCTCTTTGAGCCTCAGTTTCTTTGTACCTAAAGCAGGACGGACGGTATCTATGTCCCCTGATGTCCGCGGAACGAATGTCATGGTCTTCCGAGCCCGCTGAGCACAGCGCCCAGCACAGAGGACACGTTCAGCATGGTTCTGTCAAGTTGTACTGGTACTGGGGCTGTCTGGGATGCTACTGTCAGGGCTGCTGTTGGGTCGCTTTGTGGCTGCCCAACCTCAATCCTTCTAGGACCACTGCCAGCTAAGAAGGAAGCATGAATGATGCACGGACATAAAAACGAGCAGGAGGAGGAGAGGCTCAGAACTACTTATGGCACCTTTTTCTGTGGGCAGAAGATGAGGAGAAGCAGATTTTGAGCCGGCTGACAACAATAAATCACAAAGTAAATGCATCCGACAGGGCGAGAACCATAATTGCTTCCTCTGTTGCTCCCAGTTGTTCATTATGGCTTGGAAAGGCCCCCAGATCGTGTAAGAGACACGGGATGCAAAATATCTTTAGCCTCATCTTTTTTTTAAAAAAAATAAAGAGTGAAAGAAAGCAAAAAAAAAAAAGATATACTTAGAAGGACTGTTACTCAAATTTCAAGAAATTTCAAATCCTTCTCTCACTCTGCTCACTCCCTACACCCTCGCCTTTGTGTATGGGAGAGAAGGGCTCTAACCAAAGCAGTTCATAGCATCCCCCCAAAGTGGCACCTTAGCATGGATAGAGACACCCCAGTCTTGTCCCCAAACGCTGATGGGGACTCTACCTCGTATTCTGTCCCCACGTGAGGCCCGTGCCCCCACCACAAGCCCAGCCTAGGACGGCCCTTGGGGATATTACTCTCCATCCTGCACCTTTCACCTGGCACCTCTATAGCATCCCACGCCAGCCAGAGGGAGCTGTTCACCGTGACCTTGCCTAAGTCATCAGTCTGAACTCCTCACTTTCAGGTAGAGGGAGAGGTTAACTTCTTGCCCAGTGTCGCCTTCCAGTCCCCAAAAAGCCAGTGATAGAACCGGGCCACCGTCCTGGCCCAAGACCAGAGAGCTCAGAGGTCTCCCCTCCACACCCCACGATTTCCACCCTGCTCGGCAGAAGATGCCCTATCACAGTGTCACAACACCAGTGCTATTAAGAATGGTAATAATCATCACCAGAAGAATAGCAAATACTAAATATGCTCCAAATTACATAGTTTCTATATAGGAACTAATTTCAACCTCAAAGCAAAGTGATGACGCTAAGTAGTACACCCATTTACAGGTAAAATAACTGAGTCTCGGGGAAGCGAAAACACTTGGATTCGATCACAGAGCCAATGATCTCAGGAGTCTGGAAAGGCCTGCTTGTATTTCACCTTCCCTTTGGTGAGCAGTTAGCATAGGCTGAGGTGTCGTGCCCCAGCCTCTGCAACTTGACACACTGAAGGTCAAGTCTCATTCATGAAACACATGACTTGGGTTGGCTGGACTTTTGGTTCCACTCAGGAACTCGGGTCGAGGTTGTCCGTGTCACCTCTGTGCTTCCTTGATCGGTGCTACGGGATCAAGAGATGACTTTGCGTCCTGCCCTGGAAAGTCAACGCTTCTTTCCAGAAGCGATGCAACATTGAACTCATCATCCCCTCCCCGCCCCACTGTTTTCTTGAGTCTATTTGGATCCCCGACTCCGCTGGTGGGAACACTCGGTCTCTCCTGTCAGCCACTTGGGGGTCATCCTTGTTTCCTCCTGCTCCTCTGTCCCTGACAGTCACTGGCGGTGTCTCATCTAGACGTTCCTTGAGTCAGCCTCTTCCCCTCCGTCACTCATCCTCTGCGCTGGTTTGGACTCCCGTCATTCCTCTCCTGGACCACTGCAAACACTTTCTGATTGTCCTTCCTGCCTCCAACCTTACTCCTCAGAAAGAACAAAGAGCAACAAAGAGGTGTCCAATGTACCCCATTTTTCATGCTCTCAGAGGCAATGACTTCCACCTCTTTAAGAGGCTCACAGGGGCATTTGCCCAATAGCACTAATTGTAGGTCTTTCTGCCTTTAGCAGTCAGATTTCAATAAAAAGAATCTTGTGATGTGCAGCCTGGAGGCTGAGGTCCTGGCTGCCACAATTTCAAGGACTGAGGATGGGAAAGGGCCCAGTTTCAGCCACTGGTGTGCAAACGGTTCCTTAATTTTCATGTCCTCCCAGGTTTGCCCTTAGTCCTGGGACCTTCCTTGCTAGGGTCAGAGGATAACCTTCCCAGGAGATATGCTTCAGTCTGTATTGTCAGGATGTAGGAGAGGCAGTTTCCCACTGGAGCTGTGTGAGATCTGGGGATTCGATGTCTTCATTGGTGCCTGACGCCGTGTATGCTGAAGTTTTAGGGGGAAGATTTTACATCAGTTGGAGAGTTCCCGGCTCTCCCAACTTCTGGCTTAGGATTGCATTTTCTCAGTTCTATTAAAAATTTGCCACTGATCCACTTTCCTCTAGCCTACGAAATATTGTTGTCTTGTCTCCTGATATTCTGTTCGTGTGGGTTGACGTCTTTTGAAGTATCCCTTTTTCTATAATTTTAGTGCATTTGCCCTTTTTCTATAATTTTAGTGCATTCGGGGGAGGGACTGTAAATGGGTGTGTGAGTTACTTCTCCCATGTTTAAACAGAGGCCTCAGTTTTCAATTCTTCACCTTCCATCTTTTCAAAACTACTGAGCACTTAATAATGTTTTCAATTAGAAAAAAAAATTGAACCTGAAAGAACAGACTGCACAAAAAAAACCCCAAAAATAAGACAAAAAACACAATACTTTCTAGAGAAAGTATGACAATTATTGTGTGTATAGCAAACAAAACAATGGCATGAAAAATTAAGTTAAAAATTTCAAAAAGAATTGACAATTCTAAGTCTGCAAAAGTATATTCAAAATAAAGCATTATCCTCGGTTCAAAAAAAAAAAAAAAAAAGAACAAACTGCAGAGAGAAGCTCGGGCTATAAGCGTGAAAGAAGAAGCCTGCTATATGTGGAGTGATAAAGGGTTTAAACACTGATTTTTCTTAAAACCAAAAGCAAATTATACTCATTGTTTCAAAGTTCATGAGACTAATTATTCAGTGGCATGGCAGAACAATTCCTTTTACAGAAGAAGAGAGATTTTTAGTCTAATCCAGCCCACACATTACCTCCTGTGGCAATTTGTACAGAATGAGATCTGGTACAGTTTTAGATCCAATTCAATTTCTACAGGATCGGTCAGTACTAAGCAAAACTTTAAAGAAAAGAAGTAAGATATTCTTAGTAGGCTATTGGACTACTTGGCCTCTCCTACTGTTTCTTTGAAACCCAGCTCAAGTATTATCTTCTCCAGGAAGATCCCTGATGCCACAGGCTGGCCTGGGCTCTTCTCCCTGATGCTCGTATGAAGCCCTGGGCATCATCTGAAAGAATGTTACCCACATGTACGACCTGGGACTTGCGCCCTGTGATTCGCAAGGCTCTCCTGCAGCAGGTGCTCAATACAGGCATTTGTTTTAGGGTTGAGGACATAAGTAAACAGAATTCGTTTGCACAAACTAAACTAAATCTAGGATGTATTTCTAGGGTAACCACTCGTGACAAGCACTTTTTTCAGGATCGCTGAGACCAGGAATCATGGTTCTGTGGCCCCCACAGCACCTGAAAGTCACCAGCTTCCCTGAGCCCTGGTTTGCCGACGGGGACAGTGGGGGAAATGGAGATAAAGCAGATCTCCCAGCATGTGGATGAGAACACACGAGAACATGTTTGTGTTTCCCATAGTGCAGAGTGGATCCCGGGAAAATGTTCGCTGCTTCTGAATCACGTGTAATCACCAAATACAAGCAGGAGAGGAAACTCAAGCTGCCCCTTTCTTGCTTCTTCGAGAAGCAGCCAAGTCTGTTAGTTAAATGCAGGTTCTGGGGCTGGCCTGGAGGGTTCATATCCTGAAAATGCTACTTTATCCATTTTTTGGTTCCATGTTCTCTGCTCTGAAGTGTGTGCAATGATACGCACTGCGACGACGAAACGAACACCTGCACGTGAAGGGTTGACAAGAGGGAATGGTGCCTGTTAAGTAGGAATGAACACATGCTGGTGTTATTTCACCTCGAGAACATAGGACCGGGTGGGAAGTGCTGGAACTGCAGAGGCAAACACATGCTCAATCCCGCAAGGAACTGCGCGTGAAGGCACTCCAGGTCCAAGGAGGCTAAAACCGGAGAAGCTGGTGGGTGTTTCACGAGATCCGGAGGATCCCTGAATGTAATTGAGATCATTTAGGAATCACGGAAGGATCGGGGACAATGCAGTAACATGAGATTTTTTGAAAGAAGAAGTCACTCTGATCTTTTCCAACCCAATGAGTAGAAACGACCTAATGCCGTATCAGTGAAGTGACTGCGGCGCTGGGTCTTGCATTGAGCCAGACATACATTTTAACTATAGCTGTTGAATCACCCCCACTCCCTTTTGGAGTCTTTAGCTTTTATGAAATAGACAGTGACATCTCTCCCGACCCTTTGATCCTTCCTTCTCAGACGGCCCCACCGAGGCACAGTCTCTCTGACTGGAGACAGACGGGTCACAATTGCCCAAGGCCCCCGTGCTATGACAACAGGGATGGCTTTTCTTCAGAATCCCAGGAACTGTTCTTAGTTCCTTAAAAAGTAAAACACACTCTACAATGTATGGGATTGCTACAGCTCAATGTGGGTCAATGAAAGAGAACAGTAGAAAGTTTATCCCGACTTTTTTTTCTTAAGGACATGGCCCAGTGTGGGCTGAGACTGCCTTGCAATTCATTTCTTCAGAAGCTTGTAGAGAGCCCCTGTTATTGTCAGGACTTCTGCAGGCTCTGAGGGGACAAACATGAAAGAGCAGCCAAAGGATTCAGAAGGCGTCAATGACTGCCAGGCTAACTCCGAGTGTCCTTGTTCCATCCAAGCTCAAATGAGGACCAGGTTTCTAAGAAAGAAAGATGGAAGCAAGACGTCAATCCATCACTAGGATGTGCTGGTCCATAGTACCACCTGATTTCACCCCCACGTAACTTCTGTCCTGCACGGCTCCCTCTGGATCTGGAAAGCGGAGACATTGGAACCTGCAAGGTCACTCCATCACTCAAGTTCTAGCTGTCATTCCTACCGTAAATTATAACCAGCTTGTCTGCTTCTCTTCCTTACACATCATTTTCTCTTTAGAAGCTCATCATTTTGGCTGATCACAGACTTGTGCCTTCATCCCCTGCCTTCTCAAATCAGATCAATATCCTTGTTGGGCCACCTTAGAATAGAGCGGTGGAGGAGGAACAGGGCAGAGGTGCTGGACCCTGGTCATTCCTCATTGCTTCACTGGATTATCACCAGCCCCAGGGCCCCCCCAGGCAACAACAGCAGCAGCTGTGACAACAAAAACAGCTGCATCTTCTCCCACCTCTTCCCAAGGCCATGAGGGTCACACTGCAGTTTTATTGTGCTCCTGGCCAGACCTCAGAGCACTGTGTGGTTAGCAGCCTGGGTGTAAAGTTCATAAGCAAAAAATGCAAAGAATAGGATTTAAAGGCAGTACCTCTTCCTGAAAAATGCTGAAACTTGGAGCTCCCATTGCGGCGCAGCAGTAACAAACCCAACTAGTATCCGTAGGTTCGATCCCTGGCCCTGCTCAGTGGGTTAAGGATCTGGCGTTGCCATGAGCTGTGGTGTAGGTTGCAGGTGCAGCTTGGATCCTGTGTTGCTGTGACTGTGGTGTAGGCTGGCAGCTGCAGCTCTGATTCAACCCCTGGCCTGGGAAATTCCATATGCCATGGGTAAGGCCCCAAAAGCAAAAAAAAAAAAAAAAAAAAAGGTGCTGAAACTTCATTATTGGTAACATGAAAAAACTGACGCTCACCTTACTTAGAATTCACGGCACTCGTGAGAATCAGAGGGATGCTTGCCACGGAAGTCCTGTGTAAATCACTGGGCAACCAGCAGGTGCTGGAGACTGTGTGTGATCAGACTGCAGAGAACGTGAGCTTGAAGCAAGACTTCTCTGGCCTCAGTTCTTGACCGTTCTACTGCTGTGATCCCTGGAAGCATGGAGCCCCTTCGCCCAGCCTGCAATGGACTAAACCTCTACCTCAGCAGATCTCACACTTGGCTGAACGTTAGAATCATCCAGCGAGATTCCATCAGCCCCCATGCTCATGTTCTAACCCCATCGGTTTTATCAGACTGTCTGGAGGAGGACCCGGGCATGAGCCTTTTGGAAAGCATCCTGGCTTTCTAATCCCTCTTCTGTCACTTTGAGTAGCTGAGACCAAGTCCCTGGGCAGCTCACAGGCTCAGTGCATTTCATCATCTATCAAGTAGGCATAACAGTAACCACATCTCCCACCTTATCGACGGCTGGGGGGTCAGCCTGGATGGTGTCTCGGAGCCACAGGCCGCCCCGTGGATGGAAAGGGGATACTAAACCCTGCCTGCGGAGAGGCCTCAAGGAGCAGCAGCCCAGGGGAAAGAATGTGGATGGTTTGAAGCAAATATAATTCCCGCCTCCATAAATAAATGCAAACTCCTCTTCTCTGACAAGCAGAGCTCCCACCATCTTCACAGCAAACCAGAGAAGCATCCGGGCTCAAGGAGGAGCCTGAGAAGAACCTGCATTGTTGGGAGACTTTCTTTTCTTTTCCTAGGTATTATATGTACCATTTTTGGCATGCAATTTTTTTATGTTTTTATTCTTTCCATTACTGTTAGTTTACAGTGTTCTGTCATGTTTCTATGTACAGCAAAGTGACCCAGTCACACACACATATATACATTCTTTTTCTCACATTACCCTCCATCACGCTCCGTCACAAGTGACTGATATAATTTCCTGTGCTGTACAGCAGGATCTCATTGCTCATCCACTCCAAAGGCAATAGTCTGCATCTATTAACCCCAGATTCTCAGTCCATTCCCCTGCTCTTCAGAGACTTTCTAATGAGTCAAAGGACAGCAGGCTTCTGGTTTTTTCTCTACATTCTCCCTGACTCCCAGGAGTTTCAGTGCCCAAAGAAACAAGGACAGAGGGAGGATCCAGACCCGAGAATGGCAAGCTCTTTTGTTTCCGAAGGCCTGGAACTCTGCAGGCCAACCCCGTCCTCTCTCATGCTGATTTAATGGGAGACCCTGATGGATGCATTTTAGCTCCATAGGGGCCTGTCCTGCTGATTTATGTCCTGCCGGGAGAAACCTGTATTTGCTCCTCCCGTTTCTCCTGCCACTGCTCCTGGAAGCAAGGTGTGTAACTTTAAGAGGAAGCACGGTCATGCATCAGCTCAGCAACAGCCCGTGCTCAGGAAGCTTCAGTCTTTCTGTTTTAATAAAATTCCTGTTTCTTAGAGGGAAGGCTCTGGAGAGTTGGGGTAGAAGTAATGTCAAGAAGAGGGAAGCCATACCAATGACCTTTAACCTCAGCCAGGGTGTATGCCCAGGGGACCCACGGTCAGAAGCGAACCGTCTCCCTTCCCAGCATCCCTCTGAAGGGCCTGCCCATGCCAGGCCAGCCAGCTCCCTCCAAGCTCCTGCACACGGCTGTCAGGAAGCATCTGGGTCAAGCCCAGAGTTCTCAGCCTCTGCGCAATTGACATCTGGGGTCTAATCCTTCTCTGCAGGATGGAGCCGTTCTGGGCATTGTCACATCTCAAGAGAACCCCTGACACCTCCTCACTCAATGCCAGGAGCAGTCCCCTCAAAACAATGACAACCAAAAAGGTCTCCAAGGATGGCCGAATGTCACCTGGGGGTGGGGTGGCAAACAGCTTTCACTCCTCAACGGGCAATCACTGGTCTCCGGAACAAGTTACCCGGCTCCTGACTCTGGCCACTCCAGATGGTGTCCTGCAAGTCACCTTCTTCCTCAGACACTCAGTTCCCTCTTGAATGATTATGTCACAAAGACTGAACGTAATAATGTGATCGAACATGTTTAGTGAATTACAACACAGGACAAAGGGGCAGTGTCCGTCACGATGGCAACAGAGATGCCTCCTGCCTCAGGTTCTCTTTGTGTTTCTAGGAGCTTCTAGAAACGCTTCAGTCAGACGTGTATACCTGGTTTCAAGCAGGTGGCTATTCAAAGTCATTGTTTGTAAGTCTTACTTGCTATAGTGTCAGAGGGCTTCTCTTGAATGGAGTGAACGTGCCAGCAGCATCCTTGTGGGTGAGCGAGTGTGTGTGTGTGTTCACTAATGTAAACATGTATGACCGTGAGTGTGTGTGTGCGTGCGCGTGCACACACGTGTGTGTATCACAAGTGAAAAACAGGACATGGGGCACAGACTTTGCATTTGCACAGCGTGTGAAGGATGAGGCACCGGCCGTGTGGGGCGTGGAACATGGGGGTGAATGGGATAGGATGTGTGTGAGATACGGGGTGAGGATGAAAGTCTGAGGCTCCCTCTATTTGTGGTATATAAATGTTCCTTTACTGCATTTTTGAATATGTGTTAAAGAAAAAACGCCACTGGCCACACCAGTAAATGAAGGATGTTGTAGCCAGGTAGCCATCAAGTCATCACATTACAGCCACTCCTGACAGTAAGCCCTGAGGGAACGCAGGAGAGAAAGAGGAGGCCGCTGCAGTCACGCAACGGTGCCCCCTGAGGGGACTCAGGATGGAAAAGCCCAGGAACCTGACCGCAGAGGGCTGAGGTGCACGGCAAAGGAACGCTTCCAGGGAGCCCGGACTCCTGCATCTTCCTCTACAGAGAAAAGCGCTGAGGTGTCTGGTTTCCTTTACATAACAGTAACCTTCCTGGGTTCTGACTACCTGGTCTTTGTTGCAAAAACTCCTATATAACCTGGCTCCTCCCTCACCTCTTTAGAGCAGTCCCTTATAGCTAGTTGAGAGGCTAGCCCAGTGTCACCTTCCAGTCCCCAAAAAGCCAGTGATAGAACCGGGCCACCGTCCTGGCCCAAGACCAGAGAGCTCAGAGGTCTCCCCTCCACACCCCACGATTTCCACCCTGCTCGGCGTGAGATGCCCTATCACAGTATCACAACACCAGTGCTACTAAGAATGGTAATAATCATCACCAGAAGAATAGCAAATACTGAATATGCTCCAAATTACATAGTTTCCATATAGGAACTAATTTCAACCTCAAAGCAAAGTGATGATGCTAAGTAGTACGTACACCCATTCACAGGTGAAATAACTGGGTCTCGGGGAAGCGAAAACACTTGGATTCGATCACAGAGCCAATGATCTCAGGAGTCTGGAAAGGCCCGTCTGTATTTCATCTTCCTTTTGGGGAGCAGGTTTAAGTCCTCGGCTTTGTCCACCAAAAAAACCAAAATTCTGGTCTTTTAGGTTGTACATGTTTTTCAGTCGACGCGGGTATGTACATATGATACCATACGATACAAGTTAATGTGGGAAAGTGCTGTGTTGGGTACAAGCAGGAACGCTGGTGTGATGCGTGTGCCTACTTTGGGGTGTGCCTACGTGCAAGTGTGTGTGAGGTGGGGATGTGGGTTCTGGGAGGCACGTAGGAGATGTGGCCACAGTGGGCAGGATATCTGTCATTTGTTCATCACGTTGTTTTCATAAACCACGGGCACTCCGCCCCATGCAGTGAGGCATGATGGGTGTGGACTTGTAGAGAACATGCGTGTGTGCATATGTGTGTGTGTGCACTTATCAATCCTTTATGCATGTATTTATTTATATATTTATTTGCTCTTTTGTCTTTTTAGGGCAGCACCGCTGCATTGGGAGGTTCCCAGGCTAGGGGTCGAATTGGAGCCGTAGCCACTAGCCTATGCCACAGCCACAGCCACAGCCACAGCAACGCCAGATCCGAGCCGTGTCTGGACCTACACCACTGCTCACAGTAACGGCCGGATCCTTAACCCACTGAGCGAGGCCAGGGGTCGAATCTGCATCCTCATGGATACTAGTCAGATTCATTCCTGCTGAGCCATGATGAGATCTTCCCTCAATCCTTTAAGTTTTTAAATCTCAACGTATCTTTGTGGAATTTACTGAACTGGAATAAAAATAAAATGACGCCCTGGTCCTACTGATCCCAGGGCTATTTCATGAATTGTCCCCCAGTCCATCCCAAAGGTGCTTCTTTAATGGTGCATGGCCCCCCAAATGGTTTTCTCACCCCCACCCCCATGAAAAACCCTAGTGAACTAACCAAACTGAGTTTTGTGCAGTGAGTATTGGGATCGTGTCTCCCAATTTTGCTCTTGAAGTTTCCAAATGGGCTGGGTGAGTTATGAGAAAAAAATGTGCTTTTTTTTTTTTTTTCTGATTAACTTGTTGGCCCTACTCCCTATTCCGTCGATGACGTAGTGTAGGCTCTTGTGGGGAAACAAATGGCGACATCATCTTGAGTGTTAACTCTGACTCCTGATTCTGTTTTCCACATCCCATCCTCAAGACGCCTCACACAGGAGGCACGGTTTGGGGTCTTGCTCTGTGATACACCTGCTGGAGGTTCTGGGAGCTCGATGATAAGCAAGACATGGCAAAAGCCTTCACATTAAATTAGAGAAAAATAGACAATAAAAGACGGATTTCCATTTGGAAGGGGTGCCACAAGAGGCTGATGATGGGGCCACTGGGCTTGGATAAGCTTGCTCGGTTTCATCCTGCGCTAAGCAACACAGTTCATTCCACTGACAAGGCCAGAGGGCAATGCCAAAGGGAAGGGCATGAGGGTAGATCCTCCCACTAACTGACAAACAACTCGGAAATGTGGGTGTGGACAGAGCAAGCAGCACCAGTCAAGGCTCTTGGGTCAGGAGAGGCACTAGCCTTTTACAGGCTGAAGGGCGTCCCTGGGGAGCTGGTGCCAAGAAATGGCATGACCAGCTGTGCATGATTCTATTTGCTTTTTCCCACCTCCGAATTCCTATGTCGGGAAGTATGAAAGGAATCCCTGTCTGAGGCAGAAGCTGTCACCATTCATAGTCCTCTTCTGCCCAGAGTGTCCGAGTGAGCCGAATAAATCCCCCGACATCATTTGTTTCTGTGTCATTTGCCTTTGTGGGTAAGCCGGTTCTGATCTATGGACAAATAACTTGCTTGAATTTATATTTTAGAGCATTCACGGTGTCTGGGAACACTGGTGGCAAAGGCAGCTTGTAAATATAGCGAGAAAGTTGCCGCCGTTGCTAGGAAGTCATTTCTGACTTTTGGCCAACATCAAACTTTCTGTGTAAAAATGTGTAGGGGATAAAATACATCTGTGGGTTTTTTTTTTTATAACAGACTGAAAAAGCGGAGCTCTGATTGAATAAAAAACAATCATGGTATGTTCTTGCAGTACAGGCATATTTCTTTTTCTGCTCCATCTTGTCAAATTTGGAGGATGGAAAAGAGAAAACTGAAGATCCATGGATGAGCAACAGCATCTTTGCAAGATGGGAAAGCACACGAGGCGGCCAGACTCCCTGAGTGCAAAGACCCATCCACCCGTCTCCGGTCACTCTTGGCATCTCCAAGGCCTTTTATCAGAGGAGCTCTGAGTTTAGAGGCAAGGGACCAGCCTCTGCCCTGACCCTGCCGTGGAGGCTTTAGAACAATGGCTCTCAACCTGTAATACGAAGAGACTCACCTGGAGGGCTGTTTAGACCCCAGATTGCTAGGTCCCACCCCAGAAGTTCAGATGCATTAAGTCCGGAGCAGAGACTGAGAATCTGCATCTTTAACAAGTTCCCAGGTGATGCTGTTACTGATGCTTCTCCCCATGGGACCACAGTGAGAACTACAGAAGTCTTCGTCTTGCCAAGCGCCTTACAATTAATATCTCAAAGTGAGACACATGTAAAAACACATTTGCAAAAGTTCTCCCAAGGTAAACAGGCATTCAACCAGGGGGATGTGAAGTTCCACCGCACGAGTTTAAACAAGTCGTGGTCACCCCAGCTTCCTTAGATCAAGGAAGTGGACGATGCCATTCCTGCTGTGGCTCAGCGGGTTAAGAACCACAAGGATACGGTTTCAATCCCTGGCCTCACTCAGTGGGTTAAGGATCCGGCATTGCCCCAAGCTGTGGCATAGGTCGCAGATGCCGCTTGGATCCAGTATTGCTGTGGCTGTGGCACAGGCCTGCACCTGCAGTTCTGATTGGACCCCTAGCCCAGGAAGTTCCATATGCCTCCTAAAAAGAACAAAAAGAAAAAGAAGAAGAAAGGAGATAGACAGCAGCATTCTCTAAAGAGCTTTCTATTGCCTTATTTTTTATTTAATTTGGCCTAAAATCCATGAGCTATATCCTAGTAGTGAAAGGCAATTGGATCTACAATAATATTTAGAAAGGAGTTTTATTTTGTATGAGTTGCATATTCAATCCCAGTATCATTGACATATTTTAAGAACTAATGAAAAATGTCTATTTACCTAGGTAGTTATTTCTGTCAAGGTTTACCACATATAATTAACACTTCTGTTATTTAATATTTGCACTGTTCAAAGAGAGTTGCATTTGCGATTAAACTAACATTATTTTTCAATTCTAAATCTCTAGCATATGACGCAGACAGAGCTAATATATTAAAAGACTGAGGATAATGGAAGAGCTCCTTCTAAAATAGAGAGAAATGATACACAGCTAAATGAGAGTTGTGGTCAGATGGCTCTTTCTGATAAGTAAGCATTAACTCATTGTGGAAACAGACAAAGCCTGACACAAAAAGATGATCTGACAGTAGGGTGTGTGTGTGTGTGTGTGTGTGTGTGTGTGTGTGGCCGCACCCACAGCAGATGGAAGTTCCCAGGCCAAGGATGGAATCCATGGCAACACCAAATCCTTTAACCCACTGCACCACCAGGCTGGGGATTGAACCCACGTCTCCACGATGACCCAAGCCACTGCAGTCAGATTCTTAACCCACTGTGCCACGGTGGGAACTTCAGTAGGTTCTCGTTAATTATCTATTTTATACAATAATGTGCTATAGTTTGTACTAATCTACATGGGAAAAGTGAATGGATATATATATATATATATATATATATATATATATATAAAATTTACTTTACTGTCAATCTGAAACTAATATGACATTATAAGTCAACTATATTCCAATTATTATTTTTTTTAAAAGATGATCTCAACTTATTTGCAATGGTCAGGTGCTGGGGTTGGAGTATTGTGCTTTCCAAGCTAATTCAGTCCTTCATCTAGGACCAGGGCCTTCCATTTTGGTAATATCTATAAAAGTTTTAAATGCTCACACTATTGGACACGAAAATTCCACTTTACGGAATTTGTTGACAGACACTTATTCCAAAAATGCAAATACAAAAAAAAAATATTGTGACCCTGTTTGTAAAAGCAAAAATGAGATACAACTGAAACGTACTACAATAGGGGACTGGAAAAAAAAAAAGCCATAGTTCATGTATACAGTGGAGAACTGTGAGTGCTTAGAAAGTATAAATCCATCTCTTTGGACCGGTCCGGAATCACCCCCAAGGTAGAAAGGGAAAGACAGAGCTGTGGAAAAGTCAGAAGCGCGTACTAGCCACTGTTTGCAGAGGAGGGGGTCTGGGTAAACGCCTACACCTCCATTTGCAGCTAGGTCTACACCTGTACCTACCCATATACCTGCAATTACATCTACACCTGCACTTCAACCTGCAGCTCCTTCTGTACCTACATCTCTATTTCCAATTACATCTCACCTCCGCATCCGTCTATATCTACACATCCAATTAATCTCCATTAACACCTGCATCTCTCACCTCCACCTACACCTACATGCACAGCTGCACAGACGTCTAGGTCTCATCTACACCCCCAGCTACATCTATGCCCATCTCTACACCGATAACTAGATAACTACCGCTCACCCACGTCCACACCTGCACCCGTTTCTGTCCACACCTGCATCTATATCTGTATCCTCTACAGATGTGTGTGCCTTTCTTGTATATGATTTTAAATCTCTGGAAAAGTACAGAAGAAACTGCTGATAGTGACTGATCAAGCAGTGAACCAGGAGTCTGGGAGCAGACAAGGCCAGAAGGAGAGTTTTGTTCACTATTTTGTGCAGTTTAAAGAGCTCGCTATTCCATGTCCTGATGTTTCACAATATACACGCTTACATAAGCTCTGAGAGAGAGCGCAAGAGGTAGGCAGGCTGTGAAGTGCAAGTCATTTAAGCACACGTTCCCCCCCCACACACACACTTTTTGCAGTTTCCAATCCTTGGTTGGATTGGACTTCAAAATTCTTTATGGATTCCTGGGTTCCTAAAGGCATCTGTTTGGATTTTACTTCTGCTGTTTAAGTTTCTACCCCAAACCTTCCCACCTGCCTTTTTAGGGCTGCACCTACAGCTCATGGAGTTCCTGGACTGGGGTTGAATGGGAGCTGCAGCTGCAGGTCTATACCACAACTACCGCAACGCCAGATCCAAGTCACCTCTGCAACCTACGCCACAGCTTGCATAACCCACTGGAGGAGGCCAGGGATTAAACCCGCAACCTCGTGGACACTACGTCGGGGTCTTAACTCGTGGAGCCCCAACAATTCCAAGCCCAGGCTTGTTTTGACAATTCCGACACCATTTTCATTTGGTTTCACTAACATAATTCGGGCTGATATAACCAAGACAAGGAACTCGGGGCCCGGGAAGGCAGGTAGCCCCTCAGGGTCGTATCACCAGACACAACAGAGCTGGGACTTGAAACGGGACGGTCCAAACCCCGGGTCCTTTTGCACTCAGGCCCTGCCACTTTCGGTGCATCCCTGGATCCATCGGGAACTTACAGCTCACCACACACGCTCTTAGGAATGGGGGATCAGGGAGAGTCAAACGAACATCTTGCTGGGGTTACATGTGTGGTTTTAACAATAAAATCTTTTTTCCTTCCTCACCTCACCACCCCCTTAAGCCTCTTCCCAGTCCCTCCACCTCCCTCTGTTTTCAGATGTGTTCTTTCTTCCCCATCTTAGGTCTGGCGTCAGACTAAAGTGCACACCTATGCATTTTTCATCAATCTGGCAAGTTCCTTAAACGCTCGGTATAAATAAATCACCACCGTATAATTCATTATGAATAGCGCCAACCTGGGGTCTGATTCTGCTACAAAAGAGTCCGCATGTTTGACAACTTTCCACAGGACGGCCTGTCCCCGCTCCCTCTCCTTTCTTCTGAAAGTGCTCCTCGGATCCATGTATGTTAATGTCATTATTCTTTGTGCTCTTCAACCATCCACCACCGAGCCGCCTCCGCTCAGCTCTTGTCATAGACCAAGGCGACCCACCCTCAAGAGAAACGAGGAAGAATGAACCCATGCGGTGGGCCTACAAACAGACAGCCGGATGAGGCCGGGTCCATGGCTGGCAGGTGGGTCGGAATTCTGCTCTCCTTGTATGATCTTCTCCTGCAAATTATGGGGGAGTGACCAGGTAGTTTTAAATGCACAGGGAAACAGCAGTCCCATGTTTCAGGGGGGTCTCCTATTGTACCAGGCTCTGTACTTGCTGCTTTTTTAGGTGTTTTTTTTTGTTTTTTGTTTTTTGTTTTAATTGACTTCAATTCCTCAAACTTCCTCTGTGAGATAACTGCTTCTCATTTTCTGGGAAAACTGAGCTTCAGATGCTGAAGTAGCTTCTTCAGTGCCACACACTGTTAAAATGGCAATGTGACACTCAAATTGAAATCCATTTACTCCACAAATTTGATTGGTGTTTGTCTCTGTGTCACCTACAATGTGGGGGTGACACTAAATAAAATGAAATGCAGTGAATGCAAATTTCTATCAAAAAGGTGCTTCTGAAACACACGTGTCTGTACATCTTGCCTGATGTCTGCCAGTATGTAATTACCTTCTCGAAAATTCTCTGAGTTGGTGATTTCTCCTCTCTCAGCCCTTCGGAGGGATATCTGAAAAGCTGTCCAGATTCTCTCGGAGTTGAACTATATTAATACCCTTAATTAACATTAAGCAGTGTTAACTTGGGAGCTGGTGTTTGAAACTGGGAAAACTCTCCCTCCCGCCCTCGTTGTGCTACAACATTTCAGCCCCGGTGAGGGTTTAACCCAATTTATGCTGCTTGACTATGCAAGCAGCCTTACCGCTGAGTGACGCTGGTTGCCGAAGTCTGTCTCCAGTGATGGCTACACCTCCCGCAAGCCTGCCCTTTCTGGATCTGTGAGCCCTTCAGCAGTGTTCAGGGCTGCATGCAGCTGTGGGCTGGCTATTCTGGCTCTGAGACCTCCCCACACCTTCTTCTTCTCTTGATCCCTGAAATTGCTCATTGCCAGGACATCCTCTCGGTGTCCTGCAGAGGTGTCTCTGTCCCTCAGGGTCTTTCTCCCTAATCAGTGGATGGATCCTTTCCTGGAGGCACCCACCCCCCCCCAACCCCTGGCAGCACATGATGGGATGTAGATGGGCCATGCCCCACGACACTGGGAAACGAGGGTCCCAACAGTTACCCCAGACGGGGCACAAGGGAGGCTGCAGCAAAATCAGCTGATCAGAGGTGTGGACGGAGGAAGGTGAGTCCAAAGGCAGATTTTTTTTTTTTTTTTTTTTTGCTCCATATGCAGCATGCAGAAACTCCCAGGCCAGGGATCGAACTCCCACCACAGGAGGAACCCAAGCCGTTGCAATGACACAACGTCAGATCCCTAATCCACTGCACCACAAGAGAACTCCCAAAGAAAGATTACAAACTGGGAGCCACTGTGTTTGCTCTTAACCCACTGGCTTAAAAGTTGAACGGCCAACCTCAGTGGCAGTGTGGACACAGAGAAGAGTAAACAAATCAAATCAGGGGTCAGCAATGATCCACCAGAGGAGCAGAGTGAGTTCAGAAGCGGCTTCACTGTCTCAAATATCAGGTCTTAGGAGTGGAGAGATACTCCAAAAAGGCAGAATGAATGAGAAAAGGTCTGGAAAGGGCTGAGAAGTGACAGGGAATGCAGCCCCAGGCGGAAGAGTTCAGGGCACAGCCCGGGAGTCTGGAGTTGGAAAGAGGCAGAGGGCCAGGGTATGGACAAAAAGAGACTTGGGATTCCAGCCAGGGAATCAAGCCCCCCATGGTGAGAGGGGAAGAGCAGGTGGGACTCCTTGTAGCCCTGGTCAGGTAATGAAAGCTGGCGGGAAGGACGGGCAGTCTGAGTGCAGCTCTGATCTAGTCCTGAGCATGTGCACAGGAGTTATATTAAAATGATACCCACTGAAATACCCGGAGAAGGAGGCAGCTGGGTCTCCCAATGGCACTCTCCAAAACTGCAAAGTACCAAGGAAGCAGAGGGCTTAGTCTCTGGAAGAGTCCCTAACGAATACCCAAGGTGCTCTAGAGTCTCTTGCAATCATCAGTGAACTGTAAATTCAATCCATCCGCACTCATTTAAAATGATTACTGAGCACCTACTGTATACCACGCGTGGTAAATGTGCCATGCCTGCTAGGCAGGAGAATGTTAGCTTTCAGGAGGGTTATGCATTCCTTCTATAACGCTCTTATTGTAGCAGGATTCATTATTCCCCAATATACCGACACAGCTCCACCCCCCCCCCCCCGAGAATCATTTTCTGGTTGGGAAACAAAATATGGGAAGAAATTTTCCTTTTATGTTCCTCTAAATGGGACTGATCCACATCTCTGCCATCACCAGGGCATCGTCAATTCGAATGACTCAGCACTAATTTAGGGTTTTTTTTGAGATATAGCTGATTTACAATCTTATATTAGTTTCAGGTGTATAATTCGATATTTTTATAGATGATCCTGCATTTAAAGTTACTGCAAAATAATGGCTCTATGCTCCGCTGCTGTACAATATATCATTGTGGCGTATTTATTTTATACTTAGTTGTTTGCGCCTCTTAACCTCCTAGTCCTGTCTTGCCCCCTCTCCTCTCCCCACTGGTAACCACCAGTGTGTTCTCTGTGTCGGCGAGTCTGTTTCCATTTCATAGTATTCATTCCTTAGCTTTATTTTTTAGATTCCACGAATCATCGGTAACATGGAGTATCTGTCTTTGTCTGACTGAACTCACTGAGCATAACACCCTCTAGGTCTACCCATGTTGTTGCGAATGGTAGAACACCCCTTTTTACGGCTGAGTAATATTCCACTCTATACTATACTAGTTTAGTATTTATAGAAAGAGTCAGCACTGGAAATACCAGCAGAGGCATAGCTCAGAAGATCATCATTAGGATAAGGGGATAGACAGAAGCCTGTGATAAGCCTGTAATAACATCAATGATTGACAGCAGTGATACTGAGGAAGGAATACGTATTTCTACTTAAATATGGCAGTTGTCTAAATCTTACTCTTCTTGACTCACTCTTTACACAAACTGAAGGCTTTATAGATTATTAACAACTTACACAGCAATTAAAATACTTACGTTTTATGGAAAAAATCAGTAACTGCCTACATTTGGTTTATTTCGACTCAGTTCCTTACACCTAGGAGTACTTTAATTGTGCGCCCTAACCTCTAAGTCCTCAATCAGAGACGAAAGCCAGGGAGGCTTGACAGTGAGCACAGAATCTTTAGAATTCCATCGGGAAGACCTCACAGTTTCACAAAGCCCACAGTAACATACTTATATTGTTCTAGAAGAGTCTTCAATGCTACTATTATTATTATTATTGCTTTTTGCTTTTTGAATGAAGCCAGTTTCTTGTTTCTAGGCTACCCTCACCTACGGCAGCGTGTACATCCTTCCTGCATTCACTGTGTTTTATCAATGACTGTTTTTTGCTTGTTCCTTTGTTTCTCTTCTGCCCCCACACATTCGAGACTCCAGTTGCTTAGAAAATGTTCTCAGGAAGAAAATTAAAGTACATGCCCAGGGGATATGGCTGTTTTGTTTTCGTTTTTTTTTGGTTTTTTGTTTTTTGCATGTCCTCCATTAACTAAAGGTTACGGGGTAAGGGGTTTAAGGCTGACTCTAGGAATGCCTAAATAAAAGGGCTGAGAAAACACATAACCCAGGCACATAAACATGTTTTCTTTTCAAATCCATGTTTTATGTAAAACAACAACTGGGTCAGCTAACTCTCCTCTCTGGAGAGATTTTAGGTATAGAAAACACCTCTGCAGGACCTGCCAAGCTCCTTCCAGCTCTTTCCATCTCAACTACATCCTGGTCCCGTGAGCACTAGAGCAGGGACAGAGCAGAGGGACAGTGGGGAGAGGGGTGATCAAGACACTGAGAGATACTCGAAGTCCTGCAGTACCAAAAGTGTTTAACACTATTTAAACACAAATCTCATCACATCCACACAGAACCTTCACTGTATGTATAACACCTATTAATCCTCTAACAGAATGTCTGCGTGCTGGGGAAATACTACTTTCAGCCTTTGTTATCCATCAGTACGTTCACAAATCTTTCTAGGAGTTCCCGCCATGGCGCAGGAATCCAACTGCAGGAGTTCCCATTGTGGTGAAGCAGAAACAAATTCAACTAGTATCCACGAGGATGTGGGTTTGATCCCTGGCCTCACTCAGTGGGTTGGGGATCTGGCGTTGCCCTCAGCTCTGACATGGCTGAGATCTGGCATTGCCGTGGCTGTGGCGTAGGAGGGTAGCTTCAGCTGCAATTCGACCCCTAGCCTGGGAACGTCCATATGCTGCGGGTGTAGCCCTAAAAAGCAAAACAAACACACAAACAAGAACCCAACTGCAGCGGCCTTAAAAAGGAAAAAAAAAATCCAACTGCAACAGTGCAGGTGGGATCCTGGCCCCATGCAGTGGGTTAAAGGATCCACCACTGCTATGGCTCAGATTCCATTCCTGGCCCAGGAACTTCCATATGCCCTGAGAAGGGCCATTCAAGAAAAAAAGACTTATTTTTTTTTTTCCTATTCCTTCTTCTCTCTGGAAAGTGTGGCTTTATTTCAGAAACTGAAAATCACATTAAAGTCCTGGCTTTCCCAAGAGGCTTGTATGGCTGGCATTGGAAGTTGCCTCGTGCCTTTATCAGAGGGTGGTGCCAGCTGTGTCCTAACACATCACAGCCAGATGAAGCTGTTCCCAAGATCCACCACTTCTTTGAGCACAACTCAAATATGACGGCTGACTCGGCAAACAGCACCCTCACCCCAGGTGACCGGTGGGGTGGTGGAGAGAGAGTGAGTCTGAACTACACCCCTGGCACCTATCAGAGTAACGCCTTTTTCAGTTAACCTGGGGGCTTCCTACTGCGCTAGTAGCTATTGTGGGGTGAGGGCTAAGCCTCCCCTGCAATGAAGACACTTTTAGCATAGACTAAAACGTCTTCCCCTGAGGACTCAAGCTGTAGCCTTTAACTGGGATCTTTTTTTTAATGGCCACACCCATGACATACAGAAGTTCCCAGGTCAGGGCCTGAATCCAAGCTGCAGCAGCGACCTGCAGCACAGCTGCGGCAACACAAGATCCTTTCTCACTGCACCAGGCTGGGGATCAAACCCACACCTCCACAGCGATCTGAGATGCTGCAGTTGTATTCTTAACCCACTATGTCACAGTGGGAGCTCCAAAGAAGGGTCTTTTTGCAGACGCCACGAGTACTTTCCTATGAAAAGCTTAGACCATAGCTTCACTGAGCAAACAAGGTTAAATACATTGAGAGCTTATTTATTGAAAAGAATTAAACAGATCTAGTCTTACCTCTGGACTGTTCCTTAATATTTGTATCACACTGGACATGCTTCTTTCTCTCAAGAACACTGGATTAAGAGGCCTATCTCAGGGTTTTGCTCAAAGGGTGCAGGGGCAGGAGGAATGGGCAGCTCCTGGCATCGCACAGAGCACGATGCAGAGCAGATTTAGGGCCCTAATTTCCCGACACCGGGGAAACCGGGGTGGATTCTAGTGAACAGTACAAGGAGAGGCTGTGGACGGAGAGAAAACACAAGGGCGATGCAGTGAAAAGAAAACACCTGCTCCCCAGGGGTCAGAGGTGTCCTGGAACAAAGCACCCAGTCGAGGCAGCAGGGAGCCAGAGGGAAGGCCTTGAGGGTAGGTAATGGGCTCTGGCATCTTCCTTGGGTTGAAACGCCTCGCGGTCAAGTTCAACCTCGCTGAGCCTGGGCCTGAGTCCTCGTCACCACCATCTCTACCCCGATGGCCGTATGTTCATCATCACGGTTGCTCCCACCTCAAGGCTCCCAAAACCCACAAGTCCTTCCTCCTGCTTGATCCTCACAAGAGCCCTAAGCGTCAACCGAGGTCTGTGTGGTCCTTCAATTGGAGTAAAACTTTGAGGCTCAGAGAGGTTAGGTCACCGCCCAAAGTCACAGAGCAGATGTCAGATGAGCTCAGATTCCACCTCTGGCCTTAAGATCCCCACTCGGGACTTGCTGCTCTCAAGTCCCCAGTCACCCCGCCTGTCAATGAACCCCTACTTTAGAGCGTGAGCTCCCCGGGGAATGAGTAATGCTGCCGCGTTCCTGCGACACAGAGCCCGGCTTCCCCATGGGCGCTGCTTTTATCCTCAGACACGTTTCCACAAAGACTCCTTCCATCGCTGAGGAAACTGGCTTCCTAACTTGCTATTAATTACTCGCAAGGACTCTGGCCTATTACAGAGCAGCAACGCAGGGCGGAGTCCCTCTGTTAATTTATTCCATCCCTCATTCCGCATTCCGGCTGATGGACCCTCTTGGCATATCATAAATCCAGAGCAAGTAATTAACAACCACACTTTGAACCCAATTCTCTTTCTTTTTTTTCCTTCCTAACTACCTCTGCTTCCTTTGATTTGGTTCATTTTCTTAATTAACTCATGTGCCTGCCAGACTTATTTCCTCGGGTCGGTGGGAACTGAGGCGGTTTGAAAGTATGAGAGAGGCTGACTTTACAGCAGAAGGGGTCAAAAGGGTCACGGCCACCACTATCGCCACAGCTGCGTAAACCCCAAGGAAAGAAATGAACAACAACAGCCCCTAAAACAAAGTCGCCACCATGTACCAAGCCACTATCATGTCCCTTATTTCTCCTCTTGGCCATGCCCTTTCTCACCCCTCCGTCACGCCCACTTCAGTGACAGACAATTAGCCCCAGAGGAGGTCAGTGGTCTGTTCTGGATCCCAGAGCTAAGAAGGGACTCCAAGAGGGTTTTCCGTCCTAGTGAGATGTTTCTAGAGAGATGGCCTGAGAGTTGGATGGACGGCGGTCTAGTATCAGGTGTCCAGCAAGGCGCCTGGGACTCAGGCCTGACCACCCACGGGCGGCCTTGACCACAAAAAGGGTGACTCCAGCTCAGCAGGCAGATAGAGAAGCAAGGTCGGAGGACACGGGCTCTCCCTCAAGCCCATCAGTTCTGCTGGCCAGTCTCTATGTCGCTGACCTCGCACAAGGCTTGGTGGTACAAGGACCGGAAGCTGGCACTAGAGAAACATGATCGGCAAGCAGCAGGCACTTGTTCAAGACTCCAGACAATGAAGCGAATTCAGTGAACATTTCAGACCCATTAGAGGACTAGAGAAACTCAATGAAGGAGCCAGACCATATGGCAGGGCTTCAGAACAAGTGTCCAGATTCCTTTGGGGCAAGTAGGCCACCAGGCCCACAGAGTCAGAAGTGGTCAAGCTTCCAGATGGCAGGACATTAGTTCAGACCCCAGTCCTTGGGATCAGACAGTTCTGGGTTAATCTGGAGTCTTCTGCTGATGTGTGTCTTAATGTGTCTGAGTTCTGGTTCTCTTATCTGTAAAATTAGAAGGACGGAACCAATCCCGTGATGGGAAGTGAACTATGACAAAGTGAGCGGATGTGTTCAGAGAGCTTAACATGGTACCTGCCGTATGGTCAGCAATATTGAGGTGGTTCCCGCTTTGATGAGAACCCCTTCCAAGACTGGACCACGTATCACTCATGTGAGCAATAGTTCTACGCCCAGCACTGAGCCGAGGCTAAGGCTTAGTGCCTCACTCACTCCCGTCTCCTCCATGACTTACTGCAATGATGCTTACATTCAGAGCTTCAGAAATAACATATCACTTCATCCACTCAATTTACTTTTCTGGCTCCATTTAGATGATTATTATTATTATTATTATATGCTTTTTAGGGCTGTACCTGCAGCACATGGAAGTTTCCAGGCTAGGTGTGGAACTGGAGCTGCAACAGCCGGCCACAGCTACTCAACCCACTGAGTGAGGCCAGGGATCGAACCCACATCCTCATGGACACTAGTTGGGTTTGTTACTGCTGCACCACAATGGGAATTCCCAGCTTAATATTATTTATCTAAGAATTTTTATTTAATAAAACCACTGCTACCTCCAATTGTCCTAAACATTGATTATCTGCAGTGACACTTGGTAATCCTGAGCCTGGACTCCAGATGGGATAGTTCATTAAGGAGAGACATCACCCCTTAATGTATGCAAGGAAGATTCAAACCCAGGGGAGCAGGCACCATGCATTAACCCAGCTGGCTGGAGCTGGAGGGACCTTGGCATTAATCGGACCCTCCCCCCAAAGAGAGGCTGATAGTGGGTGACCCAGGCCACAGTTCTTGTGAGTGCAGGGGTCAGGGTCTCAATGTGCTCTGCCTTTAGCTCCAGTCCCCTGCGGGGGAGTGCTGAAACAATGATCATTGGAGAAAAAAAAGAGAATGGCAGAGCTAGAGTAGCCAAGGCTAAGGTTAAGGGCCTACATCCTTACCCCTTCTTGTCAGAAGGTCCTGGAACATGGGCAGCCCAGCTGATGGAGCCACGGCCTCTCTTCCCGGACAATTTTCTGAGTGAGGAAAGGGCTGTATATCCTCGTGCTTCTGAGCGGGGTTAGAATTAGCCCAGATGTAGCTTCAAGTACCTGCCTGAGGTCTGCTGAGCTAAATCCATAATTAAAAAGTAACTGTGGCCTTTTCTGCTCTCGGGCACCACGTTGGTCTCTGTCTCTGGAGCCATGAGGACACAGAAGGGGGAGTATTGGCTCTCTTGTTTCTACACTTTGCCGAGAAGGGCTTCTCCCTGTGCTTGTGGCCAAAAATTTTCCACTGAAACAGATGAAAAATACAGCAGGCGTCGCAGGCGAAATCGCTTCATTTGTTGGGTGTTACCTAACATGGTCCAGTCTCAACGCGTCAGGAGGCTTGGGCAGGAGACGGCATTGAGCTAGAAGAGCTCCACTAGCAGCGCTGCGGCACCCTGACCCTGAATCCAGTAGGAGTAATCACATCCTTTAAACTCACGGGTCCAATCTAAAGAGCTGGAATTGGCCAAAGGCTCAAGGAATTCTTGCGTGATCATGGAGTATACCAAGAGAGGGGCAAGTACTGAGTTTTGTGGAGGGACTATTAGGCTCTACCAAGCTGTGCTGGCGGGAAGGGTTTGTTATCACAGACGTCAGAATCCAGGAAGCCTCGGGATCGTGGCAGGTGGTCAGGTCCGGAAGACTGACAGATGTCCATCACAGCAAGGACCGTCATGATCTCTGTAAGAGCTTCTACGTTATTAGGTATCTTCTAGATTCCAGACCTTGAGCCCAGCATTTTACAAATAGCAGCTGATTCAATGACCTTGAACAAAGCTTGGCAAACTACAGCCCAAGGGCCAAATCCAGTCTGCCCTGTTTTTGTAAATAAGTTTTATGAGAACACAGCCATGGCCTTTTACTGGCATAGGGTCTAGGGTGAACTTCACCACGGACTCAGGATTGGCGTTTGTCCCAACCCACTGCATTTGGGAGAGCACACAGAGAGCTCTTGTACCTGCCATGCCCCCACCACTTCCCCAAATCTGCCCGTCGGGCCCCTCTTCTCCTCCCTCTAGGCAGGGGTTCTCAGCATGCTCTGAGACAAGCATGCTGGTGTTTCTGACTAAAACTATGGAACAAAGATAATACTCTGTTCAATTTAACCCATTTTCCCTAGGAATACCTCTTACGCGTATCCATCACTGGATATTAAAAGGTAAGCATTATTGAGGAGCATGAAATAATGGACAAAACTCGACCGCCTGACTACATATAAGTAAGTCAGGTCTATTTGATGGAACGGAAAGCGACCAGTCAAATGCCTCCTGGCCGTGTCAAGTTTAGGATGCGATGCTTAGTGAAAAGGGCAGGATGTAAAAGGGAGTCATTACAATGAAATTCAGTCATCGGCTAAGACCGCATTCGACGACGATCCATCCAGGTCTTCCGCCAGGAATGTCATCTGCAGGGATGAATAAACGGACGTTCTCCACCTTCAGGGAGCTCACAGCCAAGGCGGGGAAAGGACATGATGCAAAAGCATCCAACCTATATTAACTGGAGTGAAGCAAAGGGAGCAACATACGGGGTACTCGGAGCTTCCGTGGAAGCATCTAATTTAGACTGGAGCAAGACACAGTCCTCGGACACATGTAGGATGCCATGGAATCATCAAGCCAAGAAGAGGGGGAGACGGTTCCAGGGAAAAGATAAAGCAGGACAGAGCTCTAGCTTGAGAGGAAACCCAGGGGCCGTGAGAAACGGGAAGGAGATGGGGGTGGTGGGAATCCAGCGAACAAGGAGGAGGTTGGTGGGAGAGAAAGTCAGAGAGAGCATCATCTTCAGTCATGGCATGACCAGAGGTACATGTGAGGACAATGGCTCTGATTGCCTGGGGAGGATGGGTCACAGGGGAGCAAAATAAAAATGCAAAAACGGCACGCATGTCACACATGTGCCGTCCGTCATGAGATGTGCACATAAGAAGATGAAACCACTTTGATTTATTTTCCCCTCGACGTGGTTCTTTAAGATTTCTCTCGCTGAAATCCTCTCCCTGTTTTCTATGTAATTATAGTTGCTAAAAAATAGCATTTCCAACCACGGTGCTTGTACAATGATAAATACAAGAAAATTCACTGAATTCAAGAAATCAAAAAGAAAACTCCAAGTCATAATAATCATAATAATTCCAATAATTAGCCACACAAAAGACAAAAGACGATGTGTGAGACCATCATCTGGATTCTGGACGAGTACCATCGAGAGAACCTTGTTTTGCTGAAGGAGCTGAAGCACGCTCCTGTCCACAGGCCTGCAGCTCCTCCCTCCGCTCACCCGGCCGGCCGGCCCCAAGGCTGGGGTCCTGGCCCTGAGCGCCTCTCTTCTCTAGATTGTACCCCATGAACAGCTTTTGCCATTGATTAAATGCTGCAGCTCGCCTGGAGCCGTTAATCAATTTCACCAGCTGTTTACAGCTTTATTTACTACAAAGGAAGCAAGGTAATCCCTGTAAACTCAATAGATCTAAATTAACTGCATGTTCGGGAGCCAGCTTAGGAAGAATTATTGCTCCCTGACTCAGGGGAACAGAGAAAAGGAATGAACACGGGCGCCTGTGACAGAGGCTGTGACTGGCTCCTCGGTGTCCAGGAGGGTCGCGTCACAGAGGGCACCTGCTGACTGGGTCTCTTTAACTAGGTCTCTGGGCCTAGAGTCCAGCTACAGCCCGTCCTGGTTCTGAATGGGCACTTCCTGCTGGACTCCGTGCCTTTCACTTCGTCCTCTCCCGTCCCCCGTCCCTCCACCGGGAATCGTCTTCCCCCCCTTCCATCCCGCCGGCCAGATTCCCCGCCGTGACAACCAGGTGCTCCACCTTCTTTTGTTTGTGAATGACCGTGATCACCTTTCATTTGTTTATATTTGTTTCATGAGTTTACATCCAGTCCAGATTTCCTAGGCAACCGCTGAATGCCTGGGGAAGAAAGGAATATTTATGTGCCAGGAATGGGGCTGGCTGCTTTTATGCCACTGGAATGGTTTTTTGCTTTTTTTTAATCTGATAGAACAACCCCGTATGATAAATGCTCATGTTCTTGTTTAAAAGATAAGAAGGCCAAGGCTCAAAAAGATGAAATACTTTGCTTAGCATCACAAAAATGGCTAGTGGACAGCCCCGCTGGGCTTCACCCTGAGTTCCTAGGGCAAGCTTCTCCTTGGTCGTGGTACCAGGTCAGAGTGCTGGGTGGTTGGCACTGCAGGGTCAAATCGCTTCCAAGTGTACACAGAAGGTGAGAGAAGGAAACCCAAGGTGACTTGGGAGATAAATACCCCCCTTTTACCATCTGGCCTTAAATCAATCCAGAGCCCCACCTACAAGGCCCCTCATGTTCTACCATCACTACCGTTCGCTCTAGATTTCACAACTCAAAGGGCTTGCGATGCCGCCGCACAAACCCTGCCTGTATCTAGGTGGTTTCTTCCGAAACAGTATGGCCTCCTTGTTCCCCTGGCAAATTCCTACAAAGCATCCGGGCCTGGCTCTGCCACCTGGAAAACTCGTCTTCTCTCTTCCACCCTTTCCTGCCCTGGGAAGGTTGACCGTCCCAAGTCTCAGCACCTGGGACCACAGCACCTGTCACTCTGCTGTATCTATCCTTGGGTCCCTGCCACCGCGAGGCGTGAGTGGCAAAGAATTTGCGTTCGATCACTTTGTGGCAGGGCACTGCAGGAAAGCAGGAGAGCAGGTTCCGTCCTCAAACACAGTGGGAGACAGGCCTTAAAATCCGTGAGACAAACAAGCACGTGAGTTTGGATCACCACAAAATTAGGATCTTTTTCCCCAAAGGCGACAACTTTGTCTTTTTCAAAGTGTTACGACATCAGCGAAACAGCAACGGGGGTTATTTATCCCCCGTCCCCGCGGTCTCCCCGCTCCCGCCTTCTGTGCCAGCTCTCGTCCCTGGCAAGCTGAACAGAGCAGATGGAGTGGATCGCATTCTTTGCTCCCCCCAAGTCTGAATCCAGTGTGAGCTCCAGTCACAGTGAAATTACATGCACTTGCTGTTTTCACACCCTGCCCACCTCGAGCTAAAAATGCCTCTGTTCCTCTTCCTCCATGGAATCATCACGGCCCCCCACCAGCCCGTGAGGCCCGAGGTTCCCAGGACCCTGTTATCTGCACTAACCCCGGGGAGCCAGGCCACCAGGGCTTCCCAGGACACCTGACCCTTTTGCACAGATGCAAGTGAAATTGTCCAGAGCCCAGGTGTGTGACTCACAGGAACTGACTCTCTGAGCACAACTTATAAACAACAGACAACAGCCCTGACACCACTTGATCCAGGCTGGACAACGGATAGTAAATATGACTCGTCAAAAAGAGTTTTACATGCAAGCAACCAGAGATTCTCATACTAAGTGAAGTAAGTCAGAAAGAGAAAGACAAATCCATATAATATCACTTCTATGTGGAATCTAAAATATGGCATAAACGAACCTGTCTACAAAACAGAAACAGATCATGGACATGGAGAACAGAGTTGTGGTTGCCATGGGGATGGGAGGAAGGAGTGGGATGGATGGGGCGTTTGGGGTTAGCAGATGCAAAGACCATGAAGTCGGCTAGAGCAGGGTTCAGTTCCAAGACGGCGGTTCTCTCAGCACTTGATTTCAGAAGTTATTTCACTTCTCTGAAACTCAGTTTTCCTCATCTGTCAAGTGGAGACAGAGCATATTTTTTTAAAACAATATTTTAGTAAAGTATAGTTAATTTATACTATTGTGTTAATTTCTGCTGTATAGCGGAGTGATTCGGTTGTGCATATATGATACATTATTTTTCATACGCTTTTGATTATGGTTTGTCACATGATATTGAATAGAATTCCCTGTGCTATGCGGTGGGATCTGTATATATAACAGTTTGCATCTGCTAATCTCAAACCCCCAATCTATCCCTCCCCCACGGCAACCACAAGTCTGTTCTCCGTGTTTGTGAGGGTTTCTGCTTTGCAGGTAAGAGCTCATTTGTGCTATAGTTTAGATTCCACATAGAAGCAACATCATATGGCACCATATGACATCGTAAGTCTTTCTCTTTATGACTTACTTCACTTAGCATGATAATTTCTAGGTCCATCTATGTTGCTGCAAATGGTGTTATTTCATTCTTTTTATGGCTGAGTAATATTCCACTTATCCCTATCTTCTTTATCCATTCATCTGCTGGTGAATATTTAGATTGCTTCCATGTCTTGGTTATTGTGAATAGGGCTGCTATGAACATAGGGGTGCATGCTTCTTTTTTTGTTTTTGTTTTTCAGGCTGCACCAGAGGCATGTGGAAGTTCCCAGGCTAGGGGCTGAATCGGAGCTGAAGCTTCTGGCCTACGCCATAGCCATAGCAATGGAGGATCTGAGCCACGTCTGCAATCTACACTACAGCTCACTGCAATGCCGGAGCCTTAACCCACCAAGTGAGGCCAGGGATCGAACCTGCATCCTCATGGATACTAGTTGGATTCATTTCCATTGTGCCACAATGGGAATTCCCACATGCAGCTTTTCAAATCAGAATTCTCTCCAGACGTATGCCCAGGAGTAGTATCACAGGATCTTATGGCAACTCCATTTTTAATTTTTTGAAGAAGCTTCACACTGTTTTCCATAGTGGCTGCACCAACTGACATTCCCACTAATAGTGCAGGAGCTCCTTTCCCTCATGGAGCTCTCTTGATGACTAAATGAGGTAAAGAAATAAAAGCACTCAACAGAGCTTCCTGCATAAAGCAAAACCTCCATAACTAAGACAACATGTGGGGTTGTAACGGTTTCTTGGTCAAGGAAACACAAAATACCTGGGACGTGGTGGGGGCTGAGCAGAAGCTAATTCCTCTTCCGGACGCCCCAGTGATCTCTTCTTGGCAGGGGTGGAGGAGAGAGTGTACTTTTCCAATAAGTACCTCCTCGGCAATTTAGCAATCGATATCCCCAAAATTCCTAATCAATAACCTGGCAATAACACTGCAAGAAATCTATCCTAGGAAGTGCTCCACCCCCACCCCCACAACCCAAATAAGACATGCTCTATGCTGGAGGTGTTACATAAATGCAAAAATTCTCGGAGGGAATTCTGACTAAAAGAAAAAGGACAGTTCATGCAAGCCAGCAGAATGGTAGGTAAGCATTAGGAAATGTTCATATAAAGATGCTACAGACCCATGAAAAAATTACCATGTTGGGTTCCCCAAGTGAGATGGAAAATTGCATACAGGCTGACTGCAATAGTGTAAAATTACACAGGCATTTGGACAAGCCAAGAAATGAACCTGCAGGCATGAAAGTCGTCATTTTAGGGTGATGAGATGGAGGGTGATTGGAGGTCTATTTTCTCTTCTTTCTCCTCTGCTGCGACACCATCTTTACCACGGAGAACGGGAGACAAAAATAAGCGCCCTCCACTACTCAAGTGGTGACCTCGGCTTTAGCTACAGCGCCCCAGCCACCTTGGCTTCTCTGGCAGGAAGACGGGCTTGAGTGCCAACGGATAATTACGGTAATCGGAAATTCCAGCGGTAATAACACCTTTTTTTGAGACAGACTCTTTCTTTAAACAAGACACAACAATCCTCTATGGATAATGGTCCTCCCTCACTCTCTCTCTCTGTCGCCTCCAGGCCATTTTTGTCACCAAAGCAATCCTTCTAAAGCATAGGTCTGATCACTCACGCTCGGGCCCCAAGCACTTGGCTGGTGTCACATCCTTGTGGTTCAGTCCAGATGCTCCAGGGCGGCACTCGGCCCCGCCCGCAACCCACTCCCCTGGTTCCCGGCGGCCGGGCTGGAGCTCTCGCCTCCCACCTTTGCCCACCACGCCTTCTGCCTGGAATTCTCTCCGCGATCTCGGAGGTCCCGTCTTAGAAGTGAATCCCACTGGGGGGCTTTTCCTGACGTTGCAGCAGGGCCACCCTTGCCCAACACCAACACAGAAGCACAAACACACACATGAACCCACACACATGTCCTTCCACAGGCACCTGCTGCTGCCGTTTTCATGGCATCTAATTTACATGTGACAATTAGCTGAGTAGAAGGATGACATTTCCTGAACATAAAGGCACTTTCTTCTCTTTGGTATTTTCTGGAAATAATTTCGTACCTAGTGAATCGGAGGCCTCCTTGTCTGTGATGAAGTTTAGGTCGGCCAGCAATTCCAGGAGGAAATTGTTGTGATCTTGGGCGTCTGCTGTGGGTCCCTCCCAAAAGGGCACATGGAACTAAGCATAACAGGGTGGCCCCCGGGCTGTGGGAAAGACTAAGTGGGGGGTGCTACACTGAGCTGCCAGTGCTGCCAGAACAAACTGCCATAGGGTCAGCTCCTAAAACAATATGCATTTGTGATTGCCTAATTCCTAAGTCTTTAAAAAAATGTTTTTAATTATTACTTTTTAATTGTTATTTCCCCAATACAGTTTTTTTCTACTGTACAGCATGGTGACCCAGTTACACATACATGTACACATTCTATTTTCACACATTCTCATGCTCCATCATAAGTGACTGGACACAGTTCCCAGTGCTACCCAGCAGGATCTCACGGCTCATCCATTCCAAAGGCAACAGTCTGCATCTACTAACCCCCAAGCTCCCCAACCACCCCACTCCCTCCCCCTCCCCCTTGGCAACCACAAGTCTATTCTCCAAGTCCATGATTTTCTTTTCTGTGGAAAGGTTCATTTGTGCTATATATTAGATTCCAGATATAGGTGATATCATATGGTATTTGTCTACCTCTTTCTGACTTACTTCACTCAGTATGAATGTCTCTACTTCCATATGACTGCATAATTCTTAACTTAAGGTCAGAAGCCTGGAGATGGGGTGACTCAGCAGGGTCCTCTGTTTAGGGTCACACAAGGTCAAAACCAAGGGGTCAGCAGGGTTGCCCTCCTAGAGGCTCTGATGGTCAGCCTCCTTCCAACTGCATTCAGGCCATTGGCCAAATTCAGTTCCTTGCCCTGTCCTTGCTGACTGTCAGCAGTCATTTTTTCGCTCCTGGAAGCTGCCCACAGCCCCCTCCCCCCCACACACTTCCCATGTGACCTCCTCTGACAACGGTGGGTCAAGACCACTCACACTTTGAATCTCTCCGACTCTTTCTTCTGCTACATTTCGTTCACTCCAGCCAGAGAAAGGCCTCTGCTTTTAAGGGTTCATGTTGTTCAAATGACAATCCAGGATGCTCTCCTGACCATAAGGTCCATACCCTTCGTGACATCAGCAAAGTCTCTGTTCTGCCATGTAAATGACGAATTCTCAGGATTTGGGGACAAGAGCATAGGTAATATTTGGGGGGTGCTGAAAACCACAGAAGACATCAGGGGCCCGTTTCCTAAATACCACAAGGTCACCTCAGCCACACACCCCTTCCTACAGCCAAATCCTCTCTAAACTGGAAGAAAGGGTAGGTGCCACCCGTGAGCCCTTCCATCATCCGGGCTAAAGAAGCCGTTTCTCTGCACTGGGCTCAGATGGGATTTGCCAACAGAACTGTCCAAACACTTTTTTTTCTTCTACCCAACAAATTCTGCCTCATGAGAAAAAAAAAAAAATGAAAATGTCAGTTAAAAGAAATAAATCAGTTATAATTGATTGCCTTTAAATCAAGACTTAACAGCCTTGTGAGATTTTGTAAAGAATACATGAATTATGTCAGAAATGGCTTAACACATAGAAAGTAGCTATCTGAGTGGATTTCATGGTAAAAATGTTCGCTCTGACTTAGAGACGCAAGGAGGCGTGTGAAGAATAAGAGAGGAAACTCTGGGTGGAAATTCCAGGCTCCAGGCTCCTAGAATGTACGTGTAGGGACAGCAGTGGCGAGAGTCCTGTGGGATTTCGGGACCTTCGTCACCTCCGCTCCCAGGGAGGTAGGGAAGCTTGCCTTTGATTCTTTCCCAGTGATCTTGTCTCTTGACCCATTTAGATCACTAGCCGGAACCTTGAAACAAAAGTAGACTCTTCGCTTTGAAAAGATCCGGAAGAAGGAGGAAGCGGAACACTTGGGAATCCCATTCATTCCAAAGCCGGTGTGAGCAGCAGAGGGTGGAGGATGGAGGCGGCGTCAGGAAGGGACAGCGACTCGGTCCCCAGGCAGAGAACTTCTACAGGACCCACAAAGGTTGGAGAGGAGGGAGAGGGACCGGGGAGAGGGTATGAAGCCTTTGGATCTAATCGCCGTCCAATCCCCGACGGGCAGAAAGCACCAAAGACACAGAGGTTTCCCACATATAAAAGGAAGACGTTCATTTTCACCTCATACTAATTCTGAGCGGTTCAGCCTGACTCGCAGGGGTCAGAGCAAGCCCCCGCAGGGCACCGGGCTGGCAGGGGTCTGCGGACCAGAGTGAGTCACGAGACAGCGCACAGGGTCAGCCCAGAGAAGTCTGCCCTCTGAGTGTAGGAAGAAGAAAAGATAAAGGCAAACGCTAGGATCCGTGAAAGTTATTTACCAAGGTCTTACATTTGCTCCTCACTGAATCCACACAGGCCCCGTGCAGTAGAAATGGTTATGGACCAAGTTACAGATGAGAAGACAGGCTTAGCGAGCGAGGAAGCAGGTCCCAAGTCACAGCAGTGAGAGAACTGAGCTGGGCCAAGACCCAGGTTGCAGGACCCCAAGGCCGAGGCCCCTGACAGTCGGTCTGTCCCAAGGCCACATCGCCAGCGGCCTGAACAAACCGAATGCTCTTCCTTTTCCTCTCCTTTGTAGGTTTGATCAGTTCGATTTCAGTAGATGGCTTTGGGGAAAGATGCAACTCAATACACCAAAACAGTTAACAGGAGTTCCCTTTGTGGCTCAGCGGGTTAAGAACCCAACATAGTGTCTGTGAGGATGGGGTTCAGTCTGGTGTGGCTGTGGCGCAGGTCAGCAGCTGCAGCTCCAATGGGACCCCTAGCCTAGCAACTTCTATACGCCGCAGGTACGGCCCTAAGAAGCAAAAACAAACGTTGGGAGCGGTCGTCCCTGCCTTCAAGGAAGCAAAAAATCTTTGTTTTCGACACCGTTTTACCCAGAATGTCTCCTCCATCCTCATGACACCTCTGAAGGCCGGTGAGGCAATCCTTCCATCACCCAGACCCAGACGGATCTCCGCTGCTTCCGAATCCGTGGGCCAGAGTTTATGTGACACTAACTATCCAGACGGATTTACTGTATGGTTGCCTAAAGACAGTTTCAATTTATAGTCCCACGTCTAGGAACTCCTTGGGTGCGTCCCCGGCCAGCTGTGACATTCCGGAAACACATGGAGACTAACCTCAGTGGCTGGAAGAGTAGTGTCTCTGGTTCACCATGGGCACACAAGACAACATGTGACAAACATACGAGTGAATAAAATATAAGGGAATAAGTGGAACCAACCTCTCCCAGTTATTTCAAAAAAATAAATCACCAAATCTTAGCAAGCGATGTGTATCCAGTCCAGTGATTATCAAACCTGAAATCTGAAACGCACTGCTAAGAAAAATGGGACAAGGGAAGCCAAACTTTGATACCGAAGGCTTTCACTTGAGATAGTGAATACAAAAGCAAATGCTGGGCAAATTATAAGAAGATATTGGCCCTGAATTATTCATATACACGGCTGAGGAATCACTTTCAGCTTTTCATCAACCTTCATCTAAATAAAAACACAGAATTTGAAAATTCTCACAGAACACCCAACAACTCCAAAAATATGTTTCCCAATCCCAGCAGGTTCATGAAACACAGAGGATGAAACACTTGGCTACCAGCTCCCTTGGCTTCCAGAGGAAGAGACCCTAAAAGTGAATGACTTTCCCAGAGTCATTTAATGGCAGAGCAAATTCTAGAGGGCAGGTGTTAGGGCTCCTGGCACAGTGCTCTTTTCCAACAAACCGAATGACCAGCAATTTGCCCAACAGTTGGTTAATGCAGTGTTGTCTGTGGCATCAAGTTAAGTGGCACAGATGATATATCTGGAGGGTAAACCAATAAACACAACCCCATTATCACCGGCTCCTGCCTGGCTGGCCCCTGGTCCCTGGCTCCAACATGGTCATTGGCAAAACCTGATACAGAGGAAAGAGAACCAGCGCTTACCCACCAGGATGCGTGGAATCACTGCTGAAAATCATTATGCGTTTCAAGCGCAGGGACTGCGGAGTTTCAGGTCCCCCGAGGCACTGTAGTTTTTCTCTGTTTGTGAGGCAAAAAGGAAGAGTAAGCAAAATTAGTACATTATTTCATAGCCAATACACTTGGAACCATTGTGCTGATCAATGGAGGCTGAAATACAGTTTAGCCTCCGCTTCTATTGCATTTTCAGGATGTGAATGATGCATAATGACATGGATTTAAGCTCAGAACAACAAAATTCAGGGCAGAGATTAACCGGGCAAATGTTTTGTTTTTTGACAGAAAGAAAAGGCAGATAATTTGACACCCAGGTTTCAATGAGAGGAAGGCAAACAAGGAGAGAAGACTGAAGATCCCAGCATGTTTTTCCTTCTGATATTTTTGCACGACCATAGCTAAAAGCAATAGGTTAATTATCAAAGTCAGCCTCTATTTTTGCATTACGTGTAAGAACAGAATGTTGTTTGGGGCCATAAATTATTAACTAGGAGGGGAAAAGTACCCACATACTCACCCCTTTCTGTTGGTATTTGCCATATTCAGAGATGGCATTGTATACAAACTTGCTGTGTTCCGTCTTTTGCTAAAAGATGTCAGGCTGAGCTACAGTGGCAAAGCCTGTTGGTTCTCAAACTGGCCCTCGTGCCTGGAGGGTAAGGAAAGAAGGAAGAAAGAGGCAGCCACTCCGGACGGGTAGATGACAGGCCGTGTAAGTAGAGAGCTCCCAGAGAGGCTTGTCTCCTGCTTCAAGATGGGTGGACCTCTGCTTCCACCCAGCACAGTCTCCAAAAGTTGACAGAGAGGCCTGAACGGGTTCAGTCGCATACATCATACTCTCTCAAGGCTGCATCCTCAAAAGCAGCTGCCACTGTGGAACGGTGGGCAGAGCAGACAATTCAAAGACATTCCAAGGGGGGGGGGGGGCAGGGGCCTCCAGTTGCCTTGGTTCAGGTTGAAGGTCAACCGGCTGTCATGTCCTCTCGATGACCTCCTCCAGCAAAGCCACAGGACCTGAAGCCCAGCACTGCGGTTTCTCAGGCCAGCTCTGCCAAGTGGCATCCCCTTGGGCACATCCGGTGGGACAGGATGATCTCAGGTCACTTCCCCACATCCATCCATCCATCTCTCCTTTCACGCATCCCTCTGCAAAGTTTTTATGGCGCCAGACACAGTGTGGAAGACTGGGAAAAAACAAAAGTCAACAGTCAGGGCCCCTCCTTGCTTTCTGAGAACTTACCAACTAGGGGAGGAACAGACACACAAGTTGACAGTGACCACATGGTGTGATCGGCATGACCCAGACCAGAGTGACGGTCACCCCCGGGGCTCTGCAGTCAGACTGAATTCAAACCCCAAGAACGTACTCCCTAGACGCTGTGCCCTGAGGCCCGTCACTTGGCCTCGCTGAGCCTGTGGTCCCCAACCATCACATGCTGATGGTCCCACTACATTCTCAGGGCTTTTGTGGGGATGGATGAAAGGATACAGGTGGAGTTTATCCCAGATCCTGGGAGTCAATGGAGTGACGTATCCTGTTTTATCATCATCATCGGCATTGTTATCATCGTCATTAGCAGCGGCAGCGGCAGAGGAAGTAGGAGGTGACAGAGGACGCAGCCCTTAGGTGCACCCGAGGGAGTCAAGGGAACTTAACCGAGGAGGCTAATTCACAGACATTGAGGGATTTCAGCAGTTGTACAGACGGGAACACAGCAAAGCAAGAAGAAAGAGCAGCCCCGACTATGCGATTATTATCATGTATAACAGACACTGCAACTAAGGGTCAGAGAGTTTGTGGGTTTGGTTTCCTTGTCTTGTTTTGTTTTGTTATTGCCAAAGATCACTCAGAAAATCAGTTGTGGGAGTTCCCTTCATGGCGCAGTGGTTAACGAATCCGACTAGGAACCATGAGGTTGCGGGTTCAATCCCTGGCCTTGCTCAGTGGGTTAAAGATCTGGTATTGCTGGGAGGTGTGGTATTGCTGGGAGGTGTGGTGTAGGTCGCAGACGTGGCTCAGATCCCACATTGCTGTGGCTTTGGCGTGGGCCAGTGGCTACAGCTCTGATTAGACCCCTAGCCTCAGAATCTCCATACACTGCAGGAGAGGCCCTAGAAAAAGATAAAAAGACAAAAAAAAAAAAAAAAGGAAAGAAAGAAAGAAAATCAGTTGTGGACACAAAACAGCAAATCATCCTCTGTTGTTGAAAAGTAAAGTGAAAACAAAGGTGGGGGAGGGCCCCATCTCCGGGCCTTACGTTCCCTCTCTCTCTCTTTTTTTATGGGCACACTCACGACATATGTAAGTTTCTGGGCCAAGGATTGAATCTGAGCCTGAGCTGTGCCTACACCACAGCTGCAGCTACACCGCATCCTTAACACACTCTGCCGGGCTGGGATTCAAACCCGCAGTCAGATTCAGTGCCCCAGTGGGAATTCCCCTAACTTTCTTAAAGAATTAGAGTCTGTAGATATTTAGGAAATGCTGCTTTTTGAGCAGCAGAGCGACCATGAATGTAGCCTCTCTTTGCTCTCCTAGACTCATCTTCTACTGTTACCCTCAGCATCTAGCAGGTGACTGCCTTCTAGCCAAAGGGGGTGAATCTGGCAGTTGCCAACAGGTAAGAAATGGTGTTTGTGGTTATAGGGGCCCAACTATAAGCCTCTTCCCTAAGGAGTGTTTAATGCCCCAAACCTAGGATATGAAATTATCTCCATCAAAGTTAAATATGAATGGTAGGACCTAGAGATACATTATTCAGGGATCTCTGTATATAAGATACATATATGTGACAATACACAAACACACACACACAGAATTTACGGCAGGAATCTGAATTTATGCCATTGCAGGTGCTGGCTATGCTATTGTTTAGCACCTGATTTGGAAACTTGAGTTCAGCAGAGACCAGACAGTCAGGGCGAGACGGCAGACGTGCAATGAGTGAGCTGGCAGATCGAGGGGCTGTAAGTGTCCAGAGAAATGACACCCTTCCTCACAGAGCACAGGGCACACCTGGCCCATCGGAGCAGCTGGAGGAAGAGGTGGGACAACGGAACAGCCCCAGGTCCTGCCACGGCCCCACAGCACCAAGAGGAGCCGGCAGGTAAGTGACACGGCCCCCTCTGCATCCTCCAGTAGCTCCCTGTCTGTCCAGGACCGTCCAGGTTTTCACTCTGAAAGACAAGGGAAGACCTCGGTCCAGAGTAAACTGAGCTGGTCAATCTCCCTGCCTCCTGATGCTGCCCAAGAATCTGTCTGTGGAGCACCTTCACCTGAAACATACCAGCAAGAGGATTCTGGACAATGTGGTGCAAGAGGCCCCAGATGACTCACTACAAAGCCACCAGAGTAGCTCACCAGGGGTCATCTTTCCTCTCTTCAGATACACTTTTTATTAAAATCACCATGGAAACAATTTTCCTAATAGACAGCATAATAATAGTCAAGGATATACACATAAGTACCATCAAACAACTGGAGTAGCCATGAACTCTGTCCCTTACTCGATTTCAATCCCTACCTAACCAGAGTTTTGGCTGCCTTCCTCCCTGCAGGGAGTGTCTGGGATTTCCTCACCGCCCGTGCTCTTAGATGGAGGTGCTCTAAAAGCTCACTGGTGGTCACCGACAGATCTGAGCGGCCTGGACCCCTCGTGGACGTTCTTCCTGCCGCCCCCGCCACGGAGCCCTGCCACTGGACGCGCTGCCTCGCGTGGATCCTCCCGTCCATCACGGAGGCAGGCCAAGCTCTGGGCCTAGTCACGCACCCCCGATTCCCCCGCCTGACCACCTTCAGTGGGGTGCGGGAGGGGAGGGACCTTCCTCTCCTGGGTCACAGCCCACACGACCGAGGCACGATCACCTTGTCACTGTCACCGACCACTGCTACTTATTCCCAGGAGGAAGGGAGGAGAACGGAGCCAGAACTGCTGCAGACACATGGAAAGGACAACCAGCGAAGGGTGATGGAACATTCTGGTCTAATGACAACGGAGAGAGCAGCAGAGACAGGAAGGGCTGCCACCTAGGCCTGGGGGCCAGGGTGAGCAACAGCTCTGGGACTTAGTGGTGCGGTAGCTGCCCCACACAGACCCCTAGGTGCTGTAACCTCAACCAAGTGCGGCCCAGGTATGTACACACCCCCAATTTCTATCCCCACTCCAGCACCCCATCTCCCGCCGCTGCTTCCCGCTGGCTGGATTCAACCTAAGATGGGAGGGCAAAGAAGTGAGGCTGAAGCGTCCTTTAGGGGTTAACTTCCCAGGACACAAAGCTGGGAGGAGCTAAAGGAGAAAATCCAGCAGGCACTTCCTGCCCTCTGTGCAAAGCAACCGTTCCGCATCTCCAATAAGTAAAGGATTATCGGGGCGGCAAAGTTATTAATCCAGTTGATAAAGCCCACTCCCAAATCCTTCATAGTCCAATTAACATGGTCACATCTTTGGAAAGCCCTATAATTTCACCATATGTTCAGATCAATATGCCCTTAAAGGTTCATGGATTTATCTCCTCTGTTGTTTTTTTCTCAAAAACAAAAAGGCAAGTATGGCAGAACAAAGGAAAAGAGGCTGCAGCCCCTCATATCAGCACTCAGACTCTACACTTCAGGATAATACGGACAAGGAAATCATGTAAAAAGACATTACTAATAATTAGCTTAACTGAGCCGCTTAAGCCTAAGAGAGGCAGATGAAGCAGCAGTCACGGAGCCAAGAGGGGGAAGAGCATGTGTGTGACACCCCTGTCACTGAGGAGCCTGTGACCTTGGGCCAGTCACTTTATGGCTTGTAGAAATAATCACCTTCTTTTGTGTGTTGTTGTGAATTACAAACAAGAAACTGTATACATACAAACATATATATACACACACACATATATATACACACACATATATATACACGTGTATATATATATACACGTATACACACACACACACACACACACATATATATACACGTACATATATATACACGTACATATATATACACATATACGTGTATATATATATCAGTGCCCTGTAGATACTGTAAAGTCTCTATGAGGATCTATGGATGGCTGGTGGGCAAGAGACCTTCTTGCGACTGATTGGCAGGTTTGGGGAAGTCTGGAACTTGTGTCCCGGAAATGCTTGGGAGGGAGAAAAGGTCATGATGAAAATTATCTTGCAGCATTTCTTTACAAATGATGGGGAGTGTGCATACATCATCATCTCAACTTCATAATAACAGCATCACGCCTTAAGAGCTTGTCTTCTCATGGTGCCTCCCTGTTCTTTCTTCCCATTTGATGGATTAGACAATCCAAGCACAGGCTGTTAAGGGAAGTCAGGATGCACGCAGATGGCTGAGGTCCTGGATAAACCCATGATATGAGGTCCGCCCAGAGAGATCAGCATGAAAACGGATCCACTCTAGAAGCCAACACAACCCTGCTATCTTCCAGGTGGAGGAACTGACTCAAAACCTACCTCTGCTCCTGCCCACCTGACCTGATGGTTAGGAGAGTTTTAATGAAATTACACAGAGGCACATGCAGCTCAGTTCTGGGCACATGCAGGCGACAACCTTCAATGTCATCTGAATCTGAACTCATCTCCACGTAAAGATTCCCAGGATCTTTCCCAGATACCCTGGGCTGAGGATCCTTGAACATGGTCTGCATTTTACACTTATTTCCAAAGACAGTCCTGGCTCTCGCCCTCCTGTTCATGAGGGGATGCTTATCATATGCTCTCATCAGCAAGGACAGACTTTGTTCATTTGTGGTTGTGTTGATGCTAAAAACACTGAATGAGGAATTTCCCATGTATCAATCACCTGCTATGTGCCAGGGATGGTGCTAAGTGCTATATAATCACTATCTCATTTAATTTACACAAACTTGATGTGTGTGTTGTCATGTCCATTTAAAATATGTGAACACCGGGTCTTAGAGATGAGGGGAACCCTAGGTCACACATTCATCCATCCTCTGAGCACCTGCACTGTGTCAGCGCCATGTCCTGCAGGGAAGCGGGACCTGTCCCCATGGAGCTCACATTTCAGCAGTTTACACACTTGCCCAAATGCACACTGGACGGCGGTAGAACGAGGACTAAAGTTTAGTTCTCTCTGGTTCCAAATTCTGTGCTCCTAACCTCTGCGCCTTACGGCTAATTGTTCTCAGTGACGACACAGCACAACCAGAGGGTCTTTCCCTTCGTATCTCCACACACATATTCACCCAGGACACAGAAAAAAATCCAGAGTGACACGTGGAAGTTACAATTATGCCGAATGACTGCAGGAATCAGAAATGGTCCCTTGTCCGAAAAATAGCTGAGAGATTCTGAAAAGAGGATTTCTCTTCACTGACCTTCCTTGTGTAGCTTTTTTTGACTTTGGGATGAGCTGAGAGACCCTAGCTTTGTACTTTAGCCTGTATTATTTGTTTGTGTGTTTGCTGTTTATAAATTCTCTTCCTCTTCCCAGTCACTGGGAGGCAGCAGGATGTTGCAAAAGACCATCGCCCTGGTCTTCAAGAGCCTGTGTTCAATCCCGGCTGTGATGAAGCGATGGCGACGAGGAGGAGGAGGAGGTGGAAGGGGATGCTAACATTTATGACCCTCATCAAGTGTGACCTCGCCAAAGAGACCTCCTCCAACCAGCCTATCCAGGTAGGTTTCCGCTCTCTTACTCCCTATCCTACCTTATTTATTGATACAGTTATTAGCACTAACATTAGATCCTGCATATATCTCCTTTTCTCATTTATTTATGTCCATCTCCTACTGCAATGCGAGCTCCATGGAGCCAATGGCTTTGTCTGTCCTCCTTGTCCTCCCAGCACCTCGCCTAATATCTGGTACTCATTACATGTTTAATTTATATTTTTTGAGAACTAACCATCTACCAGGCATTGTGATACATGTCATGAGGGCATTATCTTAAGAGAGCGTAACAACCCTATAATAAAGATACCTGTTCTTGTATCATTTTAAAACTTAAGAAATTGAAGTCTAGGGAATTTAAGTAACTTGTTCAAGGTTGCATAGTTCCTGAAGGAGCCAGGATTCCAACTTGAGCATTTGACCACCATAGCGATTCTCAATTTTTGAAGGTCAGACTTCATCTATACGTGGTATGAAAAGCTTGTGCACATTTTTCAACTCTGACACTATGGAAATAGATCAAGTGACCCAGTTCAAATGAGCTAAACCCGGAAAGAGAAGCAGCACCTACTCCCCTCAGACTCTTTCATCTTAGTTGATGGCAACACCATCTTGCCAGTTGCTCAAGCCAAATCCTTGGAGACATCCATGAGCTCTTTCTCTCCCAGTCCTCAGAGAAGACATCAAGAAATCCAATTGGTTCTACTTTCAAAATTCATTCAAAATCCAGCCACTTTCTCCACACCTCACCTTCAACCACCCCAACTGAGTCCTGGGGGTTAGGACTTAAGCGTGTGAAGAACTATCGACCATAGCTATAGGATAACTAAAGGGTAAGCAGAGAGTATGCAGGGCGAGGTACCAACGGCTACAGGCTATTACCCAGAGTGGTAAGTTTCAGGATTGCCTAAAGGATGGGGCCAGTTCCAGAAGAATATGATCCACTGTCCTGTCTTCAGCAGTCAGAAGTGGACATATTTAGCTTGAGAGCTCATTCACAGCAGGATGTGCTGTCTGGTGGAAGGGTCAGGGTAGCAGATTTAATGGAGGCGAGCTACTGTTTCTAGAAACTTAGCCATCTCAGAAAACTGACTTTCCAGGGTGGAAGACAGCCAGGTCTGCATGTGGATACCACTCTGGAGGGTACCCAGTTTGAGAGAATGTTTTAGCACATGAACTTGGCAGGTCAAAACAACAACACTTAAGCATCCCCACAATTAATCACTTTGGATGGAAAGCTGGTGACCTAAATGTCGGTGTGTCTGTATCTTAACTCCCATCTGCAGTAGCTACATTAGGGGAACTTTACAACCCTCAGAAATTCTCTTCCCAAGAGGGTCCTGTTGCAGAGCAGATGTTTGCAAATCACTTAGCCTGTCGGTGATGAATTAGTTTTTAATGGCATTCTCATGTACTTGTTATAAATCATTAAGTGTCCAACGGACTGTCTCCTAGCTTCACAGACTTGGTCTGCTGGGGTTCCTAAGGAGCAGAAATGCACAGGGATGGGAACGAGGCAGCCTCACCCCGTGGAAAGCGGGACTCCTCTATCCCGTCCCCCTCGCCCTTGACATCTGTCTGCAGGCCTTTGCTCACCTGTTCACCTGGCCCCCTCCCTCGCCCCCCACCCACCAACGGTCTCTGCCCGTGTCTACCCTGCATGCTGCCTCCGTCCTCCCCAAGCTCCCGCACGAGCCGCTGTTATTCTTATCTCTTCCCTCCCTCCACACTTTTCCCCACTTCTCTTTCCACCACCCCAATCTTTCCTCGGCATTAGAAATAAAACCTGTTTTCTTTCGATAAGCCGAGAGAGAGAGTCACATGCTGACACAGTATGATTTTTAACACCAGTAGCAAATTCACGGTCAGCTCTTCCTGGAAATGCAGGAAATTAGAGGTGGGGTGGGGAAGGGAGAGAGAGCAAGAAGAAACCTGAAAAAGAGAAAAAGAGCTCCGAGAAGGATGGAGAGCTTGTCTGTGTATTAACTGTGCAGGAGACAGGGCACATGCCAGGAAAACTCACAATACAGGTCTCCACGGGAGAACTCTCCGTCCTCTGGAAGGAACATACGTGGTTTCTGGAGTCACGTGAATAACAGGTGGAACCATGGGCATGCCATGTCCTCACCATGTGCCTATGAGGAGAATTTGGGACATCTGGCGTCTAAGATACTGTAAACAAGACTGTAGCAAAAAGCGTGCGTTTCAGTAATCCAGTTTCTTGGGATAGACAATAATGGAAGCTAATATGAAGATAAATGTATGTATAGGTATGACTGGGTCACTATGCTGTACAGCAGAAGTTGACTCAACACTATAAATCATCTATATCCCAATAAAAAATAAATTTAAAAAAGGAAATAGGAATTCCCATTGTGGCTCAGTGGTAATGAACCCGACTAGTATCCATGAGGATGAGGGCTCAATCCCTGGCCTCTCTCAGTGGGTTATGGATCCACCGTGGGCTGTGGTGTAGGTCACAGATGTGGCTCAGAGCCTGCGTTGCTGTGGCTGGGGTGTAGGCAGTAAGCTGCAGCTTGGTTTTGACCCCTGGCCTGGGAACTTCCAAAAGTCACAGGTGCAGCCCTAAAAAGACAAAAGAGAGAGAGAGAGAGAGAAAAAAAAAGAAAAAAAGAAAGAAAGAGCGAGAGAAAGAAAGGAGTTTCCTTTCTCATTTTAGCATCTACTTGCAAGTTAGGAAAGAGAGGAAGATTAGAGAGAAGATAAGTCAAATCCAAATACTGTTAGAAGCAGGCATTCGTCGATGGCGCATTTATCGAGCACGGCCACGTGTTCGCCTTGATCCTGGATTCAACACGAGTTCTATGTATTCAGCCCTAACCGCACGGAAACTGAAAAAGAGATAAAGCTTTATTGTGTCACCGTCAAGTTAACCACATGTTAACCCAAGGCTATTACTCTTGAAAAAAGCGCTCGGCCCTTCCTTCACCGAGGAGATGAAGACGGACGCTTGAGAGACTCAGCCTTCCACCCGCTCCCAGGCAAGTGTTTCTGCTCAACACCCTGTCTCTTCCGCCTCTTTGTCACCAAAGCCTATTGGGATTATTCCCGCCTGCACCTCGATGCCAGTCTGGGTATTTCTGATTCGTGCACCTGCCATGTCAATCCCTCCCTCACCTGAATCTGGACTTTCTCATTAGGACTCTTCTCCTCAGCTTTACGAAGTGACTTATCATGAAGGTAAAACTAGATAATACATTTATAAAGCCTGACAGATGATTTGCAAAGTGCACAGTGATACTCCAGTGACATCCGTTTCCTTTCCACCCCTGTGAACCTGGGCCTGGCAGCACCTCTCCATCGGCTTTAAAACCAAACGAGAGACCCATACCTTGATTCAAGTGTTTATTAGGTTACTGCAATATCAAGCAATACACTGTTGAAATCAGAGTGAATGGAACAGAGAGCAAATGCTATAGAATTGCAGAGAAAAACACAACTTAGCAAAGAAAGACTTTAGAACTGGGGTGACAAACATACAGATTGCAGTGGAAGGAAAGCATACATAAAGCTTAAAGGCTTTATATATTCCAAATAAAACATAGCTTCCTTTAAAACCACAGTAGAGGGAGTTCCCATTGTGACTCAGCAGGTTAAGAACCCAACTAGTATCCATGAGGATTTGGGTTCGATCCCTGGCCTCACTCAGTGGGTTAAGGATCCAGCGTTGCCATAAGGAGCAGTGTAGGTCTCAGACATGGCTTGGATCTGGCGTGACTGTGGCTGTGTCTGTGGTATAGGCTGTCAGCTGCAGCTCCTATTCGACCACTAGTCTGGGAACTTCCACATGCCACAGGTGCAGCCCTAAAAATAAAATAAATAAAATAAAATAAAACCAGAGTAGAAAGATTTTCATTTTAATCAGTCTCCACTCATTTTTTTTTGGTACAATAATATGGTGAACCTTCTCTGCAGATAAAAATGACTAATGCCTGTTGAGCATCTTGAAACGATGCCATATGCGTTACATATTTGCCCAGCCCTGGAAGGTAGCAGTTTGATCCTTCACAAATGTGAAATGAAGAAACTAAGAGCTAATTTCTTGCCCAAGACACACAACTGAAAAAGCATAATGCTGGCCCTACAGAGATGCCAGACTTCAAGATCTTTTGACTCTGCCACCCAGGTATTTTAATATTTAAATAAATACAACATGCATATCCACGTATGCATCTATATATACTGTACACACATAAACAAGATGTATACATACACACACATCTACATGTGTATCTGTATGTTGCTCAGGACAAAGACTGGCACATAGGAAGCACTGCCCACCAGATATTTGCAGTTCTCCCTCCTTTGGGCACATGGAGGTGTTGCATTTCCCACAGGGGTGACCACATGACAGGCTTTGGTCAATGAAATGTGCGTGAAATTGACAGGGCCGTTTCGGATGAAAGCTTTGATAGTCAGGACCCCCTCCAGGGTGCTTGCTCTCCTTATGCCACTGACAACAAAAACAAGCCAGACAGTGGCTGCTCCATCTGCCGGGTACGAGAGAGATGGCAGCAGGACGGAGTCGGAATCCCTAGAGATCTCTGTGTGGACAAGCAGTCTGCGTGGGGAACAGCCCTGCGCTATCTGATGTGCTGAGACATCAGGGCCATTGGCTGCTGCCCTGTAGCCTAGCCTCACCTGGTCGATGTTCCTGCTCCCTCTGGTGTGACCAGCAGTAGTTGTGATCCTAGGAGTGTCACTATTATCATTGCACTATGCTGTCCCCCTCGTGTTTGAGAGGAAACCGCAGAAATGCCCAGTGCAAGCCCGCAGCTGTGCACATAGCGGGGTTCATTACAGAGACCATGCAGTGTGATTCAAATCGCCTTCACCATATCCCATTCGCAGACCCCAAGGGGCCTCAGGTCAAGCCCCGGAGGAGAAGAGAGAAGGGAGTCGGCAAGGCCAAGACTATTTCATCACACTCATTAACGTCGAGGTAAAAGTTGGGTTTATAGCATTATAAAACGCAAAAGTACTCCCTTGCTGAACTCCTTAAAGACAGGCCTGGATGGCATTCTTGGTTTATTTCTCTGGGGAATTAACTGCTTGGATTCCTTCAAAGTTTAATTAAATTGTCACATCGCACATAAAATAGCAAATAAAACAGGCTTTTCCTATGTCCTGGTGTTAATTTTATGTCATCAAAATTGTTTAGCTTGTTAGCTGCCTCACTCCGGCCACCCCAGTTACCCATTAAGGGTTCTTGCGTGTGCTTCGTCCCCATTTAAACACCAACTCTGGCTGCACTCTTGCTAAACTTTTCATGTCCTTTTCATGTCCTACAACTACTAATTTTTAATAGGTTTTTGGTCATTTAAGCTTCAGGCCGTGCAGTTGTTGATAGCAGAAAAAAATCTGAAAAGTTTGACTCAAAGTACCAACAAGCCCAAGCATCCGGGAAAAGGGGCTTGACAGATCATCAGCTCCAACCTGCCTGTCATGTCAATGAAGAAACGGAGGCTCAGCATGGTGACCTGAGATGCCGTGTCCCATGGGGAATGAAGAGCAAGGACGGGGCTGTAATGGGGGCAAGCAGATGCTAAGGGCAATGCTTTCTGAGTCTCTACAGCTGCCATTTTGCACAATAACCTCTTCTCCATTCGGTGACATCTTCTGACAATGGTCTCATCATCTTTTAGGTAGGCAGGCTATTGATGCCATAAGATTGTTTTTCTTTCTCTTTTTTTTCTTTTTAGGGCTGAGGCATTGGAAGTCCCCAGGTGAGGGGTCAAATCGGAGCTGTAGCCGCCAGCCTACACCGCAGCCACAGCAACGTGGGATCTGAACCGCGTCTGTGCTCTAGACCACAGCTTGTGGCAACACCAGATCCTTAACCCACTGAGCAAGGCCAGGGATCAAACATGCATCCTCACGGATACCAGTCAGGTTCTTAACTGGATGAGCCACAAGGGCAACTCCTGATGTCATAATCTTTTGATTGGCCTTCCCCGATTCTAGGCGAGGGGGGAACTCTTATCCATCCCCCATCCTTCCTCTTTCGCCCCCTCCCCACAGCTCAGTTTTCATTAGAAGGATGAGGACCTGTTTATTTCACTTCTGGGAGGGAGCAAAGTTGGCTAGAGCACCTCGGTTCATCTGGCCCCACCTACTCCCTAGTCCTCCCGTGGGAAAAGGTGTGACCCACCCACTAATGCACCTTAGAGGCGTGACACACACTGTACTACGTGGGCTAAGAGCAGAGCTCCTGCCCGAAAGCCAATGCAGACCTGGACACTGTCTCGGCCCCTCTGCTCTACGAGACACTGGACAACAGCATGATCTGCATTCCAAGGGCTGGACAAGCATCTTCTTTGCAGATCTGTTCTTACCACGTGTTCTCTGTCTTTGTCAGTGATGGGGAGGAAGGAGGACGCCTCTTTTTTTTTTTTTCTTTTTCTTTTTTAGGACTGAACCCACGGCATATGGAAGTTCCCTAGCTAGGGGTTAAACAGAGCTACAGCTACCGGTCTACACCACAGCCACAGCAAGGCCAGATCCAAGCTGTGTCTGCAACCTGCACTGCAACTCATGGCAATGCCGGATCCTTAACCCACTGAGTGAGGCCAGGGATCAAACCTGCATCCTCACAGATACTAGTCGAGTTTGTTACTGCTGAGCCACAAGAGGAACTCTAAGGAAACCTCATTTTGACTTGGGGTCAAACTGCTTTGATGAGTTTAGGTCCATCAACCCTAAACACGGGGGACACTGGGAAACCATCTCACCCAATAAGTGATATTGCACTTGGACTTCCAAGTTCATTTCTTAAGAGATTAGAAACCAGTGGGAAAGAGAGGTGAGTGGTCAGCATCCACAAAACTTCAACACAAAGTCTTCCTAATTTTTCTTCCCTACTGATACTCAAGATATCTCTGGCTGGTTAAAATCCATCAAAATGTCCCCAAGGCCTATACTTGGCATAATCTTAGAACACAATGGAAGATAGTATGAGAACAAGAAAGTGTATATTTATGACTGAGTCACTACACTGTACAGCAGAAATTGGTACAACACTGTAAACCAACTATACTTAAAAAAAACTGTTTAGAATAATGATAAAAGGCTTTTCTTAAATGGCCCTTCTTTACCTATTTACCAATCTCTCTCATAATTCCCATCTTTTCAGCCGAAATGTCAGTTACACAAAGCCATTGCATGTTCCCTCAGAATACTGCAGTTGTGTGCATCTCAGAACTCTCTCTCTAAAAAAAAAAAAAAAAAGAACTATCCCTGTGCTTGGATTCTGAACTCACACCTTCCCTTCTCCATCTCCGCTTTCACATAATTTGCTGCTTGGCCAATTCCTACCCTTCCTTCCAGGATATGCTACAAGGCTACGTGTCAATGAGAAGACCAGATTCCAAAGGACTTGATTAGCTATGATTTCGGTGAGGTTCAAGGAAACAACGGTCACTTACGAGTGATTTAAAATTCTTTCAGTTTCTGTGTTTCATGAAACCTTCAGTGTTTTTTAATTGTGGTAAGAACATCTCCCCGCTTAACAGGTTTTGAAGTGATCTGTAGAACTTACACATATTGCATAACTGAAATTTTATAAGTACTGAAGAGCAACTCCCCACTTCTGCCTGCCGCAGTCCCTGCCAACCGCCATTCTATGCTTTGCTTCTGGGAGTGTGTCTACTTTGAATACCTCATGCAATCATGCAGTATTTGTTCTTCTGCGACTGGCTGATTTCACCTAGTGCAAGTTCCCCCAGGTTCATCCATATGGTCTCAAATGGCAAGATTTTCTTCTTTTATAAAGCTGAATCGAATATTCCATTGCATGTATTTACCACGTGGTCTTTATCCATTCATCTATAGATGGGGATTTGGGTTGTTTCCATAGCTTGACTATTGCAAATAATGTTACAATAAACACATGAGTGCATATACGTCTTTGAAATGCTGATGTTAATTCTTTTGGATAAAAACCCAGAAATGGGATTGCTGGATCATAAAGTAGTTTTACTTTTAATATTTGCATAAATTTTTAATAATGTTTTTGATAGCAGCTGCACCATTTTGCACTCCCACCTATAATAGTATACAAGGGCTCCAGTTTCTCTGCATCCTTGCCAAGACTTGTTGTCTTTTGATTTTTTTGATAAAAGCCATCCTTATAGGGGTGAGATGATATCTCACTGTGACTCTGATTTGTATTTCTCTAATAATTACTGATGTTACGCATCTTCTCACTTGTATGTCTTCTTGGAGAAATGTCTATTCAAGTCTTTAGCCCATTTCTATTCAGGTTATTCGGGGATTTTCGCTATTGAGTCATAGGAGCTGCTTATATATTTTGGAAATCAACCATATATCAGCTATATTTGCAGCTATTTTATCTTATTCCATAGGTTGCCTTTTCAACCCGTTGATTGTTTCCTTGGCTGAACAGAAGCTTTCAGTTTGCTGTGGTTCTACTTGAGTTTTTCTGCATACGTTTTTGGCATCATATCCATTCAATACATTTTCAAGGCCAATGTCATAAAGCTTTTTCCCTTATGTTTTCTTCTAGAAGTTTTACAGTTTTAGGTCTTACATCTAAGTCTTTAATCCATTTTGAGTTGATTTTTGTGTGACTCCAGTTTTATAGTTTTGCATGTGGATATCCAATTTTCCCAACACTATTTGTTAAAGAAATTGTCCTTTTCCCATTATGTATTCTTGGCACCCTTGCCAAAGACCAGCTGAACATACATGCATGGATTTGTTTCTGAGCGCTCTACTCTGTTCCATTGGTCTGTAGGTCTGTCTTTATGCCAGCCCCATACTGTTTCAATTACTGTAATTTTAGAAAAAAAATAGCACCTCTTTCCCTCCCCTTCTATGTCCTGTAGTCAAATGACACCCCGGACCTGAACTGCTTGGCTTGTCATTTTAATTTAGTCAGTACTCTATTGAGATAGAGAAGGAATATCCTAAATTATAACAAAGTCCTTTTTCATGTCTATTTTTTACCAGAAAATACAATAGCCTGAAAGTCATAAACTCAGGTAAAACAATATAAATTCATTCATTGATTTTATTCAACAAATGTTTATTTATTTATTTATTTTTTGGTCTTTTCTAGGGCCGCACTCATGGCATATGGAGGTTCCCGGGCTAGGGGTCCAATCGGAGCTGTAGCCACCGGCCTACATAACAGCCACAGCAACGCGGGATCCGAGCCATGTCTGCAACCTACACCATAGCTCACGGCAACACTGGATCCTTAACCCACTGAGCAAGGCCAGGGGTCGAACCGCTGAGCCACGATGGGAGCTCCTTATTCAACAAATGTTTAATGAGCACCCACGTTATGTCAAGCCTTCCGATATTCCTTGAGGACTGAGGGGGATTAATATATATGCCTGTGCCTATGAAGTCCACCAATTAGAGGGGACAGAATTTAGATAAATCTAATAGAGTATGATGGAGTGATGGATAAGATTCAAGAGAGCCAAAGAGAAAAGCCAACCTCAGTCTCCTTAGGGTAGGTAGGAAATTCTTCAGAGAGGAACTAAGATTCAGCCTTGGGTTTAAAAAATGAGGAACACTTTGCAAAGGGGAGAGAAGATAATGCAAAATCCAGAATCTGCACATGAGTGAGTAATAGGACATAACACAACAGGGGGAATAGCATCCAAAGGATATTCTACAGTTTGGTGTCCAGAAGATTTTGTTAGCTGTGCAAAGATCCAGTTCTCTCTTAGCCAGTATGAAGCCTTAGCAAAGACCTCTATGAAATGGAAAGCATGGCCTTTTCAACAATCCTTTTCAGAAATTTTCTAAAATGATGGTGCTAGTAAGTAATACTGGAAACAGAGTTCCTGCCATGTGTCAAGCATTCAGCTAGGCACATTCCATGTATTATCTAATTTAATACACAAAACCAATCTGCTGGGTGAATATTATTCAAATAGTTACTTCTTAGAGTTCCTGTTGTGGTTCAGCAGTAACGGACCCGACTACTATCCATGAGGATGCGGGTTCAATCCCTGGCCTCAGTCAGTGGGTTAAGGATCCAGCACTGCCTTGAGCTGTGGTGTAGGTCACAGGAGCAGCTCTGGTCTGGGGTTGCTGTGGCTGTGGTGTAGGCTGGCAGCTGCAGCTCCGATTTGACCCCTACCTGGGAACTTCCATGTTGCAGAAACAAACAAACAAAAAAATAAAATAAAATAAAGCTTTTCAGTTTGAAGAATTCCAAAATATTCTTCAATCCCAACTCCTAGGGTCTTACTAAGCAGAAATAAATATGAGCTTTGAGATCAGACAGATCTGATTTCAACCCTTGGTTCTGCCATCCATCTACTTCACCTGAACCTCAGGATCTTTATCTAGAACCCAGAAACAATGACATGTGTTTAGAAGACAGCAAGGCAACACACAAAGAACCAGTACATCATTCAGCACACGAGAGGCAGTCAATGCATACGAGCTTGCCTAGTTTGGGGTCCTAACTTCTACGTATTGTGACGACCGTCAATACCCTAAAACCAGAGCTCTCTATGCATCTTCGTCCTGTTGAAGTTCTACACAGAGAAGCCATATATCAGAAGAGACCAGCGGCGGCTGCCAGGGACAATACATTTTCAGAATGGCAGCCACATGGAAAGAGACTGACATTTCTGGCACCCAGGTGGCCCATTTCCTCCCAGATGCCTGTCACATCTTTGAGACCTTCTGTCATCCATCAGAACTGCCTGGCCAGCGGATGTCTTCCACGTGTGGCTTCCACCTCTGCTCTTCTTTTGGCAGAAGCCAAGTGAGAAAACAGAACTCAGAACCGTTTTCTTACTGTACAGAAAAAGCAGCTTGGTATTTAATTTGGCAATCCTGCCCAATGAACGTCTCCTGAATCTTAGGATCAAGTTCTGGGAATAAATTGTCATTTCCAACCTTCTGTGTGGAATAGTGTTTCCCACTGAATCCAGGAATATATCTACATAAGTATGAATATCAACATGCAAATGCATGGAAATGAGGCCCCAGCGGGGCTAAATATAGGGTTGCAATAGACAGTGATCGTGTACGTGTGAGCACGTGAACGCTCTGTATGCAAAAGGCATTTAGTTATTGTTCTCTACGTTTATGAAGGATGCTTCGGAGGAAATTGCCTACAAGAGGAGAGATCAGATCTTAATTAAACCCAGGGAAGAACGTCTTGATTGTCTCGGGGGCAGGGAGGCAAGCAGACCTCTAGAAAGGGCTTCTGAGAAGGGTGGCAGCTGGGTCCAGTCCACTTGAGCCAGAACACAGAAAATGTAGATCCTGCTGTTTCGCGTGGGGACCGCTAGCCAATCGCTCGGGACGGACCAGGCGGGAGGATAACATAAGAGAGGACGTCGATGTCAGTATAACTGGGTCACTTTGCTGTACAGCAGAAATGGGCACAACGCTGTCAACCTTCTATACTTTAAAAAAACGTGTAAGGGACCCCTCCTGCACCGTTGGTGGGAATGTAAGCTGGTACAACCACTATGGAGAACAGTATGGAAGCACCTTAGAAATCTATACATAGAACTACCATATGACCCAGCAGTCCCACTCTTGGGCATATATCTGGACAAAACGTTCTTTAAAAAAGACGCATGCACCCGCATGTTCATTGCAGCTCTATTCACAATAGCGAAGACATGGACACAACCCAAATGTCCATCGACAGAGGACTGGATTAGGAAGAGGTGGTATATATACACAATGAAAAACTACTCAGCCATAAGAAAGAACAAAAGATAATGCCATTTGCAGCAACATGGACGGAACTAGAGACACTCATACTGAGTGAAGTAAGTCAGAAAGAGAAAGACAAATACCGTATGATATCACCTATATTTGGAATCTAATATAAGGCACAAATGAACCTTTCCACAGAAAAGAAAATCATGGACTTGGAGAATAGACTTGTGGTTGCCAAGGGGGAGGGGGAGGGAGTGGGGTGGTTGGGGAGCTTGGGGGTTAGTAGATGCAGACTATTGCCTTTGGAATGGATGAGCCATGAGATCCTGATGGGTAGCACTGGGAACTGTGTCCAGTCACTTATGATGGAGCATGAGAATGTGCGAAAATAGAATGTGTACATGTATGTGTAACTGGGTCACCATGCTGTACAGTAGGAAAAAAAAACTGTATTGGGGAAATAACAATAAAAAAAATTAAAAAGAAAAAAAAATGTATAGATGTCAGCAGGCCTGGAGACGTGAAGAATGGATGAGAGGGTGGCTTTGCTTCATGAGTAGTCCACTGGGGGAGGGACCTGAACACTGAGGCATCCCAAGGCCTTTGCCAGCCTATCTGCTGTCCCAGGAAAGTGGGTCTTTACCCCGCAGACCTTCTGTGATCCTCGCTGAGAAGAGCGACCTGGGAAAGGCGAAGAGAGAGCCGTGAGTGGAAGCAAAGGAAGGCAGGGGAGAGTGAGAAGTCTGTGGGCAGAGAGGCCTTTTGAGGAGTTCCCACTGTGGTTCAGCAGATTAAGAACCCAACAAGTATCCATGAGGATGTGGGTTCGATCCCTGGCCTCACTCGGTGAGTTAAGGACCCGGCGTTGCCGTGAGCTATGGTATAGGTCACAGACGTGGCTCGGATCTGTTGTTGCTGTGGCTGTGGTATAGACTGGCAGCTACAGCTCCAATGTGACCCCTAGCCTGGGAACCTCCATATGTCACTGTAGCCCTAAAAAAAGACAAAAAACAAATTCTGCTAGGTTCCAAGACGGGGTGCTCTAGGCGCCTTCTCAGAACTGTGGAATGGAGCCGGAGCGCCCAGGAGAGACGGCTGGGTAACAAGAGGATTCTATTGCTCCTGCTCTCCTTGAGGCACAAGGGACCAGGAAGAGCGAGCACCTGCCCTGGGAAACAGGCCCTGCCTGGGTCTGCTGGCCTCCCACCTGCTCACCCCACGGAAGAAGAACCAGGAAGAGGAACACACGGGCTCCTGCCCTCTCGGCAAAGGAAATTACAGCAAAGGAGACCTTCCCCCTGGCGCAAGGCCACCCAGTGTTTGCCCTGGGCTCTGACCAATCCGATTCATCCTCCTCCACTGCCCAGCACGGTTGCCAGGAAGTGGGTGGGCAGCTGGCAGGAGCAGATGGCTGAGAGCCCACCTCCCCCAGGCTTGGCATCCAGAGGCAGGCAACAGGAGACAATTCTGCCCACAGACATCATAAAACAAAATAACAGAAATAATAGCTAACATTTATTGGAGCAACAAGAGGCATGCACTGGAAAATCGCTAGCATATCCTATCTATTTTGCATCTGTTACGTGTTTTAATCCTTACAAAAACTCCATGAGGTCTGGGTTATTCGTATCAGATGTGTTTGTCAGGTCAGGAAACTTGACACAGGGATGCTCTCTAGTCTGTGATTCAGAGACATACAGAATGTTCTAGAAGCTCACCAAGGTGTGTGTCTGTGTGTATGGGTGGGCAGAGGGTCGTGGGCCCCAATTTAAAGGGGACACAGAAATAGCGTAAGAAGAGTGACCATGGCGTCACTCCTGCTCGCTCGTTTCCCGCACACGATCTGGGAGAGAAGACATTCCGGTCCACCCTGCACACATGTCCGTGTTCTGACCTCCTCTCACGACCTTCCTGCTGCGGCTCTGGTCCAGGGCCTCCTCCTCTCTTGTGCGGCTCTGCAGCGGCCCCTGACGGGTGTCCCTGCTTCCCCGCCGGCCCCTCTGCAGCCCGCTCCCCGGACCGCAGGCCGAGGCAGCCCGTTAGGATGGGAGCGGTCCACACCTCCCTTGGGGGCAGGACGCGCATGGTTTCCTGTGCCACCCGGAGCAAGCGCAAAATCCTCAGAGCGGCCAGAGCTCGTCCGACACAACCTGACCTCGAGTCTCCTCTCCGACGCTGTCTTCTATTGTTCTGCCGTCCCTTTGCCACATTCCAGAGGGCCTTGTCCCCGGGCTCCCCCCGAGGAGGCCGGGCACACCCCGTCCTCAGCGCCTCTGTGCGGCCTGCCCCACTGCCCGGTGCTCCCGCCCCATACCCCTCAGGCTCACCGCCTGCCAGTCTCTCCTTGGAGGTCAGCTGTCAGCGAGGCTTCCTCTGAACACCCGGCCCAAAGTTCCCGTTCATTCTCCTCCTTAGCACCAAGGACTAGCACTAACCACGCTCCGTCATTTCTAAGGTAATTTTTGCGTGTGTGGGGTTTTTTTGTTTGTTTTTTGGTTTGTTTGTTTGTTTGCTTTTTAGGGCCACACCACGGCATATGGAGGTTCCCAAGCTAGAAGTCAAATCGAAGCTAAGCTGCCGCCACAGCCACAGCAACACAGGATCCAAGCCCCATCTGTGACCTACACCACAGCTCACGGCAACACCAGATCCTTAACCCACTGAGGGAAGCCAGGGATTGAACCCAAAATGCCATGGTTCCTAGTGGGATTCTTTTCCACTGCACCATGACGGGAACTCCCTGTGTTTAATGTTTTAAATTTATTTATTTACTTTTGGTTTTTTTAGGGCCGTGCCTGCTACATGTGTAAGTTCCCAGGCTAGAGGTGGAATCAGAGTTGTAGCTGCTGGCCTACAGCACAGCCACAGCAACACCAGATCCTTTAACTCACTGAGCAAAGCCAGGGATCGAACCTGCACCTTCATGGATACTAGTCAGGTTCTTAACCTGCTGAGCCACAACAGGAACTCCCTGACTTGTTGTTGTTTTAACATCTTTGAGATCAACTGAAGGTGAGTCTTGGCTTGGGTTCCCATGAGGAGCAGGGTGGTGCTTGAGGCACTGAATGCCGACGCTCAAAGCCCCGTGCCATTAACTCCTCCACATTCAGGGGAACGTCTGCAATCTAATCTGAGCAGCCTTTCGGAGCATCCTAAAAATCACCACAGTGCCCTAGGACGCAGGCCTCTGACCGAGGCAGCTGTGACCCACCTCGGCTGCACAGAAATCAGGTGGCAGCTGGGACCGCAAGTGTCAACCACAGCACATCAGTTTCTTTGACGCGACCTCTTTCTTAGTGACCCATAAACAGTATGCAGATTACAATCAATAATGTCTTCGACGTGGTGAAAGATGGTAGTTTTCTTATTATTTATTGTGCATCTGTGCCACTGGAAGCCACGCTCCATGAGAGCACCCAGTGCTCCAAGATGGGTGAAAGAAGGGCCAGCTGCCCTTTCTGGATGCACCTGGCACAGTCGGGTTTAAGAAATTACTGTTGAATGAACAACAACTGAATTAATAACTTCTACAAGCAAATGCAACAAAATGAACTATCCAGAGGACTCCTCTCCTGAAATGCCAACCACAGAAAAGTCTAAAATCATTTAGCAGCCATGCAGCAGTTACTCTGTGACCAGAGGAGGTCTCGTTGATACAGTTTGTGACGCTGGTTTCTAGGGAAGTTTCAACCCCCCTCACTGAAGAGCTGCCAGAGAAGGAGTCTGAGACATGGCTTGAAGCCAAGGATGCTATTTAGGCACCAGCTGGGGAGTGGGCGTGGCTGGGTGGGTGGGGCTGGGACGGGAGGAGGGACTTTGGTACAAGGGACATGACTTAAGTGAAGGCTCTTCTGTGTGTGGTAAGGTCTGCCTTCCGGGAAGTCTTCTGTTCCTTTAAGGATTTTGTTTGTTTGTTTGTTTTTTGTTGTTTGTTTTTGTTTTTCTCTGTTTCCACACTGGGATCTGCTGCAGCTTAAGGGGCCAGAAAAAGAAGGACCCGCACGCATCCCTCGCGATGCTCAGCAGGAAGTAGCCCAGGGGCAGCAAGCAGCCCTTCTACAGGGCTTTCTGTCGGCTAAGGGAGAAACGCTCTCTTCCCCTTGAGATCTGAGGTGGACCACATGCAATTTTCAGGGATGCCTTTGAACCCAATCCAGCTCTGAGCACTGTCATTCCCTACAGAAAAAAAAATCATTTTCTGTTTTTTTGCAGGAAGTCCCGCCTACCTGTTTCTCATATGATACTTTTTGTCAGCTGGCAGCTGCGGGGAGAGGCAGGAGTTTGACACTGTTTGAACATATTGCTCCCACACTTCCAGGAAACTAAACAAACTCAGCATGCACAAAGGGCTGGACCAGTGAAGGGGGTCCCGAAGCACCCCCCCCACATCTAGATCTCTGCCTCTAGAGTCTGTTGCGGTGCCCCTGCAAATAATGGCTATGCCATAAAGTTGCAAGAAAGAGAGGAGAGGAAAAGTTTCATAATAATCAATAAATCAACCCTCACTGGTATTTTTGCCTGAATCTTTTCTTTCTGCTGTTTTATGTGGAAAAATTAACACACAAAACATGAATCTGTTTAACACTGGACAACTCACGTTCCCTTCTGGGTTTCCATTTTCCCATCTATAAAAAAAAATAGGGCATGATCTATATTACTCCTAATATCCTATTTCTTTTCTTTTTTTTCAGGTCCACACCCATAGCATATGGAAGTTCCCAAGACTAGGGGTTAAACCCGAGCTAGCTGTCAGCCTACACCACAGCTACAGCAAAGCCAGATCCAAGAGCTGCATCTGCAGCCTACATCACAGCTCACGGCAACCTTGGATCCTTAACCCAAAGAGCAGGGCCAGGGATTGAACTCACATCCTTATGGATACCAGTTGGGTCCGTTACTGCTGAGCCATGATGGGAACTCCTATTCTTATTTTTTTAGTGGATCTGTGTGGTTCAATTTGCTAGATTTCTGACCCCTGGTTGTTCTCTCCAGTAACAAAACTCAACAGGCCTATGTCCCTTCATCTATGACCCACTAGGAAACATTATCATGTATCCCAGCGTGAGGAGGGATGGGAATCGGAAGAAGGGAAAACTCTCCAAAAACCCTGTTTTGCCCTCTGGCTGACCTTTTACACCCCTCCCCAAATGTTTATATTTTCAAAATGTAAATGAGGAGTGAGCGTCATGGCTCAGCAGGTTACGAACCCAACTAGTGTCCATGAGGATGGGGGTTCGATCCCTGGCCTCACTCAGTGGGTTAAGGATTCAGTGTTGCCATGAGCTGTGGGGTAGGTCACAGACGTGGCTCAGATCTGACGTGGCTGTGGCTGCGGCTGTGGTATAGGCTGGTAGCTTCAGCTGCGATTAGACCCCTAGCCTGGGAACTTCCATGTGCTGCAGGTGCAGCCCTGAAAAGCCAAAAATAGAAGAAAAAAACACAAATGAAACATTGGAATTTTCCTTAGGGTACTGGCTCTTTGACCAGTTCTATAACCTCAGACCACTCTGAAAGTCGCCGTGCTGACTGGTGGTATCCATGAGGCAGAGAGAAGCCGGGTGGTGGAATGGTTCACAGCAGCCTCCCTACCGCCTTCCTCCTGTGCAGGCTCGGTCTCCTTGTCTGCTGCGGAGGCTCCTCCAAGTCTCCCTGGACCCACGACTTAAAACCACAGCTCTAATTTGCATTAAAGGCCCCGTGCCCTCCAACCTCTACTTAACTTTGTCAGCCTTGCCTCACAGGACTGCCCCCAGGCTCCAGCCAATGCCCTTTCTGAGAACAAACACACGAAAGAAGGTTGTGTTCTGCAGCTGACCCGAGGTCAGCGATTTAGGGGACAGGAGAATAACCTCAATGCCGGAAGATGAGGCTGAGCGAGTATTAATCACTAGCCAACAACACTGCTCTTGGGCAAGAAAGTTACACGAAGAGAACAACACATCACCCTGGAAATGTGATATGAGATGTGATATTTCATAAACTAAGTAGCCACTCTGTGCGGAACACACTGAAATTAACTATGTGAAGGCCACACAAACAGGTGAAACAGGTTAAGCAGAGGACCTAAGATACAAACCCAGGTATCCAGGGATGATTCCAATAGCCTTGCTGTTTTCCCTGCAGGGCATAATGTCTGGAAATCCCAATTTCAAGTAGGGTCCATGTGGAGCAGACGGAGCAGTGGTAGACCAGAGAACCACCACAGAGCTTTCAAGGACTCCCCCTGCATCTGAAAAGGTAGCACCATCGTTCTGCTCCTCACTGGCTTTTCTCAAGACATATTTTTTTTTTCCTTTTAACAGATAAGCATGTCCAGACAAGCCTAGAGTGATCATTGATTTGTTCCAATCAGCAGATCATTTTTGTTTGTTTTTGCCTTTGGTATAACATAACAGCTGTGACCTAATAGATTCCATATGTATCCATTAGGAATGCTTTCGTCTGCAGGTGATAGGAAATTCAACGTCGAATGGCTCTAAGCAATAAAGACATTAAATTATCTCATGGAACCAGAAGACCAGAGCTTTTGTTCTGGGACTTAACTGGGTTAGCAAAGACTCAGACTCTCTCTAACCTTCCTGGTCAGCTCTCCTCAAGGCCCGGACCTTTATTTTTTTTGCTTTATTGCCTTAGGGGCACAAGAAAACTTTCACAACTCCAGAATTAATGTCCTTGCAACGCTATTTCTCTCGGCAAAAAGTGAGGAACTGCTAAATGCTTTCTCTCTTAAGGCTCTGGCTTTTTATTGGGAAATGAAGCCCTTAGCAGATGCCCTCATAAGTCTTACTGGGCAGAATTGGGTTATACAGGGGACCAAACACTGGCAGAGCAAATGAGATTTCTACAGTAGCCTTAGAGCCATGAAGACTGATTCTCAAGGGGCTAAGGTGGGGCTTCCTTTCCTAAAAATGACTGCCCAAATCCCGCCAGTTGGGCTGAGAGTAGAACTCGGGTCTCTTGAGTCCTGGAAGCAATGACCAGAGCATCAGCTCCAGTAATCCCAGTCTGACCATAAATACTATTGAGCAAAGCAACTCTGATGGCAGCTTTCATTACGCACTCAAATTTTTGAGGCCCATCTTTCAATGTACAAATAGGAGTAAAGTGTTCACCTTAATGTGCTTTCCAAAGAAAAACACTATCAACACATCCTTGTTCCAGGTGAAGGAAAAACAATGGTTTGGAACTAGGCTCTCAGCATCAGTGCCATTTCATGGGAGCCTCCCTCACATTTCAAACCAGGCCAGCCACACCCAAATGCAAGCTGTCCTTTCCAAACAGATCCAAGCAGAGGATCAACAGAAGGACACCTGAAGAGCCTGAATCTGAAGTTCCGACTGGGTCAAGGCCAGGCTCTGCCACGTACAACCTCTCTGAACTGCAGTGGTTTTGCATAAAGACAGGGAGCTCCTTAGGGCAGAGGCTGTGTGATGATCACTCAGAGCTTTAGTCTATACCAAATGCCTAGTGTATACAGTTGGTGGTCAATAGATGCCATCCATCCACTCATCAGTGTTAGGTCCTATCTAGGTGGCCCAGATATAAGAGTGAATAAGACAGATATACCCCATGTCCACGGAGTGTACAGGATAGGTAGCAGGGACCCAGATAAGGAAATACAGTTATAACGGGGTACTAGAGATGTCTCTGTGAGAGGAGGGATGCTGCAGGAGCACAGAGGAGGGAGAGAAGTTAAAGGTTCAAGAAATCCTCACTTAAGGAGTTCCCGTCGTGGCGCAGTGGTTAACGAATCCGACTAGGAACCATGAGGTTGCGGGTTCGGTCCATGCCCTTGCTCAGTGGGTTAAGGATCCGGCGTTGCCGTGAGCTGTGGTGTAGGTTGCAGACGCGGCTCGGATCCTGCGTTGCTGTGGCTCTGGTGTAGGCCGGTGGCTACAGCTCCGATTCGACCCCTAGCCTGGGAACCTCCATAGGCCGCGGGAGCGGCCCAAAGAAATAGCAAAAAGACAAAAAAAAAAAAAAAAAAAAGAAAGAAAAAAAAAGAAATCCTCACTTACGACAGGATACACAGGCTGGGGTCTGAGGCCTGAGCTGCAAGTTGGCCAGGTAAAGACGAAGGGGAGAGAAAGAACCTCCCAGGGGATGGAACAAAGACTTGTGGGCAAAGGAGAACGTAACGCCTTTGCAGAAGTAAGCGTAATTCAAAATGACCCGAATAAAAAGTGTACACGCACTGAGGGTTGAGAATGTGGTGGGGTGTTAGGAGCGTTGAGAAGAGCAAGACAAGGAACTAGAGAAGCAGACAAGAACCAGATCCTTAGGTCTTGAGAAGCCCTGTCAAAACGTTTGTTCAGTATCCCACCTGCAAGAAAGGGCCTTCAGCAGAGGAATGAAATGACCATAGTCTTCATTTTTTAAACCACCCGTTTGGTTGCCGTGTAAGGAATGGACTAGAGGAGGCCAAGACAGGTGATATGAAGATTAACTAAAAGGCTGTTAAACTTGTCCCGGGTGGCAATGACGGAGCAAACCTAGAATACGGAAAGGTATAAATGGACCCTTCAATTTCACGTGCACGTTTGTTCATTCATTCTCACTCGCCGACTAGCTCCTCACTCAACCGTCATTTACCGACTCTCTCCTCAAAGGCACCAAACTCCCTACTCCGGGGATGGAGCGGCTCCCATCTCTGCATCAAGGGTCATCACTTAGGGGAGGAGACGCACTGGCAAACCAGCCAGGAAGGTCGTGCGGTGAAGGTGGACAGCAGAGTGGTGACGAAAACGTTTGTTTGCCGGTTTGTCTGTGTTCGCTTATCTAGTCTGTCTTCCCCTTTCTCCAGAGAACAGAGGCTCTCCTTCCTGTGGGAAACCCATTCCACACGGTTTGGGTGAAGACACACAAGCAAATCGGTTCCGCTGACTGCACAGGTTATTTAACTGTGGGCATGTAAACTCACTGGGGACAACCAAGTCCCCGCCCGCCAGGATTTAGCTACACGCCCTCAAAGAGCGAGGGAGTCGCTTCTTTAGGAATGTGACTTGTAAAGACAATGAAGACTCTGTGTTGCCAGGGGCCACCGTGCCTCCTCCTCAAAGATCTGCTGAGAGGGAAGCTGGGGTAAGCCGAGCCCAAAGGTAGAGAGGGAGAATGCACACCAAGGCCCTGGTTATAACACGGACACCTTCAAATCACCTCCGTCATCTCCTTACCCTACGTACCCAGGCCAACGACTTCCTTCCTCTGGCTATACAAGTTTGAGTCGGGTTTCCGTCACTTACAGAAGGATCCTCATGTAAAAAAACCCATGAGAATACAGAGCAAGAGGGGGATGTACAATTGCTTGTAAATAATAATAATAATAATAATATGCTTCCTAGAACTCAATCTTGAGCTGGTAAGAAAGACAGGAGTGCATCAACGGAAAGGGGAAGGAGACAGCGCTGTGGGCAAGGGGGGATGGACAGAACGGGAAGGCGTGAAAGAACAGAGGATGTGCAGGGAGCCACACGTATTTTAACACGACAGACCACATGAGTATCTCTGGGCAAGGGCACACAGCTGGAGGTTGGTGGCCAGGGGACGATGGAGCCTTAGGAAAGGGCCAGAGATGCCTCCCCCTTCTTCTGTGTGCACGTCTCCCAAAACTCACACATACCTGGACTGGGGCTATGTGTGGTCTAGGCTGTTCTGATTTGATAGGAACTTCAGCATCATTTGGGTGATGTGTCCTCTCATCCTTGCGTCCAGCATCTGTTTTTACATCCTGAAGCCTTGTGCATGGCATCCCCTAGATTTTCAATTGTCCTTACTTTTCCTAGTTTCTGAAATCCCTTAGGACTTCACAGAGAAATGTCCTCTCTTTGAGAAGTCCCTCTCAATTTTACCAGGCAGCATCTGTGCCTCTTCCCATGAGCTCCCACACCCTGGGCGTGTGCCTCTTTTAAGCACTAATTTCATTCCACCTCCTGTGAAACTACTCATTGGATAGCCCCAGTCTTGAGTTCTTTGAGAGAAAGGACCTTTACCTGTTCCTCTTGGAGGAACCCAGCACAGTGCCTGGTCACGAGGGTTGTCAGCTACGTGGTTTTTTAAAATGGTCTAAGTACCAGCAGTACCATTTTAACCAGTTTAAAATGTTTCTGTGTGAGCTCAGTAGCACCACCAACAATGAAAATCCAAAGGCAAGAACACATTTGCACCTTCTAGGTTGGGAGATCGTTACAAATCTTCAACTTCTGAAGCTTTTCATTAAACAAGAGGAAAGCAGGAGACCCGTTCTGCCTTTAGTATGTCAGCTTGACAGTTTCTGGGCTCAGTTGAGCCCATGAAGGAATTTAAATAATAAATAAAACCCACCCACAAGGTCTCTTGGAGCAAAAAGAAAAGTGGGAGGGCTTGACCATGTCCTTCTGTGCTTCTGGGACGGTTTTTAAAGTGCCAAACAGTCAGGTTAAAAGGGAGAAAATCCAGTCATCCTGCTCCAGATTCGCAAATAATACATCTGGGCCTTTGGCATCAGAAAGACCATCATTTGCAAGCTCAGGTAATTGTTCATCTTTTATACAGATGGCTTAGTATCAAGCAGACTGAACTTGTGGAAGATATTTCTGCCAATACGGCTATTCGCTGGCCACTCAGAAGGAAGAAAACATAAACCACATTCCTCGAGTGTAAAGGCGACTGAAAAAACGTCTCTGAGACTTTCAATCTCCCTGTGCCTTTTTCCCACAAGATGTAAAGCCATCCAGGTCCAGTAGAGCACCGTGTGACCTGCCAGCGTGGCCCAAAGGGGTGGCAGTCATGAGTCCCAGAAGCTGAACTCATAAGGTTGCCCAGGGACACACCTTCCAGGGCCAAGCCGGAGAGGCCAAAGCACAAGACCTTATGAACTTGAACTCAGACTTTACGAACACTGTCCATAAAGCGTTCATACAAATATAAGCCATGCTTACATAGTAAAGTTAAATGTGAAATAATGATTCTAGTGCATCGAGCGCGGAAGACCAAGTGCACACACACTCATGTGTGTGTTCATGTGTTTATGTGTAATTGTTTTGCAGGGGAATAACATATTCGTTCCCAATAAAGATTTCATTTCATCAAACAGAAACTTTCTGTTCTTATCCAAGACATTCTCGAGATACAAGGCAAGCCGCTCTAATCACACACAGAGTTATGAGTGTCTCAACACTCTTCCAGTTGCAAGTGAGCAGAAATCCTGCCGAAATGACCTGCGTGACCGTGTCACGTAAGGGATTCTTCCAAAAGATGGTCAGGTATGGCTTGATCAGGGGCAGGTCACACACACGTATCCATTCTAGAAATACATCACTTTGCACACACCACATGCAGGTGGTGTGTAATACAAACAGTACATACGGGGTCATGAGGACAGCGTGCCTCGGGGCTACTTGTCACCAATATGAGAAGAACCGCCCTAGAACTGTGTTAGGGTACCCCAGAGTTCAGACAGGGAGGCAACAGCTTCTGAGGGCTTGGGGAGGGAAGGGTTTGAGACATTTTCAGAGAAAAAGCTGTCTGGGTTGGGTTTTCAAGGTCAATCCCAAGTCTTAGCCAGAGAAGTGGGAGGGAGGGGGCAGGGTAGGTGTAAGCGTGTGAAATGGAGTAATGCCATGGCCGTGGGGTGGGGATGGACTCTGTGTTACCTGATCACCTCAATTTATGGAATGCGAGTGAAGAGGACAGAAAGTGATACACACTCAATGTCGGGGCACTTATGAAAGGCTGAGCCTGGTAACAGTCTATCAGGGTAGCAACAATCACTGCAAACATGTCATTTATCAAAACGCCATGGGAAGGAGTATTTGATAAGGCATGTAGGGGATGAACAGAGAGTGAACCTTCCCCAGAAATCTCGAAACCCTAGATGGGCCCGCGATAGTCTTCCTGGGAGAATAAAACAGGCTCCCCATAGAACTTGTCTTGCAGAGTCAGAGAGCAGGCTGGGTTGTGCTGGATTTTCAGTGGCCAAGCCAAACAACAAGTATGGCACCTGGAAGGCTGGCCTCTTTCTCCACCTTTCCAGGATGCAAGACTCAGCCTTGTCCTGCTATGGCTTAATAATTATTATTATTAAGTAATGCTATTGCTTAATGATGGTGAGGCATCTATTCAGTAAGTATCAGCTTGGAGCGGGTCCCAAGTTGAAAGTCTGCACAGAAGTGGACCTGTCTCGGTCTGGTCTGGTGACAGCGCTTCTGTGTCAGACAAAGGTTCCCGGCTTCCACCTCACTGGCTGATCCATCCTCATGAGTCACTACTGAAAGGTGCATAAAACAGCACCTGCACATAGTCTGTGCAAAGCGATATAGTCTTATAATGGACATGTGTGTGCGAGGCACACATCCAAAATGAGGAAGCTGAGGTCCAGAGACAGGAAGGAACTTCCCCATGGCCACAAAGCTAGAAGCATCAGCCCTAACGCTTGAGCACTTCAGCCAGAGTACCCTCCCATTCCTCCCCCACAGCCCCTCCCATGCCACCTTGCCCTGCTTCTTTCTTCCTTCCTCAAAAGGTACAAACACCATGAACGTTCCTTCCTCAGAGAACACCTGTAAGCATTCCGCGTGGCATCCTGGAGGACAGTCACGAAGTTCCTGCCCTAACGATTGGCCGTGAGACTGCCCGAAAGCCCGATTTATTAAAGGCCATGGAAACCAACAACAGCATTTGCCCTACGCCTGGCCTTCCCTGGGGATTCATGGTACTGCCACTGGTTACGGTGATTAATGAGTTAATAATGAAGATGAAGGGATCTGGGTTCCTGAGCAGAGGGTAGCTGTCCACCAAAATGGATTCGCTCATCCAGCTGTGTGGCCCTGAGGGGACCCTGCTTTATGCTCCTCTGGGACCTTGTTCAGTGCCAACCACCTTGTCATAAGGATCTATGAAAGGGAAAGCAATTTTGGCCACCTGCTCCATAACACTGAAGGCTCTGGCTGTCTGAATTCTGCATCCTGCCCCAGAGGAGGGAGAACAGAGGGCAGACAGAAGCCTGGCTTCTCTGCTTGGCTTCCTCAGGAGCTTTCTGGGTACATGACTTGGAAAAATCACCTCCCTCTGAGCCTCAGTTTCCCTGCCTATGAAATAAGCATGTAGGGAGTTCCCACTGTGGCTCAGCAAGGTAAGAACACAATATAGTGTCTGTGAGGCTGCAGGTGTGATCCCTGGCCTTGCTCAGTGGGTTAATTATCTGGCATTGCCACAAGCTGCAGTGTAGGTCACAGAAGCGGCTCAGATTTGGTGTTGCTGTGGCCCTGACCTAACCCTAACCCTAACCCCTAACCCTAACAGCAGCTGCACCTAGCCTGGGAACTTCCATATGCTGCAGGCATGGCCGTAAAAAGAAAAAAGAGTGTAGGACTAGGATCCCTAAACCCCCTTCTAGAAAGACAACCTATGATACCATGATTGGAGCCAAAGCCCTCAGTTAAAGGTTGAGTTTCTCAGTTTAACACAGGGAGAATTATCTGAATTGAGAAAGTTAAAATCCAAAAGTTTCAGGCACTACCCCCAGATGGAAAAAAAACATGGAAACTATAATCTCCAGGAAGAGGACTGGGGAGCCCCTAACAAACACCTTAGGCGTCCCATGACCACACAAGTTGGGAGGCCCTGGGAGAGGAATGTGGCCTTGAGGGTGGCTGGTGGCATCTGCAGGTTCCAGACCCTCGGTTCTCAAGCTTGAGTATGTAGGAAACAGCCAGGAGCTTCACCGTTCCTGCCACACTGATGCCATCTCCAGAAATCTGGACTGCATCAGAATGGGGTTCATTTCAGGGGGGTAGGAAGGCTTTAAGGACCGCCCCCCCACACAAGTGATCCTCATATGCAGCCAGAGTCGAGAACCTCTGCCCAAAACTCAAACTACGTGTGACTCCCACGCCTTCAACCTTCCTCCTCCTCTGCCAAAGGGACACGCGGAAGTCCAGCCAAGTTCTGACGTTCTTGGAGGGGCCACACCGGCCACTGGCATCTGGTGGACCCTCAGAAGACCACAGGGCCACGTCTCTTTTCACCACATACCAGCAAGGGAGCAAGAGGGAGGGTCCTCCTGCAAAATCGAGTCATCCTCAGCCCCGTGTCGCCTGGTAGCCTCGGCTCACATGAGTCCATGCACGTGGCTAAGTACTCGGTGAGTGCTGCCTGCGGGCTGGACTCAGCTCTGGGAAGTCAGGAAGGCTTTTATGAGATCACAGGAGTCTTTCAGTCCTAAGATATTCGACAAATAACTATCAAGAGCATGTCTGTCATTTTTTTTTCACTTTTAAAAGCAGAAATGGCAAGACTTTGGCTGCCGTTTTTTGAACTCCATCGTCCTCCACACTGGGTTAGACCCAATGTAGAGGAGAAGTCTGACCCCGTGCATCTCAGTTAAGGACACTCAAGGGCAAAGACTAGAAGGCTGCAGGGCCAGCACAAGACAGAGGTCCCGGTCCATATCTGTCCTATCCCCAGGCCACACCAGCCCTGCAATGGATTCAGTGATTGTTTTATCTCTGAGTAATGAAGTCTCTCCCCCTGCCCATCACCTAATTCCATACAATTTATGGGAGAGCTGTCCCCAGAGCGTTGTCTCTGCAGGGAACAGCAGCCCTTCAGCCTTTTGCCAAGTCCAGCGCAGCAGCAGCAGCAGCAGCAGGCGCCTGTCTGCGGGAGGCGGGGTAGCATTTAAGTCATCAGCCGAAGTCTATGAAGGGCGGAGCGTCCATTGTGAGAGTGACTTGACATTTTGAAAATGCCTAGTTGTCACCAACAGTATCCTTTCAAACTTTTCAAAATCTTCTAAAACAGACCAAATCAGCCACAATGTGAATCAGCCTATTTGTCCTGTTACTCTCTGAGCTGTGCTATTTCGGCAACGAAAGGAGATGTGTGTTCGTGTGTGTATAATGTATGCGTGCGTGTACATGTACACCTGTCTCTCGTGTGTATCAGTGTATATGCACATGTCTGTGTGTATGCATGTATGTGTAGGTGTCTATATATGTGTGCACCTGACGCTGTGTGTATGCACGTGTGCACACACGCTGTGAGTGCATGTATGTATATGTATGTGAATATATGCACCTGCCTATGTGTGTATGTGTGTGGCTACGCATACGCAGGCACGTGTGTGCGTGAACGCATTGTGCACGTGTGTGCATCTGTGTGTGTGAGTTGTGTGGATGTGGAAGCACACGTGTGTACCTGTGTGTGTGCATGTGTGTAGTTTAAACCCTGTGGATTGAGACGCCACAGGGACTGGGATGTGTAGACAGGACAGAAGGCTCTCCTACACTGGAGATCGGAATCAAAGGACCTGACCCCTGCCACGAAGAAGGGGAGAAAGGAGCGCAGGTCGGAAGGCACAACCAGCCCTGGAACCCCAGCCCCTCCCGTAATTAGCCAGGTTTGACACAGGCTGCTCAACGGTAAAAGAGGAAACAGCTAACAAGGAACTGATTCCGCCTTCATCCTCGCAGCTCTTGGCGAGTCGTTGAACTTCTCTGTGCCGCAGTTTCCCCACAGGAGTATGACGGTGATTAAATGCGCTAATACGTGTAAACCAAATTCTATGGCGTATGACAAGCGTTGTTGCTATCCCTCACTCGAAAACACGACTGGTTTGTTCCACCTCACTATCCTGGGAAGAGATTCAAGATGTATTTCCTTTGATATTCAAAGCAGAAAAATCCCCCCCCCCCAATGACTACAGATCCACCAAACATCCAGTCGTTCTCCCGGGGCTTCCCTCCCCCCAAGTTTCTGTGACTCTCCAAACACCGTTCACTGGCTCTGCGAGTCCACTCTCAGTGCAGAGTTTTCTTCTTTCTCCAGCCATCCCGGCTCCAGTTCTCGTACAGAAAGCAGCATGGTTTGCTCTAAGCGTGGGCCCCATCCTCACCTTGCCCCCCCCCAATATCTCAGCACTGCATGGGGTTTGGGAACCCTTCCTCCGTGCTAGAGGAATCAGAAAGAATAAAACAAAGAATGGCTTGAGGTGCTTCCAACGTTGTTCCCGGGCCTAATAAACTGTTCACTCAACCTTAAGATTTCATTTCCTAGCTGGCAGGCTTCCTGGAGGAAGAGGCATCCAACCTGAGCGAGCAGAGGAGAGCCCCTGGCCCCTCCCTCCTTCAAGACCAGCCAGCATAGAAAGATGGTCACTTTGGCTCACGGCCCACATCCAGCTCATGCTGGCGTCTTTGCCGGCCCAGAAAGTGAGGAAGCAGGGAGCACTGCTTTCTTCAGGACACACTCTGCCCTTTCTTCCACCGCAGGATGGAGTCTGACTGCCCGGACAGGGCATCCGCTGTTGCTGGCATCTCTGCCTTGTCGCGAGCACGGAGAGTTCGGTGTAAACTCACATTTAGAAGGAGAAATTTTTCACGGACTGGGTCAGGAGAAAGACATGCTCAACTTATACCAAAAAGCCAGATTTAAAATGGATAAGCAATGAGGTCCTGCTGTACTGCACAGGGAACTACAGCCAGTCTTTGGGCTAGAACGTGATGGAAGAAAATATGAGAAAATGATTGTATATGTATGTATGACTGGGTCATTTTGTTTTACAGCAGAAATTGATTATGCCGCCCTAATACAAGATATTTTTTTAAAAAAGACCTTTGTCTTTAGCTTTCCTAATCATTAAAACCTTTAGCGTTTATAATCATTCAAAAACATATTTTTCCCTCAAAAAAAAAAAAAAAAAAGCCAAGCGTTCCATTCAGCAGAGCAGTAGGTGCTGTGTTTCCCTGATATGCAGCTAAAGGGACTCAGTAGTAATTTTCCAAAAGATAATTAATGTTTCCCCAAATGCAGGAAGCAAATGTTATCAGTGACCCCAAAATGTCCATACTGCAGTGAAAGAAAAAAAAATGTAAAAAGCCCTCTTCCTTGGGCAACTCATCAATAGACACGTGGCAAAGACAAAGTGAAATGTGCTTTGTGAATTTTAGAACATTTAGAAAATTAGGGCGCAGGGAGATGTCAAGAAAAAGAAACCGATTCTCCTTCAGAGCCAGGCAGAGAGACCTTAAAGCAATAACTCAAAATATTTAAGAAATATCAATACGGTTTTTCCTCAAGCTGGTGCCACCAGCCACACCAGGAGCATGAGGGGAGTGGCAAGCTGTTGTGAGGATTAAACAAAATAACAGATGTGAAATCCTGTTCTACCCCCAGCCCCTTTCTTATTTCTATGGTGCCCAGAACGGCACCTGATACACTGGAAAGCCTTAGACAGTTCTATACAGTAAGTGATGAATTTAGAGCTGGAGTTTGAGGAAGAGGTGAACGGCACCCATTACACCAAGGTCAAAGGAAGTGAGGCTCTCTGCAGGTGAGGAAACCTGTCCTGAGTGGCTAAGGACAATTCCCAGAGTGACACAACAGGTAAGGTCATCCTAAGACCCTCCTGTTGTGCTCCTGAGTTCCCTGTGGGATCAGGCTGAGGCTATGATTCCTCCTCAAACTTCAGCCTTGCTCCCATATCTTGCACCCCCTCCATGCCCCAAAAATCCTTTTGGTTGGAGGCTTTTTTTAGAAAATCCCTTGTGCTTAAATCCTTGGTGTGGAGTCTATTTCTTGGAAGAAACGGACCTAAGACAGACCTATCACTCTAACAACCCCTCTAACAGATATCTTATAATGTGCTATAGGTTCAGGGAGTGTCTGCAGAGTTTCTCAGCTACTCTGGATATTCTGGACAAAACTGGGAGCTCCAAGCTGTCCTGGGAAGGAGAAACCATTTTTTAGATGAAGCAAAAACTTCCTTGGAAACACAGTATAGAAAACAGACACAAGCCCCTTGCTCAGTGGACACATGGTGGGGCTTAAAGCCCCTCCTGTCTGTGTTCCCTTTACCCCCCCAAAAATCCTCAAGTCACCTCCTGAGGACAGGAAGACTCAGTGAATTCCTATCAGCAAACAAGCAAATTGAGAGGTTTTCTGTGACGCCTTTTGATTCGACTCTGAAGGCTGTGACGCAGTTCTTAGGTCAGTTTCCATGTTCCAGAACCGGCTCCCGTTCCTTCCAATTTCAGCAGGGGACTGCTGCTTCCATTCTTGGCACCATCCCCAGACCCCTGGCTGCCCCTGCCCCACCATCAACTTCAAGGGACCAAGCAGGGGACAAGCATCCTTCCTTTTATGGCAGTTTGGGAGCTCATGCATCACGGTCCAAATGCGCCCACAAGCCTTGGCAATCACAGGCCCACTGGCATTTACAGTCGGAATTCGAAAGTGGCAAGTGCCTCTTTCTGGGGACAAGCCTACCTTTCTGTGAGTAAGAACTCACCACCCCTCATTTCGCTGACCAGCCCTCTCCCAAAACTACACTGAAACTCTTGAGGAAAAGTACTGTAACCCAGCAGTGCACTCTAGGACAAGATTTGGAGAGAACCGTGTACGACCAGACACTTTGTCCTCAACTTGGAACTCCTCCCCAATCTATAAACGAATTTCACACTCAGTAAATCATTCCTATTTTCCGACAGAAATATATATGCCTGGGGTTCTTGGAAAACCCATATATATACTTCAAAACTCATACTGGCATGTGGCAGAAATGGAGAAAGTGACCAGAATGGACATCACAGGGAATAACACTGGGTACCGGGACAGTAATGGGTGCCCTGGCTGAGAGTCATTCTTTGACCTGGAAAGCCAAGGACATTGAAAAATGCGTCCCACTGCATCAGTTCGAAGGAGGAGGTATATTGTGGCTTCTACAGAGGCAGCTGCTGAAGGCACTGTGACAAAAATTTTTAAAATCCCACTTCTCCACCATGTATGTAGATCTGTGTTGTCCCAAACAGGAACAGGCAGGGAATTCTTGCTGTGGCTCAGGGGTAACATATCGAACTAGTATCCATGAGGATGTGGGTTCGAGCCCTGGCCTCATCCAGTGGGTTAAGGATCCGGCATTGCCATGAGCTGTGGTGCAGATTGCAGACATGGCTTGGATCCCGCGTTGCTGTGACTGTGGTATAGGCCGGCAGCCACAGCTCCGATTTGACCCCTAGCCTGGGACCTTCATGTGTTGCAGGTTCAGCTCTAAAAGGCAAAAAAAAACCAAAAAAAAAAAAACAAAAAAAAAAACAAAAAAAAAACACCAAAAAAACCCCAAAACAGAAACAAAAAACTAACAAATAAAAACAGGCATAGAACCTTGGAAAGACAGCAAGGAGATGGATACGGCCATAAAACGTGCAGTTTGCACTTTCCACTGCTGCAAGCAAGAGGAGGAATTTTACGTTCTTGGGGCATCAGTCTGGTGAGAGGAAAACCCCCAGGAAGACAGACAGAAGCAACACGATGTTCCATCCCCAAAGGGAGGATGCGAGACGGCAGGAGACGCGGCCAAGCCTCAAAACAAAACCTGAACCTGCCAGAGCCAGTGTCTCCTTTCTCAAGATGCCTTTAGGACCCTTGTGAGGCAGGATTATTATTTAACACCTGAATGACACCTCAAAGCAGCTGTGATCTGAGAGGCAGAGGCTTTGGGGATCTGGCAAACCTGACTCTGCCCCCATTCCTTGCTAGTGGACGACCCAGGGGAAGTGAGTTACTGTGTCTAAGCATTTACTTCATCTGGAAAGAGGAATAATGTCTAATTCACAGGGTGGACGCAAGAATAAAATGACCCCTGTGACTTTCCTCACATAACGTCCGATATAAAACAGGTGGTAAAAAATGTCCCTCTCCCTTTTTCTCCTTCTTGCAGACTGTGTGATGAATACATGCATATACGATCTATCACAGGGAAAAAAAAATCATCTGCGCGGAGCCGCCTTTCCGATGGTGCAATACCCACGGAACAGCGGCTCAAGTCACATCTTGATTTCATGAACACTACTGTCACAAGCTTTTAGTGAAGACCCGTTGAGGGGACTGCGTTCTGAACAACTGGGTCTGTTCGCTTGCATCTTTGCACTCAGTTCTGCCATTAACCCCCTGTGAGTTTTCAGGCAAGTTAGTTAAAAAACCAAAGCCTCGTTTTGCTGCCGTGAGGTACACATTTAGCCCAGCGATCCTTCCTTTCCCTTCCAGACCATCTCCAAGGGCGAGTTACAGGCAAAAGCGCAACAGGGAGTTCTGACGAGAGGAAGATGTGGGCCAGGGGAGGTGGGATGCTTCCGGTTGGGGGTGAGTGTTTGGGTATCACCAGGTGGAAACTAACCCAGAAAATAACAGAGCTGACTGCAATAGCCAAGCTCTGCTGACAATAAGTGACAGGGGAACACACGCAGGCAGATTCATTCTCCACGAGGCTGTGCCCAACCGTGTTGGAAAGAAAGACCACCGGTTACTAAGGCAAACTCATTTAGGCTTACCCTAATCAATAAATTCAAACGAAATTCCACCTGGCTCACTGTCAAGTGACTTCTCTTTGCTTAACCCTCATGATGAGTGACACAGCTGCTTCACCATCCTCAGCCCCGAAGCCCTGGCTCACCTAGGGCAGGCGCCCTGATGCTAGCCTGCCTGCTCTGCCAACACGATCAGTCCTCTGTCCTCTGGACAGCCGGTCACATGCCTCGTCCACCTCCTCCCTCACTGAGATGGTACCAAGTCCTGCTGTTCATGATACCTTTGGAAAAAACGCAGAGCGTTCGATGGTTCATTACTGCCCGCTGGATGCAAGGAGAACTCTGCTGCCTTCAGCGTTTTCCTTGGGATCCCTGAGCACCAGCCCGGTGCTGTGCTGGGGACTATGTCAGCTAGAGGATAAAGGGGTGAGTGGAGCCTGGTCCCTGCTCCCAGGAGCAAAATTTCTGAGTAGGGAGTTGCAGAAGGCAAGTCTGCAGAGCACATCTGCAGTGGGCTGGACATGCCCCCTCCCCAGGAGAGATGCCTTAGGGAAGAAAGTGCTATGGAGGCAGAGGGAGCAAAGACACCCCCTGACACTGCCAAGGGGAAGACCTTGAGGATAAAGCCCAATAAGGGATGGATGTGTTCTGAGCACTCGCCATGTCCTGCCTCCCTGCCTCTGTTCACAGTGTTCCCTCTGCCCAGATTCCACCTCCTCCCCTCCTTCCCGACACCACCTTCCTAATGTGGGTCCAAGCACATCTCCTTCCGGGAGCTCTCCCTCACCCGCCCAGCCAGAATCAGAGGTTGCTTCCCACGGGATGGCTCACAACGAGCTGCTGGGCGCCCCGTGGAGCTGTCATTTCTGCGTTCTGTTCCTGTTATAGCCAGTGGTTTACACGTGTCCCGCAGCTCCGCTGCAGGCTCTAAGGGAGCGGAATGCATGCTTTATTCATCTCCTCGGTCCCCACAGCCCCAAGTACAATGCACTATGTCTAGTAGGCAATCAATAGATAGCTGCTAAATTGAATTGTATTCCTAGACAATCCTTGTTTCCAGACAGCAGCCGAGGTTCATCCTTGGACCCTGTGTAGAGAGGGGTACACAATGCAATATATGATCCTATCTGTGGCACCCCTGCATCTTGGGCTCATCTGCCTCTGCACTTGCTTTCATCTTTCCTCCGGGAACTGGCCCCTCTGCAGGCTCCACTAATTCCTACCCTTGAAACACGTACAAGGCGGATTCTGCTCCTTACTTTGCTTGTACCTCTCCTACACTTTGATTTTCTCTCATTTTTTTCAAGCATCACTAAAAGTTAATCCGACTTCTTCTCTGACCTGTGGCAGGCTCCTCATGTTGAGGCCTGGGTTTGTTTCCCCGTCTACAAAATAAACACCTGCCCTCTGTCATCTTCACTTCCCCCGGAAGCTAATCAGAGGAAGCGACAGAAGCCTCATCGGCGCTGTCACCAGGAAGCCTGTGATGCTCTGAAAAAGTTCTCTCCGTGTGGCCCAGAGCGACCACTCAACTCCCCCCTTCCCTCCGCAGAATCTCTTGGTCCATGAATCTCAACTGGAACGCCCACAGGATCCTAGCTCACCAATCTGAACACAGAGGTTGTACCTGTGATCAGCCAGCCCTGGCTCTGCTCACAGATGAGGAATCTGCCTTCGTCAGTACCTGCTGTCTAGACGCACAGCTGGGTATCTACAAAGTGGCTGCCATTTGTCCCATAATCCTGAAGTCCACTCCCATGAGGCAGCCACATTAACACTTTCTGAACCTTCACCATCACGCCCATTCCCCCTGGAAGGGCTTCAGCTGGATGACCCCAACAGCCCCTCACCTCACGCAAGGCTTAAACTCTCTCCAAGCCATTCATGTTAGCAACGGTCCCCGAACTTGGCTGATTATATCTGATTGCACTCCAACAGCAAAAAAAAAAAAAAAAGAAAGAAAGAAAGAAAATTCCAGCATGTTCCCTCGCCCTCAATATCTATCACCTATCTAGATATCTACCTATAACTTATGAGTTACAGAGATTTATATAATCTATGTAGATAGCATAATATAGATTCATCATTGTCACTACTGACTCAACAGAGTCACCTGCACACCCTCCCTGTGTATTAGGCAGCAGACTCTTGCACTGGGGCAGGGGCTGAACTTGCTCCGATTACTAACTCAGAGTTGGCCCTAAGGAAGGCGCATTCTCATTCCTCCTCCTGAGTCCTCCTGGGCAGTGGGCTGGAACTCAGTTTCTCCCTCCTCGCCTAACTCCAGCCGAGCGTGGACCAGGGCCTCCCCGCCCCCGGAACCCACCCTGGGAGACGTTCGCTGAGACACCACCAAGGAGCCTCACCATCCTCAGTTCACCGAGTCTGAGGTTCCTGCGGAGGCTAGAAACCAGCCTCCATCAGACCAGGACCGACTCCGTGTTTTACTGTGGATGATTCACTGGACCTGAGAAGAGGGTCTCACTCACGGGCTTCACTTTACAGAGGAAGTGACAGGATGGGACAGAGCTGCATCTTCTTGGGCCCCTTTCCGCCCGACCTTGGGGTGCCCGTGGGTCCTGGCCTCTGACCCTTCCACCTGTCACTGAGCTCACGCTTCAGCAGACCTCATCTCCTCCCATGACTTTGAACGACATCTGTTTTTCTTTATTTTAGTCTTTTTAGGGCCGCACCCACGGCATAGGGAGGTTCCCAGGCTAGGGGTCGAATTGGAGCGGCAGCTGCCAGGCTACACCACAGCCACAGCCATGCCAGATCCAAGCCACATCCGTGACCTATGCTGCAGCTTGTGGCAACACCAGATCCTTAACCCACTGAGCGAGGCGAGGGATCGAACCCACCTCCTCATGGACACTAGTCATTTTCTTAACCCGGTGAGCCACAACGGGAGCTCTAAATGACACCCATTTTTCAAGATTTTTAAAAATTAAAGTAAAAAGGACATCAAGTGAAATGCATGTATCTTAAGTGTGCTGTTAGATGATGCTTGAAAAACATATATACTTGTATCACCAGCATCCCAACCCCAAACAAGATATAAAATACTTCCACCACACCAGAGACTCCTTTTGTCTTGCAGTCAATTCCTGACTCTCCCTGCTCTGACTCCCACCTGCCTAGACTCGTCATACACGTGGAATCCTACAGTTAAGTCTCCTTCCTGTCCGCCTTCTTTCGCTGAGCACCAAGTTTTTAAGATTCACCCTGTGTTGCTGAGTGTGTTAGGAGTTCATTGGTTTTGACCACTGGGTCGTTTCCATTGTGCAAATATACAATTGGGTTTCAGCTCAACTTGTAAAGAACTGGAAGTTGTCACGCCCACCTTTACAACCAGAAAAAGCTAAACCACAAAAATCCGTGATTTCTCTTAGGCCCATCAGAGAACTGAGGCTACCGGGAAACTATTGCCCCAGAATCTGGAGAGACGGGTAAATGCATTCCCATTTGAGAACAGAAGCCTGTAAAGCCATCAACTGGAGGGAACCCTTAAATGATAATTCTGACAAATTGGTGGAGGCTGAGGGGGGAAGTGACCTCAGTGTCTCAGGGAGACCCCACCCCCACCCCCACATCCGCAGGTTTTGACCTCCAACGACCCCACTGGCTTCTCTCTCAGAAACACCCTCATGAAAACAAGCTTTTGTTAGCTGAGCAGCCCTCAGCCCAGTCGATGTGACACAGAAAATTAACGATCACAGACCCAGAAAAAAGAATTCCATTCTTCTCATTCATAGGCCTGAGATTCATTTTAAACATAGTCAAGTATTAATTTTTTTTTATTTCATCAATTGAAAACGTTCAGCAATGTGTTCTCTCTCTTGTTACGTAGAACCTACATGTCAAGTTTTTATTTTTGCCTCTTGACCTACAAAGCCTAAAATATGTACTTTCTGGCCCTTTATATAAACTCTCTGCTGATTCCTATTCTAGAATAAAGCCCTCCACGCAGTATGTGGTGGGTAAATACTGGTTAAATGAGTGAACGAGGGCTGATCCAACAGGAGAGGGGTCAAGGACTTTATCTTCCCCAGCACAGGAGATTGGTAGTAACTGAAAATCCCGGTCTCTGTGCCCCTGGCTCTGGGCAGCAGGCGGTCTCTGGGACACACAGAGCACCAGGGCCCAGGGGGATTTTCTCATCAGCACAAATGTCATGCTGGGGCACGAGCTACACTGGGGGTGTCCAGACCTGATGGACAAGCCCTGGCGACTGTGTTATTTCCCATTCTGATCAGAAAATAAGGAATCTTACATGGAAAGCAGGGCATCATTCAGACTCAATCCAAGAAAGAGGCCCAGGCAAGCACACATCTCTGGCAAGACTAGGCTGACCTCTTCTCCAAAACGCCTCCCTGGACCCCCACGGCGGGCCCCAAGTCCTCCTCCCGCAGCCCCTGGCCCAGCCCTGTCTTTGCAGAGATGACACTGTGTCTGAAATATCTGCCTGTGCATGTATCTCCTCCACCCAAATATGACCCTCGAGGCAAAGGCAATGCCTTGTGCATCTCGGTGTCCCCAGGGTCACGGCAGGACTGGCGCTTGGAGCCTCAGCAGATCATTAAAGTGTGAACGTGTGATAATTAGAGTTAAAAGACTGTCTTTGTAGGAAGGCGGAAGGAGCAAAAGTCGTCCGTTTAGGAGATCGGGACATTGCACAGAAAATTCAGCAGTTCTACACCCTGGACCTGTGGGTTGAAGCCTCCTTTTCACCTAAAGCTGTGACCCTCGATGCTTCCGTCCTTCTGTCCCCTTTACTTCATATGACGTCTCACCCTCCTAGGCACAGCAATGACTTCCAAAGCTGGAGCTCTGAGGTGGCAAGAGCGAGGGCCCCAAGTTCCCAAAGCAAAAACACGAATGGATAATGATCATACCAAGAACATTTAACTGCACTGATTACCAAGGAAGCACTCCTTCAGTAACGCTCAAATGTCATTTGATCCATCAATGATCAAAGTCCTTTTAGGCGACTGGTCCCAGCTGCTGAGGTTCAGCCAAACACAATCTCCAAAGCACTAAAGACGCCAGTGCCCACAATGACCCCGTGAGACAGATGCGATTTCTATTTCACACACAGGGAAATGAGGCTCCAAGAAGATAAAGCCTCTGACGGTTTAAACTGTCCATCCCCAATCCCAAATCCCCTTCAGCTCTTAAGACTATTTCCAGGTATTATCTCTTTCAGGAAGCCTCCTAGCATATAGCATCTAAAGCTGGGCTTGGCACACCCGATAATCTCCTCCCCATCTCTCCATCTCTGAACTGGCACAGCATTTCATTTGTCTACAGATCTTCCTCTCCTAAGAGGCTGTGATTATCATGAAAATACGGACTGCCTCAATTAATCTCCGTATGCCCGCCACCATCTTCTGCTCCCCCCGCCACCCCCAGACGGGGGCGGCCTCCATGAATGTGTGTTAAATTGAAGACTGAAAGATGGTGAGCCAGATCCCAATCTCTGCCTTTTTCTGACCTCAAAATCCAGGTTCTTTCCAATCTAGAATGCAGCCTTGCTGAATTTATTGAAGTCTAGCTTGATAGGCTTGGAGATGGAGCCTCCCAGGAAGACGAGCCAAGATCCCTCTCCTTGGCCCAGAATGTGATCATACACCCTGCCTGAACAATAAAGCCTGCCTCACCTTTCCCCAGGTAGACAAAAGTCCAGCAAGAAACGCTGTGTTCTCCACGGAATGACCATCCTCCTGGAAACCGATCTGGTCTTTAATTGCCAGGCAACCAGAGGCTCTTTCTCAAGACACACCTCACTCAGCATAATTGGCACCTTACTGCTATTCTCTCCCGGTGTCTACAGGCAGAGTCCAGGCTCCCCTGATACAGGAACTCTAAAATGAACAATTGCTTGAGCATTTCTTAAGCTCCAGGCAAACAAGCTCTTTCACTGGCTTCATCACAGGTAACCTCACACTAATTCTGCAAGGTAGATTTCAGCATATTTTTTCCCCTAACTGAGGAACTGCGGTTCAGAGAGGTAAGAGGCTTGGCTCAAGGTCACCCAGAGAGTGAGAGGCTGGGAGGTGGAGGCTGGTCTGCCCGACTCCTCACCACGGTGCTGCTCGCGGCTCCAGCCCTGCTGCCTTTCCCGCCATGCTCTGCGATTCCGTCCTGCCCGGGGAGCCCCGTCCCTCTGACGCTGCGGATTTGCAGTGACCACGTTTTGAGCCCCCCACTTCCAAAGCCAGTCACTCATTCAGGCGTGCGGCTGGGTAACAGCGACTTCCACCCCTCCAAGCAGCACCCCTGCCTCCTCCCACTTACAACTTCCTTCGTTCGGCCACTTCCTTCTCCAGACTCAGCACAATCAAAATTTCCCCCTGCTGGCTTCAGGTCAGCACCCCTTTCGAATTGAAAATTATTACAAAGAGGCTGCACGCTACTTTATTTTTCTTCAGTGTACCTTTCAGAAAATAGAGATGTTTTCTTTCTCCACCACCTCATCTTCTCGAGCAGGTTTGGAGGGCGAGTGGCACCTCGGCCGTGACTTCTCCTGGACGTTCCTCCAGGCAGCGTCTTCCCCACAATTTTTATTCAGTTGAATTGAAAACCCCAAATAGAAGCAAACACATGCAGGCAGCAGGCAATTCATGAGAAGAAAGGAAAGCAGATGAGAAAGTTATACTAAATTTAATTCCTGTGGACACCTCCAGGGGAAGGAGAGACAATGAGTGTTTACTGAGCACCTACTATGTGCCAGGCCAGTGCAAGGGACTTCACAACCCCGCCAGGAGGCATTCTCCACATTGAAAAAAAATATGCTATTGAAGTTGAGTTAATTTACAATGTCATGTTAATTTCCACTATACAGCAAAGTGATTCGGTCAGACACATACCCATTTCTGTTCCCACAGAGGTTATCAAAGAAGCCTCCATATTTTTTTTAAGGCCACATCCACAGCATATAGAAGTTCCCAGGCCAGGGACTGAAACCAAGCTGCAACTGCTGCAACCTACACCAGAGCTGTGGCGGCAACACTGAATACTTAACCTGCCGCTCCGGGCTGGGGATCAAACCTGCACCACCGCAGAGACAATGCTGGGATCCTCAACCCACGGTGCCACAGAGGGAACCCCTCTTCACACTTTTCAAATGAGGGATCTGAGATGACCCTAGCCGGTGGGGGAGACTTGTATTTATCAGGAACTAAGTTCATAGAAAATCGTGCACATCCACTAGGGAACCCTAAAATGCCTTCTGCAGTCCCGGAGAGCGAACCAGCCACCGACACCAACAGGCGCCACTGGCAGACCCAGGTTCCCAAAGCTAAGACAGCACCGGAAGTGAGTCAGCAGCCTCCAGCCAGCAGCAGGGGTGTCTGGAGAGTGTGGGTCTTAGACTTGGGTCCCATTCAGATCCCCCGTGGCCTTTTGGCTCAGCTGCTAAGATCAGGTCTCATCTGCTGCCCTATGGACCAGTTATGATTTGAACCCGCTGGCCTTCCTAATCTGACTTTCGCTGAATACTCACAAGGTTCACTGCAAGACATAAATAGCTTTGATGAGAGGATGCTGCCTCAGACCCCACTCGGTGATACACACCACCAAATATACGTGCACACATCGCCTCTCTAAAATCCAGAAAATGGAGTTCGTAAATACATCCTCCTCGAAGGATACCGAAAAGAGACTGCAGAAAAACAAGGCCAGCGTCCCCAGCCTGCTGGGCTGAGGGGTTGATGGAGGGAGGTGCAAACTGACTAGCTTCCGGCTTCTAGTCCTCCACCCCCCTCTCCCAACTCCCAGGGCTGAGGGGTTACCACCCACGAGAGCATCCACTGCTGCTTCTCGCAGGTCTAGACATGAGACTCTGACTTCAACGGGCCTGAGGGAGGGAGGTGAGAAAGCAGAAGGGCTTATGGTCTTGGTAACCCTGCTAATGACATCCTCCTCCCATGATTTATTCTCTTCAACTGTGTTCAAAACGAGTTTCCGTCTTTCCTGCTCTTCTCTCTCTGCCATCTTCCCACTCACGCAATGGCCCAGGTATCCCGTCATGCTGTTCCCATGCTGTATTTCCAGGGTCCCAGCAAGTAACACACCAACCTTTCAAAGGAGGAGAATTTTAGGAGTTGAATAATAGGGAAATAGTTTGCAGAGGGAAAGCAGCGCATGGAGAGACTGCAAGCCTAGCTCATTGCTCTGGGCTTGTAACCACCCAGGCCTGCAGGGATTAAGGAAAGGAAGGCTTATCAAAATCCAGAAGGAGAGAGTCTTCTGGAAAACGACCCCTTGGCCTTCCTTCTAAAGATACAACTCACATGAGATATGAACCCCCGGGGCTTGAAGACATACCTGGATCTGACTTTCTCTCCCCCAGTCCTACTGGGGCTCCCACTGGCTGAGCCCCGTATGTCTTCTTTGACCTAATCCCTGCAGGCCAGCTTCCCAGGCCAGCAGGCAGTGGGCAAGACTGGGGACCGATGATGTCACCCCGCAGATTTGGTCCTCACGCAAATCACTGAGGAAGAAAAGAGGTGGCTCGTGGCCAACTTGACATGGATCCGATCTGCGGGAGGAGACAGCTGAAGATCAGTAAATGCACTTGGAATCACTGGTTTAGCTTCTTGGTTTCTGGCAGCGCCTGAGGCACGAAGAGCGTTTTTGCGCCTCTTTCTACCAGCAGCCCTCAGGCCCACGCCGGGGTGCAGCACGGGCTCAGCAAACTGTAGATGAAGAATGAGTGAGGGCTCAGGGTGACTGGGTGAGTCACACACCCTTTCAGGTCTAGTGGTTTTGCGTGGTGTTCTGTGTTGTTTTTCTGGACGGAGCATCTGCCCTGATGATCTCTGAGTCCCATGAGAACACTGGTCATCCCTGTGGCCACGCCTCCAGTGTCGTTTCATTCATCTTTGTCAATGGACTTTAAAAATGCCCCTGGCTGTTACTCAGGCCCTGGGTCTTCCGCTTGGCCTATAAAGACCCCAACAGGAACCGGCGAATTGGGCAAAGTTAACAAGTGAGCCCGGATCCTCGGGTGCCCAACGCCCTCCAGCTGAATGGCTCATTCATGCCTTTGTTAATTCATGGCTCCCTTCTCCCATCTGTCCTGCCACGGCCTCCGTGGCCAAATTTCCCACCATTCAGAAAACCACAGCTGTCTCCACTGTCTGAGCTTGACGATTTCTCGAGAAGCCAAGCATATTCTATGGGAAAGTGATTTCGGGATTCATCGCATCTGGCGCTTCCTCAGTTCACAAACGATGAGCTGTGCACACACCTTGTGCAGAGGAGGAACGAGCATTTATTCAGCACCTGTTCTGTCGCCTCACGTAACCCCTGCAAGAGCTCTCGGATCAAGAGTTCCCTGCTGTGGAAGGAGCCAGAGAGCTACACCCAGGCCAGAAGGGGCTCCAGCCAAGCGGGCGACGGGCACCGTCTCTCAGAGAATCAGTGGTAGAGCAAGGGGACAAAAGTCCAGACTTCCCCATCCCAATCTAGCACTGTTTCCAGAAGTTTGTGTCAAACGATTACTACATTCAGCGTTCGCACATCTTCTGGGCCAACCTGGGTGTGAGACTGACTCCCTGATCCAAAGACGGCTCAGAAACCTCTGCTCTTGCTGCCTGGTAGCCAATAAAGTCAACTGCACATGCTATGATCATGATAATAACAATAATAATGGTAGTAAGAGTCATTAATTTAATAGCAGTAATAATAACAGGAGGTAACATTTTGGCAGAGTTACTCTGGGCCTGGCCCTGTACTAAGAACTTTACCTGAATGAACGCCTCTGCATTTTATAGCAACCTTCTGCCGGCAGGATTAATACTCTCCGTGTTTTACCAGTGAGGAAACCAAGACATCAGAGAGGTTAAATCACTTGTCTGATGTTGGACAAACAGTAAGTGGAGGAGCCGACTCCACAGCCTGACTCCAGGGTCCACGTACCTCTAGGCTTATTCGCAACCACCGGCAGGGGCTATAAGGCAGGGTTTTCATAGGAGTGTTTTGTAGGCAAGGATACTGAGGCTGGGAGGGTGGAAGTGACTTGCTGATAAACAGGGTACCATTTCCGTGGTTAGTGAAGGGGCCCCGCACACCTGCAGAGTCAGGAGTCTTTCCCGGACCCTTCGTCCTGAGACTGTATGTCCATTTCCACGTTTTTGGAGAGCAGCAGAAATTAAATGAGAGAATGGACATGGAAACACATCGTAAGGGAAGTTCCTCGGCTCCTGTTGGTTCCTTACATTTTTAAATTCTCTCCTTCAATGCCGAAGTCCCTTTAGTAAGTGGCAGAGCCAGAACTCAAACACGGATTTCCCTACTCAGGCCTGATGCTCTGATATCTATCTAATGTCTATAATATAGATGATGATATGATAAAGATATAATGATATCTATATATAATCAATATAGAGAGAAATTTTAAAGAATAGTGAGAGAGGTGGCATACCTAACTTATTCTAAGGCTAGCTTAACGTGATCCAGACCCCAAAGATAGTATCAGTAAAGAAATTAGAGGCATCTCATTCATGAACAGAGATGTTATGATTTTAGTCAAAATGTTAGCCCTCACCTTCCAAAAATATAGATAGATAGATGATAGATAGATAGGGTGAACAGACATAAATGGATGGATAATTGGTTGGAAGGATGGATGGATGGGTGGGTGGATGGATAGATAGGCAGACAGATAAATGGATTGAGTAGGTAAGGTAAGACTGAATAGCTAGAAGGATGGATGGTTGGTTGGATGGATGGATAGACAGGTAGAAAGACACCTAGATAGCTAGATAGATCTCCCAATCTACTCTTAAAGACTCTGCCAACTGCTTTAAGCTGGATGCGAATGAGCTCATCAGCTTTTGTACAAGATGGAATCTAGTGGGAGGCAGGATTCTGGAGCAGCAGATAGAGCTCCTTGATTGGAAGCCTTGGGTAGTTAAAGCCAAACCAAAAGCACAGATGGTGCCTAGTGATGGGATCAAGTATAAGACGAAGGCAGGAGACGGCAAGGAAAACCCCAACGCCTTCAATATGGAAAATCTGGATGGAAGCTCCACTGTGGGCCTTAGAGAACTGGGTCATGCTTCTTCATTCATCTTCTTGTCAACAGATATTTACTGGCCACTCATCATGCACCAGCATCTGTCAGTCCAAGATGAGTGTGACGTTTGATCCCTTCGCAGGGACTATATGGTCCATGGGGTAGGTGAGCAGGACTTTGCAATACAAGGTGCAAAGCGGGTTCTGACGCTGGAAGCACTGGAGGGTCCCTTGGGCAGCTTTTTGGAATTCATGGTGCCCAGGGGCTACCCCACACTGTTTCAGTCAGAGTTGCTAGAGGTGGCGCCTGGAAATGAGTGTTTCTTCAAAGCTCCCCAGATGCTAACGAGCTGCCAAGGCTGAGACAGGTCGCCAGACCAGGAAACCCAGTTGCGGATTTCAGACATCAACCTCGTGCTCTGTTCTTCCTTTCCTGAGTTCAGACTCTATTAAGCGCTAGAAACTAGAGAAACAAAGACCAAAATACCAGTTTAATCATTGACCAACCTGTCATCAGAGGCAGTGACTTCAGTGTGTGGCCACGTAAGGCTTGCTAATTCATCAGATCTGTTTGCCTGCCGTTGGTACAGCTGAACCGTCGCAAGACCTCCCATTCCAATCCAGCATTGCGTAAATTTTCAGAAATGTTTCTGACCCTGAGAGAGAATTATAATTTCCCATCCCTTTGACCTCAGGTTTGGCCATGTGATTTTTGGGAGAAATGAAAATGTAAGCAGAGGAATAGGTATGACTTCTGAGCAGAATTGCTAATGCCAGAGGGGAGGTGCCACAAGACCAGAGAATTAAGTCGCTTGGTATCACAAGGTACCAAGAACTACTAGGTGACTTAACAACAGAGATGTGTTTTCTCACACTTCTAGAGGCTGGAAGTCCAAGGTCAGGGGGCCAGCATGGCTGAGTTCTGTTGAGAGCTCTCTTCCTGGCTTGCAGAGTGACCCCTTCTCCTTGGGTTCCCACGTGGCAGAAAAAGAGCAAGAAAAAGCTCTCTGGTGTCTCTTCTCATAAGGGCACTAATCCAGTCACATTTTAATCCCCACCCACACAACCTCATCTAAACCTCATTATCTCCTAAACACCACCGCACTGGGGCTTAGGGCTTCAGTATATGAATTTGGGGAGGGGGGCAGACAGAACTCAGTCCATTGCAACCAACAGTGGTCCAGAAACAGGCTTTCTCTAAGGGAAGACCCCGTGGGACGTAGACACAGTTGACTCGTGATGGGCAACTACCTTGGCACCTGCAAGCCATTGAAGCTTTGGGGCCATTTGTTATTGGGGCGTGCCCCAGCCACCCTGACTTAAAGCCCACCCTGCTCCCTCACATCCACTCAGGTGAGTTTGCTCTACAGACACATGGAAAATCCACCCTTTGTCAACACAGACAGATTTGAAAGAGGGGAGAGGAGAGACAGAGTTGGACACCTTCAGTTTTTTCTTCCAAATTAGCTCATCAGTCAAGTTATATCTGCTTCAGTCTTGAATTGTTCATTTTGTATTTTCTTCTTTTGGGAAGAGGAGTAAAAGTTCCCTTCTTGCTATGAAAATATATTCGGTGGCGAATAATGTGAACCCATTCCACACAGGCCTGGGCAGTGCAGGACATTGATCGTAAGCAAGGGAGTGATGGGGGAATTTGAAAGAGCCACGTAAGTACTGTGATTTTCCCATTCTGACTTGGAACCCTGACTTTAGAGTGTCGTACAATGCATCCTGTCCTTACCACGGATCCCCAGGGCTCCAGGTGTGCACACCTCACGGCTGGCCCTACCATCACATCCTTTCAAGGCTGGTAGCGGGTCTAACTCAAATGGTGTTTCTCCCACAGCCTCTGCCCCTCCAGTCAGGGTCAGCTCTTGGCAACAGGAAGTTCTCAGTGAATAATTGTTTGCAATGTCTTTGCAACTTGGGATGTGCCCTCAGCCCCTGCCCTCTGCTTTTTGTGCTTCTCTGAAATAAATTCCAAGTCTCAGGGGACTCAGAGCCCCAGGAGCAGTGAAAAGGCATCAGCCCACCCCCTCAGTGCTAGGCACTGAGCTGATATGACAATTCTGCATCTCAAACTTCTCTCTTTCTTGGCAGCTCATCTTTCTCCCTCTTGGCGTCTCATCTTTCTCCCTCTTGGCTCGGGATCCACCCGCTCACGGTCGCAACAGTGCCCGTCAGTCCCACCCCTCAGGGAGTGCACTGGGGCTCCTGGGCAGTGCCAAGCTCCCATCCTCCTGCCAAGACTAGAGGAAAGCCAATGACAAGGTATGCAGATGAAATAAAGCCCAACCGCAGAAACCGGGCTGTAGATTTCAAAAACCAGGCAAGTCAGGAAAGATCTGACATAACATTAGGCCCACCTGCCTAACTTTCCACACTGAGAAAAATAAGACTGCAAGCGTCTATGGGACTGGGTCGCGGTTACGCATCAAGGACAGTCGGGGCTGATTCAGCGTAGCCCTGCACGGCACTGGCTGGTTAAAGTGCTGGACATCTCAGAAACAGGCCCATCTTGTGAAGATATGAGTACGTATTTCAACTCACCTCAGCAGTCAGCACAGCGAACACCTCAGTTAGGTCGTATTTCCCTTATGTCAGAGCATCTAGTCGAGCAGAGAGATGCCTCCAGAATCACATCGGCCAGCTCCTCAGAGAAGCCCCTCTGTCTCTTTTTCTGTCTCCATGTCTCTCTCCCTCCCTCTCCCTCCCCCTACCATTGAGTCTGCTGATTCTCCGGAGACCCCACACTCGGACAATACCTCACTTCGCAAGGCAACGGTGCAGCCTGACGCTGGTTAATGAGGCCGTCATTCACTGATGCCTTCCTCCCCTCCTCCGTCCAACCACCTCCACCAAACTTTAGAGCTCCATCTTCTCACCCTGGATTATCGCAGCTACTTACTAAGAAGGATCCCTCGCTACCTCCTTCCCCAGCCTTTTCAAAACCATCTTCCTCATCATTATGGAATTCACTTGCCGAGAAGACCATCTGCCTGACTTTTTTTTTTTTTTTTCCTTCTAAAAATCCATGGCTAATAATAATAGAGTCACCCTGGGTCAGAAAAAGCACAATTTTAAATGTTTCACATAATTCGACTCATGAAATTCTCCCAACAACCCTATGACAGGGTTCTTTCAGTGATCCCACTTTGCAGGTGAGGGAGTCCGGGCAGAAAGTGGCTCTAAGTAACTCGTCCCAACACACACAGCGACGGGACAAGGACACAAGCCCCGAGCAGAGCGCCCGGGGGGCGTTCTTCACCTCGGTACACAGCGCACTGCCCTTGGCCGTCAGGAAAAACCCACACTCCTCAGCACACAGGCCTTCATGGCATTGCCTCTGGGCTGCCCCTCGTGTCCCTCACAGCCTAGGGCGCCTTGCCAGCCTCTTGAATTCTCATGAGTAAGTGGAAGTCCTGCAGATGGCATATACCATCCTCGTGAGGTGACTTAAAACCCCCAGACATGTCACACCGATTCTAACCTCACGTCCTTCACCAGGCACCTCACTCCATCTGCAATGTCCTTCGCCCCAGGCTCCACCCATCTTCTCTCCTCCTCTGAGACCCCCGGGCCCCAGGCGCAGCCCCGTGGGCCCCGAGAGGCTGGGGCCCATCACGGAACAGCCCAGCTGAAGTGGAGACTCTCTGTGGACTTCCTCCTCTCCTACGTCTACAGCTGCTCAGGATGGTGCAGACAGGGCCATTTACCGACTCAGTCATCTGAGGGACTGGGTGAGTGAGTTATTAGGGTTTACTGAAACAGAGAGACTGTTAAGAGACTCCAGAAGATGCCCAAGACTCATAGGGGCAGGGACGCCCTCATTCCTGGATACGGACACAGACAACTAAAGCCTATGACCCCGGCATGAGCAGGTGACTCCTTTGGCTTAAGGTCATAACCAACCTCAGTAGCAAGTCCCCCTCAGAGAGGTTACCCCAAAGTTATGGTCATTTGACTGACACAGGAAGGGGTCAGCACTTCCCAAGAGAAGGGGGCAGAGGCGGGGGCAGGAGCACCGGACGAGCCAGAGGTGTCCGAGCAACAGCTGGACACAACGGCCCCAGGCTGACACGCGAGGATTTTCGATGTCTCGTCTGTCACAGACACGTCCGTCCCCGACTCTCTGTCCCCAGGCCACCTAGATCATGCCAACAGAGTCACTCTGTTTTGTTTTTTTGTTTCGTTTTCACTTTGTGAGGCTAAGGGAGGTGGTGGAAAGAAGACCCGCCGATCTGGAGTCAAAGACGGCACACAAGCCCTGCTTCTGCCGCCTCCAAGCTGTGCATGTGCCCCAAGCTGTACAAGGTGCCTCTCTTTTTTTTTTTTTTTTCAGGTCTTTTCAGGGCCACACCTGCAGCATATGGAAGTTGCCAGGCTAGGGGTCCAATCAGAGCTGCAGGTGCCGGCCTACACCACAGACACAACCACACTGGATCCGAGCCACGATGGATACAAGTCAGGTTCATTACCACTGAGCAATGGCAGGACCTCCTGGACAGGTTGCTTTAAGTGTCTATATCCCAGTCTCCCCCGGGCCAGGCCCTCTGCTCCAGGTTTTGTGTCTAGTGCTTTTAGATCCCTCTGCTCTGCAAAGGTGGTGGTTCTTTATCATTTTCCACACGAGAAGAGAGGGGTCCAGGGCCCCTGAGGGTCACAGCCAAGGCCACAGGTTCAGCAAGGGGACAGATGAAGCCCCGAAGAGGGTCAGCTCCCTCCGACCCCCTGCTCTTCCCGGGCTCCCGTGAGCCTCAGTTTATTCATCTGTAAAATGAAGGCGCTGGAATGATGGCCTTTCCAGCGCTTTCACTTTATGACTTGATATTCACTCACGATTGGGGCAGGTTTAAAATTACTTCAGAGACCAAGCGTCTGCCAAATCGTAATCCAATTGGCTGCCTGGTCGGAAGCCCGATGAGCAACACTGTGTCCGTGGCTCGGCCCTGCTCGATGATGGCGATGGCGGTTTTCCAGGGGCTTCTGAAGCCCGGTGGGGGACGGGCCCCTTGTCACACCATCCCTCCTGCACCACACAATGAGACACCAAGCTTTCGAAACACATCAGCACTGTCCTTTCTGCTGCCATCAAAACCTCTGCTCATTCGACGACTCAATCACTGTGATTTATTTTAATTGAAAACTGCACTGGTCACCTTTTGCCAAAGCATCTGGCCCTCTCCTGTTTGATTTCCTACCAGAACCCCCCCCGCTGGTCGGCGATGATTAAACAGGCCAGTGAAGGAGAGCGGGCGAGCTGAAAAGGGCTGTTTGGCTTCAGCCTGACGTTTAAGAAGATCCTCCAATTTAGATTTTTTTTTTTTCTCCACATGATATTATACAAATCATTACTTGGCTTTCTGGTGGGTTTTTAAAGCAATTATTCATAATAAGGAGAAGCCAATATTTCATTGTAGTTTTATACGTCTCTCTGCAAAGTCAGTGGAAGCCAAGACCTCCTTAATTCCTGAGGTAGTGGGCTGGGCTGGTCCAGGTTTCACTCCTGCGCTGTTTTCAGACACATGGCTTAATTTCTCTTGATCTGGGCCTCCCCACCTGTCAAGCTGAGATGCTGCTGCCTATCGTGAGTGCTTTTGGCTTTCATGCTTCTTTCATCTCTATTTTTTGTCTTTCTAGCCTTCACCCTACAGACTCATTCACTTTTTGGTGAGGACGAACCACGAAAACATCCAGAACATGTATTTACACATTTAAAAGAACCAGGCATAATGAAGAGATTTCTATTATGATGAGGGAAAGGACAGGGGGAAAAAAGAGAGAGACGCAAGGGGGGACGTGGGAAAGAAAAGGAGGGAGAGAGGGACGAGAAGGAAGGGAAGACGGAGGAGGAAAAGGAGGGATAAGGATCATCAGGATGCAACAGGGCAAAGCTACTGGATGTTCTGGAATAACCTACATGGGAAAGACGCACGGGTACGTGCATATGGATGGCTGATTCTCGTTGCGGTACCCCGAAACTAACACAACATCTTAAGTCAATGATGCTCCAACTGATTTTTTGTTTTCAAAGAACTGTCTACGGGCAAGGCCACATTCTTTTACATTTTCCCATATTTTCACTCGTTGCGGTACCCCTGAAACTAACACAACATCTTAAGTCAATGATGCTCCAACTGATTTTTTGTTTTCAAAGAACTGTCTACGGGCAAGGCCACATTCTTTTACATTTTCCCATATTTTCACTCGTTGCGGTACCCCTGAAACTAACACAACATCTTAAGTCAATGATGCTCCAACTGATTTTTTGTTTTCAAAGAACTGTCTACGGGCAAGGCCACATTCTTTTACATTTTCCCATATTTTCACTTAATTTTCAAAAGCTGTACTTCTTATTTTGCAGATGAGGAAAACCAGGCTCAAAGGGTTTGTAAAACCTGTGCCAGATGCCTCTCTTGGAGGTGGAGTGATGGACCTCGAAAGGCAGGCTCCAGAGCCCAGGCATCCCCTCCACGCTGTAGCCATGAAGCATCCCCGGGTGACATCTCGGGTGTGACCTCCAGAGTCCCCCGGGGCATGAAAGGTTATCCAGCTCCTGGGGGCAGGGCTGGGCAACTGTGAGAGTGCAAAAAGCAAAGTTATCATGTGTGAAATAGTGGAATGAGGCAGGTGTGTGCTCATGGCAGTTTCCAGGAAGGTACAAAGAGAAGAACGAAAGTCCATTCTGACAGTTCGTGAACTCACAGCACCCCCGGGATGAAAGGGAACTACTCCAACTCCCACTCGAGCAAGAATTCTCCCTACAACCCCACAGACAAGTGGGCTCCAAGCCCCAGCTTGGCAGCCAGGGGCTCCCGCCTCCCCCGGCATCATCCCCAGCAGGCATCCTTTCCCAGGCGGAACTGATACCCAGGTATGCCCGGGGAGCTCTGCCTTTTAATCGTGATCTCTGTTGGACATAAGACCTTAAGAGCTAGGCTCACATCTCTCTTGAAGCCTCCTATTCATAAAAATATCACTTCTTATGGCAATTCCTCCGTGACACAGTCACTGCATGATTAAGCTAGCATTCACCCCCGCCACACGGTAGACACACAGCAAGGACCCTGGATGTCATGTTTGTCAGAGGACCTGTCCCTCCGGTTCCCCCTTCCTCACTTTCTCCATATGACGTTGATTGGGTTGGTTCTTCTCTGATTAACAAAGTAATACATATTAATTGTTGACACCTTAGGAAAGAAAAAAAACATGGATAAACAGATCATTGTTAAGTGCTACTTCTGAACCAGGCACCAGGCGATTACACGTTAACCTGCCTTATCTCATTACAAATTCACAACAGCCCTGCAAGGTCATCTTTATTCCCATTTTGGAAAGAAAGTTTAGGGTATAGGTCATTCTCTCAAGGTCACACCCATGAGAAGAGGATTTAAACCCAAGTCACTGCCACGGCTGAATAAAGGAGATGACAACCACTCATACCCTGGAGGAATTATGCCAGCACATTTAAAAGTATCTTCACTCCAGTCCTTCCACTCAGAGGGCGCCACTACTTTGTTCTGTTTCATCTTCCTTCAAACTGGAAACACATTGTATGTGCTGGCCAGGGTGGCTATAAAGTACCATTCTGTGGGTATGCTGCTATGGATGTACTATTCACTTTCTTTTTAATGGCTGCACCTATGGCATGGAGAGGTTCCCGGGCTAAGGGTCAAATCAGAGCTGTAGCTGCGGGCCTACCCCACAGCCACAGCACAGATCTGAGCTGCATCTGCAACCTACACTGCAGCTCCAGGCAACGCCAGATCCTTAACTCACTGAGAAAGGCCAGGGATCAAACCCACACCCACACATCCCCAATGAGCCGCAGTGGGAACTCCTGCCCACGTATTTAAACTTTCCCCTGTAGATGGACATTCAGGTAGATCTCTACTGGTTGCTAACATAAATAATGTTATGAGAACCATTCCTATCAATAGATATTTGTGCAACATGAAATTGTTAAAAATAAATCCTTGGGATCAGAATTCTCTTAAAATTATTTGGAGCACAATCCCAATAGGGGTACTGCTGCACTAAGATGAAAAAAATTGTGCCCAGGAAATTCTTTACCTTTCCCCAAATAAATCTATGAGGGCAGCAGCCCGGACTGACTCATTAGGCCTGGTAGCCCAGGGCTTAGAGGAACATCTGGCATACACCAGGCACTCAATACCTGTTTGGTGAAGCACTAAATGAATGACTGAAATGAAAGCGGCGTCATTGAACCTCCTTTGGGGAAGGGCCTCGAAGTCCCTGAGGTTCCTAGGACGTGAATAACTATGTATGAGACAAGTGCAGCTAAGTTCACTCCAAGCGTTTGTCCCGAGGATGCTTTGTGTCCCTGTTTTCTCCTGAGTTCCTGTCCCCACAGTGGTCCCAGGACACACGGGAGGACCACGGGCTTTAGATTCCGAACGACGTGGAATGTAAGCCCACGTTCGTGTACTAGTTGTGCATGTGCCAGCTCTGTGTGTACACACAAAAGTGCACACAAGCGTGTTGTGCATATACATGTGTGTTGAGCGTATACAAGCGTGTTGTGCGTACACGTGTGTTGTGCGTATACAAGCGTGTTGTGCGTATACAAGCGTGTTGTGCAGTTACAAGCTTGAGCAGACAGGTTGGTTGTCATCTTGGTGGCAACCCTTCATCACCACAGCTAGTTAGGTTAGATGATCTCTGAGTAAAATACTCTTAACTTCATCTGAGTTCATAAGAGGCTAATTGGTGTGTCTTTGAAGGTAGGATCTGGATTTAAAAAGAGAAAGGACTCTAATGCTTCTTAGCTGGGGGTAGGGGCTCAGCTAATTAACAGCTAAATGAACAATCTGATTTTCATTTCTCCGGCCCCTGACAGCTTACATACGACTGGTACATACACGGGTCATATGATAACCTCCTAACTAAGAGATATCTTATCATTTCCATTTTGCAGATTAGGAAAACAGAGTCTGAAATTCATTGTCTCAACCAACTCAAAATGACACAGGGCGTCAGTGGCCACATCTGAATCGGCAGCCACGTCTGCCTGAGACCCCGCCTGGTTTTCTCGCCCCTACTGCGCCTTCCTACTGACCCTGCCACCTGCCTCCTCCTCCTTTTCCCTTCTTCTTCTTCTCTTTTTTTTTTTTTAAGGGCCGCATGTGCAGCATATGGAAGTTCCCAGTCCAGGGGTCGAATTGGAGCTGCAGCTGCCGGCCACGGCCACAGCCACAGCAGCGCCAGATCCAAGCGACGTCTGTGACCTACACCACAGCTCATGGCAATGCCAGATCCTTAATCCACTGAGCGAGGCCAGGGATCCAACCCATATCCTCATGGATACACTTCGGGCTTGTTCCTGCTGAGGCACAACGGGAACGCCTCCTTTTCCCTTCCGCTGATGCTCCCCCAGTTCTGTAGTTCCCCAAGGTCTGCAGTCACATATGGACAGGCTCAGATCCACCAATCAAAGCTCTCAGACCTCCTCTCCAAATGGCTAGCTCCGGCCATCTGCCTCAGGGCCCACACAGAAGAAAGGAACAGGCTCGGTATGGAATCTGTCCCCGCCACACGAACAAGAAACAATTATTCATGAGGCTCTGGCCTGAAAGCATATCGTGTCTCAGACACACTGCGTCCCAGCTGTCAAACAGAAGCACTTTTTATCACCAGGAACCTGGGCCGTTTTCAAACCAGTGACCTCCAGGTAAAGAGATTCAGCCAAGCAGGTCATTAGGAAGCCACAAAGCCTTTGAAGCCAGCCATTCTGCCCCAACTGGCTTGCCCAAATGCGGAATTATTTAGGAGGACGCGGTGATGGGTGCCATCTGTGGTGATGAATCTAACTGGTGTCATTTTTATTTCCCGGGGGGAGCTCTGTGCATTCCAAGTAGGAAGCGGAGGTTTCCTTACCCAGCCTTGGAATAAATCAAAGGCAGCCGCTGAGACCTTGGCTTTCATGGAAATGATGCTGTTTTAAAGCACGGGATTAGGAATGGCCAGTGGCATTTTGAAGTTCTTAGGAGGAGCTAGTCCCAAGTCTGGCTGGAATGATGGTCAGGGACAGAGCCTGAGAACTGGGGTGTCCAGCAAGGAGCTTGGCGGGCAGACAAAGCAGTGAGAGGCCTGTCGGGCAGAAAGGAGCCAGCAGGCAAGAAAGCACAGTCACACAAATTAAGCTCAAGAGCAAAGGGAGTTCCCTGATGGTCCAGTGGTTAGGCCTCGGTGCTTTCACTGCTGTGGCCTGGGTTCAGTCCCTGGTCTGGGAGCTAAGATCCCACATCAAGCTGCTGCGCACCACGGCCAAAAGTTAAAAAACGAGCAAGGGAAAAATGGATCCATCTCAAGACATTCAGTCTTTCACTCATTTATGCATTAGTTTACCAAATATTTACTGAAATGCTGTTCTGGGCCACTAAAGTCTGTCACTGAACAAAATTGACACGCACCCCTGTCCTCATGCAGGTTGCACCCTGTTGGGGGAAGACACGTGAGAGAGGTAAATAAATTACACGGCAAGTTACCATCGACACAAGAGCGAAATCCAAAGGAAGGGCTTTGTCCCAAGACAGAATAAGAGGCAAAGGCAGGTGCAGCTACGAAAGGTAAGAATTCAGAGGCGAGACCAGATGGACCAGGGCAGGGAGCTGAGGAGACCGACTGGGGAAGGCACAAGTGGGTGGTTTGTTCCCAGGCCCCGCAGGGCGTGGTCCTCCGTCCTGTCACTCATTCAGCGGATGGTTGGACGTCGCCTGCCTTGGGGTATGAGTCACTGCCAAGCATACAACGTTTATGAGAGATGCCCGGCCTCAAGGAACTCCCAATCCAGAGAAGGGGTTTGGAAGGCACATGACATCATCCGGGGAAGACACTGAAATGCAAACTCTCAGACCTCACCCTTGAAAGGTCTGATTCTGTACCACCGGCGTTTGCAGCAAGGTTTCCAGGTGGCGCTCCAGAGACAGGTTTGACACATAAGCAGGAAGAACGGAGACAGACATGAGGCAAGCTGAAGGGGCGACCGGCAAGGATTCCTGGAGAAAGATTCCTGCTCGCATTCATCAAAGTGAAATAGGCACTGGACAGATAGGAATGAGGTGGGGGAGCAGAGCGGCCCGAGCGCAGGATGGTAATGGCACACAGACAAGGTGGGTGACACAGGAATAATTACCATTTGGTGTGGCTAGAAGCCAAAGCGATTAGAGATAGGGAAAGTTAGCCAGGCATAAAATAAAATAAAATAAAATAAATAAATAAATAAATAAATAAAAATTGGAGTTCTCATTGTGGCTCAGCAGGTTAAGAACCTGACTAGTATCCATGTGGATGCGGGTTTGATCCCTGGCCTCTGCTGCTGCTGTGAGCTGTGGTGTGGGTCAGTGGCTACTGCTCTGATTCAACCCCTAGCCTGGGAACCTCCATATGCCACGGGTACAGCCCTAAAAAGACAATAAATAAATAAATAAATAAATAAATAAATAAATAATTGGGAGTTCCTGTTGTGGCTCGGAGGGTTAGGAACCTGACTAGTATCCATGAGGTCATGCATTCGATCCCTAGCCTCGCTCGATGGGTTAAGGATCCGGTGTTACCATGAGCCGTGGTGTAGGCCAGCAGCTACAGTTCTGACTAGCCCCTAACCTGGGAACTTCCAAATACCACAGGTACGGCCCTTAAAAAAAAAAGAGCAATAAATAAATACATAATTTAAAAAAAAAAAGCTGGCCAGGCAACGTTACTGAACAAAGAAGCTAGTTCTTAGATCTGCTGGGTCTCCGTTCCAGAAGCTCATCTTTTGCCTCGAAGACAGTGGGCAGGACTTCTGCCAGGGACGTGACTACCTTGGCCATCATTCTCAGCCCTCACTCCCTTTGTTCCAGCCTGCAGTCCACTGCCCTCGCAGGCACTGAGGACTGGTCACGGAACAGGATAACCAATCCGCAAACGTTAGTCATTCCGAAAGTGCCATGCCGGCCAGAGAGATGTTTAAGCTGGATCTTAACAGTTTGCCAAGGGTACTCTCAAAAAACACACAGGGCATAAGAATCCAAACCTGTGTGAGAAACTGTGATGGCTACAATATGGGGGCTCAGTAATTGTCAGGAGAAAGCAGGATATGAGGCTGATTAAAAAAAAAAAAAAAAGGTTACAGCCAGATTTTTTTTGGTCGCACACATGGCATGTGGAAGTTCCCAGGCCAGGGACTGAACCCATGCCACAGCCGTGACCTGAGCCACTACAGTGACCACACTGGATCCTTAACCACTAGTCCTCAGGCAACTCCCTAGGGCCGAATTTTGAAGTAACCTAAGTTTTATTCTGAAGATAAAGGGGCTACTTTGTTTTTCTTTTTTGGAGCTGCGCCTGCATCATATGAAGTTCCCAGGTCAGGGATCAGATCTGAGCCACAGCTGCAACGACAGCAGATCATTAACCCACTGTGCCGGACTGGGGACTGAACCAGCATCCTGGTGCTACAGAGATACCATCCATCAATCCCATTGCACCATGGCAGGAATTCCACCACTGTTTATTTTGAAAAATATGTGTTGAACATCTGCTATATGTGGGTCATTGCGTCAGGAACTGAAAACAGGACAATGATAAGACAGAGGCAGTTCTGTCTTCTTAGATCTTACAGTCTAGAGCAGAAAGGGACAACAGACAGCACATCAGAGTGAGTGTCTAGCACTGTCCTGGCTGGCTGAGAGACCCTAAGTTGGCCACCACGAAGACACCCAAAGGTCGTCCCTTAATGCCACAAGTAACTCTCCCGGGGTCTTGGCCCTGCCTTCTATTCCTGGGGAATCAGAGACACTGATGACACAGGCAGGTCAGACTGAGGACATAAGAGGTTATGGGACAGAGACAAGTCCCATTTCTGGCTGCAAGTTCAACAGCCAATATACTGGCTGTGGTCCACTGGTCTTCAGTAGCAGGAAAGAAAACTGGACTCCACTTTCCACATCCCTCTGGCTCCCTGGTGCTGGCAGTAGGGACTCGCTCCCGGCCAGGAGCAGGGATCCTGTTCCTAAGGATTGACTTTGGCACCTTTCTGCCTCATACTGGAAACTGCGTTTTTAAATCTTCGTAGTGAAGTACACCAAACAAATGCAATCACAGATGCCAAGAAGCAAAACCCACATAAATAAATAATCGTTTTCCTTCTCACCGCTTCCTGAAAGCTCATTATATCTGAACTCACTGAACGAGACTTCACAGACTGTATTTGTCTAGCTTGTAATTAAAGCACTAGTTTTCCCCAGTCTCAAGTCAAGTAAGAGGGAAAAACTTCGGCAAATTGTTCTCAAAATGGCATTCTTTCTAAATTACTTGTAAAATTTATACGGCAATAGGCTCCCCATTAAGAGTGTATATTTTAAGTTTGTGTTACTCTGGCTTAATTAGCTATTTGCTACTCCAAAAAAAAAAATAGTAACTGGGAAGGCAAGAGATGGAAAATACACAACATCTATGTTCAACAACTGTGTAATGGTCACTTGGGAACTTTCATATCCAAACAACTCCGCACTCCAAAATCCAAGAGCACCGGTTTTTCTCTACTGGAGATTCAGCCTATAGAACAGCATCCTGGCTTTCTCAGAAGGGAAGCAGGTGGTAGGATTGTAAATTTTGTCTGAATGCTGTTAAACGGTGAAATAGAGCAAGATGAAAACTGCACTTGAAAGAAGTTGTGTCAGTTAAGATAAAGTCCACCTGAGACCAATGGGAGTATCCAAACTAACACTTAAGTAAGATACAAATGTATTTCTCTCCCCCTTAAAAGAGGTATAAAGATCGGCAATACAGGCAGAGTAGCTTCTAGAATCTGTCAGGACCAAAGTCCATCTATCCTGCAGCTTTGGCATCCTCAGCACACAGATTCTACCTCAGAGTCCAAGATGGCTGCTCAAGTACCAGCCATCGCATCTCCCAGCAGAAAGGAAGAAGGTAAACAAACTGACACTCCCTTGGGAAACATTTTCTCTAAATCATACATGGTGCTTGAAGAATATGGTCATTTCCATACATTGAACTGCAGGGGAAATAGAAAATGCAGTTCTATTCAGGGCAAGCACACATTCAGCTAAAATTTGCTGATTAGAGGGAGTTCCTACTGTGGTGCAGCAGAAACAAATCTGACTAGTGTTCATGAGGATGCGGGTTCAACCTCTGGCCTCTGGGTTAAGGATCCCATGTTGCTGTGAGCTGTGGTGTAGGCCACGGATGTGGCTCAGATCCCAGGTGGCTGTGGCATAGGCCGGCAGCTGCAGGTCCAGTGAGAACCCCTAGCCTGGGAACTTCCATATGCCATACATGCAACCCTAAAAAGCAAACAAAATAAAATAGAATTTGCAGGTTGGAGATGTTTACAAATAAAGAATAAAAAATAAGGATTTGGAGTTGAACATCAGTCTCTGCTGGGGACAGGGAGTGGGGTACGACTTCTTAGCCAAGAGGGGCACCCATCCCAAGGACTGAAGGCAAACTAGCTTGAGCACTGGCTAGGCGAAGAATGCCCTGGTACTTCTGGAACCGACTCCCTGCTTTCTGGGAAGTCACGGAGCTCTCTAATGTCTTTCCCATCCCCCTTGCAGAAAAAGAAGAGGTGTGCAAACACCGTTTGCACATCCACAAAGGAGATTTTGTCGCCTTCCTCCTCCACACTAGCTGGTAAAATTGTCCCTTGTTTAAAAGAGAGTTTAAATCATTTCACATTTCAGATGGAATTTTCACATACATATATTCACTTTGATCTGACTAAGAGACATGCCTAATGCAGTTTTTCATGCTCCTTCAAATGACATTGGCAGGCTGTGGGCAGGTGAGAAGAAAAAAAAAAAAAAAAGTTGCCATTGATGGTAAGACACCAGGCCTTTGCCAGCATGGGAAATTCAAGCCTGACAGAAATCCAGCTTCTGGGAAGGCACCCAGAACGGGCAGTCATTCATCCCCACTGTTCCGAGGAGGAATCTCCCCCTCTCTTTGCAGAAATTTCATCTTCTGTTCTTATGGATTCTTCCAAATACGTATTCTCGAGAGAAGGAACAAAGCCAGGCAGGGAAATGTCAGGTCTCATCGCAGATTCATGGGATGGAAATCAGGGGGGACGTTAGGGTCGAGGGTGGCTTGGTTCAAAGATAAAAACCCAAGCGCGGGCGGGGTGGCGTCAGAATCAGAAAGAAGGATGGAGACGCTCCATCCCCCAGTCTCACGGGATCGCACACTCCTTGCTCGGTGTTGATGTTTATTCTACGAACTCAGTGTATAGCATTTCAAAACCAGCCCTCGTTCATTTCAGATAGTGTGGAACATAAAACACTCCAAAACACCAAAATTCCCACTGTTACGGGAGGTTCTCATTAAACTACCCTCTACGGGGCCTCTCTGACCACCAAGTAAAGTTTTCCATTGCTTTTCGGGGGGGATTTGCAGATTGTCATCATTCCCCACTGTTCTTAAGCAGAGTATTCCATGGTCTACATGAGTGTAGCCCCCCGGGCACTGCACTAAAGATAAAAGATACTTCCAGAAACCTAGGCAGTCTAAGGCGAGAGAGATAAGCCCCCTCCTGTTATAAAGCCACATATATACTGAAAAATTATAACAAACTGTTGGATGCAGACGTGAACTCAGAAGAAAGAAAGGACACTACTAGGTTTCAGCACTAAAGGAGAGGTTAAAACCAGCGTGATGAGCCTGGACGGATGCTAGCAGAGCCCTTGGGGCTCTGGAGCAAGATGTGTGTCATACATAGTGAGAACTCGTGTTCTTCTGCCCAGGAAGACAGAAAAGATAAGGTTTTAGGTCCATGAAAGCAAAGAGCTGGAACTAAGTCCTTGCACAAACTCCAGATACCTAAGGAGTGTTCCCCTTTCGAGAAAACGCTGTTTCCTGTTCTGGGAAAGAACGAAGACACGTGACTCTGTCAAGGGTATTAGACAGGGTTTCAAGGCACCAATGAGAAAACACAACACAGGCCTATATCATAAAGATCATAAATTAACACTGAAAACTAGCCTGATGAGGACGGATACATGCCGTTAAACATTCATCTAGACTCAGAGGGTACAACACCGAGGCGCACCTTCACGTAAACTATGGAATTTAAATGATGATGATCTGTCGGCGCAGGTTCATCCACTGTAACAAATGTGCCAGCTCTGGCGGCATGTTGATCGTGGGGGAGGTTGTGCATGTTTGGAGGGGGGAGCATTAAGGAAATTCCCAGACCTTCCTCTCAATTTTGCTGTGAAACTAAAAGTGTTCCATAAAATAAATTCTTGGGAGTTCCCGATGTGGTGCAACGGAAGCAAATCTGACTAGTATCCATGAGGACGCAGGTTCCATCCCTGGCCTCGCTCAGTGGGTTAAGGATCCAGCGTTGCGGTGAGCTATGGTGTATGCCGCAGATGTGGCTTGGGATTGTGTTGCTGTGTAGATCAGCAGCAGCTATAACTCCAATGCGACCCCTAGCCTGGGAACCTCCATATGCCACAGGTATGGCCCTAAAAAGCAAAAAAATAAAAAAATAAAAAAGAATAAATTCTTAAAACAAAACAAACAAAAACCCTAGACTGGTCCATTAAAAAACCCAAGGACCATCCAAAATCAATTAGAAAACTCCACCTAGTACTTGCACAGAGAAAAAAAGTGAAAAAAGACTCAGGAAAATTAACAACCACATAAAGAAGCAAGGCTACCATGATGGATTATCGGGTGTAATGAATCAAAGAATTAACAGTTTCAAGAACTGACTATTCTAAGCAAAAACAATGAGAAAAAGGAAGATTAAATAACTATATTAAAGACATAAAGGAGATTAAAGTACAGATATAAAAATAAATCAGGGAATTTCTATCATGGCTCAGAAATGAATCTGACTACAGCTCCAATTCAACCCCTAGCCTGGGAACCTCCCTATGCCGTGGGTGCAGCCCTAAAAAGACAAAAAAAAAAAAAAAAAAGTTAAATAGCGATACAGTGTGAAAATAGCAAGCAAATTTGAAAATCCCCAAAATAAAACTTTCACTGATAAATATTTAAGTAGAGTAACTTCAACTGAAATTAGATTATGATTGAAATAATGTTTAGTCAATGGAAAGATCTGATGCAAGTGTCATGAATGTAGGAGAGAGAGAAATGGAAAATCAGTAGCAAAGAGAGATTGAGGTGAAGATCGAGAAAATCCAGGACAAAATAATGTCATTTGCAGCAACATGGATGCAACCAAAGATTTTCATACGAAGTGAAGTAAGTCAGAAAGAGAAAGACAAATACCATATGATATCGCTTATATTGGAATCTAAAATATGGCACAAACGATCCTATCTACAAAACAGAAACAGATCATGGATTTTGTGGTTGCCAGGGGGAGAAGGGGAGGGAGAGAAATGGACGGGGAGTTTGGGGTTGCTAGATGCAAACTAGGACATTTAGAATGGATAAGCAATGGGATGCCACTGGACAGCCCAGGGAACTATGTCCAGCCTCTTGGGTTAGAACACGATGGAAGACAGAATGAAAAAAAAGAATATATATATATATATATACACATAATGTTTTATATATATAATGTTTAATATATATGATGTTTAGATATATATAATGTTATATTTATACATATATATATATATATGACTGGGTCACTTTTCTGTACAGCAGAAATTGAAGGCACATTATAAATAAAATATACTTTAATAAAAGTTTTTTTTTTTTTTTTTTTTTGTCTTTTGTCTTTTTAGGGCCACATCTGCAGCTTATGGAGGTTCCCAGTCTAGGGGTCTAATCGGAGCTACAGCTGCCAGCCTACACCAGAGCCACAGCAACACCAGATCCAAGCCGCATCTGCGACCTACACCACAGCTCAGGGCAACACTGGATCCTTAACCCACTGAGTGAGGCCAGGGATCAAACCCACAACCTCATGGTTCCTAGTCGGATTCGTTTCTGCTGCGCCACAACAGGGTCTCCTAATAAAAAATTTTTTAAACAGAAAGTCCAACATACATCTAAGAGGAGTTAAAAGTATAGAGAAAATAAGAAGGGCTCATATTTGAAGAAACACAATGAGAGTTTCTCAGCATTGAAGAGAGATGAATCTCTAGTTTGATCAATACGTTTGCAGAAAGATAAACACAAAGAAATTCTAGGTTTACTATGAAAAAAACTGCAGCGCATCAAAGAAAAACAAGTGGAAAAAATATAGATTCACTCCAGGGACAAGAGACTGTCAACAGACTTTTCATCAGCAACAACAGATGCCAGAAAACAATGGAATAACATCTTCAAAGAATGGAGGGGAAAAGCTGTCAGCTCAGAATGGCAGAGCCTGGTAAATTACCAGCCAAAGGTGAGGACAACATAAAGACATGTTTCGATCAGCTCTCAGACGCTCTTAATTACTCAAAAATGCCACATTAAAAATGTGTTTCAGAACAAAGGAATTTGAGGGCAAGGGGGAAAAGCATGAAGTTCAGTAAGCACAGGTGAACAGATTAAATTTGTAAGTTTGTGGGCTTAAAGGAATTGCTTTGTACTAGGCCATCACACATTCTTCCCCACTTTAATGGGATACACTCCAGACTTATCATTAATCTGGGGAAAGTATCTGAGCCTCAGTTTGAATTTGATGGCTTAGCAGTGATTTGTTTTCCAGGCAGGTATATTCTTCTAAAGCCCCAGGGTCCCATTTCAGATAAAGTAAATGTACATAAGAGTCAGTTCTGTAAGAATAAAAACTATGAGGATGATCATGTGGAAGGATTTTAAAACAAGGTGGAACTTACGCAGCTGACTGTGTTACGAGGGAGGATAAGTGATTAGCTTTAGACTTTGTAAGAAAGCCTAAGACAACGGAAGAAAGCCATGCAATAACTGCAATGATTATGTTCAACTTCCAAACAAGAAAAGTGAAATAGGTTTAGAAAGAACTCAATCTTTTAGCAGAAGGTGGAAAAAAGACGGAAACAAAATTAAAAGAGTTAAATATAAAATAAGCTACAGAAACAAGTCCAAATATCTGCCTAATCACAATCAATATTAGACTCTCAGATTTTATTTTAAAAATATGTTTATACTTGTGCCTAACTAAAACAGAAATTCTTTTTCTTTTTTTTTTTTTTTTTTTTTTTTTTTTTTTTTGTCTTTTTAGGGCTGCACCTATAGCATATGGAGGTTCCCAGGCTAGGAGTCGAATCAGAGCGGTAGCTGCTGGACTCTGCTCAGACAAAGCAGTGCGGGATACGAGCCGTGTCTGAGACCTTCACCAGAGATCACGCAATGCCAGATCCTAAACCTACTGAGCGAGGCCAGGGATCAAATCCACATCCTCATGAAGACTAGTCAGATTCGTTTCCACTGAGCCACGATGGGAACTCCTAAAACAGAAATTCTTGTTCAACAGGAATTGATTACCCATCCCCAAGACACTGTGGATACACCAATGAACAGAACAGATAATGTCTTTACCTTTACAGAATCAGTATTTTAGTAGGATGAAGAAACAGTAAAATAATTCATATCAAACATAAATAAATCTGCGACAGATGAATGGATTAAGAAGATGTGGTACATATATACCATGGAATACTGCTCAGCCATAAAACAGAATATTTTATGATACCATTCACAGCAATATGGATAAAACTAGCGATTCTCACACTAAGTGAAGTACGTCAGAAAGAGAAAGATAAACATCACATGATACCATTTATACATGGACTCTAACATATGGCACAAATGAGCCTGTCTACAAAACAGGAACAGACTCACAGACAGAGCACAGACTTGTAGTGGCCGGCAGGGGGGGGATGGGATGGACGGGGAGTTTGGGGTTGGTAGATGCAAACTATTACATTTAGAATGGATAAGCAATGAGGTCCTACTTTCAGCACAGGAAACTATATCCAATTTCTCAAGACAGAACATGATGGAAGAGAGTATGAGAAAAAGAATACATATATATATATATATATATATGTATGTATGACTGGGTCACTTTACTGTACAGCAGAAACTGGGAACAAAGACCAAAAAATGTAGTTTATCTTTTCTTACCAACATCAAATGAGTTAACTTCCTTTAAGTTAGTTCGCTCACCTGTAACCTGTGTCAAATAACAGTATCTGCTTCAAAGGTTTACTGTGAAAGTTCAATGACTTAATGCACGTAATACATTTAAACCATGTTGGGACCCGCGATAATTACTAGGTGTTAGAATTGATGATGATAAATGCCCATGCCCCCAGAGTACCACAATCCACTTTATTTCCACTACACGCTACTCTAGGCAATTTAAAAAAGTTTTATTGAAGTAGTTGATTTGCAATGATATGCTAGTTTCACTCCTTTCAGTGACTCTATACGGATGAAGCTCATCATCCCCCCCGAGGACCATACGCTGGACCAGAAAGTTTTGCCACAACCTCACCATTCACTCCTGATGACCTCCGGTCCTGACCATCCCATTTCCTGAAACTGTCTCTCCATTCGGGATCGTTTTAATGACTGGGGTCAAGGGCCTCACACCAAGACATTTACTAGTCTGTCCCCCTCTGCTTTGCCCTCACTGCGGCTGACCTCTGAATCATCCATTATTCTTCACATGAACTATTTTGACACCGTTTTTAAAAAAATTCTTTATGCCCTCCACCAGTGTCTTTCCAATCCACCATGAATTCAGTTTAATTTTCCAAATAATTATCAAAATTTCCATGACAACAGTAGTCCATTTGATATTTTTCATAATTTACATTCAATGAGATTTATCTAGTTTACCTCTTCAATATGTCGAGAAGGACTATTCTTGGTAGAATGTAAATTTAGTCACGTCATTTCTCTTATTTCAAATACATCAAACAGTGCCCACTGCCACAGAATAAACCCAAGCCTCTTGCAATGGTGTGTGTACACTGCCTCCCAACAGCATCGCAGGAGCCAAAGAGAATGACTCTGAGTTATTAAAGTGGGCTTGCTGCTTCCTGTTTCTATGCCTTTGCAGTATTTCTCACTCTGCCCAAAATGCTCTTCCCTCTCTTATCTGTCAGGAGAACACCCACCTAAAATGACCAAAAGCACAATACAAATACAGTAGTTTTCAGTACACTTTTCCTACTGATTTGCGTCTTTCTTATTGCGCAGTATTCAATCAACATGGTTTATAAAAGGTATAATTAAATGTCTCATAAGTTTATATTTTTGTGACTTTTATTATACAAGGGTCCACAAATCAGAAAAGAATTTGTTGGCAGATCCCATGTCTCAATGCGGGTTAGCACAGCCTGTGAATGGTGATTTCGAGATCTTTCTGAGAGGAACGGGGAACTGTTTAAGTTCCACAGGGACAGGCAAGGAGTTCTGGATTATCTGTCTCAAATCCGTACCCCAAGGACCTGTTTTTGCGATCTGAGTTTTGTCTTTGACCACATCATTTAATGCCTTCGCCTGTAGGAAAGAATTATCCAATCAGTTTTTTCTCAAACCAAATTTGGAGAGTGAAAGAACAAATCAAAAATCTGGATTACTGCCTTGCTGCACAGTAGAAAATTGACAGAACCCTGTAAATCAGCTCTAATGGAAAAAATAAAAATCATTATAAATGAACAACAACAAAAAAAGAGCAATATACAATTTTTATCCATTAAAAAAAATCTGGATTACCTTTCCCTATTAGTACCACAGGTCTGAAAACACTCAAGAGATTTTTTGTTGTTGTTGTCTTTTTAGGGCCAGATCCGTGGCATGTGGAAGTGCCTAGGCTAGGGGTCGAATCAGAGCTGTAGCTGCTGGCCTAAACCCCACAGCCACAGCAATTCGGGATCCCAGCCATGTCTATGACCTATACCACAGCTCATGGCAATGCCAGATCCTTAGCCCACTAAATGAGGCCAGGGATTGAACATGCATCCTCAATGCATTCTACTAGTCAGGTTCATTACTTCTGAGCCACTGTGGAAACTCCAGAGATTTTTTTTTTCTTTTAAATAGAAAATAGGGAGTTTCCACGGTGGCTCAGTGGGTTACAAATCCAACTAGTATCCATGAGGGTGTGGGTTCGATCCCTGGCCTTGCTCAGGGGGTTAAGGATCTGGTGTTGCCATGAGCTGTGGTGTAGGTCACAGACTTGGCTCAGATTCCAAGTTTCTGTGGCTGTGGTGTAGGCCGGCAGCTGCAGGTCCTATTCAACCCCTAGCCTGGGAACTTCCATATGCTGCAAGTTTGGCCCTAAAAAGCAAAAAAGAAAAAAGAAAAGACAAGAAAAGAAAAAAGAAAGAAAAGAAGAGAAGAGAAAAGAAAATAATGAAAATAAAAATTAAGCTCTGTACTTGGTTCTGGGGATAATAATGAACTTGAACTGATGCATGTTCAGAAAAGACAAAATAATTGTTCTTGTCTAATACACACCAGTCTTGTTTACCTAGAGTAAACCAATCCAAAAGAGTCAATTAACATGGATCTTCCTACACATACAACACAACCTAAGCGAACCAGAATCAGACCTCGTCTTACGTATTATCAAGGTGGAGAAACAGATCTGGGTAAGAGACTGCAGTCACTGTGGCCAGGCCCCCAGGTACAAGGCACCACACAACACCAGTGTACATGGACTGACCCTACCAGATGGCTGTGAGATGCCTATTTCACCAAGAAGGATATTAGTTTTTAGAGAAGTTAGGAAACTTGACTCAAACCACACAGCTTGTGAACCAGTTACTTTTGTGGAAATTAGAAGTGCTAATGCATATAAAGTGCTTAGAAAAATGACTAGCACATAGCATGCATTCAATAATAGTGGATATTAATATTGTACATTACAACATTGTGGCACACCTTGTCAGTTAATAAGGTGTATATAATAAACACAGCATGTCAGCTAAGTCAAGTTTCAAAATAAGAAGAGGGAAAAATATGGAAAGATAAGCAAGAAACTGCTAGTGAGGAAAGGTATTAGAGGTTTGGTGGGGACGACTTGAGTCAATTACATATCCTTCTGAGAGTTTGAATTTCTTATATTCCTGTGTATTTTTATTTAAAAAAAAACCTGTAATTATCTTTATCTGCTATAAAGATCCCAATAGAGATTCAAGTTTTAGCTCTAATGGTCTGCACAGAAAAGGGTGACACAGTGAATTATAAGTTAGGCTGGGGGAGGCTGTGGCCTGAGAAAGAAGGTCACGCAAAGATTAAAGTAATTAATCACCTGTTTCCATCTGTTTCCCCAAACCCCACACTACACCCCAATATCAGGCAGGCAGGAATCCTGGTTTCAAAGTTCTCAGTGTCAAAATAAATATACCCCCAGATCTATTCCAGTTAAAAAAAAAAAAAAGATTACACCGAACTTCGGCTCGGCAAGTGTTCATTAAATCTTAGTCTTAAACATAAGAAGTTTGGCTGAACGACTTTCTTATTTTGCTTCAGATATGAACTACTTCATCATACTCAATAAACTTTTATTTATGTTTTATGTTCCACATTTTAAGAGATTTATGGAGGCTTAATTGATATACAGTGAACAGCGCATATTAAAAATGTACAATTTGATGAGTTTAGACACAGGCAAATACCCATGGTACCACCACCACAATCAGAGTAATAGAAAGAGTGCCTACAGTTAAAAATATGGTATTTTGGGAGTTCCCGTCAGGGCTTAGTGAGTGGTAACAAACCTGACTAGTATCCATGAGGACTCGGGTTTGATCCCTTGCCTCGCTCAGTGGGTTAAGGATTCGGCGTTACCGTGAGCTGTAGTGTAGGTCACAAATGCGGCTTGAATCCTGCATTGCTGTGGCTGTGGTGTAGGCCGACACTTACAGCTCCAATTCGACCCCTAGACTGGGAACCTCCATATGCCACTGCTGCAGCCCTGAAAAAACAAAAAAGGCAAAACAAAATATATGGTATTTTGTACCTGAAAGCTGATTAAGAGGTTAAGAGGATGGCTCTCACATTCAGCATTCTTCCCATCCACACACGAAAAGGACAGAAGTAAACTCCAGAAGGTGTGGGTTCTATCCGTAAATTTTTATTGAATAAGAGGTACTAATATGTACTGGGCATTTTCTAATCTATGAGGTTAAATCCTATTATTGCTCTCAATCTAGCGACATGAACTGAAAGGTGACGGTGACACACTCAAGGTCACACAGTGAGCAGAGGTGGCAAGAGCCCAAACCCAATCCCATTTCCAGGGTTCGGAGATGTGACCCCATGCTGCCACGATAAATAAAACTCACTCCTGTTTTCAGCTCTTAACCATCTGTAGAGTCACTGAACTCTCTCCTGTGTGTGACACGTGTTTTAAGTGTCCCACCAACCACTGAAATCACTACTTCATTTTCTTTTCACTCCTTAAATATCTGACCATTACCCACAGAGACTGTGTGGCCCACTGATCTCCACCCATCCAATCGGGTTGCAATGCGCATGCAGTGTAGACACAGACTCAACTGGTTCCTCCCTACACCTGTTAGGGGCTCTCTGGGTACCACGTTCTACGCTTTGAGTTGAAATGATAAAGGGTACTTTATATGTTTTCATCTCTCCCTGCTGCCACCCTGAAATTCAGAACCTTCGCATCAAGTCTGACGTAGTCTGAAGCCTGGTGAGGGTTTTTCTTTTCCTGTCTCCACGTAGAAGCTTGCAGCCCAATCTCTGGGCCCAGATTGTATCATAGCTCCTTTCGTTTGGAGTTTTGCTTTTTCCTGTCCCCTCTGCTGTGAGAGTGATTCCCTCCCAGAGCCGTGGAGCTTGGGTGCCATATAAATTAACATTTAATATGCGTTGTTACGACTGCTATTATCATCATTACTGTTATTAATAATGGTCTTTCTGGCAGCATTTGGAAGCCATTCCAGCAGTGACATTTGGCTCTCAGGATAATGGATCTTTTTATGCACAGACTTGTGGACTTGATGCCTGCTGTTTCCATTGCAAAGAGGGCAATTTCCTGACATCGGGAGGCTCGTGGGACCCTGGAAACTCCACCAGCCTCGGCTGTATGTCCCAACGTGAACAGAAGCTCTCTGCATGACCAAGATGGAAAGACACTGCCACAGCCCCTGATGAAAACATCGAACCCACATAACCATTCATTCATGTACCAAATAGAAGCTCGCTCTTCACTTAGGGACCATTTATTTTATTCTTTAAAAAAAAATATGGGCCAAGCAGGGTGGAAACGCTGAGGATAATATGGTGAGAAAAATCAATTACTCTTCCTGCCACCATGGACCTAAGTGTCTTGCAATAATGTGCAGAACACAAGAGAGACAGGTGCGTGACAGACCCAGGAGAGTGATGGGGCCAGAATTCGTGGATGTGGGAGATGGTATCTCTGAGTATGATGATGGGCCTAGGACTGAAGGATGAGTAGGAGGCAACCAAACACAGGAAGAGAAGAACATTCCTGAGAGATGCAACGGCATGCACAAGAGCCCTGTTGTGGGGAGAAATGAGAGGAGGTCCAGGACCTGATTCCATCAGAGGAGGCTGTGCCAGCAAAGGCATCTGAGAAGGGCTGCTGTCAATGACCTGGCAGCGAGGAGATGCAGGATGAATTACATCTGGATACCCGTCCTACTGTTCTCATAGTCCAGGACGGAGATTAGACAAGGCCGATCACGTGTGCAGTTCCACAGGCGAGACAAAAATCTGATTAGATTCAGAGATAAAGGAGAAAGAGAGAGGGAGAGAGTGGGGAGAGGGAGGGAGGAAAAGAGACTGCGGAAAGGAGGGAGAGAGAGAGGGAGGGAAGGAGGAAGGGAGTGGGCAGGAGGGAGGTATGGAGAGAGGGAGAGGGAGGGAGAGAACCCCTGTAGGGTGCTGGGAAAATTCCCAGAAGCACACAGAATATGAACATAAAGATGCCAGTCCAGCTCCCAGATCAATGCTGAACCGGGGTGGCATGAGACTGGGCCACCCCACCACAAGTTCAGGGTGGGCATCAGGAAAGAACATGAGTTGGGGGACCGCAGGGTATGAAGCGAGGAAGGACATTTGGGGCTAAAATGACTGCCCCAAAGTGAGGAACATTGTCTAGCTAAGTTGGGGTACAGACAGAAGAACCATCTACATGCAGGTCAAAGTGGGACAGAATCCAGGCCACAGGGAAAAGGGGACACGCAGAGTGGGAGGTGGAAGCTCATGCGTGGAAAAACCGCTTGCCCCACAGGAAGCAGCTCCAAATGCCTTTTCCATCAGGTGTTGCAGGCTCCAGGGTGAGACAGGAGAGAGCCAAGAAAGGTCCCAGCAGCTGGAGGACGGTCCCCCAGCTCGGGCACAAGGCTGCACGGCTTTGGCAGAGCTGAGACAAGCATCTACATCATCTGATTTCCACCCCAAGGCTGCTGCATTGCTTGGTCTGATTTTTATTTATTTCTTTGTTTTTAACCAAACACAACTTGCTTGGCCCAGAACAACTTGGCTTTTCCAACCCTGAGGGTATGAGCAAACAGCAGCTACGGAGAGAAAAATCTCTGAGGTCCAATATGCAAATGGCCACATTTTTCATGAGCCTGAGGGTTTTTCAGAATCATCACTCCCAACAGTTAAATATCCTCCAGAAAGTAGCAAAATGGAAAATTACTTTTTTTTGAGTGTTTAACCTAATTTATAGAGAATGAATTCCCTTAACCACTTGAAAGATTTTCTCACTCAGACTCACTGCTAAGTTATTTTGGAAGTTAAACTCCAAATTGTTCTCCCCTATTTTCCTGGTAACAAGGAATCCCCAGAAGACTGACTATGTCTTAATGCTGCTCCGTCTGTGCTCAAAATGTGTTCAGCAGCCTCTTCTATTGGCACGTTCTTTGTAAAGTCTGAATATGGTTTCCCAGCACGTTCATGGGTATTTTCTCATTTGTCACCGCCACGCTCGCTACTGCTGGAGCTGCTCCTCACCACAGCCCAGAGACAAGGAAACCAAAGTCCTGTGTGATTGAGGAAACTCCCCAAGCTCCCAGAGGCCACCCCGCGGTCTGATCCCAAGTCCTGTGCTCTTTCTGCTTCTGCGTGAAACTTCCTCTCCAGTTCGAGCCCTGGAAACCCCATCTCTTCTTGGCAGTTGTGGCCTTCCTGGGGCGTGAGGGCAATGTGGACACAGATTCTCTGAGGTGGGTCACTGCATTGAGTCAGACTCATCTGCTCCTTCACTCCACATAACAAAGGGAAGCAACTATTCGTGACAAAACCATGTAGAACTCAAGGTGACTTAGGAGGAATTTAAACTCTAGAGGCTTAGGTTTGGTAATTATCTGAATTTGGCTGCAGCCATTCAGTCGTTCATTTTTGAAAAAGCATCCATTTACTATACGTCTTTTCTTAACCAGGCATTTATTCGTCACTGCTTTTATTCAAGACCCAGTCTAATTTAACTAGATTAATCTCTCCCAACTGGGCCTAAAAGAAGTACATTTAGTACATGTGTATTTACTTCTAGATCCATTTTACACAAGGACATTACTCTGGATCAAGTAAACATATACTGACCGCTGCACTAAATGCGAAATCCAAACTGGTGAAGAAGTAGCTCCGTTTCCAGGTATCTTTCTTGCTCTTCCTAAGAGAGACTTACTATGTGCTTTTTCCATTCTCATTCTTCTAGCTGCAGCTCTCATTCCCTCTAAGATTACCAAATTGTGTTTCTTTTTCTCTTTCTTATTATATGAATTCACAATGTAGCTAAATATCAAAAATAGTCTTGGATGCCACTCTTGATATAATTGCAAAATGGATACTAATTGGAGTACTATAACATGTGAAGCCCTCATCCCACCAAAAAGCAGATGATTGTGGACAATAAATCAAAACATTCATTCAAAAATTACATGAACTCCTATGTTTATCGCAGCACTCTTCACAATAGCCAAAACATGGAAACAACCTAAATGTCCATTGACAGATGAATGGATTAAGAACATGTTGTACGTGTATACAATGGGATACTACTCAGCCATAAAAAAGACAAAATAATGTCATCTGCAGCAACATGGATGGAACTAGAAATTCTCATGAAGAATTCTTCATGAGTGAAGGAAGCCAGAAAGAAAAAGACAAATACCATGTGATCTCACTTATTTGTGGAACCTAAAATATGGTACAGATGATCCCATCCATAAAACAGAAACAGACCACGGCCACGGACAGCAGACTTGTGGCTCCCAGGAGGGAGTACTGGGGGGTGGGTGGGATGGACGTGCAGTTTGGGATATTTGGATACAACTATTATATTTGGAATGGAGGGGCCATGGGGCCCTACAGGGAACTGTGTGCTAGGGTCACTTTGCTGTACAATAGAAATTGAAGAAATATTGTAAATCAACTATACTTGAATAAAAAAATCAATGTCCATTTTTTCATTAATTTCACTGAATAAGTGCTTTAACAGACCCTCACATGCCACCCACAACATAAACCATCCTGAAGAGGATCCACCTCTTAAAGCATATTATCCTTCTCAGAAAAGGGAACTGATATTTTCAATCAATTCCCCACCCTAAGTAGGAAAGGGGAAAAAAGAATCAAAGCTAAAGAACAGTGCAGATGAGGTCAGTATTTTGGCAGAAATTTAGGGGTTTCCCAAAGGCTGATGCTGATAACTGCAGGCTGACTACATGGGAGCTGAGGAACAAAGTTGAGATGGGAGATGCAACCGTTGCCTTGCGCTCCAGTACTGAGCCTAGATTCTAGAAGGGCATTAGAGTGGTCTCTGGCGGGAAGCAAACTCTGAAAGCCAGAAGGAACATCTGCACTTAGAGGAACGTTTTCCCAATGTTGTTCTTACAGACCCTGACAACTTAAGATCAGGCAGGGATCTCAAAATCGAAGATCAGAAAGTACCCTGGATACCAAACCACAATGGAGGAGAATCAGCAGAAAGAACACAGTTAAGTCTCTGAGGATTGCAGTTATTAGAACAGTGAGATACAGAATATTAAATCACCATATATAAAATGTTTAAAGAAGCAAAGGCACCACCACAAAGATGTGCAAAATGAGACATTATCAGGAATTAAGTGGCAGATACAGAATATACTCCAACTTCTAGAGATTCAATATATTTATAGAAAATAAAAATGCAATGGATAGTGACTTCACAGTGGACATGTGAGAGATACTGTTACCAGACTCATCCTTCTACCCTAAGCAACAATAAAATGCATTCTCTCAACCTCTCCTTATCATAATCAACAATGTTGCCTGTTTTTAGGAACTTGAGAAGAGCCAGAGGAAGGCTGTGGTCTTAAGAAGAGAATCATCGAATGTGAGGCTGTATATAATGGCATGTTTCTAACCCCAGAGCTGAGCCCAAACAGAATGTCAGGGTTTAGCTGAACTGAGGGGTATATAATGATGTTTGTACATGCTGGAGTTTGTGAGGAAGGCAACCAGAAACGAAGGAACTGTGCGTAGAGGTGGTTCCAGAAGTCTGTGTGAGAATCACGGCAGCTCTTAGAAAAGTTAGAATGGACATTCACAGGAAGAAACTCGGCATGCTTAATAAACAGTGGCTGCTGCAGGGCTGAAGGGCAATCTAGAGATTACCCAGTTCCAGGAGATCTTGGAGTTCCAGGTCAGCGAATGGAGAGATTTCATTTAGTTGAGACCCCATAAAGACCTCACGTTAAGAAGAAGCTTCTTGAAAGTTCCCATGTGGCACAGTGGGTTAAGGATCCAGGGGTGCCACAGCTTTGGCACAGGCTGCAACTGCAATGAGGGTTTGATCCCTGGCCTGAGAACTTCCACATGCTGCAGGTGCAGCCAAAAAAAAAAGAAAGAAAGAACATGATCTTCTTTAGTAAGAATCATTTCTCTACGTTAATAAGGGAAAAATAACAGGCACTTCTCCATGAAAAATATACAGACAAATATGACAGGAGAGTATACAGCCAATAATTTAACCATCTTCACTTAAAAGAAGACCACATCATCTGTAATTCCTACAACACATCACCACACGAGCCGGCATACAATAAAAAGCCTTCGTATTGTCCATTTTGAGTGAGGAAGCAGGAAAATGCGACAAATCATTTAAGAAAAATAAGTTAATAGGAACAGCCATGAAGACAAGAGCAGAGAAGAATTTTAGAAGCGCTGTAAACTATGCATAAGGACATAAAAGAAAGTATGCCTATAATGACTGAATGGATAGGGAAACTCAACAACGAAAAATGTAAAGCCTGTAAATAAAAATAAAATATTTCAGAAATAGAAATTTCACTGGATGAGCTTAGCAGCAGTTTGGAGAGAACAGAAGAATCCGTGGACTCGAAGGCAAATCAATACAATGTTGAACAAGATGAACAAAGCGGAAAATATCTTTGTAATGATCAGGGCTTTGGTGGGATTTAGGATAATTTCAATCAGTCTACCATAAGTGAAATCAGACTCCTAGAACATAGAAGAAATGAGCGAGGCATAGGAAACATACAAAAATTAAACCATAGCCAAAATTTCCCCAAATCTGATTAATAATAACTTTTAACTTACAGATACAATGATTTACCAAGTAAATGTGCTGCATAAAGTAAGTAAAATGAAACACAAACATATTATAATTAAATTTCAAAAACCCTAAGGTGAAGAGAAAACCTTAAAAACCACAAAAACAAAATCTATACATTGAGCAGAACAGAGGCAGGGAGATTATTTAGCAGAAACAGAGAAGTGAGTCAACAACAGAGTAGCATTTTTAAAAAGCTAGTTAAGACAAAATTCACCCCCAAATTCAAAATTGTATGAGAGTTGAAATATTCTTTAAAAATAAGGGTAAAAATAAGACCTTTACAGAGAAACAAAATCTGAAAGAAAAAAAAATTGTGGACAGCTGACCTACACTGCAAGAAATATTGCAGGAAGTTATTTAGGCTAAAGAGAAATGATACCAGCTGGAACCTGAGATCTTTCAAACGAATAAAGAACATCTGAAATATGTATATATGTAAATAAACCCAATTTTTTTCTTTTGCAATTTCATAGTTTTAGCTCTTATGTTTAGGTCTTTGATCCACTTTTGAGTTAATTTTTTTTTTATCTTTTTGTCTTTTCTGGGGCTGCACCTGTGGCATATGGAGGTTCCCAGGTTAGGGGTCTAACCAGCCTATGCCAGAGCCACAACAACGCAGGATCCAAGCCAACCTCATAGTTCCTAGTCAGATTCGTTAACCCCTGAGCCACGACCAGAACTCCATTGAGTTAATTTTTATACATGTTGTGAACTATGCATTGAAGTTTATTTCTTCCTCACTGAATGGTCTGGCATCCTTGCTGAAAATTAGTGACCAAAGAAGTATAGGTTTCTTTCTGACCTCTCATTTCTCCCTCCATTGATCTATACATCTATCCTTGTGCCTGTAACACTGTGTCTGGACTACCACTGCTTTGCATAAGTTCTGAAATCAGAAAATGTGGAACCTCTTCGTTTATTCTTCTTTATCAGGATAGTTTTGATTATCCTGAGTCCTTTGCTGTTCCATATAAAAATTTTTAACCCGCTCGTTGATTTCTACAAAGAAGGCACCTAACATTCTGATAGGGACTACACTGAATCTACAGTTTCGTTTTGGGGAAATTCCCATCTTAACAATTTTGTCTTTCAATCCATGAAGGTGGGACTTTTTTCATTTATTTAGATCGTCTCTAATCACTTGCAGCAATTTTTATAGTTTTGATGGTATAGACTTTTCACTTTTGTTTTTGTCATTTGTTATGATGGATGAAATGGTTTCCTTTGTTTTGTTTTTGTATCATCCATTTCGAGTGTTATAAAAGCCTGCAGTCTTGCTGAACTCCTTAATTCTAATAGTTTTTAGTTAATCCATCAGAACTTTCTAAATAGAAGATCATGTCAGCTATGAATAGAGATGTACTTCTTCCTTTCCACTCCGGATGACTTTTACTTCTTTGTCTTGCCTGACTTCTCTGGATAGAACGTCCGGTAGATGTTGAAGACAAGCCATGAGAGCAGACGTGCCTGTTGTCTTTGTCCTGATCACAGGGAGGAAGCATCCAGTCTTTTTTCGTCAAGTATGGTGCTAGCTGAGGGTTTTTAATAGATGCTGTTTTAGTCATTCTAGGGTGTTTCCTTCTAGTCTTAATGTGTTGATTGTTTTGCAAGGCTCCTTTCTTTTGTTTCGTATCTGGATTCTGACCTCAGAACACCAGACCATTTTGCCTTTTACACCCACCTCCACTTCAGAATCTTCATCCCTTTTCCTGGTGCTTTCACTGTCCAGCCCTCCTTTCCCCACTCATTCATTTATTCATTTATCATACATTCAGTGAACACCTACTATGTGTCAGGCACTGTTCCAGGCACTGGGAATGCAACAGTGAACAAAAACACTTGAAAATCTCTGCCTCAAGGAACTTACGCTCCAGCAAGCAAATAAATATGCTATATAGTGTGTCAGACAGTGATAAACATTACAAATAAATGCAAGGCAGGATAGGGAGACAGAGAGTGTTGAAGGGACAATTTAATTAGGGTGGGCAAGGGAGTTCCCATCATGGCTCAGTGGTAACGAACCCGACTAGTACTCACAAGAATGCAGGTTCAATCCCTGGCCTTGCTCAGTGGGTTAAGGATCTGGCATTGCTGTGAGCTGTTGTGTAGGTCGCAGATGCGACTTGGATCCTACATTGCTAAGGTTGTGGTATAGGCCTGTGGCGACAGCTCTGATTTGACCTCTAGCCTAGGAACTTCCATATGCTGTGGGTGCAGCTCTAAAAAGACAAACAAACCAACAAACCAACAAAAATAGGGTGGGTAGGGATGGGTTCACATGAAATGTGACACTTGCACAAAGATGTGAAGAGTGTGCTAAGAGCAAACCATGGTGACATGTAACGAAATGTGTTCCAGGGAGTTCCCGTTGTGACTCAGGGGGTTAAGAACCCAACACAGTGTCTGGGAGGATGTGAGTTCGATCCCTGGCCTTGCTTGAGCAATGGGTTAAAGATTGGCATTGCTGTAAACTGCAGCATGGGTTGCAGATGCAGCTCAGATCCAGGTTGCCATGCCACAGCTGCAGCTCCAATCTGACTCCTGGCCCAGGAACTTCTATATGCCGCAGGTGCAGCTGTAGAAAGGAAGGGATGGAGGGAGAGGGAGGAAGGAAGGAAGGAAGGAAGGAGAGGAAAAACGTGTTCCAGGTTGAGCAAGATTGGTCTTGTTCTACCGGACATCATCTTGTTCACCTTGGCAGCCCTCAGAAACGTGACAAGCAGGTCACACTTTTTATCTTGTCTGGCAGGAAGACTTTCAGTGAATTTTGGTTCTGGCTTCCATGTGGTCCTCTGAATGAATAAAATGAAATATGCAGCATATGAGCTCAGAGCACAAGGCCATTTTATATCTTTCCCCCCTTTTCATGAGCATCTAATATAGCCTTCCTTCTCTCAGATGGCATCTTCTCACATACCACAAATTATGCAAAGATGAAAGACACACTCATTTTTAACAAAACTACTTCCTATGCCCAAAGTTATCCGGGTTCATTCTGTTAGACTTGGTTGGAGAAAGATGTGAGAAAAAGTGGGTGGGTAGCATGAGGGGAAGAGAAGTCATTAGGAAGCATCCCACTTAGGAATTTAAAGAAAAAATTACTTGCTTTTTCCAAGAGAAAGCAGTTAGGCTCTGAGTGGCTCTAAGCTTTGCTTTTCTTCTGGGTGCCCATTAGCCTCAGATTTCCTGTGGGGAGAAGATGCACTGGCCCCAAATCAGCAAAGGATAAGAGGCTTCTTGGCGAGAAACAGACAAAGACGACTGGAGAAAGACAAAGAGGGCCGGAGAAAGAACAGGAAAAAAATGCTGTCCTGGCAGCAGTAAATAAAACATTTGTTAAAAAGGATATTTGGCTAAATTGCCTCCAAGCGTCTATTCCCACTGGGCATTTTGGATCAGAAGATGCAGAGCATCATGCGAAGAGTTCAGAGACGAGGATGGTGTTTCACTGCAGACCCGCTGGGAGCTGCGAAGGAGGGAGTCACGTTGCTAAAGTGCGCATGTGTGCATGAGGTTCAGTCACACCCTAAAGGACCAGCTCTAGGACTTGGGCTAGAAAGAAATCCACGAGGCTCCAGGTTATCATCGGTAATACAGAGACTACCACCTTTGTTTCACAGAGATGTAGGGTTAAGTCAAGTGATGCGTGGCTGAAGGAAGGTGCCCAATTATGCTGGCTTCTTTCACCCTTTCTTCCAATACTTGTAAAAAACAAAAAAAATCACAAGTTTTTTGTTTTTTTTTTTTTCCTAGCGTGGTTCACAATATTTTCATGAGAGACTTACTAATGACCAAGAATTTCCAAGACCTACACTTGAGTCCTGCCTCCTGGAAATTCAGACAAAACACAATAAATACTTTGTCCTGTTCAAACTCTGACTCTGTGACTCCATTTCATTTCTTTTTTCGACCTTCTTATTTTAGGAAGGGTTGTCATTGCCTACAAGGCAGAGAGCACAGAGAGCTCATATAAAAAGCTCTACCTGCTTCAACGCACCACTGTGCCCCCCTCCCCAAGAACCTCTTCTTACTGTTTCCTTTTCTGCCCTCCCCGTCCTCACCTCTTCCTTCTCTCGCATCTGCCCTACCTTCTTCCTGTCCTCACTCCGACTCCCATTCTTATCTGTACAATGGGAATCACTGAGATTTTTGCCCATTGAGAATACCAGGATTTTAGGAGGATTAAATTAAATAATTTGGGTGATGAGCTTGCTGTGATGATTGGCATATAATAAGTAAGAGCTTGGGAAATGATCTGTCATTATTTCCACCACATTTAACCTTGCCAAGAACTTCGAACAGGGGAGAGGTGACTCCCCAGGGCCAATTAGAAAAATCTAGATCTGCGGAGTTCCCGTCATGGCTCAGCGGTTAGCGAACCTGACTAGCATCCATGAAGACGTGGGTTCCATCCTGGGCCTTGCTCAGCGGGTTAAGGATCCAGCATGGCTGTGAGCTGTGGCGTAGGTCACAGACGTGGCTTGGATCCCGTGTTGCGCTGGCTCTGGCATAGGCCGGCGGCTACAGCTCCGACTGAACCCCTAGCCTGGGAACCTCGACATGGCGTGGGTGTGGCCCTAAAAATAGACAAAAAGACGAAAGAAAGAAGGAAAGAAGGAAAGAAAGAAGGAAGGAAGGAAGGAAGGAGAGAGAGAGAGAGAGAGAAAGAAAGAAAGAAACAAAGAAACAAAGAAAGAAAGAGAGAAAGAGAGAAAGAAAGAGAAAAAGAAAAGGAAAAATCTAAATCTGGATACGGAGATCTACTGATTCCACAGCCCATGTTGATCCATCTTCCCAAACTGGAAGAGGAAACAGAGAAGTGCCTGGAATGGCCCTTGCCCCTGAGACAGGCAGAAAAGAGCTGGAAGAAACCAACCCAACCACGTAAAAAGCAGCCCCAGGCCACAGGAAAGGCACGGTCCAACCCCAAAGGTGTATCTGCGATAAAAGTAGGCAATGGAAAACGGGGAACCAAATTAAGCAAGGTTTCTAATGTGTCGTGAGCATCTGTACTGGGTTTTCCTCAAGTCCAGGTGGACAGGCCATGTCCACGAGAGATGTCCACAGGCTTCGACGCTCAGAGACACGCCTCTGCGTCTGATAGGAGAGGCAAGAGGAAGTTGGGACTGCATCGACAGGCATCGCAGCCAGGAACTCGGGGATGGAGGCCAAGGCCATGGCTCTGTGACAAAGACAAAGGCTCTCCAAGGATGGATGAGGAGTCTCAAGTGACTTAATGAGGAAAGATGTATTTTACTGGCCAGCCGTTACTCTCCGGGTATCTTACAGTCGCATCTATTTCTGACGTCGCTGCTTTACACTAGGTGTGATCATTGCCAACAGGCAAAAATAATTAGGTTCAGAGGAGGTAAACAGTTTCTCCTAGAGTATATACAACCTATCTGTGGGCAAGTTGAGCTAGAAATTCAAAGTCAGCTCTATTCTTTGCCAAAGTAAGTGCTCTTCCTGTGGCTTCACTGACTTTATAAATTATATTCAAGGTATTCAGAGCCTCATTGCTTAATCTAGAGAGTCAGGGGGCAGATCTATGACCTCATGTGGGGGCTGAAAGGTCACAGCCATGAGAAAGAGCTGAAATCCAGAGCTTTGGGATCTGGAATTCCTTTCTGAGATCTTTCCTTCCTTCCTTCTTTCGTTCCCCCCTCCCTTCCTGCCCCTGCATTGGCTGCTTCCCTTGAACAAAATTAACCGTGTACATGTCACTGCAAAGGTGCTTCCCTTATCCCCACGAAGAGCACAACCTTGTCCTTCAGGCTCTCTCCCCTCTCCCCTTGACCTTCCACCCTCCCCTTCAGGGGGAGGCAAGTCCTGGTCTCACCTGAGTGCTTCTCTCTGAAGACACGCCACCAGACTGCGTTTCATCAAACAAAGTCATCCAAGCAGAATAAAGGCATCCGCTCTCTGGGAAATGTTCCCGATGTGCCAGAGCAATCCATCACCAGGAGGCAGGCACAAGGGCAGGGTAACCTCCCCGTACCTGTACGTGTGACCTGGGCTGCAATCTCCTGGAGCCGTCCTAACACCTAGGGTTTCTATTGATAAAGTCCCCTCTGCAGGGTCAGGTGGCTGTCCTCAGCTCATCCCATGCAGAAACATGGCTAGATACTTCCTCTGAGTTGGCCGTGGAGTCTGATGAATATGGTACAAATTCAAATATGGTACAAATTCAAGAAGAAGCAGAGTCTTTCAAACCAAAGTCTTCACTTAGGGTTAGTTCAAAGGGAGGGAGATGAAACAGCAAGAGAAATGATGAATTTCACTTCATCTTCGCAGTAATAACCCCATGAGCCCCATCTTGGTGTCCCCATTTTCCTGCTGGAAAAACCGAGGCACACAGAAGTTTTTGAAACTTGGTCAAAGTCCCAAAGATTTTCAGCGACAGAAAAGGGTCTTAAGATAGGCTGCACTGACACCTGTCTTCCACGCCATCATGTTCATCCAGAGAATCTCATTTACAAAAAGACAACAATCATATTTTGAGGGAAAAGGGATTCCTTAGATATGATGTGGTCTAACTTCCACAAATGTACAGCTTCTCCTTTACGGCTGAAAAAACTGAGATCCGGGGAAGCAACGTGATCTGGTGAGGTCTTGGTCCATGGCAAATCTGAGGACAGGATTCACAGCATGTAGCAGTTACTGTGATGTGCTGCCCGGACCTGTTTCCAGGACCAAGGCCCGTGGGTCCTACCTTAGGAGTGAGAAACATTAGCCTCTAAAGGCTGATGACTGAGAGAAGCCTCCTTGCGCAAGGTCAAGTGCTCTTCTGGAAGCGACCAGCATCCAGTGACTGCTCAGTGAGGGGTCACAGTCCTGGTCCCATTGCCTCAAACCCCAGCTCTGAAGCCCCTGCAGGACCTGCTGAATCCTGGGAAAACAGCATCACTGTCTGACCTCCTCCTCCATCTAATTCCCACTCCCCACCAGGTTTTATTCTTCTTGTTTTCCCTCTTTTTTTGGGGGGGGCACATTTACCGCATATGGAAGTTCCCAGGCTAGGGGTTGAATTGAAGCTGTAACTGCCAGCCTACACCAGAGCCACAGCAACAGGGAATCCATGCTGCATCTGCAACCTACCCCACAGCTCACGGCAACACCGGATCCTTAACCCATTGGGGGATGGAACCCAAGTCCTCATGGATACTAGTCGGGTTCGTTAACACTGAGCCACAACGGGACCTCCCCAGGTTTTATTCCTGAAAGCGGGAACATATCTCAAGAAACTTCCTGCACACAGATCACTGTCTCAGACTCTGTTTCCAGCGAATCTGATCGAAGACAGATGATGCCTGAAGTGGTGCTAGGAAGTCAACCCTCAGATGGGTTTGGGAGCACATTCACTGGCTGGCTGTTAACGAGGAGGAGCGCGTTGCTGGAGGGGGGTGAAGTGCCGATAGCTGTTTGCATTCTGTTAACAGTCTAATTGTTCCCATTGCTCCAGGGGAACTGGGATGGGGTAGCTGTGGAAGGGAGTGTGCTGGCTGGCACTCGCTCAGGTGTTTGAGATTCAGGGAGGCAGCAACTGCAAGGAGCGGGGCGCGTGATGGCTGCTGCTGGGGGATAGTTATTGATGCACTGAAACAAGACAGCGAGAGGCGGACGGAGCAGCACTTTTTTGAAGTGGGGAAGTTAGAGCATCATCTTGGCAGCACATCCAGGGACTTCTGCCTCCTCCAGACAGAGGACTTAATTAGGGAGGCCCAGGAGCTCCAGAGAGGCTGGATTCTTAAACCCAGAGAGCCTGCTATGCCCCAGGCAGGTCCCTAACTGAGCAGTCATGGGATTTTGAGATCTGGAATTGGAATCTCAGTCAATGACCATGAAAGGCTTCAATTCCTAGATTCTGCTGAATTCTAAGGTCTGCAAAAGCAACTCACTTCACCCGCTAGAGGCTAGCACCTTCCTCTTTCTTGGCCGAGATGGAAAGGGTTTTGATTTTCAAAGACTATGAGCCCACTCAGCATCTGCCCCACCTCTTCTCTTGGTCGCCCGATCAATAAGGAGTCAGGTAACAATGTCACCTGGCTGGGGAAGTGTGCGTGCTGCAGGGACAAAGGCACCATATGGTAAAGGACAAGCAAGACTGGCCAACATTTGGGAGGATACGTGCATATCCGGGGGCTGGATGCTGAACAGGACGGATCACCACAGGAGGGGGCCACCATAAAGCTGGGTAAGGGAAAGTCCAGAATAGGTTAAATCATGTGATCTAACATAGACATAAACCGGCAAGGAAATAACACTCACACAATGATAAAATGGCCTTTAGAAGCGTGGAAATAAACGGTTAATAGTGTAACTGGGCAGGACCCCATGGCCCTGCAGGTCCTTCCCAGAACAGACTCCCACCCATGTCCTCCACCTGCCTCTCGTCTCTAGAAGAACTTTAGTCTCCTAGTCCCTGAGTTCCAAAGAACAAACTTAATTGGAGAAGTGAGAAAATGCAGAAAGAAAGGAAAACAGACAAACAAGACAAACTAGGTTAACCATTGAACAAAGTGAAGACACGGAGCTCCTCCTCGAGGACTACAGATAATGTTCGGAGCCACGTCCTTTGAGCTGCTGTGCAGATACTGAAACCCCCACCAGCTGGAAGCAGTCAACTCTACGCTGCCCAGGGGCACAGGAGACCCCAGACTGGCTGGAACGAGAAGGTTGATGATGCTGACTTCCAAAGACGTCATCACCGGTCAATCAGACATGTCCACGAGTTGTTCACTCACCCATGAACCCCTGCCCTCACCCTGTCTTTAGAAACCTTTCCCTGCAAGCCAGCAGGGGGAGTTGGGGCCTTTTAAGCACTAGCTACCTGCATGCTTGCTGGGCACCTGCAGTGAGCACTGCCCTTTCCTTCTCCACAGCCCGGCATCAGTAGATGGCTTTGCTGCACTCGGGCAAAGGGACCCAAGTTGGGTTTGGTAACAAAACTAAATGAGGTAGAAGTGCCAGAACTGCTGTGGCTGGTGATGAAGAGAAGGATGAAGACACTCCGTGGAGTGAGGCCACAAGAATTAATACACCGCATAAGGGCACCAGTAGCCCACCGGCTAGCTCTTTGGTCCACGTTCCAATGGAGATTCACCATTTATCAAGGTGAGAATGAAGACAGAGATGAGAGAGGCACCAGATCATCACAACGCTCAGCCATGGCCACCCTCTGTGTCGATCCCAGGCCTGACAATAGGACGTGCCAACACAACTGACAGCAAATGGGCACATCCGGGTCCTGACATACAAATAACAGCAATGGATACATCAAGGTCCTAACATAACAGATGCCAAATGGAGACACTTGACCCTTTGAAATACGATGGGCACAATTACTATAAGGCGAGGCGATGTCAGAGGAGCAGCCAGAGTAGCCCCACTTGCAGAGTTATGGAGACAGTTAAAGAAGAGCACAGTCCCACGACTATAAGGAACTGAATTCTGTCAACAACGGGAAGGAATTTGGAAGCAGATTCCTCCCCAGAACTTCCAGATCAGAGCCCAGCCTGCACGTACCTGGATTCCAGCCTGTGAGGCCCTAAGGCGAACCTAGCTGAGTCCGTCCAGACTTCTGAACCATGGCACTGTGAGATAATTTATGAGGGTTGTCTTACACCACCAGATACGTGATAAGCTGGTAAGCAGCAAAAGAAAATGAATGCAACTATCCTACAGTGCAATCTCCCCAATTTGCAGAATAGAGCGTCTAGGAACAAAAGGGTAGAAACAGGATAACCTTCCCGACCATAACTCTCTGTGATGCACTGTCTCATGTCTCCATAGCACAGGGCTCTGCAGCCCACAGGCCAGGTTCACACAGGAGAAATGCTCGCATCAAGAAGACAGCGAGCTTCCCATTCATTCTTTTTTTAATTTTTTTAAAAAATCTATTATTATTATTAAAGTATAGTTGATTTACAATGTTTCATCAAGTTCTGTTGTACAACAAAGTGACCCAATCACACACATTTCCCTGTGCTGTACAGTAGGATCCCATTGCCCATCCACTCCAGATATAATAGTCTGCATCCCTAAAACCCCCAAAATGCCCACCCATCCCACTCCCTCCCCTTTCCCCCTTGGGAACCCTGAGGCTGCTCTTCTTGGCCATGATCTGTTTCTGTTTTTTGTTTGTTATTATTAGACAGGATCATCTGTTGCATATTTTAGATTCCACAAATAAGTGATGTCATGCGGTATTTGTCTTTTCCTTTCTAGGCTTACTTCACTTAGTAAGAGAGTCTCTAGATCCATCCTTGTCTCTGCAAATGGCATTAGCTTTGTCCTTGTTTCTGGCAGAGTAATAGTCCATTTTACATATGTGCCACACCTTCCTAATCCATTCATCTGTTGATGAACATTTAAGTTGTTTCCATGTCTTGGCTATTGCGAGTAGTGCTGCTACGAATGTAGGGGTGTGTGTATCTTTTTCAATGAAAGTTTTGAGATCAATGAAACCAAAAGCTGTTTCTTTGAAAAGATCCACAAAATTGATTAACCTTTAGCCATACTCATCAAGAAAAAAGGGAGAAATCTCAAATCAATAAAATTAGAAACAAAAAAGGAGAAATTACAACTGACTCCACAGAAACACAAAGGATCATTAGAGACTACTATAAGCAACTATATCCCAATAAAATGGACAACCTAGAAGAAATGGATTCTTACAAAGGTACAACCTACCAAGACTGAACTAGGAAGAAATTGAAAATATGAACAGACCAATCACCAAGATTGAAAATGTAATTAAAAACTTTCCAAAAGGAGTTCCCGCCGTGGCACAGCAGAATCAAATCCGACTAGGAACCATGAGGTTTCGGGTTCGATCCCTGGCCTTGCTCAGTGGGTTAAGGATCCTGCGTTGCCTTGAGCTGTGGTGTGGGTCACAGACATGGCCAGCAACAGCTCCAATTAGACCCCTAGCCTGGGAACCTCCATATGCTGTGGGTGTGGCCCTAAAAGGACAGAAGACAAAAAAAAAAAAAAAAAAAAACTTCCAAAAAACAAAAGTCCAGGACCCAATGGCTACACAGGTGAATCCTATCAAACATCCAAAGAAGATTTAGCACCTATTCTTCTGAAATTCTTTCAAAAAACAGCAGAGGAAGGAACACTTCCAAGCTCATTCTATGAGACCACCATCACCCTCATACCAAAACCAAAGATACAACAAAAAAAGAAAAATACAGACCAATATCACTGATGAACATAGATGCAAAAACCGTCAACAAAATACTAGCAAACCAAATTCAAATATATATTAAAAGGATCATACACTATGATCAAGTAAGATTTATCCTAGGATGCAAGGATTCTTCAATATCTGCAAATCTATCAATGTGACACACCACGTCAACAAACTGAAGCATAAAAACCATATGATCAACTGAATAGATGCATAAAAAGTCTTGACAAAATTCAACTCCATTCTCTGATAAAAACTCTCCAGAGAGTGGGGATAGAGAGACCCTACCTCAACATAATAAAAAACATACATGAAAAACCCACAGCTAACATCTTTCTCAATGGTGAAAACTGAAAACATTCCCACTAAGAGCAGGAACAAAACAAGGATGTCCACTTGTACCACTATTATTCAACATAGTTTTGGAAGTCCTAGCCACAGCAATTACAGAAGAAAAAGAAATAAAAGGAATCTAAAGTGGAAAAGAAGAAGTAAAACCATCACCATTTGCAGATGACATGATACTATAATTAAAAAACCCTAAGACAGCACCGGAAAATTGTTAGAACCCATTCAATCTTAAGCTATGGCTACAGACCAATCACTTTGGTTTGCCTCTGCCAAGAGTCCAGCAGGCAAGGAAAAGAATCACCCTTCTGCCAGGGGCAAGTGACCCTGATCGTCCAGAAGACACAGGACTTGTCCAACACATGGGAGGAGGGGAAAAAGGTTTGGCTCGTATATAGTCCACTCAGGTGCCTTTTGGTCTTCCCATGCTAAATTCTGACAGTAAATGGACAAGTTCAGCATTCACATCCCCCCAAAAGGTTGGTAGCCAAGGGCATTAGGGATGAGAGACTGGGGCATACCACCAGGTAAGCCCCTTAGACCTGCAAATATGCTAAGAGTGAAGGAATCTAGGGTCAGCAATAGTGAAAGGAGGCAGTGAATATCAGCTGCGTCCTCAAGGTCAAATGCAGTGGGTGTTAGACGACCACAGTGCGTGCTGTGTACATTCCCACTATAACTTCCCCAAGGTAAAGAGACCAACAAGAAACTTGGAGGAGCTCTTTCCAGATGAGATCAAGGTTATCATACAAAGAAAATGGACCCAAGTGCTGTGAAAGATGGGCTATAGTGGCTGGTGTGGCACAAATCCTACCCCCGTCAGCACCAAATCGTTCACTCTCCCAGCTGCAGGAAGTATTGTCTGCTGAGTTCTTACAGCAGGACCTCTCTAAGGATCTGCTGCCCAATGGCACCTCACAACCAAAAACTGGTCCTATCCTTCTGCTTCAATTCTGGACAGGTCAAAGGGTCATCCAATCTCCAGAAAGCCCCATAGGACTGGTGCTGCAGATGCTTCATGGTTCAGCCTGTCCTCTGCTCAGTCCTCTTCCCTCGCCCCCTTAGAGAAGTGATTTTCAAGGGCACTTCCCAACTCGCCTCTACACACAACTCACACAGAGCCTGAAACCCAAACTCTAATATCTATAACACCTGAAAAAGAGTCAGGCTTTAGAAGCAGCTCCAAGTTTTCTAACTTTGGAGACATTACTGAACTATTCTGAACCTCCGGTCCCTCAAGAAAAATAGGTGGGAATAAGTCATTCGAATGGCTGTGTAATCACATTGTCAGCTCCTATTCTTGCCATTCGTCCTGTTGTCAAAGACTACTATGCCTTTCATGGTCCTTGGATGGATCCCAGGAGATGCTCTTGGAATGTTAACAAAGAACCTCAAAGTCCCATGGGACCACTGCATCTCAAGAGAGTAGACGTGGAGGGTAAAGCAGGGGTGGGAGCCGCCATGCCTTGAGCTTCGTTGTTTGGATTTTTGACGAAATGGAATTTTTATCTTCCTGCTGCTGTGGCCACATTCTAACTGGTATAATGTATCGCAAACGAGTCCATCACAGCTTCATAAAAATGATTTTGCAACTTTTCAAAAGACTATAAATAGACTGCCAGGAAATCACCTTTAGACAGTCATCCTGTCCTTTGGAAGGTGAAGCCATGAGAGCAAAAGGCCCAGAGCAAATGCCACCTCCTGCCCCACCAGCACTGGAACACTCCTTGGGCAGCTGTACCCAAGGCTTCCAAGCTCATTTACCTCCTCATCCTTCCACAACCTACTGGAGCATATTTTTGGAGCCTGAACAAGTTGTTTCAACATTGCAATAATTAAAGAGCAATCACTGAGAAAAAGCAAACATATTAAATCCAAATGCATGTGGGATGTGGCACATTAGGAGGCTGTTTCTAGTTGGCAGACAAGAATTTATTTTTAAAGTTCCAAGATTGTGTTTCCCAACTTGGTTCTCTCACCACCCAAAGACCTGGGAGCTTTTTCAGCGAGGGCTACAGTTACCCTTTTGCAGGAAATCCCTTGGACTAAGGCTGGCTGCAAACTTCAAATGAACTCATCAACTTAATCGTACCATGTGGCCAGGAGATAAAAGCCAGTGCAAAAATACGGCTGTGCTCTCAAGAAGTCAGACTCGGCCCAAAGAGGCCAGAGGGGTCACACTAGTGACAGGAAAGGCCTCCAGCCAGGAGATCAGGAAGGCAGGAGACAGCGCCGTGGAATATGCTCATACAGAATCCAGAGGCCAGAAGGCTCTGAGCTCGAAACATCTTAACTGCCTGCAAAACCCTTTTATTTTTTTCTTGGTGCTAAGCCTTTTGCTGTAACTGACACTTTTGATATTTGCCTGAACATCTGACTGACAAAAAAAGAATCTAATCCATGGTTTATAAACTTGGTGAGCTGCATATCACAACAGAAGGACACCCAAACTAGGAATTCTGCGTTAATAATTAACAAAGTGTTTTCTGCTTATGCTGATTCCAATTCACTAAGTGTTCAACTATTTTAAAACATGAAGATGGAAAAAGCTAAAACAAAAGTTACGTTTATGGCACTTACATCCTCCTCCATGACTGGAATGGATCTGAGGACAAAGACAAATACCCAGGGGATGGTAGCTGAAATTCCAATGAACCATCATTTGCAAATTCCTTCCTTCTAATTAAAATGGAAATCAACATTCTAGCGTGGAAGGAAAATGTGCTTCCGGTGAGAGGTGACCGGAAAAGCAATTCTTCCAGGAGGAAGTAACCATTTCCTCAATGTCCCGTTAATGCACTGGCTTTTTCTTCTCTTCTCTCTCCCTCTCTCTCTCTCCTTCCCCATAAGAGCATGAACAAACTATAATTGTCATCGTAATAGAGGTAACCACGGCTAACAAGATTAATTGTTATGACTACATAAAAAGTGAAAAGAACCCTATTTCTTGCTGACTCACCCATGAAGAAAAACGGTCTGTTCATTTGGGCAGAATCTCTACAACATGTCGTGATGTTGAGCAGCTTACATTTCCCCTCTGCTGGTATATTGTATCCTGTTGGAAAGTGGGGGACTCGGCAGAGGCAAAACTATGTCTTCAGGGGCTCACACAAAGTCCAACAGAGAGCGAGCTTGACCAGCAGTTGTTAATGTCTTCATAAAATGATAAGGTAAATGTTTATTCGTGGTAACATTGACTGACAAGGGAAATGACATTAATAATAAACAACCTGGAGTTCCCGCCGTGGCACAGTGGTTAACGAACCCGACGAGGATCCATGAGGACGCGGGTTCCATCCCTGGCCTCGCCCAGTGGGTTAAGGGTCCAGCGTTGCTGTGATATGGCTGTGGCTGTGCTGTAGCTCCGATTCAACCCCTTGCCTGGGAACCTCCATATGCCATGGGTGCAGCCCTAAAAAGATTTTTTAAAAAAAGGAATAATAAGCAACTCCATGCTAGCTTGGGCTAAGGGATTTTGTCATTGCAAACTTGTTACCAAATCCAAATGAGGTGGGTGAAAAAAGAATTATTGTCCTTATTATACAAATAAAAATAGTGGCACAAAGAGTGATTAGGTAATTTGCACCCGATCTCCCAGCTCGTACACGATGGAGCAGGTATTTAGATCCAGGCAGGCTGACAACCTGGCGACATTAGTCTGAAGGTTCTTAGGTGGGTGTGATGATGGGATGTTGCTTGCGGCTGAGCGGGGGTGGTACCTCAGTTTGCATTCTCAAATCTTCCCCTTGTAGAAGAATCCCTGACTGCAGCCAGATCCACAAATACCTGGAGAAAATATGTCCTCTCCTGCCTTCACTCACACCCAGGTGTGGCCATGAGACGAGTTTCTAGCCACAGAGTCCTGGGCAGGATGTGCCACAGACCCCAGTGAGGTTGTGCTTTTAGAAAGGACCGGTCACCCCAGGCCCTGCCCACCATGTCACTCTCTCCACGGGGCCCCCACCACCACGGGCAGAGGACAGGGTTCCAGCAAGTCTTGGTCCATCAGGGAGACATAGCACTTTCCGTGAAAGCAGTTCCCCACAGTATCAGGGGATGCCCAGTGCTCCCAGGTGCTGGGTCCTGGCCAGAGCTTCTGCAGCACTGGACACCAGGCTCCCCCCTCCTTCCAGAATCCATTTCCCTCTTGCCTTCTGGGATGGCTCTCGCTCCTGCAGCTGCTTCCCTTCCCATCCCTAGTCCCCAGCTGCTCCCTCTTGGCCCTTGGCACGGCTACCTCAATAACTGGTCCTTGGCCAGTCCATTCTGTGCCTTCTTTTACACTTTACAGGGACTCCCTAGCTGCTTCGGTGCCTTCTAAACATCCATCGCTTTACGTTTTTAGGGCCACACGTGGGGCATATGGAAGTTCCCGGGCTAGGGGTCGAATCGCCACAACCACAGCAACACCAGATCTGAGCTGCACCTGCAACCTATGCCACAGCTTGCGGCAATGCCAGATCCTTAACCCACCGAGCGAGTCCAGGGATTGAATCCGCGTCCTCAGGGACACCATGTCATGTTCTTAACCCACTGAGCCACAACAGGAACTCCATAAATGCTCATCAATTTTAAATGGCCCCCTTCAGTCTCTCCCTCTCCCTTGTGCTGCACACCTCTAGCTAGCATGGCTTATCCTGGCTGCCAGAAGGATCCATTTGCATGTCCTGCATGCAAATCTGCATTTCACCTGCCCTGAATCAGCTTCTGAGACATCCTCCCAGTCTCTTTCCTCTGCTGTCCTCCCAGCTTAATGCCGCCCTTTGTGAGACCAGGCAGGAGTCCCTGTATATATTAGATAATGTACGTACATTATCTCATATACCTGCGTGTAAGGTAATGGCTGCAAAAGTGGAAGGAAAGGTACGATACGCAAACTTCCACATACAGAGTGAGCCCAAGAATCCCAAGGGGCACGTAGGCTGTGCGTGTGACAAGGGCATGGACCGTCTGCTCAAGGTCAGTCCCAGCTCCCGCAGGTCATGCAGTCACTCGAGTCCCCAGGCTTCGAGGGCTCCCTGGTTACCAGTCCCACCAGCTCTGAAGGCTGACTCTCCAGAACTGTCAGAGACCCCAGCCACCAACCTCAGCCAACAGAATCCCTCCGATGTGCAAAGTGCTTTAAAATTTAAAAAAAAGAAAAAAAGCTTTCAGACTTGTCTTTTGTTTATGGTCTTGTCTTATGCCCCAAGTCTGTTTCGGGCCCATCAACGATACCTTTATCTAATCATCAGACATAAGGAATGGAGTCGCATCCACTTAACATTTCACTTCCTTTCGTACAAGGAAAAAAAAATATATTCTGGTTTAGATAAAGTTCTTTTTCTTGAGCTGATACCTTTGGCTGTGCCCATCCATTAGATGAATGGACACTGTTAACACAGACGTTCACGAAAATCAAACCAACAAGCAAAAAACTCTCCTGCAGAACTATATCATCGAGGCATGACATTAGACCTTAGAGAACCCTTCAAAATGACCTTTTTCTTGCCCACGGTCTTCTCTCCTTTTTATTCTCAGCCTTTTAGAAGTGATGCTCGCTTTACTTGTTAGAGAAGCATTTTCACCTATTGTTATTTCACCTTGGACCTTAATGCCTTCAAGCCTTGAGTCCATAGGCCACTCCCCTCAACCGAAGAGGACATCATTCGGATTGTTTGAGAAATGGGAAGGAAGACAAGGCAGGATGGGCCTAGGTCTTCGGGGAGGGGATGCAGGCTTGGTGGGGAGAGCATGTGGCTCCCGGGTCTGGGACCACCAGCTCTAAGAGCATGAGAAGGTGAGGCCCAGCCAGAGACGGACGATGGAGTGTCCCTGTGATGAGACTGGCATCCGCAGATGCAGCCAGGCCTGAGAGAGACACAGGCCTGAACGTTCCAGTGAAGTCATCGATGCACGTTTCCCCCACTGAGCTCTCCAAGACCCCCGTATCACTAACGTCCCCTTGCCCCCTCACACGGGCGATGCGCCATCCTGCCCAGATCTCAAATGTTCTGGTTCCTCACGCATTTGCTTAAACAGTTCACATTCATTTCTCTCAGGATTCATTTCCCATCTGTACAAAGGGCCGATGGTCATTAGAAACCTAGGTTAATAGGGGACTGACAAGCAGCTCTGGGTGCTCTTGGCACCCACATGAGAGGGGGCCTCTAACACTTGGGGTGAGGGCTCATGACAGCCCAGTAGCCAGGTTTTCAACTCACCATGTCACAATCTAGCTATGTGACCTTAAATAAGTTCCTAATGTATCTGAGCATCATTTTCCTCACGTGTAAAATAGAAATGATAAAAATAGCAACTTACATGGGCATTCTAAGGGTGACGTGAACAAGGGTTTGAAAAGCACATCACGCAGTACTCGGTATACAGTTAGTGCGCCTTAGGGTAGTTACTCCCAGTGAATGCGCAACACAGATTCCAAAACTACTGTATGCTTTCCTAATGTAGAGATTCCAGAAAAAAAAAAAAAAAAAAACCCTAGCTATACTTCAGAGCAAGAAAAAAACACGTGCATATATGCTATCTACTACATATACATATGCATACTATATATATATACATGAGCACACATGTATTCTGTATATGGGAGTTCCCACTGTGGCTCAGCGGGTTATGAATCCAACTAGTACCCGGGAGGATGCGTGTTCCATCCCTGGCCTTGCTCGGTGGGTCAAGAAGCTGACATTGCTGTGAGCTATGGGGTATAGATCACAGACACGGCTCGGATCTGGCATTGCTCTGGCTGTAGACCCGATTTGACCCTTAGCCTGGGACGTTCCAGATGTCACAGGTGCGGCACAAAAAAATAATAATAAATAAACAAAATCCACACGTTCGCACGTGTGTAGTGATACTCCGGTTTTCCTTGTATGAGGTAGTCCTACCCTCCCTGATCCTCCAGTAACTTTAAGAGGAAATCACACTCTCCTTCTTGACTGACAGATTAGGAAACCGAGGCTGACAAAACGGAATTTCTATTAGAACAGGTAAGCAATGAAGTCCTACTGTACAGCCTGGGGAACGCTGTCGAGGCCCCTTGGGATAGAACACAATAAAAGATAAGACAAGAAAGGTGTTGTCTGTATATGTAGGACTGGGGCACTCTGCTGTGCAGCAGAAACTGACGGAACATTGTAACTCAACCATACTTTTAATTTAAAAGATTTAAAAAAATAAAACAGAGGGAATGACAATCCCTTTAAAAAAGAACATGATGGAAGATAGCATAAGAAAAAGAATGTGTAGATATATATATATGGTATATCTATATGTATGACTGGGTCACTATGTTGTATTGCAGAAATTGGCATAACACCGTAAATCAACTATACTTAATTTAAATTTAAAAAACCTGAATTTCTAGCTATTTCCACAGCTGGTTGGCAGCAGGACTCTGGCAAACGTCCCAATTTCCTGATCCACGATGCAGTTGTTTCTTCCCAGCAGACAACAGTGCATAGACTAATTTTCAGGAGCAGCAATGCACTCATTCAAGTTTTGGGTTTTTTTAAAAAGCTGCGGCAGGAGCAGCTTGCCTTCTTCTGAAACGGGAGAACTGGACACCCGGACCGTCTCATGGCTAGATGTACAGGAGATTCAAGAGGTAACTGTCCTTCATAATTCACACTCAGAAGTGCTGAAAAATAATCCGCTATTATCGAGAGCAAAGAAGGAGTAATTTATAGCCCACCGTGAATACTTAATCATCAGGCCCAGTGACGTTGCTCATATTAACTCAGCCCAAATAAATCAGCTGTAAATCCACAGCTGACTTCAACGTGGCCTCGGGGAGATAAATCAAGGGGGCCCGGCGTGAAAGAGTCTGTCTGCGAAACGGAATTATTAATAGGTGATAATCCGCCACCTTGCCCTTTCCCCCGGCACCCAGGCCCAAACCAGGACGGCCTAGCAAGGAAAGTAACAAGCCTGTAGATTTTTATAACCAGCAATTAGAGTACCACAGCAATTCCAAACACATCAATTACTCCTAAAAGGCCCCAGGTTGTCTTTCCGTTAATTTTCCAGTGGATAAATTTGCTACTAGGCGACAAGTGGAGTAAAACTTCATTAATTGAGACTGCCCAGGGGACCAGAGTCTGAGTTAGTGAACAGTGCAAATTTCACATTTATAATCAAGGAAATGTGTTGCCTGTGATTCTGAGAACACAGAGCAACTGGAAGTAGATTAGCAAAAGTTTTATTTGCATCACTGTGTATATTTGAAAGCAAAAGGAAAAAAACATTTATTTGTATCTAAAAATCACTTTTCTATAGAGTTTCTTAGAGCTGTTTTAAGAAAAAGGTTTTTGTTTATAATTAGCAGAGCCATTATTTACAAATGGCACGACAAATAATCGGACAAGTTTTTTAAAAAAACTTCTTAAATATGTCTTTTCTGCTTCACTTCTAAAGTCTTTGAACATTATATAATCTGTTTAATACTCTGTGTCTTGAGCAACCTCTACGCCAGTATTTTTCCAAATTAGTTCTTACTCTATGGGTACACTAAAATCGACAAGATCCCATAACACCTCCTCCTCCTGTATCTGCCGTCTCTCTCTGGCACTGGACCTAGTCCATGTAACTCATCTGATGAAGCCGTGTAGGATGTGCCACAGACGCTTCCTCTAAGGAGCTGTTAAAACATATTTATTGCCTGTCCACCCAAAAAGTTCCCCCTTCTTCTGTCCCACTTGTGCTTACTCTTTCTAAGTGGCTACAGCGGCTGCTGCTTATTGCCTTTTCCTTCAGCATCCGTCATCCAAACACATCATGTGTTACAAGGCAGCAGGGAGAGGTCCTTACTCTCCAGCTCTCCCATCAATCCTCGACTTTCACGCACGTGGGAGGCAGCATTTCCAGGCAAAACACAACCGGGGTATCCGGAGACCACCTGGTCCCCGCCGTCAAGATCGTGCAACCCTCAACCCAACAATCGGCCGAATCTCAAGGAACTGGCATGTATGTAGGATGGGCACAGGAGGGGACCCAGCGCATCAGCACTTATGCCTCAAAACAAGCGTCTGAGCCAGGTACTTCCGCCCCGGGCAGATGAGTAATTGAGAAGCTCCGCAATGACCCAATGACGCAAGATGTCACAGTTAATACTTGATTGAGTTGAGATTCAGACCCAAGTCCATCCGAATCTAAACCCCCCGCCCCCGCAGGAGAGAGAGACTTAACTCCCTGGGTGTCCCTCGGAAATCCAATATTGAACTAGAATTGTCCAGTCCTCACTGGAAACCTTACTGCAATACATCACACAACCCCTGTCCTGGGAGGGATGGAGAACACAGGTGGTCCACTTTCTGGCTGAGGTGCCCGTTCGTGTGAAGGACGACTACCTGGAGCAGGAGAAGGAGGAGGTACAGGAGATTGGGAAGATGCAGGCTGGCTTCAAGAAAAAAAGCTGGACATGACTGCTTTACAATAAATCCCTGAAATCAGCTTCCTGTGTTTGAACTTCTCTTCCTTACGGTAAAACTTCAGCCAAAATGAATGCAGTCTGAGTATTCTATATCATAATATACATGTATTTTCATACATTCCTTTAAATACGCAGGAATGATGAGACAAAAGCATATAGGAAAAAGCACACAGCCTTTGGAATAAAACTATTTTGATTTCAAAATATGTGTCAATTACGTTCCAGACAAGAGCTATTTGTCTCAGTGGCTTCTCAGGAAACCTTTGAGTAGATGATGCGTGCTCTGTGGAATGCTGTGACGGAGATGGAAAGAGGTAATACACGGAGAAAGTTTCCCTCTCGGGTTGATGCTTAGGCTAGATGAACAAATTATTCCTGCCCTTCTTCTTTTTATTTCCCTGCATCTGAAAAAAATCACAGAAGTGTCGACAAACTCAGATTCGATTATTAGGTCGAGAAGGGAAAGAAACATGTTACTGGGGAAAGATCTCGGTTCTTAAGAATCTCTGTCCCTGGGGACATCCATCTTCATGGGAAAAAAAAAAAAAAAAAAAGAGGAATGGAAATTCCTCTCATACAGGACTGTACGTGTAGAGAGTGCCTGGGGCCGACAAGGTTCTGTCTTCTGGGCTTGAACAAATGATGTTAATAAATTAGGTTCATTTCAGAACCTCCATTTTCGTACATTTATTTATTCTGCAGATTATCATTAAGCATCGTCTACGTGACAACGCTGGGAATACAGTGACAGGCCGGTGGAGAAGGTTCGTGGTCTCATGAAATGACCTTCTCGTGGGAGAAGCCACCGATACATAAATTGTCAAAATCACGCGGGACCGTGAGTCACGCTGAGAACAAACTTGCCGCCGGGATGGTGTGAGAGAGGAGCGTCGCCTTCGGGGGCTAACATCCGGTCCCTGGCGCCGTCCCTTCCAGGAGCTCCTTGGACTTGGCTCCTGATGCTGTGTGGGTGTCCTCTGCCCACACCCACCGCCTATGTACCCCCTGGGCTCTGGGCGGAGAGCAGGGTTCTGACCTGGACCGTGACGGGCGGCAAGGTGTGGTGGGGCGAAGTTTAAGGTCTCATTTTGCTCCTCCAGCCTCCAAACAGCAGGAAACGAGCACGCCATCGCTCCTCTGAGCCTCAGTTCTCTGGTCTATGGAGCAGATATTTTTGAAACCCCAGGTTTATAGATTTTTTCAGTTGCGGTCTCACTTTCTATCACCCCCTAAACAGGTCGCTAGGGACGTGCTTCTCAGATTTTGTGTTTAAGATTCAGCAGGGAATATGGTAAAATGCAGCTTCTGATTCAGAAGGTGTGGGACGGGGTCTGAGATGGCTTCTAACACGCCTTTGAATGATGATAATCTGTTACTCCAACAATCAAACCTTGAAGGAGAAGGAGCCAGACTCCTCTCCACGTGCATTGCTTCTTGGCCGGGAGGAGGGAACAGAGGACAAAGGGGGACGGAAAAACGAAAACAATCTCTTCCCGTCGGGTTTAAACTCCTAAGGAGCAAGTTTTCCCATCCTCCACCCTAACGGAGAAGACAATCCCTCCCCCAGTGGGGTTGGGGGAAAAAACAGACAATTGAGAAGCAAGTGAAGTTGGTGGAAAATGGAATCTAGGGAGAAGCAGCTCTGAGAGACGATGGGGGGGGTGGTACTTATGGTATTTAATCCTTTATTTATTTATTTTTGCTTTGTAGGGGCACACCCGGGGCACATGAAGGTTCCCAGGCTAGGGGTCGAATCGTGTGGTGTGGTGCGCTGCCCGCCTACACCACAGCTCATGGCAACACCGGATTCTTCACCCAGTGAGTGAGGCCAGGGATTGAACCCCGTCCTCATGGATCCTGGTCGGGTTCATTAACCACTGAGCCACGAAGGGAATGCCTGTGGTATTTATTTACAGCAATGGTTTGAAAGAGAAAGCCTCTGAACCATCCTTCCACAGCCCTGACAAGAACCAGGTTCAGATCTCCATTCAGCCAAATGCATCCATAAAATGGGAAAAACTGAGTCCCCGCTGTGCCTCAGTGGGTTAAGAACCCAACACAGTGTCCATGAGGACGCAGGTTCAATCCCTGGCGGCACTCGGTGGGTTAAGGATCCGGCATTGCCACAAGCTGCAGCGCAGGTCACAGATGAGGCTCAGATCCAGCGTGGCTGTGGCTGTGGCGTGGATCACAGCTGCAGCTCCAGTTCTACAACTAGGCTGGGAACTTCCAGATGCCATAGGTGTGGCCGTAAAAAGAAGGAGGAAAAAAAAAAAAAAACATAAAATGGGCATAATGAGCCCTAACTCATAGGGCTTGTTTTGCACAAGAAGGGAGCTCACGTCTGCCACAGAGCTTGAATAAAAGACTGCATACACATTTCATCACGACAGATCTACACGCCAGAGTCACAAAGGAGCTATGTGCTTGTTTATCTCACCCACATTTGCCTAGAAACAGACAGCTTCTGCCTATAACTCTTCAAAGCAGAACTTCCTGAGTGTATGTTCCTGATTCTTCTGAGGGGGGGGTATTCGTGGCCCCGGGGCCTGTTCAGATCCCACAGCCCAGCTCACTGCCCACTCCCCCCACTGCCATGACCAAGTCGGCTTCAGTTTTAGATCCTATGATTCTTCCCAGTGGACAAGAACAGAAAGAAAAAAGCTCTCCTCAAAATTTCCTCAATAAATGTTTAGCGAACAAGAGGCCACGCACGGTGAGCAATTAATTATAAACACTCTATGGCTTGCCTTTCCAGAAGGGGGAGGTGCAGGGAGGATTTTTAAAATAAATTTTAGGGAAGAAAAAAAAAAAAGCTTATATCAGATGGAACTTTTTTGCTGAGAAGCTCTGCAGTCCCTGGAAAGATGCAGACCGACGCCCAGAGGCGGCTCCCCCAGGACCGGGGAGCGGGGTGAGTCCCTCGAGCTGATGGGCTGTCTGTCTGGACACAGTGGCTGAGGATCAAACAAGGGGGCCTCGCCGCCACCGCCATCACCCAGCGAGACAACAGCGACAGGTAGCGACATCGGAGCGCGGGCACGAGACCGAGGGTGCCGTGCTCCTCGCTGTGGCAAGGAAACAACTCGGGCCCCTTCCCTCTTCCGTTTCACTCCCCCCCCACCCCGCCCCCTGATTATCTTCTCCAACACAACTCGGTGACTCTTCCTCCGTCATGTCATTCATCCAGCTAGCCCATTATTTCATGTGATGCATGTTCACTGGGGGCTGAAGGGTACAGTCAGTGTTAAGAGGGCACGGCTATGGCCCTGCAGGGGCGACCAGGGAGGGACAGGAGACGAGACATGGTGGCGCTCACGCAGCTTAAATGGTCGCTGAAAGTCACTGGACGATCATGCGGGTCCGCTCTAGACGGGAGCCCCGAGAGGTCCCCGCGCCGCGCGGCAGAGACAAATCGCATTTTTAGTGAGGATGGAACAGGCGAGACCGAAGCAACAAACAGACCCCCAAATCTCACTGTGTTAACACAATGCGAGTCGTTTCTCACTCCCAAGCTCAAGTCCTGAGAGGGCCGTGGAGCTGTGAGTGACACTGCTCTCCACCGTGACCAGGCTGCTTCCGCCTGTGCCTCTAGCCCCGGAGACACACGTCTGCCAAGGAGACGGCAGACAGGAAGGCGAGGGCTGAAGGAGTCCCAGAACGATTTTTTTAAAAATCATGGGGTTTTTTTTTCCTTCTTTCATCACTTTTACTTTTTTAAAAATTTTATTGGAGCAGCGCTGATTCCATAGAATGATGTTAATAGCCAACCTGTGAAGTAGCTTATAAGACACCTGCCCCATCTAGGCAGCCAGATGCCCTGCCCCAACAAAACCATCAATGGCTGGGAAACTGAGACAAGCTCGTGGGCATGCCCTCAACACCACATGTCTTGCCACACCCGTGGTCCAGGAGTCTGACCCGAACCTTGGCCCGTACTCTGACTTTTATAGCAGTGACCCCCCCACCCCTCAGCATCCTCAGTGGGAGCTCTACTTGCATAGACTTCTGAGAGCAGACCCTGGGGCACAGCCAGCTCTGTGAGTCACATCACATCTCTGCAAGGGGACAGAACAGAGTGGCTGAAGTTCCCGTCGTGGCTCACTGGAAACGAATCTGACTGGTATCCGTAAGGATGCAGGTTGGATCCCTGGCCTCACTCAGTGGGTTAAGGATCCGGCATTGTGTGAGCTGTGCTGTAGGTCCCAGACGCTGCTCGGATCCCACATTGCTGCGGCTGCAGTGGAGGCCTGCAGCTGCAGCTTTGATTCCACCCCTAGCCTGGGACCTTCCAGATTCTGCACATGCAGCCCTGAAAAAAAAAAAGGAGGAGTTCGAGTTCCTGTCGTGGCTCAGTGGTTAACTAACCCGACTAGGAACCATGAGGTTGCAGGTTCAATCCCTGGCCTCGCTCAGTGGGTTAAGGATCCGGCGTTGCTATGAGCTGTGGTGTAGGTTGCAGACGCGGCTCAGACCCCGTGTTGCTGTGGCTCTGGCGTAGGCTGGTGGCTACAGCTCTGATTAGACCCCTAGCCTGGGAACCTCCATGTGCCCTAGAAAAGGCAAAAAGACAAGAAAAAAAAAAGAATGGACTTGCACATTATCCATCACCTTCCACCACATTCTATCATCTACTTCACCCAGGTTCCCTGTAAAGATCTTTCCCCAATTCAGGAAATAATGCAAAAGCTGGAAATAGTGTTACCTAAAAACACCATTTTATAGATGAGTCGTTAAAGGCCCAGAGAAGGCGCTGACCCACTCGGTCATGCACAGCCGTCCCTGGACAAAAAGCCCAGCTCTCATCTGTGAAAAGGCTTGCCCTCAGAAGGGGCGGGATGGCTGAAACCACGCCAAGAAGTCTCCAAGCCCGTTGGTGTCAGACGTCGTGTGAGCTGAGTGACAGAACAACCTGGCCGCCTCAGTCTCACTTCCCCACGTTCCACACAGGGCATGGGAATCAAACTCATGCACCGATTATTTGAAATCTACTCAATATTTACAAAATGAGACCCTGTTCGAATTGCGTGCTAGTTAGCATCATTTGCATTACAGGTTTATCTTCGACATCTCGAAGAATACACTTAACTCTTAAAAGCAAAGTAAAACATGGGAGAACGCCCCATAGGGACCTCTGTAGGGGGGCGGGGGGGAGCCAGGATGGGAAAGGTGTTGACAAGAAGAAAGGGAAAATGCTTTTGCCGCTAAAATAGCAATGTGCAAGCATTTACCCGTGGCTTGATGTGGGTGATTGCCATTAAACCACTCTCTCTGTGTGGGGAATAGCATGTAAATATCCCAGTCCAGGTTAGGTAGATACTGTCTTTAATAAGAAGTCTGATGGAAAATAAGAACTGCCCACCCCCGCATGACAAAGGTAAGGGGGGGCAGTGCTGTAAAACCTCCTTGAGGAGGAAGGGAAACCCTCTCCGTCAGCACCTACAAGGAACAAATCTTTCCCACTAGACAGATGACGAAACGGACACCCAGAGAGTCTAAACAACTAGAAGCCAGGTGGGAAGGCAACGTGAATTCCTTCATTAAACAAGAACACGGTGGGACGTATCTGTGCCAAGCAGCTCACTTGTCTCTAGGACAGAGATAAACAAGCCAGAAGTCTCTGCACTCAAGGAGCTGATGGTCCCAAGAAAGAGACCATCGAACAAATAGATGGTCTGGAGTTCCCACTGTGGCTCAGCAGGTTAAGAACCAGACACAGTGTCCATGAGGATGCGGGTTCAATCCCCAGCTCACTCAGTAGGTTACTGATCCAGCGTTGCCATAAGCTGTGGCGTAAGTTGCAGATGTGGGCATTGCTATGGCTGCGATGCAGGCCAGCTGCTGCAGCCCCAATTGGACCCCTAGCCTGGGAACCTCCATACGCCACAAGCACAGCCCTAAAAAGAAAAAAAAGAAAAAAAGAAAGACGGCCAAAACATATACACGCAGTATCACATACATATATATAATATGTTAGCATTATGCCATGTATATTAATGTATATTATATATAATACACCAATGCTTTTTCCACTAGTGTAAGGCTGAGGTCATATACATTCAACTACATGTGTGCGTATGCTAAGCCTAGGCAGACCCTCGTACTCCAGCATATACTCAACCAAAGGCATGTTCCCAGCAGCTCCAAATATGAAACAGCCCAAATACCCAGGAACCAAAAACATGAAAATAAATTATAGCATATTCGCCCAACAGAACACAAAACGGCAATACGAGTGATCACAGTACAACACACACAGCAACAGGGTGAAGCTCTCAGATCATGGGGCGTGAAAGAAGCCAAGCACAGACGTGTGCAGGCTGCACGAAGCCGTTCAGAGGAAGCAGGGAAGCAGGAAAATTCCCTCCACAGGGAGAAGTGGGGACAGCAATCACCCTGAGAGAGGAGAGGGGAGAGCAGGATGGAAAGAAGCATCTGGAGGATTCTGAGCAGGTGATGATGCTTGGTTTCTGATCTCATCAGATGCTGGTGACAAGGGTGATTTTAGCCTACGTAAATGTATTAAGCCATGCCCTTCTGATACGCCTGCTTTTCTGTGGGGTGCATTACTTAGAAGTTTTGGGTTTGGTTTTGGTTCTCTTTTGTAGAAATGCAGTAAAGGAAATGACAGCTCCATGCACTCCATCTCTTTAATATTCTCTGATTTGCTTTCTTTGTCCTGGGCATAGCCAGAGCTCAGACTGCTATAATATACCACAGTAGGCTGGGTTAATAGAGCAAGGAGACATTTTTATTCCCATAACAAATCAGCAGGCTGATAAACAAGTGTATTATTGAACGTGTATGTGTCTATTTCTCTGGCTCTTTTATTTTTCACTCCTTTCATAAAGACCAACACACCCTGGGTCTTAAGATTCTGCTCCCAAGAAAGCCCATCAAGTTCTGATTAGCTGCAATCCGGAATGAATCTTTTCAATGAATGAAAATGAGGCAAGCTTTTATGGGCCTATTACCCGAGGCCATCCAGTGGTATTTTTATTCTCCATATTTGACCTTAAAAATGTTTTGTAGTTTGTCAAGGATATAATTTTCACCCAGTCAGGCTGCAGGGGCAGCTAATTAAGTGGTGTTTAATGACATTTGTTCCTTAAAGGAGGCCTGATTAAATGTACCATGTAATTTTTTACCAAATCAAGCAATTCGCCCAATTTTCAAATGTGCTTAATAAGCCAGGCCCAAGTCATTACCGCCTGCCAGCTGCGTGACTGATGTGGCTGGAAGGCACTCTCAACAGGCCTCTAACTTCCTCCCTCCTTGCCTCTGTCCAGGCTCCAGGCTGGTCCTCCCACCGGACAGTTGGCTCCACTCCCCTCACCTCTGCCGTCCTAGAGAATCAGTCCAACATCTGGCCTTTTTTTTTTTTTTCCTTGGAATTTTCTCCATCTGGAATTTTCTCCCATTTAGCCAAGATCAGCTTTCCCTCCTCCCAACTCCTGTAACTCCCGGTATTTGCCCCTTATCTTTGCGTCTGTGCCCATGCTTCAAATTATTCGCGCCTCATTCATCCAGGTGCCTCTCATGTCCCCAGTCAAATAAATTATAACTAGTGTGAGGTCAGAAACCATTTTTCTTCTCCCAAGCCTCAGAGCTGGGCGCAGTCTGAAGGACACAGAAGGGCTGGAATTTGGGAAGAGCAGGGCAGCTGCTTTAGGAGGATGTGCAGATGTCATCATTTGGCCACTTAGCATCTGTGTGGCCTTGGGCAGTTAATTATTCATTTTCTTCTCTAAGCCTGAGGCCCCTGACCTGTAAAAGGATATATAAGTCTCCCTCGCATGACTCTAGTGGGAATTAAATAAGAAAAGGCCGTGGTTCTCAAGCTCTACTTTGTCGAACAATTACCAGAGTGGCTGTTAAAAATGAAAACGCCTGGCCCACTCTCCCTGCCCCCTAGAAATTCTGACTGGGGCTAGAAAAATGCTCAGGAATCTGTGACCATCTCTCACCCCCATGCATGATGCTAGTGCAGGTGTTCAGAGGTATCGGCCTTTGAGAAACACTGAGATGCGAAATAATATAATAGCAGCAGCGACAGTATCTACTAGCATTATTATTATTATAAAGCAAGTTGATGCCAATGTTTAAAGAGCCAATAAATAGCTCTTCAACTCTGCCCTCAATTTAAGGACAAATTAAGAGATGAAGAAACAATACAGTGGACAGAAGTCTATGATGAGCAAAAGCTCATAGCAGACAATGGCTGCATCTGGGAGCAAGCGGACCGCCTAATCCTGAAGTCTGGGCTTGGAAAGTTCCGGCTTTTGCCTCTTTGACTGGGCTTCTTTCGGTTGCAAGACAAAGAGCCCTTGATAAACAGCACATTTCCCACCTCTCCGCAACTCCCATCCCCCAGGACTCGACCTCCCCGGTCCTGCCCTTGGCACTATCTGCACTTGACACAAGCCAGTGTGTGGTAACGAATGCACGTCACGCGCACGCTGTAAGCCTTGGAAGTACAAGAGGGGACGAGAAAGATCCAGCACCCAGGTCCTGCCTTGGAGCCATCAGGGTACAGGGGGTCGGAGAAATGAAGCAGTTTCTTGGGGGAAAGTGCTGGGGGCTCTGGCAGTGGAGTGTTCCCGCCCCTGGCCCCAGGCCCCAAAAGGCCTCTCTGCTCACTCTGCTCAGGGTCCATACCCACAACGCTGCTGAGTCCCCTCCGGGTCTGTCCTGCCCTCTGCATCCGTCTTACCTTTTACCTAAAGCTGCTCGTCCTCCCTTAAGCTGCCTTTCTCTTTTCTGTGTTTTAGGGGCATGTGAGGCAGGAACTACCATTTAAAAAAACAAACAAACAGGGAGTTCCTGTTGCGGTGCAGCGGAGATAAATCCAACTAGTATCCATGAGGACACAGGTTCGATCCCAGGCCTCCCTCAGTGAGTCAGAGATCTCATGTTGCTATGGCTGTGGTGCAGGCCAGCAGCTATAGCTCCTATTTGACCCCTAGCCTGGGAACTTTCATATACTGCAGATGTTGCCCTAAAAAGCAAAAAGCAAAAATGAAATAAATAAAAAATTAAAAAAAAAAACTTACTATTCGTTTTTTTGCTGAACAAAAGGTGAGGAAAGTGCCCCCACCCAAGACTGGGAAAGGGCAGCTGCCAGCACCATCAAGGCCATGTTCTCATAGAAGCCCGGGCCAAGGCCTATTCTGCAGGGACCCCTCCAGGCCCCCCGAATCTCCCCATCCTCCCCACCTTTCATATGAGGGCAGGAGCCTGGAAAAATGCTTTCCTTCATTGGGCAAGAAAGAAGCAAGAAAGGACAGGGAACATAGTTATGGGGAGCCCAGAGCCACCCTAACCTGATGAGGCTCCAACTTCGCACTTACGAGCTGCAACTTAGAATGAGTCACTAACTTTTCTAGGCCTCAGTTTACCCATTTGCAAAGCAGGAACAATGGTCATGAGGCAGTCTTTCAGCAAGTGGTGCTGGGAAAACTGGACAACCACATGTAAATCAATGAAACTGGAACACACCCTCACACCATGCACAGAAATAAACTCTAAATGGCTTAAAGACCTAAACGTAAGACAAGACACCATCAAACTCCTGGAAGAGAGCACAGGCAGAACATTCTCGCACACCAACCTTACAAATGTTTTCTCAGGTCAGTCTCCCAAGGCAACAGAAATAAAAGCAAAAGGAAACCAATGGGACCTAATCAAACTGACAAGCTTTTGCACAGCAAAGGAAACCATAAAAAAACCAAAAAGACAACTTACAGAATAGGAAAAAATAGTTTCAAATTATGCAACTGATGAGGGCTTAATCTCTAAAACACACAAACAAGTTATACAACTCAACAGCAAAAAAGCCAACAACCCAACTGAAAAAATGGGCAAAAGAGCCGAATCCAAACAGACATTTCTCCAAAGAAGACGTACAGATGGCCAACAAGCACATGAAAAAATGCTCAACATCCCTGATTATTAGAGAAATGCAAATCAAAACCACCATGAGATATACCACCTCACACCAGTCAGAATGGCCATCATTAATAAGTCCACAAATAACAAGTGCTGGAGAGGGTGTGGAGAAAAGGGAACCCTCCCACACTGCTGGTGGGAATGTAAGCTGGCACAACCACTATGGAGAACAGTATGGAGGTACCTTAGAAATCTATACATAGAACTACCATATGACCCAACAATCCCACTCTTGGGCATATATCCGGACAAAACATTCCTTGAAAAAGACACATGCACCCGCATGTTCACTGCAGCTCTATTCACAATAGCCAAGACATGGAAACAGCCTAAATGTCCATTGACAGATGATTGGATTAGGCAGATGTGGTACACACACACACACACACACACACACACACACACACACAATGGAATACTACTCAGCCATAAAAAAGAACGAAACAATGCCATTTGCAGGAACATGGATGGAACAAGAGACTCTCATACTAAGTGAAGTCGGTCAGAAAGAGAAAGCCAAATACCATATGATATCACTTATATTGGAATTTGATATACGGCACAAATGAAACTTTCCACAGAAAAGAAAATCATGGACATGGAGAACAGACTTATGGTTGCCAAGGGGGAGGGGGAGGGAGTGGGATGGACTGGGAATTTGGGGATAATACATGCAAACTCTTGCCTGTGGAACGGATAAGCAATGAGGTCCTGCTGTATCGCACTGGGAACTCTATCTAGTCACTTATGATGGAGCATGAGAATGTGAGAAAAAGGAATGTATGGTGACTGGGCCACCTTACTGTGCAAGAGAAAACTGACAGAACATTGTAAACCAGCTATAAAGGAAAAAAATTGAAATCATTAAATTAATTAAAAAATGGCCATAAGGAATACGATCGATAATTCAGAAAAAAATTAAAACAGGCACTGGTGTGCAGCAGGCGCTTTAATTTTGTTGCAGGAGGCTTGTACCTCACTCTCTGTGAGGATGAGACGAGAGGGTGTGCCAAGGGAGACAGGCTAGGGCTTTTTGAAGTGGCTCACGGGCTCATAACAGAAATCAAAAGACTTTTAAGACAGCGCCACAGCCCTGGATGCAGAATAAAAGCCAGCCAAGCAAGAAAACATACTCACTTCAGTGGCTCCAATTCCCACTGTCGCTTTGCTTCTTAGGTTTAGGGAAAAAATCAGCCAAACAAAACCTTTTTTTCTCATTTCCTTCTTTTCATCCCTGGGTCTTTGTTCCATGCCTCACTCACCCCAAATCTCTTTCCCTCCAGATTTGCCTTAATCACCGCTTCCCCCAAGAGGTGCCCTTACTGGAGCTGCCATCGGCTTCCTGCCTATGACACCGAGGTGACGATTCGAAGCTTAGCCAGGACCACTGTGCAGAAGGCCCCCAGAGGGCGGGGACTTCCTTGGGGGCAGGAGGTGCCTGAGTGGAAGCTGGCGTAGGACTAAGCACCAATCAGGTCAAAGGCAGCGACTCCGGGGGCACTGACCAGCCTGTCGTGTTCATGGCAGGCTTCCTAGAAGAGGTGTCCATACTTGCTTGTGAGCAGTAGCAGTTGGCAAGTCAGGAGACATTTATGGAGCCCCTACTGTATACCAAGTCCTGTGATCTCAAGGAGAGGTGAAGATGTGAACCCACAGCAACTGAAAGAGAGCAGGTGTGGGGCTAAGAGACAGGCTGAGGGACCACAAGTCCCTGGGGGGATGGACACTGCTCCCAAGGGGAGAAAACGTGGGGGACATGGCTGGACCACGGCACAGACGGCCTGGAGGTCAAGCTTGAGTCCTAAAAGAACTCAGCTCCTGTGAATACAGAAAGCCCAGTCACACCACTCTGGATGGCAGAACTACAGCTGAAACCAAGGGGCCCAGCTCCCAATCCAGGGCTTACGTCACAGCCCAAGATGCCTTCACTGATGACTGCTTTCCATCCTGGCAAATACTCACAACGGTAATAACAATACCACCAACAGTGCGTGGGTGCTGGATACTCACTGCGGGCCAAGTGCTACGCTAAAGCATCTCCTATGTCTCTATTTCTTGCACCAATCCCAGGAACTAATTACCCTCCATTTCACACAGGAGTCTTTGGAGGAACAGAAAGGTTAAATAACTTTTTTTTAGGGCCACACCCGTGGCATATGGAAGTTCTCAGACTAGGGGTCAAATCGGAGCTACAGCTTCCAGCCTACACCACAGCCACAGCAACGTGGGATTCTGGACCCACGGGGCGAGGCCAGGGATTGAACCCGCATCCTCATGGAGACTAGGTGGATTCATTTCTGCTGCGCCACGACAGCAACTCCGAGGTAAATAACTTAATTAAAGCCACGCAGCTGGTAAGCGGTAAAGCGGGGATTCAAACCCAGCACTGGCTCCAGATCCACATGCTCCCTGCCCACTCAGCTGACAGGCTGAGCGACGGTCTGATCTCAGGGCAGCTGTGGGCCATCCTGGTTCAAGGCTGATGCTGAACGTCCTGGCCGCCTTCTCCTTCAGAGCCAACAGGCACCCTGACCAGAGGCTGGTGGCTCTGACCTAAGACACAAGAAAGAGGCTCACTGCAGACCCCGCCCACGCCCCCGGGCAGGCGGGCTGGCGGTGACATCCTGCTCTGTGCCTGGGGCTGCCACCCGTGAGCCCCGAATGACCACACACCATGCGGGGCATCTTTCTCTCCACCATAAGCCCCGGCTGGAAACTCCCAGGCCAGGAGAAAACCAAGGACGCCGTGGTCTGAGAGCAAAGGAGGGAAGGCAGGTAGGTGACAGGCTCTCAGGGAAGGGGGGGGACCAAACAGCAATCGGAGCTGTTAGCCGCACGCTGGTTCCACTACTGGGCAGGAAGACAGAGGCGACATCCGTCTCCTGGACACGGTCCACCTTTGCTTCCTGGCCTGCCCGGTGGAAGACCCCAACTCCATCCCTTTCTTCCAAGAAAACGTGCATAAAACCCCTCTGCTGGCCAGACGGAGCTCTGAGCACCGCGAGCGGGGAGGGAAAGGGGCACTTGTGAGCGTGGACCGCCGCCCAGCCCCTCTCTAAGGGCCTCCTATGCGTTATCTTTCTTCACCTCTGACAGGGATGCAACGAGTGCACCCATTTCACAGACAAGGAAGCCAGGGCACAGGTTGGTTCCGGAGCTAGAGCCAGGGCACACGGGCACAAACAGGTGGTGTCCGGTCAGCCTCAGCGCCCTGCTCCTCCCCACCACGGCCCAGGGACCAAATTAATTCCTATCTAATGAACTCATCCATGATCTCGGATGCCCTCTGGCGGCTTCCAGGGGGGTGGGGGACTCACTTCAGCTCTTTTTCTTCTCACTGGTTTCAGCTGTGGTTGCTTTTTCTTTGGTGGAGGGAGTGCGGGGGGGGGTGGGGGGGTGAGCTGAGAGGTGACCCAAATCTAAGGAGATAGAGAACCCGCTGCTGAGCCCTGTAGAGGCTTCAGGCTTTAAGAGAGATTCATCAAGGGGGCCCCAAAGGGTAGGTGGGGACCCAGACTCGGAGGTGAGACTACTCAGCTTGGCCACCCTTGGCAGCTGTGTGAGCTGAAGCGGGTTATCCACCTCAACACGCCTCCTTTTCCTGATGGATGGAATGGGGGCACTAAAAGTTTCACCCTCACAGGGCTGCTGTGAGGACGAGATGAGTGAATGTACGAAACAGCCTTAGAAATACGTCTACCTTTATTATTATTTAGAAATTGAAAGAGCAGTCTCAACTCTCAAGGGCTGTGGAAAATTTGATAGAGTTTTCTCCATCCATTTAAAGTAATTTCTCTACATTTTAAATAATGCAGGATGGTTTATAATAAAATAGTCATTGATCTGGATGGATGGAACTCATATAACAGAATAACAAAGTAGGAGTGAGGCGAGCTGGGTTTTCAACCCAATTCTGTCTCTAACCAGCCATGTAGCTTTGGGGTGAGTTTCTTAACCTCTCTTATCTACATTTTCTTCAACTATAAAATAAGGACGATGGTAATAACTTGGATGCTTTTGGTAAGAACTAGAGAAAGATAGCTTAGTCAATTTTTTAGTACTCTTCAACCCAGGTGAAGAGTGCCAAGGTCATTCCATAGAGAAAGAACAGACTGTTCAACAAATGATGTGGAGACAGCTGGATACTGACAAGCAAAAGGACGAAGGCAGACTCTTACCTCACACCACATACAGAAAGTAACTCAACTACCAGAAGACCCAGTGATTCCACCCCTGGGTATACAGCCCAGAAAACCAGAACAATCGTTTGAAAAGCTACATTCACCCCAGTGTTCACAGCAGCACTATTTATTGCTTGCTAAGATATGGAAGCAACCTAAGTGTCCCTCAACAGATGATGGATAAAGAAGATGTGGGGGGGGGGTGTGTGTACACAAAATGGTTCGTCATTTGCAGCAACATGGATAGACACGCAGGGCATTACAGTAAGTGAAATAAGTCAGAGAGAGAAAGACAAATACTGTGTGATATTTATAGGTATAATCCAAAAAATACAACTAGTGAAAAGAACCAAAAAAGAGGCAGAGTCATGGATACAGAGAACAAACTAGTGGTTACCAGTGGGGAGAGGGAGGGAGAAGGGGCAGGACAGGGCGAGAGGATTAAGAGGTACAAATTACCGTGTATAGAATAAGCTGCAAGGATATACTGCACAGCACAACTATAAGTGGAATATAACCTTTCAAAATTGTGAATCACCGTACGGTACACCTGTAACATATTGTATTGCACAGCAATGTCAATTAAAACTTAAACTTCAATTAGAAAATAATTCTTTGGGTAGTATGGCCATTTTTACATTAATTTTTCCAATCCAGGAACATGGAATATCTTTCCATTTCTTTACGTCTTCTTTAATTTCCTTGATTAATGTTTTATAGTTTTTGGCATCTAAGTCCTTTACCTCCTTGGTCCAAGGAAGATGTACAGATGGCCAACAAGGACATGAAAAAATGCTCAATATCCCTGATTATTAGAGAAATGCAAATCAAAACCACCATGAGATATACCACCTCACACCAGTCAGAATGGCCCTCATTAATAAGTCCACAAATAACAAGTGCTGGAGAGGGTGTGGAGAAAAGGCAACCCTCCCACACTGCTGGTGGGAATATAAGCTGGCACAACCACTATGGGGGTACCTTAGAAATCTATACATAGAACTACCATAACCCAACAATCCCACTCTTGGGCATATATCCACACAAAACATTCCTTGAAAAAGACACATGCACCCACATGTTCACTGCAGCTCTGTTCACAATAGCCAAGACAGGGAAACAACCCAAATGTCCATTGACAGATGACTGGATTAGGAAGATGTGGTGTATATATACACAATGGAATACTACTCAGCCATAAAAAAGAACGAAATAATGCCATTTGCAGGAACATGGATGGAACCAGAGACTCTCATACTAAGTGAAGTGAGTCAGAAAAAGAAAGACAAATACCATATTGTATTACTTATAACTGGAATCTAATCTACAACACAAATGAACGTTTCCACAGAAAAGAAAAACACAGACTTGGAGAATAGACTTGTGGCTTCCCCAGGGGGAGAGGGAGGGAGTGGGAGGGATCGGGAGCTTGGGGTTAACGGATGCAAACTATTGCTCTTGGAAGGGATTTACAATGAGATCCTGCTGCGTAGCATTGAGAACTATGTCTAGATACTTACATCGCAACACAACGATGGGAGGAAAATGTATGTATATGTGTGTGTAACTGGGTCCCCATGCTGTACAGTGGAAAATAAATAAATAAAAATAATTTTAAAGTTAACTCAAAATGGATTAAATGTACCAGCTAAAACCATATACATTTTAGAAGAAAGCATGGATGTGTGTCTTCATAACCTTAGATTAGGCAACAGTTTCTTAGATATGACACCAAGTGCCGAAGAAACCAAAGGAAAATAAAGTATATCTCATCAAAATTAAAAACACTGGACGTGTCATAGAATCATCATTTATTTGTGGTGAGAACATTAAAGTTCTTTAAAAAAAATGCACTCCTTGTACCTTTATTATTTTTGCCTCCTTCCCTAACGAGTCCGTGATGGGAGAGGGGGAGGGGCGAGCAGGGGGAAAACAGTGACGAAGCCGAGACGCAGCAAACGTGAACCACGACCTTGCTTAACCTACAGAGCTCAGAAGGGAGGTATTATTATTTCAGAGCCACAGATGCTCCGACAGCCACTGAAGACAGGTCAACGGCCTGCAGACACAGAAGTGGCAGGATCAGACGCCAATCCGCCAGTGTCTAATGACTTGCTTCTATTAAAGTCTTGCTTAGTCGTTTAAATTACATTTTATGGTATATAAATAGAGGGTGACAGTTACAAAATTCCAACCACGAGTCCTTCCTCCCATATTACGCATCCATCAAAGGCAAACCCAAGTGTCAGGGGTCAGCCTGCCGGCCCTTGTTCCAGGCACATGTACATAGAGAATAAATGAATTGGCAATAGTATTTATCTTCCGCACGATTTATCAGTATAAATTAATTTTTAATTTCCCCCTTTTCATTTAACAGTATTATGTCTTTCTATGTACAGAGGTCTATCTCTTTTAAAATTCTGTATAATGTTGTACAGCAAAGACATAAAACTGCACGCCTATTATTGGATATTTATGTTATTTCCAATGTTACTCCGCAGTGGGGGGACGGCAATTTCGCTTTGTTAATTTGCTCTTTAGCCCAGCAATTCCCCTCCGTGTGGTCCTAGCGAAATACTTACACATACGCACAGAGGCCTCGACAAGCATGTTCCTCTCAGCACTGTTTGTAAAAGCTGAACGCGGCCTGTGTCATTCGAAAGCCCCTGCACTGACCTCAGAAGCGAGCTATGGACACCAGGGCTCCTGGCGATGCCTCTTCCACTGGCTGGATGTGCGGGGGTGAGAACCCAGGCTTGACCCCACCCCCACTGCCCCCCACACCCCCTCCCACGCCATCCCAGCGCACATGCGGTGAGTTCAGAGTGGTGCTTCGGTCCGAGCAGCCCAGCCTGCTGATGTTTCCTCTGAAAGGAGCGAGACACACGTGGGAAGGCTGAATTCTGTGCTCCTGCTCCAAGGACCAGGCTCTGGTCTTAGGAAGAGGTGCAAAGGCTTCCTCCAATCCAGGTGTGTCTGCCTAACCCGGGATTGAAAATCAGGGAGGCTCCCGACCCATATGCATTGAGATGAGCCACTTTCTCCCCCATCCAAATCAGACAGAAAAGATATATTGGTGTCCGACTGCCTTACTCCTCACAGGACCTCAACTGGTGCCAAACCCGGGATGTCAAGCACAGAGCTGTTCACTGGGCCTCTCCACGCCCCCAGCAACTCCCTCGAAACGGCAGGTGGGAAGGGCTTTAACTGAGGTGCCTGCAGAAGGGGAGGCAGGACAGAAAATGAAAAGCTTGATTCCAAGAGGAAACCCCCACGGCGGTGACATCCGAGCTGAGGATTTTCACGAGAGAACAGGGAGAAGGAAATTCCAGCGAGGGGGTGGCCTTGAGGATAGTCCCAGAGGTGAGACAGCAGAAAATAAATATTCACAGAGCAGAGCAAAGCTAATTGTGTATAAACCCAGATTTCAACGTGGAGAAGAGAGGGCGATGTAATTTTTATGGAGATCCAACTGGCGTGAGACATGGTCCAAGTTCAAGGGGCACACTGTGTTGATTTGATACATTTACAGATTTCGACAGGCTTGCTGCTGCAGCGTCCCCAACACCTCCGTTGTGTCCAATAATTACAATTTCTTTTTACGTGGCGAGAACTTCAGGTCTAATTGCTGCGCCGCCTGGAGTGTCAAGGACAGAACTGCTGACACCATGCACAATTCCACGCGCTCCATCTGCAGAACTTACTTTTCTTCCAATTGCACCAACACCTGCCCAGCTCCCCTCCGGCCCCAGCCAGCCACCATCCTACCCTCTGTTTCTCTGAGACCGGCTTTGCTCGGTTCCGCACATAAGTGATAACACACAGCTCCTGTCCTTCTCTGCTTATCTCACCTAGCATGACGTCCTCAAGGTCCGTCCCCATGGTCACATGTGGCAGGATCTCCTGCTTTCTCAGGCCTGAGTCACAGCACGGTTCACTGTGTGTGTCTGTCTGGCCCACATCTTACTCATCCATCGGTCGGTTCACCTGTTGACCGACTTTCAGACTGCTGCCGTCTCCTTGTTATTGTGAGCAGTGCTGCCCTGAACACAGGAGCGAGTGATGCCATTTGAAACATAAGGGGCCCTTGCTGACAGAGGCAGAAAGGCATTAACTGCTCAGGAGGCACCCGGGATCCGTTAAGGGAGTTTTCAGATGGAACATAGCAAAAGGTACATGCTTTCTCCATAAAGATCGCTGTGATGGAGGAGGGGGATGGGATGAAGGCTGAGAGACTGGAGCCAAGAAGACCCAGCCAGCAGGAGCTTTCGGCACCATCCAAAGACGAGCGACAGCACAGAGGAAGTGGACAAAAGCCTGTGGACTCAAAACCCATCATGGCCAAGGATGTGTGGATGGCATCTGTGATTCTGCCCCTTGCCAGCTGTGGGGTTCAGGGCCAGTCATTTCAACTGTGCTCACTGTTAACTGCTGGATCTACTCCCAGGGTGAGGTCAGGACTAGAGGACAGAGTGGACACCCACATGCTTTATCTGAATTGAGTTAAAATTCACCATTTTAGTTTTTTGTTTGTTTGTTTGTTTGTTTGTTTTGTCTTTTGTCCTCTTTTTTTTTTTAAGGGCCTCACCCGCAGCATACGGAGGTTCCCAGGCTAGGGGTCCATTCAGAGCTGTTGCTGCTGGTCTACACCACAGCCACAGCCACGCCAGATCCGAGCCGCATCTGCGACCTACACCACAGCTCACAGCAACGCCGGATCCTTAACCCACTGAGCGAGGCCAGGAATCGAACCCACAGCCTCATGGTTCCTGGTCGGATTCGTTTCCACTGCGCCACGACAGGAACTCCAAAATTCCCCATTTTAAAGGACACAATCTGATCTGCATGGCTGTATGTTCCCGCTGCTGTGCAGCCACTGGCACCAGCTGATCCCAGAACATGCTCATCATCCCGGGTGAAAGTTTGTACCTCTCACCAGCCACGTCCCCTTTCTTCACCCGCCTCCACCCCCGGCCCTCTGCAACCGCTAATCTACTTTCTGCCTCCATGAATTTGCCTATTCTGGATATTTCATTGAAACGTAATCACACAACACGTGGCCTTTCATGTCTGGCTTCTTTCACTCAGCAGAATGTTTTCAAGGTGCCTTCATATTGTAGCATGTATCACGACTTCACCCCGGAGCACGACTTCACCCCTTTCTACGTCTAAACAACACGCCTTCGTATGCAGTCTACACGCTGTTGATCCCTTCAGCAGCTGATGGACCTTCTGGGTGGTTTCCACTTTGGGGCCATTCGGAATAATGGTGCCCTGAACACCTGTGTACAAGGTTTTGTTTCAATGCCTCTTTTTAAGCTAAAAGATATTCATTCACTTCGTTGAATTGTTCACTCAGAACTGTTCACGTGCCAGAGCGTGTGCTTCGTTCTGGGGTTAGAACCTTCCACAGGCAGGTAAGGTGCCTGACCTTTGGGCGTGTACATTGTATTGGGGAGAGAAGCAGCAAATGAAGAGGCAAGTAAATACACAAGGTAACTGCAGCTGGTGACCCGTCTTCTGGAGAGGAAACAGGGCAGTGACAGAGGAGAGCAGCTGGTGGAGGAAGAAGTGAGATCTTAGCCAGGAGAATCAGTGCATCAGTCAGGGTTCTCCAGAGAAAGAGGACCAGGACGATGTGTGTATAGACAAATTTATTCTAAGAAGGTGCTTCATGAAACTATCATGGTTGGCAAGTCCCAAAATCCACTGGGAGGGCCAGCAGGCTGAAGAGCCAAGGAAGGTCCTATGTTGCAGCTTAGGTCCGAAGGTTATCTACTGACAAAACACCCTTGCATGGGGAGGTCAGTCCTTATTCTAGCAAGACCTTCAACTGATTAGACGAGGCCCACCCACATTACAGAGGGCAATCGGCTTTACTCAAAGTTCCCATTTAAATGTTAATCTCATCCACAAAAACACCATCACAGAAACATCCAGGACAACATCTATCACATTATCTGGGTACGACACCCCACCAAGCTAACACAGGAAATTAAGGAACAGTCAATTCTGGCTATGCTGTGAGAAGGAGTGGGAGCCCTCCCTGCAAAATCCTAGAGGAAAAGCATGCCAAGCAGAAGGAACAGCAAGTGCAAAGGCCTCAGGGAGGCAAAGTGTGCAAAGCCGGCTGGGGATTGAGGGAGATAAGCGGTTATGTCAGAGATATGCACAGGCAAGAGGCTGCTGGAAGGATATTTTTTCTAGAGAAGGAGCAAAGCCAGTTTCCACGTGTGGTCTCCTCCTCCACACTCCACTGCATCAAGCAACCAACCCACAAAGCCACATTCTGCCGCGGGAGGTGGGCTGGAAATAACATCCCCAGGCGGCCACACAAAAAGAAATCCTCAGGACTTTTGAAAGAAAACACAGGGAAAGGTAACATCTAACGCAAATATAATTTCTCATGGTCCTTTCCTGTGCTTCCAGAAACAGACAAATTTACTTCTAAATTGTCCTGCTGACTCTGCCTTTATTACCCACCTCAGGAAGGCTGCATCTGGGCCAGCTGGGATGCGGGCTGCCTTCAGTGACGCTCATGCTTCTAGGCTTAGACAGCACGAAGGCCAGCGGAAGCTTGATTTCCCCACAGATCCCAGCAGCGGCCCCATCGCCTTGATTGCTTCTGATCAAGGCAAACCAAGAAAAACGAAGCAGGGACATCTGTTCTCTTTCTGCCGCTTGAAGCTGGCAAAAACCTGCAGTTAGTGTGGTCCCTCAAAACCAGCGCAGGAGCGAATTCCAAACACAAGAAGCCTGAGAGCAGCATTGAGGATTCAAACTTTGCTCCGTCGTCCAAGCAGAAGGAAAGCACAGGCTGCCTTGAGTCAGAACGTGGTGTCTGTGTCTTAGTCATGCAAGTGGGCCAGGAGGAGCGCTGGCTGGCCCTCCATCACGACCTTATGAAGGAGAAGGACACCGGGCCTTAGAGGTCTGAGTTCAATGTCTGTCTGTGCCACCTGTCATCTCCCCACACCTCTGACAAGTACAAATCAACAGTTCGAATTAGGAAGCGCACATGTGCACGCGCACACACACACGCGCGCACATGGAAGCACTCTGCACATCACCTCTCACCTGAATTGCCACAGAGCTGTCTCGCAGGCTTGCTGGGCCTTCCCCCACACACCCCCGAATCTGTTCCTGTGTCCCCACGCAGCCATCAGTCCTCTCTCCTGCTTCCTCTCTGCGGACCCCACTTCAAACATCAGGCCAAGCCTTGGAGCAACTCTCCCCTTTTCCTGCGAGTCCTGTTCCTTCTACCTGGAACGTCCCTACTCCTCACTGCCTACCCTGAGGGCACCGACAGGCAGCCCCTTATCCCTCCATCATGTCTCAGTTTTGGGAAACTTTCTGTGGTCTCGCCGTCTGAATCAGAACCAAAGGTGCAGACACTTGACCAAACTCACATCCTAGGATGCTGTAACTTTCATGTGTAGCCCCCCTACCTGCTCACCACGGATCCCCGGTGCCCAGGAGGGTGCCAAGCAAAGAGCAGGTACATGTCACCAAGTTTTGAATGAGTGGCACAGTGATAGCCTCTGGGGATACAGGGTTAGAGCCTTCCAGAAGCCTACAGGCACATGGGAAGCTACAAGAGGCAGCCACAAGTAGGCAATGCTGCTGGTGGGAATATAGGTGAGAAGGGGGTATTTATCTGGTCCCTGCCAGGGGCTCGGGGGCTTCCACAAGGAGCCGACACCTGACCTGAGTCCTGAGGGTAATGAGAGGGATGAGCACGGTTGGGAAAGGGCAGCCCAGGCCTCGCCATGAATCGAAGGCCGGAGGAATGCCAGTGCCCTACTTTTGTGGGAAACCAATTCTATACGAGCAGAGCTTCGTGTGCATGGGGGGTGTCAGGCGATGAGGCTGCAGCAGCTGGTCCACAGAGATCAGGGCTGGAAACACAGATCTGACGCTCAGTCGCTTATGAGGAAGACTCAATCCGGAGAAGACGAGAGTCTTCACCCAGGCCAGATGGCAGGAAGGGCAGGCTCGGAGGAGCATCAACATTTACTTAGGGGCAGAACAGGAAGAGAAGAACAAGGGGACAGACAGAGGAGAGAGAGGGAAGAGCCAATCAGAGGAGCAGAGCCAGGGAGGATGCTGATGGAAAGCAAAAAGGGCAAAAGAGGTTGCTGGAAGCAGTGGGCATGGCCAGTTCTCCGGCCATCAGAGAACCGCGGAGGTGAACAGAGCTCAGTCGTCAGCCTGTGGGACCTCCGTGCACAAGACGGGAGATGAGGAAACAGAACCAGAGAGAATTCGCCACTCCTTCCAGAGGCCGGGGATTGGGGGGGGGAGGGGGGGGGATGAAAAGCAGAGGCCAGAAAGCAGAGGGCAGGAGAGAACACTGCTCCAGAACTGGAACTGCTTCGCCGTCCTCGCAGGCTAAGAGGGAAGGGTCAGGAGGAGGCAAAATGACAGGGAGAAGGGGAGGCGGTGAGGGTTGCGCGATGCTGAGAAGGCGCGGGGTGGGCGGGGAAAGGCTGGCCTGCGCAGGAGGAATGGCGTCTCTGAGTCAGGGGGCGGAAGTGCCGGGGGTGGATGGAGGTACCTTCCCAGGCAGGGACGGGGGTCTTCCAGTCCCACCTCGAGCCCTGCCCACTAGCCTCCCTAAGCGGAGATGTTCACATCCCCACCTGCCGTGGGCTCCGGGTGGAGGAGCGCCCCGGGGTCCTTCCAGGCTCCCCTTTGCGGGATGATATAAACCACTCCCCTGGGAAGCTCCAACTTGCCCGGGGAAATGCTGACATGTTACATTAACGCCAGGAAATGGAGCGATTGCATGAAGACAGACCTTCTTCATTTTTTAAAGTTAAAAACCACAGGAGATGCGTCAACGAGTGGTAACAGGAACTCCTTTACTTCAAAGTTGAAGCTCTGGGCTGCTCCGAATAGGCCAGACCTAAGGAAACCAGCAGTTTTGCAAGTCGAAACATGTCAAGCAGCAGCAACTTCATATGCGCCCCTTTACAACCCAGGCCTTTTCTTGCCCCGAACCGTCAATGCTGTCTGGGTCCCAGTGTTCAGGGCCCAGGGCCCTTCTCCCCAAAGCACCCCACCCACCCACGCCCCGCCCAGGGAGATGATCCCAAACTTAGGGTTCGATTTCGGATTTTTACAATTCAGGCCTTTACGATGGTGCAAAAGCAATTAGCGTCCTGTAGAAACCATATTTCAAATGTTGAATGGTGAGCTGTTCCCAGGCTAACTACGTGCAGTAAGGAACTCTCTCGTGATGCTGGGCAGGGCTGCGAGCCACGGCTCCCAGTCCGCCTGAGGTCACGAGGGAAAATGGCCAAGGGGCGACCACCGCGCTGCACCCACACAGCCATTCTGCTCTTCTCTCCAGTTCAGTCTTCCATCACACGAGACAGTCAACATCGTGTTATGGAATGGATTTTGTGTTAAACGACTTTTCCCAACTGTAGGCTAAGGTAAGGGTTCCTTCCAAGCACGTTTAAGGAAGGCTGGGCTGAGCTCTGCCGTCGGGGAGGTGAGGCTATTAAATGCATGTTCACTTATGACACTTGGAACGCCCAGTGTGTTTATCGCAATGTGACCCCATCATAAATCAAGGAAGAGCTGCACCCCCAGCTAAACTCCTACTCATCCCTCAAGGCACAGTTTGGGCATCCCTTCCTGCAGGAAGCTTTCCTCAAGCACTATGTTAGCTACACATCGCTAAGTAACGGCGCCACCACAAATTTGGGGGGTTAAGCCAATACACAGGTGCCGTCTCACAGCTACTGTGGCTCAGGAGCCCAGGCGTAGCTGGGCTGTGTTTCCTATAAGGGCTGCAACGGAAGCACCTCCCAGGGCTGGGTTCTCCTCCCAGCCCTGACACAGCTGCTGGCAGATCCCTTCCTGTGCAGGTCTCTCCGTAGCGCAACTCACCGGCCACTTCCTGCATCAAAGCCAGCAAAGGGTCCCACCGAACAGCACAGGGAACTGTATCCAAGCTCTTGGGATAGACCATGATGGGAGATAATATAAGAAAAAGAATGTGTGTGTATATATGTATAAATAAGAATATATATATATATAAATATACAGATAATAGGAGAAAAATAATGTGTATATATACATACATATATATATGCATCTGCATACAAATACATATATATATATATTCTTTTTCTCATATTATCTTTATATATATGGACAACTGGCTCACCTTGCTGTACACAAGAAATTGACACAACATAATAAATCAGCTATACTTTAATAAAAAAAATTACAAAATAAACTACAGTATATCCATTTAAAAAAAAAGACAGCAAAGTAGTCAGGTAGCAAGATAAATGCTATATTCTTGTGCGTGCGTGCGTGTGTGAGTGCGTGTGCGTGTGTGTGTGTGTTTGTTTGTATTTTCTAGGGCTACACCCACGGCATATGGAGGTTCCCAGGCTAGGGGTCGAACTGGAGCTGTAGCTGCTGGCCTATGCCACAGTCACAGCAAAGTGGGATCCGAGCCGCGTCTGCGACCTTGGCTGTAGCCAAGGACACTGAATTATGGATCCTGCTCTGCACGCCCACTGCCTCAGGCATGCCTTTACCTTTAACTCTGCTACAAAGCGGGATGATTGTCTGTTTCTGTGTCTCCCCTCCCCCAGTAACTTATGAGCTTTTTGCTGGAAGGCACTGTGTCTTACCTCATCATAGGCAGCAAAATGCCCGGTACTCAGCGGATACTCAGTACACACTTAACAAACTCACTCATTGGTGGCGTTGCTGCTGAATTGAGATGTCTCTGGACAACTTAGACCAAACGTATATTCTAGGCTGCATCTGTTTCCAGTCAAGCCTCGATATGCCAAGCCCGGTTATTACCTTCCACCGTTAAATTACAAAATTGACATTGGATGAATGAAATAATTAAAGGAGATTTCAGAGCACTAATGAGCAGAGACACTAAACGGGATCTCATGATGCCACATCAAAGACTGGTACAGGGACACGCTTGAGGTGAGTGTTCTCGTTGCAGAATTAAACAACCCAGCAATGAGCCACTCCTCAGATGTGAGTCCTGGAGTCGGCCCTTCTGCATCATGATCATTAAAACAGAGAAAGAGCAAACACGAGAGTAAAGAGGGGATGGGGCGGGAGAGAGGAAGAGAGGGCAAGAACAAGAAGAGAGGTGGAAAATGTTAGAATTAAGACACTTAGTGTGCAAAAGCCCAAGACACTCTGCAGAAATGGATGGGCTCCCGGAGAAAAGGAGATGGCAGAGGGTGAGACCCAGCTTCTAAGGCCAAGGGGCTGAACCCCGCAGAAGCTTAAACTCAGCTCTCTGCCAGGGATCCAGGGTGTCCACACCTATAATACTACTTAAAACGTCCTGTTTATGGAATTCCTGTACCAGGGCAGGCTCTGTGCTAGGAGCTAAGCATACAGTGGTGTGAAGACACACCGGGTCCCTTATGCACAGGTGTACAAGCCGCCCCTGGAGAAGACTCATCAGAAACAGTCAGCAAGTAAAGGACCGCAGCAATCTCACCTTGGGCTTTTCTGCCCCAGAAACGGATACGGTGATAATGATGAAGGCAGTTCTCTCCAACCGCTAGTTCTTCTAGCTCGGCTAGATCTGTAGTCCTCGTGAGCATAAGTGTTTTCCTCTGCAGGCTGAGACTCTCCATCCCCACCCGCCACGTTAGGGCGGCGGTTAGGTCAGTTAATGGGCATGTAAAGGGGAAGCACAGGACGTGGCAGTGAGAAGACGTTTAATGCTACTGCTATTACCATCCAAGGTAAGTGCCCAACTGCACTTCCAACTGAAGTGCTACCGTTCTGCCGGCCTATTCGGAGGTGCTCTCTTTACGTGGGTTGAGCTCTGAGGGTGGGCATTTTGCCAGAGGATGCAGGCAGCACTGCTGTCCAGATGCAGGGGCGTGTTCCCACGAAGAAAACCACTGTAATGTTTATCTTACAAGCCTGGGGTGGGGAGGGCGTTATGAAATTAAATCGTTCCCTTTTTGAGAGTCAACCATAGCACCACTACCCCCAACCAGTCATGCTAAAATTAGTAAGAGACGTATCGATTCAGAAACCAAATGGGTATACAGATAAATCAACCAAACATGTACACATGACACTGGGGTCCAAAGAGAAAAAACAAAACACAGGTCAGCAGGCCAGGTTTATAATAATAACAATATGCCATTGGCTCACTGCATGATTTTGAGAAAAATCATTTTCCCTAATTGAGTCAAAGATTGCTCCTTTTATTTTTTTATCTATCTATTTATTTTGCTTTTTTTTTTTTTTTTTTTTTTGGCCCACACCTGAGGCATATGGCCGTTCCCAGGCTAGGGGTCAAAACAGAGCTACAGCGGGCCAGCCTACACTACAGCCATGGCAATGGGGGATCTTCGACCCACTGAGCAAGGCCAGGGATCGAACCTGAGTCCTCATGGATAGTAGTCGGATTTGTTTCCACTGCACCACAGTGAGAACTCCAAAGTTTGCTTGTTTTAAATCAGGCAAATTAAAATTAGGCTTGGATAGGGTCTTCTTTTTAACAGATGGTTTATAGAATTTTTCTCCTCTGGAAAAAAGAGAGTAAGCTGGCAAGGGAAGAATGACTAGTGTGTCAGAGCTGCCACTGTGGTGCAAGGCGTTGAAGAACCGTCATGGCTGAAGCTGCGGCACAGGTCGCAGCTGCAGCTTGGATTTGATCCCTGGCCTGGGAACTGGCATATGCTGTAGATGCAGCAAATAAATAAATAAATAAAAGGACACCAGTGTGTCTACCAAGCGTTCCCGCCTCTTCCTTTGCAGACGTGGGGTGGGGTTGCTAGTCCCACCCCTGCTGAACTTAGATTTGTCCATGTAACTTGCTTTGGTCCAGGAGACATGAGCAGAGATGACATGTGTCGCCACTAGTCACAAGCTTCAGGGACTCACACAATTCACCCCAATCTCTTTTTCCCTCTGACACAGCAACTGGCAATATCTGAGCTGCGGGCTGTTCCATCAGCCTGGCCCCTGAATGACCGCAGCGAGCAGAACCTTCCCTGCCGATGGACGTGCTAAGGCACTGAGGTCGTGGAGCTGTCGTTACTGCGGCACGACCCCATCCGTCCTGACGGACAGAGGAGCTGCAACAAGGGAAGGAAGGACCGTGGATTCTGAAGCCAAGGACTCTGGTCAGAAGAGACATGAACCAGACCAAGAGCCGAAACGGTCCTCGAACTGCATGCGGGGCCAGCTCTCCAAGCAAGTGACCCGAGAACTGCCAAGGGTCTGTGGAATACCTCCAGGGCCCACACAGACCCTCTCTCCCTGGGAGTTCCCAGACCCAGAATATTCTGTGATGCGGACAGTGTTGGGGTTCGATCTGGGAAGGGTTGAAGGATGGGGGATGGGCGTCTCTAACATACGGGGCAGCTCAGGAGTTCCCACTGTGACTCAGTGGATTAAGGACCCCGTGTAAGTCTCCGTGAAGACGCGGGTTCGAGCACTGGCCTAGCTCAGCAGGTGTGCCAGCCTACGCCACAGCCATGGCAACACTGAATCCAAGCCACATCTGCCACCGAAGCCGCCACTAGCAGCTCCGATTCAACCCCTAGCCTGAGAACGTTCATATTCTGGGGGTGCGCCTGTCAAAAGGGAAAAAAAAATATGGGGCAGCTGTACATGCTCCAGGCCATGGCAGGAAAAGGGACAAACAGAGGTGACCAGGGGCAGCTTTAAACCCTTGCTGCCTTAGAGGGGGACCAAGACCTGGATTGGGGGCCTGGATCCTAGTTTTCTAAGGCTGACGGTCTATGAAGCTGAGATCCAGTGGTGCCTGGAAAAGACAATGTAACAAAAGCCGCAGGTCTGGAGCTCTCCAAATAACAAACACCACCAGGCAGAGAGGTGACTTTGTAATGACAGAGGGAGTGACCTGGGTGAGTTATTCATCTTTCCTTGAATGAGGCCAGTGCCACCGGCCTGGAGGGAGCAGGCTTAATAAATGGCAGCGGCAGAATGTGGGTCAGCCCCCGAAGGAGAGCGTGTTGGCGACGGTTAGTTATGAAACCCCCAAAGAAGTGTCACCTGCTCTCCTCCAAGATCCCTGGGAAGGAGGCGGAAGGGCCTCCTCAACGTCCGATGCTGAAGAACAAGGCCAGGTGCAGGGCAGTGGGGGTTGGGGGGGTGTCTCAGGGGGATGGGGACCATGGGGGAGAGGCAATGATAAATGGCAGCTCTCTGCTTTCCTACCCAGTTTCTCAACGAACCAAGACACTGGATGAATGGCCCAGGCAGGTGGAGGTCGAAATCCAGTAGGCCAGGAGGGAACTGTACCTACTCTCTTGGGACAGAACATGATGGAAGATAATAGGAGAAAAAGAATGTACATATACGTACGACCGGGTCACTAGGCTGTGCAACAGAAATCGGCACAACACTGTAAATCAACTATACTTTAATAAAACAAAAAAGAAAAGAGAAAAATGTCCCCTGGGAGTAAGAGCCAAAGTGGCCTGTGCCATGAAAGGCAGGAGGAAACCAGCCAGTGGAGGCCCTGGCTGTGCCCCCCGGGCCTCAGCCTCACGTCCACGTGCACGCTGCTCTGTAAAGAACAGCCCAGTGTGACCCTGTCCCTCCTCCAGTCGCAGAGGTCACTCCTGTGCCTGGGATGGAGGAAGGAAAGAAGTAAAGGGATCCCGTGCAGAGGGCTCCCCACCAAGGAGGGGGCCCCACGGCTGTGGAGAGCAGGGGAACCGCTCACTGGCACCAGTCACTTCCTGGCTCTCTCCACCTCCTGAGGCCCAAGGGCTGTCCAACACCTTCATGTCCACTATCACACTGGGTCCTTTTACCTGGGAGGCAGGTACTGGCCACACACACAACTCACAGCGAGAAGGCTGAAGCTCGGAGAGGTCACAGCCAGTGGAGACAGGCTGGGAGCTCTACCGAAGGCTTCTGCTTCTGATCCCACTTTCTTTTTTTTTTTTTTTTTTTTTTTTTTTAATTTTCTTTCATTTTAAATTTTTTATTTTTTGGATTTTTAGGGCCACACCCACAGCACATGGAGGTTCCCAAGCTGGGGGTTGAATCGGAAGTGTAGCCGCTGGCCTACACCACAACCACAGCAACTTGGGATCCGAGCTGCATCTGTGACTTACACCACAGCTCACGGCAACACCAGATCCTTAACCCACTGAGCAAGGCCAGGGATCGAACCCACAACCTCCTGGCTCCTAGTCGGGTTCATTTCCACTGCGCCACAACAGGAACTCCTGTTTCTTGGTTTTGTTTTCAATGCATAAGTCCCAGCAAAGAGCAGTCTTTTACTTTGGGAAAATCTTACCAGCAACTAGTCAGAACTTAGGCATCTGTATGGGTATTAAGTGCCTCTCCACTCCTAAAAGGCACCCCAACCATAAGACCCCACCAGGGTTCTATGGTTTAATGGGGAACGGCATGCAAAAGTGTCAGACAGACACAGGAGGCGAGGAGAGGCAAGAACCGTGATGCCCGCCGCTCAGACCCCATCACTGTACAGACCAGAGACCTGCCAGGGAGAAAGGCGAAGTGTCTGCTCGGGACCACCCAGCTGGTGAGTCTCCGAGGTGGGAGCTGAACCTCGTGGCTGTGAAGCCCAGGCTTTGTTCCTCACCAGCGTCCTCTGCCAGGACTCAGGGACCCGTGGACCCGGTGCACTCAGTCGCACAAGGATGTGGTCTGAGCCACAGCCAATGGGCTTTAGGCAGGTCACCTAGACTCTCCGGGTCTCGTTTCTTAAGCCTCAGCAAGAAACCATCAGAATATCAGATCCACCTGCTTCCAAATTCTCATGGGAGGGAACAGCCATGAGAGGACGTGACCCAAGGCACTAAAAGGTGGAAAACAGGAGTTCCCGCTGCGGTGCAAAGGGATCGGCGGCATCTTGGGAGCACTGGGACGCAGGTTCAATCCCCAGCCCGGCACAGTGGGTTAAGGGTCTGGTGCGGCTTGGGTCACAGCTGTGACTTGGATCTGATCCCTGTCCTGGGAAGTCCACATGCCGCGGGGCGGTTAAAAGAGAAAAAAGAAAAAAAGACAGAAAATAAAAGGTTTGGTGCGGGGCTGCTTCTGCAGAGTGGAGCACGTGTGAGAAGGGGAGAGCCTGGATCCTACACGTGGTTATCTCATTTCCTGCTCTCTGGTCCAGCGCTGAAGGGGCTCGGGCTTTGTTCCCTGCGGCCCCATCCAGGTTTAGGACTTGAGAGTTTTTTTCCGGTTCCTTTTACTCAGATCCCTTTCTATTCTGTGACCAAAGTGACTCGAGCTTTAAACCCAGGCAGGGGGCTCCAGGGAGTGCCTTCCCCGACCCCCTGCCCGTGCAAAAGGGCCCAGGACCCAGGAAACGAGGGCAGGGGCTGGAGAGAGCTGACCTGCATATGCTGCCATCCACATGTTTTCAAAACACTTTTAAATGCTTTTCACCAGGAGAGAATTTCCATTTTAAGTTCATAAATCCCCTCAAGGAAGGAAATGTAACAGAGCATGCAAACAGCTCACAGCTGAAACATTTTCTTCCAGAAGTTCGTTTTTCCCCCAAACTTGGAGAAAATGCAGCAGGAGAGAAAGAAGATGTGTTTGCGGGGACACGGCTTCTGTGAGTGGAAGATTCTACATGTTTAACACTCTCAGGGCTCATCTGCTGGTGCTTGAAGATTCTGTAGATGCCCCCAAGCAGCAGACGTCCACCTGCTGTGTGGACAGCCTTACGGGGGTGGGGAGAGGAATGCCTGGAAAGACAGGAGTGGATAAAGAAGGCGGGGGAGCGATACCGCCAGGCTGACGGCCTGGGTGTCGGGCAGAAGAAATCAGCCCGTCAGCAGTATTTATGAAGAGCCGTAAGGGGCAGTGACCTCATCCGAAGTTCGCGTGGGACCCAGAGAACAAGCCCCCACTCACTCTGGGGAACGAGAGGGGCCTTCCACATAAGCGAATCATCTCCGTGGGGAACCGTGCTGTGGGGAAAATGAGTCGGGTGCCCACTGAGGGGACGTGGGCGGAGAGGCCAGTGGAGAAAGGGTCAGGAACGTGATCTGAAGAGCGGACGGGAGCCTTCGTCCAGCTGTCAAAGGGAAGAAACGTCCCGGCAGAGGGAAGCAGCAGCCAAGGACCGGAGGCGGGAATGGGCTTGGTGTGTTGGATGAACCAAAGGAAGGCCAGCTGGACCAAAGACAGTGAGCCTGTCGCGGGAGATGACGGTCACGGGAGATGACGTCAGAGGGGGTGGGGAGGGCCCCAGGTACTGGACTGGGGCCGCGAGACCCTCTCTGGGCTGCACTCTCTGCTTTAGTCACCCTGAGTCAGGAATCAGAAGGGTTAAGCCTTCCAGATGGAGATGGGGTGCCTGAGCAACGTGGAGGAGAGCTGCGGCTGAGACGAGGTCTCAGGCCAGGGGTTCTAAACCCTGGATGCATGCTGGAAGCACCTGGGAGTTTTAAGGATGCTGATACTCTGGTCCCACCCCTAAAGGTTCTGACTCAACTGGTCAAAGGCACAGCCTGGAGAGTGTCTAATTCTGGGGCACAGTCAAGATCGGGAACCTTCTATTAGATGACACAGAGGAGGTAAACGGTTTTGGAAGACAGAATCATAGTAAGAAAAGCACTCTCAACCCTAGGGCTTCTACATCCCCAAGCACCCATCTGCCCAGCGCTAACGTACTTCCTGGTTCTTTGACTCAGAATAAGACATCGAACCTGCCCTCAGAGCAGGGAGGTTGAGCAAGCATGGCCCCTAGGATTCCACTGCTAGAAGGAGATCAAAAAGTCTGCACCTTTCTCTCCTGCTGCGTAAGGCCTGTATCTCACAATGCCACCCAGAGGGAATTTAAAAACTGGATCTCCAAAACCCCCATATACCAGTCTGAGATGCTGAGGCCAAAAGCTTGAGGACGGACTGATTCCATGTGGGACCGTGAGACAGGTGCCTTCTCTCTGCATCTGCACCTCCGCTCTGGCCCTCGGTCTCCACTCCCCACTGGGGTTAATTTATCTCTATGCCCATCCTCCTCTTTATGTTGTAAACCACTTCGAGAGCAGACAGACACACCAGGTTCTTTGGTGTCTATAAATCAGGTTAATCTCTCATCACACAACATTGTCCTAAGGAGATTGTATGGGAATCACTGAATGAAAAACAGACAAGCAGGAAAAAAAAAAAAAAATCAAACACATAGAAACAGAGAGTAGATGAGTGGTTGGTTGCCGGAAACTGAGGGGCGGGGGGGAGCAGGGAGAGGGTGGTAAAGGGGTACAGCTTCCAGCTCTAAGATGACTACAATCCAAGGATCTAGCGGCTGGGAACTATGGTCGAGAACACTCTATCGCATAACTGAGATTTGCCACGAAAGCCAAACTGAAATGTTCTCACTAAAAAATACATAAAGTAAATAAATCCATGTGTGGGGTGCTTGGTGTGAAAATTAACTACATGGGAGTTCCCGCTGTGGCACAGGGAAAACAAATCCAACTAATATCCATGAGGATGTGGGTTCGATCCCTGGCTTCGATCAGCAGGTTAAGGATCTGGCGTTGCTGTGAGCTGTGGTGTAGGCCAGCAGCTGTAGCTCCAATTCTACCCTTAGCCTGGGCACCTCCATATGCTGCAGGTGCAGCCCTTAAAAAAATAAAAAAAATAAAAAAGGAAAATTAACTAGATGGAGGGAATCCTTTCACAATGGATACACATATCAAATCATCATGGCATACACTTTAAACACCTTCCAATTTCATTTGTCAATTATATACCTCAATAAAATTGATGGAAAAAAAAAAAAAAAAGAACCAAGCAAATCTTGGAGAACAGGAGCAGAGGGGAAAAAAACCGAAGTCAACTGCTGGGAGGCCACATTTTCCCTCTGTGTCAGCAATTCCGCATCCCTAACACATCTGCAGGGCAGAGCTCGTTAACCAGGGGCCGGACGAGCTCTCCTGGCACGGGGCGTAATTTATTTCACTTCGGTCTCTTGTCTCCTGCAGATTGGAGCTTTCTTTACATACTATATTTTGCATTTTAAGAAATACACAAGACGATGATGTGTTTTGTGAGACTTTTTTTTTTTTCCCCAATTGGGCTACTGTTGAGAAAACCAATCTGACTCCCCGCCCCGCTCCTCCACGGCTGTGAAACCACAAATCAGGCTGATAACAGCGTTCTCCTTAAGGATGCGTCCAAGTGTGGTCGTCAGCTTGGTGTACCCGTGATGAAATTTGCATTGTGCTTACAGGACTGTTTTATTGATATAAATGGACGTTGGTGCCCAAATGACTGAGCCGATGGTTCCTCTGCCGTGGTGGGGGGCGGGGTGGGGCTGGGGACTGCCTCTTGCTCTCTTCCTGCGTCCCTGCAAAAGGCCAGCTGTGGGCCTCCCTAACTGACCGTGATGGCAGGAGAGGCCAGGCAGCTGGTGACGCTATCCACTCCAGGGAGAAATTCATCCGACGCCAGCCACACCCTTCTTCTCTCTTCCTCCTGCCTGTCCCTTTCCTCGTGTTCCACCAGACACCCATTC